>NC_080202.1:40675576-42037460 GCF_030028045.1 Hippopotamus amphibius kiboko
TTTACTGGAAACTCACTGTTCAGGGTGTTTGGGGGTTCTTGTCCTGCCAGGTGTGATTCAGAGGAGGAGGTGTGGGCCTGCAGGCTACACTTTCCCTTCAGGCCCTGACAGCGCGGCTCTCAGAGCACACATGCTGGGCTCAGCCAGGTGGTGGGAGGAGGGTCTCTGCACCGTAAACCGAGGGACTTGTTTGTTCCCCATTAACTAGGTGGGTCTCTGACATCCACCTAGAGGAAGCCCACCACCCTGCGGGGCACCCGGCTGCGGGAACTCCAGCACAGCAAGGTCCCATCAGGCTGAGGTGTCCCCTCAGCATTACCATGTATAAAAAGAGACAAGGTTTGGGGGCTCTCCCAGGTCAGACCTGCTGGGCTGTGCCAAGGGGCCTGTCTCATCCCTGAAACACGCCAGGCAGGCGTCGGTGGGCTCGGGCTTCTAACCCAACGCCCCCACCCTGCAAAGGGAAACCCAGGCAGCTCTCCCCAGCCCTGGGCACAGACCCTAAGATCCTCCACCCGCTTGTGGGTGGGTCCATGGCATTGGCTGCTCAGTCTGGCCAAGGGCAGGTGGTGTCACAGGAGACATCAGGGAAGAGCATGCAGTCAGACTGAGTCCTGGCTTTGCTCTTTACTCCTGTTGACCCAGGCCCTGACACTCCTTGGAGTCTCAGTTTTCCTCATCTGTAAAGTGGGAGCAAGTACCACCCACTCTGCCTGCTGCAGAGTCGGCACTCAGAATCCAATGTGGCAATGGATGGGAAAGGGTTTTGTAAGCCGAGCGCGGGTAGCATTGTTGTAGCCCAGTCTGGGCCCCAGAGCGGGTGAAGCAACACCACTGGAACAGGAGCTGACCCAAGGGATGTTTGATTTTTTTTTTCCAGGGGTGGGGGACGTGGCGTGCAGGCACCTGAAAGTGAATTCAAGTGTCCCAGACCACTGAGGCCCCAAGGGTCAGGGGACATTTCCAGGGGTCCATCAGGTTCTGCCTCAGAGGTTTGTGTATCAGGACATCGGCTATCCCAGGTCTCCCAGACAACCTCCAAAGGCACCCCCTCCAGCCTCGCTCCTCAGCCCCACAAACCCCGGCAGGCATGTTGGGAGGAATGTGGTCGTGTCTGGGGCTGCCTGACACGTCCCATCTCCCCAGACAGGCCCCAACAGCCCCCGCTGGAGGCTCCCACACGCCTCCTAGGATCAACTGCTCCCAGAGGGAAGCGGGGCCTCCTTCTACCCCCACCCCAGCTGCCACCAAAGCAGAAGTCAGGGAGCCGCCCTCCCACCCTCCGCCACCGGGGCTTAGGAGACAATGCTGAGACAGACACTTGAGGCTGCGGGCTCCTCAGAACTGCCACGCTGAGGACGCTCAAGGATGTGAGTAAGTGAGGGCCCCGCCCCGCCCCAACCACCCCTGACAGACACTCCTAATCTCCTTCCAGAGGATGAGCCCCGCCCCGGCCAGGCCTACAATTTCCTCAGCAAGAGGCAGCAGGAATTTTGGCCAAAGGAGGAGATGCCTTTGTTAGAAGACATTGCTGTCTGCTGTGGGGTGGAGGGGTGGGAGTGCTCTCCAGAGAAAAATGCAACCTCCAGAGGGACACAGGGGGCACGCGTGGGTGCAGAGCCCAACACCCGCTTCCTCCGAGCCGCCCGCCATCCTGTCTCTCTCCACCGCAGGGAATCACAGATAGAATCCCTGGTGCACGGGACACGGGATAAGCTCTTCTTCCCTCCCACCTGATTCAGTGGAACCCAAAAGAGGCTCCCTCCTTGCCTTTCTACGGGGAAAGCAAAAGACAAAGAGGGTAGGGAACCCATGCCACATACATTCACAAACACAATCTAGGAAGAGACCTTTGCCAGCCGCCTCCCTACCTCCATGGGCCCTGGAATCCCAGCATGGGAAACGAGTCTGATCTTCTCCCCGACCCAGGACTAGACCCTGGCGCAGATCCTAAGGTCAGCCCCCTTCCCCTGCAGACAGGGGTCTAGGTGCAAAGAGCCCAGCCTGGTGTGCCTGACATGTTGAAGAGAGGCAGCTTTCCGGGGCAGCAGGGGTTAATGTGATGGGGGTTGTCTGCTGGGGCTGGTGTGCCCCCCACCTCTGGACTCCCGGGCAGGCTTGGTGTGGCATGTCGCCATTGCCTGACCGTCCTCCAGCGCCCTGGGGAAGAGGAGGTGGGGGTAAAGGAGGAGCCCGGGGCGGTGCCTCTTGTGGTTGGTGAGTCTCCCGGGCACCAGCCTGTGGTGGGGGGACTGATGCCAATTCAAACTGGTGAAGGGCCAGGCAGCCCCCCCACAGAGCCCACATTGTGTCCTGAGGACCGGGCTGGGCACAGGGGATGGGATCCTAAGAATGGAGGGGACCTAGGGACAGCCCAGTCTGAGGAGGGAGGCATGGCCCCTGCCCTCAGAGCCCTGTCTAATGGAAGAGACGGCCTCTGCCCTTTGGAAGCCCCCAGCGTGAAAGGAAAGAGAGGATACACATCAGAATTACTGAAGATATGAACAGACAGAAGAAAAGTGCAGGGTATGGAGACTCCAGGCTAGGGTCGCACCGGGAACCTGAAAGTGTCTGAATTCCTATGGCATCCGGATCGTGAGCGGAGTCAGCTTGTCCCGCAGAGGGCTCCAGGGACAGGGCAGGATTCTAGGGGTCTTGTTTTTGTTTTCAAGGGGTGGGGTGTAACGGAGGAGGAGAATGGACGGAACACTGACTGGAACGTTAATTGGAGCATTTCAGATGCGAAGAGTAGAGAAATTCCATACTCTTATTTCTTCAGTTGCTCCATCAGTCTGACTTAAGTATTGAATTCTCAACGTTGAAACTGGCCAGAGTGTTTGGCAGAATTTCACCAAATTCAGGTGTGAGGGTTTGATCCAGTGTAAGTGCCTTTTAGTTAGGGCACGCAATTCAACCACTTTACCATGGGATTTCTGAAGACCTGTGTACTTAGAAGAAATGCCTGCACTGCGGTTTGCTCCTGGAGAAGACAAATTGTACAAAAGCCTTCAGTTAGAAAGATTAGTACTGCCTCTCCAAGGAGCACTGTCATGCCCACCTGGGTGATAGATAAATATGGGAGTAAAGAAGTGCTTCGATTTACCCAGAACGTGATGATACCCATGATACACTATCCAAATGAAGTCATTATTAAAGTTCATGCTGCGAGTATCAATCCTATAGATGTTAGTATGAGAAGTGGCTATGGAGCTACAGCTTTAAGTATGAAAGGCGACCCTTTACATATTAAAATCAAAGGAGAAGAATTCCCCCGACTCTGGGTGGGGATGTGTCTGGTGTGGTGATGGAGTGTGGACTTGATGTGAGGTACTTCAAGCCTGGAGATGAGGTGTGGGCTGCAGTTCCTCCCTGGAAACAAGGCATCCTCTCAGAGTTTGTTGTAGTTGGTGGGAATGAGGTCTCTCACAAGCCCAAATCACTCACTCACGATCAAGCTGCCTCTCTGCCTTATGTGGCCCTCACAGCCTGGTCTGCCATAAAAAAGGTTGGGGGCCTGAATGACAGGAATTGCACAGGAAAACATGTTTTAATCTTGGGCGCTTCAGGTGGAGTTGGTACTTTTGCTATATAGGTAATGAAAGCATGGGATGCTCATGTGATGGCAGTTTGTTCTCAGGATGCCAGTGAACTTGTAAGGAAGCATGGGGCCGATGATGTAATTGATTACAAATCCGGAAATATGGAAGAGCAGCTGGAATCTTTAAAGCCGTTTGATTTTATCCTCGACAATGTCGGTGGATTCACCGAAACATGAGCTCTAAATTTTCTCAAGAAGCGGTCAGGAGCTAGGTATGTGACTTTGGTGACTCCTTTCCTCCTGAACATGGACCAGCTGGGCACAGCAGACGGCATGCTGCAAGACGCGTCACCTTGGGCTCTAAGACGTTGAAGCATTTCTGGCAAGGAGTCCATTATCGCTGGGCCTTTTTCATGGCCAGTGGTCCATATCTAGATGACACTGCAGAACTGGTGGATGCAGGAAAGATTCAGCCAATTATTGAAAAAAGCTTTCCATTTTCTAAAGTTCCAGAAGCCTTCCTCAAGGTAGAAAGAGGACACGCACGAGGAAAGACAGTCGTTAATGTTGTTTAAATAAACACTCAGTTTGGTGAAAAAAAAAAGAAAAGTGCAGTTCATGTGTATTCGTTTTCTGGGGCTGCAATAATAAATTATCACAAACCTGGTGCTTAAAACAACTGAAAGTCTGCTCTCATAGTTCTGGAGGCCAGAAGTCTAAAATTAAGGTGCCACACTCCTTGTGGAGGTGCTGGGGGAGAATCCTTCCTTGCCTATTCCAGCTTCCGGCGGCTTCTTGCATTCCTTGGTTTGTGGCAACAAAATTCCAATCTCTGCCTCTGTCTTCACGTGGCCATCATATCTGTGTGTCTCCGTGTACCCTTTTCTATCCAAGGACACTCACTGGGATTTAGTGATCATCCTCATCCAGTTAGATCTTCTCTCAATTCTTACATCTGCAAAGAGCCTATTTCCAAATCAGTTCACATTCTGAAGTTCCAGATGCACGTGAATTTGAGTGGGACACTATTCAACCCACTACACCACATAACAGACCCAGAACAGTACACGTAGCAAAGGCAGTGGTGAAAACTTGCTGGAGAGATGGTTGTGGTAAGATGTGGGCAGGGCCAATCTGGAGGGCTTCTGAGAGCAGCTCTAACTCAACATATAAAGGTGCCAGGGAGTGAGTAGCAGGGAAGCACAGAATTCTCAGGTCTCAGATCCACACTTCCCACCCCTAGTTTCTCTGACTCCTTCACAATAGACAATGCTTCTAGGAGAGACTTGTTTTTTTAGCATTTTATTTTGAAATAATTTTAAACTTTCAGAAAAAGTTGGACTTCCCTGGTGGAGCAGTGGTTAAGAATCCACCTGCCAATGCTGGGGACACGGGTTCCATCCCTAGTCCCGGAAGATCTCACATGCCACAGAGCAACTAAGCCCGTGCGCCACAACTACTGAAGCCTGTGCAACTAGAGCCCATGCCCAGCAATAAGAGAAGCCCGTGCACCACAACAAAGAGTAGCCCCCACTCACCACAACTAGAGAAAACCTGTGCGCAGCAACAAAGACTCAATGCAGCCAAAAATAAATAATAAAATAAATATTAAAAAAAGAAAAAAGACGTGACTTAGATGGGGCTACTTCTCTGCTCGAAGCCCGATATGCTAGTCATGCTCATCAGTGCTGCTGTAACCACCTCGAAAACTCCACTGGCTTAACATGATGAACATTTGTTACTTGCTCACATAAGGACTAGTGTGACTGTTCCTAGTTCACCTCTAAGCAGTGAACTCAGGCATCCAGGCCCTTTCTATCCTCTGCCATCTGCCATCTGCCATCTTGGAGTCCTTCACCTTCAACTGTGCCTTCAGTGGCTCCCCATTTCACTGGGCATAAAAGCCAGGTTCCTTAGAGCGTCCTACAAAGCCCTAGGTGATGTAATCACTCATCTCTCTGACCTCATCTGCCATCACATCTTTCCTCACTTGCTCTGCTCCAACTGTATTGGCCTCCTTACTCATCTTTGAACATAACAAATACGTTCCCACCTTAGGGCCTTTACATACCCAAGCCCTGTGCCTAGTTTGATCTCCCACCATATGCCCACCTGACTGCCTCCCTCACTCTGTCAAGTCATTGCTGACATTTCACCTTCTCAATGGCCTGGCCCTTGGCCACCTTATTTAAGTTTCCAGCCCTCCCCTCCACACCCCACCACAGTGCTCCAATCCCCCCACCACTCCCTACTTCTCTTTGCATTTATCACCTTAAAATATATTATACTAATTTATTTATGACACTTAGTGTTTTCCCCCTCCCCCTACCTATATTGTAAGTTCCGTGTAGGCAGGAATCTTTGTCTCTTTTGTTCACTGAACAGTGTCTGGCATAGAAGGAATTTAATGTATATTCATCCAATAAAGGTTGTTACATGAATGACATGAGAATCAGAATGGTTATCTGGCTTAGATGGGCCTGAAGGCAGTGAAAATCCAGCTAGTATTAAAACATGGGAATCTAGAAGCCCATGCCTGCAGTGATAAAAGAGGGGTTGTCTAGTTTCTTCTAACTGCACTGGAGAATTTCCAGAAAGAGTAATATACTCAGATTCCTAAGATCTGGACTCCATGCATGGTCAGAGGACTTTCCATAGTAATACAGAAAACATCTCTTATTTCTTGTACATACAAGGCTGAAGTAGCTAATAGTTCATCTTAAAGTTGATTTCTCCAAGTTGCCAAACCACAGCATCAGTTGAAGTCGTAATCTTGCCAAGTCTCTTCTGTACAATTTAGACCATCGATCAAAAGAGGAGCACCCACAGAATTGGAACAGAAATATATGAGAGGGTTTAACTTATAGTACCCCAAACTCCAAATTATCCTCACACTCCACCCTGCCATCCTTCTTGTCTCCAAAATTGTAAGTAAGACCCCCAAGGGAAGAGGTCCATCATAAAGCCACGCTGAGAAAAAAAGGCTTACTCACCAGGAGAATTTCAAGATGTTACTAATCTGTATCAGAAGAAATGTGAATACTGGGTTTGGGGATGGACTCTAATTTTTGATCAGGCTAAGTTAATCAATATAGAGGCATTAACCAGAGACTCGCAATTTAGCTGCTAGGTTAAGTATCTAGGAGTGGGTCTAAATATTTGTTCAGTTGGGTGGCAAAAAAAACTCAATAGTGGCCTCTACAAAGTAAACTTGAGTTTCCATAGAATCTTTGTTGCAAAGAAGGAAGGAATAATAATAATGGAGGAGGAATAAAGAGGAAGAAATGCAACCAACTAGGGAAACAGGAATGTTGGAGTGGAGTTATGTAGAACCCATTCAACCAACTCCCAACTATGAGAGCCCAGAAGACACTGCCTAGACTCTGGCAATTAAGAAATACCTAGACAAGAGGGAACACAGCATCTTTGAAAAGCATAGTAACAGTTGTTCTTTGGGGTTGTGGGTGGGAGATGCTACCGTTGAATTAGGTTCCCTGATTTCAATAGAGATGGGGTCCTAGGTGGCAGAGGACAGATAGGGACCCTTCAATGCTGGAGGGCTGAGATAGTAAGCAGAATGAGAAGACCTGTAGGGATCCATATGATTGTCAGTTCATCATGGATCTATGATCAAAATACAGGGGTGGACCACCAAGGTCCTGCTTCAATGAGCATTCAGTTTCAAGTAACAGAAACAAATCTCACTTTCTTAACAGAAAGGAATTTAATACAGAGCATTGGCCACTTACAAAATCATTAGAAGGCTGGAGGAGCAGAATCTAGACTGAGCCTCTAGGAATGGTTCCCAGATTAACACCACAGAACCAGCCCCCAAAGGAACTCCTGGTCTGCCACAATAAGTAGCCCTAGGACCATATTGTAACTGGTAGATATACTCCAACAGAAAACACTTCCTTCCTCCAGATCTTTTTCCACTCAACTCATGTCCCACAGAAGTGCATCTGATTGGAAAAACCCAAATTACACTTATACCTGTAGCTGTAAGGGAGTCTAGAAAAGGTAGGGTTAAAGATTTTCTGTCTCTAAGAACAGGGAAGTTCATTAGAAGGATGTGGGAACAGCAAATCAGTCTGTCCTATCAGCCATAGTCTCCTACCCCACCCCCCAAAAAGAAAACTTGAGGCCAGGAAGAGGCCTGTCTTAAGGCCTGTGATAGAGAATGACAGACTCTTATCCAATTCCAAGACCAGAATCAGCTCATAGACCCAGAAGACTTTGAATAAAGGGAAGTCCAGGTACTCTTGAGGAAGGGCTCTGCAATAACATCACAAGCAAGTACTGTATGTCTACCTCCTAATCTTCCCCCATAGGCACCTGTGAGTATTTACAAGAGTAGTTGTGTACTGGGGGAAGGGAAATATTCAGACCTTCAGGGATTATTAGACTCTGGCTCCAAACCAACTTTAATCCCTGAAAATGAAGAACAACACTGAGGTTCACAATTTAGACTGAAAGCTTATGTGAAGGTAGCTTATAGTTGTCATTTCAATCACTATTCTTTCCCAGGTAAATCCAGAAACTACATTTCCCAGCTTCCTTTGCCACTAAGATAAGCCATGTGATTCAGGTTCCACCAATCAGATGCACCATGTGAGACATCTTAGAAGAGAGGTATGTGAGGAATGGGCTCCACTTGGGACATCTGCTTTGCTGACATGGATGGCAGAGACTGTGTGGTTCTGAAGCCCAAGCTGTGGAGGCTGTTGATTCAGCAGGCTGCATCCTGACTCAGAAACTCCTAGTCTTGGCAGAGGCAACAGCTCCCTTGGCAGACCCATTCTGCTATGTCATTTTGGGAGATGTTAGCAATTCAGCCTAGATCCTGTTTCTCTATCCCTCCTAATGATTCTTTGAGTTATCTAGAGCAATTACAAATCCCTTACTTATTAAAATAGCCAAAGTAACTTTTTTTGGTTGCAACTGAAGCTCTGACCATTACAGAGGATGAGGTGGCAAATGGAGTTTTGACTTAAGTCTGCCTCTCATGAGCCCACTAGTACCCTGCACGCAACCTGTGTTTTTTTTCCCAGTCTCTGAAATGGAATAGAAGTAGACAGTAAATGGCTCCTTGATCCAGGGAGTAAAGATTATTGTGGTGAGAAGTGCAAACAACACTACATCTCTAAGGGAATGAGAGAGATTAGTGCCATACGAAAGATTTGAAAAATTCAGGGTTGATGACTCTGATCACTTCCCAACTAATTTGTTTTCCCTGTGAAGAATATGGGCATGGGCTTCCTAGGTGGTGCAGTGGTTGGGAATCTGCCTGCCAATGCAGGGGACAGGGGTTCGAGCCCTGCTCCAGGAAGATCCCACATGCCGTGGAGCAACTAAGCCCATGTGCCACAACTATTGAGCCTGCGCTCTAGACCCTGTGAGCCACAGGCAACTACTGAAGCCCATGCGCCTAGACCCCGTGCTCTGCAACAAGAGAAGCCACGGCAATGAGGAGCCCATGCACCACAACGAAGAGTAGCCCCCACTCACCGCAACTAAAGAAAGCACACGCACAGCAAAAAAGACCGAACACAGTCAATAAAATAAATAAATAAATAAGTTTTAAAAAAAAGAATATGGGCAGACATTAGGGAATGATTATTTTACAATTTATGACATATCTATTCCAATAGCAATCATTGATCCAGATTGGATCACAGTAATCCTTGACACCTGATATGGAAACCTCTTTTTTCTCTATCCCAATAAGCAAAGAATACCAGAATATGTTTGCTTTCACCTACAGAGAAAGCAGTACATCTTTTTCCAGAATTTTCAGAGAATCAGACTTCAGGGTTATGCAAAGAGAAGCCATTGCCCAATTCACACTAAAGGATTGCTTCAGGAAGACACCACTGCTGTCAGTGCTGGCCACAGACATTGCAGCTCAAACCATTGATGTTGGGCATTGTATATCCCTGCAGAACCACCACTACTGTTGCCTTAATAAACTGCATGTCTCTGCCCCAGCCCTCTTCCTGCCATATTAGATTCCACTCAGCGCTTCCTTCACATACAAATCAAAATCTTGTGTAGGATCCCTTGATTGGCAGAGCTATGTCACATGCCCATGTCCTAGCTGCAAGGGAAGTTGGCAAAGCAAGTTTCTGACTCCTCCCTTGGGGAGTCTCATTCTCAGTCTTCAAGGCAATAATGGAATATTGAAATCTTTTCATGCATCAAATTGGAGAATTCCCCAAATAGAGATAGAAGATGTAAAGAAGTAGGAGAGGAAGACAGCTGGCAGCAGGAAGAGAACCAGAGCAGATTGTAACCAGGTGCACTTTAAGCACTAGAGAAAGGATCACAAACTCTCACTGCTCAGGCATCTTGATAGAGCCATTTTGGACCCAGAGACATCATCCAGCTTCCATCTCCATAAATCCCAGCATCTTGGGATTTCCTGAGCTTCTGTGTTTACTTAGTGTCCTAAGTTTACCTTTACATAATCCCTTCCCCAGTGATTCGGACAATCCGTGGCAAATTATGTTTTGCAAAGATCAACATATTTCATTCCACAGGCTGTCCTTCAATGTGACATTGACACTCCTCCATCTTGAGATGGGATCTTTGTTTTCTATTTCTGCCTAGCAAATTACAGCAAATGTAGCGGCTTCGAACAACATGCATTTATTCGCTCACAGTTCTGCAAGTGTGATCTGTTTCTCCTTGCAGGACATCACAAGGCTGAAACCAAGGTGTTGGCCAGGTCAAGTTCTCAACTGGAGACTCTGGGAGAAAATCTACTTCCAAACTCTTTCTCATCCTTGGAAAAACTGAGTTCTTTGTAACTGAAAGATTGAGGTCCCCGTTTCCTTGGTGGCTCTCAGCTCTTAATGGCCACGCACATTCCTTTACACATGCCCCCTTCCATCTTCAAGCCAGCAATGGAATATTGAAATCTTTCCATGCTTCAAATCTCTGACTTCCTCTTCTGTGACCAACCAGAGAAAATGCTCTGGTTTTTTTTTTTTTAATACTTATTTATTTATTTTATTTTTGGCTGCTTTGGGCACATGAAATTTTTGGCTGCGGAGCATGCAGGTTCCTCTCTAGTTTTGGCATGCAGGCTCCAGAGTGCACGGGCTCAATAGTTGGGCTTAGTTGCCCTAGGCATGTGGGGAATCTTCGTTCCCCAACCAAGGATCAAACCCACCCACATCCCCTGCATTGGAAGGTGGATTCTTAACACTGGACCACCAGGGAAGTCCCCAAAACTCTCTGCTTTGAAAGAGCTTATGTGATTATGTCAGGCCCACCAGATAACCTCCCTATCTTAACGCCAACACAGTAGAGACCATAATTGCTTCTCCAAAATCCCTTCACAGTAGCACCTAAGTCCATGTTTGATTGAATTACTGGGATTATCTTAGAATTCTGCCTATTGTAAGGTCTATGCTTCCTCCCCTTGAATCTAGGCAAGCCTGTGAGTACACCAGAAGTGACACTGTGTGACTTCCAAGTCTAGTCAATGAAGCAAAACAACTTCTTCCTGGTTCTTGCTTGCTTAGAACATATGTCTCGGGAGACCTGAGCCAGCATGTAAGAAGTCTGTCTACTCTGAGGCTGCCCTGCTAAAGGGATCACATTGAGAGTCTTCATATGGAGATGCCAAGGAGCTCCTGCAGGGCCAGCCCCCAGGTTTGAGTCTTTCCAGCCCAGATGCTGAACATGTAATCAAGCAAGATTTAAAATGACTCCAGCCCCCAGCCTATGAGCCATAGTGACACCAAGTGGAACAGAAGTGAGCTGTTCCCACCAAGCCCTCAAATCAACTTTGTTCTGTTAACCCTCTAAGCTTTGGGGAAGTTTGATACACAGCTGTAGCATCTGGAACATAGGCTGCGGGCTCCATCTGTCCCTAGTCGGAATACTTGGAGAACATTGGAAGCTGCTATCTTGTGTGAATGTTCCTCACTTTGCCTTGGAGCACTTTGTTTGTGCCTAAACGTTTCACCACCTGTGAAATCTTCCAAAGCAACACCCACATCATTTTCATCTGTAGCTAAGAGACCTTGCACACTTCTGTTCATTATCTCGGACGAGCTTGAGCCAGCTGGCTGGAGGATGAGCGTCATGTGGCCCTTTCACCCCCAACCAGCATGCAGCCAAGCCTCAGAGACAGAGCTACCTAGTTGACTTGGAGCTGACCACAGATGCTTAAGGGAAAACAGAACTGCCCGGTTCAACCTGTCAACAGCAAAAGCATGAGCTAAATAAATGGTTGTGATTTTAAGTCACAAATTGTGGGTTGCTTTGTTACAGGCAAAAGTTAACTGGTAGAAAAGCTAACCAACACTCTTAAAATGGATTCAATTGATTCTCCCTTCAATTCCTTTCTGCCCCTTCTCAATCCCAAAGGACAAATGGGTCAAAGTCCAAGTTTGATTTGCAGTAGGAAAGCTTTATTGGGAAGTCCAGATAAGGCAGGGAGTGGGGTCACCCCCAGACCAGACAGAAGGAGAGACGTCTCCCCAGAAACTCCAACTTGCTGGATGGAGTAGAGGTTGGGCACAGCTGGGAGTGGGGAAAAGCAGCACCTCTGGGGCCCTGCATGTATATTCCCTGCAAATGCATTCACGTTGGGGCACCCTAAGAACTCAGGCCTGTCTGTATCAGGGTAGCTGAGACCAGCCTGACTGAACAGACGTTCCCTGCTGGCTCTCATGAGAAACTGCCTCTTTCCAGCCCTGGTCCCAAGCCCACCAGTCTCTGCCCTCAGCCACCTCCTTGACTTGCCACCCTCCAGGCGTGTCCTAACTCTCATTCAGCTCAGAGCCGCAGGCCTCAGTCCTCAGAACTCCACTGCAGCTGCCCAGGAAGGCTGACTGGCCATGGGGACCACTGCACAGCCAGACTTTGCCCCACACCCCCCTCCCAGGGCCAACGAGATGAGGACTTGACAATTTTCTTTGCTCCAGGCTGCCTGTCAAACCTGGTTCTCCCCTGAATTTTGGATTTATCTGGCTGATTCTCTGCCCACATGGGAGGAACCCTGGCCTCTGCCAGCTACCCTCCCTCCTTTGAGAGCTAAGAGGGCTGGGGTCTTCCTCCCATGTATGGCCATCCCTGCACACCTGCTTCAGTGCCTGCTGCTCTTTCCCGAGGCTGCCTGTGCTCTCACCAGCTGGTGCTCCCCACTGGGGCTCGGGGGAGCCGTGGGTTGGTGAGCGAAGGAGCTGCCTCCCAGCCCCACTCTCCCCACCCCTGGGGTCCTGGCCTCAGTTGCCTCATGAGAAGCTGTTTCATGCAGAGTTGTCAGGGGCCATAAACACAGTGTGGGTGAGGACTTACCTGGAGGGACCTCTCTATGAATGCCCACCAGTCCCCATGTGCCACCCTGCTCCCCACATCTGTCAATCCTCTCCACATCTGGCCCTGCCTCCAATACAAAAAAAGAGCTTTCAGTGCTGGACAGCTTCTAGGGCCCAGAAACGAGGTCCTATTCCTGTCGCACCGGGGGGCCATCCTTTCTCCTCTCCTGAGCTCTCTGTCTGGCCCAGGGAACCAGGCTGAGCAAGGTGGGGTCAGGGATGAGGGAGGCTGGCCGAGCCCTGGCCTGAGCGATTGCTTTCTTCGCAGCTATGTGACATGGCTCACTCCTCTACCCTCTCAGGGCTCAGGGGCTGTCCTCTGAGCCCACCTCCAGCACCCTCCATGAGAAACCTCCAAAGCATGAGTGAGGAATGGCGCACACGCAGCTCAGGACACCCTGGCACCTCAGGCCCAGGCAGAGTCAGCTGCCTCTGGGGCCACGTGCGCAAGGCTGCAACCAGCACCACAGTGTAGCCAGCATCCTCCATGCCAGCCTTGCCAGCCAAGGCCCTTCTCTCCATACGCTGCTCTTAGATTACAGGGCAACGCATGGAGAAAAGGGGCTTCAAGGACTCTGGCAGACAAAGGAACAGAGAGGGAACCACACAGTTCCACCTACGAGATGTCCCCAGAGGGCAGAGGATATGGAGAACTAGGGGACAAGGACAGCCTTCCTCTGGCCATGCGGACCCCACTGCTTGCCTGTAACCAGCTGCTCAGACCTTCCACTTGCTTCCCCTGACTTGGTGTCTGTCATTGAAGCCAGGTCAGGCCCAGGGAGGGCCCTGAGTCATCCTGTAGCTGGCTGCTGGGGGAGGGAGGACAGGCGTGGTGTATGGGCCCACCCCTCCATTAGCCACCTAAGCAGGGCCAAGGCACTTGCACCTTCTATCAACGCTGAATCTTTACTCACACATTAGGCATCTGCCATTACCCCACCCAACCAGACTTCCCCCCTTCCAAGACCAATGGGCATGGGAAAAGGCAAGGACAATGAGGTAAGCCCTCAGATGCCTCCTCCCCTGAGCCTGGACACCCCAGCCTTGTGTCTGAGAGGACACGCCTAGCAAAGGAGTTCAGGACAATGGCTTTGGAGCCAGACAGGGCTGAGTCTAAAGCCACGTTCTTCTGCTTACTTGGAAAAGTTGCTTCCCCTCTTTGGACCTCAATCTCCTCACTGTAAGTTTGGATTCATCCCTTACTGAGCATCTACCATGTTCCAGGTGTTATACTGAGTGCTGAGGATGAGGTGATGAAGTCAGACAGAGCCTCTGCCTTCTTGGGCAGCTATGGGATAAAACAGACTCTCAAGAATAAATATGTACTTCAAAATTGGGGGAGAGAAAGATGGCAGCAAAGTAGAGGGACGTGGAATGCATCCCTCTCCACAGATGCATTGGGAATGCACCACATTCCCACAGAGAACTAACTGACCACCAGCAGATGACCTTGGACACCAGAAACGACTGCAAGGATCCTGACATAACCGGTAGGGAGGCATTTACAATGGTTCAAAGCAGTTGAAGCGGCTGAGCTGTGGCAGACGGGAGGGAGTGAGAAACATACGGAGGGTCCACACCATGGCTCAGCGTTCCCGGACTGAGAGGTCGATTCACAGCTGAACAGGGGGTCTGGGAGTGGGAGCATGGGAACTGGAGAACTGGTTCAGGATGAGAAACACTGTTGGCAGTGGGGTGACAGACCGAGAGGACAGGAGAGAAGAGGTCCACAGTGAAGAGTGCCTTCCCCCGGAGAGCTGTGCAGCCATGGTGGCAGTTGGTTGCTCCTGGCTCACAGGTGGTGGGGAGGAGCCATGGGCGTAGCCTCTCTCTCTCTCTCTCTCTCTGCACCTGTGACGGACAGAGGAAGGACCCCTGTGGTCCAAGCTATGGCACTCAGGGATAACAAATGCCCCTGGGCAGGACTGAATTAGTTTGCCGGCAGCTGAGAGCAAAAGGCCCACAGAGCAGCCCAACTCTGAGACATTCTGTTTACACCTGAGCCACCAGCATCCCTCTGCAACAGGCACCTCCACACCCTACTGAACCACCATGACCCAGACACGGCACCACTGCTCACTCACTCCCAGGGGAAGGAGCCACTATTGTACCCTCTCTCTCTCCACACACCAGCGCTTACAGATGAACAATAAAGGAAGCTATGCTGGTTTCAGAATAATACAAAAAACCCAAGGCGGGTAGAAGGACACTTACAGCTGAGACCCTGAGGAAACAGAAATATTACTATTAATTCTATTGAACTGGTCCATTCTGGGGTCAGTTCTAGTTTTTTTTGGTTTTTGGTTTTTGTTCTGTTTTGTTTTGTTTTTATTAATTAAGATCTTAGTCCTAAGGGATCTACAAGTTTTATAACATTTTTTATTCTATTTTTATTCTATTTTTATTTTTAACCTTTTTATATATTTCTATTTCTAGCTAAGTTTTTTGTAGTGCTGACTATATATCCCTCCTACCTTCTTTTCATCTCTATCTTTTATACATTTCTATTTCTTTCTTTTCATTTTCATATTTCCAGTCACACTATGCTCTTCCAGTGCCCTGTCTTCTATCCTTTTTTAGTTTATTTCATCTTAATATACTTATAAGCAACATTATCAGTCTGCTCACTCTCCTTGCTTTATTCTCCAGATGACACATTGCCTTGGTATTTATTATTAGGTTTTTGTCTTTGTCTTAGTTCTTAGTATAAGTGTCTAATTTCATTGTGAGGATCTTCATTCTGTCTGGTGGTACTCTAGCTCTTTTTGATATTTGACCCTAGCTTTCAATATCTCCCTGGATTTGTGTTTGCATGTGTGTGGTGTTATTTGTCTGTTCATTTGTTTGTTTTTGCTTTTGTTTCTGTTTTGCTTTTGAATTTCTGTTGGTTTTCTCTTTGAATGTCTGATAGCATACTGGGGTTCTTCAGTCAGGTCTTTCTAGTGCCTTATGTTCTACTGGATTCAGTATTTGTGTGTCTTATACATGTATGTGTTTCCTAGACTTAGTATTTGTTTGACTCAACAGTCTGCCATTAGTCTGGGGCTTGGACAGTCTTCTTTAAACCCCCTTATTGCTGTGACAAGCAACTTCTGAAGTTTGGACTACCATGAGAAAACAAAGAAACACCATGCAGGCAAAGGAGCAGGAAAAAAACCCACAAGACCAAATAAATGAAGAGGAAATAGGAAAAATGCCTGAAAAAGAATTCAGAGTAATGATAGTAAAGATGATCCAAAATCTCAATAACAAAATACAGAAAATACAAGAAACAGCTTATAAGGACTCAGAAGAACTAAAGAATAAACAGCAATGGACAACAAATAACTGAAATTAATAATACTCTAGATGGTATAAACAGCAGAATAACAGAGGCAGAAGAACGAATAAGTGAGTTGGAAGATAGAATGGGGGAAGTAACTGCCACAGAGCAGGAAAAAGAAAAAAGAATAAAAAGAATAGAAGACAGTCTCAGAGACCTTGGTGATAACATTAAGCACACCAACATTCGAATTATAGGCATCCCAGAAGAAGAAGAAAAAAGGAAAGGGTCTGAGAAAATATTTGAAGAGGTTATAGTGGAAAACTTCCCCAACATGGGAAAGGAAATAATTAACCAAGTCCAAGAAGCACAGAGAGTCCCATACAGAAAAAACCCAAGGAGAAATACACCAAGACACATATTAATCAAACTAATGACAATTAAACACAAAGAAAAAATATTAATAGCAGCAAGAGAAAAGCAACAAAAACATATAAGGGAAAACCCATAAGGATAACAGCTGACCTTTCTACAGAAACTCTGCAGGCCAGAAGGGAATGGCAGGATATACTGAAAGTCCTGAAAGAGAGAAACCTACAGCCAAGAATACTCTACCCAGCAAGAATCTCATTCAGATTCAATGGAGAAATCAAAAGCTTTACAGACAAGCAAAAGTTAAGAGAATTCAGCACCACCAAATCAGCCTTACAACAATTGCTAAAGGAACTTGTCTACGTAGGAAACACAAGAGAAGGAAAACACCTACAAAAACAAACCCACAACAATTCAGAAAATGGTAATAGGAACACCCATGTCAATAATCACCTTAAATGTAAATGGATTAAATGCTCCAACCAAAACACACAGGCTGGCTGAATGGATACAAAAACAAGACCCTTGTATATGCTGCCTACAAGAAACCCACTTCAGACCAAGGGATACATATAGACTGAAAGGAAAGGGATGGAAAAAGGTATTCCATGCAAACGGAAGTGAAAAGAAAGCTGGAGTAGCAATGCTCATAACAGACACATTAGACTTTAAAGTAAAGAATATTACAAGAGACAAGGAAGGACACTACATAATGATCAAGGGATCCATCCAAGAAGAACATATCACAATGGTAAATATCTATGCACCCAATATAGGAGCACCTCAACACATAAGGCAATTGCTAACAGCCATAAAAGGGGAAATCGACAGTAACACAATAATAGTGGGAGACTTGAACACCCCACTGACATCAATGGACAGATCATCCAAACAGAAAATAAATAAAGACACACAAGCTTTAAATGACACATTAGACCATCTTAACTTAATTGATATTTATAGGACATTCCATCCAAAAATGACAGAATACACTTTCTTCTCAAGTACACACAGAACATTTTCCAGGATAGATCACATCTTGGGTCACAAATCAAGAAAACTGAAATCATATCAAGCATCTTCTCTGACCACAACACCATGAGACTAGATATCAATTAAAGGAAAAAAACTGCAGAAGATACAAACACATGGTGACTAAACAGTACATTATTAAACAACCAAGAAATCATTAAAGAAATTCAAAGAGGAAATCAAAAAATATCTAAAAACAAATGACAATGAAAACACAACAACACAAAACCTATGGGACGCAGCAAAAGCAGTTCTAAGAGTGAATCTTATAGCAATACAGTCCTACCATAAGTAACAAGAAAATTATCGAATAAACAACCTAACCTTACACCTAAAACAATTAGAGAAAGAAGAACAAAGAAACCCCAAAGTGAGCAGAAGGAAAGAAATCATAAAGATCAGAGCAGAAATAAATGAAAAAGAAAGGAAGGAAACAATAGCAAAAATTAATGAAATTAAAAGCTGGTTCTTTGAGAAGATAAACAAAATTGATAAACCATTAACCAGACTCATCAGGAAAAAAAGGGAGAAGATGCAAATCAACAAAATTAGAAATGAAAAAGGAGAAGTAACAAAGGACACCACAGGAATACAAAAGATCCTGAGAGACTACTACAAGCAACTATATGCCAATAAATTGGATAACCTGGAAGAAATGGATAAATTTTCAGAAAAATACAATCTTCCAAGACTGAACCAGGAAGAAACCAAAAATATGAACAGACCAATCACAAGTATGGAAATTGAGGCTGTAATTAAAAATCTCCCAACAAACAGAAGCCCAGGGCCAGATGAGTTAACGGGCAAATTCTATCAAACATTTTGAGAAAAGCTAGCACCTGTCCTTCTCAAACTCTTCCAAAAAATAGCAGAAGGAGGAACACTCTCAAACTCGTTCTACAAAGCCACCATCACCCTGATATCAAAACCAGGCAAAGATGTCACAAAAAAAGAACATTACAGACCAATATCACAGGTGAATATAGATGCAAAAATTCTCAACAAAATACTAGCAAACAGAATCCAACACCACATTAAAAAAATCATACACCATGATCAAGTGGGGTTTATCCCTGGGATGCAAGGATTCTTCAATATATGCAAATCAATCAATGTGATACATCATATCAACAAATTGAAGGATAAAAACTATATGATCATCTCAATAGATGCAGAAAAAGCTTTTGACAAAATTCAACATCCTTTTATGATAAAAACTCTCCAGAAAATGGGCATAGAAGGAAATTACCTCAACATAATAAAAGCCATATATGAGAAACCAACAGCCAACATCGTTCTAAATGGTGAAAAATTGAAAAAATTCCCTCGAAGAACAGGAACAAGACAAAGGTGTCCACTCTCACCATTATTATTCAACATAGTTTTGGAAGTTTTAGCCACAGCAATCAGAGAAGAAAATGAAATAAAAGGAAACCAAACTGGAAAGGAAGAAGTAAAATTGTCACTCTTTGCAGATGATATGATATTATACATAGAAAACCCTAAAGACTCTACCAGAAAACTGCTAGCACTAATTGATGAATTTAGTAAAGTAGCAGGACACAAAATTAATGTGCAGAAATCTCTTGCATTCCTATATACTAACAACAAAAAACAAGAAAGAGAAATTAAGGAAACTCTCCCATTTACCATTGCAACAAAAAGAATAAAATACCTAGGAATAAACCTGCCTAAGGAGGCAAAAGATCTGTATGCAGAAAACTATAAGACACTGATGAAAGAAATCAAAGACGACACAAACAGATGGAGAGACATACCATGATCTTGGATTGAAGAATCAACATTGTGAAAATGACTGTACTACCCAAAGCAATTTACAGATTCAACGCAATCCCTAGCAAATGACCAATGGCATTTTTCACAGAACTAGAACAAGAAATCTTACCATTTGTATGAAAATGCAAAAGACCCCGAATAGCCAAAGCAATCTCGACAAGGAAAGATGGAGTTGGTGGAATCAGGCTTCCTGGCTTCAAACTATACTACAGGGCCACAGTGATCAAGACAGTATGGTACTGGCACAAAAATAGAAAGGAAGATCAATGGAATAGAATAGAGAACTCAGAGATAAGGCCAAGCACATATGAGCACCTTATCTTTGACAAAGGAGGCAAGAATATACAAGGGAAAAAAGACAGCCTCTTCAATAAGTGGTGCTGGGAAAATTGAACAGCAACATGTAAAAGAATGAAATTAGAACACTTCCTAACACCATACACAAAAATAAACTCAAAATGGATTAAGGACCTAAACGTAAGACCAGACACTATAAAACTCCTAGAGGAAAACATAGGCAGAACACTCTGTGACATATATCAAAGCAAGATCCTTTTTGACCTAGAATAATGGAAATAAAATCAAGAATAAACAAATGGGACCTAATGAAACTTAAAAGCTTTTGCACAGCGAAATAAATTATAAACAAGACAAGAAGGCAACCCTCAGAATGGGAGAAAATACTTGCCAACAAAGCAACGGACAAAGGATTAATCTCCAAAACAGACAAGCAGCTCATGCAGCTTAATACCAAAAAAGCAAATAACCCCATCCAAAAATGGGTGGAAGGCCTAAATACACATTTCTCCAAAGAAGACATACAGATGGCCAACAAACCATGAAAAGATGCTCAACATCACTAATCATCAGAGAAATGCAAGTCAAAGCCACAATGAGGTATCACTTCACACTGGTCAGAATGGCCATCATCAAAAATCTAGAAACAACACATGTTGGAAAGGGTGTGGAGAAAAGGGAATTCTCCTGCACTGTTGGTGGGAATATAAGTTGGTACAGCCACTATGGAAAACAGTTTGGAGGCTCCTTAAAAAACTAAAAATAGAACTACCATATGATCCAGTAACCCCACTCCTGGGCATATACCCAGAGAAAACCATAATCCAAGAAGAAACATGTACCATAATGTTTATTGCAGCACTATTTACAATAGCCAGGACATGGAAGCAACCTAAATGCCCATCAACAGATGAATGGATAAAGAAAATGTGGCATATATATACAATGGAATATTACTCAGCTATAAAAAGGAATGAGGTGGAGCTATATGTGATGAGGTGGATAGACCTAGAGTCTGTCATACAGAGTGAAGTAAGCCAGAAAGAGAAAAACAAATAATATATCTTAACTCATATATATGGAATCTAAAAAAAAAAATAGTGGTACTGATGAACCCAGTGACAAGACAAGAATAAGGCTGAAGATGCAGAGAATGGACTGGAAGACACAAGGCTGGGGGGGGCAAGGGTGAAGGGGAAGCTGGGATGAAGTGAGAGAGTAGCAGAGACATATATATACTACCAACTGCAAAGTAGATAGCCAGTGGGATGTTGCTGTATAACAAAGGGAGATCAACTCGATGATGGATGATGCCTTAGAGGGCCGGGACAGGGAAGCTGGGGGGATTTGAGGGAGGGAGGGAATATGGGGATATGTGTATAAATACAGCTGATTGACTTTGGTGTACCTCAAAAACTGGTACAAGAGTGTAAAGCAATTATATTCCAATAAAAAAAATTGGGCTGAGTGCTTAGGAAAATGGCGTGCACATTATGAGGGTGTGGCCCGGTTGGGAAGATCAGGGAGGGTCTCCCTGAGAAAGTGACCCTTGAGCGAAGGGTGAGTATGCGTGAGCCAGTAGAAGAGCATCCTGGTGGGGGAGGGGATGGACAGAGCCTGTTCAAATGTCCTGAGGTGGGAAGGAGCAACATGTCTGCGGGAACAGAAACCCAGTGTGGCCAAAGGGCAGTGAGTTGTCAAGTAGAGGATCTGGGTGGTGAAAAATAGTTCTGAACTCACCAGGTTGCTGTGAGGCTCAAAAGAGCTAATATTGTAAAGCTGCAAGTGTGGGTTTGGTACACAGAGGGACATTTTCCTGACAATGGCATTGTGTCTGCCCTGACTTTCCCTTGGACCATGTCGTTGTGTTCACAGTCCTCTCACTAATAAGTCCATCCTCCTAGTCTGTTGAGCCTCCACCTGTGCTAAGTGGGGCTGGGGAAAAGGGCAAACAAAGGTTGGAGAACCACGGTTTCTTCCATCAAAAACCCTCCAGGCCTCCAGGTAAGACCCCCGTTGTGGGACTACCCTGGTGGTGCAGTGGTTAAGAATCCGCCTGCCAGTGCAGGGGACATGGGTTTGATCCCTGGTCCAGGAAGATCCCACATGCCAAGGAGCAACTAAGCCCACGCACCACAACTACTGAGCCCGCGCCTAGAGCCCGTGAGCCACAACTAGAGAAGCCACCCCAATGAGGAGCCTGCGCACTGCAGTGAAGAGTAGCCCCCACTCTCCGCAACTACAGTGAGCCTGTGGGCAACAATGAAGGCCCAAGGCAGCCAATAAAATAAATAAGTAAATAAGACTCCCGTTGCTTTCCCTGCCCTGTCGTATTTACTCTTCAGTCATTTTATGAGGTAGGTACTAATTTTATACTCACTTTACACGTGAGCACACTGAGGCTCAGAGAGGGTACGTATCTTGGCCACAGTCACAGAGCTAAACAAGGAAGCGGAACAGGTTTGTCCTGCAGTGAGTGGGAACTAAGATGGGCACAAGGCCCGGGGCTCCCTCTCTTCACCCCCAGCCTCCTCACTTTGTCTCTTCCCTTGTTCAGTCTGTCTCAGTTCATCCTTAGGTCTCCCCACACCTGGAACAGTAAGCTTCAATAAACACATGTTCAATAAGTGATTCATTCAGTGACTGAGCCTCGCTACCTATGCCTAGCCCAGGGCCTTCACTGTCTTGTCTTTCTCTGATTCTGTTTCCGTCTCTTTTTCTCTAACTCCTCTCCTCTCCTCTCTCTCCCCTCCCCCCCGCCCCCCCCCCCCATATATATAAATATGCATGTCTGTTCTCTCCATCTCTCTGTGTCTCTTTTCACCCTCTCTCCCATGCCGAGTCACTCCAAAGAATACCTCGAAGGAAAAAGGCTTCCATTCCCAGGCCTGGCCCCACAGCTGCTAGCACCGCACTGAGAAGTCCGTCAGGAAAGTGCCGGCCCGGCGAAGGACAGCTCTCAGAGCTGGTGCTTGTCCTGTGTCTGCCTGAGTCCAGGCACTGCCCTGGAAGTCCTTAGCACCTCCTTGTCCCCTTTGGGGCAGCATCCAGTCTCACTGAGGAGCAGGTCAGGACATCGGGACCACCAGCCTCCTGGGCTTCAGGCCCCCTGGGGGCTGCCTCCTCCAACACCAGCCGTGGGACTAGTTGGCTACATTATCCAAACCAGATCCTCTGTGGCCGTGGGGAAGAGCCCTTCACCTGAGCAGATAACCATAGGGAGATGGGCCACTTGCTGCCTTTAAAGGCCCCTGGACATGTTTGAGGTCTTCTCACAATAAAAAAAAGCCCCCCAAACTAAAGGGGACCCAGAATTTCAAAAAGGACGCTCTCCCATCAAACAAAGACCTTAGAGGCAGCTAGGAAAAATTCACATTGATCCCGTTGGGCTCTCAGCTTCGTCCTGAGAGACTACAGAACAGGAGTGAGCACAGGCCTGACCGGGGAGCAGGCTGGGCTCGGCTGCTTCCCGTCTGTATAACCTGGGGCAGGCCACTGTGCCCCGCAGAGGAGGAGGCTGGAGGAGCCATCTCTGCAGCCCTTTCAGCACTGCCCTTCTGTGTTCTGACAGCGGAGAGAGGATCACTCCTTCCTAACTGCTTTGAGGGAAGTCAAGCCAGAGGGGCCACGGGACCAGCCGCAGGCCTCTGAGAGGCAGCTCCTGCTAGGTCCACTAGACTGCGCTATGGAGTCGCTTTCCCAGTTTCCTATCATCTAGACCTGGGGTGGTGGAGGGGCAGGTGGTCTTGCCTTCATCAGAGCGAATGGCCCGGGGTCTTTAGTTGGGTGGGTGCTTGTGGCACCTGGGCCTGTGGACAAGCGCACGGGTCAGCAGCTGGACCCAAAGTGCTGACTCCACTCCTCCTGGTGGGGTGTGGTGGTGAGCCCGTGGGACAGCTGTCCTGTCTGCTCCTTCCCTCCAGGACCCAGCATGTAGGGTGGGACCACCTCAAAGCCCACTGCTTGACTTCCTCCCCTCCCAAGCCTAAGCCTGCTTCCTGTCAGGTGACCCCCAGCTGCCCCCTTACTGTCAAGCAAACCCCCACTCCCTGGATTCCCTCCAAACAGTAATGGCAGCCCCTCTAGTGGAGAGGACGCTCACCCCACCACAGCCGGGTCTAAGAAATCTCACATTTCTATAGTCGTCTAAAGCAGATCTCCTTTGGGGGGTGGAAACTTTAATCTGGCACCACCTCCAAGGCAGAGTGATGTCTGGGGATTCTTTTTTTTTTTAATGTTTATTTATTTACTTATTGGCTGCTTTGGGTCTTCGTTGCTGTGCACAGGCTTATCTCTAGTTGCGATGAGCAGGGACTACTCTTTGTTGTGGTGAGAGGGCTTCTCATTGTGGTGGCTTCTCTTGTTGCAGAGCATGGGCTCTAGGCGTGTGAGCTTCAATAGTTGCGGCACATGGGCTCAGTAGTTGTGGCTCGTGGGCTTAGTTGCTCCGTGGCACATGGGATTTCCCAGGCCAGAGATCGAACCTGTGTTCTCTGCATCAGCAGGCAGATTCTTTTTCTTTTTTAATTTATTTATTTATTATTCTTTTTGAGGTACACCAAGTTCAATCATCTGTATTTATGCACATATTCCCATATCCCCTCCCTCCCTCAACTCCACCCACCCTCCCCGTCCCAATCCTCTAAGGCATCATCCATCCTCGAGTTGAAATCCGTTTGTTATAGAGCAACTTCCCACTGGCTATCTATTTTACAGTTGGTAGTATATACATGTCTATGCTACTCTCTCACTTCGTCTCAGCTTCCCTTTCACCCCCGCCCCCCAAAACCTCAAGTTCTCCAGTCCATTCTCTGCATCTGCATCCTTGTTCTTGTCTTGTCACTGAGTTCATCAGTACCATTTTTAGATTCCGTATATATGAGTTAGCATACATTATTTGTCTTTCTTAGGCAGGCAGATTCTTAACCACTGCACCATCAGGGAAGGCCCTGTCTGGGGATTCTTAATGCAGTCTGCATGCTACTTGAGCTCATTGCCCAGTCAGAACACGGGTCCCCAGGGTCCAGTATCCCTTGGAATATCACACAGCTCCTACCCTCCAGGGTCCTATCACTTTTAGGGCCATAAAACCATTCCTCCCTGTCTCTGAGGAAGATCCTTCAAATCTCCCACTGCCCTGAACTGTCCCCTCCTTCCTCCAAATCTCTGTCACTCACCTCCAGAATGGCCCACCCTCACCCAGAGATCACCCCAGATCAACCCTGTTTAGAGCTAAAACTCAGGGGAAAAAGACATCCCGGAGTCTCAGGCCTTTCTTCCCCGAGGTGAAGATGAGGTCACAGAAACCAACTTTACTTCATTCCTTCTCCTAACAACTCACAGTCTTACACTTGCATTTATAGAACACCAGCTATGTGCCAACCACACTGCTAAACTCGCTCCTGCATGAGATCATGTAGTCCTCCATGGCCCCATGCAGTGAGGGCTTTCCTTCTCCGTTGTGCAGAAGAGGATCTTGCCCAGATTCTTCCAGGCTAATCAGTGTAGGATCCATGACTCCAGCTCAGGATGTCTGATTCCAGCCCAGGTTTTAGGCCCCTTGCCTTCAAAGACTAAGTCCTTGCTTTAACCCTAGCCCCACCTTTGACTCCCCCCTCGAAGCTTCCTTCATGTGGCCAAATGAATGAGCGGTTGAAATTGACTCAGTGACTAGTCAACTCTTCCCTCGCTTAGGGTGGGGAGCCCTCCCCACCTCTGGAATCTCCACTGCTCAGGTGAGGTCCTCCCCTTCCTCCTCTTTTTCCAGGCCCCCAAAGAGAGGAAAAGACACTCCCCACCACAGGAGGCTCCTACACCCCTGGCTCTTCATCTATTCACTCGCTGATTCCCATAGGAACTCCAAGTAGCAGAGTTCACCATGCTTACTGGATAAATGGGGAAATTGAGACTCTCCAAGTTCACAGAGCTGATTCAGAATAGAGCCACGGTTAGAAACGAATCACTCTCTACCCAAAGCCTCCAAAAATGCCCTCATTAAGGATGAGAGTCACCATGCACCAGATGAAACCCACACAGTGTCACTCACACAGCTGTGCCCTGAGCCTGCGCTGTGCCAGGCACTGGGCTAGAGGCCTGACATGCAAATCCTCCTAACAAGCTCCCAGGATAGGTACTGTCACTGTGCCCGCCTTACAGATGTGGAAACTGAGGCTTGGAGGTGCTCATGCACTTGCTCAGTGTCAACTCAGAGCAGGCAGGATTCAGACCCAGCTCTGGAGGCAAGAGCAGGTAAAATGGAGGGAGACAAAGCCCTCAGTAAAACATGAGTTCTCACTGGGTTCAGGGACTCCCCTGACGAGCGTTAGGGGACCAGTAAATCTCACAAATTGTATGTACATGTGTGTCTGCTTACTGGGGGTGGCAAGACATCTATAGGTTTCAATATATACTCAGTGGAATCCCTAAAGACCAAAATATTAAGAATCCCTAACTTAGCACAGTGACTGGCATACAGAAAGCACTCAGTAATATCTGTTGAATGAATGAACAAGTGAATAAATGGATGTGTGAGTGAATGAATGAGTATTCCTCCATGCCCCAGAAGACACACAAATGACCTGAGAATCCCATCTATCTTCTGCCATGGTGAAAGCAGTCCTGGGACCTGAGCCCGACCTGCCCCCAGGTCCTTTCTCCCAGACCCAGAGGCCACAGCCAGGTGCTATGAGAGCTACAAAGAGATGCTTCCCCCGCTTTCTCCCTACCTCCACGCCTGACAAGGACCAAGCAGAGGCGGGAGTTGTGCAACTCAGGTAATGAAGCTTTATTGATTGCTGGGAGGGGCAAGGGTGAAACAGGCCTCAGGCGGGAAGTGCTTGGGGGAGGGGGGAACAGGAGAGGGGATCCCTCAGTGACATCTATGTCCACGTGGGGTGCTTTCTAGGCCTGAGCAGTGCAGAGCAGCCTTAGTTCTTGGTGCGGACGACCTGCTCGTGGGAGGACACCACCTTGCCATCGTGCACGTCCACGACTTTGGTGCGAATCTGGCGACTGGAGGTCACTGGGGAAGAGGGGAAAGTGGCCGGTGTCAGAGGTGGACAGGCAGCAGAGAAATCAGGAGGGTGGAGGCCAAGGAGCCGAGGGCACTTAAACGAACTGTCTCCCTGCTGCCCTCTCCCCTCATTACCACTTCACCCACGCTTCGTGCCCCAGCACTGATACCATCAGCACATTTCTTTCCGACTAGAACTCCCTAAGGTCAGGGGCAGAGTCTGTGTCCTCAGACTGGAGCATCCTACTAACGCAGCCCAAAATGGTTCCATTCCAGATCTGCCCAGATGGTCTGGTCTTGGTGGGAAGACCCATGTGGGGCTCTATCCATGGTGCTGACCACCAGAACTATGGGACCTGCCACAAACAGGGGGCCACCCCCTCCTCGCCAGGAGGAGGGCTTAGAAAACGACTTCTTCTACCCACAGAGGTGCATAAGGGATACTGGGCGAGAAAACCCTAGCTCAACCCCTCCAGAAGCCCCCATCGAAGACCCTAGACCTGCTGGGACACAGGGGGTGGTCCTGAGTCCACGCTTGATGAGGAGGAAGGTCTTACCATCTCTGGATGACTGAGAGCCAGAGGAGAACTGCGTGGTGAGGCTGTGAAGACAGAAAGGGGCACGATCATGAGACACGTGGGGGGCAGTGCGTGGACAGTGGGGGCAGGACTTGGGGGCTCCCCAAGCACTCACTGGGCGTCCTCGCCCTCCAGCAGGCGGCGGTAGGTGGCGATCTCCTGCTCCAGCCGGGTCTTCACGTCCAGCAGGATCTTGTATTCCTGGTTCTGCTGCTCCATCTCGCAGCGCAGCTGGGCCAGCTGCTCCTCCACGCTGCTGATCATTTCCTGGATCTGGGCCAGCTGCATGCAGTAGCGGCCTTTGGTCTCCTCCAGGCTGTTCTCCAGAGATGCTTTCTGTGAGGGACGGAAGGAAGATCAGGAATCAGTGAGGGTGGTCATCCTCTCCCTCCAGGGCCCTGGGCACCCCCCAGGCCTGGCAGCACCCCTACCATGCTGAGCTGGGACTGCAACTCGATCTCCAGGTTCTGCAGGGTGCGCCGGAGCTCGGAGATCTCGCTCCTGCCGCTCTGCACCAGCTCGCTGTTGGTGGCCACCTCGCGGTTCAGCTCCTCTGTCTGCACAAAAGAAAACATCACTCGCACAGGAAGTTCCAGGGAGGCCGTCGTCCTGAGTGCCTTCCATTCCGAATGCCCCCCACCTTGCTGAAGAACCAGTCCTCGGCGTCCTTGCGGTTCTTCTCTGCGATCTTCTCGTACTGGTCTCGCATCTCGTTCAGGATGCGGCTCAGGTCCACACCGGGGGCAGCGTCCATCTCCACGTTGACATCTCCGCCCACCTGGCCTCGCAGGGCGTTCATTTCCTGCACAAGGGAAGCACAGTCCGCAGTCAGGGGCCTCACTATGGCAGCTGGTTAGGGTTCCCTAGTCCAAGGTGTTCATGTCTGAATGTGGCTCTCCACCATCTCAATTTCCTCTCTTCCCTCCCAGCTAACCCTCCAAGCTGGCTTTTCCATTTAGCCCTCACCTCCTCGTGGTTCTTCCGGAGGTAGGCCAGCTCCTCCTTCAGGCTCTCGATCTGCATCTCCAGGTCAGCTCTGGCCAGGGTCAGCTCATCCAGCACCCTGCGCAGGCCGTTGATGTCGGCCTCCACACTCAAGCGCAGGTTCAGCTCTGTCTCGTACCTGGAATGACCCAGGAAGAAAGGAATGAGACACCCTCCCCGGTCACATTGAAGGCTCTGTCTCTTCCTCCACCCAGCTGCTGCCCATAGTTGGCATCCTGTGGGTGGTTTAGAGAGCCAGTCTTGAAAATGGCATGGATGGACACAGGGCCCATTATTCCTCAGATCTGAAATTCTGGGGAGGGGGGACAGTGCCGGGAATAAGACAGTTCATGGTGCTATAGAATTCACGGAGGGGCGATGCTTCTGGCCAACCAATAGCACACAAGGCATCCAAATATGACCATCTCCTGCATTTCGGGGGTAGGTGGGGAAGTGGGAGTGCCTCTCCCTAAAGCAGCGGCTCCTTAATCAGACTGTGAATCAGAACCACCCAGGTAGCCTATTAAAAATAACTGAATCTGAACTCCAAGGGTGGGGCCCAAGGGTTTTCTATTTTTACAAGCACCCCAAGGGGTTTTCACACAGCCATCGTGGCACTCGCCAGCTCTGTTGAGGGAACGCTTCTCCAAAGGTGCCCCACCCAGGGGAGACTGGATGCTCTGAACCACCACTGCAAACTCACTTGGTGCGGAAGTCATCAGCAGCCAGACGAGCATTGTCAATCTGCAGCACAACATTAGCGTTGTCCACAGTGGCCGCGAGGATCTGCAGGTGGAAAGGGCACAGGTCATTGGTCAAATGGACAGCACCAGCCAGACCTGACTGCAGCCTGCATCAGGCTTTTGCTGTCATGCTTCTGCCTGAGTCCCTGCTACTCTCCACAAGCCTTTGCCACAGCAGCCTGAAGGATAACTCCCAGGGGTCCAGCTTTGACCCTGGACGTCACTGACTCGTGATCAGCAGAATAGGGAGAAAGAGCCCTGGCCTTAGAATAAAAAGCCCTTGAGTTCTGGTCCTGCATCTACCACTGACTTGTTGCAAAAAATGGCAAAGCCTGAGAAGGGTCTCGGGGCCTTAAGTTCCCTACCCACAGAGGAGGGCAGTGACCAGGCTCTCCAGACCCACTTCCTGATCTGAATTCTCCCCTCTCTGCACAAGCCAGCCCTGCCAGTCCTCTGTAGGCACACACACTCCTTTTCAAGTCCTCAGAGCACAAGACCTCAAGTGGGGATTTCCCAAAAGTTGAGATCCAGGGGACTCAAAAAGAAGAAGAAAAAGGAGGAAAAAAACAAAACATTGAACGCTGGATTGGCTGGAGTTCCCTCCCTCATCATCTAACTACCCTACTCTACTCAAATCATCAGAGCCCGACACCAACAGAAGCAGGATCCGCAGACTCCTGGGGTTACATGGGAGCAAGGAACAGGGGGCTGCAGTTAGATGACACAAGCACCCCAGGCCCCCTCCTGTGCAGGGCACGTAAGGTGGGCCACCACGGATTGTCTCTGTGGGCTTTCCATGCCCTCCTGGCTGTGGGGAGGGGCCGCCCGTGCCAGGGCTCATGGGCGGCAGACGCCACAGCCCAGACTAATGAGCTAATGAGTGGTTTGGACGTCTAGCTGGGTCCCGTTGCAGTCTCGCTCCTCCCCTGTGCTGGAGAACAGGTCGCCACCTTCTGTACTGGCAGGTGGGCCACCAGGGCTCTAGCCTTGGCTCTACCATTCATTTGCTGTGTGACCTTGGGCAGACAGCCCAAAGCTTCAACTTCTTCCTCTGTGAAATGTAAGGGGAGGAATCCCCGGTCTCTCGTGGTCTGAGGATCTGGAGCCCAGAGAGGCATGAACAGGATGGGGGAAGGAGACCATCTTCCCATAGACCAGCTCTGCTGGGGGCGTCCAGAGCCAGAAGGAGGGATCCGGGGCTGGAGGCTCTCCCGCCTATAAATCCAAAGCGACCAGCAGCCCGAGGCATCTACAGCTCCCGAGTGAGGTGGCTGGAATGGCACCTCCTGCCACCTGGTCCACACACCTTGTTCCTCAGGTCCTCGATGGTCTTGAAGTAAGGGCTGTAGTCCCTGATCTCAGTGGGACGCTGCCTCTGGTACCAGTCGCGGATCTTCACCTCCAGCTCCGCGTTGGCCTCCTCCAAGGCGCGCACCTTGTCCAGGTAGGAGGCCAGGCGGTCGTTGAGGTTCTGCATGGTCACCTTCTCACTGCCCACCAGGAGCCCATCACCACCACCAAAGCCACCGCCTAAGCCACCACCAAAGCCACCACCCAAGCCACCACCCAAACCACCACCAAAGCCACCACCCAAGCCACCGCCATATCCGCCACCAAAGCCACCACCCAGGGCCCCGCCAAAGCTGCTGCCGCTGCTGAAGCCGCCGCCATAGCCGCCCCCTAGCCCGCACACACCCCCGGAGGAGTAGCGGGAGGAGGAGACAGACAGGCCCCCGTAGGCGCTGGGGGCCCGGCAGGAGCCTCCGGCCAGGACGGAGGACACACGGCTGGAGCCGCCACCGATGATACCACCGGAGCCCTTGATGGAGCTGGAGGAGGTGAACTGGCGGCTACAGGAGGTCATGGTGCCCGGGAGGAGCGAGTGAGCAAGTGAGCACGTCGGAAGAGAGGAGAGAAAGGTGCTTAGGTGAGCTGGAAAGGATGCGAGGCTTTATACTCCTGCGTAGGGGCGGGCCTGGCATTTTCCATTCCCCTTGGCTTTCATCACCCAGGGGCCAGTGCCAACTCCCAGGCAGATCCCTCCTCTCCTCCGCCTCATCATGTCGGTCGTATTTTACTGGAAACTCATTGTTCAGGGTGTTTGGGGGTTCTTGTCCTGCCAGGTGTGATTCAGAGGAGGAGGTGCGGGCCTGCAGGCTACACTTTCCCTTCAGGCCCTGGGAGTGTGGCTCTCAGAGCACACATGCTGGCTCAGCCAGGTGGTGGGAGGAGGGTCTCTGCACCGTAAACCGAGGGACTTGTTTGTTCCCCATTAACTAGGTGGGTCTCTGACATCCACCTAGAGGAAGCCCACCACCCTGCGGGGCACCCGGCTGCGGGAACTCCAGCACAGCAAGGTCCCATCAGGCTGAGGTGTCCCCTCAGCATTACCATGTATAAAAAGAGACAAGGTTTGGGGGCTCTCCCAGGTCAGACCTGCTGGGCTGTGCCAAGGGGCCTGTCTCATCCCTGAAACACGCCAGGCAGGCGTCGGTGGGCTCGGGCTTCTAACCCAACGCCCCCACCCTGCAAAGGGAAACCCAGGCAGCTCTCCCCAGCCCTGGGCACAGACCCTAAGATCCTCCACCCGCTTGTGGGTGGGTCCATGGCATTGGCTGCTCAGTCTGGCCAAGGGCAGGTGGTGTCACAGGAGACATCAGGGAAGAGCATGCAGTCAGACTGAGTCCTGGCTTTGCTCTTTACTCCTGTTGACCCAGGCCCTGACACTCCTTGGAGTCTCAGTTTTCCTCATCTGTAAAGTGGGAGCAAGTACCACCCACTCTGCCTGCTGCAGAGTCGGCACTCAGAATCCAATGTGGCAATGGATGGGAAAGGGTTTTGTAAGCCGAGCGCGGGTAGCATTGTTGTAGCCCAGTCTGGGCCCCAGAGCGGGTGAAGCAACACCACTGGAACAGGAGCTGACCCAAGGGATGTTTGATTTTTTTTTTCCAGGGGTGGGGGACGTGGCGTGCAGGCACCTGAAAGTGAATTCAAGTGTCCCAGACCACTGAGGCCCCAAGGGTCAGGGGACATTTCCAGGGGTCCATCAGGTTCTGCCTCAGAGGTTTGTGTGTCAGCACATCGGCTATCCCAGGTCTCCCAGACAACCTCCAAAGGCACCCCCTCCAGCCTCACTCCTCAGCCCCACAAACCCCGGCAGGCATGTTGGGAGGAATGTGGTCGTGTCTGGGGCTGCCTGACACGTCCCATCTCCCCAGACAGGCCCCAACAGCCCCCGCTGGAGGCTCCCACACACCTCCTAGGATCAACTGCTCCCAGAGGGAAGCGGGGCCTCCTTCTCCCCCCACCCCAGCTGCCACCAAAGCAGAAGTCAGGGAGCCGCCCTCCCACCCCCCGCCACCGGGGCTTAGGAGACAATGCTGAGACAGACACTTGAGGCTGCGGGCTCCCCAGAACTGCCACGCTGAGGACGCTCAAGGATGTGAGTAAGTGAGGGCCCCGCCCCGCCCCAACCACCCCTGACAGACACTCCTAATCTCCTTCCAGAGGATGGGCCCCGCCCCGGCCCAGCCCTACAATTTCCTCAGCAAGAGGCAGCAGGAATTTTGGCCAAAGGAGGAGATGCCTTTGTTAGAAGACATTGCTGTCTGCTGTGGGGTGGAGGGGTGGGAGTGCTCTCCAGAGAAAAATGCAACCTCCAGAGAGACCCAGGGGGCACGCGTGGGTGCAGAGCCCAATACCCGCTTCCTCCGAGCCGCCCGCCATCCTGTCTCTCTCCACCGCAGGGAATCACGGATAGAATCCCTGGTGCACGGGACATGGGATAAGCTCTTCTTCCCTCCCACCTGATTCAGTGGAACCCAAAAGAGGCTCCCTCCTTGCCTTTCTACGGGGAAAGCAAAAGACAAAGAGGGTAGGGAACCCATGCCACATACATTCACAAACACAATCTAGGAAGAGACCTTTGCCAGCTGCCTCCCTACCTCCATGGGCCCTGGAATCCCAGCATGGGAAACGAGTCTGATCTTCTCCCCGACCCAGGACTAGACCCTGGCGCAGATCCTAAGGCCCCTTCCCCTGCAGACAGGGGTCTAGGTGCAAAGAGCCCAGCCTGGTGTGCCTGACATGTTGAAGAGAGGCAGCTTTCCGGGGCAGCAGGGGTTAATGTGATGGGGGTTGTCTGCTGGGGCTGGTGTGCGCCCCACCTCTGGACTCCCGGGCAGGCTTGGTGTGGCATGTCGCCATTGCCTGACCGTCCTCCAGCGCCCAGGGGAAGAGGAGGTGGGGGTAAAGGAGGAGCCCGGGGCGGTGCCTCTTGTGGTTGGTGAGTCTCCCGGGCACCAGCCTGTGGTGGGGGGACTGATGCCAATTCAAACTGGTGAAGGGCCAGGCAGCCCCCCCACAGAGCCCACATTGTGTCCTGAGGACCGGGCTGGGCACAGGGGATGGGATCCTAAGAATGGAGGGGACCTAGGGACAGCCCAGTCTGAGGAGGGAGGCGTGGCCCCTGCCCTTAGAGCCCTGTCTAATGGAAGAGACGGCCTCTGCCCTTTGGAAGCCCCCATCGTGAAAGGAAAGAGAGGATACACATCAGAATTACTGAAGATATGAACAAACATAAGAAAAGTGCAGTTCCTGTGTATTCGTTTTCTGGGGCTGCAATAATAAATTATCACAAACCTGGTGCTTAAAACAACTGAAAGTCTGCTCTCATAGTTCTGGAGGCCAGAAGTCTAAAATTAAGGTGCCACACTCCCTGTGGAGGTGCTGGGGGAGAATCCTTCTTTGCCTCTTCCAGCTTATGGCGGCTTCTTGCATTCCTTGGTTTGTGGCAATAAAATTCCAGTCTCTGCCTCTGTCTTCACGTGGCCATCATATCTGTGTGTCTCCGTGTACCCTTTTCTATCCAAGGACACTCACGGGGATTTAGTGATCATCCTCATCCAGTTAGATCTTCTCTCAATTCTTACATCTGCAAAGAGCCTATTTCCAAATCAGTTCACATTCTGAGGTTCCAGGTGCACGTGAATTTGAGCGGGACTATTCAACCCGCTACACCGCATAACAGACCCAGAAAAATACACGTTGCAAAGGCAGTGGTGAAAACTTGCTGGAGAGATGGTTGTGGTAAGATGTGGGCAGGGCCAATCTGGAGGGCTTCTGAGAGCAGCTCTAACTCAACATATAAAGGTGCCAGGGAGTGAGTAGCAGGGAAGCACAGAATTCTCAGGTCTCGGATCCACACTTCCCACCCCTTGTTTCTCTGACTCCTTCACAATAGACAACGGTTCTGGGAGAGACCTCTTTTTTTTAACTTTTTCTTTTGAAATAATTTTAAACTTCCAGAAAAAGTTGGACTTCCCTGGTGGCACAGTGGTTAAAAATCCACCTGCCAATGCCGGGGACATGGGTTCCATCCCTAGTCCCGGAAGATCTCACATGCCGCAGAGCAACTAAGCCCGTGCGCCACAACTACTGAGCCTGCGCTCAAGAGCCCATGAGCCACATTTATTGAGCCCACATGCCACAACTACTGAAGCCCACGCCCCTATGTCCCGTGCTCCGCAACAAGAGAAGCCACCACAATGAGAAGCCCGTGCACTGCAACGAAGAGTAGCCCCTGCTCGCCGCAACTAGAGAAAGCCCAGGTGCAGCAACGAAGACCCAATACAGCCAATAAATAAGTAAATAAATTTTTTTTAAGTTGCAAAAATTGTAGAGTCTATGTATACCTTTCACCCAGCTTCCCCTAATGTGAACAGATCACATAAACATTATATAATAATCAAAACCAATACATTAACATTGATCCAAGACTGTTCATTAACTGCAGACTTTACTTGAATTTCATCAGTTTTTCCACCAATGATCCTTTCCTGTTGCAGGATCCACTCCAGGATTCCACTAGCTAGTTGTCACGTCTCTTGCAGTCTGTGACAGCCCCTCCGCCGTTCCTTGTCTTTTAAGACCTTGACACTTTTAAAGTGTACTGGTCAGTTATTTTGTAAAAACATCCCTCAGTTTGGGTTTTTCTGATATTTTCTCAACATCAGATTGAGGTGATGCATTTTGGCAAGAAAACCACAGAAGTGTCATTGTGGCCTTCTCAGTGCATCATCTCAGGCATCTGTGTGTTAATGTGTCTTAGGGTCAGTGACATTGACCCTGTTCATTGGCTAAGGTGGGGTTTGCTAGGTTTCTCCACAACAAGATTATTTTTCTCACTGAAACTAATAAATACTGTGAGGAAGGGACTTTGAGACTATGCAGCTTATCCTGCTTCTCTTTTAAACTTTCACCCACTAGTTTTTGAATCCATCAGTGGAGGGAAAGAGTTCTTGATGCCCACTGGCTCAAGAGCCTCATTTATTCAGACTTTTAGGAAACACTGGAGGAATGGTCCAGACCCAAGAATGAATTCTTTCTTCCTCTCTTGTCCAACCCCAAAGCCATTCTGGGCCCCCTCAAACCTTCTCCGAGCCCTAAGATATTCCCAGGCCTCTTCCCTTAAGAGATACAAAGTGTTTCTCTAACCACTGATGTCTAGAGTCTTTTCTTAGCCTCCCACCAGCCACAGGGGAAAGGAAGGGACAGTCAGGGTATCCTCCCCATGTCACAGGTAGGAAGTCTGAGGTCCAGAGAGGCTCACAGTCAAGTAACCAGTTGGAGCCCTCCTTGCAATTCTCAGACCATCTTCCCCTCCAGGGTCTGCCCAGGGCTGGGCTTCTCCTCTCCTCCTGGCAGAGTCCAATATCTCCTGCCCTTCCTTCTCCGTCTCTCCACACTCTCCCCTGCTCATCTTCACTATGCCCATCCCTCTCCCCACCAAGTCCCAGCCACCTGTGTACAGCATGGGTTAAATCTCCTAGAGCTGAGGGCTTGTCACTTCTAGGAATGACAAGCTGCGACCTGAACTGACCTGGACCTCAGCCTCTGTCGCCATAAAGGCAGGGCTGGCATGGGGGCCAGGAGCAGGCTGGCAGGCAGGATTGCAGGTACAGGAAGCGATCAGGTCCCCCTCCCCTAAAAAGCTGTGCCACCTGCTGGTTTCCCAGGCCAGCCTGCCTGTCTAAGTCAAGTGTCATGTGAGAACCTGGGCTGACAATACAGCTGGGCTGACAATACAGCTGGGCTGATTCAAGTGTTTCTGTGTCCATGGGCCCGTCTGAACCTGCCAGCTGCTAGAACTGATAGAACAGAGGCTGACCATCCCACATTTTAGATGCAGAAGGTTCAGAGTTTGAGGAAATTCTCAAGGGTCCACAGCAAGGAAGCTGCTCAGCCAGGATTCAACCCCTGCTCTGCCTGGGCTGAAAAGCCTCATTTTTCAAAGACAGGTCCCCTCCTGCCAGAGGATCCCCAAAAGTCTGAGCCAGAAAGGGCCTCACGAGTCATCTAGACAGGTCTCTTAACTTTACAGATGGGGAAACTGAGGTCCAAAGAAGGGAAGGGTAGTGTCCAAAGTCACACAGCAGAACCTGCTTTGAAAGTGCCAAGTGTTTAACAATAGTTACGCAGGAATCTGAGCTAGGCAGGGTGAGAAAGTGTGGGGTGAAAAGAGCTGTGCCTGCACCCCAGAATCACATTCGAGTTGTTAAGAATGTGAATGGTTAGGTGACCAAAGGCCAGCAACAGATGGATTCACTACCCCTCTGTTAGCTCCTTGTTCAAGGAAAATAAGTCTTAAGTTCTCCATCCAGTGACCCGTGATGCCCAGTGTAAACTGAGCTCCCCCTCAGCAGCCCAGTTGTCTCACTGACCCCTACACTCCCACTCATCTCCCAGCCTCTGCCTGAATTTCTGTTTCTCTTTTTGCCCAAATCCCTCACACTCTTTAAGGCCAAGCCTCAGTTCAACAGACAGATTTGAGATATGATTTCCATAGACTGTGTATATATAAAGGAGATGCTCAGTGAAAGATAGACAGAAGAGAAAGAGAGGGGGGCAAAGAAGAGAAGAAGAGAGGAAAGGGAAGATGGTAAGGAAATGTGGAAGGCTGGCTGGCTGGCTGGCTGGCAGGCTGGCTGGATGGATGGATGGATTGGCAGGTGAGTGGCAGAAGGATGGATGGAAGGAAGGATAATAAATGAATCAATAGAGAGAAGAATGAATGGTGGAAGGATGGTGGGTGGGTAGGTGGGCAGGCAGGGAAGTGAAGGATGGATGGAACACAGAGATAGGGAAGTCATCTTTCCCAGGGTGGGCAAGCATCCTAGAGGAGTTCTTAACTTAGCTGAATCTTGATGATGAATAGGTGCTAAACAAGCTAAGCAAGCGAGGAAGGACATCCAGTTTGCTCTGGGAAGCGCCTGAGCAAAGACACAGAGGCATGAGACGTGGGTCTGACGGAGAATACAAGCACTCAAGCATTGCTGGAGTGCACCGCCGAAGGCTGGATCTCCCTGAGGGAACTGAGAGCAGAGGCTAGGGGACAAAGTCTGTGCTAAGGAGCTCAGACTTTATCCTGACAACTCTGCGGGCACCGAAGAGTTCTAAGCAGGGCGGTAACACTGTCAGATGTGTTCACAAGGGCCACTCTGGCATCCACGTGGAACACACTTTGGGAGAGGGGGCAGCCACGGAAAAAAGGGGAAGGAAGATGCCACTTGTCCTTATCCAGATAAAGCATGGGTTTGGTGGACCTCTCCTCTCCCAGGAAGTCCCACCCCGTCACCTGAGATCACCTGGCTTTCCCCTTTCTCAGTCCTCCCAGTGCTTCTCTGATCTGTGCACCCCTCCTCCCCCGTTATAGTTTACTACAGTGCCTTAGCGGGCCACAGAGTGTCTCTCTCATGCAGTAGGAGTTCAGTGTGTTAATTTACTGTCAATTACTCTAGTCTGACAGGGGAGACACAGTCCTTGTGCTTGGGGACATCCAGTTTGATGGGGAAGGGCAAATGAGCCTAGAGCTTTCTCTGTTTCATAGGCTGAGGGGAGCCCGGAGCCGAGGAGCCACCGGGGGGGTGGGTAGCACATGGAAGTTTTCTTGGAAAGGTTTGACTCAGGTTTGAAAGAAGGAAGATCCCTGGATGGGTGGAGTGGGAGACGGCATTCCCAGGCAGGGGCGTGGCTGTGGGAACTCCAGCACCAGCGAACTCAGCACCTGAGAATCACAACAGCTGAGTCAGGATCCTTAAGCAATAGGTGGGAGAGAGAGCGTAGGGGAGAAGGTAAGAAAGGCAAAGGGGTCCCCCAGCAGTTCCAGCCTGGAGGGTAGAAAGGAAGGAGCCGTTTCCACCAGGCAGAGGTGGGGGACCAGGTTCAATGCCATGTAGCCCACTCCTCCCCGCAGCCTGAGACACCAAGTAGCCCTGGAGGGAGCAGGGCCTCCCAGGTCAGTCAGACCTGGGGTTCCAGCCTGGGTTCCCCCACTAACCAGCCGCGTGAACTTTGACAAGTCACTGCAGCCCTCTGAGCCTGTTTCCCAGCAGATGGGCATAAAAATAGTTCCTCCCTCGCAGGATTTTTGAGAAGAGTAGACAATTCATGGCAAGTAGCCAGCATGGTGCTTGGCACAGAGGAAATGCTTGGCTAAAAACTTCCTTTTTAAGTGAAGCCCTCGAGGTTGATCAGTGGCGGGCAGGGGGTGAGCGCAAATGGAAAACAGTTATCAAAATTCAGGCAAAGGCAGAGGCAAAGGACAAAGAGGAGTCCAGGATAGCGCCGGGGCATCAGAGTGACAGGAGGAGGGAGGCCTCAGGAGAGTTGCTGAGGCCAGCGGGTCCCTGGTGATGAGCTGGTGAGTCTGTGAGGGCCTGGCCAAGGTGGAGTCTCTGGGAACCAGCAGACCCAGAAGCCTTGCCAAGGAGAAAAGGCAGGAGCCCACATTCTGAGGCTGAAAGTTCAGCACCATCTCCCCCACCCCCACCCCCACCCTGCTCTGGCCTGGGATTGAGGGAGGCGGGGAAGCAGCAGGGTTTCCAATGAGGCCCCGAGACCAGGGAAGTCCCACCAGTCACTTGGCATCACCCAATACCCAGTTCTCCGCCCAGCCCCTGCTATAGGTGCAATGGGGCAACATCTGGCCAGTAGCCAGAATCCTATATGAGCAACCCAGCAGGCATGCTTGCCCCACCGCCTCACCCCCCAACTAAGGAGTAAAGGTCTAGTATCAGAAGAAGTAAGGGACACAGATTTGGTCCAACCTTTGTGATCTAAGCAGCCACCCCCATTTGTGTCTACTGCAAAAGGGAGGTGGTGGTAACTACAGGAAGCAGGCTGCTGTACCTAACATCCAGCTCTGGTTTTCCCAGCAGCCAAGACAAAAAAGTAAAACTCTCACTAACTAAAAAGTAGGCACATCTGACTGTCAAGAGAGATAAACATCTTCTAAGGTCTGCGGTCTGAGAAGAATCTATCTTCATAGAATCTGAAGGACTTTTAGAGCTTTCATTTACTGAACCCTGTACTAGGCACTACAGCCAATATTCTCCCTTAATCCTAACCCTCTTGGGGAAAGTGTTACTGTGTTCGTGTTATAGACTTAGAGAGGTAAAGGCAAGAGGTAAAGGCAAGGAAGCTCCCCTGGGCCTCATTCCCCAAGCGCTGAGCCCCTCCCAGCTGCCACTGAATGTGCAGGTGTCCCAAAGTTGCCAAGATACTCCATAAAGCCAACCCCTGGCAGCATCACAGCCTACCCCCTGTTACCACCAAGCTCCGGCCACTTCTCCTAGGCACTTACTGGCCAGATTTGTCAGCACCAGAGACTTTTGCCTGAAGACCTTCTCTGGCCACCAGAGCCCATGCTGCTGGTGTACAGAGCAGGCCAGAGTGCTGGGGGGTTAACACCACTCCCCCTGCCTGAGACTGATGGAATGGGAGGATAGATACCCCAGCTCCCTCGTTCCTTGGGAAGAACACTGAGGTGGTAGTTCCCTGGTGCGATTACGCTCCAGTTGCCCACAGTGTGCACTTGCTTGATAACACACATCTTATTAGCTTCCTTCCCTGCCCTGTCTCACTTCCCGCTTCCTAACAGTGTTTCATCAGACATCACCCAAAACACTTCTTGCACTTGAAACTTTTGTCTAAGGATCTGCTTCTAAAACCCAAACTGAGACATATGAGTTTTTGAGTTTTAACTATATAAGCCAGTGGAATGCTGGTAAATGTTCACCCACCAGATATCCAGAGGGGAGGGGAAATATATACATTATATACAAATAATATATAATATATGATTTTACTAATATATAATTACATAATTTTACAATATATTGTGTATGTATGTATTATATAATACAGAATATGTTGCAAATCATAATAAATATGTAATTTTACAATGTATAATAATTACTATATATTGTACATATTACTATATAGTTATATATATCACATATTATAATGTATTATTGATTATTATGTTAATTATATATTATATTAATTATTAATATATTCATGATGTATACAATTGTATATTATAAATACACAACAGTCATAAATAATATATTATGTATAATACATAGATAATAACAATATATAAATTTTATAATTATAAACTATAAATTTATAATTACTATATGTATAAATTATATATTTATAATTATATCTATAAGTTTATATAAATATAAATATATAATCTATGTTTTACTAACATGAGGGATGTCTAGCACACAATTAAAAAATAAGACATACTCTTTAACTGTAGTTCTATAGAGTTGAATTATTCCCATAGGATGCTTTCATCAGTTTTGCCAAATGCTTGTATTCTCTGGTTGCAGCTGATAAGCGAGTGTTTTTCTGATATGAAAGGTGGTTGAAATTTGTGTTTATATCAAGGGATAAGATAAAAGTGAAACAACAAAGGCCTAGGCCCTAACTTCCATCATTCACCAATGATGTGAGTGACTTTTTGCTAAGTTAGATAGCAGATTCCAAACACTGAAAGGATATTTTCTTGTATTTTTTGCTATTCACAGTGCAGTGGTTACAGACATGACACACTTCTCAGGTTAATCTGCATTTTTTTAACTTTTTTTTTTTCTTGAAATGTTAAAGCTTAGACTTTAAGTCTTGACAACCACTAAAACACAACGAATCAAGCCCTGATTTGTAGCATGGGCCATTTTCACGGTGTAAATGCTCCACCGCCTTACCTAGAGAAGGGGGGAGGGGAGGCATCAGCCAAGGCCAGGCTGCCCAGGGGCCCTTGGCCATGGGGAGGCGGGGTACCACCTGCACGCCCCAGAGGCACCTCTAGGAGAAGGACAAAGAGTAGAATTCCACGCATAGGAGCCGTAAATCAGCATCTCCTTTAAGGTCAGGGCCGCTCCTGAATGACCAGAGCACCTGGCCCAGAGCAGCCTCTAAGTGAACATGGGCTGAGTTCACTGGGCTCCTGCCAGAACTTGCTGTCTCTGCAAACCTGATCAAGTCAAACAAGACCAGCGGTCCGCTCATCTGGAAGAAGTGGGATGGGGGGACCCCATTCTAACACCCCACTACCAGTCACATGCCCTTGGGCAAGTGGCTCAGCCTCCTTGAGCCTCAGTTTCCTCATCTGTAAAATGGGACGGGTGCAGCAAGGAGTCTTGGCAGAGAGCGGGCAGGGTGGAGGCATTTGCTTCAGCTCAGCCTCAGTAGGCAGGACACAGCACCTGCCCCCAGCCTTGCTGCAAGAATCAAAGGAGGTAACAACAGGTTGCATTGCTCTGAAAACTCTCCGAGAGAGAGGGAAGGAGCCAGCAAATATTGGTTGGGTGACTGCTGTGTGTTTTGTCCACCTTATGTCTCATTTAATCCTCACATGAACCCCTTCAGGCAGATACCAGCACCCTAAATTTACAGAAGTGGAGACTGAGCCTCAGAGAGATGAAGAGATCGGATCAAGGTCAGGCTCAAAGTTCAACCCACGTGGTCCTCTTCTTCCTTCCACTATTCCAAACTACCTTCTGCAAAGGACTACGATCTTACCTTAGGCTTGTTTTATTTTTTCTTTTTGGTGATCACTTTTGATTTGTATAGTCATATTATTACCTAAATACATGGTGAATTTAAAAATCTAGTACATGGTGTCATATGCCACAACATGGATGAACCTGGAGGACATCATGCTAAGCGAAATAAGCCAGACACAAAAAGGACAAATGCTGGTTGATTTCACTCATAGGATGTACCTATACCAGTCAGAATCAGAGAAACAGAAAGTAGAAAGCTGTTTAGCAAGGGCTGGGAGTAGGGAGGAGAGAATTAGTGTTTAGGTGGGTATAGAGTTTCAGTATTGTAAGATGAAGTTCTAGAGACCTCTTGCACAACAATGTTAATATATTTCACACTACTGAACTCTACACTTAAACTGTAACATGGTTTTAAAAATCTATCATATAGCTACATGCACCTCTATGTTCATAGCAGCATTATTCACAATATCTAAGACTTGGAAACAACCTAAATGTCCATTGACAGATGAATGGATAAAGAAGATGTGGTACACATCTACACATATACACAACAGAATACTACCCAGCCATAGAAAAATGAAATAATGCCATTTGCAGCAACAGGGATGGACCTAGAGATTGTCATACTAAGTGAAGTAATTCAGAAAGAGAAAGACAAATACCATATGATATCACTTATATGTGGAATCTAAAGTATTACACAAATGAACCTGTCTATGAAACAGAAACAGACTCACAGATATAGAGAACAGATTTGCGGTTGCCAAGGTCGGGGGGAGAGGGTGGTGAGGGAGAGAGATGGATTGGGAGCTTGGTATAAGCAGATGCAAACTGCTATATGTAGAGTGCATAAGCAACAAGGTCCTGCTATATGGCACAGGGAAATATATTCAATAACATGTTATACACCATAATGGGAAAGAATATGAAAAACATGTACATATATGTATAACTGAATCACTTTGCTATACAGCAAAAATTAACCCAACTTTGTAAATCCACTGTACTTCAATAAAATAACAAAAAAAAATTTCATATAGCAATATAAAAGTCACAGTCCAGGATATTAGTGTGTGCAATCTGTTTTTAACTAGGAATTTGATGTGTTATTCAACAAATGAACTGTCTTTGGTTTTTAAATTTTTTGTTGATTTTCTTTGTTCATAGACACACAGACACAATTTTATGTATATAGAGAAAAATGTGTGCACTTTTTTTCCCTTTCCTGTTTTTCTTGGATCCCCTCTTCTCATCTACTCTCCCCCTCCATCCACATCAACTTCCCACCCTACCCCCAAGATAACCCATGCTAATCACAGCATACATTCCCATGCATATTTGGTGCTCATAATTGTACACACACACATATTCATTTGCATAAATGGGGGACCAACTTATTTATTCACACAAGTGAGATCAATATCCTACGTGAGCTTTTTTACATTTGAGGAATCTCTCTTGCCATCTGACATAGCTCCAATTTATTGATTATGACAGCTGCTGAATATTCCATAGTATGAGTGGAGCACTGTTTCTGAACCAAACTTGGATTCACTCACCTGCATGCAGTAAAGCCAATCCACTGACACCAGGTTGTGGTGAAGGAAAGTGCAGTGTTTATTGCAGGGCACCAAACAAGGAGTCTGGGACAAATAGTGCTGAAAAAGCCTGAACTCCCTGATGGGTTTCAGTGAAGCAATTTTTTTTTTTTATGTATATTGGAAGTATAGTTGATTAACAATGTTGTGTTTGTTATAGGTGTACAGCAAATTGATTCAGTTATACATATACACGTATCTATTCTTTTTCAAATTCTTTTCCCATTTAGGTTGTTACATAATATTGAGCAGAGTTCTCTGTGCTATACAGTAGGTTCTTGTTGGTTATCTATACTAATTATAGTAGTATAGTAGTGTGTGTATGTCAATCCTAAACTCCCAATTTATTCCCCCCCCCCACCACATTTCCCCTTTGGTAATCATAAGTTTGTTTCCTAAGTCTGTGAGTCTGTTTCTGTTTTGTGAATAAGTTCATTTGTATCATTTTTTTTTAGATTCCACATAAGCAGTATCATATGATATTTGTCCTTCTCTGTCTGACTTACTTTACCTAGCATGATAATCTCCAGGTTCATCCATGTTGCTACAAATTGCTTCCATGTCTTGGCTATTGTAAACAGTGCTGCAATGAACATTGGGTGCATGTATCCTTTCAAACTATGCTTTTCTCTGGATATATGTCCAGGAGTGGGATTGCTGGATCATATGGTAGCTCTACTTTTAGCTTTTTAAAGAACCTCCATACTTTTCTCCATAGTGGCTATGCCAACTTGCATTCCCACCAACAGTGCAGGGGAGTTCCCTTTTCCCCACACCCTTTCCAGCATTTATTGTTTGTAGACTTTTTGATGATGGCCATCAAAAAGTCTACAAACAATAAATGTGGGCTATCATTAGCCAAACATTTTTAAAGGCCAAGTAAGGGAAGGGAGTCCCAGAGCATATAATCAGCTCATGCACAATTCTCTGATAGGTTGCTGGTGAGGTAACAGGGTGGTGTCAAGGAGGTTAAAATTATCAATCCTTAGGCTCCAGTAAGTCTGGGGGCTACATGCTCATGGTCACCAAGTAGTTAATTTCTTCCATTCAGTGGGGATTTTAGCATCTGTAAAATAACTCAGGAAATGTGCAACAGATACTATTATCTAGGTACTTCCAAGAGGAGCTAAAGCAGAGGATACGGGGGAAAGGTCTATCCCAGGAAGGCCCCACAGGGTCCTTCTCGGTTACAACTGGAAGGAACCAAACATATCTGTTTTGTGTGTAATAATCCCTTAATTGTAGGAAAGAAAGAAACCTTTGGACCCCAGCAATGGGTTAACAGGGAAATGAATCAGAAATGGACTCCCCTTCTAAATAGCCCTTTATGCTTTAACATCCCTTGACCTGCTCAAAGCCCTTCTGGGGCCCTGGACAGTTAGGGAATCAGGGTAGACATAACACAGAGGTATGTCTGCCCATGGCAGTGACCACACAGCATATCAGAGGAAGGGGTAGCACATCAGAGGGAGGCCAGAAAAAGAGCTGCACTTGCTCGGAGCCTCAGCTCTCACAGACCTAACTCCATCCCTCCATGGCCCAAAAAGATACTTGCTTTCCCTTCTGTGGCAACCTTGGACCAATGTGATGAGAGCCACGTGGAATGTAGAGAAGCCTGTCCCCAAGAATCTTTCTTCTGAGAAGGTTCCATGGAGACCAGAGAGAGCAGAGGCTTCTACACCAAACCCATGGCTCTACTCCACAAATCTTGAGTGTCCCTTACATGCTAGGTGCTAAATTTGTTGGGGATGGGCAAAACCAAAAGCTTCATGTGTGTTTATGTTTCAGGAAGCCATCAGAAGATCTTAAACAACAAGCTACAGCAATGGGAAGGCAAATGAAGAGATCACTTATCTCAGATATCAGGAGTGACACAGAGCTTTTAATAGCTCTTGGAAACAATGGGCCCAAAGAAAGCAAAACTTTACAGGCTTACCACTAAGCCATTGACATCAGCAGATACATTTTATAGGCTATCATTAATTCTCACTCTAGCCATTGTTTTAGCACTTTATGCAATTGTCTAAAACAATGCTCTACCAACTTTGACACTAACTCAAACATTAAGAATCTGAGGGTGTGTTCAAAATAGTTACAAGGAACATTCAAGACCACTCAACCTCCTCATCTCAGGTGCCAGGATCTTAGGAAGTGAGAAAGACCAGCCAAGAGCAAAATGCAGTCTGATTTGACATAGAGAACAGACTTGTGGTTGCCAAAGGGGAGGGGGGTGGGGGAGGGAAGGATTGGGAGTTTGGGGTTAACAGATGCAAACTAGTATATATAGAGTGTAAAAAAACCAAGGACCTACTGTATAGCACAGGGAACTATATTCATTATCCTGTGATAAACCATAATGGAAAAGAATATGAAAAAAGAATATATATATGTATAATTGAGGAATATTTTTGTATGGCAGAAATTAACACATTGTAAATCAACTATACTTCAATAAAATTTTAAAAAATAAAAAATGCAGTCTGATTTGGGACTTGAATTTTAGCTTGAGAAATCCAGGCATTTTCAGATGGAAAATCTGCTTCCTTTATTGAAAGGAAAATTCACATTTCTGCTTTCTTTAAAAAGCGCTCCTGATGAATACAATACAGAAATAGACTCACAGATATAGAGCACAAACTAGTGGTTACAGGGGAAGGGGGGGAGTGGGAAGAGAAGAGGGGCAAGATAGGGGTAGGGGATTAAGAGGTACAAACTACTATGTATAAAATAAATAGGCTACAAGGACATATTGTACAGCACAGAGAATATAGCCAATATTTTATAATAACTTTAAATGGAGTATAATCTATAAAAATATTTAATCATTGGGCTTCCTAGGTGGTGCAGTGGTTAAGAATTCATCTGCCAATGCAGGGGACACGGGTTCCATCCCTTCACCAGGAAGATCCCACATGCCGCAGAGCAACTAAACCCGTGCACCACAACTATTGAGCCTGCGCTTTAGAGCCCTTGAGCCACAGCTACTGAGCCCAACTGCTGCAACTACTGAAGCCCATGCACCTAGGGCCCATGTTCCACAACAGGAGAAGCCACCACAATGAGGAGCCCATACACCACAACAAAGAGTAGCCCCCACTCACCATAACTAGAGAAAGCCTGCGTTCAGCAACAAAGACCCAACACAGCCAATTAATTAATTAATTAAAAAAATATTTAATCATCATGTTGTACACCTGAAACTAAAAATGTTGAAAATCCACTATATCTCAATAAAATAAAAATATAAATAAAAAATAAAAGGAGCTAGTGTTTTGTTTACACTGGATACAGCAATGAACGGGAGACATGCTTCCTGCTCTTAGACAGTTTTACTAAGAAAGTTTTTTTTCCCCTTGATCAGTTAAAATCTCAGTTTCCCCATCTGTCACATGGAGGACTTTCTCATGGAGCTTCCCAAGGGTCCACAAATGGGTGGTATTCATTCTGAAGACATGGGCACAAACAGCTTTGTTAAAATCACTTCCCACACCCAGGTAGAGGGTGTTCTGCACACGGTGTTGTGCACACTGTGTTCTGACATCTTATTACTGAATAATTCATGAGCATGTGCTCCAGCTCAGGAGTTTTTAACAACCCAGGCCAGGACTATATCTCCATGTCAGAGTCCTTCCATAACATCAGCTTTAAAAGTGACAGATAAATCAATTCACAAAAGATACTTTTTAAAGATAATACTCAAAGCATGTTTTGAAATAGCCACTTCCATTCCCTGCTGGAAAAATCTGTAAATTGGTACAGCTTCTCTTTAAATCACTTTGGCAATACAAATTAAGACTGTTAAAATATTCATTATCTTCTCACCTAATAATTATACTTCTGGAAACTAGCCTAAAGAGATACTCCAAAAAATATATGGACACAGAGCTTTATGAAGAAAGATGTTCATTGTTGCATTCTTTTAAGACAAAAAAAAAGTGGAAACAGCATTAAAATGTATTCAGTGTGACTAGTTATATTTACATATGTATATATGTATGAAAGAAACTCACTAAAATGTTATCAGTGGGGAGTATGAATTCCCACTTTGAAAGATTCTGCTAAGTGCCTAATCCAACAGATGAAGACACAGCCATATCAGGGCAGAACATGTGCTATTTCAGCTGCTGGAGATAAAGAACCTAAAAGCTTCTGGGGAAGGTGTGGGAATGGGATAGTACAAAGGATCTAGAATCAAAATAGCATTTGACTTCTCATCTGAAATACTGGAAGCCAGTAAACAGTGATGAGACAATACCCTCAAAATGCTGAGGAAAAATTATTTCCAACCTAGAATTCCATACCCAGCCAAACTATCAATCAAGAGAGTAACAATATTTTCAGAAATGAAAAGTCTCAAAAATTTTAACCCCTATGAATCTTTTCCTAAGACAATGTGCTTTACTTAAATGAAGGGGGAGGGGGAAAGGGAGGAAAAAAAGGAGACATGGGATCCAGAAAACAAGGGATGCAGTAGAGAAAGAAGAGATGCCCAAGATTGTGGTGAAGGGAGATGCCAGTGTGACATCAGGGCCAGAGAGCATCCAGAACAGATCGGAGCAGGAGGGCAGAGGGCTCCAGGAAGGACATCTTCAAGAAGATGAAATTACTAGAGTAGGCGGTATTTAACACATTAGGAGGAGATGTATACTTCTGGCAATGAATTAGTGATAGGTACAAAGAAAACTTAAGCAAATTGAGAAACATTTATTCTGAGGAAATTTAATATAGTATAAAACATGATTTGACTGTGAATAATATTTAAATAGTCATAATAATGTAAACACTAAACATTTATGTAGTGAAAATTTATTGAGAGAGTAGGAAAAAGTGGAGGGGGAAAATGCTGTATAGACAGCTAAATTCCCTTTCTTTACAGCAGCAATTAAAAACTAAACCTGAAAAATGGCCATACTACCCAAAGAAATCTACAGATTTAACGTGACCCCTATCAAATTACCCATGACATTTCTCACAGAACTAGAGCAAATAAGCCTAAAATTTACATGGAAGCATGAAAGACCCAGAATTTCCAAAGCAATCCCAAGGAAAAAGAACAAAGCTGGAAGCATAACCCTCCCAGACTTCAGACAATACTACGGAGCTACAGTAATCAAAACAGCCTGGTATTGGCACGAAAACAGACATATGGATCAACTGAACAGAATAGAGAGCCTAGAAATAAACGCACATGCCTACGGTCAATTAATCTTCAACAAATGAGGGAAGAAGATACAACTGGGAAAAGGCTCTTTAGCAAATAGTGTTGGGAAAGTTGGACTGCCGCATTTTAAATCAATGAAGTTAGATCACACCCTCTCACCATACACAAAAATAAACTCAAAAAGTCTTAAACACTTAAATATAAGACATGACACCATAAAACTCCTAGAAGAGAACATAGGCAAAACATTCTCTGACATAAATCGTAGCAATGTTTTCTTCAGTCAGTCTCCCAAGGCAATAGAAATAAAAGCAAAAATAAACAAATGGGATCTAATCAAACAGAAGCTTTTGCACAGCAAAGGAAACCATAAACAAAACGAAAAGACAACCAATGGAGTGGGAGAAAATATTTGCAAATGATGTGACCTACAAGGGCTTAATTTCCAAAATACGCAAACAGCTCATACAACTCCCTAACAGAAAACAAACAAACAACCCAATCAAAAAATGGGCAGAAGACCTACATAAACATTTCTCCAAAGAAGACATACAGATGGTCAACAGGCACGTTAAAAGATGTTCAACATCACTAATTACTAGAGAAATGCAAATCAAAACTACAGTGAGGTATAGTCACTCACACCAGTCAGAATGGCCATAATGGAAAATGTCTACAAATAATAAATGCTGGAGAAGGTGTAGAGAAAGGGAAATCCTCCTACGTTGTTGGTGGGAATGTAAATTGGTGCAGCCACTATAGAGAACAGTATGGAGGTTCCTTAAAAAACTAAAAATAGAGATACCATATGATCCAACAATCCCACTCCTGGGCATATAGCCAGAGAAAACTTTAATTTGAAAAGATACATGTGTCCCAATGTTCATAGCAGCACTATTTACAATAGCCAAGACATGGAAGCAACCTAAATGTCTATCAACAGTTGAATGGATCAAGAAGATGCGATTATATACATATATATGATTATATATACACACAATGTATATTATATATAATATAATGTATGTTTTATATATACATTATACACACACAATGGAATACTACTCAGCCATATAAAAGAATGAAATAATGCCATTTGCAGCAACATGGGTGGACCTCGAGATTATCATACTAAGTGAAATGTCAGACAGAAAGACAGATATCATATGATATCACTTATGTGGAATCTAACATACAGATGAACTTATTTACAAAACAGAAACAGGCTCACAGACATAAAAAACAAACTTATGGTTACCAAAGGGGAAAGGCAAGGAGGGATAAATTAGGAGTTTGGGATTCGCAGATACAAACTACTATATACAAAATAGGTAAACAACAAGGTCCTACTGTATAGCACAGGGAATTATATTCAATATCCTGTAATAAACCACAATGGAAAAGAATATGAAAAGAATATATATAAAACTGAATCAATTTGCCATACACCAGAAACTAACCGAACATTGCAAATCAACTATACTTCAATTTAAAAAAAAATTAAAACTTAAAAAAATCAAGCAATTGATGTATAGCCTGTTATTTAGAAATAAGGAGGCAAATGACAAAAGTAAGAACCAAAACATGCAAGTGGGAGGTGGAAATGGAGATGTGTGACACCTGGGGATGTCAGCCTGGAGATGGCACCTTTTCATAAAAATCTAATTATGTTATACAGACATAACTTTGATTTTTGGTTTTGGTTTTGGTTTTGTTTTGGCCGCACCATGCGGCTTGTGGGATCTTAGTTCCCCGACCAGGGATGGAACTTGGGCCCCAGCAGTGAAAGAGCCAAGTTGTAACCACTGGACCACCAGGGAATTCTCATAACTTTGATTTTTTAATTGAAATTTTTAAATATGGGAGGCATTCACGGCAAGTGAGAAGTGTAGTACACCTCAATAGCCAGGTAGGGTGGACTCACGGGGTACAGGGCAGGGGTGGGGAGAGGCACCACGGCAGGCTGAGATGGGAGGGCCAAGCGTCCCAGCGGAGAGGGAATATCACAGGTGGTTCAACAGAGAGGTCCTGATGGCATCCTTATTCTTGATCTGGACCACATTCTCACCAGAAAGGTCGTTAGGTAGAAATAAGGATGTGAGAGATGGACAGCAAGGGACTCCGATTAGTAGACTGGGCCCAGTTCTAGAGAGCATGGAAGCAGGTCTGATGGTGCTGGTGGTTGTGGGATGAAGAGGAAGGAGAGCATGAGTGACAGATATGTCCAGAGGACTCATTGGCACTGGATTCACTGGCTGAGGGGAATGAGGAAGAGGAGGGAGTTGATAGGAGTGATGAGAGGCAGCAGGTTGGAGGAAGAAAGATTCAGTCCTACCCGTGGACACCACCCCCAAGGCAGAAGCCTCTCCCTCCCACCATCCAACACAAATATCATTGTGTGCAAAGGTGAGGCACCAAGGGGTAGAGTTAGGAGCTCAAGCTTGGTAGTTGGTAGGTTAAAATACCTTAAAAGATAGAGCCGTATAAAAGTGTGGACTTTGCAGCCAGACAGACCTGAGCCACAATCGTGCCGCTTAGTGTCTGTGTGACATTAAGAACCTAGATGGGTCTGACCACACCCACCTCACAGAGGAAACAGCCGCTGTAAAACACCTCACACAGCATCTGCCAGCACAAGCCAGCTCCCTCTCGCCCTGTGTCCCAACTTCCACTCCCGCAACAGCATGAAGGTCTTTTAGGAAGACCCTACAAGCTCTTTTGAGCTTAGCTGTTTCCTGCATTCCTCAGGCTGTGAGGTCCCAGAAGATTCCTGGGAAGCACCTTCGACTCCCCTCCCATCAGGAACAGAGCACACACAGGATTTGTTGCATCAACCAGAAAGTCAGCTTTATTAGCCCACCACCAGCAGAGAGGGAGGGAAGACAGCTGGGAGCTGCGTGGGACGAGCAGGGGCTGGACTCAGACCTTGGGGCGGTGAGGCCGGCGGGTGGACAGGAGGCTCCCAGAGAAGCCACTCAGGGCTTGGAGCTCTGGCCCCAGCAGAAGCTGGACAAGCCCTCCTCCTTGAGGACAGATTGGGTCTGGCGGCCAGAGGAGGACGGTAAGGAGGTGGTGAAGACTGTGGGAGAGAGGAGAGGAGGTGAGAAAGGACTCCAGGAACTTAGCGGCCCCCCCCCCCCCCCACAGGGGAGGGAGGGCTGTGGTCTCAAGAGTGGTCGGAACCCTCAGGAGCTTTACCTTCGGAGGAAACATAGGTTTGGCCAGACGGGTGCTGGGAGAAGAGGCTGTCAGGGAGAAAAGGCAGAGCAGTCAGGTGTGCTGGGAGCAGCAAGGGTGGGGCTGAAAGATCTGTGGGGCGGGACATGGGGTCCAGGCACTCACTGGGCATCCTCGCCTTTCAGCAGCCGGCGGTAGGTGGCGATCTCCTGCTCCAGCTGTGTCTTCACGTCCAGCAGGGTCTGTACTCATGGTTCTGCTGCTCCATTTCACAGCGCAGCTGGGCCAGCTGCTCCTCCACGCAGTAGATCAGCTCCTGGATCTTGGCCAGCTGCAGGCAGTAGCGGTTTTTGGTCTCCTCCAGGCTGTTCTCCAAGGATGATTTCTGTGAATAGGAGAAAGAGAAAGAGAGAGTCACCGGAAGGGGTCACTGCTGTCCCCCCAGGTCTCTGAGCCTGTTTCCTGAGAAGTGCATGGATTTTTGACCCCAGCTGGGCTACTGCTGGGCCAGACCACATGGAGAAAAGTTATTCCACCATTTGTTCTGGGCCTTAATTTCTCCATCTATATGATGGGTACAGTGATCCCCCCAACCCAAATCCTGGGAAAAGAGAGGTGGAACCGTACAGTGGCAGTGTTCCGTTACAGGGGCTGGTGCCATTACCGGTGATTTGGAGGCTGGGGCTGGGTCTGGTCCTCCTTACCATGCAGAGCTGGGACTGCAGTTCAACCTCTAGGCCCTGGAGCACCCTCCGGAGCTCATTCAACTCATTGCGGCTCTTCTGCATCAGCTCGCTGTTAGAGGCCACTTCTTTGTTCAGCTCCTCTGTCTGAGATAGGAAAGAACAGAAGGTGTGGGGCACTCCAAAGGCACCCCGGCTGGGAAGTCCTACAGGGGGGCTGAAGACCCACATCTCACCTTGCTCAGGAGCCAGGCCTCAGCATCTCTGCGGTTCTTGTCTGCTATCTGCTCATACTGGTCACGCATCTCATTCAGGATGCGGCTCAGGTCCACGCCAGGGGCGGCGTCCACCTCCATGCTGACGTCCCCGCTGGTCTGACTCCGCAGGGCAAGCATCTCCTAAGAAGAGATGGGGGGAGGTGGTCAGCTCAGCTGGCCCCTTCCCTGACCCTAGGTGCATCTGTAACCCCACTGGACCAGCCTCCCACCACCAGCAACAACCTTACCTCCTCGTGGTTCTTCTTCAGGTAGGCCAGCTCCTCTTTCAGGCTCTCAATCTGCATCTCCAGGTCGGCTCTGGCCAGGGTCAGCTCATCCAGCACCCTGTGCAGGCCGTTGATATCAGCCTCCACGCCCTGGCACAGGGCCAGCTCATGCTCATACCTGGCAAGACAAAGGTCAGAGCCTCAGGGTCCATCGTGAGGCTTCTGAGGCTCAAGACCTGCTGGTCCTCCTGGCTGGACCACCCCACTGCTGGCCCCTACCCTCTGCTCTCTGCCCTCAGCCCACCACAGGGCTGCTCACTTGGTCCTGAAGCCGTCGGCCGCCAGCCTGGCGTTGCCAATGTGCAGAAGGGGCTGTGCATTCTCTACGGTGGCCTCGATGATCTGCAGAGGGGGTGAAGCACAGGTCCGGTTGGCCAAGGCCCTGCTGCTCAGGGGTGAATAGCAAAGAGGGGAGAAAGGGGCCTCCCTAAACTTGAGGGGTTGTCTGGCTGGCAGGTCAGGCTTTACACTCCCCCAGCCTGCCCAGGGTGCCTTCTCCACCCAGCTCAGCCTGTGTAGAGGATGCACCCACGTATCTGCCACCCCACCCAGGGCCCAAGGCTGAGAGAAGCTGACTCCAAGGAATGCTTGCAGGCAGTAAGAGATGCAGGGTACCAGGCCCAGCTCAGACACCCTGATGCTAAAAAGAGACCCTCTGCCACCAATTGAAAGGGGCCCATGGCCACTCCTCCAAAGCGGGCCTCAGTCTCCCTGTTTGTAAAATGGAGACATTTAGCAAGCGTTTTTCTAGGGGCCGCTGCAGCCATGACCTCTAGCAACACTGCACCTCCGCAACCTCCCACCTGGCCACCCCACCTTGTTCCTCAGGTCCTCGATGGTCTTGAAGTAGGGGCTGTAGTCACAAGCAGGCCTGGGCCTCTACTTCTGGTACCAGTCACGGATCTTCACCTCCAGCTCTGTGTTGGCCTCCTCCAGGGCGTGCACCTTCTCCAGGTAGATGGCCAGGCGGTCATTGAGGCCCTGCATGGTGATCTTCTCGTTGCCAGCGAGGAGGCTGCCATCGCCACCACTGAAGCAGACCCCAAGGCCGCCACCATATCCTCCAACAAAGCCACCACCCAGGGCCCCGCCAAAGCTGCTGCTGCTGCTGCTGAAGCCGCCGCCACCGCCATAGCCGCCCCCCAGCCCGCAGACCCCCCCCCCAGAGGAGTAGCAGGAGGAGGAGACAGACAGGCCCCCGTAGGCGCTGGGGGCCTGGCAGGAGCCTCCGGCCAGGACGGAGAACACACGGCTGGAGGCACCACAGATGCCACCGGAGCCCTTGATGGAGCTGGAGGAGGTGAACTGGCGGCTGCAGGTGGTCATGGTGAGAAGAGAGAACAGAAAGGTGCTCTGGGCGTCTGGGAGGATGCTAAGACGGCCTCAAGCCCCAGCAACGTTTATGTGCGCATGAGAAAGGCGGGGCCCTCCCAGCTGCTAACTCTGAGCTCCCCTCTGGATTTCATCACTCCAGGTCCCATCCAACTCCCCTCTCCAGATTATTCAGCCTGGGGTCGACTCACCTCGCTGTGTGCTGCTCTGAGTTCCCACCCAGCTTTTGGGGGGTGTGGAGCTGAGAGAAAACATACCAGCTCCAGTCAGTGGTGACTCAGGCTAGGCAACAAGAATCTGGCTCCTGTTCCTGGAGCCTGAGGGGCCAGCAGTGCCCTGGCACAGGCGAATTTGTGGTGACTGCGTCCCTGGGCAGTGAGTCAGCCCATGGAAGGGCTCCCTGCCCCACGGTGACAGACTTGGATGAATGACCTCAGTGATGCTGTCCAGGGGCTGTCTTGAGATGCAGCTGTGGGGATCCTACCTGGCTGGCTGTGGACAGGAGAGTTGGGTTCATGGCCCTGCTCTGCTTTGCTCTCTGTGTGACCTCATCCTCCCCCCTCCCCATCTACCTTCTCTGGGCCTCTGTTTGCCCTCAGTAAAGTGCGAGGCTGGACTGGGTGATTTCAGAATCCTTTCTAGTTCTAAAAATTCTGTGACTCTTATCCCAGTTTCAGAGGCTGCCTTTGAGCCCCCAGGACCTCCAAAAGTGGTGTGTACCACGAAACCAGCAGGTCGGGGCTTGAATGCCTCCCTCTTCTGCCCCTTACATGCTGCATGGCATAGGTAGTCCTTTAGTCTATGAGCCTCTGGGCCTCAGTTTTCTTATCTGTAAAAGGGGAGGACACATGACCAGCCACAAAGGAACATGCATGAAGGACCCTGCTTGCCCCTCCCCAATGGCCAGCCCTGCCCGCCCCCCAACCTCCCCATCCTTCCTTTCCAACCCAGCTACCCTTCATCCACCCCTTCTCACCTACCTCTATGCCCTGGCACCTCCCTCCCACACACCCTTGCCCTCTCCTCTGCTCCCCCACATTCCCACCCTTTGAGCAGCACCCCCACCAATGCCTTGCCTCACCTAATCATGGGCACCCACCATAAACTGTGGTGGAAAGGAGTCCCCATCCTGCTGCTGGGTACCACCTGTGACCCCAACCCCCACAACAAGCCTCTGAGCTCCCATGCTGTATCCAGGGCTTAGATCCCAACAGTTTTCTCTGGAGCATCCACAGATTCCAGGCTGGACTTGGCAACTTTATTCGTTCAGTGGAGGAGATAGGGGAAGGTGGCTCTCTGGTTATCTGCCATGCCCAGGTATTGTATGGAGTGCCCTACAGGTGCCACACAGTTCTGTGAGGGGCCTTCTTCCTGCCACCAGTTCACAGATGAGGAGGCTGGAAGGGTAAGTGGGCTTCCCAAGACCACAGTCAGTGGGGAGCTGAGGCTCGAACCCCTGTCTCTCTGCTCACCCAGCCTGAGTCCTTTCCACCATCCTGAACCACTCCATGCCCCTCCAACATGCATCGTTGTCTTGAATCAACCCTGTGAGGTGAGAAGAGAGGGAGAATCAGAGAGAGAGCCAGAGAGAGAGGGTGATTTGCCCAAAGTCGCTGGGTTTAAGCTGAGGATGCCTTGCAGGTGGGGACAGGTGTGTCCATTATCATCTGCCTCCCCAAGTTCCCTGGAATGAGCTCTGCCCATGGTGGGCATGACCTTGGCCTGAGGGCTGAAGGCAGGATTGAGGAGTCTGGATCCCAACACAGATGCCTCCTTGGGGTGCCCTGGGGGGTGACCCATAGAGCTGGCCACCATCCATGCTCTGAAGAGCCTCTGTGGAGGTGAGAAGAGGCAGAAGAGGGCTTGCCTCAGCCTGAGTCCTGCTGGGCGATACCACCTTGAACCCTAGGACAGGAAGTTCTCTGTCTCAACATAACCAGGACTTTGTTTCTGCCACATCTTGTCCCTCATCTGCAGGCACAGGGCCCAGAAGGATGAGCAGAGCTGGTACCCAGCACACACCTTCAGGGCCAGGCCTGGGAGAGAGAATCTACTGCTCCTTCCCCCAACCGCAGAAATGGGCAAAAGGGACCCTGGCATCTTAGACAAAACCCCCACCGTCCCAGGCATCAGGATGGGCCTGAGTTCAGGTCCAATCACAGATTCATCACCTTCAGAACTGGAAATGGCCTTCAAGGTCACCAAAGACCACCGAGCCCCAACCAGAGAGAACAAAAGACTTGTCCCATGTTAAACAGGAGAGAAGTAGAGGAGCAGAGGGACTATTCTGGCAGCCGAGTGGTTAAGACTCCGAGTTTCCAATGCATGGGTTCGATCCCTGGTTGGGGAACTAAGATCCCACATGCTGGGTGGCTCGGCCAAAAAATTTAGAAAAAAAACTTATAGGAGGAGGAGAGGAAGAAGGAGGAGGAGGAGGAGGAGGAGAAGGAGAAGGGGAAGGGGAAAAGGAAGAGGAAGAAGGAGAAGGAGGAGAAGGAGAAGAATAAGGAGGAGGAGGAGGAGGAGAAGAGCAGAGACTAGACCCAGGTCCGGCACCCTGACCCAGGTCCACACTGACTCTCCCTGTGATCTCTGGGAGCTCCTCCTTCTCTACTCCCCCCCCCACCTCCCTTCTCACCAGATTGCTGCTCCCTGTCATTCCTGAAGGAGTCGGGGGTGCACAGGCCCAGCCCTGGAGGATGGGGATCTGCACAGGCTGAGAAGATGCAGGAAGTGCCAACCAGCCCATCAGACCACTCAGACAACACTGCAGACCAAGCACCCACCATGTGTCCAGCATTTGGGGTGCAGCAGGGAGGAGAGAGATGCTCACGTGGTCTCTGACCTTGGAACTTATTATTTGACCCTGGAGAGAAAACTAAGGCCAGGAATACAGCATGGTGCAGCAAGAAACCTGGGATGCTCAGCCTGCGGGATGCAGCTGGCATTTCCTCCGTGCCAGTGAGGTGCGCCTGCCCCGAGGTTGCCAAGAGCCAGCATCACCAGACCTGGTCGGCACACAGTACAGACTCCCACCAACCCCTCCAGGCAATGGGTCCCTTCCTCCACCCAGGGCTCTTACCTCTCTCCTTGGCCCAGCTCCATCCCAGATATCATCACACACCTGAATTGGCTGGGAAATATTTTTGGCCAATGCCACGCCTCAACTTGCAGTGATCCCCAAACCTGACTGATCACGAGAATCCCCATATAGATTCCCGGGCCCTGCTCTGACCCACTTCATCAGCATCTCCCAGGACAAGCCTGATGGTGGGCACGTTTTACAAGCTCCCAGGGGATTCTAGTGACCAGTCAGGCTGGGAAGCAAGAGGCGGCTGGGGGAGGGAGGAGAGGGGGAGACTTCAGGGAGCCTGAGGGGAGAGAGGAGGCCACTGCAGAGCCCCCAGCGGCTGCTGGCAGCCAGAGCACAGGCTTCAGGGCAGGATGAAGAAAGAGAGGAACCAGGACCAGCCAGGACAGAGCAGATTGGAGTCAGGCCAGCAGGGGCCAGACACTGGGCAAGTCTCTCCTCCCCTCTGAGCCTCAGTTTCCTTCTCTCGGAAATGGGACTAGAAACACAACCTCACAAGCACATAGAGGTGAAATAAATAAAGCACACAGACCGGTGGCTATCACTGCATTTATCCACCATAGTAGGTATCTATAAAACACCTACTATGTGTCACACGTGTGGACACTCAGATGCAGAGAACAAGACAGAGAGGCCCTCAGGGCAGAATGTCCGGAGGAGGCAGAGATGATTCCAACACCAAGTGTTCAAGCCGTAATGCAGTGCAGGGGGCCTGCAGGGAGGCGGCAGGCTCTCTGGGAGTGAACAAATGGCCCCAATGCAAACTCTGGCCCCGTGACTGGTCCCAGGATCTGGGTGAGTCTGTGACCCCCTTGCCCACCTTAGATGGTCCTCCCCCCGCCATGTTTGATCAGCCCCTTCAAGGCAGGGGCTCTCACAGCCTCTCATGATGGTCTGTACAACCAAGGGGAGCCTGTGGCTGGCTCAAGCTGGGTTATAGCCTGGGCTCTGCTCTTGCTTCTCCCGGGCCCGGTGCAGACCCAGGCACAGAGCGATGCAGCACCGTGGACAGCAGTACTGCCATGTCATTTCTCTGCAGAAAGTGCTGTCGGGTCCCCTTTCCAAGGTGTGGGCGTGGTGGAGGAAGAGTCACAGGGGCTGCCTACCACCGGCCCAGCCCGAGCCTGGGAATCAGGTGTGTGTGTCCATCGTACGAGGAAGGGGGGTGCGGCCAAGGGTGGGTCCAGACCGGCTCACTGGAACATTCTGTGCAGCAGGCGGGTGGGTGGTGTGGATGAACTGCGCGTCCCTCTGGCGAGTCCCACAGCTGGGTGCCCCAATCCATCCGCAGGCACAGCCCCAGCAGCCTGGGTCAGCTCGGAGTGCCTGGACAAAGCCATGCCATCCCCAAGGGCACCACAGGCCTCCGCCCCTAGTCATTCTGCCCTGCAGCCCCCACCTGCCCAGGCCCGGGCTGAGCATCCTGGAAAGAGTGGGCCTTTCCCTCTCTGGGCCCAGGACTCTGCCCTGCAGACCCCAACCCCAGCACTTGCACCCACTGCCCTCCGGGCGCAGCTCCTGGGACCCCTGTCTGCTCCTCCACTGTGGCCTCCTGACCACCCACCTACTCACTTTGTGGGCAGGGGCTTCTTCCCCCGCAGAAGGGTGAAGTCCGGGGCTGCCTCTGGCCAGCCCCACACTCTGACCTCTCCTCACTCACCCCATCAGTAAGAGTGGACCCCCAGAGTCTGCAGGGAGAGAGGGTCCAGGCTAAGAGCCTGGGGTTGGGCAGGGGGCGGGGGCTCCGGCCGCTCTTCCAAGCACAGCCTCCTCCCCTCCCGCACCCGGCTCCACCCCTGACATGCCAGGCTCCAGACAGGGGCTGAGTCACTGCTCCTCGGAGCCTCAGTGTCCCCATCCACACAATGGGGCGCCTCTTCCCAGACCCTCCCTGCTTCCTGGGACTGCCATTCAGGTAAATGAGATCACCCCCAGATGAGCCACCCTCAGCCCAGCTGGTTCTTCTGGTTGCGGCCAGATGTACAGTGGGGGCCTGGTGGGTACGGTGCCTCTCTCCCTCCCGCGCTCCACCTCTACCCTGATTGCTGCCCAGGCAGCTGAGAGACCCCAGCCCCCGACGGAGCGGATCCCACACTCCCAGCCTGCTTTCGAGTCTTGCAGTTGCCTCTGCAGACACGGGCCCTGGACTCCAGCCAGTCTTCCCTGCCGTAGCGAGGAACTCACTGCCCTCCCCCTCCCTGGGATCAGGGCCGGAAGGGCTGTTCGCTGCGGCTCATCTCATCCCTCCTGTGCTGCGGTTTCTGAGATCCAGAGAGGGCCTGTGACCTGCCCACAGCCCTCACACCCCGCTGCCCACTTCATAGACGGCGCTCGTGCCAGTGCCCCCTCTGCTCCTCCCTGGCCTCCACTGGTCCCAAGCCGCCGCCGTATCGGGCCTCTGGGGGCTCTGGCTGCCCCTGCCCCCTCCCTGCCCTCAGTCTCCAGGCACCGGGCGAGAGCGGGTGTTTGGAGGGGCCTGGTGTGATTCTGCAGCAGCAGAGGGTCCAGGCCTGTCAGTGAACTGAGTGGGGCAGCCCTCCTCTCATTAACCCCTTCCACCCACCCCCACTTCTTGAAGAAAACCAGGAAATCAGGCCCTCCAGGCCCAGTGGTTTCCAGATTTACTCAAAGGAAGACTTCCGGGGCTCCTCCCCCCGCGGGCTCGGCGCCTGCCCCTGCGTGAGAGGGGCTGGGCTGGAGGTGCTGGAGCGGCCCCTCCCCCTTCCCCAGGAGGCCGCTTCCTGCCCTCCCCGACCTCCACGCTGCTGGACCTGGGAGGGGACTAACTGCCAGGGAGGGCGGTGCTGCTCCCCTGAACCCCCCATCCTGAGCTGACCCTACGAGGACACATCCCTGGGAGAGGCCCCACCCTCTCCCCCACACCTGCCTTCTCTGGAAGCGCAGGTCTCAGCTCACATGCCTGGGGCTGAGCCAATGGGAGCATCCGGACCCACAGCCCCTTTCTGGAGGTTTCCTGAGACTCACACAGGAACCTGGGCCTAATCACCCAGCCTGCCTCCCCCCGTGTCCGTCCCCCTTGTCTCTCTCAGGAGGATCCTGATTCCTGTCCTGGCCTGCCTCCCCGCCCCACCCCTCCCACCTCATCCCCTCTCAGAGGAGGACACGGCCCACAGGACTGTGAGGAGCAACTGATTGGATGCTTTATCCCTTGGGACTCTGGCTCCTGAGATCTTCTTGTCCATTTATGGATGAGAAAATGAGGCTCAGCAAGGGGAAGGCACTGCCTAAGGTCACAGACCCAATTACAGAGCAAGAAGAGGACACCTAAGACCTCCCTCTGACATGCCAACCTCACCCTGGGTCTGGCACTGCCTGGACCACCCTCCCTGGGATCACCGGCCCTTGGGAGAATACAACCCCCCACCCCCCAAGCTCTGCCCAGACTTAGTCTTTACCCTGGTCTAAGATAACCCCTGACCTCCACGTCAACAACAGTGGGTGTCCACGGACTCCTCCCCCGACCCCATTCCCCACCACTGGTTCACCCCCTCCTCACTAGGGCCACCTCCGTGGCCACAACCAGGAAGCATTCCATGCCTCAGTCAACAAGCTTTATTGGCCAGGGAGAGGGGATGGGAAAGGGACTGAAGCTGGGGGCTGAGGCTGGGGAGGCTGGAGGCCACGATGCCAGCGGGGGGCCCTCGAGGGGCTGGCGCGGGGAGCAGAGTCCTAGTGGGCAGTCTGGTGGACCTGCTCGCGGGAGGAGATGACCCTGCCATCCTGGACCTCTTCCACGATGGTGCGCACCTGGCGGGTGGTCACGGCTGCAGGAGACAGACACTCGGGGTGGGCGGGGGCCAAGGGATCCTGGCTCAGCCCCCGGCCCCCTGAGCGGAGCGGGCTCTCTCCCCATGGCCGCCTGGTGTCCACGCCTCTGCTGGCCCCTCAGCATCACATCTGCACAGGCGTCCCCCTGACCTTGCCACTCCCTCCCTCCCACCCTGTTCCTTGCCGGTGCCCCTGGGTGAGTCCTGCCTCCCAAATAGATGGTTTGACTCTGACCCACGTGTCCATCTGCAAGAGGAAGACGGTGCAGACTGGATGCTACACAAAATGGGGTCTCTCTCCATTTCTCTGCAGTCTCCAGGGCACAGACTACGATTCCTTCAGACGGGGATCTCCAAGACAAGAACCTGGTCCCCATCACCCTCCTTAGACTAGATGCCCCAGGACTGGGATCTTATCTTCCCCATCAGACTGGGATCTGGGGGACAAGGACCAATTCCCTTTCTGCCATCAGACAAGAGACTCCAGACACAAGACTGCCTTTGCTCATTTGTAGGGTCCCAAGAGCAAAGATCACGAGACCATATCCTTATCTCCGCTTCAGTTGAGAGTCTCCAGAGCTGGGACCACGTCTCCTGCCTCAGACTAGGATCTCCAAAGTAAGGGCCAATTCCCTGCCCCACGCCCATCAGTCTCCCTCATCTGATTAGGACCCTGAGCCCTACCGGGTCCCTTCCCCCACCCCTGCTGAGGATCAGCCATCATTTCCTGGAGTTCCTGCGGACCCTCCCCCAGCAATGCGCAGCTGGGTCACCTGCCCCGTGCAGCCTCACCCTCAGCTACCAAGATGCTTACATTCTTTGGGCTTGTACTGAGTCAGGCTGCAAAAAAATTTAAAAAAAAAAACAGAGAGAGATTAGCTGTGGGTCTGAGCCTCACCTCTGCCCCAGGCCCCCAGCCCTGGCCTCAAGCCCCCACTCACTGGGCATCCTCGCCCTCCAGCAGGCGGCGGTAGGTGGCGATCTCCTGCTCCAGCCGGGTCTTCACGTCCAGCAGGATGTTGTATTCCTGGCTCTGCTGCTCCATCTCGCAGCGCAGCTGGGCCAGCTGCTCCTCCACGCTGCCGATCAGCCCCTGGATCTGGGACAGCTGCAGGCAGTACCGGTTCTCTGTCTCTGCCAGGCTACCCTCCAGGGATGCTTTCTGCAAGAGAACGGGAGGAGCAGGGGTCAGCAAGGGTGCTCAGTGTCCCCTCCAGGGCTCTGGGCACCCACCCCCAGGCCTGGCAGTGCTCCTACCATGCTGAGCTGGGACTGCAGCTCGATCTCCAGGGCCTGCAGGGTGCGCCGGAGCTCGGAGATCTCGCTCTTGCCGCTCTGCACCAGCTCGCTGTTGGTGGCCACCTCACGGTTCAGCTCCTCTGTCTGCAAACAGGACACAGGACAGGGTTGCGTGAGCCTGACTCCCCTTCTCCAAGTCAGGCGACCCCCATGGTCTCCATATGCTCAGCCCAGGGCCCACTCTGTGCCCAGACAGACACCTGGGCTCTCCCCATTCCCCCAACCCCCGTCCCCAATGGCCACCTTCCTGACCTCCCCTGGGCCTCTCAGGCCTCCTCCCAAACCTGACTGTGGGAGCAGTGCCTTCTCACCAGCCTCCCGCTTCCCAAAACCCAGCAGGCTTTGAAAGGATGTTAAGTTTTATCTTTAATCCCTGAAAGTGGAAAGCACAAGAATAGGAAACTTGAGAACCAGCCAGAACAGTAGCCAGGCCCCTGGGTACTAGTTCCCGACTTCTTGAGGGACAGATGGAAGCTGCTGGGGTCTTAACCCTCTGCTTTTCTCCTGAGGGGGGCTCTCCACCCGCCCACCCCCAGGTTCCAGTTTCCGCCAAGCTCCAGGTCTGCGGATGCAGCAGGCGACCCTGACCCCCGGGGTCCGTGTGGCTCACCAGGGATAAGGCACCCAAGACGCCAAGCACTGGGCTTACTGTGGGGACTCAGGCCTTGCACGCCACCCCCTGGGAGAGGCCTCTGGCCTGTGGCAGCCCCCACCTTGCTGAAGAACCAGTCTTCGGCATCCTTGCGGTTCTTCTCTGCCATCTTCTCGTACTGATCACGCATCTCATTCAGGATGCGGCTCAGGTCCACGCCGGGGGCAGCGTCCATCTCCACGTTGATCTCACCACCCACCTGGCCTCTCAGGGCATTCATCTCCTGTGGAGGAAGGGATGGTGGGTGTGGGCATCCATCCTGATCTTTCACTCCCAACCCTTCCCACTCAAGCGCTCCAGACCCCTCTCACGGATGCCTCCTTTTTCCTTCCTGCCCTCTACCCTCTGACCCTCCAAATGACTTTTGTTCACCTGCTCTGTGTGGGCTTTGCCTCCACCATCAAACCAGGGGCTCCCTGAGGACAGATTCTGTGGTTTCCCCGTTAGAGTGAGGGCTCTCTGAAGATAAAATCTAATTCTTAGGCCTGAGCCCTCAAAACATTCCATCTAATTTCCAAACTTCTACCTAGGGGCCAGATTCGAGGGTTTGAACTAGGACAAGGGGGCAACCTCCTCGGTTATCTCTTGTCGTGGTGAGGGAGGCCAGGACGGGCAGAAGAGGCCTCTGCGGGCCCCTGGGAGGCTCCCCAGATACAGGGAAGCAAGGTAGTACACGGAGGAAGCTGTCCTGTGTGGGGATCAGGGCTCTGCAGACAGGGCGGCACTGTAAGGGGACAAGCCTGGACACGTGTGCTCTTCCCACAGTCGCAACCTTGGCCCGGCCCCAGAGCCCTGCCACCTACTCGGCATCCTCTTTGCCCTCCTGCCCTGGCTGCCTCACCTCCTCGTGGTTCTTCCGGAGGTAGGCCAGCTCTTCCTTGAGGTTCTCGATCTGCATCTCCAGGTCGGCTCTGGCCAGAGTCAGCTCATCCAGCACTCTGCGCAGGCCATTGATGTCAGCCTCCACGCTCAAGCGCAGGGCCTGCTCCGTCTCAAACCTGCAAAGGGAATCAGAGACGTCCATCAAGATGCTTGGACCGACAGGTGCAGGTTCTGGCCAGCATCCTGCCTTCAAACCATGAGGGGGTGGAGTGGAAGCCAATCCTAGCCCTGGGGGCCTGGGACCACGCAGAGCAAGGCTCCCACCTGGCCTTCTGACTCCTCTCCTCTCTGCCTCCCGCCTCCCCCCCCTCTCTTCCATCACCTGGCTGAGCCCAGGGACCTTCAGAAGTGGCTGCGTTTGCTTCATCCTGGGCTAAGAGGTGGAGTCCCCCATCCCCAGCTCCTGGACCTTGCTACCAGCAACTGAGGAGTCCTGGGGCAGGGAGGGGTGTCCCCAGGTCCTCCCCGGCCCCCTGGCCAGGGCTCACTTGGTGCGGAAGTCATCAGCTGCCAAGCGGGCATTGTCGATCTGCAGCAGGATGTTGGCATTGTCCACCTTGGCCACGAGGATCTGGGAAGATGGGAGAGTAGTCAGGTGGGTATAACTCAGCCCCGACAAGGGTTCTGAGATGGGTCTTTCCGTCTGGGGGCCAGGAGGTGGCTGCCTCCTCCAGGAAGGCTCCCTTCCCACCAGCCTCTCCCCTTTACTGCACTACAGTTGGTGACAGAGGTGGGGCCAGCAGGAGTCGGATGGCTGAAACGTCCCCCTCCCCCCCCAGGCCCTGCCTCCCCTCACACAGATCCTCCCCCACCCCCGCCATGCGAGGCTCTGCCTTAAACCAGAGCGGGCAGCTGGCTGGGAGAGCCAGAGAAGAACGGGAGGATGTCCAGGGGCAGAAGCTGTTCCCGAATCCCAGAAAGAGGACAGGTATGGGAAACCTCCTTTTACAGCTGGGGATATAGTGCCCTTGAGAGGCTCCCCCACAAGGTAGACGAAAGGAGCCCTCACCAAAGAGTGGCTCCAAATCAGAAATCATGAGCCCTGCTAAGCCCTGACCCCGGGCTCCAGCAGACAGCCCCGCCCCCACCTCAAGTCTGCTGAGCCCCCGTCTTGAGGGGCAGCAGGACAGATGGGGAAGCCAGAAGAATCCCCAAACAAGGCACACAAGCAGCCTCCTGAGGTCACGCCCCCTCTCTCCTGCCTCCTCCTCCCAGCAGGTGCCAGCAGGAGCTCACTCAGACCCCTGACCCCTAAATCCCCTGACCATAGCCCTCTTATTCCAAGGCAAGAGGTGCCTGAGTACCCAGCGGCTCCAGGGGCCCAGCCCCCCACAGGCACTCATTCGTCTTATCCTACAAACACACAAGGTGGCAAAAGCTCTGCGAAGGGAAACTGAGGCTCAGAGGAGTTCCACGAGGCCTGCTTGTTCCCAGCCCAGGCTGCTGTCCCAAAAAAGAGACCATAGGCTGCATAGTGGCCCCAGGATGGGCTCCCAGAGGCCAAGCCAGAGCCAAGCTGTCCTTAGCTCCCCAAGACCCCGTGGCAGGCCCCAGGCTGGACTCCAGGCCTTGGTCAAGGGCAGGAGTAGGAGAGGAAAAGCTGTGCGCCGCCCCGCCATGTCCCCTAACACCACAGCCCCTACCTTGTTCTTCAGGTCCTCGATGGTCTTGAAGTAGAGGCTGTAGTCGGGAGCCGGCCCCGGGGCCCGCTTCTGGTACCAGTCGTGGATCTTCACCTCCAGCTCTGCGTTGGCCTCCTCCAGGGCGCGCACCTTGTCCAGGTAGGAGGCCAGGCGGTCGTTGAGGTTCTGCATGGTGGCCTTCTCGCCTCCCACCAGCAGCCCATCGGCACCTCCAAAACCACCACCATAGCCACCAAAGCCAATGCCGCCGCTACCATAGCCACCGCCAGAGCCAAAGCTGTAGCAGCTAGAGTAGCTGCCGCCCCCGAGGGCGCTGCCCAGGCCACCTGCAGACCCCAGCCTGCAGGAGCCGGCGCCCAGGTTGCCAGACAGCCGGCAGGAGGTGACAGACGAGCCACCCCCCAGGCCGGAGGAGCCCTTGATGGAGCCGGAGGAAGAGTACTGGCGGATGGTGGTGGTCATGGTGGCGGCAGCAGGTGGTGGGCAGACACGGAGAGAGAGGGCTCGAGAGGAGAGAGGCCCAAGGTGCGTGCTGCTGCCAGGGCTCGCCTGTCTCCTTTATAGGCCCGGACAAGTGGGCGTAGCGAATACAACAGGCTCACTCCTCTGTTTTCATTCCCCTGGGCTTCCATCACCACTGGCCGCCCGCCAGCTCCCAGGTGGCTGTGGGCACCCTCCCCTCCCACCGTCGGGGCTTTGCATCATTTCTCTGAACCCCCGTGCTGGGTGTCTGCATGTGTGTGTGCCTGTCTCTGGTCTCAGGCCCGTCACCTGTGATTCAGGCGGGCCCTCCAGCGACGCTTTCCCATGACCTAATACGGAGAAGACGAGTAAGCAGGACGTCACCGTCCCCGGGCCCTCCCAGGCAGCTGCCACCCCAGCCACACCACTTGGCCCCTGTGTCTGGTGGGCCCGTGGGCTGGGGAGCCAGGCAGCCCCCAGCCACACACCACGCCACACAAGGTCCTGGCCCTGGGCTGGGTGCAGGGGAGACCGCGAGGACCGAGACCCCACCCTGCCTTGGAAACTGAACCCAGACCCACCAGGCTCACCACACAGAAGCCCAGTCAAGTCTCAGATTACCGCCCCGTTTACAGACCAGGAAGCTGGAGCTTGGAGAGGGAGAGTGTCCCTCCGCCCCACCTAACTCGGAACCGGGCCGGCAGGGCTGCATCCCGCGTCCTTCATCACACCCGGCCACAGCACCCAGGCACCTCCCCAGGGGCCTCTGACACGCTGGCCCCTTCTGCCGAGCCCTGACACCAGGGAAGCACGGCAGGGGCTATGATTCCATTTTGTCAGTTTTCTGACCCCGTCCCCATCTCTGCAACCCCCTAGGGACCCAGTGTCCTTTTCTGACCTTTCCCCCTCTCTCTCTTACAGATGGGGAGTCTTGGGCTGGAGTGGGCAAAGGGAAGCTTAGCTGTAGGCTGGGGAACTGGCAGACTGGGAGGGGGCAGCACAGTAAAGGGAACAGCAAGAACCCTGCGGAGAGGGCGTCCGCCCTCCCTGCTCCTCCTGTACCCCGAGACACTTGGGATGGGGCGCGTATACCTTCAGGTCCCAGCCAGCTGGAAATCTAAAGGACACTGCCCAAGAAAAGGGTCTTCCTGAGGCCCACCCCCCCGGCCAGTCTCCTCCCCTGCAGCCTCCCCCAGAGGCCCCACCCAATCCCCTGACCTGGCCCCTCAGGATGGGCCAGGTGCCCGCCCCACAGCCCCACCCTGCCCTGCGCACCACTCTCAGTCCCAGGGTCCCGGCAGGCCTGCCGGGCGGAATGTGGTCATGTCTCAGACTGCCGATGGCTTCCACTTCCCAGACAGGCCCAGGCAGCCCCCACCAGCCGCTGAGAGAGATTCCCCAATAGCCCAGCAGCTGCCAAGCCACCAAAGCAAACAGGACGCCCCCCCCACGCTCTCACGCAGAGCGGCCACCCCACCCCACACACCCCCAAGCCCAACAGGAAGCCTGTCTGGCTTCCTGGGCTGGCCGTGCCACTGCCACCCCTCACACGCTCCAGTACCCTGGACCGCTTCTCCAGGGAGCCCCAGCCTCTCTCCCTCCGATCTTGACCTTGTACCTGCCCCAGGCTGAGGCAGGGCGTTCTCTGTAGAAGGTGTGGTTCCCCGGAAAGTCTATGGGGCCCTTCCAGGGACCAGCTGCAGGCAATGGGGACCCGGGGCTTTCCCGACACGATGGGCCGTCCCATCCCTTCACCCTCAAGCCTCCTGCCTCCCTCCTTTGAGCCCCAGGCCCAGATGGGGTGGGCAGAGCAGGTGGGCAGGTGATAAACAGCCCCAAACACTCAACAAACTCTCCTTGTCCCCCCATCCCTCCGCCCACGCTGCCCAAGCCAGTGAGCAGACCAAATCACAGGAGGCACTGAATTTCATGCAAAGCTTTAATTGCAGTCACTGGGGCAAACTCAGGAGGCCCCCTCAGTGAGGGGCTGGGGGAAGCACACACAGAAAGGCAACAGCTCTTGGGCGGTGGCCCAGACGGGCTCTCAGGGCGCGGCAGTAGCGGGCTGGGACCTAGAGGCAATGGCTGCCCCTTGACCCTGAAGGCTGGGCTGGCGCAGGTGGAGAGGAGCCTCAGTGGGTGGAGCGATGGACCTGCTCGCGGGAGGAGACCACCTCGCCGTCCTGCACTTCCTCCATGATGGTACGCACCTGGCGGGTGGTCACCGTGGCTGCTGCGGGCGGAGGAAGAGGGAGGCACACGGAACCTCAGGCTGGAGGCCCTCCCCAAGCCTCCCACACGAAGCGTCCTCGGCCTCTCCCCACCCACCCTGGGCAGGACGGGGCAGGCTCTTACCTTCCCGGGTGGGCTGGGAGACCAGGGAGGAGGAATACTGCGTGGCCAGGCTGCAGGGAGAGAGGCACCTGTCAGCCCAGGGGTGCCAGTTGGGAGCCCAACTCCCTGGAAGGAGGAGCAGCTGGGGAGGCCCCTGCCGAGGGGAAAGAGGTCCCAGCAAATCAGAGAGAAATCACAGCAGGGAGTACACGGAAAAGAGTGGCAACCACAGGCTTAAAGGGCACAGACCCAGTGGGCAGGAGGAAGGAAAGGGGATACCCCAACCGAAGGCCCAGAGGCCCTTTGCGGCCAAGCAGGGATTTACAAGGAGAAGCTGAGCAAGTGGTTTTTCCATATCCTGAAGGGCCCGACAAATAAATTTAATTAAAGCAGGAGAGACTGTGGTTAGACTATAGATGGACTTAGCCATCGTCATAGAGCAAAAAGCATGGAGACTCCAGGACATCCTTGGCCCCTTTGCGCTAGGGCCTGATCACTCTCCCAGCTGCAAACCAGATCTCCACCCAGCCAAGACAATGGGATCACCAACCACACAGTCACTGGATCCAGAAACCCAGGGCCATGGTTACCCACCCCTTCATGTGCTTACCCAAACGCTTATTGAGTCTCGCCGGCAAGCCACGCTCGCCTCTGCGTTCAGGCATCCAGCCCTGTTGCTTTAGCTATAACACACCCTCTAGGTGCACCACCTCCCCTTCCCTGCCCTCCACTCTCCTTATGGCAGGTCTTCTCTGGCCTGACGCCCTGCTCCAGCCTCCTGACAGGTCTCCCTGACCCCACCCTGGCCCCGCGGATGTAGTTCTCCCTCTGCAGCCAGGCTGAAAGTTCTAAGATACCTTGATGATCAAAGCCCCCCGTGGCTCCCCAGTACCTACACCATCTCGTTGGACCCCAGCCAGCGTTCTCAGCTTCACCTCCTGAAAACCTCCACACCTCCTCCTGCCTCGGCTGGTGCTGTCCCTCCCTGGGTGAAGATACCCTGGCCCACCAAGCCCGGGCCAGCTGCACCACCACCACCACCACCACCACCCCCACCCACGCACTGGGCGTCCTCGCCCTCCAGCAGGCGGCGGTAGGTGGCGATCTCCTGCTCCAGCCGCGTCTTCACGTCCAGCAGCACCTGGTACTCGTGGTTCTGCCGCTCCATGTCACAGCGCAGTTCGCACAGCCGCTGCTCGATGCTGCTGATGAGCCCCTGGAGCTGGGCCAGCTGGGCCCCGTAGCGCGCCTCGATCTCCGCCAGGCTGCCCTCCAGGAATGCTTTCTGTGGGTCAAGGTATAGGTGGCTGGTGAGACCAAGCTGGGGCCCTTCCTCACGGCGCAGTCCCCAGAAGAGGGCCCCATGTGTGCGGGCTTGTGGGTGCTGCCAGCGCTCTGGGGCAGTAGGTGCGGCAGAGTGTGAAGTGGCAGGCGGGCAGGGAGTCTCTGGTTCTCCGATTGGGGGTCCAGGAGGTGGGGCCCACCCTGGAGTGGCGGGTACAGGGCAGGGAGGGGACAGAGGCCCTACCATGCTGAGCGGAGACTGCAGCTCAATCTCCAGGTTCTGCACCGTGCGGCGCAGCTCCGTGATCTCTGTCCGGCTGCTCTGCAGGGCCTCGGTGCTGGTGGCCACCTCCCGGTTCAGCTCCTCCGTCTGGAAGGTAGGGTGGGCCCCAGGGGCTTGAGGAGGCTTGCAGAGGTGGACAGGGGCCATCCCCGAGCCCTGAACCCACAGACTTGCCCCTTGCTGGTCTCTGTGGGGCCCCGAGCCCACCTGCACATCTGGAACGTGTAGAATTCATCTTGCTCTGCAGTCGTGTGTGTCCTTACTGGGCTGCAGGCACTGCTCAAGGGCAGGACCTGGGTTTTACTGTTTGTGTGCCTGTCGCTGTCTGGGCACTGCAACTGCTCAGTGTGTGCTTACTGGGGGCACGAGAGCCTGCATCCAAGGACACATCTATCTACCTACGGAAGCCCGGGCTGGGAGAATCCCTAGCGGGGTCAGGAGATCTGGATCTGCTCCCCAGGCCACGGTGAAGGGTTATGTCAGCGTGAGGCCTCTCTGAGCCTCACAATCTCCCCTCGAATGTGAGGGGTTGGTCCAACTGGTTTCCAAAGGTTCTTCCAGCTGGAAATCCACGGTCTCTGGATCTGCAAGTTTTCCATCCCATGCTCGGCACACAGCACGTGCACGCACACGTGTGCACACCTGCTCACGTGGGCCACCCACCTTGCTGAAGAACCAGTCCTCGGCGTCCTTACGGTTCTTCTCTGCGATCTTCTCGTACTGGTCTCGCATCTCGTTCAGGATGCGGCTCAGGTCCACGCCGGGGGCAGCGTCCATCTCCACGCTGACGTCCCCGCCCACCTGGCCTCGCAGGGCGTTCATTTCCTGGGCAGAGAGGGGAGCAGGAGCGCACTCAGGGCCATCTTGGGGAGAGTCCCTGGGGCTGCCTTCTCTGTCTGGGGGAGATGGGCGCAGAGGACAGACAGACACAGGCAGGCCAACAGCTCCTCACCCTGAACGTGGAGGTGGGTGTTGTCACGTCTCCTGCATGCCGGGCTGTGGATATCAGCAGTGTCCCCCAACACACACTCGGGGGGTGGACTTTGCCCAGTCCCAGTGCATGCTAGGCCAGGAGAGCTGGCAACGCCCGGGCATGGTGGGGCTGAGCCGGGACAACCGCACTTCCGGCCCTGACTGCCCACCTTGGCCCCCCGCCACCAACCACGCAGCATGGGTGCAGAGAAAGCAGCCCCCTGTCGGCATCGGGGGAGTCAGACCTCACTAGGAAATGTGAAGCTACTAGGGGATGCAATCCCTATTACCAGCCTCAAAGCCAAGGAGACACTTTCTGGACTCCTGCGACTCGGGCATTAGGCTCTCAGCTCAGGCCAGCCCAGAGGTCAGAGGAGAAGGAAGCCATAAGGCTCATTAGTCCCCCAGCAGGGTCTCGGACCCCTCTCCTTGGGTTGAGCCTTGGGGTCCCTGGGAGGCAGGAGAAGTGGCAGAGTGGTGGAGTCACAGCTGGGTGTGGGTACGGCTCAGGCAGACCTGAGGGAAGACCCACTCCCTCTGCAGCCTTGGACAAATTCCTTAACCTCTCTGAGCCTCAGTTTCTTCACTGGTAAAGGGAGGAACGTGGTGCTTTCTCCCAGCCATGCTGTCGCTATCAGCTGAGATAATTGCTGTGAATTGCTTGCAGCGCGCTGGGCAGATGTTCAGATGTTCGTGGTTGTTTTGACTATCACTGTTACAATTAATTACAATAATAAGCCTGTGTGCTCTTAGACTGATTTGCCCATTGGATAGTTTACTGTCACCACACGGTAGGCCGTGCCTTGAGGGACAGGAACTATCTTGGGGGTGGGGGTGGGGGGGAGGGGACCCTCCAGGCCTCAACCAAGGCCCTTGGAGGGTCTCCCAGGGTCAGAGCCACGAACCCCCCAGAGAGGGGAACTGGAAGATTTGGGGGCCCCAGGCTTGCTTGTTCCCAGACAAGTTTCTCCTGCATTCCAGAGCTGGCCTCCCCTCCTCGTGGTTCTTCCGGAGGTAGGCCAGCTCCTCCTTCAGGCTCTCGATCTGCATCTCCAGGTCGGCTCTGGCCAGGGTCAGCTCGTCCAGCACCCTGCGCAGGCCGTTGATGTCGGCCTCCACGCTCAAGCGCAGGTTCAGCTCCGTCTCATACCTGGGAGGCAGGGAAGCAGGGAAGCATGAGCCAGGGAGTGCCACGAGGACACCCTCGTCCACACAGAGAGGAGCCCCGTGGGGCGCAAAGCCAGATCCCCACCAGCCCCCCGAGCCACCCCTGAGGCCCAGACGCACTTGGTGCGGAAGTCGTCGGCTGCCTGGCGGGCGGTATCGATCGCAGCACCAAGTTGGCATTGTCGACGGTGGCCGCCAGGATCTGGGGGACATGGTGGGCTTGGTGAGCAAGCACCCTCGGCAGCCCTGGGAAGACCTTGCAACACCCCTCTTGCAGCCCTTCGGAGAGTGGGCCAGAGTGAGGGAGATGAGGGTCCCTGTGGTCTCCTCCTCTGAGCATCCTTCTGGGGGGCTCACAGGGGTGGCGACATGATACCCAGGCACCGGTAACCATGACACCAGGAGAGAGACCCATATGCACCCCCTCCCACCATGGGGGTCACTGCCCAAGCGGTTTGGACCTCACTCCATCTTCCCCAACTAAATTCACCTCTAGGCTCAATTGCCACCTCCTCCAGGAAGCCCTCTTCAATTCCCCATCTGGGTCTTTCCTCCCCATCATACCTCCCCTGGGCCCATCTCTCTTACACAGTACTTCTCCCAAGTGCAATTTTTTTCCGTGACTTTTGTGTGTGTGTGTGTGTTTTTCTCCTCCACTGGACTCTGAGCTCCAGAGGAACAAGGCCCTGTCCCATGCCTGTCTCATTCTCTTTGGAATCCCCAACCCTGGGCACAGTGCCTGGCCCAGAGTCAGCCCCCAGGAAACATTAGTTTAATTAAATGAGTAATTAAATTATTAATAAGATTATGATTGGCCCCATGTCAAACCTAGGGCAAGGTTCTTTTTTCCCACAGGGTCGCCTGGGAGGTTTAAATGACAACGGGGAAGGGAGAGGCTCTGGAAGGAGCAGAGGGTTGGTTATCATTAGTATCGCTGTTGTTATTGTTGTTAGAAATAGCCGAGACAGGCTCCAGTCCAGGGCCATGCGGGGTGGGGGGCCGAGGCCCTCGACACTGTCCTGAGGAAGCAGAGAGGAGGTCTTGGGGGAGGTGGCAGACGAGCTGGGTAGGATTTGGAATTTTTTAAGACGGAGGGCCGAAGTGTAAAGCTGTAAGAGGGGGCAGCCCCCGTAAACTCACCCTAGGCCTCAGAGCCTACCCCGTTCTGAAAAGGCACCCTGGGTCAGGCTCTGTTTCCAGACTGAACCCAAGAGCCAGCTGAACCTGCCCCAGGGCCTCAGTGGGCCCATCTGCAACCTGCAGACCAGCCCCTCACCCACCTCCCTGCTCAGGAGGCGGACTGGGCCCGGTGAGAACCGCCCGAGGGGCAGCGGCTCAGGGGCCTGGTGCGCCGTGCACTGGGGGCTGGCGGGGCGGAGTTAGCTGACCCCGAAGCTCAGGAGCGCTGACTCACCAGGGCTCCCCTGGGTTCCCTGCTGCCCAGACCAAGCCCAGTATCTGATCTGGCACTCCCAGTAGCTCTGTTTCCGGGGGGCAATTGCAGGAGTTCCCTTCCTGGCCTGGGTCCCGGGCAGCAACAGGTAAAGCCCCTCTCAGGGCAGCAGGCCTGGTTCTCCACCAGGAAACAGCCGGCCCCCAGCCCGGCTCTCGCCAAGCCCGGCTCTCGCACCTCTTTGACCTCTCACCTGCCTCTGGAGGCTGCAGCCCTGTACATCCCTCCAGGGGCAAGGTCTGTGCAAAAGACCCAGATGCCACGTTTACAGAATGCCAGGGTCACATTCGCAGAGATCATAGTGTGGGGGGGGGGGCGGGGGGCGGGGGGGTGGGGGTGTGTTTTCTCCATCAGACTGACTTGGAGAAATTTTTCCCCTTGGGAGCTTCCAGTCTGAGTGGGAAGACACAGCTTCTTTCCTCAGGGACATCGCCCCCCCAGATCTGCAAGGAGAGACAGACTCTTCTCTTAGGAACCCCCAGAGTCACCATCATGGAAGGGGTAAAGAGGACTCACAACAAAAGCAGCTGTGAGAACACGTCAGACTCAGTGAAACCAGCACAATGAACAAAGCATAGACTGAACCTCAAAGTGTGAAAAGGACCCCAAGATCCAAGGATAAAAGGCAAGTGCCATCCATCCAGGAGGACTGCCTGGAGGAGGTGAGGCAGGTGAGGGGTCAGGGCAAACTCAAAGGGAAATGGGAGAGTGAGAAGGAGACATCCAGCCTCATCTCTCAGCAGCCACACCAAGCTCGTTCCCACGTCCATGCCTTTGTCCACAGTGATCTCTCTCTCTGGAATGCCGTCTGCTGCCCTCAATCAAGGTTCTGAAGCCTTCCCTGCCCGTTCCTCCAACACCCACCCCAAATGCCCTCCCCCAGAAAGGTGGAACTCCAAACAGCCTCCCTGTGTGGGCTGTCCGCCAGGCCTGGGACCGGTGACTGGCACCGGGCTGGGTTCCAGAACAAGTGAGAGACTGAGTGAATGAAAGAATGAATGAGTGAGTAATGGAGATCTAGGCTGGAGGAGAGATGTGGGCAAAGGTCCAAAGTTGGGATGGTGTGAGTCAGAAGCGGGTACCAGGACAGAGGGCAGGGAGCGCCCACCTTGCTCCGAAGGTCCTCGATGGTCTTGAAGTAGTGGCTGCAGTCGCGGGCGGGCCCAGGGCCCTGCTTCTGGTACCAGTCACGAATCCTCACCTCCAGCTCCGCACTGGCCTCCTCCAGGGCGCGCACCTTGTCCAGGTAGGAGGCCAGGCGGTCGTTGAGGTTCTGCATGGTCTCCTTCTCGCTGCCCCCCAGCAGGGCACCTGCCACGCCAAAGCTGGAGCCGAAGCTCCCTCCCAGGCTGCAGGTGTAGCCCGCACCATAGCCACCCCCCATGCCCACAGAGAAGCAGGATGAGGACAAGGACATGTTGCCAGAGCTGCCGGCTCCCAGGAGGCTGGGGGCCCGGCAGGCACCCCCAACACGGAAGGAAGACATCCGAGAGAAACCCCCGCCTCCGGGCACAGACAGGCCCTTGATGGAGCCAGAGGTGGAGAACTGGCGGATGCTGGCGGTGGTGGCAGCCATGGCATCCACAAGTCAGGCGCAGGGTCTGGTCTGGACAGAGACCCCAGGTAGCCCTTTATAGCCAGGCCAAAGCGGGGGCTGAGTCCCTGGCCCTTGAAGTCAGAGCCAAAACTCCCGCCGTGTAATTTGCTTCTGTACCAGCCACCCAGGGCCTGGGGCTCAGGCTGGACACACTGAGTGTGTCCCCGGGGCCCCCTCCTATGCCCGAGCCTGACCTGGGCGGCCTCTTAGCAGCCCATCGTCTGTCAGAAACAAAGGTGGTGTTGGAGCCGCAGCCCCGGGGTAGGGTGATCCTCCATCCTCAGCCACAATTAGGCAGCTGAGCTCATTCTTGGGGGGGAGTCTGGAGAACCCAGCCCTGGGAGCCAGAAAGGGCCTGGAACAAGGCTCCACAAGCCCGGAGCCTGGGGCTGGGCTGGCCCCCCACCCAGCATTCTTGGGTCCCAGGGAGATGGTGGAGAGATCTGGGGGACACCCTCTCCCACCCCGTACAATGTGGCCCCGAGGGACCCCCCCAGGCTGAGGAGGTGCGAATCAGCCTCTGACCGGGGGGAACCTCCAGCTCTCTCGGGCTGATTCTAAGTCTGTGGGAGGCGACGCAGCCGCTGGCCTGGGGGCTGCCCCATTGAGGGGAAGAGTCAGCCACTGGCCTGAGGGGGCTTTGGATCCAAACCTTTCCGGAAGTCCGTTCAAGAGCCTCGGTTCCTCATTTGCAAAACGGGGGTCATTCCTGCCTCCCAGGGTCTTTGAGGGGATCTGCAGAGATGGGGACGTCAGTCAAGCTGGGGCTGAGAGAGAGGAGGAAGCAGAGGGTCGGGGAGACCGCTTCTGCTCAGCCCCCCACCCCCTGAGGAAAGGCACTCCCGAGGGGCCCCCAGAGGAGGTGTGGCGCACAGGGAAGCGGGGTCTGTGCGGCGGGTACCCCTCCCCGGCGCCACCCCTGGGGAAGGGCGGCCCCTGAGAGGAAAAGGCACAATCCCACATCCTGGTGGCAGGCAGCCGCCCACACCCAGCCAGGAGATTAGCAGCCTAATCTCCCGCGGTTCTAATGATTTAGGCGCTGCCAGGACCCTGGCGTCTGCGTGGGGCCTGTCTAAACGGGGAGCTTCCAGGGGCGGCAAGGCCCTGGGGCCAGGCAGGCGCAGAGGGAGGCGCGTGGGTGGTCCCACACACCGGGACAGGGAGGGAGTCGGGGTTCCATGCAGATCAGAGCTGATGTGCTGAGGCCAGACTGCTGGAAGGACTTCCTGCCTAGAAAGTGGGTGGCCTCACACGCAAGGGTGTCTCCTTGCTTGGAGAGTGGGGACTGCACGAGCTACCGAGAGGGGACCACTGGATTTTATCCTGATCCCACCCCTCCTGTAAAGTCTGAGGGTTCCCAGGGTTCCTGGGGTGGGGAGGGGGCTCAAGGTCAAGGTGAGGGAGCAAGGTCAGAACACCCGGGCTCTTCCACGAGGCCAGACATCAGGGAGGACTTCCTGCTACTCCAGGACAGTCTTGGGGGAGGGAACCAATAGAACCTGGGGTCACCAGAGTGGGTCAGAGGCCAGCCTTGCACCAGCCACTCACCCTTACAGGGGGTGACCTTCCCCCTTGCCACTAGAGCTCCACTCCCAGGAACCCCTCTCCCCCAGAAGCTGACTGACCTCCTCCCTCCAGATCGGCCTCACTCAGTTCAGAGAAGGGAGTTTGGAGCAGAGCCAGTGACATGGGGAGGGGGCCAGGTCACAGGGCACCCCCCACCCCTGCCTCTCTGCAGGGCCCACATCCCACCCCACATCCCACCTCCAAAGCCCTCAGACCTTAGTCTTGAGGCCCAGTTTGAAAAGGCAGAGAGTTCATTAACCTTCCTTTCTCCAAAATCACCACAGCCCCACCATCCCCCACCACTGCCATTTCCCTCCCCCCTCGCCCCCGCCCCCCGACATCAGCCTGTGTGACCAGGTCTGGGCCTCGGTTTCGCCACACTAGGGACTCCCAGGCCCTTTGCCTCTGGCCTTTGGAGACTCTGCCACCTCTGGAGACCCTCCAGCACCTCCTCCCAGAAAGGCCTCTCTTGCCAAAGGACAGGGCCCGCCCAGCCCCTCTCAGGTGACAGGGTGGAGTTAACCCCAGGAAGGCCCCCCGGCCCTCTGGAGAGTGTGGCTGTCCTTGGCAGCCCTAAGAAGACCCGGACATGCCTCCTTCACAGCTCAGGAGAGCCCTTGCCAGACCTTCCCCGTGACAGCGTGAGGAAACCGAGGCCCAGGACGCGTGCGCGGCAGGGCAGCCAGGCGCACGCAGCAGAGCTGGGCCTGAAGCCAGGGCCCCAGCAGCGCCCACTCTCCCCGCCAAGGGAGGAAGGCCTGGCCGGAGCCGGTCAGAGGGCTGTGCCGAGGTCCTCTCGGCCGTGACTGCTCCTGCCCGGGCCTGTCCTCCACCCCCGGCAGGGTGAGGCCCCTGGCAGCCAGAGGGGCAGCGCCGGGCCCACAGTGCCCGCAATTGTCAGCTGCTTGGCCCACAAGGAGGAGGAGAGAAAAAGGAGGAGGCGATCCAGCCCCGGAGGCTGCTGGGAGTCCAGCACAGGGGTGAGCGGACAGGAGGAGGAGGCCCCAGGGAGATGGCTGGGACATGCCCCAGTGTCCCACGCCAGCCCCAGGCTTGACCAACCCACAGGCCCGGCATCTCCTCTCCAGAGGTTGCTGAACAGCCAGCATGCTCTCGGGTTGAGCAGATTTGAGCAGGACTGTCTCGGATTTGACAGGACTCGGGTGCGGGGGGAGGTCCCCTGCACTGCTCCCACACTATGAAGCTGATGGAAGGCACCAGGTGTAGAAGGACCTGGGGGGGACCATATACAGTTGATGCTCAATAGATGCATATTGATGTTGCCACACTGGCCCAGCCAACCTTGGCTCCCACAGGCCCCCCAAGCATTAATTGTCACCCTCTAGGACAGTGCCCACCCCCACCCAGCACCCCAGGCACAGCATGTATACAGCAGGTGCTCCCTAAGTGCTCATTGCGTTGTTAGGAACAAGGAGCCTGGGTCATGACCGGGGTGGAATACATGGCCACCTACCCTGCCTCAAGGGAAAGGGTCCGTATCTGGTGAGGTCAGGGAAGTAAGAGGCCCAGGATCTGGGGGCGGGCTCCCAGCTGGGACCTAGGCTTTGCTGATGAGACGAGGACCCCAAATCCTTCAGGGGTCCCAAAGGCCTTGACTCCACCCCCAGACCTTGCCACTAGGGCCTGTCAGCTCCTTTCCTCACAGACACGGAGCCCCTCGCACCTGCAGGCACCTCACCCAGGATGGGACACGCAGGGTCACTAAGGAGCTCACAGGTGCCCCCCCTTCCCTCACCCCTGAAGCCTCCCCACCCCTGGCCAGGCGTCCCCCTCAGAAGCGCACCCTCACCTGCCACACCTGCCCTCGGGTGGAATCCTCTTCTCCCTCTACGCTGTTTCCACAGACTCTGTCCTAAAGCCCCAGGGCCACCCCGCCCAGGTCCACCCACTAATGATTTGGGTCTGGCTCCAAAGAAGCCCCACCCTCTGCCTCCCCGGGGGCGGTGGAATGCAGAACATCTTGGGTCCCAGGGGCCCACGTAGGAGAGTCAGAAGCAGGAGGTCCTCTAGTGTCCCCTGCACGCCAGGGGTCCCCAGGTTCTCCCTTCCGCAGGCACAAGCAGACTCAGCCACCTCCCAATAACCGGTTTCCAGGAAACATCCACCAGGGGTGGACCCAGGACGGGATTCAGCCGCCCGGGGACACCCCGCCCTTCCAGGCAGAGCCACATCCGCTGTCTGGGACCCCCCCCCAGAAAGAGCCCAGAGGCGCCAGTGCCCCAGATGGGACCAGGGCAGGAGGAGAAGGCAAGGGAGGGCCCAGAGCCAGGGGCAAGGGCTGGGGAGGAGGTCTGCGAAGGGGAGTCCCTGCCCGAGGGAGGCCCACGTGGGGACCCTTGCTGCTGCGCAGGCGGGAAGGCTCCAGCTTGGCAGGACCGGCTCCTCCCCTCTGCCCCTCCCTCCCTGCCTCCTTTCCTCCCCCTTTCCCCTCCTCCCCTCCCTTGGTCCGAGGGAGATATGGGGGAGGATGAGAGGGCAGCAGCTCAGGGGGGTCCCCTTTCCGGCCTGGGGCTCACCCCCCTCCCCACCTTGCCCTGCAGGCTGAGGGGGCGCTGAGGGCCTGGGGGACCAAGTCAGAAACCCCAGCCTCCCCGGCCCCTGGGCCCTGCCCGGCTGCCGGCTCTGCTGTTCGCCCTCCGTGCCCGGCCAGGCTGATTGCTTCCGGTTAATTCACCCTCATTGGTCCCTGCTCTCCGATGCTCCTGAGTGACTTCCTCCAGGGCAGGTGTGGCCCAGGCTCCCTGAGAGAGAGGCTTTGTCTCTCCCCTCAGAGTGGACGCTTCCTAGGGTAAAAGCTGTATCTCCCCACGCGGACTGGGAGCTCACTGGGGTGGGGGCTGTATCTCCCCCGTGTGATGCTCGGAGCATGGCCTGCCTCCTTCCTTCACCTGACACCGCCAGCAGGAAGCGGGGCTCCTGGCTCTTTGACCCCCCAGCCCACCACAAGATGACCCACGTGCCTGACCAGCAAGGGGGAGGGGAGGAGCACACCTGCGCAGAGGCCTGGGCTCCGTGGGATACTCCGTCCCACCCCAGGCCCCCCATTAAACCCAGCCTCGTCCCGGAAGCTGCCCCAACCCAGCAGCTTCACAGCCCCCTTGTCCCCGCCCCTGCCTCAGAACCTGGGGCTTGTCATTTAACATTTCAGGTGTGATACACTTTCTCCAGTGAGGTTTTGTGGGGGGGGAACGACAGCCCCTGATCTTCACGACCCCCAGGGTCAGGCGTGTTATCCACAATCACAGCTCTGCACCTCATAAAAAGAGCTCGGAAGGCCAAGTCCAAGAGCCTGGGTCAAGTGGACTCTGTCTTGGGCAAGTCACCTCCCTTCTCTCAGCCTCATCTGCAAAATGCGGCAGCTCAGCGTCCATGACAAACTCTTCGTGAGTCTTAAATGAGATAGCGCGTCACAGCAGCGGGCCCCAGGCCTTGTGCACGCTAGGGATTCGGGGAAGGACCAACGACTCCAAAGCTGGCTGGGTAAAGGCCCCTGGGGTGAGAGGTAACCCTTCCCTCCCCGAGCTAGGCAGACATGCATGTCTTAATCCCCTGATTATCAGCAGTCCCCAACCTTTTTTTGCACCAGGGACCGTTTTTGTGGAAGACAATGTTTCCATGGATGGGGGGGAGGAGAGAGGGGCAGGGTGGGGGAGGGGGAGAGGGCATGGTTCAGGCAGTAACACGAGCGAGCCATGGGAGCGGCAGATGAACCTTCACTTTCTCACCCGCTGCTTACCTCCAGCTGTGCGGCCCGGTTCCCAACAGATCTTGGTCCGGGGGTTGGGGACCCCTGCCTTATGTGACAGAAGGGCCTTTGCAGGTGTGATTAAGTCAAGCAATTTGCGATGGAGAGATAATTCTGGATTACCTGGCTGAGCCCAATATAACCACAAGGGTCGTTAAACGAGGGAGGTGGGAGGGTCAGAGTCAGAGGTGATGTGACAACAGAAGCAGAGGTAAGAGTGATGCAGACACAAGCCAAGGAATGCGGGCAGCCTCTAGAAACAGGAAAAGACATGGAACAATTCTCCCCTAGAGCCTCCAGAAGGGGCTCAGCCCTGCTGACACCTTGACTTTAGCCTCCTAAGACACATTTCAGACCTCCGACTTCCAGAACTGTAACATAATAAGTGTGTGTTGCTTTAAGCCCCTAAAGTTGCCATTGGTTGCCAATAGCAACAGGAAACTAATACATTCCCCTAGCCCATTCCAGTGCCAATGAGTACTAGCCACTCTCACTTGTGTTAGAATTATTTGGAAGTGGATCTGCTCCCCTTGGAGAATGATAATCCTTTACAGCCAAAAGATGGCTTTCTGTTCATCTCTGGACCCACTCTAAGGTCTAACTCAGCGCTTTGTGCACAGGAAGTGCTCAATCAGTGCTGGCTGGATGGGCGCAGGCAGTAAGAGCCCGGTGCTGGGTTTCGCTCAGCACCCGTTCATCACATTCACGGTGTGGCTGTCACTGGGCTGGGCGCCGACAAATCGGCACTGAGTCAGAGAGCCCTGCCCTTTAATGAGCGCAGGCGGGCGAGCGAGAGACACACAGTCAATCCCAGCGCCGTGTTATTGTGTGGTGATGAAGGTGTGTGTGTACAAGCCCCTGGGAGGAGTGGGAAGAAACGACTCATTCAGACCAACCTACTGAGGACAGTTTCACAGGGAGGGACCACAAAGCTGGGTTTCGAAGCCAGGGCAGGGCTTTGCCAGGCAGAGGGGATGAGGTGAGAACTCATCCAGGCGGAGGTGGGGGTGCACCCACCTCTGGGCACCATCAAGAGACTTGCAGCTGGATCACTATTTCAGGGGGAGCAAAAGGAACGCTAAGGAAAGCAGATCTGAAAGGAAACATTTGTTTGGCTACTATTAATTGAACATCTACTCTGTGCTGGGTACTGCCCTAGGCTCTGGGGATATGGTGATGAACACAAAAGACAACATCTTTGCTTTTACAGAGCAGACGTTCTAGGGGGAAAGATGGACAGTATTCAAACCAGAGAGTGAGATGTTCGTGCACCATAACTACTGAGCCCACGAGCTACAACTACTGAAGCCTGGGAGCCTAGATCCCATGCTCCACAACAAGAGAAGCCACTGCACAGAGAAGCCCAAGCACCGCAAGGAAGAGTAGCCCCGGCTCACCACAACTACAGAAAGCCCATGCGCAGCAATGAAGACCCAACACAATAAAAATAAAAAAATAAAGTCACTAACTTTATTAAAAAAAAAAAAGAATGAGACATTCTTCATGGAAACATGAAGGGGAATGTGAGTACTTCTAGGGCAGGACATTTAAGGGGAAAACTGAATTAAGGAAGGAGCCAGCAGGTGCAGGGAAAGGCATTCCAGGCCAAGGTAACAGCTAGTGCAAAGGCCCTGGTACTGAACCAAGACACTCCTTTTCAGGGAATTGGAAGAAGGGCCAGAGTGGCTGGAATGGGATGAGCAAAGGAGAAAGTGGGGCTACATAAGCTCAGAAAGGGGCAGGGCAGCCCTGCAAAGTGGTGCTTCTCACCCCTGATGCGCAGAGCTGGGCCCAGGTGATGCTAATGAGAGCAGGACCAAGAACCGCGCTCCAGAGCCTGGGAGGCCAGGGTGCCGCACGAAAATCCTGGTCAGGCAGTTTTTGTTTGTTTGGCTGTGGATTTCCCAGAGCCTTTAACAAGCTGATGTGCATTGTGACTCTCCAAGGAGAACACAGAGTGCTAAGTGTTTCCCAAACTTAAACACCCACGAAGCCACGCCCAGGAGGAGCATGCAGAGCTAGGGTTCCTTGGAACCCATTTTGGGAATCCATGGGCTAATTCATAGGGCATATGAGTGGGAGAAATGGCTGGAACAGAGGCTAGAAAGAGAGAAGGCCATGAAAGCTGTGCTGCAGACTGTGGACTTTATCCTGTAGCAATACAGTCATCCAAGCATTGCTGTGCTGTTTTGTTTTTAATTTAAATTTAATTTGTTTTTAATTTTAATTTAATTTACAGAGATTTTAATTACACAAAGGGATATGATCAATCTCTTCAATGCCTCAATTTCCCACTTAGTAATATCAATGTCCCAGTTAATAATAGCTCTTGGAGAACCACCTCTTTAATCTCTTTAATCTGTCGTGACTGTGAGCTAAATAATTCATTCACTCCTGTCCTTCCCAGACACCACTCCAGCCTCTAGGCTTTTTTGCTTTTTTACAAAAAATGGTATAATAAACCTCCCTGAATATATAGCCTGGTGAACTTTTACAAATATACCCTTAGGGGAAATATGAGCAGTGAGATTACCAGGCAAAAGGTAAATCCATTTTTTTTCTTTTGATAGCTATTGCCAAATTTTCATTCAGAGTGAAATGAAATTATATCTTTGCTTTAAAATACTCTAATCTCCCCCACAAAAGATGATGGAGGAGAGAGAAGGAACAAGAATGGCCCCCACATTGAGGGACATAGAGAAGACTGGTGGTTGCCAAGGGGGTGGGGGTTGGGGGAGGGATGGAGTGGGAGGCTGGGGTTCACAGATGTAAACTTTTATACATAGAATGGATAAAAAACAAGGTCCTACTGTAGAGCACAGGGAATTATACTCAGTCTCCTGGGATAAACCATAATGGAAAAGAATATTTTAAAAAGATAATATATATGTATAATTGAATCACTTTGCTATACAACAGAAATGAATACAACATTGTAAATCAACTATACTTCAATTTTTAAAATATTGAAAAAAGAAAAAAAAAGGAATGGCAGCGTGTTGACAACTATTAAAACTGAGTGATGAGCATATGGGAATTTGTTCTCTGCCATTCTCTCTACTTTTGTGTATATTTGAAATTGCCACAGCTTTTTAGAAAAAAAACGTCACGGGCAAGCCCAGGGCCCTGTACCAGTCATGGATCTTCACCTCCAAGTCTTCCTGAAAAGTTCTACAAATTTTTGTTCCCACAAACCATGAATGAGAATAACTACCGCCCCCCTGCCCCCTGCCACTTCCAACAGCACTGGGTCTCGTCAAGCTTTGAAGTTTGTCTGTTGTTGTTTTTCCAAGTTTTGTCCTTTTGATAGTTGAAAAGGGCCTCTCTGTTGCTTCAGTTTCCATTTCTTTAATCATGAGTGAGACTGAACATCCTTCCCTAAATGTTTTGGTCCCTTCTTGTTTGGTTGGGTTTTTTTAATTTAATTTTTATTTTATATTGGAGTATAGTTAATTTTCAATGTTGCAGTAGTTTCAGGTATACAGCAAAGTGATTCAGTTATAGATGTACATATATGCATTCTTTTTCAGATTCTTTTCCCTTTGGGTTATTACAGCATATTGAGTAGAGTTCCCTGTACTATACAGTAGGCCTTGTGGGTTATCCATTTTATAGCCGTGTGTATCTGTTAACCCCAAACTCCTAATTGATCCCTGCCCCTACATTTCCCCTTTGGTAACCATACGTGTGTTTTTGAAGTCTGTGAGTCTGTTTCTATTCTGTAAATAAGTTCACTTTTATCATTTCTTTTTTTTTAATTTGGAGCGTTTCAGGAATTTGCATGTCATCCTTGCTCAGAAGCCATGCTAATCGTCCCCATATTATTCCAATTTTAGTATATGTGCTGCCAAAGCCAGCTCCCTTCTTGTTTTCTATGAACCAGCTGTTCCTAGTCTTTACCATGTCTTTCCTGTGGGATCTTGTCCTTCCTGACTTGTGTGAGCTTTTGGTCAACATGGGGAGGAGGCGTTTCCCACATGGGCTGCAAATGTCTTTTCCCAGTTGGCCATTGGTCTCCCAACTTTATTTATAGTGTCCTTCCCCCCACCCCCCCAAAATGATTTCCCTTAGGTCAGATTCACTAGTTTTTTCTTTCATGCGTCTGGGCATCAGGTAGTTTGAAGAAGGGCTCACTTGGGTGGTGATGTGAAAGCCGGAAGGGGGCCAATGGCCAGCCCCGGGGCTGGCCCGGGAGAGAGATGATGAGGGCGAGGATGGGACACAGTGGCCGACAGGGAGATGGGCCCAAGCAGGGGAGACTCTGCATGTTTCAGGTTGAGCAGGTGGGCAGGTAATGATGCCACTGACTGGGTCAAAGCAGTCGGAGAAACCAGAGTTCAGGGTTCAGAGGAAGAAAACAATTCCCTGGCCTCAAAGCACATGCCACCCTGTGTGGTCACACCTATTTCCTGTCTCCTCCTCTAGACTCAGGCAGGGACCCTGCCTCCTTCTCTCCGTCCGCAGGAACAGACAGAGCAAATGGTGCTTGATAACTGCAGAAATGAATGAATACATGAAAGAGCTGAGTTCCAGGTGCTTCTGCCTGGATGGAGATGCCGGGCGGGGGTGGGGAAGGGGGCACTCACAGCTGAAGGGGCTTCCTCCTCCGTAATCCCCCCTGCCCACCACCAAGGGATTGACGGGGTTGCCACCTGGTCTGAGCCAGCTGGACATGGCTGGGAACACCAACAGGCCATGTGGAAGCCTGTCACACTTTGTGGCAGAAGACAAAGGGCTGCATTTGGTCCTGAGAACTCCAGCATCCACCGACTTGGTGAATGTGGCAGCTGGGGGAGCCTGCTGGGCACCAGGCAGGGAAGTCTTCCACCTAGAGGCCAGCAAGGGAAGCAGGGAGACTCCAGAGGCAGAGCCCTGGGACTAGCTCCCTGGAGAACGTTCTAGAAAAGCTGGCTGGCCTGGAGGAAGACGTCCAGGTTAGGTTAGGAGGGCCAGTCGCGTTTCTGGGTTGACCTCAAGGTTGCCACCTGGAGACAAGGGATGCAAACACTGACCAGACAGCACCTGACCAGGGAGCAGAGGAAAGGACACCTGTGGGGCTCCCAGCTCACGTGGTTGTCTCTTCTCACCCCTCTGCTCCGTAGCCCCCAAGGGGGAAACCAGAATACTTCCATCAGGACTGCAGACCCATGCGCTTTCCAGGAATGAGCTGATCCTGAGTAAACCCGGGACTCAAGAGCGCACTGACTGGAGCCTCAAACCTGTAGCAGGGGCGCCCTCTTCTGGCCATCCTGGGTAGCACGCCTCTGCCGCGCAGTCCCGGGAGGGGCCACCTGCGGCTGGAGGAGGGACCATGCGACTCAAGACATCTTCCACCTGCGCTTCACACCGGCGCCTTCTCCAGGGGCCTGGCTCCTCCTCACCATCTTCAGCTCCTCTCCCTCTAATGACCCCCATAGCACCAGGGGCCCAGGTAGGCCATTGCATCCATTCCAGCCCAATGGACATGAAATTCCTTCTTGAGGCTGACCTGTGCATGGCATTGTGCCTCTCCATCTCCAAAAACCCTTCCCTGCCCCTGGCACAAAGCGCACCTCCCGCAACCCCCTCCTTAGTCGTTCTATTAAATGGCTCCCCCCAAAGGTACTTCCTACCCAGACTCCCCCAGCCCCGAGTGGGAGGGTCCCTGAGGCAGGGCACTGTCCCCTTAGTGGGGACCACCCCCTTCCTGCCCCAGCTCCCTGGGGACAGCGGCTGCTGTGGGCTGGCTCCTGCTGGAGCACCCCACACAGAGGATGGCACCTGCTCCGTTCACAATAGGTGGATCACGTCTGTGTGCAAAGCTTTGTGAGTGCCTGGTGTGCGTATCTGTGTCTGGGCGGGCGTGCGCAGCGAGTGCGTGCACAGCGAGCGCGTGCACAGCGAGCGCGTGCACCTCTGTGGGGTCTGCAGGGTGGCCTGTCTGGGGCTCCTGCCCAGGCGGCAGCGGCGCGGAACGGGAGGAAGCCAAAGTCCCGCGCCCCCAGGGGGCAGCACTGAGCCGCTCTGGCCCCGCCAGCAACTTGAGAAAAGGCATGCCTCACCCATGGCCCGGGCGAGAAGGGCTTCAGATCTACAAAGAGAGCGAAGGACTAATAACCCAAAATCCACACTGCGGGGAGGGGAGCAGGAGGGGGTGCTGTCAGCGTTTCTAAAATCGGGCAGTAAGTTCACAGGTGTCTGTTGTCTTAATTCTTAAATCCTTCCCATATTGTGTAGACATTATTTTGAATCTATTTGGTAGTACTTTTTTTCTTTTTAATAGACATTGGCCTCTGAGCTCTCTCTAGAACAGGGAAAGACCCCTCGCCCCTCTGAGCCAACTTGTGGGGTACACTTGAGCCCGGCAGCTCCCAGGGTCTCCCCAGACTCCCGGGAGGGTTCCCTGGGGTTGACCGCCACCCCGGGGAAGGGGAGACCCAAGCTTCTCCTGCAGCCCTGGGTCCCCTGCCACCACCCTCCGGGGTAAGCCAAACGTTTACACACAGCTCACGCTCACACGCTCGGACCCACATGCTTTCACACACGTTCACATGCCCACAGTCACATGCTCACAGACCGACACACAGGCCGACGTATTCACACACCCACACACGCACACATTTACACACTCACACACATTCACACTCTCCCACTCGTACAGCTTCACACCACACACTCACACATGTGCATAGACTCTTACACACTCAGGCACATTCACAGACACACACCCAGGCTCCAGCTCCACACACTTGCCCACAGCTTTCACATAGTCACACTCACACTCCCAGACTCACACATTCATAATCACAGATGCACACGTACTCACACACTCATAGATCCACACACACTCACACACAGTGTATACACATTCACAGAGGGCCACACTCACAATCTGCTCACACACACATTCACACGGACTCACGTGCATTCGCACTCACAGACTTACCACCCTAACACCCACATGCCCACGCACACGCACTCACGTCCACATTGTCACACATGCGTACGGATCTGCACAGCCTCACACTGATTCACGTTCAGACTCACACTCACACTTGTACACATTCGTGGGCACGCTCGTGCACACTTTCACACGTGTGCACACTCACACAGCCTCTCACTGCTCGTACTTCACTCACCCACTCACACAAAGCAGCCATTGCCATGCACACTGGCCCATTAACCTTGCATCCTTACCTGGCAGGGGGGCGGGAGCTTGTGCTCACCTTGATCTCAAGAAAGATTTCTGGTAGCTTCTCAGGAGGCCCCAATCCCTGCTGGGAAGAGGCATGTTTCTCCTCTGTCTGGAGGGAGCAGAAGCAGGGCCAGGATCACGTGACAGCCCTTTGCAAGTCCGCCGGCCTCTGAGGAATTCCCCAAGCTGCCAGCATCCGCTCACTAGTTCATTCTCTCACTCCTGGACATCTGTGAGGGAGAGCCTGGGGACATGACAGGGAACACACAGGACAGTGGGCCTGGGCTTAGGGAGCTCTGTCTCTGGGGGAGGCACCGGATGTCACAAGCTGCCTGAGCAGGTGGAGCCGTGGCAGCACCTAAGAGGACCCCCCGATGCAGCCCAAGAGGCAGGACAGCTGGGGCACGGCTCCGGGCAGGGTCTTGTATATATCAGGGTCACAGGTAGACACTGGCCTTCTTGACAGGTGACTGGCACGTGCCAAAGGCCAGGAGGCACCGGGGCCTGGCACCTTCAGGGAATGAGGTGCCCCGAATTGAGGGAGTTGGCTGGGGAGGCGGAGATGGGAGCTGGGCCTGGAGAGCTGGCAGGGGCCTGCAGCAGAAGGCCCTGTATGCCCTGCTGAGGAGCGTGACCTCTCTCTTGAAGGCCACAAGGTGCCCTGAGCAACCGTGCAGGACGGGCTAGGACAAAGCGTCTCCGCAGAGGCCGACAGTGTGTCCAGAAGCTCCGGGCACGGCAGGTGCCCTCGGCCCCCATTCCAGGAGCAGAGCAGGTCCAGAAACCCCATCCACCGGTTCAGGGATCCCCCCACAGGTGAGCGGCGTGCTTCCCTAAATCATCAGAACACGTCCCCTGTGAATGACAGAGTCTGTCTGTGCAGAGGGGCAGAAACAAACACTCAAACCAAAAACCTGGGAATCTTCAGGAGAAGCTGCCAGCTTCTCCCAAGGAGCCTGGCCCAGCTGGGCCACTGGCTCCAGCCCAGTAAGGAGTGAGGGGGGGTGGGGGTGCCCCCCGGGACGGAGCAGGGGCTGGGGACAGTGTGGGGAGGGTGCAGGGTCCTGGCTCCCCACCTAGCACCCATCCCTGCGTAAGGGAGGGTGGGGCCGCCCCAGCCCACGCATTGCAGCAGCTGCCGCACCCTTCCAGCCTGTTCTCACCGGCTCCCAGGCTGCCCCAGGCTCAGCTCTCAGTGCCCACTCCCAGAATCCTTCAGGGTGCAGAACCCAGCTAGAGAGCCCCTGGTGTGAATGTCCAGAAGTCCACCTCCACTGGGACAACAGCCTCCCCCCAACACAAACATATGTACAACACACACGCACAGAGACACACACACACACACACACACACACACACACACACACACACTGAACCATCCTTAGCCCAAGGACACCAGGAGGCAGCACGGGCTTTCCAGGGGCTGAGGCACTTCCTCCCACCGCAAACAGCACCACTGCCGGGGCAAAGTGCTGCCCTCTTGCCACAAGGCCCTGGACAGAGGAGGAGGGAAGGCCGCTGGAATCCCTAGAGGGTCCCCAGGAACAGGGTCCCTCGGAACACCAGCCCTAGGGCTCAGCCGAAGGAAGCTGGGGAGGAGGGAGCCTGCGCCCACCTGCTCCCCCTCCCCTGGCCCAGGTGCCCTGGGTGCCTGGCACTCAGCCTGCTGCCCCTCTAGGTGCACGACTGACACCTCAGCTCGTCCCCTGCCTCTCCTCGCACAGCGCTGGCGTCACCCTTCCCAACCTTCCGTGCAGGACAGAATTCCCACGCCCACCCTGGGCCCAGGGCCAGGGCCAGTTGGTTCCCACCACGGCCTGGGAAGTGGATTCTGCCGCCCAAGCCGCCCTGGGCCTGCCCAGGAAGCAGCCAGGCCCCTGCCTGCCTTCTGCAGGGACCTGACGGAGGGGACCAGCCCAGGCCCCACGGGCTGAGCTCAGAACTGCTGAGGCCGCAGAATTGGGTGACTCGGGGAGGCAAGGAGCGCCCGGCAGCCATTTGCTGGAGTGAATGAAGTGCCAGCTCTACCAGCAGGCCTCAGAGGAAGCGGGGAACCGTGCACAAAGTCCCCAGATCCCAGACTTGAGGTTACCTCCCCACCCCCAGCCAGGAGCCCGGCCTGACCCGCAGAGGCCGAGGGGGAAACGGCAGAGCCGGGGCAGAGGGCCGTCCGGTGGGGCAGCGGTGGGTCCCAGCACAGCCCATCTCAGGTCGCAGTCTCAAGGTCACAGCCTGCACACCAACCCAGGGGCCTCGGCAGAGTAGGAGCGTCTGTCCTCCTTTGACAGGCGAGGAAACGGAGGCCCAGAGAGAGGAGGGCAGCATTCCACAAGGGAGAGGTGGGGACGGACCTTGACCGACCCCCACATGGATCCCTCCCAGCCACGGGCCACGCAGAGAGCCCGGCGCAGGTGTGAAGGGAGCAGGGAGGGTGGCAGCTGCCGGCGGCCCCCAGAGCTGGAGCCCCCATGGGCACAGGGCGCCACTCGGAGCAGCCGCCCCAGCACCCACGTGGCACCAGGGCTCCAAGCTGCTGGAGACAAAGGCGTCCTGAGAGACGGGGGGCAGCAGACAGGACGGGCCTCGCCCCCCCCGCTGCTTCCTGGCCTTGGAGGGCGCGCACCACCCCCAGCCGTCAGAACACCCTTCGCTCTTCCACCAGCACTTGCCGAGCCACGGGCAGGACCAAGGCCCAAAGCACACATGGGCGGCGTAAGCCTCCGCCGCCACCGCTGCAAGCACAGAGGCCGGAGCGGGGCGTGAGGCGGGGGGAGCCGTGGGCGCCCCAACTGCCCAGGCCGTGGCGGGGCTGGGGCTCCAGTCGGCTGCCCCCCACCCCCCCAGCCTGCACCCCACCCAGCAGGAACATGCAAGGCAAGCAGTTCCCACGTCCCGTTCCGGGAGGCTGCCAGACGGCGTCCATACAAGGCCAGGGCCGTGGCACTGAGCTGGCTCCGGGGCGGGCGGGCGGGGGCCTGGGTGGGGCCCAGAGCACCTGGCTTGGCCAAGCCCAGACGCACCCCACGTGTGAGGAATGTGGACACCGCCCGGGCCGGCCCTGGGAAAGCGGCCACCCCCCTGGCTCCCGCCCGGCCCTGACTCAGCCGGGCTGGGCTGTGGGCCGGGAAGATGCAGCCTCAGCAGGACCCAGTCTCTCCAGCCCCACCCGCCCCACGGGCCCGCCGCGGACGGAGCCGGGGAAAGGGCCTGAGTGAGGGGCCGAGAGCCGGGACGGCAGCCCCCGCGCCTCAGGACGTGGGGGGCTGCAGGGACACGGTGGGCCGTGCCCCTCCCTGCCCCGCCCCGGGTCTGCCCGCAGCAGATTCCCCCAAACATCAGAGAGCTGGATGCTCTGAACACAGTGGTCTGGCCGTGGGCCCTGAGCCCTCTAGCACAGGCATCTCCCATCCCCGAGCGTCAGTGTCCTCAACCATAAGAGGGGGTCAGTGATGGTTCCTCCCCACAGAGCCAGGCAGGGGTGGTGGGAGAAGCTACTGCTTAACCTGCAAGCGTTGGACAAGCAGTCTCAATGAATCACAGCTTTGACCAGGCCTGGTAACCTGGGGAAGGGCCCGCCAGCTCTGGGGAGGGGCCCTCACCCAGGGAGGAGAAGCAGAAAGACCCTCAGGTCCCAAGGCTCCCTACGTGGCAGGTGCATTCTCCAGAGAGGCCTGGTGAGCCCTGGGCCCCAGAGCTGAGTGACTCCATCTGTCCTCTGTCTCTGTCACCCAATACGGATGCTCCCAAGCTTCCCAGGACAGGGGCCGGGTCTCCCCCCTCTGACCAGGAGCTCCCAAGGGCTGGGGCCGTGTTTCTCCCTGACAGGGGGCTCCCCAGAGGCTGAGACCAGTCTGCCTGTATCGCCCACAATCCCAAACCCTGGACCACGGAAACCAGAGGCCAGTGAAGGTCAGAAAAACTGTCCTTCCCCTCTCCAGCACCACCCTGGCTTCCCAGAGCCTGATCCCCTCTGCTCACCCACCCAGCCAGCCCCCATCCAGGATGCTGGAATGGCCTCCCAGTGCCCCCCACCCCAACCCTAGGGGCTGGTGAATGTCCCATCCTTCCCATGCCAGCAAGGAGGCCCTGCTGTGCCCCCCGGCCAGGAGAGAAGGGCCCTCTTACATCCTCCCTCCTGAGCCCTTCCCACAGCCCAGCCGGCCCAGGAGGGCTTTCTCACTCAGACCCACACTTGTCCCTGTGATCTACCTGGCCTGTCTCTGCCATCCATGTGCTACCAAGTCTAAGGGGCTGGGGTTGAGATCACACCTTCCAAGGCTGCTGGGACAACCGCCCTGGCTCCCCTGAGCTTGACAAGAGAGGGAAGGGTCTCTAGGCCCAGGGGCCCTGCTGCCCCTACCCCTACCTGACCTGCCTCCCCCCGCAACCCCAGCCAGGCTTCTCCCCAGCCAGGCATGCAGGCCCAGGTTGGGGTGCGGCCTTGGCAGGACAAAGAGTCTCTATTGTTCAGTGTTTTGCCTCGGTTACCAAGGAGGGAGGCTGGGGCTGGCTCCCTGCCGTGTTTGGGCCCCAGGCTGAACGCGTGGGTGGGGAGGAAAGGCAGAGGATTTGGGGTGTGGAGCGCCATCCGCGCTCCCAGGGCCTGCGGGCAGGGAAGGCCCGCTGGGACTCGCAGCCACCCGGGCCAATTCAGACTTGCCCCCGCCCTACCTTTCTGCTGGCTCTGGGATACGCCAGGCCAGGTGGAGCCAGGCAGCGACAGGGCCGGTCCCCTGCTGCTCAGATAGGGGCAGGGTCCCCAACATGGCCATCACTGCCGTGTCCTGACCCTCAGAACTGACTCTGTACCACCCGGGATTCAGGCCACCTGGGAGAGGGCCCCAGGACTCTAGGTCAGGTCACACCCCTCTTGGACCTGTCTCCCCGTCTGTCAGAAGCTGGCCTGGGTGCTCCCTGAGACACCTCCTTAGTTCTGTTCGCCCACCCTGAGCTGGGCTGGCTTGAGCCAGGAGGTGGAGGAGCAGGGCTGTGGGCAGGGGATCGTGGCCGGCTGGGAGCCCCCAGCTTTGAGGGTTCCTTATACGTCTTCAGAGGCTGCCGCCTGGCCTGAGGTTGACATCCCTGAGTGCCAACTGGTGGCTGAGGGCAGGAGCCCAGGGTTGTGGCCAGGGACAGTGTCAGAGGGGAAGGGGTCTCCCTGCCCTTTTGCCTGACAGCTGGAACCATCCTTTCTCCCTCTCCCAGCAAAGGCCAAGCAATAGCCAAAAGAATCCCTGCCTGGCCTCCGGTGACTCCTCACCAGCTCCCTGTCCCCTCAGCCCCCTGCCCCTCAGACAAAAGATAGCTTCAGCCATTAGAGCATGCACTGAGCACGGACTGTGTGCCTGGCTCTGTGCTGGAGGCGGGGAGGCCGGACTGAGGCCCCATCCCAGCATCAGGGACACAGCCTGGTGCAGGAGGCCACAGGCATCGTGGAGCAGCCCATGGGGACAGGGCAGGACAGGCTTGGGGCGGGATGGGGCGGGGGGTGGCGGCATCGAAGAGAAGCTGAGGCAGGCGAAGGAGGGGAAGGGGCTTAAGGATGCAGACAGACAGCAGTGCCACAAAGAACACGATGAGTGTGGGCATTTGGAGGTGGGGGTGTGGAGGTGAGACCAAGAGACCAGCAGGCAGGCAGGGAGCTGGTCTCCAAGGGCCTTGTGACCAGGCTGAGACACTGAGAATGGGGGTTATCGCGGGGGGAGGGGGAGGACCTGGCCCCAGGAGGGAGGGTCCCTTCTCCCCACAAGCAGACACCCTCTCTGGGCCCTGCCCAAGGCTCTGGACGTCCCCCAGAAACCCCGAAACCTAGGTCTTTGCTTTGGATAAACACATGAGCTAATGCCCATCCAATCCAGATCTGCCCTCCAAAGCCTAAAGTTGGCAAAACAGAGAGAAAAGAGGCTTGTTCGTGCACGTGTGCCAGAGGCCGGACCACTGGGCTGCTGGGGAGGGGGGAGGGGAGCGTCCCGGGGGCCGAGCTGGCTGCAGGCGGCGTGTCCTGGGCAGGGATGGCCCCCAGGCTGGAGGGGGAGCAGTGACTACCCTCTAACGCCCACAGGGCCAGGCCTCCGGGTGCGGATGGTGCAGGGGGCTGGGCCCCCAGGGAGTGGAGGACCCCGGGGGGGAGCAGCTGCCCTAGTTTGCTGCCTGCACAGAGACTCCCAAAGAGGCCAGACCTCCACCTGCCCACTCAGGAAGCTGGAACTCCGGATGTGACGGGGAGGCCTCCCGATCTTTTACATGTAGACACTGGTTCCAAACTAACCCCGGGGCAAGGCAAACAGAGCATGGACGTGAGAAAGCCTGGGAGCTCCAGGGGCCTGAAGGACCATGGAACCCACTGGCCCTCTTCACAAAAGAGTCATCTGAGGCCCAGAGGGGGACCAGGCCTGCAGACAGTAAAGATCAAATTGGGGCAAAACCCAGGCCCCTGACGCTCGCGTGCTCACCCTGGCGCCCCCACCCACCCGCCAGGGGAACCCCCAGGAAAAACAGCACAGCCCCTCCCACCCCCTCGCCTGCCCCCGCCGAGCGGACCCGACCCAGCGGAGGGGGAGGCGCTGCGCGGCCCCTCACTACCCATCCCCCGCCGAGGGCCTTTGTGCCCCACACCTTTGGGTCCCAAGGTCTCCTCAGCCCCACAGCTGCGTCACTGCTCTCCCACTCTACAGTGAAGGGAAACCGAGGACAGACCATTGTCCAAAGGTCCTCTATGACAAGTTCCAGGCTGTGGGCAGGGGGCTCTGGGTCTGCTTGTAGGTCCCTGTAACTCCAGCACCCCTGGGAGGCCCCGACTGGCAGGGCAGAGAGCACAGGGGGGAGTCAGATGCAGGGCCGGGCAGGTTCGGCGCAGCCCGAGCACAGGGCCAAGTCCCGAGAAGCCAGGCCTCAGCCTCCCTGTGCTGCAGACTGAAGTGGGGGCTTAGCAGGGGCCCAGGCACGTTTCGGGTCAGGGGTGAACGCGCCAGGCAAGAGGAGGTGCTGACCCCGGCTGGAGGGAGTAGCAGCGAGAGGCCGGGCTGCTGGGGGCCCAGAATGTCGGCGTCCCCCATACCGAGGACCCCTCCCTCTCCTCTGGCACTTTCTGCAATCCCACCTCTTAGCTCACGTCTAACCCTGGGCCACGGCCAGGTGCTGTAATGCTGGCCTTCTTGAGGAAGAAACACCCCCCACACAGGTTGTCCGGTGCCCCAGGGCCTCATGGGTCGCCCCCGGGGATGCTGAGGAGTCGCGTTCATGCTGAGATGTTCGGTGCCTGCTCGGTGCCGGGTCCCAGGCCGGGAGACATGGATGAACGGGCGCGGGCCAGACGTCAGAGAGCCCCGGCCCAGGGGGACAGGAGGACGGGTGGAAACTAAAATCCCAGGGACCTTATCAGCTGCCAAGGGCAGGCGGGAGGGAGAGAAGGGTTCCTAGTGGCTCATCTGCACAGGATTCTTCTAGACTTTCAATCTGGCCTTTTTTCAACTTTATACCTGTACACAGAAAAATGCACTTGCAGAGCAGTCGTTCATAAAATGATCCCTCCATTTTACTACACATTAAAATTACCTTGTTAAGATATGAAAATGCAAATGGATCTCAACGAAAACTTTCCTTTCTTAAGGACATGTGAAAAGCAAAATTTGTGGACTTACAATGCTACATCTAGCTCCTGAAATACAGACATATTTTTAATATAAACAATCTTAGGGACAGACATGGTGTGGATGCCTGGTCCAGAAAGTGTATTCTTATAATTGGTATTATTGCCATACTACTTACATAGTAAATATAAAATAAATTTGAGTAAATCAGTAAAAAAAAAAGAAAAAGAAAAATACACATATAATCCCTGTGCAGCTCAGTGAATTTTCACAAAGTGAAACCAGCACCTGTATAGCCAGCAGCCAGATCACAAAGCAATTTGAGAATCTCCTAGGGCCCCCCACTCACCCGTGGTGCTCCCTTCCAGGTACTAACCGCCTGCCCGCCCCCCCCCCCCCCACCGCCCAGGGTAACATGACACCTAACAGCAGAGACTCACAGGACCTGCTTTCGCGCTTTATATAACTGGACTCATAAAACAGCTCCTTTTATGTCTTCATGCCCAGCACTATGTCTGCAAGTTTCTCTCACCGCTGGAGAGAATCCTGCTGTGTGAACAGACAGCCGTAGGATTGTGACAAGGACATGGGAGAGGGCATTCCGGGGATAGGGAACTTGGGGGGTGAAGGCAGGGAGGTGAGAGAAACAGTCCAGCCCCCAGCCTTGCTCCCACAGCATGTTGGGAGCTTGGAGGACCTCGCAGGCACCCCACCCAAAGAGGGTCAGTGCTTATCCTGCTCCCAGGAGCCAGGCCTGAGTCTGCAGGCTGCAGCCCAAGGCCTCCCCAACACCCCGGGCCCAAAGTCCTGTCCACGGCTCCTGAATCCAGTCAGCTCCCCGCCACTACCGTGTAATCTGCAAGAAGAGAAAAGGCACCAGAGAGGTGTGCTAATCACTGATATGCAAATGAAATAGACTCCCTGAGTCAACTTGGACTGTGGCCAGAGTGAGTGGAGAGACAGACCTCCAAACTCCAAGTGGATAGACCACCCCCTGCCACTGACTCAGTCTTCCCACTAGCTCCTGAGATACACAGCCCCCACCCTCAAACCCTCACCTCAAACCTCCAGCCTCCTGCTCTTCCCTTCACCTACGAATTCAACTTTGAGTCGCAGGGGGCTGCAGGATGGAGACCCTGAGGTGGGCTCGTCCCCTGCCTTCCAAGAGCTCACAGTTTATCTGGGAAGTGGACACAAACACAGCCATCAGTCCCCAGTAAGAGCTGGCCTCAGGACAGCACTTCTCAGCCTTGAAATTACCTGGGCACTTGGGAACTCAGTAGTTCTGGCTGTGGCCCGAGACTCTGCATTTCTGGCCAGCTCCCAGGGGATACTGATGCTCCTGGTGCCAGGCCACTCTGCAAGCAGCCGTGAATATAGAGGTGTGTACACGACGCCCCCAGGAACACAAAGGGGGTTGAGAGAAAAGCAGGCAGGAGAGAGATTAGGCACCAGCAGGCCAGGATCAAATCTCAGCCCTGTCCAACTTGCAGTGGGCATGTATCTCCCCAACCCAGAGCTTGGGGTCCTGATCTGAAAGGTGCCCATGGATAACAATTGCCCCCACCTCACCAGGTCCCCGAGGCTTCAGAGGACTTGTCAGGGGCCTCTGTGAAGCTTGGCACATAGCAAGTGCTTGATAATTGGGAGACATAAAAAAAAAAAAAAAAAATCCAAGGTTGACTAGGAAAGTACACAGGGAAGCTTGTGGGGTGAAGGGAATATTCTCTATCTTGATTAAGGTGGTGGTCCCTTGGTTACATGCATTTCTCAAAACTCACAAACTCTGCATTTAAAATGGGTGAATACTTCATTCCTCAACTAAAGTTGAATTTTTATAGAGAGCAATGAGATTGTGCCCTGCGAGGTGAAAAGGACACAGGTTTTTCATGAGGAGTAGGGAACTGCCCCAGTGGAGGCAGGAGGTGGGAAAATGCAGCCACAGCCACGGGGAGGAGGGGAGGTGGAGAGGAGACATGTCCCCATCACAGCAGCGCTGCTGTGAGGGGTGGAGGAGAGCCAGGGCCAAAACTGGGACACGAGTGTCCTGCCCCACTCCAAGGGCTGTTGGAGACCAGGGTCCACGGAGCCCCTGCTGAGTGCTTCTGGGTGGCTGACACCAGGGACCCCTCACTGAGCACCTACTGTATGCCAGGCAGTGCTTTGGGACTTTACCTACATTAGGGGTCACCCTGCCCAGGAGCTAAGAATGGTTTTTATGTTTTTAAGTAGTTTTTTTGGTAAAATAATATTTCGAGACACATGAAAATTGTATGAAATTCAAATTTCGATGTCCACAAATATTTACTGGAACACGGCCACGGCCATTTGTCCATGGGTTGTTTCACACTTCAAGGACAGGGCTGCGTCGTCGTGACAGAGGCCAGATGCCAGCAAAACCTAAAATATTTACCATCTGGCCCTTTACAAAAGTTTGCCTCTTAAGCCTATAAGGCAGAGGTTAAGGCCGCACTGTACCAGCGAGGAAGAATGAGGGCGCCACACAGCCTCCCTCCTTTGCTGAGGTTCGGACCTACTCCCATCTCCAGGCAGGAGTGAGCCTGCCTCCCTAGCCTGACGGGTAAACGGGACCCGCCTCCTCCAAGCACCTGGCAGTGCAGCAGCGCCCCCTGCCGACCGTTGGAGGTTGAACGGCTCGCTCCGAGCCCCGACTCTTGGCTTCTGCCGCCACCTGGTGACCTTCTTCGGAAGTGCAGCCAGGAGCCCAGGAGGGATGGGGTCTGAGGGAGGGCGGGGTCCGTGCAGATAGGTGTGGCAATGACCGAGGCCAACGGGCAAACTGTTCCAGGCAGAATAAATCCTTCACGCTGATGTCCCCTGAGAACGTTTCACATCGTCCCTGCTTGTTTGATGGGTGAGAGTACATGTGACAGTGCCCAGCGTGGTGCCTAGATGCTTAAAAACCTTCAGGTATTGACTGTGGCTCTGAGTCTCCACTTCCTGGGGGGTTAAGCAAGGAACATGAGCAGCGGCCAGAGGGTGATGGGAAGAGACCTGAAAGATCTTGAACTGACCCAAGTTCCCCGACCATGCACTGGGCTTTGCTTACTTAAGTCTTTCATTCTTTCTTACCTTCATTCATTATTCATTCATTCTTTCAAGAAAACTTTCTTGAGTACTAAGAACAAGACAGTGTCCTTGCCACATGCATCTGACAGTCCAGTGGGAAAGGCTATTACCCGATAATTTCAGTAAGGCATAAGGAGCCACATTTAGGGGGAGCAGAGACGCCTCAACCAGCGTAGCAGCACATAAGGCACCGGGGAAGGCTTGAAGTGGCCTGAAGATGGATGAGTGCACGTGTAAAGGCCCAGAGGTTGCTGAAAGAAGGCCTGCGAGGCAGGAACACAGAGAGTAGTCAGACAAGGACGCAAGATGAGGCTGGAGGGAGAAGGGGACTGTGCCAGACAGAGCTTCCAATGCTGGGTGAATGCGCCAGGGTCAACGGGCAGCCCCTGCAAGGTCTGGGGAAAGGCAGGGCACTTCTGCTCCTCAGGCGCACCCATTTCGTGACTGGGCAGCTCTGACTGCCAGAAGGTTATTCATTCGGGAGTGAAGCAGCCAGCTGTAAGCTCCCCTGCCCAGAGACTCCTGTCCTGCTGGGCGCCTGCACAGGTGGAGTGGCCACCCTGCCCTCAGGACAGCCTCTCACCCCCTCACAGCCTGACTGGCTGTCCCCTGACAGAGGCAGTCTCACGGGGCAGGTGGGAGGGTGCTCTGGAACCAGGCTCCAGGTGCAAATCCCAGCTCATCCCCTTCATGGCTGTGTGGCCTTGGGCCCCTTACCTAACGTCTCTGAACCTCGATGCTCTCCTCTGTGAAAGAGGCGTACCCCTGCTCACCTCAGAGTGGGCGTGCTCGAGAGGGATGGTGGCAGGAAATGCTCCCGCTCCTCGGTGCTCCCGCAGGGCCCTGGGCTGACCTGTGACGTGGGTCGTGGGTGCTGGTCACCAGCGCACCCCTCGTTTGCCACTGCACCCCCATACAGTGCCTGCCACCTGGTGGGTGCTCAGTAGCGTTAGGGGGACGCGTGAATGGAGTGAATGGATGATTACTGCGCTGATTACAGGCAAACCCACAATCGCCACGCGGGACACAGGCCAGCACAATCACGAACAGTGACATAGCTCCCCAGCTTGGCCAGCGGTACCCTCGCCCCCATCGCATCCCAGGTGAAGCTGCAGAGGCCCAAAGCTCAGAAGACAAACCCATTCGGTTAAGAAGCTGGAGCAAACTCAAGACTGAGCCCTGCGTGCTCGCGGCGCCCTCTGCTGGGCAGACCCGCGGTTGCGCGCCGCGGGATGGGGTGGGAGGACACGCAGTCCTACCCCCGCCCCGCCCGCGCCTCCCCTCTATCCCTGGGAACCCCTGGGGGTGGTCCCGCCCCTCCCCCACACACCCCCTCGCCCAAAGAAGCCCCAGACAGTGCCTGACCCTCCCGCAGACATCTGGGTCCTTCCTCTCGTCTCTCTCCTGCGCTCTCGGCAAGCACATTTCAGGCATCCCCAAATCCCCACCATCCCGCCCCTGCTCTCTCACTTGGTCTCGATTGTCAAATACTGGGGAGGGAGAGGTCTTTAATAATCATGGTAACGCTTAAAGTCCCTCCCAGCTCCAACATGGCCCCTCTTCTGGGCCACACAGAATCCCAGAAAGGGGGAGAATGTGGTGACCATGAGATCATTAGCGCAACCGTCATTTTGCCTTCGGGAAAATCGGGGCAGGGGGATTGGGAGAGAACAGAAAGAGGCGACTTCGTGGGCAGTTGCCCAGAGCTGGACTCTGTGATCGGCCCTCTCCTGGTTACACAGACACTGGCCCAAGGCCGCAGTGCAGAACCTGGACCCAAACCTGCCACTCCCCGCCCAGGGCTCCTTCCATCCTACCAGGGTCTCTCTTGGGAAAGGGAACTTGGGAGGTGGCGGTACAGGAAACACACACACACACACACACACACACACACACACACACACACAGTATAGGCCTCCAACTGGTGCCCCCAACCACAGATCTAACTGCCCCAGCCCTACAGAGAGGACTCTCCTCCACACACCTCGAGGGAACCAGGTTACCTTTTAGGGCTTTGGATGCTGGGAAGGTGGTAGGAACTTAGCAGGGTGGAGGGGCGGGGGGTGGGAGGGGCTGAGGGCCAGGAACCTCACCTGTTCTGAAGCCCGGTCTATGCTGCCATCTTGTGGCCACAGCAGAAAGTGCGCCTGTTCCGCCGTTCTGTGTTCTTCCTCTGAAGTTTCAAGTCAACACTTGGGTTGAGTGAAACTCAGCCCTGTGTTCCGGCTCCCGGGGACATAGAAAGGAACAAAGCACAGCCCATTCCTTTACAGTTCATTTACAGCTTACAGTCTGGCTGAGTGGACTCCAAGCGACATGGTCCAAAAGTCAACTCAGCGCCAGATACTCACCAAAATAGAAGGTCTGCAAAAGATTCCAAAAGATGGAGGGAGGCATCAGGACAGTGATGTCGAAGCTGGGCTTAAAGCGCAGATAGAACCGGGCCTTAAAGGGCAAGAAGATGAAAGAAGGCTCTCTAGGTGGAGGGACCAGCCTGAGCAAAGGCACAGAGGCAGGAAAACATCGGTTCTAAGGAATCCAGCTTGTCCAAAGCCTAGGTCAGATGTAAGGCGTTGAGGGCAAGATCATTTGGGAGACTAAGGGGCAAGGCTGAGTTTGTACTTAAATCCTTATGCAGTGGGAAGCCAGCAAAGGCCTTTGAGCAAGGGCACGCTCGGGCAGGGAAAAAAAAAGCATAATAGCTGCAGAGGAGGGGAGTAAACGGGGCAAACAGGAGAAAAGTTTCGGCAACGGAGAGGTGCTGGGGAAAGAGCGCGGATGAAGGACACGCGGTGCGGATGGTGGTACTGAGCATGCTGACGGGTCAGGGCCGCCAAGAGAGATGAGGACTTCAGCTTGAGTTGCTCTCTGTGAAGACATTCTTCACGCAACCGGAGAGATAAAAAACTAATAGAAATGGAAGCAGTTGGGGGGGGGGGGGCGTGATGAATTGGAAGATTGGGATTGCCATATATGCATTCCTAATAAGAAAAAAATATCAAATTGTACACTTTAAATATATGCAGTTTATTGTATGTCAGTTATATCTCAATAAAAGTTCTAAAAAAAAAAGTGGAAGCAGTAACAATTGCTCGCATGTGTACAGACTACATAGTAGAGAAAGCCCTTTAACTCATACATGCCTTTGACTAGTATTTATTGAGCTGCTACTGTGTGCCAGACCCTGTGCTGAATGATTTGGGATCCATCAGTAAGTGGTGGTGGATTCCAGTGGAGGAGACAGACATTAACAGCCCTAATACATAAGTAAAGTACATGATGTTCTAGAAGGTGCTATGGGGGGGGGAGGGAGCAAGAATGCAGGGAAAGGAATATGGGAAGACTGGGTGGAGGCTGCAATTTAAAACAGGGCCGTCAGGAAAGGAGACACTTAAGCAAAACCTCAAGAGGAAGGGCAGCAGGGAATCTTAATAAAAAAAAAAATACAGGGGCTTCCCTGGAGGTCCAGTGGTTAAGACTCCAATCTCCCAATGCAGGGGGCCCGGGTTCCATCCCTGGTCAAGGAACTAGATCCCACCTGCCACAAAGAAGATCCTGCATGCCACAGCCAAATAAATAAATAAAAATTTTTTTAAAAGATACAAATGAACTTTTTTCCAAAGCAGAAAGAGACTCACAGACAAAGGAAACAAATTTGTGGTTACCAAAGCGGAAGGGGGGGTGAGGGGAAGGGATAAACAGGGAGGTTGGGGTTAACACATACACATTACTATATATAAAATAGTTAACCAACAAGGACCTACTGTATAGCACAGGGAACTATACTCAGTATTTTGTAATAGTCTATAAGGGAAGAGAATCTGAAAAAGAATGTATTTATTTTTTACTTATTTATTTATATTTATATATAACAATCACTGTGCTGTATACCTGAAACTAACATGATGTTGTAAATCAGCTATACTTCAATTCAAAAAAATTTTTTTAATTTACTTTCCCCTGAGAGGCCTATATCCTCTCCCATTTTTTTTTTTTTCTATTAAGATGGTTATTAAAGCCGAAATTCTAAGCCACCTTGGAATTACTCATTTTTTTGCTGGGTACCTCTCCCGTATGCGTGAGATATACACGTTAATAAACTTGTTTTTCTCTTGTTAATCTGTCTTTTATTCCAGGAGTCTCAGCCAAGAACTTATCTCAGCCAAGGGTGGAGGGAAAATTATGTTTTCCTCCCCTAGAACACTTTGGGAAAGAAAGCCATGTGAATATCTGGGGAGAAGCTTCCAGATCCCAAAGTGGGAGTACTTTTCTCATGTTCTAGGCCCAGCAAGGGAGTTGGTGTGGCTGGAGTCGGGGGTGGAGGGTCAAGTAGTTGAGATGAGCTGGGAGAGCTGACGGGGATGGATACAGGGGGCCCCGTAGAACACGTGAAGTCTGGCTTTTTCTTTTGAGCAGGCGAGAGTCATGACGTGATTTCCATTTTAAGGAGCTTCCTCAGGCTGCTGGGTGGGGACCAGACACCAGGGAGCTGGGGCAAAAGTTGGGGGCTATTGCAACAATCCAGGCCAGAGATGATGGTGGCTCAGTCTGGGGCGGGAACCAAGGAGTGGGGAGCAGTGGTCAGACTCTGATATATTGTGCAGAGAGAGCCCGGGCTTGCCTAACCGAATGTGGGGTGCGAGAGACGCGTCAGGATGCCGTCTCCCAGGGGATGCAGCTGCCATCAGCGGAGATGGGGTGGCTGTGGATGGGGCAGTTTGGGTGGGAAGGGGAGATTAGGAGCTCGGTCTAGGGCATGGTAAGTTTGGGGCATTTATTAAACATTATAGGGGGATATCAAGTTAATCAACTTCATTCAACCCACTTGGTAACCGTGTGTGTGTGTATGTGTGTGTGTGTGTGTGTGTTCTATTGTGGAAAATACACATAACATAAAATTTATCGTTTTAATCATTTTTAAGTATATCATTTAGTGGCATGAAATAGATTCACATTTTTGCACAACCATCATCCATCATCATCATCTTCATCACAACCCATCTCCAGAAACTTCATCTTTCCAAAATGCAACTCTGTACCCATTAAACAATAACTCCTCATTCTCTCCTCCCCCAGCCCCTGGCAACCACCATTCTATCTCTATAAATTTGCCTGTTCTGTGTACTGCATCTAAGTGGAATCATCCAATATTTGTCCTTTTGTATAGTGTCTTCAAGGTTCATCCATGTTGTAGCATGTGTCAGAATTTCATTCCTTTTTAAAGCTGAATAATAGGTAATTGGATAGGTATTCCACATTTTGTTTATCCATTCATCCATCAATGAACATTCGAGGGGTTTTCACCTCTCAGCTACTGTGAATAATGGTGCTATGAACATGGGTGTACATCTGCTCATGTCTCTGCTTTCGGTTCTTTTGGGTTTATGCCAGAAGTAGAATTGTGGATCATATGGTGATTCTATGTTTAGTTTTTTTGTTTGCTTGTTTGTTTGTTTGTTTTTGGAGGAATTGCTATGCTGTTTCCCAGCCCTGTGTGTTTTTTCCCCCACTTTTACACAGGAGGGACTGAGACTCAGACAGGAGAAGGGACTTACAGGAGGTAGCAGAGCCCTGAGCCAAGGATGCTTGCCCCAGAGATGTTTCTGGTTCGCTTGGCCACTGTGATTCTGAAACCCCCGCTAGAAACAGGCCTGGGAATAGAAACTTGTGGGAGCGGAACTGAACCAAGGTGCAAACTTAGGAGCCATCTTCAGAGAGCTGGTGGGGATCCAGTTTGCCAGTTTGTTGCAGAAGAGAGGAATGTGAGACCCAAGAGAGCAGGAAGTGGGAGTTTGGGACCTGGCAGGAGTCCAGAAAAGGAAGGGGAGCTAGCAGAGAAAGTAAAGGGAGAGCTCCCATCAATACAGCCCCAGGCCAAGCCCTCCAATCACAGCTTCCTAGCAGCTGTGTGACCTTGGGCTGGTTACTTACCCTTTCTGAGCCTCTGTCTCCCCATCTATAATATAGTGATGATAAAAGTCCTTCCCTCATTGGGTTGACGTGACAATTAAATGTGACGAACTAGGATTTGTAAAGCCCTTGGCAGAGCCCAGGGAGGAAGAGTCTGAGAAGTCTCTGGGAGAAAAGGGAAAGGCCTTCCTTCACATGAGCTGCTGGAGGGAATGTGAACCAGTTTGTATCTGGAGGGCAGTTTAGCAAACACCTTAAAGATATGTTTATCTGTTGACCCAGAAAATCCACTTAGAGGAAATTATCTTCAGAAATTCTGAAAGATGTGCAAGTTGAATTATCCACAAGGATGTTCATCCAGTACTGTTGATGAGAACAGAGGATTGGAGATGATTTAGATGTCCAAGAAAAGGAAAGTGGTTACATTATTTATGCTACATGCAGATAAATAAAAACTACATGGCCATTAAAAATGTGGTTGTAGAATTCTGTTTTATCAGCACGCAAAGAGGCTCAAATATATATAATTGTTACTCTTTCATTTCAGAAATTTTTAAACACTCACCAAAGTAGAAAAAAACGATATAATAGACCCCCATGCACCCATCACCCAGAGTCAACAGTTACCAACTCACAAACCACCTTCGTCGGTAACCCCACCCACCTCCTCCCTCCTCCTCCACATTATTTTCAAATAAATCCCAAGAATTATAGCATTTCATCCATAAAGATTTCAGTATGTAGCTAGCAGGTAAGAATTCTTTTTTCTTTAACATAATCATGTACAATTATCACATCTAAAATAATTAATAATTCCTCAATAAAGGAACATGATTTCTCTACTCACAAACGTGAGGGTTTTCCATACCGAGCAATTCTGACACTAACTACCCAGAGTTAGTACAGACCCACAGGTTACAGTTCATTCCCCATCTTCAGACATCAATCACAAGTGATGGGTCCTAAGGTACCCACGGTTCTATCTGACTTGGCGACATTAAATCGGGGGTTCCCACAACCCCCTCCTTGGGTTCGATAATTTGCTATAATGGTGCACAGAACTCGGGGAAACACTTTACTTACTATTACCAGTTAATTATAAAGGATATTATAAATGACAGCGATGAACAGCCACATAAAGAGGAATGCAGAGCAAGGTGCAGAAAGGCCCCGAGCTCTGGAGCTTCTATTCCCAGGGAATGAGTACATCACCCTCCCCACACAGGGATGTGTTCACCAACTGGAACCCTGTTGCTTAAAGTTTTTATGGAGCTTCCATTGCATAGGCCTGATTGATTAAATCCTTGACCCCTGGTGACTAATTCAATTTCCAGCCCCTCCGCCTCCCCAGAGGAGGTTGGAGAACAAGACTGAAAGTTCTAACCCTCTAATCACATGATTGGTTCCTCTGTAACCATCCGGAAGCTATCTAGGGGCCCCAGCCACCAGGCATTACATTAACAGACAAAAAGATACTCTTATCACTCCAGATAGTCTAAGAGTCTTAGAAGCTCTTGTGTCAGGAACCAGGGACTAAGGCCAAATATCCTAATAAAAGATGCTCCTAGCACCCCTATCGTTCAGGAAATCACAAGGGTTTTAGGAGCTCTGCGCCCGGAACAGGGGGCAGAGATCAAATATTTATTTATTTTATCACAATACCACAAAACATAATCAAATATCTGGTCAGTGTTTAAATTTGTCTCTTATAAATGACAATTTTTTCTTTTGAATTTGGGATCCACATGAGGTCCACACAAAACAACTGGTTATATATATTTTAAGTCTTTCAAATGGTAGGTACCTCCTCCCTGTCTTTTCTTTCCCTTGCCAACGTATTTGTTGTAGAAAAGATGATTTGGTCTGTAGACCCGGACTGCTGGTCAACCCAACAGCCAGCGTCTGGACTCTGCTGACTGCATTCCCATCATATAGTTTAATGTGTTTCGCTGTCCTTTGTATTGCCCGAAACTTGCTCGTTAGACCTAAAGTCTTGATCAGATTTAAGGTTGCCTCCTCCTTCTCAGCAGGGGCAATTTATAGGTAGTGCGGGAGAAATATGTGGTTTCTCTTTTGGCAATTTTAGCAGCTGTAGACAATCAATGCCCAGATCCATTCACTCATTCCAGTTGCAAAATGGCAAAATTCTAATGGTATCATTCCTTCTTCATTTACTACCGGGAATACTTCTATAAAAAGAAACACGCCCCTTCCCTGCATCTACAGTTTGTTTCCACTAAGGCACAGTTCTTACAGGAAAGGCAAGCTTTCAAAGTAATGAGATGATTCCCTAGCATCCTCCAACAGTGACTAACAAGGATTTTCTGTCATTGCTACAAACTTACGAATTTAAATATATTTTAAATAAACATATTTGGTATGTTTCAATATATTGCATTTATTATCCTTATAAGCATGTAAAATGGGAAGTCCCAGTAATGCTTTTTTTTAAGACCAAAACACACACACACATCCCTTTTCTTACTAAAACTAGTGTACCTCCTTATCTATTACATGACAAAAAATAAGTTACAAATAGTTTGTAAAGTTTGACCCCAAACAAAAATATTGTTTAAATGTATAATAATAGAAAAAAATCAGACTTTCCTGGTGGCACAATTGTTAAGAATCCACCTGCCAATGCAGGGAACACGGGTTCAAGCCCTGGTCCAGGAAGATCCCACATGCCTCGGAGCAACTAAGCCCATGTGCCACAACTACTGGGCCTGCACTCTAGAACCTGCAGCCACAGCTACTGAGCCGGTGTGCTGCAACTACTGAAGCCCAAGTGCCTAGAGCCCGTGCTCCACAACAAGAGAAGCTACCACACTGAGAAGCTAGCACACCACAATGAAGAGTAGCCCCCGCTTGCCACAACTAGAGAAAGCCCATGTGCAACAACGAAGACCCAACACAGCCAAAAATAAATAAATAAATAAATAAATAAATTTTTAAAAAGAAAAAAATCATTTTTGATGTTTCTAACTGCATCTGCTCTCTAGGGGTCCTACAATCCTGCACAACTTTCACTTTGCCAAGTGGTGATGGGTCTTGACTGTATACATGCAGAGGGAGGCATGGGGCAGAGCTGAACTGCAGAATCAAGGGGGCAAGAGTTTAAGGTCTGGAACTGAGAATGGGTCAAAGAGGGAGATGAAGGAGTCAGCACAGCTGGGTTCTGGATGGAGAAAGAGCCTCATTAGAAAGACCAGGAGGGGTCTGGGCAAGCTAAGAGTTTTGAGCTAAGTTGGGGAGGGGCGGTAAATGCCCTCTGCCACCTCCACCTAAGGTCACCGGGTAAAACTTACATCGTCCACTCACGTTTTAAGTACAAATGGATTCTTTAGGGAGGATCTGAAGCCATGCCAAAGGCTATGTACAGGATAACAGGGCACAAGGCAGAGGGACACTCAAAGCAGTGGACAGATTCATAAAAACCCATGTAAACAGACAGAAACATGCCAAAATTGGTCCTGGTCACCCTTAGGCGGTAACTGATTTAACAGGTGTTTTTTTGAAAGGGTCACTTTTCTACTTTTTAAATTTTTATGCAACAAGAATATATTCTTTTACAATTTGGGGAAATATCATCATTGTTTTGAAAATAAAATAAAACATAGAGATGCTGAAAGAACTGAAGGAAATGGGTTCACTCAAGGGCCATGCCAGGCCACCCCGCCCTGGGCAAGGGTTCTGTGCCTCCCACAGCCCTGGGAAGGGAAGCCAGCAGTGACTTCAGGGTGTCTGTGGGAGGCATGGCCAGGCACAGGACAGTCCTCCAAGGCAGGTATACCCTCACAGTTAAGCGCACGGGCTCAGGGCTTGAATGCAGCCCTGCAAGTTACTAGCTATGATCTTGCAAAAATAATCTCAGCCCTCTAAGCTCAGTGTCCTCATCTGTAAAAGAGAAGAGCTATTCCCACTTGGTGGGGCGTTGGGGGGACTGAAGGAGACAGTAAATACAAAGTGCTTAATGCCATGCCCATCACTTGGAAGCAGATAGAAAATAATATTTCTGCAACATGGCATGGCCTCCCTATAAGGTAACCAAACTGTCACAGTTTCCCCCACGCAGAAGCCCAGGCCAGTCTTGAAGCAAAACCCCAAGCCTCACTCTGTCACCAAAAGAAAATCCTCTCCTTAAAAGCACCGGTGAGCAATCACTATTTTACTAAGGATTCAGCAGGAGCAGTGAGGATGGGTCAGGTGAGACACCCACCATGCACAAATCTAGGTTCTCCCAGCTCCTGCGTCCCCACCTGTCCCCACCAACTGCATGGCCACCAGCCCTGCGGGCCATGCTTACCACTCCCCTGGAGTCTCCCCGAGGGTCTCATCCTCCACCCAGCATCTTAGCTCCACCAGGCTCCTCCATCTGCCACCTAAGGCTCCTCAGGGCACAGGAGGCACTCTCCTTAGAAGATGAGCTGGGGGTTATAGATAAACCAGTGAGGTTTTTTCCTGATACATACAGGAAAGGACATGGAGGCTCACAGAGATTATACAAAACACCTTGTAATAGGGAAGAACAAATCTGACTCCATATTGACTCTATTTCTTTTACTTTCAACTTTGTATTCTATTGCTTTTGCTACAAGTTGGAAATGTTGCCTATAGCCTGAAATATACAGGGAAGCCCATTCTCAGAGGCTCTGACTTTTAAAGGTATAACACTTTCCACTCATACAGAAATAAAAAGTTGCAGAACAGAGAATAACATTTGTCTTTGCTGAAAGTTTACAGGAACATAGTGACCTGACCTACCTGGACAGCTGCAAGAACAAAGGATTCCAGCACCAAGAAGTTTGCAGCAACCAACCACACCTCCTCCCCTTTTAGAACAAAAGAAGCCTGACTAAGGGGAGGTGGTTCTTTGGGACACTAGTCCACCGTCTTCTCTGTCTGCTGGCTTTCCTAGCAAAGTCGCTATTCCTTGCCCCAACAAATGGTCTCTTGATTTATTGGCCTGTTGTGTGGTGAGAAGTACAAGCTTGGACTCAGTAACAGCCTGAGGACACAGAGCAGACAAGTAGCAGGATAGCATCTCAAAGGGTCCCTCCACTCAAAACCCCAATTTTGACAGCAGGACCTCTTGTAGGGACTGAGATGATTCCCCTGGGTTTGAGCTGGAGTGAAGGAAGCTCTCAGATCCTCAGGAGCACCTGGGAAGAAAGAGAGGAGCACACCCATGGATACACACTCACACACAAGTATGTACCCATATGCACACTGACGCTCACGTGCCCATGGCACACACACACACTCTCTTACCCCCACGTATTCACACATATACATAGACACACGCAAACGTCATCCCACTCATCTCTGAACCACAACTGAACTCTGGCGACCGCCCTGACTCTTCAGTCAAAGTAGGGGTTCAGCCAGTTTGTTTAAAGAGAGGAATCAAGGATCCAAAAAGTGTTTTTTAAATCCTAGGCTATGTGCTGTGATAGATGCCCTGTGCACAGCAGCCCTGGCCACCTAGACTCAGTCCTCAAGCATGTAGTAACACCTCCCTAGAACTGGGATGCACTCCCAGGCATTAGCCCCGTCAAGGAAATGACTAACCCCCTTATGAGGGCAGAATCATCCCTGGGCTTCTCCGGAAACCTGGCCCCTCCAGTTGGCCATGCTTCCCATCAGGAAGAGGGCCACCACCACCCTGGCCAGTGCCCTTGTCCAAGCCCAGGCGCCTTGCCTACAGAAGAGCTAACACCACATGCTTTGTCAGAATCCTGTGAAACAGGCGTGGGGAAACACTCAGCACGGCATCTAGTGGGCAGTAGGTACTCCATAATTGTTAGTTTCTCAAAATGGAAAATGTATTGCCCAAGAGTGAACGCTAATGTAAACCACGGACTTTAGGTGATTGCGATGTGTCAAAGTAGGTTCATCAACTGTAAAAAAAAATGTACCACTCTGGTGGGAATGTTGGCAGCGGAGGAGGCAGCTATGCCTGGGTGGAGGCAGAAGGTATATGGGAACTCTCTGTACCTTCCTCTCAATTTTGCTCTAAACCTGAAACTGCTCTAAAGAATAAAGTCTATTTTGTGTAATTATTTCCTAGAATTCCTCTTAGGAAGAGTCTTATCTAGGGGTAGAAGGGACAGCCTCTAAGCCGTTTGGGGCAAAGGATAAGGTCAGTGCCCCCAGTACCGTGGCGCATGGTCAGGCGGCTATATTTGGTCACTAGCTGATGGAAGTGTCAGCTTGGTCTGGGCGAGTAAAACAAAAGAAGAGACCTTCACCTTCTGGGTGGTAGAACTCTTCGCCCCGCCCAGGAAGAGACCCAGTTTGGGTGGGTGAAGATAAGCCACTTGGGGAAGGAAACAATCATGTGACTCTTTTCACGTGACCATCCCTGAGCCGTTTTCTAAACGAGGAGCAGGAAGCAATTCACAAGCTCATCCGAGATGCTTGAGGAGAGACTTGGAAACCAGGAAACGTCTGATGTTGGTGAGGAGAAGGCTGGGGGAACCATGCTTCAGTGTATGAGTGTAGAGTTGCCATGAACGGTGCCCACGAACCCCCTCTTCAGTCTGGAATCATCTAGAGCAGTGCTTTCCAGTAGAAATACAATACAGGCCACCCACGTAACTTTAAATTTCCTAGTAGCCACATTTTTAAAAAAGTAAAAAGAAGCAGGTAAAATTAATTTTCATAATCTATTTTATTTAACCCAATAGATCCAAAATATTATTTCAATAAGTAATCATATGAAAGTCATTGAGACATTTTACAATGTTTTTCATGCTAAGTTTTCAAAACTCCATGTATAGTTTACACTTAACAGCACATCTGCATTCAGACTGCCCGTTTCCAAGGTTCATGAGCCACAAGTGGGCCACTGTGGCCCTTTGGGAGTTGGATTTTTTTTTTTTAATGGTTGCATTGGGTCTTCATTGCTGCGCGCAGGCTTTCTCTAGTTGTGGCAAGCAGGGACTACTCTTCGTCATGGTGCGTGAACTTCTCATTGTGGTGGCTTCTCTTGCTGCGGGGCACGGGCTCTGGGATCTAAGTGCACAGGTTTCAGTAGTTATGGCACATGGGCTCAGTAGTTGTGGCTTGTGGGCTCTAAAGCACAGGCTCAGTAGTTGTGGTGCCCGGGCTTAGTTGCTCTGCGGCATGTGGGATCTTCCCGGACTAGGGATCGAACCCGTGTCCCCTGCATTGGCAGGTGGATTCTTAACCACTGTGCCACCAGGGAAGTCCAGGGAGTTGAATTTAATTAGGGGAAGGTGGGTGGGTGCAGGGGAGAGAGGCCTGGGTACCAGGTATCTGCAGATAATCCGGGCTCAAGGCAGAGCTGCACACTGAGGAGAGCTGAGTGCCAGGGGTGGGACACACAGGTGTGGAGCCAAGTGACATAGTTGGGAGACACCCAGCTGTGCCCTGTCAACCCTCTCTGTGTTTCCTCCCTGGTATCTTCAGTACAAACCACCCACTCTCTCCCAGTTGGTAAGAGAGAGTTCCTCATGTCCACGGGAAGGACTTGAAGTCCATGGAAGATGTGCTGCTGGATGAACACAGAAGTCTTCCTGGAGATGGCCCTTATGTGAATTACATTCGCTTTTTAAAAAATAAAAATAAACCTGAGGATGTACGGTCTCCATCTAAGGCAGACTGCCCTACCCAAACACACCTGTGAGCTTCTCCTGGAGAGGGACCAGGTCTGAACTGATTTCCACACAGCACATCTGATGCCTTTTACCCCATCTGGAATGCCCACCCTGACACCACCTCCACTCCCATTCCCCCACCCCCACCCCACCCACCATCCTCCTGCTCCCAAGATCAGAATGCAGCCCCCTCTGCGCACCTGTGCTGGGCACTTCCTCCCGGCACTTCTTCCCTTCCTCCTGGGCCCCTGGCTCCTTGGGGGCATCTTCTGAACCCTGCCAGGCTGTGAACTCCCTGACAGTAGGTGCCAGGTCTGGCCCTTCTTGGCTTCCTCCATGAGCCCAGCCTACACTGTATCCTCCCTGCAACCAAGCCTGCAGTTTGCCTGCCCAGGGGAAGGGAACCAGGGGCTCTGACCTGTACCTCCCTTCCTAAGTAAAGCTGGCTCCCCCCTCATCCCATCCATAGGGGCTCCTGCAGGACTCCTAGAAGGAGGAGGAAGAAGAGGAGGGGAAGGAGCAGAAAGCAGGACGGGGAAGTCAAATGCTCTGCTGGCAAAGAGGAACCAAACAGGAGTCCCTGGCAAGAGGAAGAAAAGTGAGAACAAGAAGAAAGCCTGGCTGGGGGGTTCGGAGCGGGGTGGGGGGCAGTGTTGGAGGGGAGTAAAGCACATTAGGCTTAGGGGTCCAGCTGCATGAATTTTCACCACGAGGATCAAGATTGAGCTCTTTTGCGGCACCCCGTAAGTGTCCCTGGCGTCACTGACCAGTGCACACCCTGGGTGGGGGAGGCTGAAGGGGTACGAGATCATCAGCAGAACCCCAGCGGAGGGCTAGCATGCCCATCTCACAGCAACCTCATGCAGTCTGGGTCAGTGCAGCGGCAAACGCTGGACTGCCTCCTTTTCCAAGTGGTAAGAACAGCAGACTTCATTCACTGAGGGGGGTGGGGGGGACATGATTCCCATCATGTATCAATACATACATAATACTGGGAGCTTCCAAATAAGGAATGTAAGAAAGATCACATTTATTTGACTTTCTTTCAGTCAAGTTAAATCCTGTGCCAGTTATCCCACCAGCTGCCCAGAAATCCAACCCTGGATATGATAGGGCCTCCAGCAATCCCCAGGATTCCCTCTGGGTCACGGGGTTTTCTGTAGCACCAGAGCTACAGGGAGGCCCCTTGGACCAGATGAGCATCTGCCCTGGTTACCATGGAGATGCCCATTTCCCCAGAGGATGTGATTCTTTCCTAGTGGGAGATTCTGCTGCTTCCGTGCCAAGTTCAAAGCCCTGGGGAATCTTAATCAAGGCTGAAGGTCCCCAGGTGTCCTACACAGCCATACCATGTCCTGAGCTCACTCTGGAGAGGTGCCCACCTCTGTCCCTTCCTCATTCTGAGGGGCTTGCTCCTGTCCCCTGCTGCTCTAAACTCTCTCTCTTTCCCTTTGAGAATTTGGCATAATCTACTTAGTGATTTAATAACGTTACATTTTTATCCTGTCACACATATTCTTCTCTTTAAATCCCCTTAAAAGCTTAAGAGAAAAGGTATTAGTATCCCTTTGTACAGATGAAAAAATGGAGGGTGGGAGGCTGAGTCACCCAGGCAGGAAGAGGTGGAAGTGATACTCAGGTTCAGGTACTCCAGAGCCCGTGCTCTGCGCTGTGCTCCAGCTGTTGGGGCCACAACTCAGAGCTAAGAGCGCAGGAATGAACAAACCATTATTATCAGCAGGCACAGATGTAACTTTCAGACAAATTCATCCCGGCTCCATATTATTCCACAAGCACCGCAGGCTGAGGCAACCACCACACTGGACAGGGGACTCTTATAGACCCTCCTTGGAAATGTCCCCAACAGAAGCACAGAGCTATGGACTTTAGACCTGGAAGAGGTCTTGGAAATTACCGAGTCCTCCTCCTAGGGAGTAAAATGGAAGCCCTGAGAAGCGAATAGCGTCACCTGGAAAGCCGGCAGTAACCAAGAACTGGGTGTCCCACTTCCCTGGCCACCTGCCCCGGGCCCGGCCTCCCAACTGCAGCCTGGCCAGAGAAGAGCCTGTGTGTGTTTGTGGCAATAACTGTTTACAGTGCACCGAGGTCAGGTCTGGCACTGGACACCAGGTCCCTGCAAGAGGAGCTGGGGAACAGGCTTATCTAGGGCCATCCTCCCTGCCCTGCACCAGGAGGCCAGGTCCAGCAGCTCCCTTTGCTGCCCGGAGTCAGATCTCTGAAAAGGACTTTTTCTCAATGCTTCACCCCAGGACTCTCTAAGAGGGCAGCAGAGTCACAGCCTGGAGCCAGGGGTGGGCCATTCCTAGTAACTGAGCGCCTACGAGACAGGCTGGGGCCTGGGACCCTTCGATGCAGTGCTTGCACCTGCACAAATGTTTCCCTGAGCAACAAAATACTAAGAAATGATGAGGGACTAAAAATAACTGCGTGCAAGTGCAGTTGGGGCAAATTATGTACCACAAGATACAAAAAGACCAAAACCCCAACTGCCACTTCTGAAGAGCCTGGAGCAAAAGCAGGCTGCTGCGCATGCCCCCTGCACTCAACGCCACCAAAGGGGGGGGCAAACCACCCCTCCCGCCTGACCCCTGGATACACGCCTACCCTCACCCCATATAAGGAACCAGCATGCCTCTCCTCAGGAGTGAGCAAGGGAACCTATGGCTTATTTTCACTCCCCCCTGCTGCAGCAGGGCCCCCAATACAGCCCTGCTTGAATTTCTTGTCTGGCCTGTTATGAATTTCTATTGATGAAGGAAGGCCAAGAACCCTGATCAGTAACACCAACAATGCCTATTCATTCGACAAGCACCCACTGTGTGCAGGCACCCACTGCACATACACAGCAGAGGAGACAGGCATGTCCCCTGCTCTTTTGAGCTCACGGTCTAGCAGGGAGATAAATCAGGGAACAGGCAGAGCCAGATCATGGACATGCTACTTGTGCCATCACACAGAGACCTGCACTTAGGAGGGCCCTGTGCTTGGCTTAATGCTTTGCTATCGCTGTCTTCAAATTCTGAACCGTTTTTGAACAAAGAGCCTCACACTGTCACCTTATACGGGCCCAGCAATTTATGTAGCCAGTTCAAGGAACAGACAAGCAAAATGCAGTGTGACTGATGCCAAATAGAGGAAGTGGGGGCACCAAGAAGATGCCCAGCTGAGGCCTTGACGATGAGTGGGAGATACCAAACAGAGAAGAGGAGGGAAGAAAAGGGACAGCACGTACAGACCCTGAGATGAGAAAGTTCGGGTGCTTCAGAGAATGCTGCAGAATGTGGGGAGTGGTGACGTGCCACGAGGTGAAAGGGGAACTAGGACCAAGCAAAGCCAAGATAATCCCGAACAAGAACAAAACAGAGGGGCTCATGCCATTGAATACAGAGACTTTTTGTAAAACTCCTATAATTGAGAAATTGTGTCTTTGGGATACATAGAGCAGTGGAACAGAACAGAAAGTCCAAAAATGAACACACACATAAATGGAAATATGATTACGACAGAGAAAGCAAGAAAAATCAGGTACTAGTCAAGAAATGGTGCTGGGACAGCTGGCTATTGACATAGGGAAAAAATTAGACCCCTGTCTCACAGCACACACAACTCCAGGTGGTTTAAAGACCTAGATGTGAAAAAGCAAAGCTTTAAAACTTTTGGGAAAGACAAACATAAACAACAACAACAGCAAAAAAAAAAAAAAAAAAAAAAACCCAGAGTATCTTTACAAACTGGACGCACAGAAATGATTTCTTCAGTACAACACAGAAAGGATCTTTTCCTAAAAGGAAAAGATAAGCTGGACCACATTGCTATTTTAAACTTTCCTATAACAGAATATGTGTGCACACTGGGAGGCCAGCTCTGACGCATTCACTCTCTCTCCCTAAGCCCCTTTCAAGCAGAGCCACATCTGTGAGTGTGGAGGTTTACAGGTGCAGGAAGATTGTGTCCTTAGCTTTTCAGACTGGGATGGGTGTGAGACTGGGCCGCCCATGACTTCTAGCCATGGTTCCCCAATTCCTGATATCAAGGAAGCCAACTTATTATTCAAAAGATTACTTAGTAAATACAGAATCAAAAAAAAACTATCAAGAAAAATGGTATAGATGATCTTACTTGCAAAAAGGAAATAGAGACACAGACGTAGAGAACAAAGGTAGGGACACCAAGGGGAGAAAGGGGGAGTGGGATGAATTGGGAGATTGGCAGTGACATATATACACTATTGATACTATGTATAAGACAGATAACTAATGAAAACCTACTGGGCTTCCCTGGTGGCTTGGTGGTTAAGAATCCACCTGTCTAATGCAGGGGACACAGGTTCCATCCCTGGTCCAGGAAGATCCCACATGCCATGGAGCAACTAAGCCCGTGGGCCACAACTACAGAGCCTGCGCACTAGAGCCCCACAAGCCACAACTAATAAGCCCACACGCCGCAACTACTGAAGCCCACGTGCCTAGAGCCGGTGGTCCCCAACAAGAGAAGCCACCGCAATGAGAAGCCTGTGCACCTCAACGAAGAGTAGTCCCCCAATCACCGCAACTAGAAAAAGCCTACACACAGTAAAAAAGACCCAACAGAGTCAATAAATAAAAATAAAATAATAAAAAAAAACAAAACTATCAAGTACACCCAGCTTTTCCTCCCTCAGGGTTTTCCATGTGATGGGCTCTTTCTCTCCAAGTATCAGCTGGGACATCACCTTCTCAAAGGCCTCCTGAAGCCCTTGTCATTCTCTCATGTCACTTTACTTCTTTCTTGGCACATGTCACAATCTGTCATCTTATTTGTTTATTGTCTCTCTCTCTCAAGAGACTCCATAGGGCCAGTGACCCTGACCATCAAGAGACATAAACCTGCAGTCCTTGGGGCCAGCACACATTTTTTTCTTTGGCTTGCGCAGTGTTCTTCCAAAAATTAAATTTATTGGCAATGTTTAGAAATGAAGAGATCTTATATAAATATCTGAATTTCTGGTTCTCTTGAAAAAGAAGATTTAGCACTACGGGCTGGAGCCGCTGCAGCCTCTGATTTTCACCCTGGCCCCCACTATAACGCATTACATCACACTTGGCTGTCAGCACTCCTTTATCTTACCTGCCTGGCCCCTGGAGGCCTCCGGAGTCTAAAACCACGCTATGTACCCCTGTTAACTATGAGTATTTTAATTAATAAACTGAAAGTGCAAGAAAGGTTTACTGTTTTGAAGGAAATAGTTCAGCTAAGCTCTGGGAAGGCTCAACCCCACACAATTTGTATGACACACAAGACCCCGTTCTAGTGCGTGACATCTTTTCGGCTCCCACAACCAGCAGTACTCTCCCTCGAACTCGTGCTAATGATCTGGGTATTCTTTCATTAGACGATCTAAATGATAAGTTTAAAGTAGAGTAATCCATTTTTAGATTAGATTAATCTAAATGATAAATTAATCTAAATGATAAAGTTAAGGATTTGGTTATACTATTGTACGTTGATTAAATAAAATGCCGCCCGAAACCTGTCAAGGAGTAAATCTGTAAAGTAGGGAGTGAGTGGGTAGTTGGGTGGATAAGAGATGGTGGGAATTTGTCACGTATAGAAGGCTCGGCAATCAAATCACCTCTAAGGAGTGCCAGTCTACCCCAGGCAAAAAACCCTTCCCGGCAACAGGGCCAAGAAGGCGGAACGTGCCAGAGAACATAGTGCGCAGGCGCGACCGAAACCTCCGCCAGTTGTCCGCACCGCCCAGACACCTTCCTTCCGTACTGCGCAGGCGCCTAGAGGAACCAACCTTTCCCTCCCCCTTCCATCTCTCCCCTAGTCGAGGGGACGCCCTCCCGCGGTACGCAGTCCCTGCGCAAGCGCAGTCCCGCGTCCCCACCCGCGGACCAATTGGAAGCGGCGGCGCCCGGGCGCAGGGGCACAACGTCATGGGTGGGGCCTGGACGTGAGGGCAGCGCGCTGGCGTCACAGGGGCGGCTATATAAGTGAATACAGGCACCGCCCCTCCGCCCCAGTCACTGAGCCGCCGTCGAGGACTCAGCAGCCTCCCCCTCGAGCCCCCTCGCTTCCCGACGCTCCGTCCCCCCCGCCCGCCTTCTCCAGCCGCCGCCTTCCGCAGGCCGTTTCCACCAAGGAAAAGGAATCGTATCGTATGTCCGCTATCCAGAACCTCCACTCTTTCGGTAAGTCGTCGGAAAGGTCCCGAGGGGAGGAAGGCCCGGGCGGGCGGCGGGGCGCTCCAGGCCCGCAGACAGGGCCCGGGAAGCTGTCAGGCGTTTCGGGCCTTAGTAAATTTGGGTAGAGGGGAGATGTCCGGGCTCGCGGACGGCGGGGTCGCGGCCTGCGCCCCGGGGTTGGCCTCTGAGCGCGACCGGAAGGAGCGGGCGGGAGGTCAGCCCTTGGGCGGGCCGGCGTCTCGGGTGGCGCATTTACTAATGGCTCCCTGGTCTTCTCGGGCCACACCCGCCCCTCCCGCCACCCCTGCGTCACGTCCTGTACGTCACCGCGTTGTCACGGAGCCGGGAGGGAGAGGCGGCGCCAGCCCGAACTGACAGCCGTGCTCGCCAATGGGGCGGGAAGCGTGGCCCCGCCTCGGAGCTCGGGTTCCGGCAGGTTGCATCAGCTGGGTGGGGCGCTGCCGGCCAGCCCTGGCTCCCTCGACACGTGATCGGCTTCCGAGGGCGGGCCTGGGGCAGGAAGCCCAGGCTTTCTCTGGGCTGGGAAGCTGGCCGTCCCGGACTGACCTGTTCCGAGGAGAGCCAACAAAGAACGTATCTGATCTGACCAAGCCCTGACGATTTCAGTATCAGTTTCTGCACGTGGAAGAAACCCAGTGGGAGGGTGGCAGTGGCATCTGAGCACTGTAGCGCCAAACGAGCTTACCCTTTCTTCCCAGACCCCTTTGCTGATGCAAGTAAGGGTGATGATCTGCTTCCTGCTGGCACTGAGGATTATATCCATATAAGAATTCAACAGAGAAACGGTAGGAAGACCCTTACTACTGTCCAAGGGATCGCTGATGATTACGATAAAAAGAAACTAGTGAAGGCGTTTAAGAAGGTAGGTTTTTAACGAGATTTTAGAAAAATCGCATTTACCGTGCCTACATGGGGCTGCTGTGCTGTATTACTTCCTGAAAAGGGTTATTAGTGGCGTTCAGGCTGTTGCCGACCTAATTTGTTCTCCTTGCGTTGTCTTGGTAGAAATTTGCCTGCAATGGTACTGTAATTGAGCATCCAGAATATGGAGAAGTAATTCAGCTACAGGGTGACCAGCGCAAGAACATATGCCAGTTCCTCGTGGAGGTGAGTTCAGTCATTTTCTGTTAGTCCATTTGTGCCTCTGTCCTGGCTAACTAATATTAGATCTGCATAGTTTATTCAGTTTCTCATGGGATTATTTTGTAAGGCTAAGCCAAACAGTTGAGTTTTTTGCATACATAGACAAAATGTATTTCTGAAAAGGGATTTGTCTATCTTGAGGTTACTGTTTGCATGAACCTACATTAAGGATGCAGTTACATACAGGCAGATGCTAAAGCGAGTGGGATGTCTGCTTGGCTGTTCCTAAGTGCTAAAATCTTATCACACCATTGGTGGTTAACTGCACCCTGAGTTGAGAGCATCTTAGTTATGGGACTTCTCTTGGCCAGTGTAGAAGCAGGAAGACAGGATTGTTGTCATCAGAAATGGAGGCTTTAACTCTTAAAACTGCCCTTTTTTCCTTTGCAGATTGGACTGGCTAAGGACGACCAGCTGAAGGTTCATGGGTTTTAAGTGCTTTTGGCTCACTGAAGCTTAAGTGAGGATTTCCTTGCAATGAGTAGAATTTCCCTTCTGTCCCTTGTCACAAGTTTAAAAACCTCACAGCTTGTATCATGTAACCATTTGGGGTCTGCTTTTAACTTGGACTAGTGTAACTCCTTCATGCAATAAACTGAAAAGAGCCATGCTGTCTAGTCTTGAAGTCCCTCATTTAAACAGAGGTCAAGCAGTAGGCACCTGGCAGTGTCCAGCCTGAAACAAAGCAGTAACAGTGATGTGTCAGCCAAGTCCAGAGCCCCAAGATCACAGAAAGGCTATGTCTGGCCAGAAGCTCCTCAGCAATCCCTCTACAGTGTTCCCTGCTCTAAGAGAATGTCACCACCTGAACAGCCCTCGGTGAAGCTGAGAGTGGAGGATGGGGTAAGGCAGCAACGGCAGCTGTACTGCTACAGGGAGTCTGATCATCAGGGAAAGATCCCCTGATGTCTCCAATGTGACCAGGTGGGCAGAGCTTAGAGCCTCACCTTCCCTCTAGTGAGGTGATGGGACATCTGGCTTGCCACCAAGGTCTTTTTGACCAGACATATCCTAGCTGATTGATGTCCAAACTAGAATGTGAGGCCAACCTTCCATCAGGTAAACTTTTGACAAGGGAACAAATTTCAAACCAATGTATCCATCATGTAGCTGTAGAGCTTGCAACTTACTAGCAACAGCTGCCCAATGCCATGTGAAGTAACAAACTGGTTTTTGGTTTTTTTTTTTTCCCCTTCAGTTTTAATGTTATGTAATGTATTTAAACCCTTATTTAAATAAAACTTGTTTTCAGAAACATCCTGACTTGCAGATTCTGTTTTGTATACAGTCAGTCTTGTATGTGTGGAGGAACCACAGAAATGGCAGTAGAGAATACGTCTGTACCTGCATCTCCTCAACTGGGGTGTGTACTTGTTAGCCAAGAAAAACTAGTGAGCTTGTCCTTCCAAGTGTCCCCATGTCAGCTGTCCTGCAAGCATCCCAGCCAAAGCCATGCTGTCCCATTAGTCAGTGTGCTGAAAGAAGGTGCTGCTTGGCTGATGGACACTTGGCCTACTGTCTGAGTGATTTAATGGTTGTGGAGGAACTTGCCTTGTGAGATCACAGCAGGGTTGGTTGGAAATCCTTGAGTTTCCTCCTTAAAAGGTCTTAAGGCTGTAACAGAAAGAAAGGTGTGGGGCTTGATCTAATCCACAAACCCCCAGGAAAGGCATAACAAAAGTGTACTTTTTCTAGAGAATAGGTTGGTAGTATTAAAAATCTAGTTACTAAGTGAGAAGCTGAAACAATGTTGGGAGGCCATCTCTTGACAAAGGACAGTGAAGTGTGTCCAAAAAGTCTGCTCTTTGAGGGCTATTCTATTAAACACAGTTCTCCCAGTTTGTGAATTATGAACTAGTCCTAAAATACAGGCTTCAAACTGCAGAGAGTGGTTGTGGGGAGTCAACACTTGCCCTCTTTGTTGCAGGCCTGTTTTGTAAAGGTTAGCCTCATGTAGAGGCCAACCTGGGACCAGTGAGGTGTATGTGGAAGAGGAGGGCTGATGAAAGGCTGAGCCAGTGGTAACTACCCTGAAAATGAGATTCTAACCCCAGAGGCAGAGGCTTGTAACAAGATCCTACAAAGCTAATCTTGAATAAGCAGAACTCACCACTTGGCTCCAAACAACAGTGGCGTTGTTCAAAGTACTTGATACTTTTTTAAAAAGTCAGATTTGACTGGTCAGCAGAAGGGCTTAGAGGATCTTCTAGAACAACCTGGAAGCCAAACCCGCAGAAGACCACAATGAGAAGAGATGAAACAGTGAAGAGAATCCTGTGCTGTAGGTTGGTGTGCTAGTCCTGTGCTAGGTTGTTAACATTTCTTATGCCTTTTAAAGACCTCCAGTTTTCCAGAATGGGACTTCTTTGGTGAGCTAGCAACATTCAGTCTGCTGTCTGGAACCAACCAAAACAAGTATCTGAACATAATGACGAAGTTTGTGAAGATTTTTTTCTTTGGCCTCACCATGTGGCATATGAGATCTTAGTTCCCCGTGACCAGGGATCAAACCCTTGCCCCCTGCCATGGAAGCTTGGAGTCTTAACATCTGGACCGCCAGGGAAGTCCTGGTGTATGAACATTCTAACCCAATTGATGTGACTTGTGTGTATCTCAGGATGAAATAACTAAGAAAGCCTAGGGACTTCCCTGGCAGTCCATTGGTTAAGACTGCACTGTGAGACTTCCTAGGTGGCACAGTGATAAAGAATCCACCTGCCAATGCAGGGGACACGGGTTCAAGCCCTGCCCTGGGAAGATTCCACGTGCCATGGAGCAACTAAGCCTGTGCACCACAACTACTGAGCCTGTGCTGTAGAGCCCGTGAGCCACAGCTACTGAGCCCATGTGCCACAACTATTGAAGCCCACGTGCCTAGGGCCTGTGCTCCACAACAAGAGAAGCCACTACAGTGAGGAGCCTGTGCACCACAATGAAGAGTGGCTCCCACTCGCAGCAACTAGAGAAAGCCCATGTGCAGCAACGAAGACCCAACGCAGCCAATAAATAAATAAAATAAAAATAATAAAAAAAAGAATTACTGAGCAAAGTTGTTTTAAAAAAATCCTGCATGCGGTGCAGTGTGGCCAAAAAATAAATGGGCATGCTCTGCTGCTTCCCCCGCCCCCCCCACACACAGAAGAAAGCTTAATTGTCTCCATTGGATGGTTTAAAAAATGGAATGTGGAAATGCCCAAGGCTAATAGGTGGTTGCACATTTCCTAAACCCCAGGATTCTCCAACTGCTTCTCCCACCAGATGACCTAAATAGTTTATTTCACAGAGGTTGCATGTTTGGTATATGCCAGTGAAGCGGGCAAGGAATTGGGCTCAAAATGGCTAGCCAAGCAGGCACCCTGTGCTCAGGATGCTGATCCCAGATAGGGTTGGGAGACCCGTACACGGCCATAACACAAGGCAGAGAAGGGTCAAGGCCACCAGTGGCTTGACCAAACAGCTGCAGGATCTCTGAGGATTGGGAGATGTTCCCCACCCCCATCCGGACCCCATAGGGCCAGGGAAGGCTCCATAAAGAAGGTGGCATCAGAAGCAGGGCTCTCCAGGCAAAGAGAAGTCAAGATCCAGTGTGTGTGAGAAACCCACGGTAGGAGCATTTGGCTGGAACAAAGGCCGTGCATAGAGCAGAAATAACACAGCACTGTCTCTCACTATATGCCAGGCCGGTGCTAAGCAACTCATTTCACAGTAGGGACTCAGATGGGGAGGAGGGAGTGGAGGAGAATGAGGGCTGGGTGGAAGATTGGTGTGACATGGGAGTGGGCTGAGCCACAAGCCAAGACTTTTTGACGTTAATATGTAAAAGAATCACAGTAAAGAATGTCTCTCGGGGACTTCCCTGGCGGTCCAGTGGTTCATGCTCCCACTGCAGGGGGCATGGGTTCGATCCCTGGTCGGGGAACGAAGATCCTGCATGCCCGCACGGCATGGCCAAAAAAAATAAAGACTGATTAGGAAGATGATTGATGAAATTTATGGGAAAAGAAAAAAAAAAGACTGTCTCCCAGCTCTCTGCTCCTTGGTTCCTCTCTTCCACCGGGTTCTTCTCTCTGCCTCTTCATTCCCTTCTCTCCCTTCAGTCTTCCTGCCCAGCCCCAGGCATCAGCCCCGGATGCCTACCTTCTGCAACAGGGACAAGCAAGGCCAAAGACAAAATGAAGGCAAAATGCAGACTGGTCAGCTAAAACTACTTTAAAGCCTATTCAACTGTTAATCTATAAATAGGTCAAAGAAACCCAGTATATTTGGTAACAAACATTGTACCAGGAGGCTCCCTCCTATTGACTCCCTTCCTTGTTTACCAGCCTGGATGGTGCCCTCTTGTGGCATCAGTGTCAAAACATTTTACTATTAATCTGTAAAAGAATGAATATATGTATATGTATAACTGAATCACTATGTGGTACACCTGAAACTTACACACCACTGTAAATCAACTATACTCTAATAAAGTTTTTCAAAAAAGAATTAAATTATAAATTTATTTTATTTTTATTTTTGGCTGTGTTGGGTCTTTGTTGCTGCCCCCAGGCTTTTTTTTTCTCTAGTTGCAAGGAGCAGGGACTACTCTTCCTCGAGTGGGGGCTACACTTCCTTGCAGCACGTAGGTTTTTCATTGCAGTGATTTCTCTTGTTGCAGAGCACGGGCTCTAGGCGCATGGGCTTCAGTAGTTGTGGCACACGCACTTAGTTGCTCCGAGGCATGTGGGATCGTCCCAGGCTAGGGATAGAACCTGTGTCCCCTGCATTGGCAGGCGGATTCTTAACCACTGAGCCACCAGGGAAGTCCCAAAAAGGAATTAAATTTTAAAATCTATATGGTGCCCAACTGTTGAGCCCAAGTGCTATAACTAATGAAACCCAAGCATGTAGAACCCGTGCTCCGCAAGAAGAGAAGCCACTGCACTGAGAAGCCCGCACACCGCAATGAAGAGTAGCCCCTGCTTGCAACTAGAGAAAGCCCGCACGCAGCAACAAAGACCCAGTGCAGCCAAAAAATAAAAATAAATTTTAAAAATAAAAGTATAAAAAAAAATCTACATGGGAGGGACTTCCCTGGTGGTCTATTGGGTAAGACTCTGTGCTCCCAATGCAGGGGATCCAGGTTCGATCCCCGGTCTAGGAACTAGATCTTGCATGCATGCCGCAACTAAAAAGTCTGCATGCCGCAACTAAAAAGTCTGCATGCCGCAACTAAGAGCCTGCGTGTGGCAATTAAGACTGGCAGCAGCCCAAATAATTTTTTTTAAATAAAAAAATCTATATAGGAAAAGAATCTGAAAAATATTGAATATATGTATAACTGAATCACTAAGCTGTACACCTGAAACTAACACAACATTGTAAATCAATTATACTCCAATAAAATTTTTTAAAAAGAATTAAAAAAATAACTGCTATTCACTGTCACTATTTGAAATTAAGAGCTCCTTGACTAAATTTTTAACTTTTCGGGAGATAAGACATTATTTCAAAATTAGCTCATAATCTGAGGCTTTGATTATTTCTTCTCTTGCACTCTCTTAACTCCAATTCAAATATTCATAAAATGCACTGTTGTTGGGGGAACCCGTTAAAAATTCAGATTCTAGGCCCCTCCCAGGACAATTTGGCTGTACTGGGTATTAGCTAACCAGTGTCCAGGTCCCAACTACTCTTCAAAGGCCTACAAAAATGTCTAAGGACCGAAGAGAAATGTATCATTTCCAAAGTTTGACTCAAAAATTGCAAAATCAGCATGATTGACTGTTTAACACTACAAAAGCTAACATTGTCAATAGCTGCAATTCTATTATAACTATATGTAAACATAATAAAGATTCTAGGAAAGAATAATATTATTTTTAACAAAACTTAGATTTGTAAAATTTATAAATATGTCTTCAAAAATGTTACAGAATTGCTTCCTCCCTCCTCAAAAAAAAAAAAGGTACAGAAATATATGTCTATTTGGCCTGTGAGTACATGTCATTCATTTGGTATGAGGTATGACGGAGCCTCTGAGAATGTAACAGAGGCCTACAAACTCCAGGAAATGGCCCTGCCTTTAGAGTCAAAGATTCTGATCCAGAAGCTCTGAAACAGAGCCCAGGAACCTGCCCTTTTAACCAACATCAGCCAGTTCCTATGGGAGGGCCACAAATCCCACTTGGGAAAACACTGCTGTGGCTAATGGAGAGCTATTGAAGAAACTTGAGCAGGAGAGAAGCATCATCAGAGCTAAACTTCAGGGCAGGTAATCAAGAGTATTTCTTTAAGGCACTTCCCTGGCTGTCCAGTGGTTAAGACTTTGCCTCCCGATGCAGGAGCTGCAGGTTTAATCCCTGGTCGGGGAGCTGAGATCCCACGTGCTTCTCAGCCAAAAAAACAAAACAGAAAACAGAAAAAATACTGTAACAAATTCAATAAAGACTTTTTATGGTCCACATTCAAAAAAAAAAATCTTTAAAAAAAAAAAGAGTATTTTATTTAAGATGGTAGAAAAAGGGGTGCCGAGAGTTACCAGCATCTGAGAAACCAACCCCTGAGACTTTATGAGAGTTCATGTATAATGTACATGTGCGCATTTTCTTCAAGACTGTCCATAGCTTTTATCAGATTCTTAAAGGAAGCCACTACCCAAAACAGTTAAGCATCACTGGTCCATGATTTCCTCCGGAGGCTTGTAAAGCCCCAGGGATTATCAAAGGTTTTCCAGGCACATCACTACAAGCAGTAACAGTGCCTATTTCAATATCGATTTTTAAAATTAATGACTATTTAAAATATTTAAAAATAACTCTAAAACCGAATGTGTGTTGAGCAGAAGGCACACACAGCGGCCAGACTCCACGGCACTCAGAAGCCCGTACGTGACTCACTTGTTCCACAGCAGCTATCACCAGCCATCATCCAGCTGCAGTCATCCAGATTGTCTCGAGGTTCAAATTGTCTTTAATCTTAGACCTTTATGGTTAATTTATACCCAGAATGGACAACTGGTTGAAAACAGGAAGCATAGGGAACACAGAGGTTGAAAACTGTGAACGTGGGAGCACAAACGTGACAGTCATTTTGTGCATGTGTCAGGTCATTGATTCTCACTCCATTTCTGTGAAACAGTAGAAAACAAGCACAGGACCAAGTCAAGTGCAGGGAGATTGCGACTTATCTAGGTTTCATGATCCCACCATGGAAACAGAACTAAAGACCCGCTGCACAGTATCACCTGGAAGCTTGTTAGAAGTGCAGAATTTCAAGCCCCACCCCAGACTTACTAAATCAATCTTCATTTTGACAATCTTATTAACAAAGTTTGAGAAGCACGATTGGAACCATAAAATTAGCTGACTTCAAACAGTGATCTGCAGGCTGGTTAAAGAAAGACGGTAACATTATGAGTTTAATTTTTTTTAATAATTTTTTTTTATTTTTGGCTGCGTTAGGTCTTCGTTCCTGTGCGAGGGCTTTCTCTAGTTGTGGTGAGCAGGGGCTACTCTTTGTCATGGTGCGTGGGCTTCTCATTGCAGTGGCTTCTCTTCTAGAGCATGAGTTCTAGGTGCATGGGATTTAGTAGTTGTGGCACATAGGCTCAGTAGTTGTGGTTCACAGGCTCTAGAGTGCAGGCTCAGTGTTGTAGCACACAGGCTTAGTTGCTTCGTGGCATGTGGTATCTTCCCAGAGCAGGGCTCAAACCCGTGTCCCCTGCATTGGCAGGCAGATTCTTAACGACTGCGCCACCAGGGAAGCCCGAGTTTAAATTTTTTGAAAGTGAATTTTCCATCACAGTTTTAGGTCTCCATGCACAAAAACAGACCATTGAAGAATGGAAAGCAACAGTTATGAGCTGAATATGGACGGATTAGTACCAGGGCACTAGCTGAGAGGTGCAGAAACCTGGCTGTCACAGCAGTCAGCTGGGAGCTCTTCATGGTACCAAATCTGAGCTCAGCCCTCAGAGCCTTAGGCCAGAACCTCTGGGGTGGCCCATGAGTGACTGGTGATCTTCCCATTCACCACCATCGAACGTCACCAGAGCTGCAGGTCCAGTTCATCTGATTAAGGATGTCAAAAACAATGTTGGAGGAGAAAATACAGTGATGGCTATATCAAATTTGGCTGTTCATTTATTGGGACCAAAGACAGCCCCCATCTCTCATGTGCAATTTGTAATGTGCTAGCATAAGTAGCCTGAAACGCTCCTATATCGCCCTCTAGGAAAAATAATACAAAGATTATAATAAATATAAGGTGATCCCAATGGACTTCAGCTTTAAAAAAAAATACATAATGAGATTTAAATCTGCATTTTAACATATAGTTGTTCTCATAACCAAACATGATGCCGTATCACTTTTTAACTTGTCTAAAATCGTGCTTTTTAATTTTTAAAAAGGAGACTTGGTTCCAAAAGTTCAAGTTGTTTAAAAGTAAAGAATGTTGAATATGATCTAATGTTGGGAAAGCTGTGTTAGTGACTCCATTTTGAAATAAACTTCTGAACAGGTTTAACAAAAAATAAAATATAAAATAAAATAATAAAATTGTGCTTTTTCTTCTAATTAAAATAAGCAATGTTTTGTCACTTCTTTAGTGGGGAAAGTCAAATTTTCTCTTTAAATGACATGATTATTACAGATTTTTTTAATTGAAGTAGAGTTGATTTACATTGTTGTGTTAATTTCTGTTGTACAGCAAAGTGATTCAGTTTTACATATGTATACATTCTTTTTTATATATATATATATTTATTTATTTATTTATTGGCTGTGTTGGGTCTTCTTTGCTGTGCACGTGCTTTCTCTTTAGTTGCGGTGAGTGGGGGCTACTCTTCATTGTGGTGCGCGGGCTCCTCATTGCCGTGGCTTCTATTGTTGCGGAGCATGGGCTCTAGGCGCGTGAGCTTCAGTAGTTGCAGCACATGGGCTCAATAGTTGTGGCTTACGGCCTCTAAAGCGCAGGCTCAGTAGTTGTGGTGCACAGGCTTAGTTGCTCCGCGGCATGTGGGATCTTCCTGGAGCAGGGATCAAACCCGTGTCCCCTGCATTGGCAGGCAGATTCTCAGCCACTGTGCCACCTAGGAAGCCCTACATTCTTTTTTATATTCTTTTCTATTATGGTTTATCATAGAATATTGACTATAGTTCCCTGTGCTATACAGTAGGACCTTATAGTTTATCCATTCTGTATATAATAGATTGCATCTGCTAACCCCAGACTCCCACTCCATCCCTCCTCCAACCCCTCCTCCCTCTTGGCAACCACAAGTCTGTTCTCTACGTCTGTGTTACAGATTATATTTTAAATTAAGCTTTAAAGAAGAATCTATCATTAGCAACTTCAAATAAATTCTCTCATTTAAAATGCCTGGTATATACCTGGAATATGATTAAAGTGATCTAAAATCTAAAGAATCTTCTTGATATGAGAGTGAAAAGGATCACTGAATCCAAAAAAGCCTCACTTAAAGAGATCTCAGACGCTTTGCTCTGGATGCAGGACAGAAGACGTGGTGTGGGTGACTCTGAAAATCTTTTCCAGGCTTATGACAGTGACCAGTGGGCTCATATAGCCCAGGGTTTCTCAGCCTCAGCATTATTGATATTTGGGGCCAGATACTTATTGGGGGGAGGGGGAAGGAGAGGGTTCGTCCTGAGTATCATAAAATGTTTAGCAGCATCTCTGACCTCTATGAATTAGATGCCAACAACACTCTTCCCCCACCCCACCTCCCCAGATAACCAGAATTGTCTCCAGACATTGCCAAATGTCCCAGGGGGCAAAATTGCACCTCCCTTTTGAAACCCACTGATTTCACCCATCCTTTCCCTCAGGCTCTACCAAATAGAAAAACCCTGCTAATTTTATTTATTTTATTTTTTATTTATTGGCTGCATTGGGTCTTCGTTACTGCGCACGGGCTTTCTCTAGTTTCGAGGAGCTGGGGCTACTCTTTGTTGCAGTGCACGGGCTTCTCATTGTGGTCACTTCTCTTATTGCAGAAGGGCTCTAGGCACATGGGCTTCAGCAGTTGCGGCACATGGGCTCAATAGTTGTAGCTCGAGGGCTCTAGAACACAGGCTCAGTTTTTGTGGTGCACGGGCTTAGTTGCCCAGCAGCATGTGGGATCTTCCCTGACCAGGGCTCGAACCCGGGTCCCCTTCATTAGCAGGCAGATTCTTAACCACTGCGCCACCAGGGAAGCCCAATCCTGCTCATTTAAAACTTGTCCTAGCATGAACCATTCATCCATTCAATAAATATTTACTGGGCACCTAGTACGTACCAGATACATTTTGAGGCACAGAAGATATAATATTAAATAAAGATGGCCCACGTGGAGTTTACGTTCCAGTGAGGGAAGACAAATAAAATCGAACAAATAAATTAGATGCTTGTCCAGATGGGGATAAGCTCTATGGAGAAAACGAGAGCAGGAAAGGAGTGCCTCTCCCCGTCACACGCCAAATGGGACCCCTTGCCTAAACACAGTTGAAATAAGTTAGCTGTTTGTACAGTGGTTGATTTAGCTTCTGAATCCCCAACTAGAGTATAAACTCCACAAGAAAAAAGGTGTGGTCTGACTTGTTGGTTGCTAAATCCACACACGGCCCAGTGCCTGCACCAAGTAAGTACCCCAGAGATGTGAATGAATGAATGAACACAGCCAAGAGTTGGCAATGGGGTCTGGTCTTGGACAAGAAGCTGTGGCTAGAAACAGAGCTTTAGGGTGACACCAGCAAGGGAGAGAGAAGGAAGGGCCAGACAATCCCTGTGGAATTCCTATAATCGGAAGGAATGGAAGTTCCCCACAAGTAGAGCAGTTGGAGGGTGCTAGCAGGGGACCTTAAAATAAGCCCAGAGGGCTGGTCAGCAGTGCCAAATGCTGCAGGAAACAATCGTAGGAAACTAGGAAAGACCCAAGGCCACTGGGTTGGTGACCTTGAGAAGGGTCTGAAGACCCAGGTGGGGTAAAGAGGTGGGTGACTTGGATACACACTGTTCTTCCTTAAAAAAACTTTTACTTTACTATGAAAACAATACACACTCACTTAAAAGAAATTAGAAAACAGCAAAAAGTAGGAAAAAGGAAAACTAAAATCTGTGTAATCTACTACGTGAGACTTTCCCTGTGTCCTGAGCTGCTTTTCAAAAACACCATTTTTAATGGCAGAATGATAGTCCATCATTAAATCCTCTTGGCCTGTCATCTTTATTAGAGGTAATTCTTTGACAAATCCTTCAATTACTTTCACAGTTTTGGACTGTTTGAGTTTCCTTCTTTATGTTGGAAAGGTATGTTTTTCCAGAAGACTGTCCCCTTTATTGAGATTATCATGTTTATTAGCATAGAAACATGTACAGTATTTCTTAAAATTTTTTTAATTTCTGTTTTTTTAATGAAATCCTCTTTCTCATGTCTAACCACATGTGATTCCTGGTCTGTGAATAGACTTGCTAGATGTTTCTCTGTTTTATTGATTCCCCCTCCAAAAAATCCATTCTTAGTCTTATCAACCCTATCATTTTTTTTCTGTTTTTCTCAGTCGTTAATTTCCACTTTTATCCTTTTTCTTTCCCCCCACATTGTTGATTTATTTTGTGGTTCTTTTTCTAAACTTCTTGAGTTTAAAGATTCACACATTTGTATTAATTCCTTTGTTTGATGATGGATGCTTTAATGCTCTAAATCAGATTTGGCCCCATCTCTTAGAATTCTCATGGCTATGATTTTCTAAGTACCTTGTGGTTTTCGTTTCCTTTTTGCAGGATCCCCAAGAGAGAAGTGTTTTGTTTGTTTGTTTGTTTGTTTGCCTCACCACATAGCATGGGGGATCTTAGTTCCCTGACCAGGGATGGAACCCACACCCCCTGCAATGGAAGCTCAGAGACTTAACCACTGGACCACCAGGAAAGTCCCTCAAGAGAATAGCTTTAAATTTCGAATAATCGGTTCTCAGTTCTTGGAGTGATCTTTGTGCTGCCAGCTTTTGGGGTGATTACTCACAAACCTTTTCTTTCACTGGGACTTTCTTATTGTGGATTTCAATTGTGGACATTTGAAATCTCATTTGATAAAGTCTTGCTACTCCCAGTATGATTTGCAGACCAACAACATCAGGCTAACATGGAAGCATTTTAGAAACACAGAATCTCAGGCCCCCTATGAGACCAACTGAATCAGAATCTACATCCTAACAAGACCCCAAGGGGTCTCACAAACATTAAAAGTTGAGAGCACTGTTAGGATGTAATAAAGTCTCACTCTACCCACTGCATTAGAAAGAACACAAATTACCCCCAAATTAAAAATTGTCAAGAATTATTGCATTTCGAAGTTTCTACAAGATTTTCAACAAGAGAGCCAAGACAATTCAAGAGGGAAGAATATGGTTTTTCCAACAAAGGTTCTGGTACCATTGGCTCCCCACATGCAAAAGAATGAAGTTGGACCCCTACTTTCTACCATATACAAAAATTAATGCAAAGTGGCTCATACACATACACATGAGTTAAAAATATAGAACTCTTAAGAGAAAATATAAGACCTTCATGACCTTGAGTTAGGCAAAGCTTTCTTAGACATGACAGCAAAAGTGCAAGTGACGAAAGAAAAAAATAGATAAATTGGACTTCATCAAATTTTCAAACTTTTGTGCTTCCAAGGATACTGTCAAGGAAGTGAGAAGACAACCCACCAATGGGGAAAGTATTTGCAAATCACATATCTGATAAAGGACTTGAATTTAGAGTACATAAGAACTCTTACAAAGCAGTTAAAAAAAGACAAAAGACCCAGCTTAAAAATGGGCAGGACTTCCCTGGTGGTGCAGTGGTTAAGAATCCACCTGCCAATGCAGGGGACACGGGTTTGATCCCTGGTCCAGGAAGATCCCACATGCTGCAGAGCAACTAAGCCCGTGAGCCTCAACTTCTGAGCCTGCGAACCATATATACTGAGCCCATGTGCCACAACTACTGAGGCCCACGTGCCTGCAGCCCATGTTCGGAAACATGAGAAGCCACCACACTGAGAAGCCCATGCACCACAACAAACAATAGCCCCCACTCGCCATAACTAGAGAAAGCCCACGCACAGCAACAAGGACCCAACACAGCCAAAAAATAAATAAGATAGAATAAAAATAGAAATAAAATTTAATTTAATTTAAAAAAAAGAGAAGCCACCACAATGAGAAGCCCAATGGGCAGAGGATCTGAATAGACATGCCTCCAAAGAAGATGCACAAATGCCAATAAGCACATGAAAAGAAGCTCAACACCATGAGCCATCAGGGAAACACAAATCAAAACCCCAGTGAGATGCCACTTCACAGTAGGATGGCTACAGTCAAAAAGACAAATAGGACTCCCCTGGTGTCGCAGTGGTTAAGAGTCTGCTTGCCAATGCAGGGGACATGGGTTCAAGCCCTGGTTCAGGAAGATTCAAAAAGATTCCACATGCCACAGAGCAACTGAGCCTGTGCGCCACAAATGAGCCTGCACTCTGGAGCCCAAGAGCCACAACTACTGAGCCCACATGCTGCAACTAATGAAGCCCATTTGCCTAGAGCCCATGCTCCTCAGTAAGAGAAGCCACCACACTGAGAAGCCCCCACTTGCCACAACTAGAGAAAGCCCGCGCACAGCAACGAAAACCCAACACAGCCAAAAATAAGTAATTAATTAATTTTTTTAAAAAAAGGACAAATAATGACTGTTTTTGGTGGACGATGTACAGAAATGGGAACCCTCATACGTTGTTGGTGGGAATGTAAAATGGTACAGCCTCTGAAGAAAACAGTGTCAGTTCCTCAAAAATTTGAACACAGACTTACTCTGTGATCCAGCCTTCCACTCCTAGGTATATAGGTATATACCCAAGCGAACTGAAGACATATGTTCACACAATAACTTGTACATAAACGTTCCTAGCAGCATTGTTCAAAAAGAGGAAGCAACCCAAATGTCCATCTGATCATATTAACTGATGAAGGAATAAATAAAACATCCTATATCCATACAATGGAATATTATTTGGCCAAAAAGGAACAAAGAACGATACGTGCTACAACATGAGTAAATCTTGAAAACGATGCTAAGTGAAGGAAGCCAGACACAAAAGGCCACGCTTTGTATGCTCCCATTTCTATGAAGTGTCCAGACATGTCCAGAGACAGAAAGCCAATAAGTGGTTGCCAGGGGAAAGGAGGAATGAGAAGCGAGTGCAAAGGGGTATAGGGTTTCTGCTTGGGGAGATGAAAATGTTGAGGGCTTAGATCATGGTAACAATTGTGCAACTTTGCAAATATCCGGAATGCCCCTGGATTGTATACTTTAAAAGAGTGAATGGTGTGATACGTGAACTATCTCAGTAAATAGGTTATACGTATTTTTTAAATTGCATCCTTTCAAAGCTGGCTGGGTGGGCAAATTATGAGCAAGGATTTTGCCCTTGCCACATGCAACGCACACCACTTTGGCTGGTGAACGAAAATGTCCTCTACCCTCTGCCAGGGATAATGTAGAATGAGATGGGTTTATAAATGCAGGAGAACTTCAGTAAAGCCTGAAGAAATGCACTGCTCCCTCTCCCTTCCCTGAAATAGATTTTCACAATAGCCAAGTGAGGTCACAGGTAGAATCAGCTGTTAAAACCTCCTCCTGTTTCTCCTTGGCCCTGCTGTTCGTGTCTCCAACCAACCCTGCACTGGCTCAATAGACAACAGAGTGAAGGGAAGAGAAAGACTGCCACATAGGGAGCAGGAAAGCAGCAAGGAAAGACTTTTTTTTTTTTTAATGCTTATGAAATCAAATTGCCTAAGTTCAAGTCTCAAAGGATGAGCCCTGTGTTCTGGGCAAGTCACTGTGTTGAGTTTGGGATTGATTTGGTTTGATTTTACCCTACTTACAGGCTAAGTTATCCTTTCACCAAAGCTGGCAGAAGACACAAGACTCCTGGGTCAGAGACAAATAACCTTATCACTTACAACCTGGCTAGCAGCATGATTTGCATCAATTCCCCTTGTCCCTCAAGCTCCTCAGTCAGTGACACTCTATGGACCCAGATGGATGTTTTGTGGGCAGTAGTTGCAGCTAAGGAACACTGAGCTTGGGGAATCTTCCTACTCCCATCGGGAGATAAAGAACCTCATCCTTCAAGGCTACTCACTCCAGGACTTCCCTGGTGGCACAGTGGTTAAAAATCCACCTGCCAATGCAGGGGCATGGGTTTGATCCTTGGTCTGGGAAGACCCTACATGCCACAGAGCAGCTAAGCCAGTGTGTCACAACTACTGAAGCCCACACGCCTAGAGCCCGTGCTCCACAACCAGAGAAACCACCGCAATGAGAGGACTGCGCAACGCAACAAAGAGTAGCCCCCGCTCACCTCAACTAGAGAAAGCCCACGTGCAGCAACGAAGACCCAACGCAGCCAAATATAAATTAATTTAATTAAAATTTTTTTTAAAAAAGGCTACTCACTCCAAGTACAACCCTGAGACATAGCCCAGGTGAAGAGCGGTCCTGACCTTGCATTCTTGGCCTCCTCAGCAAGAACATTCGGAGATGCCCAAGGTCCATGGTGGACTGCTTCATTGCTTCTTCCAAAAATCACCAACCTCTCTGTGCCTTCACTTCCTCAGCTATAAATGAGGGGCAAGAGTGTCACCCTCCTGGTGGGGTTATGGTGAAGATTAGAAGACATAATGCATGTAAAGTGCTTACCATCGAGGCCTGGCCATAGAAGTGCCCCCTAAATTTTAACCACCGTCATTCTAGGGAGAGGGAGGGAAAATGTGTTATAGATGTCGAAGGCTGTCATGGAGGAGAGCTTCAAGGTCCAGAGGGACAGACAAGGTTTCTCTGTTTACTTCCCCCTCAACCACCCGTGGCACCTTAAGCTCATATCATACTGTCTCCCTTTCAAGAGAAAAGGCACAAAGACCCTCTCAACCAACATTGTGTCCCCAGGGTCAGCATAGTGCCTGGCACAAAATGAGAACTTAGAAAATTTTTGTTGAAGAAATAGATGGATGAATGAATGAATGAATGAAAAAGTGAAGGCACAAGGTCTCTAAGCAGGCAGGAGCGTCTGGGATGAAGGACCCTGCTTGGGGTGTTGACCTTGAACAGGGCTATGCACCCTCCTGTAATGGCAGAGAGGAGAAAAGGATGGAAGGCAGATTCGGATGAACTTGGTCATGGTGGGGAGAAGGGGGCTGACATCAGATGACCTTGAAAGTGAAGGAAGAGATGATTTGCAAGGTTGCCAGGCAACAGCCCAGCTGCAGAATATTAATCTGCAATTAAATCAACAGGACCCTTTCAGGAACTTTCCTGTTTGCAGGGAGAGAGAGATGGGAACTGAGGAAGGGGTGGTGGCATCCTCTGTAAGGAACTGGGGACCAGCCTGGTGGGTTCTGAAGCAAGACAAAGGCAGCAATCCAGACACACCAAACACAACTGAAGTGACAAACCGTGAGGCCCAGGCTGGGGAGGAAAGTGACACCAGGAAGAGTAAGTGGGTTGCGAGGACTCAGATGGGAGAGGAACTAGAGGTTCCAGCAAAGGTAGATTCAACAGGAACTAGGCTTCAGGAGAGAGGGTGGGACAGGAGGCTGTGGGCGAGGAGAGGCTGCAGTGCCTGGAGCCCAAGAAGACGGACCAGGTTCACAGCTCAGCCCCCTCACCTCCTACCTGTGGGGCCTGAGGCAAGCAACTCAACCTGGCTGTCTCTAAAATGCACCTGACTAAAGAGTCCTCTCACAGGTACTTCTAGAATTATTTTCCCATTTAAAACCACTATCGGGAATTCCCTGGCAATCCTGTGGTTAGGACTCAGTACTTTTACTGCCAGGGGCCCTGGTTCCATCCCTCATCTGGGAGCTAAGACCCTGCAAGCTGCACAGCGCGGCCAGAAAAATAAATAAGTAAAACCACTATCTGACATTGCTAAACAAAATACTTTCTAATATTTTACTATTAAAAAAATGTTCAAACACTCAGAAATGTTGAACTTCAATGTGAACATTCATATACGCCCATCGCCTAGATTCTATAATTTGTATTTTGCTGTTGTAGATTCTATAATTTATATTTTGCTGTTCTTGATTCCATATCTGTCCATCTTAAGGCATGCACAATACACTTTGCCCTAAGCACTTCATTAACTAGAGCTCAACATTTGTTACAGATTTTTTTTTTTTTGGCACACGGGCTTAGTTGCTCTGCGGCATGTGGGATCTTCCTGGAGCTGGGATCAAACCCATGACCTCTGCATTGGCAGGTGGATTCTTAACCACTGCGCCACCTAGGAAGCCCTGTTACAGATTTTTTTAATAAAATTTACATACAATGAAATGCACAAATCCTGAATGTGCACTCAATGGATTTTGACCAAAATGTGCATTCAGTGAATTTTGACTGTCTGTAAACAGGGTTCTGGGCTTGATTTTGAGTATTAAGTGAGATAATATGCCCTGTGAGCACTCATTCAGCAGTGCATTCAGCAGGGAGGCATTACTGTTAAGATATGGGAGGCAAGGGAGTCCCCCTGGTGGCCTAGTGGTTAGGAGTCTGGGCTTTCAGTCCCTGTCATGGCCTGGGTTCAGTCGCTGGTTGGGGAACTGACATTCTGCAAGCTGCATGATGTAGCCAAAAAGGAAAAAAAAAAAAAAGATATAGGAGGCAAAACAGGCCCCAGGGTGGAGGCCAGGATGTGACCAGGGCTGTGGGAAGCAGAAGGTAGGTAGAGCTGAGGAGCTAGTGTGAGGTCTGCACCGAGAAGGAGCCACTAACCTGCAGGGGAGGAAAAGAATCAAGGACAAGGGGAGGATATTCTGGACGTCAGCCGATGCCACAGCGCTGCGGGTAAGGCTGTGGAAATGAGAACACTGATAATAATAGGCTCTTACTTAGAACTTTCCATGGGTCAGAGACCAAGTGAATGCTACAGGCCTCTCCTTTAACCCTCACCACCACTCTCCACTAAGGACTGGTATCCCCTTGAGTCTGTGCCTTGCCTTAGGTCGCAGTCAGGAAGCGCCAAAGCTGGAACTCAAGCTCAGGATGGCAGAGGCCGCTTGCCGCGTCCTTTCCTACACACAAATGCCAGTCTGCACACAGACTCCTGCCCTTGCCCGGGCCTCACCCCAGCTTCCGATGCCAGAGGACTGGGCTGCGGCCTGGCGCAGAAGATGGGTTTAGAGCTCCCCAGGTGATCCTAATATGAAGTGTGGGCTGAGTGCGGTACAGGCCCACGTGGGCATCAGATGAGAAGGTGAGGGACTTCCCTGACGGTCCAGTGGTTAAGACTCCGTGCTTCCACTGCAAGGGGTGCAGGTTTGATCCCTGGTCGGGGAACTAAGATCTCTCAAACCTAGCAGCTCAGCCAAAAAAAAAAAAGAAAAGAAAAAGGGTGAGAGGCAGGGCCAGGGAGAGAAGGCTGGGATGGGGCCACCTCTGCTCTCTCTCCTCGATGCTGGGCCTGTCACCTGCCCCTGAGGGTGGGTGGGCAGCCTCTCCAGCTCAGCCTGAGAGCATCATGCAGGCTGTCCTCTTGGTCCTGCTACCTTACCACCCTCGCAGAGCAGATGAGGCCAGAAGTCGTGAACCCACCTCCCCCTCCCTGGCCCCAGCCCTGGGGCGGGGGGCGGGGGCTGTGGATGCCCTTGTGGACACAAAAGCCACCCAGGTGTCACTGTTTGTCCTAGCACCTTCACACCCTCCAAGGCCCCGTTGCCTGGGGCGGGGTGACTGAGTCATCACCCATCTCTCCCTTTTTCCATGTCAGTAACCGGTTAGGAAGCCAAGGCTGCCTCCCTGATGCAGCTCATCAGAGGTTTCCCAAGGCCAGTCCTGGCAGGTGGGAGTGTAGCGGGGGGACGGGAGAGGGGAGAAGGGAGGAGGGGGGAGGATTTACCCTGGAGAGTCTCCCTCCCCAGGGAAGCGTCTCCCCTTGACAGGGAGCCATTGTTATTGTTTATTTTGTGTGACCCCCTCCCCAAGAATCTAAACTCCACCAAATTGATGAGAGGACTTGTGTCACCTCTTATCCCTGGGGCCTCATGCAGACCCTGGTTTACAGCACGTGCTCGATAACTGGAACAAAAATGGACTAGATGGACCGTCAGATGCCCTGAAGAATATCTCCCTCTATTGCATTAGAAAAATCACCTACCAACTCACGTAGGGCCTGTTCTCACTGACAGAAACCTTCAAAAGGCTGGAACCCCTTGGATTCATTTTCTAGTGTTGCCGTAATAAATTACCACAAACTCAGAAGCTTGAAACAATGCAAATTCATTCCCTCACAGTTCTGCAGGTCAGGAGTCCAGGTGCAACGTGGCCCACTGGGCCAAAATCAAGGTGTCACCAGGGCTGCATTCCTTTCTGGAGGTGCCAGGGATGAATCCAAGTTCAAGTTCAACCAGGTCGTTGGCCAAATTCAGTTCTTTGTGGTTGTGGGACTGAGGTCCCTATTCCTTGCCAGCTGTCAGGGTGGATCACTTAGCTCCTTAAGGCCACCTGCATCCCTGTCTCGTTCTCCTCCCCCCATCTTCAAACCAGCAAGGGCTTGTCCTTCTCATTCTTCAAATCTCTGCTTCATCCTTCAGCCACATCACTTCTGCCTCTAGCCGGGGACAGCTCTCTGCTTTTAATGGCTCATCTGATTAAACAGGGCCTACTCAGATCATCCAGGCTAAACTTCCCATTTTAAAGTTTATACCTTAATCACGTGCAATGTCTCTTTTGCCATGAACTGTCACACCTTCACAGGTCCCAGGGATTGGGGTGTGGAGCTTTCGGGGGCACCATTATTCTGCCCACCACACCCTCACTGAAAGGAGAAACATCCCAGAACTTGGAGGATAGAGACCTGAGTTTCAGGCCCAGCTCTCCTTGGTCAGTCATGTAAACTCAGGACAGGGATTACTTCACCTGTCTGAGCCTCAGTTTCTTTTTTTTTTTTTTTTTTTTTTTTGTCCCTCAGTAGATAAATATATAAATGAAAATTATTCAACATCCTTTTTTATTTATTATTTCTTTTATCTTTCAAATCAGTGACACTAATTGGAGTCTGAAATAGCTGCCATTGCATTACAGATGCAATTGTGCAGTTTTGCGTCAGAGCAGTACTGCTGCTTATTAAATTCCACGTTAGATGGTTAAGATGAAAATATTTCTGCTAATAAAATGTTTGCTCAACATTCTATTCATTTGGGAAAGCATCTTGAGTGTGAAACACTGGTTTTTGGTCATACTACCTTTTGGGCATTTATTGCTTAAAAAGAAGGAAAAACAACAAACTTGATCTTGGCAAAAAAAGAAAAGACAAAAAACTCCTGTACCCCTACCTGGCGCTAGACTTACCAATGTGCTTCCTCTTCTAATTTCTGCCTGGCAGCTGAGGAATTAAGCTCTTATCTTGGTATTTGACTTACTACTTTCTCTTTTTTTTTTTAAGAACTTTTATTGAGATACAGTTAACAGACAATAAACAGCATATATTTAGAGTGTACAATTTGGTATCCCAATCTCCCAATTCATCCCCCCCAACCCTCCCCACTTTCCCCACTTGGTGTCCATGTGTTTGTTCTCTACACCTGTGTCTCTATTTCTGCCTTGCATTTCCTCTTTCACAGTTGTTAGCATTTGCCTTACGTATTGAGGTGCTCCTATATTGGGTGCATGTATATTTATAATTGTTATCTCCTCTTCTTGGATGGATCCCTTGATCTTTATGTAATGCCCTCTCTTGTCTCTTGTAACATTTTTTATTTTAAAGTCTATTTTATCTCATGTGACTATTGCTACTCCAGCTTTCTTTTGATTTTCATTTGCATGGAATATCTTTCTCCATCCCCTCACTTTCCGTCTGTATGTGTCCCTAGGTCTGAGGTGGGTCTCTTGTAGACAGCATATATATGGGTCTTGTTTTTGTATCCATTCAGCCAGTCTGTGTCTTTTGGTTGGTGCATTTAGTCCATTTACATTCAAGGTAATTATTGATACGTATGTTACCATTTTCTTAATTGTTTTGTTTTTGTTTTTGTAGGTCCTTTTCTTCTCTTATGTTTCCTGCTTAGAGAAGTTCCTTTAGCATTTGTTGTGGGGCTGGTTTGGTGGTGCTGAATTCTCTTAGCTGTTGCTTGTCTGTAAAGTCTCCATCCAATCTGAATGAGATCCTTGCTGGGTAGAGTATTCTTGGTTGTAGGTTCTTCCCTTTCATCACTTTAAATATATCGTGCCAATCCCTTCTGGCTTGCAGAGTTTCTGCTGAGAAATCAGCTGTTAACCTTTTGGGAGTTCCCTTGTATGTTATTTGTTGTTTTTCCCTTGTTGCTTTTAATAACATTTCTCTGTCTTTAATTTTTGTCAATTTGACTACTATATGTCTTGGCGTGTTTCTCTTTGGGTTTATCCTGCCTGGGACTCTCTGCGCTTCCTGGACTTGGGTAGTTATTTCCTTTCCCATGTTAGGGAAGTTTTTAACTATAATCTCTTCCAATATTTTCTCGGGTCCTTTCTCTCTCTCTTCCCCTTCTGGGACCCGTATAATGCGAATGTTGGAGTGTTTAACATTGTCCCAGAGGTATCTTACGCTGTCTTCAGTTCTTTTCATTCTTTTTTCCTTATTCTTTTCCGCATCAGTGATTTTCACCATTCTGTCTTCCAGGTCACTAATTCGCCCTTCTGCCTCAGTTAATCTGCTGTTGGTTCCTTCAAGTGTATTTTTGATTTCAGTTATTGTGTTGCATATCTCTGTTTGTTTGCTCTTTAATTCTTCTAGGTCTTTGGTAAACTTTTCGATATTTGCATCCAATCTTTTTTCAAAGTCCTGGATCATCTTCACCATCATTATTCTGAGTTCTTTTTCTGTAAGGGTGCCTATCTCCTCTTAATTTAGTTGTTTTTCTGGGGTTTTATCCTGTCCCTTCATCTGGTACAAAGTCCTCTGCTTTTTCATTTTCTTTATCTTTCTCTGGCTGTGGTTTCAGTTCCACAAGACAAAATATTGCTGATACTGCTTGATACTGCTCTGAGCCTCAGTTTCTTCATCTGTAGAATGGGGACATGCTAGCACTTGTATCTGAGGATCATGGTGAAGAGCAACTGCATTCATTCCCATAAAGGGCTTATCAGTGCCTGGCACTCGGCATGGTCATTACTGTGAAGACGGACAGGGTCCACAGGCAGCAGGAGGGGGCTGGGCCCCAGGGTCTGGGATCTGCTCTTCAACTTGGTTGACCCAGAAACTGGATTTTCTGGTCACCCAGCTAGTCAAAGCATCGGAGCCAGGATTCCACCGTGGCCTCACCAATTCCACAACCCTCTGCACACCAGTAGGTTCTGGCCTCTGAGAAGCCCAGCCTCCACAGCTTCCATCCCTGCCACCCTTTTCAGTAATAACTCAGGGCAGGGGCTTCCTAGGTGGCGCAGTGGTTGAGAACCCGCCTGCCAATGCAGGGAACACGGGTTCGATCCCTGCTCCAGGAGGATCCCACATGCTGCAGAGCAATTAAGCCGTGCACCACAATTATTGAGCCTACGCTTTAGAGCCTGTGAGCCACAACTGTTGAGCCCATGTGCTGCAACTACGGAAGCTCAGGCGCCTAGAGCCCAGTGCTCTGCAACAAGAGAAGCCACAGCAATGAGGAGCCCGTGCACCACAACGAAGAGTAGCCCCCACTCACCACAACTAAAAGGAAGCCGGCGCACAGCAAAAAAAAAAATTAATAATAATAATAATAATATAATAAAAAAACTCAGGGCAGGTGTCAGGCCAGCAGAAGGGAAAACCTTGGATTCATAGACAAGGTTTTTAGGGAACTGTGTTCCTTAATCCATGGGGAGGTGGGGGGAAGCTCCACAGTGTATGCAAAATGTGTACATAGATCTTGTCACATTCTTCCTTCACTGCAGGCCTTTGAGGTGGGAATAAATGATTCCCATTTCACAGATGATGCTAACCAAGGCCCAGAAAGGCTAAAGGGAGAAGATGCAAACAAATTAGATGTCCACGATGTTCTGGGCAACCGTGCTTTATGTACATCATCTTCAAGACTCCACTCCAGGGCTTCCTAGGTGGCGCAGTGGTTAAGAATTCACCTGCCAATACAGGGGCCATGGGTTCGATCCCTGCTCCTGAAAGATCCCACATGCCACAGAGCAAGAAAGCCCGTGTGCCACAACTATTGAGCCTGCTCTTTAGAGCCCGTGAGCCACAACTATTGAGCCTGTGTGCTGCAACTACTGAAGCCCACATGCCTAGAGCCCGTGCTCCGCAACAAGAGAACCCATGGAAATGAGAAGCCCACACACCACAACAAAGAGTAGACCCCGCTCATTGCAACTAGAGAAAGCCATGTGCAGCAACGAAGATCCAGCACAGCCAATAAATAAATACATAAATAAATAAAGAAGTAAAAAATAAATAAATAAATAAATAAAATAAAATAAAAGACTCCCCTCCAAGTTACTTCCTTCATTTCCTGGGGGAGTAAACAGCTCAGAGAGAGGAAGACATCTGCCCAAAGCTAGAAAAGGGTAAAGCCAGGAAACCCTTCCCTTTGCCATTGGACAATTTCCTCTTGTGAGGAGGACGTGCAGTTTCTGTGACTGTAAGCCCCTGCATGCCTGCCAGTGCCCGCCAGCAGCAGCCCTCCACCATCACCCCTCCAGCAACCAGCCTGCAGAAGAACAGCCAAGAGAGCATAACCCCCACCTCAGCAGAAATCAAGTCTTGAGCCCTGTACAACCGGGGCTCTGCTGAAAGCTTATAATTTCCCATTCCCATGGCAACACAAACATCTCTATTCCCCTAGGATGTAAGCAGAGCTGCTCCCCACTCCACCTTTTCTGCCAAGCCCCCTCAAAGTCCCTTCCATCTCTGAGATTCTGTGATTCAATTCATTATCAACAATGCCTGCCCCATTTTTGTCATTTTCATTTATTTCATCTGCTGAGTCACTGAGTCCTGCTCTGGATGAGAGTGGTTATTTCTCAGAACATTCGGCCGCTGGTTGCCATGGACACCTCACAGTTTGCTTCTTTCATCACTTGTTCATTTTCAGCAAGTCTGGCTGTGAGCGTGGGTAACACAGCCCCTTATGCAGGACCCAAGGGGCATCAAAACTCCCCCAGGCAAGGAGGGGCCCTGATGATGCAGGAACAAGTACAAAATCTCTAGTCCTAACTGTGGAAAAATCAAATACAGCCTAGAGCTAGTTACATCCACCCAAACCAGGCTGATGCAACAGTTTATCAAATAATTTGACCAAATGTACCATTTGGTTTTCTGGTACATTTGGGCAAACACTTTAGTCTCTTTGCTAATCATTTTAAGATGTATTTTTATATTAAAAAGTTCAGATTACTGTCTCTCTTTGAAAACAAAATGAGGAAGGGAGCCTGGAAGTGCAGAAGCCTCAAGGAACTGGCTAGGGGCAGGGAGCCGGGGGGCAGGGGCGGGGTGGGGGGGAGTGGGTTTGCAAAGGGCGGGGAAGGAGGGGCAGACCTGAGAGATGATGGCGAACCCCAAGCTAAACCCAGCCCAGCGCAGAGGGCATCGAGGGCATTGGAGGGGGGACGTTCAGGGTTTTCCAGGTAAGGGAGGTGAAGGGACTATAGAGGCAACCAGGGTGCAGCCACCGGGAAGAGAGAGCAGGGCCATCAGGCCACAGCCCATTGCTCCTGATAACTATGACACGTCCTGTTTGCAGAGCCCAACAGAAGGGACAGGGGATCAATACATCACTCCACATTCACACACTTCCTGCTCTTTAAACACGAACATGTCATGAAATACGCTTCCTCTGAATCTAAGGTCGTTTGGTCCATCCAAATGGGATGTGGTCCGAGAAATGATCATCAGGCCACTGACCCCGAGGATATGGCAGGGCCCAGCTGTCACGCCCAGCTGAAGAACCGCCCCCACCCTGCTTCTGCCCCTCACCTTGAAGGTGAACTCCCCTTCCCTTCCCCCACATCTGCATGACTGACTAAATGACAGGGTGGAGCAGGGGTGAGATACCCATGCCTATTCTTATTCCTCTGCAGTGGGAAGCCTCACCTCCTGGGGGAGGAGGGCTTGGGAGGGGCCTTGAGGCTTTATAAGTCAGGGCTGGAGCACCCAGCAGAGCAGAGAACTGAGGCACCAGACCAACAGCGGCATCACCCATCTCCCAGCTCTGCAGGTAAGAGCACCCAGGAAGGGAGGGGAGAGTCTGGGACGAGAGTTGAGGGACCCCTGCACTCATCAGTTTACCAGACGCACGCCTCACTGTCTCCAGGGCTGGGACCCATCCCTTAGCCCAGAGATGGGTTAGGTCTCAGCTCTAGGACCCACCCACCGTGGCATCCCATCCCTTGTCTTCTAGCTGCCCTGCTACCTCAACAAGGGCTCTGCCCTGACCCTCTGATTCCACGCTCCTCAGGGGTGAGGACAAAGGCTATTCTCCCATCTCTCGGGTGAGAAAACTGAGGCCCAGAGATGTGACGTGCCCAAATTCACACAAATTGGGCAGGCTTGGAACTGGAACCTGTGGCTCCTGGACCCCATCTCAACTCTTTCCTAGACCAGCACTGTCTCATGGAAATTTCCATGATGGTGGTAACATTCCATAGCCTCACTGTCTAATACGGTATCTGCCAGCCACATGTGCGCTGGAAAAGTAGCTAATGCGAGGGAGGAATTTTTCATTTTCATTAATTTAAATGTAAAGAACCACATGTGGCTAGTGGCAACCATATTGGACAGCATCGCTCTAGATCACTGATTTTTCAGGTTAGTTTCTTTAGCAGCAAAAGCCTTTCTCTTCCCAGAGAAATCTAACAGAGAAAATAGATGAAAGCAGTATTTTATTAATACAAATGTGTTCTTCGAAGACATTTTTATCATTTTCTTCCAATGAATTTTAGATTTGTTTGAGTATCCAATTTATTTCTGTATTCTGGTTTCCCCAAACTTGGTTCACCTTGACATAGAGCTGCAAATGGTGACAGTTTCAGGGTTGGGTTTTTTTTTTTTAACTGCTAGATTATAATCAGAGGATAGTCCTCAGTTAAGTGAAAATGGCAAGAGAAACTTCCCTCTGAGGGCTGAGCAAAAATAGGGTGACCCTGTCACACGGTGAATGTGCTGGTTGTACAGCTGACCGTATATATCCTGTTCACATTACTATTTAAAAGTTCACTTTCTATTGCAAGACTTAAACATTACAGAGCCACTCACATGGCCTTAAATTCTGCAGAACAGTTTGGAAACCATAGCTCTAGGTTTTAAATTCCTCCAAGAGAAGCAGTCACTGTGACTAAGGTAGGTAAAGAGTAAAGGGGCAAACCTTGAGGTTGGGGGTTGGGGAAGTAACTGGCACAACCTGGAGGAAGGGCTTCCCTGGTGGCACAGTGGTTAAGAATCCGCCTGCCAGTGCAGGGGACACGGGTTCGATCCCTGGGCCGGGAAGATCCCACATGTCGCGGAGCAACTAAGCCCATGTGCCACAGCTACTGAGCCCACTCGCTGCAACTACTGAAGCCCATGCGCCTAGAGCCAGTGCTCCGCAACAAGAGAAGCCACTGCAATGAGCAGCCTTCGCACCCCAACTCTGCTCGCCACAACTAGAGAAAGCCCATGCACAGCAACAAAAACCCAAAAGCAGCCAAAAATTAATTAATTAATTAATTTTTAAAAAAAGGAACCCGGAGAAACAAACACAACCCCACACAGAATTGTAGCCCAGTCAGCAGGGAGGGTCCCGACTCTGCCTCAGGGTGCCTGGACAACCCCACCTTTAAGTTCGACCCCTCTCTCCTTTGCAGACAAGATGCCGCGACTGTGTGCATATGTGCTGATCCTGGTGCTGGCTCTGGCCGCCTTCTCTGAAGCTTCTTGGAAGCCCCACTCCCAGCTGCAAGACACACCCTTGGGTCCAGGGGCCGATAGGGGCCAGGAGCCACATGGACTGGACCGGCTGGGTCCAGCCTCTCACCACCGAAGGCAGCTGGGACTCCAGGATCCCTCACACTTGGTGGCAGGTAGGAGCTGCTGACAACAGTCCCTGCTTGCCTTGCCCAGCCTGGTTTGGTCAAGGTCCCCCTAGGCTGGCCCTGGCCTCGGTCTCCAGAGGATAGGCGTCCTTCCCCCATCCTTACCTCCTCTCCCACCTCTGACCCTCAGACCTGTCCAAGAAACAAGGACCATGGGTGGAGGAAGAAGAGGAAGCATATGGATGGATGGACTTCGGCCGCCGCAGTGCTGAGGAAGGGGACCTACGTCCCTAGAACCGAGCTTCAGAGCCCAGACACCTCTCAGCCCAGCCCAGCCCCATGAAACACAAGTCAAAATAAACTAACTTCCAATGGATCACATTGTGTCAAGTGTCACGGGGCAGGGAATGGGGGTTGGGGCAGGGTTGGGGCAGGGTTGAGGCAGGGAGGAGGGTTGAGCATTCCCCTAGGGGCAGGGGCCATGGCTAAGTCTTCTGGGTGTCCCCAGAGCTTAACGTTGACCAAGACTCTGTAGTGTGGATGGGAGCATAGACAGTGTTGTCGCGACAAGACTGAGCTTTCTAAAAGAGAAATCAGGGGACTTCCCTCGAGGCACAGTGGTTAGGAATCCGCCTTCCAATGCAGGGGACATGGGTTCAATCCCTGGTCCAGGAAGATCACACATGCTGCATAGCAACTAAGCCCATGTGCCACAACTACTGAGCCTGCGCTCTAGAGCCCATGAGCCACAACTACTGAAGCCCGTGCACCTAGAGCACACGCTCCACAACAAGAGAAGCCGCCACAATGAGAAGCCCACGCACTGCAATGAAGAGTAGTCCCCACTTGCCGCAACTAGAGAAAGCCCACGTGCAGCAATGAAAACCCAATGCAGCCAATGAATAAATAAATATTAATAAAGAGAGAGAGCGAAATCAAATCATGCCACTCCAGAGTCAACACTCCAGTGTTTCCCGTTGCACCTAGAATAAAACCTAGGCTCCTTGGGACTTTCCGGGTGGTCCAGTGGTTAAGACTCCACCCTTCCACTGCAAGGGGTTTGGGTTTGATCCCTGGTTGGGGAACTAAGATCCCGCATACTGCATGGCCTGGCCAAAACAACAAAACACATGAATAAAAAACATAGCCCTAAGACCTAGCCCTGCTGTCCTCTTCCCCTTCATGGGTGCCAAATTCCTTCCTCCTTCCTCTTCCTTTCTGCTACATAAATACACCACGCTCTTTCCTGCTCCGAACCTTTGTCCTTGCTGTTCCCTTTGCCTGCAATGCATTTCCCTGGGCACAAACGTGGCCGGCTCCTCTTTTTCTCTCAGGTCTTGGTTGAAAGGCCTCTTCCTGAGAGACCTGCCCTTTCTGCTCCTCACACACAGCCCCCAGTAGTCTCTAATCTCAGCGTAGTACTGTCTGCAGAGCACATTTCACAATCTGTAGTTGTTTTGTTTGCCGGTTTATTGTCAGCCTCCCCAGTTAGAAGGGAAATTCTGTAAGGGTGGGGACCACATGTCCTTCTTCCCCGCTGTATCTCTCATACGAAGAACAGGAGGTACCCCATAAATATTTATCAAATGGATAGGCAAGTGGCTGGCACACACGCTTGGCTTTTCACACATATTCCCTCACTGTTCTTGTGCCTGTCACAGCATCCTACCACAGACACGTGCTACTCTCCACCTGAGGGCTTTCTGAATGCAAGGCAGGCTGGAAATTCTGGGGAGTTAGTATCTCCAGAAGCATCTCTCAGTCAACGACAGATGAGAGTTGGAGGATAAATACCCCAGCTCCCTCACCCCTGGGGTGGCGTAACTCTGAGGTATATGGATGTCTGTCTCCCGGGGGTCCCCAGTAGCATTGAGCTCTAGTTCCCCACAACAGTAACCTGCTCAACGATATCCTTTACTGGCTTCCTTCCCTTCCCTGTCTCACATCCTCAGGCCACTACTGGCATTTCTTTGGATCACCACCCAAATAAACTACTTGCACTCAAATCCTTATCTCCAAGTCTGAATTTGGGGGAACTCATCCTAAGACAGTGGGTACTAGAGGGGGTTGTAGGAAGCAGGACCCTTGTGATGGGATTCTGAGATTTGGTCCTGCACCAGCCAGACCCCATTGCTGTGCTAAGTGGGGTGCTGGTAACCCCTGAAGCATCACAATCATTTGTGGATTTTCTCAGCTTACATCACAATCCATTCCAGCAAGCCTGCTTCTCTGAGCCTTTGACTCCTTCCTCAACACCCTGCTGAGGGCACTTCAGACATCTTCCATTCAATTGCTGTAGACCGTTGTTTCGTCCCAGCTTCAAGAAGTCATTGCCAGGAAGGTATTAGGCTTCAGGTGTCTTTGCCAGGAAATTAAATCCTGGGTCATGGGAAGGTACCCTTGTCTCCCATATCAATAAACTATCCCCTGGGAATTCCCTGGCAGTCCAGTGGTTAGGACTCCGCCCGTTCACTGCCAAGGACCCAGGTTCAATCCCTGGACGGGGAACTAAGATCCCGCAAGCCTGGTGACATGGCCAAAATAAAATAAAATAAACTCTTCCCTAAGTCAATCATTCTACCACTCTCCAGCTCATCCTCCTGGATCTACCAGCCTCAAAAACCCACTCCTATATGTGTTGTCCTGGTTCCTGCTGGTCCCTATTATCCAGGTTACGCAGATCCTGCAGCATTTGGGGGTGAATAATCCCTTTCTTCTCTTATCTGGGGCAGTACTTCTCCACATGTTAAGACCTGACATTAGCTTTTTTTTTTTTTTTAATAAATTTATTTATTGGCTGTGTTGGGTGTTCATTGCTGCGAGCGGGCTTTATCTAGTTGCAGGGAGCGGGGTCAGCTCTTCGTTGCAGTGCATGGGCTTCTCATTGTGGTGGCTTCTCTTGTTACATAGCACGAGCTCTAGGCGCGTGGGCTTCGGCAGTTGTGGCACAGGCTCAGTAGTAGTGGTGCACGGGCCCAGACACTCCAAGGCATGTGGGATCCTCCCGGACCAGGGCTCGAACCCGTATTCCCTGCATTGGCAGGTGGATTCCTAATGACTGCGCCACCAGGGAAGACCCTGATGTTAGCTTTTGGGTTAGAAACCCTAAGTTGCAAATCCTGAGAAGCATCACCTTAGGAGGCATCTGCCTCAAGCAGGCCTTTGCTGTCTCCAGGTAAGGGGAAACTGCTCCCCTCTGGCAAGGTAGAGGCCCTTCTCCCAGTGCAGAGGATTGCCGGAAACCTGGGAGTTCAAGATTTTTCTACCTTTTTTTTTTTTCGATTTAAGTATAGTTGATTGACAATGTTGTGTTAGCTCTGGTATACAACAAAGTGATTCAGTTATACATATATATACACATTTTTTCTCATAATCTTTTCCATTATGGTTTATTACAGGGTATTGAATATAGTTCCCTGTGCTTAACAGTAGGCCCTTGTTGTTTATTTTATATATAATAGTGTGTATCTTCATCCTAAACTCCTAATTTACCCCATCCCATTTCCCTGTTGATAACCTAAGCTTGTTTTCTTTTCTCTTATTTAAAATGGGGTAGGGGATTTATTTATTTATTTATTTATTTATTTATTTATTTATTTATTTAGGCCTCGGGCCACATGGCTTTCAGAATCCTAGATCCCTGACCAGGGATCAAAACCAGGCCACAGCAGTGAAAGTACCAAGTCCTAACCACTGGGAATTTCCCATAAGTTTGTTTTCTACATCTGTGAGACTGTTTCTTTCTTGTAGATAGGTTCATTTGTGTCATATTTTAGATTCCACATGTAAGTGATATCTTATGGCATTTGTCTTTTTCTGTCTGCGTTCCTTCACTTAGTATGATAACCTCTAGGTTCATCCATGTTGCTGCAAATGGCATTATTTCATTCTTTTATATGGGTGAGTAGTATTCCATTGTATATATGTACCACATCTTCTTTATCCATTCCTCTGCTGATGGACATTCAGGTTGCTTCCATGTCTTGGCTTTTGTAAATAGTGCTGCTATGAACATAGGGGTACATGTATCTTTTCAAATTAGGGTTTTGCCCAGGAGTGGGATTGCTGGATTATATGGGAACTCTATTTTCAGCTTTTTAAGGAACTTCCATACCGTTTTCCATAGTGGCCGCACCAATTTACATTCCCACTAATAGTGTAGGAGGGTTGGGAGTTCAAGATTTGTAAGGGCATCTCCTCAAATGTCCCAGCCATGTGTGTCATGGTCCCTTTCATTCTAGAACTTCAGCAGAGGAGACTTCTGGGGTTCTGCTTTCAGCCTCCTTTGTTACTCTGCACCCTTACAATCAGATCTTGGGCCTGATTTTCAGTGCAATCTTCCTTTTGCCGCAGTGGAGGTCATCTCACTTTTCTATTTATTTATTTATTTTATTTTATTTTTGGCCGTGTTGGGTCTTCATTGCTGCAAGCGGGCTTTCTCTAGTTGCGGCAAGCAGCGGCTGCTCTTTGTTGCAGTGTTCGGGCTTCTCATTGTGGTGGCTTCTCTTGTTGCGAAGCATGGGCTCTAGGCACTTGGGCTTCAGTAGTTGTAGCACATGGACTCAGTCGTTGTGGCTCGTGGGCTCTAGAGCACAGGCTCAGTAGTTGCGGTGCACGGGCTAGGCTGCTCCGCAGCATGTGGGAGCTTCCCCAACCAGGGCTCAAACCTGTGGCCCCTGCATTGGCAGGCGGCTTCTTAAACACTGCGCCACCAGGGAAGTTCCCCATTTGACTTTTCATACCATATCCTGAGTTAACGGTTGGCTGACCCAAGCCTAACATTTTCTTGCCTTAGAGATTTTCTGGGGATTCACAATAGCCAACCAAGTCAGTAGTCATAATAATCACTGCTCTTATCTCTCAAGTGCCGAAGCAATTGCATAAGCCAGTGCACCCCCATCCACCTGGATCCCATCCTAATTCACTACCAAGAAGAATCTCAGTAATTGTGAAACACCTACTGTATAGCACAGGGAACTCTGCTCAATATTCTGTAATAACCTAAATGGGAAGAGAATATGAAAAAAAATAGATACATGTATTTGTATAACTGAATCACTTTGCTGTACATCTGAAACTAACACAACATCGTTAATCAACTATACTCCAATATTAAATAAAAATTTAAGGGAGTTCCCTGGTGGCCCAGTGGTTAAGATTCCAGGCTTTCACCGCCGTGGCCTGGGTTCAATCTCTGGTCGGGGAATTGAGATCCCTCAAGCCGTCCCACGTGGCCAAAAATAAAAATAAAAAAGGATCTCAGTAATTGTGATGCTACAGATCCCACAGTGCTAGAAAAATCTGTGTCGGACAAGAATTTCATGTGAAGTCTCTAGCAAATTCTGGTAAGAACTGCAGTGCAGAACGCTAGGGCTGGCAAACTTTGCTTTAAAGGGCCAGGTCAAAAATATTTTAGGTTAGGCTTCCCTGGTGGGGACATGGGTTCGATCCCTGCGCTGGGAAGATCCCATATGCCGGGGAGCAACTAAGCCCATGCACCACAACTACTGAGCCCACATGCTGCAACTACTGAAGCCCCAGTGCCTAGAACCTGGGCTCCGCAACAAGAGAAGTCACCACAATGGGAAACCCGTGCACAGCAACGAAGAGTAGCCCGCGCTCACCACAACTAGAGAAAGCCCATGCGCAGCAACGAAGACCCAATGCAGCCAAACATAAAAATAAATAAATAAATAAGAAAATAAATCTTTAAAAATATACATATTTTAGGCTTTTCAGGTTGAGAGGCAAAATCAAGGACATTGCATAGGTATTCAAATAACCTTTAAAGTGTACCATTTAAAATATAAAAACCATTCTTAGCTTGCAGGCCAAACAGAAACAGGTGACGGGCCAGATATGGCCCATGGATCATAGTTTGCTGAACTCTGTTCTAGAGCAAGGTCATACCACCTATAGTAGAGAATTATTTACTGTTAAAAAAAGCCACTCCCAGCCTGCTACTGGGCCCTAGTAAGAAATGAGCACTTGACCACTGGACATTAAGTTACTATGCAATCAGAATCACCCATCACGAGCTGGGTGTTTTTGGACTCATCATGTCACAAGGTTGGATGAGCCAAGCAGTGATTCGGCTCAGGATAAAATGGTACACTTGAGAATGGGCCTGAGGAGGGCCAGAGGGCACAAACAACTTATTCACCCACACTCCCAGTTCACCAGTGCCTCTTCCTCAGCTCACCCCTATGGCCTCATTGGAGGTTCTCCAAGGGCAGCTCACACAGAAGGAAAAATTCAGGCCTGGTTCACGAGTGGGTAGACTTGACAAGCTGGTAAAATCTGAAAATGAACTACTGCTGAACCACGGCCCACTCTAAGTCGCCCTGGAAGATGGTGTGAAGGGCAATCCTTCAGGTGGGTAGAGCTTCACCTTCTGGACCTGGGCATCCACTTGGCATGGAGGGAGAAGTCGTTTGGGGGAAGAACAGGCACAGATACACAGACCTCTGGGTAGCAAAAGATGGATCACCTGATTGGTCAGGGGATGTGTAGGAGTGGGGCTAGAAAATCTCAGACAAAGACATCTGGGGAAGAGGGAAGTAGATGGATCTACAGAGGGCGGCATAGGGCCTGTGGACCTTCGTGTCTCACATCAGTGCCCACCCGAGAGCATCCTCCTCAACGACCAGGTGGACAGGATGTCTCACCCAATGGAGGTCAGCTTCAGTAGTTGCAGCATGCAGGCTCAATAGTTGTGGCTCTTGGGCTCTAGGGCACAGGCTCAGTTGTTGTGGCACATGGGCTTAGTTGCTCCATGGCATGTGGGATCTTCCTGGACCAGGGCTCGAACCCATGTCCCCTGCATTGGCAGGCAGATTCTTAACCACTGCGCCACCAGGGAAGCCCTGAGATTCTGCAGTTCTGATAAACTCCCAGGAGATGTTAATGATGCTGCCACACTTTGAGTTGCAACAGGCTACATTCCCTCCCAGGGCTCCCCAGTAGGACTGAGCCTCCATCGCCTAAAACTCCCTTTCATTAGCTTCCTTCTGTTCTCAATTGCCCACTCTCTCCAAGCGTGCTTCCTGGGATCATCTTCTAAATAAACTACTTTTTTTTTTCAGGATTGGAATCTTTATTGTCAATGCTCTGGAAAGAAACACCTTCACCAAGAATTAGGAGGTGACTAAACCTCTCTGAGAATTGAGCTGTTATTTTATCAAAATGATAAACTCTAAACTAGAAATTGAACACATCAAGCCAGACTCATAACCAAAGTTCTGGGACCCTCTGATCTCATGCTGTTTTCTGTCCCTCTCTGCCTTCATGTTTGAGAATCCTGCCTCGGCAAGAGTCAGTCCAACAGCCTCATGTAACGGAATAAATGACTTGTTTTCACATGCTGTTCTAGGTCTGCTTCTGGGGGACCTCTACTTGAGATGGCAGTGACCCTCATTCCTGCTTTACCCTTCGCAGCTGGGCACTGAGTCAGGATCCCGGGAGCAGAAAGGATCAGGAAAGGGGGCTTGTCTGAGCATGCGCTCTGGGGGCTTGGGTTCAAATCCCATCTCCACAACCAGCTGACCCTCAACTCTTGGGAGGGTCACTTTACCTGTCTGGGCGTCCATTTCATCACGTGACAACCGTTTACCAGATCACCTACCACCCCCCCCCACCAAGAGGGTTTATTGATATTATGTATTTAATAATAAATAATAAATAATAAAGCCCCGGCACATCATTCAATACTGGAGCCCATCCTCACTCCACAGCTTTGCCCCACCAACACACACACACACACACACACACACACACACACACACACGCACACACGTACACTCCCTAAGAAAGATGGAGGAGGCTGGGCCACGTAGCGCACAGGTCCTTTATTCCCTGCACCGGCACGTACATGGGCTTACAAGCAACAGGAGCGCGAGAAGCACTGTGGGGAGCAGGGCAGATACCTATGGGGGTCCCGAGCCCCCGACTCCAGCTGTTTATGAGTAAAGGGTGGGAAACGGCAAAACATCTAGAACGAGGAAGCCAGAGGCACTGAGGAGAGGGCGTGGGGGGAGTGACAGAGCCTTGGGAGGGAGCCTGCACACGCACAGGCCACAGGCGGAGAGGCGGGGAAGGGAGGCCCTCCACAGGGCAGAGGGAGTCCCGGCCCACACAGACGCTTGCTTCCGGTTACACACCGTACAGTAATTAGGGACTGAGAAGAAAGGGCCAAGAGTGGGGAAAGATGACCAGGTCCCTAAAAGTCACCAAGGACTGGGGAGCCACCATTAATTTGGGGGTCAAGGGGTGAGGGGCATATAGTTAGAGGGCTGCTCAGAACTACTTCCTACACCCAGGGCCAGAGCCCTGCTCCCAGCTCAGAGCTGGGTCTGGTCGCTGGTGGGCCTCCCCATGGGCCGCTTACGCCCCCTGGGCCACCACGTGCTCCAGGCCCAGCAGCCACAGCTCTTGCACCAGCTGCAGAACAAGGGCCAGGGTTCCTTCAGCCTGTCCCAGAAGAGGGTCGAGGCTTGGGCCCTCAGGTTCTGGCCCAGGTTCATCAGGACGGAGGGTGGGCTGGTGACAGACCGGGGGTCCCCGTTTCACAGCAAGGGAAGGCGGGTCTGGGGAGGGTGGGGCTTGGCCAGGCAGCGGAAGGAGGGGCCTCAGGCTGTCTGTGAGGCCTCCGCAGGCTGCTGGGAAACAGCAAAGCCTGGAAGAGAAGGAGGTGGATGTGAACTGGGGGCCTGAACACAGGCCTGGCCTGGGCTGCAGGCAGGGGCTGGGCCTCGTCAGCTACATCAGAAAGAGACAGCCACAGTTCATAGCTTTGCAGGTTGTCCACTGCCTGGCCACAGAGGTCACCATTCAGTTTACAACCTGCACAACCTTACACGGCAACCCTGATGAGGCCACTCAGCAGTGACCAACGGGCCATCAGAGTCAGGGCAGACCAGATATAATGGTGAGGCTGCCAACCGGTTATAAACTTCACGGCTGACCCAGCAGGCCAAGATGGCACCAGGATAGGGTTAGAAGGGAGGGCGTGGGTCAGGGAAGTCGTTGTGGCATAACAGCGAAGAAAACAGGTTCGGTGACCTTGAACAAAGTACTTTGCTCTCTGAACCTCAGTTTCCTCACCAAATGGGGAAATACCTACCTACGGGGCTGTGAGGATTAAAGAAACCAATTCACATCACTAAATCATCTTTGACATCTCCGTGAGCTCCTCGAGGCAGGGCTCACGTGGCCTAGCACACGGCCTGTACTCAGCAGGTGCTGCTCCCCAGCCTTCGGGGCTTCCAGCCGGGGAGAGAAGACCCTAAACCCCTCCCCGATCGCCCTGTAGGAGACCCCAGCCCACCTTCAGACTCACCCAGGGGACTGGTCCGACGGTGGCCCTTGGGTGGAGGCCTTCGTCCCAATGGCTTGGGTGGGCCCAGAAGGCCCCTATTCCCCCCAGACCCTGGGAGGGTGGTTGGCCCTGTCCTCCTCCAGCCTCTGAAAGTCCTGGGTCAGCACCCCGGCCTGCTGCTCCGCCATCCCGCCCCCCACGTTTGTTCTGGCCTGTTGCTGCCACTGCTGCGGGTCGGGGAGCCTTGGGGATGGGGGAAGTGGGGGACAGGGAAAGGGGGCGGGCAGAGACAGGAAGCTGAGGCGCAGTTGGCGGGCTGCACTCCTGGCCCTGACCCCCAGCCCAGTCCCCAAGAGCAAAGAGGGTGGAGATCTGGAATCCTATGCAAATTCCATGTAAATAAGCATGGGGGGGGCATAGCTCCCCCTGAGGGGGACCTGAGGTGCCTATGCAAATGATATGCGAAGTCCATGCAAATCAGCATGCTGGGCGGGGCCGGGCCCGGGCAAGTGAGAGCTTGAGGGGCTCACCTACCCTCACCTTTCATCGGCTTGATGATCTGCAGCTTGTCCGGCTGGCCACAGTGAGGCCCCCACGGGAGCACTCACCTTTCTGGAGCATCTTCTGCCTCAGCTGCCGCCTGTAATGGGCGTCCTGCCAGTTGGCTAGTTGCTGGAGGACGTATTTCATGTCCAGGTGTGAGGGGCCCAAGCCGCTGGCTTCCAGGGCTGAGGTCACCACGTTCATCCGCGTTTCCTCATCCAGTTCTGGCTCCACCTCCTCCCAGGCCTCGGCCTCCTCGGACACCAGCTCTGCCTCTTCCGTCACTCCCTCCTCAGCTGGCACTGCCTCTTCCGTGGCCCCCGGTTCCTCCTCCCGCACCAACTCCTCCACAGGCACGAAATCCTCAGCGGACATCAGCCCCTCCTCGGCCTCGAGCCCCTGCTCCTGCTCTCGCTCCTCACTGTAGCGCAGCTCATATCTGGGCAGGGAGACAGGAAAGACTTTCCCTACCCCCCAAAGCCAGAGCCCCCCTCCCTTCACTTCCCAGGACATCTCCAGCCACTGGGGCTCCTGCTCTCTGCCCCGGTCTGCACCCTGATGGTTACTGGCCACTTCTGTCCCAGCCAGGGGAGAGGGCAGCTGGGTACCAGCCTCAAGGCTTCAAACACCCAGCCTGTGCCCCTGGTAGAAAGAATAGTCACCAACACTTCATAGGCCCTGCCGTCCCCCAGTAACACCACCCTGCTGCAGGGAACAGACCCGCAGGGAATAACATCCCCTCTGTCCCCCTCCTTCATTATTTAACCTTCACAACCCATCCCACATCCAGTTGCCATAGGAACAAATCCATTTCAGTAAGGCTCAGACAGGTCAAGTGACTTGCCCAAGGACACACAGCCAGTAAAGGGATCAAGATGGGACTGAGTCCCAGCTGTTCCCAGCTCCTAGGCCAGTGCCCACTTGCTTCTCAGGCCCTGGTCAGGTGAAGGGAAGGTTTAACGGTCCCGAACTGGAGAAGCCTCAAATCAGACGGCCACCTAGAGGGCAAGATTTGAAGGCAAAGGGGACAGCTCCTTCCCAGAACAACTCTTAGCCCAGCCAGCCCGTAAGCAGGGCGTTCTCCAGGGTTGCAGGGTCTCAGAACCAGCAGCAGGGGGTTGCCTGGCTGCGGAAAGGTGAGGGCAGGTGAAGGGGCAGCCCCTGGTCAGCTTACCCCAGGTCTGACATCTCCTCTGGAGTGACTTCATAATTCCTTCAATAGAGAAAAGCACCTTCACTGTCCTGAGGCAATAGGAAACTGAAAGTGCGAGATCCCTGGGGCCCCATCATGCAGAAGAATCCCAGGGAGAGATGATGGACCCAGAGGCGTGCACAGAGGAAAGGTGCTGAGTGGAAGGGGCGGGAGGAGGGGCAACACGGGGAAAGGGAGGTCAGAGCACAGGGCGGGGGCCGCGGGGCTCCCCCCAGCAGAAAGGCTGCTGCCTACCAGGTAGGCAAGAGAGTGGGACAGGCAAGGGCCTGGGACCCAGAGCCCACCTTTCCATAAAACACACAGGGTCTGAGATAATCCTCCTTATAGACATTCTGAGCTCCTCAGTCAGGGTCTCCTGGAAATTAGGAAGTGCCTCCTACAGTGGAGAGGGGGGACATTACTAGAAGATCCCCACAGAACCCCCCACCTGTACCTCCAGGCACAGATAGACACAGGGCACACAGAGGTCAAAGGCGGGCAGCCGGGGGGCCTCACCAGAGGTACAGTGTATGTGTAGTGGGTGACAGAGCCCGTGGACGCTGGGGCTTGCTGGCGGAGGGTCTTCACCTCCTCCTGGGCCTCAATCAGCATGCCCCCACACTCCGAGTACTTCTCCCGCAGGTCCTGCAGCTGGGAACCCGCCCACAGGTTCTGCTGGAACCCAGGTGCACCCAGCCCAGACGCCTTGCCCACTCTCTCCCCAGGGGGCTGGGAAGCCTGGGTGAAGAGGCAAGAGGCCCAGGCTCTAGACTCCCATAATGATATGCGGCGTCATCCCCAGACTCCACTCCACTCAGACCCCAACTGAGAAATCGCCACCTGCCAGGCCCTGTGCCAGAGCCTGAGGGTATGAAAAGGACAGACGCAACCCCTGCTGCAAGGAGCTCATCCTCTTATAGGAGAGTCAGGCGGCTGCCCAAGGGCCCCGGGTCCCCTGGGGTGGGCCAGGAGCCCAGGGAGAGCCTCACCTCGTCCTGGAGCTGCATCTGGATTTCTTTCTCCGAAGCCAGCTGCTGCTGCAACTTCTCAGTCTCAGCCCCATACTGGAAGAACCCAAGACCAGGGAATCCCCACCTCAGGCCTCCCCACTCCCGCGTGCCCCCTGCTTCCGGCAAGTCTTCCCAGGCATATCAGTGAGCCTCTGCCTGCAGCTCTTTGAAAAAGAAGTCACGTGGACTAAGGCCAAAGAAGGTGAGGGAGTCACATGGCCTGTGTCCTGGAACACCCTGTATCTCTCTTTGGGTTCGGTCCCCCACCTGGGACGAGGGCACAAGATGAGGGCTCTCTGATGTCTCCTCCAACTCTGACTCTGACACAGAGAGGGACCTTGGGTCTCAGCTCCACGGGTAGGGGCAGGGAGAAGGCGGCGTGGGTCCCAAGGGGCCATGATAGGAGAAAGGAGTCCCACACACGCCCCGACGCACCGACTGGCAGCACTGCTGCAGCTTCAGGATCTGGGCCCGCAGCTGGGAGACCTCTCTCTGCTGCTGTTCATAGTTCTCCATCCTGAGCGCCAGCACCTCCGACAGCTCGGCCAACTGCTGGCTGGCCTCCGCTGGGGAGGAGTGGGAAGAGGTCAGCTCTGGCTCCCGGGGCCCTCAGTCTCCCAGACGCCCCTGGCCGCCTGCACCCCTCAGCTCCCGCTGGGTACCCGGGGTTCCACAGGGCTTAGCATCCCTCACTCAGGTCTTCTTTTCAATAAATGTTTATTGACTGACACGGAGCAGGGCACTGGGCAAGCAGTCAGCAAGACCTGGCCCCAGCCCACACTGAGCTCAGGACTAGTGCAGAGACTGAGGCAAAAAGAAATCACAATAGTGCATACTATGGACCAGTGTAAAGGGGCATCGGGGGGGTCACAGCTGCCGCACCCAGGCCAGCCTGGCAAGGTCTGAGAAGCTAGGACCTCCGCAGGGCAAATGGGGCTCACCCAGCAGGAGGGAAGACAGGGCCCAGGCAGGGTATGGAGAGGCCCAGAGGCCATCACAGGACACCAGGAGGGAGTGGCTGGGGCAGCGGGCAGGGCCCAGATGACAAGCGCTGGGGTAGGGAGGGAGGGGTTTATCCTTCGGCCAATGGGGGAGTTCTTTGGGTGTTTTAGGCAGGGGAGTGACCTAGTCAAACCTGGTTTTAGAAAACTTTGGGCTGTGTGCAGAAGGGCCTGGAAGGGCAGGAATGCAGGCAGAGAGACCAGTTAAGAGGTGGCCTAGGTTAGAGGCAGCTGGGGTGGGGAAGAGGAAAGAGACCAGAGCCTTTCCTAGGAGGCAGAAGCAACGGAATGTGGGGACCGGCTCCTACTCCAGGGGCCTGGGACCAAGGGGGCCATTCAGGGAACCCGGGGGAAGGAAGGGCAGATTTGGAGTGAGCGGAACAGCATGAGTTCAGCTGTTGCCACCCTGAGTCTGCATCTCCCCAGCCAGGCCTGAGCTCCTCAGGGACAAACGCTGTGGCTCACTCATCCTCATAACCACACAGCCTCTGCCTGATGCACGACTCTCAACTGCCCCAGGCCCAGGGCCTGGTGGGGGGGGGAGCCATAGGGCTGGACTCTGGCAGCTCATGGCTCCCTCCATTCCTTGCTGCCAGCCCCCTCCCTCCCCCTCCTCAAATAACAAAAGGAGACAGGCTTGGCAGATCCCCATAGCATCTGTACAGCTCTTCACAGTTTGCACAAAGCACTTCCTCAGCTGTAACCCCTGGAGAGGTCAGCAGGGCCAAGATTATTAATCCCCATTCTAAAGATGAAGGTTCAGAGAGGTCAAGGAACTTGTCCAAGCTCACGCAGCTAGGAAGTATCAGAGCTGTGACTTGAACTCAACTCTCCAAACCCCCGAGTCCTGGGTTCTTCCCTCTGCTCCTTGGGACAGCCCACTATCCCAAGTTACAAGTTCACGTACAAAACTGCTCCACACAGTCCAGGATGAACATCTGCTCCTCTTCCTCAAGGTCGTCGAATTGAGAGACCTGGAGGAACAGAGAGGAAGGGGCAGGGGAGTCAACACCCCCGTCCACGGGCACACCCTCTTCCCCCCATCCTCACCTCCTCTCGCAGCTGCTCGTTCTCCTCCTCCAGCAGCCGCAGCTGCTCCTGTAGCACCTCCAGCTGCGGGCAGTGGTGCGACTCCCACTCTGTCAGAGGGGTCCTTGGGGAAGGGAGTGATGGGAGTTGGGGTGCAGGGGCTCAGGGGACCCAGTTCCCAGCCCACCCAGTGCTTCCCCCCGACCCTGGACTGACCATAGTGGTCTCAGCCCCAGCAACCCCACTGGAAGGTACATGGTGTCCCTGTTTGAGAACAAGGAAACAGGCTCAGAGCAGGGGCCACCCAGGTGAAAAGGCAGGACACTCGTGGGGAATTCCCTGGCAGTTCGGTGGTTAGGACTCGGCGCTTTCACTGCTGTGTCCCCGGTTCAGTCCCTGGTCAGGGGAACGGAGATTCCACAAGCCACGTGACATGGCCAAAATTAAAAAAAAAAAAGGCATGACACTCACAGCTCTGACGCTTCATAGGGATGATCATGCCTCTGATCTTCTTCCTCCCCCTCTTCCTCTTCCTCCTCTTCAACTTCATCCTCTTCCTCCTCCTCCTCTTCATCAGAGTCTGAGTAAAGCTGAAGGAGGTCATCCCGCAGGCTCACCTGGTGTCTGAGATGTAAAATCTGGCGGAAAGAAGAGGAGCCCTGGGTGAGAGTGTGGGCAGGGGCAGGCGCAGATCCCAGCATAGTGGGATGGAGGCACGCCCCTCCCTGCGCCTCCCCACCCAGGTACCTCCTCCCTGGCCGAGCCCAGCATGGCTTCCAGCTTGCTGTTCTCCTCCATCAGAACACTGTTCTGTTTCACCAGGGACTGGCCAATGCGAGCTGCCGTGTTCAGGTCCCGCTCTCTCTGCAGAGGGACCCCCATTCATGGGGAATATGTTCCTGGTTTCTGGGATCTCCCAGACAGGTGGGAGAAGCTAGAGTAGCTACGCTACTAGAAGAAACCCTCTTCATCCTCTAGGTCTCCCAGGTGCCAGACAAGAGCCTGTCACGAACCCACTGTGGGACCTGACTCAGTTTCCCCCATGGAAAAACAGATCAGACCAGATGGTGCTAAGAGCTCTTCCAGCCTGGACATCCCACATCTACCTTCCATAAGAGGAACCTCCAGGTTGGCCCCCAAAGAGGTAGCTAGGCAGGAAGACTTGCTACGCCTACAGACATAATTAAAATGGGAGCATGGCTAAGGCTGGGGCTGACCAGGGTAGGGAAGGCAGCACACACCTCCTCTAGCAAACTTAACATCGCTTCGACATCTTCTTGGGTGATCTTCTTGACCGGAGGGGGTAGGTCAGGACACAGCACTACAAGAGAAAGCAGGCAGTGGCATCAGGAAAAAGCAGGCATACACATCCCCACACACTACTGTTTTCTGCCCTCAACAGCAAGGGTCGGCAAGGAGGGAGAAGACTGAGTTCCCTTCCTGCCCCCAATATCCTCTCCATACCCCCAGAAGTCAGCACTCCCGTCCCTGCTCCCAGGGCCAACTGGACTCTTTGTTTGTTTGTTTGTTTTCTCTGGAGGGGCCTGCGTGGGGTAAGGAGATCACAGTCCTACAGTCCCTGGAACCTAGGAGAATGGAGGCGGCTAGCGGAAGGACCACGCCGACTGACTGACTCATCACCCCTTACGCAGGGGGCAGCCTTGGCCAGCTCATTGGAGCCTCGCAGGTCATAAAAACAGACGCAGTCTCCTCACCCCGCACCTGTTGCGTGAGGAGAGGCGAGGGAGACTTCTCTAGCACTGGGGTGGGGGCCCCCTGAGCCTGTAGACCCAATCAGGAGGGCTCCAGCGACCCAGCAGAGGGTAGGAGGGAAGAGGAGACGCAGCATCTGTCTGAGACTCCGCCCACCCCCAAGATTGTGGCGCGCGAAGCCCGATCTTGACCCCGGCAGCCAAGAGCTTGGCAAAACCTCCCCCAGTGCCCACCCACCTGACCGTCGCTGGCGCGGAGGCCCAGCGCAGGCTCAGAGCGCACCGGGCCGCGCCCTCCTGCAGCCCCCCGCCTCTCCCGGCACTGCGGTAGCCTCGGGAGGGGGGCACAGAGAGTGCGCAGATCTGCAGCAGCAACAGGCGCGACGAGGGGGGCGGGGGAGCGCCCGAGCCCGGGGACCCGACCCACCGACGGAAATCAGAGAAGGGGAGACGGAGATGGGGGAGAGGGGGCCAGAGAGGCGCCGCAGACCGTGACTTCGCAAGGGTGGGCGGAGAGGTGGGACTGAGTGCCAGAGAGAACGGGGCGCCCGGACCCGACGGGGCCCCCTCCTCCCTGCTGCTTCCCTAGTCCCACCCGCCACCCGCTCCGGGAGCCCGGGGACCCAGTTACCTTCCTCCAGCTGCCGAATGAAGGCAGCGCGCTCGGGGCCGGACACCCCAGGCCGCCGGCCGATGTAGGCAGCCGGCGTCTTCCAGATGCCCGCCGCCTTTCCAGTCCCCAGGCCAGTGGCCCGGGGACCAAAAGGCCCTTGGACTATGAAGCGAGTCCACGGCGCGTCCGAATTGGGCACCGACTGGGCATTCCGCTGGACGGCCGAGAATGCGGACGCGCGCTGGGCTCCTGCCTCTGATCCAGCCTCGGAGGTCGGGCGAGCTCCCGTGGAGGGTCCCGAGAAGGTTGCGGATCTGGATCCTGCTCGCTGTCCTGCCGCCGGTGCCTGCACAGGGGCAGGTTCAAGCCCGGCGGAGGGCTCTGGAGCGGGACTGGCTGCGGACGGAGGAGCAGGGGTGACTGCTGCCGGATCCGCGGGTCTTGGCCGGTCCCGGGCGGAATCCCGCCCAGACTCTTTTGCGCGCATCTTGAGTCCGCAGTCGGCTGCCGCACCCGGGCCTTTATAACCTGTGCCTGGATGCGCGCCCGCCGGGCCGTACCACGCGCGGGAAGGGGCGGCCGAGGAGCAACTTGTGGTGCCCGGGATGGGGTGCAGGGACGCGGGAGCGAGCTAATGGGGACGAAACAGAGCACAAAAGTAAGAGAAGACAGAGGAGAAGAGGCAAGTGGACGTTCCAGATGGTTCCGCGGGCTTGGACTCCGAGAGCTGGGCTTCTCTCCCCTCTCCACCTCCGGAGAATGGTTTTGCCCAAAGCCGCTGCTTCCCCGGGATTCGGGTACAGGGACTCGGAGGTCCCTAACTGGGGGCACAGACTCGCTCAGCTCCAGCCCGAGGCTTTTCGGCTGCCTTCCCCGGATCCGACCTGTGAGTTGGGGCCTTACTGCATCTTTTCGCCGTGGGCTGGGAGATAAATCCAAACTCCAGTACGGTCTCCACGCGCTGCCCCGTCTGGCGCGTCAAGATCCTGGCGCTCACCGCCCCCCCCCCCCCCGCCCGCTTCCGCCGCTTGACAGTCCTTTTTCTTATTTCTTAAGTCGTCTTATTGCTTTTCCTCATTCTTTACCTCCGCCCTCATTCACTTTGCCCACCTCATACCACGCTGGCAAACACCTGTTCTTATGGGAGACCGCACTTCTGTGTCTCCGCGTAAAGACTCCTCCTCGGCCCCAGGGCATCCTTTATGTGATGGCTGCAGTGATCACACTGTGTCTGTCTCCGAGACCAGACCTGCGCCCCTTCAGCAAAGGGAGCGTGTCACAGGACAGGATACCTATGAGGGTCGCCGTAAGTCCTGAATGAACTGTGGAGCCGCAGAGGAGTCCAGTGGCCATTTCTGTGCCTTTGGACCTGAGGAATCTACAGGCCAAAAAGAGAGAGCTGCCGCATTGATTCTTTTAAAGCCTTGGGATCATTCTTCCCAATTTCCTTCTCTTCAATACCGTCAGTCACCAACTCCTGCTTCATTTACCTCCTAAACACTCCTCAAATGTGCTGCCTCCTTTTCAGCCCTTCTGTTGTTGAGGCCTCATTCTCTCTTCTAGATTTTTGTGAGTCTATCCTGCCACCCACCCGACCGTCATCCACCTGACTCCATCTCTAACCCATCCCTCTCACTCATACCCCTCTCCAAGCTAAGGGATTCCAGGAGCCCTTTTCCTACAGTCACCTCGCAACGCGGGAGCCCAGGACAGAGGCTGTGCCCAAGGTCTGTCCCTGGGACAGGCTCCTCTTGCTGACAGCGTACTTTGGGGGCCAGGTGCCCATGACACAGCCTGGAACAAGAGGCACAACCCAGGAAGGAGGATCAGAGTGCCCCATCCCCAGCCATCCTGTGGAGAAGCACTGGGATTGGAGTATTTCCTTCTGTCTTGGTTCATTCATTCAGATGACAAATATTTCTTGACGCCTACTATATATTACTAGGCACTATGCTATACTCTCAGGCTAGAGCAGGGAGCAGGAGAAACTAGATCCCTGCTCTCCTGCAGTTTAGAGTCTGGAAGGGGAGGCAGATAAACAAGAAAACAAGTGAAGTAATTACAGAGTGTGGGGTGTTCTCTGAAAGAAACAAACAGGGAGCTATGACTGAGAAAAATGGAAAGTGCTACTGACAGAGTTGTCTGGGTGGGTGGGAGAGGAGAAATCATTAAGTGCATGGTATTTTGCATCTCAGCCCACACCCCCACCTTCACAGCCCATTCATACCCACTCCCCTCCAATGGCAGCCTCTCTCCTCCAGAGCCTGTGTTTCTTATTCCTGACTGATGAGTGAACGGCGGTGCCTATTTACCTCCCCTTCCTCAAATCCTGCACACTCCTACACAGATTCATCTGCCAGTTTATCAAAGGAGCAGTCTGCACTAGTTAGGTTGTTTCTGAAACAGTGGCTCAAATGCAGCCCCCTCATTGGCAGGGAAGTAAGTGGTTTCCCTGCAGAACCAGACCCCTCCCAACACTTGCCAACCTGGCCCTGCTCCCTTTTCCTCTCCTCTCCTCCCATCCAGACTCGAGGGCACTTCTGTCAAGCTGTTAAAAGTGGCTCAGGCCAGAGGCCTTGGATAAAAAGATGTGGTATCTAAGATCCACACCATTTTTTGTAGTCATAATCTTTAATAACCTTAATATATATTGGCCTCATTTCTTCTTTCATCTCAGCTCTTCTCATCCCTCTAACTTACCTTCTATTCCTTATTCGGTCAACAAACATTTATTTACTTATTTATTTTTTGTTGAGGTATAGTTGATTTGCAGTGTTGTGTTAATTTCTGCTTTACAGCAAAGTGACTCAGTTATATACATATATACATTCTTTTTTATATTCTTTCCCATTACAATTTATCCCAAGAGGTTGGATATAGTTCCCTGTGCTCTACAGTAGGACCTTGTTGTTTATCCATTCTATATATAATAGTTTGCATCTACTAACCCCAAAATCCCAGTCCATCCCTCCCCCACCCCCCCTTCCCCTTGGCAACTACAAGTCTGTTATCTATGTCTGTGAGTCTGTTTCTGTTTTGTAGACAGGTTCATTTGTGCCATATTTTAGATTCCACATATAAGTGATATCATATGGTATTTGTCTTTCTCTTTCTGACTTATTTCACTTAGTATGCTTATCTCTAGTTGCATCCACATTGCTGCAAATGGCATTATTTCATTCTTTTTCATGGCTGAGTAGTATTCCATTGTATCTGTGTACCACATCTTCTTTATCCATTCATCTGTTGATGGACATTTAGGTTGCTTCCATGTCTTGACTGTTGTGAATAGTGCTGCTGTGAACATAGGGGTGCGTTCAACAAACATTAAGCACTCCGTGCCAGGCATTGTGACAGTTGTTGGGAACACATCAGTGAAACAAAACAAAGATCTTTGCCCTCGTAGGGCCCACATGCGATGCGGAACTACAAATAATAAACAAAGAAGTGGATCATATAGCATAAATTATGTGACAAGCGCTGGGAGTAACAAAAGAAAAGCAGGAGGAGGGACTGGGAGGGATGAGTGGGCTGTGGGCTGCAAATTTAAATATTCAGGTGCTCAGGGAAGCTCTCACTGAAGAGTCACTTAAGTCCAGAGCTGAGGGAGGGAGGGAGGGAGCCAGGGAGAATATTCACCCACACAGGGTGAGAAGCAGCAACAGCAAATGCAAAGACTTGAGGCCAGAGAAGGAGGTCACAGTGGCTAAAATGGTATGAACAAAGGGGACTGTAGATGAGGGAGTCAGAAAGGTAGCAGCAGGGCCTGATGGGCCAGACATTACTTGAGTCAGTGGAGGACTTGACATCAGGGGAGTGATGTGATCTGACCTAAGTTTTAACAGGAAGGCTTTGGCTGTTGGGCTGAGAATAGAAAGACAGTAGGGGGTCTTAGTCTGTTCAGATTGCTCTAACAAAATACCGCAGACTGAGTGGCTTATAAAGAACTGACATTTATTCCTCAGAGTTCTGGAGGCTGGAAGTCCAGGATCAAGGTGCCAGAAGATTTGGTGTCTGGTGAGAGTTCCAATTCCTGGTTCATAGACAGCCCTCTTGCCTTCTCACCGTGTCCTCACCTGGTGAGGGAGCTCTCTGGGGTCTCTTTTATAAGCCCACAATTCCCATTCATGCGAGTTCCACTGTCATGGCAAAATCAGCTCCCCAAAGCCTCCTCTTCTTACCACATTGGGGGTGGAGTTTCAACATATGAATTGCAGAGGGAGTGAAGGGACAAAACAGTCTGTAACAACCCTATCACTCTTTTATTATTTATTTATTTATTTATTTATTGGCTGCGTTGGGTCTTCATTGCTGCACGTGGGCTTTCTCTAGTTGAGGTGAGCGGGGACTACTCTTTGTTGTGGTGCGCGGGCTTCTCATTGCAGTGGCTTCTCTTGTTGCAGAGCACGGACTCTAGGCGTACAGGCTTCAGTAATTGTGGCACACGGGCTCAATAGTTGTGGCTTGCGGGCTCTAGAGCACAGGCTCAGTAGTTGTGGTGCATAGGCTTAGTTGCTCCAAGGCATGTGGGATCTTCCCAGCGCAGGGTTTGAAACGTTGGGATTGGCAGACAGATTCTTTTTTTTTTTTTTACAAGATGAAATAAATTCTCTTTATATTTTCTAAGTTTATTTACTGCTTCTTGTTGATTATACACTGTAGTGCACTTTTTTTAATTTTAATTTTTTATTTTTTATTTTTTACAATAAACTGCATATATTTAGAGTGTACAATTTGGTATCCCAATCTCCCAATTCTTAACCATTGTGCCACCAGGGAAGCCCCATCACTCTTTTTTTAAAAAAACATTAACAACTTTTTTGAGATATAACTCACACACCATAAAATTCACTGTTTAAAAGTGTCCAATCAAAAAATAAAATAAAATTTTAAAAAATTAATTAAAAATAAATAATTTTTAAAAGTAAAAGATAAAAGAGAGAGAAAAATGTTTAATCTATGGCTTTAGTATATTCACAGAGTTGTGCATCCAACACCACTATCTAATTTCAGGACACTTTTCATCTCCCCAGCCTGAAACCCTATACCCATCGGTAGTTATTCCCTGCTCCCCTCCCCCACAAGTCCCAGCAGCCACATAATCTACTTTCTATCTCTATGAATTGCCTATTCTGGACACTTCATATAAATGCAATCATATAATATGTGGCCTTTGTGTCTGGCTTCTTTCACTTAGCATCATGTTTTTAAGGTTCATCTGTGGTGTAGAATATCAATATTTCATTCCTTTTTTTGTAAACAGCCTGATTGAGGTATAATTGATAATTCTAACCATACATACTTGAAGTGTACAATCAGGTAAATTTTGTATAATACTCATGAAATCATCACAATCAAAATAATGAATATATCCATCACTCCATATTTTATCCTTAAAAACATAAAGTTTTTATTTTAGAGCAGTTTTAGGTTCACAGCAAAATTGAGCTTAGAAAGTACAAAGAGTTCCCTATATATCCCCTCCCCCCACACATGTACAGCTTCCCTCATTATCAACATCTCCCCTCAGAGTGAGACATTTGTTGCAACTGATGAGCCTACACTGACACATCGTAATCACCCAAAGTCCATAGATTACATTAGGGGTCACTCCATGTTTTACATTCTATGGATTTGGACAAATGTATCCATCATTATGGTATCTTACAGAACAATTTCATCGCCCTAAAAATCCTCTGCAACATGGATGGACTTAAAAGATTATCATACTAAGTGACGTTAAGTCAGAAAGAGAAAGACAAATACCATGTGATATCACTTATCTGTGGAATCTAAAATATGAACTTATTCACAAAACAGAAACAGATTCACAGATGTAGAGAACAGATGCAAAGAGAGAACAGTTTACATCTGGGATTAGCAGATGCAAACTATTATGTATTAAATGGATAAACAAGGTCTTACTGTATAGCACAGGGAACCATATTCAAATCCTGTGATAAACTGTATATATATAGCTGAATCACTTTGCTGTACAGCAGAAATTCACACATTGTAAATCAGCTATGCTTCAATTTAAAAAAAAAAATCCTCTGGGCTCCACCTTTTCATCCCTCTCTATGCCCCAACCCCTGGCAACCACTGGTATTGTCACAGTCTCATAGTTTTGCCTTTTCCAGAATGCCACATAGTTGGAATCACACAATATCTAGCCTTTGGGGATTGGCTGCTTTCACTTACTAATATGCATGTAGGGTTCTTCCACCTCTTCTCATGGCTTGATAGCTCATTCTTCTTTTGCACTGAGTAATATTTCACTGTCTGGATGCACCACAGTTTATTAATTCATTCACCTACTGATGTCCTTATGTTTTTGAAAAGAACCTTTATTATTTATTTACTTGTTTGTTTGTTTGTTTGTTTGTTTATTGGCTACATTGGGTCTTTGTTGCTGCACAGGGCTTTCTCTAGTTGTGGCGAGTGGGGGCTCTGGGAAGGCTTCTCTGAGGAGGTGACATTTGGGCAGAGACCAAAGTGAATTAAGTGAGTGAGCCTGTATATGGGAAGAACTGTTCAGGCAGAGGAGAAGTACAAAGACCTGGAGACCAGTGCATGCTTGGATGCTCATGGGATGGGACACCGCCAAGGATTTTCCAGAAGGAGAGTAATGTGATCTAACTTACATTTATAAAAAGATCACTTGGGCTGCTGGGTAAAGAATGGATTCTGGAGCAAAACTGTCCAATAGGAATAGAATGGGAGCCACAAACACAAGCCACAGATGTAATTTTTTTTCATATTTTCCACTGTGGTTTATCACAGGGTATCAAACATAGTTCCCTGTGTTATATAGTAAGACCCTGCTGTTTATTCATTCTATATGTAATAGTTTGCATCTGCTAATCCCAAACTCCCAATCCATCCCCCGCCTTGGCAACCACAAGTCTGTTCTCTATATCCATGAATCTGTTTCTGTTTCACCACACATGTAATTTTAAATGTTCTAGAAGCTGTATTTTAAAAGTTTACCTTTTTTTAACCTTAAAAAACAGGTGAGGGACTTTCCTGGTGGTCCAGTGGGTAAGACTCCACACTCCCAGTGCAGGGGGCCCAGGTTTGATCCCTGATCAGGGAACTAGATCTCATGAGCATGCCACAGCTAAGAGTTCGCATGCTGCAGCTGAGACCGCATGCCATAAGGAAGATCCCACACTCGGCAACAAAATCCCGCGTGCCAAAACTAAGAGCTGGAGGAGCCTAAATAAATAAATAAACAAATAATTTTTTTTAAATAATTAACATTTTAAACAACAAATGAAATTACTTTTAATAATGTATTCTATTTAGGGACTTCCTAGGTGGTACAGTGGTTAAGAATCCACCTGCCAATGCAGATCCCTGCTCCAGGAAGATCCCACATACTGCAGAGCAACTAAGCCTGTGCACCACAACTGTTGAGCTCATGTGCCACAACTACTGAAGCCCACGTGCCTAGAGCCCCTGCTCCGCCACAAGAGAAGCCACGGCACTGAGAAGCCCGCGCACTGCAATGAAGAGTAGCCCCCGCGCACCGCAACTAGAGAAAGCCCGTGCACAGCAACAAAGACCCAATGCAGCCAATAAATAAATAAATAAATAATTTTAAAAATATATATTCTATTTAACCCAATATCTCCAAAATATTATTACCTGAACATGTAATCAATGTAAACAATTATTAACGAGACCACATTTTTGTACTAAATCCAGTGTGAATGTAACCTTGGACTAGCATTTATTATCTTTATTTCCCTAAATGTAAGCTTTTTTTCCTACGTGCTTCTAAATTTCTTCTCATCATCGCTGGCTTTCAGCAATTTGATCATGATGTGTCTTGGAGGGGTTTTCTTTTATTCTTCTTGGGGTTCACTGTCCTTAGATTTGTGGGTGTATAGCTTTCATCAAAATTTGGGCATTTTTCAACTTTTATTTCCTTAAATATTATTTCTGAGCCCCTTTTCTGGAATTTCATTTACATGTATATTAGACCACTTGACAGTAACCAACAGGGCACTGAGGCTCTGTTCTCGTTCTTTTTCTTTGAGCCTTTTTCTCTGTCCTTCAGTTTCCATTGTTTCTATTGGTTTATCTTCAAGTCCACTGATCTTTTTAAATAAACAAAAAAGATTGTTTTCTTGTGATGAGAACTCATAGGATTTACTCTCTTAAAGACTTTCATCTGTAACATACGGCACTGTTGATTGTATATATCGTGTTGTACGTTATATCCCTCGTACCAATACTTCTTCATCTTGCAACTGGAAGTTTGTTACCTTTTGACTACCTTTCCCTTCTTCCCCCTTCCCCTACCCCCCAGTTCTGGTAACCACAAACCTGATTTCTTTGTCTTTGTGTTTGTTTTTAAAGAGTAATTGACCTACAACACTATGTTAATTCCTGTTGCACAATACAGTGATTGGATATTTCTATACATTTCAAAATGATCACCATGGGAGTTCCCTGGTGGCCTACTGGTTAGGATTCTGGGTTTTCACTGCCGTGGCCCAGGTTCAATCAGAGAACTGACATCCCACAAGCCCCACAATGGGGCCGAATGGGGAGAGTATATATATATATCTCTCTCTCTCTCCATGAGAAGTCTAGTTCCCATCTGTCACCATCCACAGATATTACATAGTTACTGACTGTCTTCCCCACACTGTACATTTCATACCCATGACTCATTTATGTTGCAGCTAAAAGTTTGCACCTCTTAAGCTCCCTCACCTTTTTCTTTCCTCCCCACACCCCCTCTCCTCTGGCAACCACCTGTTTGTACCTCTGTATCTATAACTCTGTTTCTGTTTTGTTACGTTTATTCATTTGTTTTGTTTTTTAGATTCCACGTGTGGGTGAAATCATAGGTATCTGTCTTTCTGTCCTACTTATTTCACTTAGCATAATACCCTCTAGGTCCATCCATATTGTCAAAAATGCACGATTTCATTCTTTTTTTATGGCTGAGTAATATTTCATTATATATATACATCACATCTTCTTTATCCATTCATCTGTTGATGGACACGTTGCTTCCGTACCTTGGCTATTGTAAATAATGCTGCTATGAACATAGGGGTGCATACAGTGTGTGTGTTTTTCCTATGGCTTGTTTGTCAGCGAAAAGTTTTATTATTTTTTTATTGAAGTATAGTTGATTTACAATGTTGTGTTAGATTCTGGTGTACAGCAAAGCGGTTCAGTTATACATATACATGCTTTTTCATATTATTTTTCATCACAATTTATTACAAGTTATTGACTATGTTTCACTGCGCTATACAGTAGGACCTTGTTTATGTGTTCTATATATAGTAATTTGTATCTGCTAATCCCAAACTCCTAATTTATCCCTCTGCCCCTCCTTTGGTAACCATAAGCTTGTTTTTCCATGTCTGTGAGTCTGTTTCTATTCTGTAAATGAGTCCATTTTTGTCATATTTTAGATTGTGCATATAAGTGATATCATTTGATATTTGTCTTTCTCTGCCAGCAAAAAGTATTAAGAAGACACAACCCAACCCCAAGGGCTTGCTGTGGACAGGGAGGTTGGAGCACACCAGGAGATGGCCGTGACCGGGCATCAGCACAGCCCAGACTTCATGAGGCTGCAGCTCTGAAGCTCTGTTGGGTGGCTCCCCCACCACTCACCAGCTTCCTAGACAGTCTCACTGAGACATCTCTGCAGCTCCATCACCAAGCACAGAACAGGACATACAGTAGGGGCCCGTTCAATTTTTGCTGAATAGATGTTGGCTGAACTGAATTATCCAGGCCCTTAAGAAAGTAGCCCAGAGGCCCCTGAGACGTTTAGGGTGAAGAAGAAGGAAGTAGAATGGAGAAGACAGAGATGAAGGGGACCCATCAGGCTCCCAGGTGACAACACCCTCTAGGACTGGGCCCTGATGCCTGGCAACTCTCACTGCAGCCACCAGAGGGCACTGCCAGTCCACGTACCACCACCACCACCCCACCCAACGCCGCTCAGTAGCCTGCAGGGTCATCCCCCGACAAGAGGCAGTGCAGGGATGGTGACTCCATTTTTCAGATGGAAAAACTAGGGCTCAGACCCCCAGTTCCTCCGTAGTAAGCATTTTGGTCTGGCTGATGGGTTTCTGCTGCTTGCTGCCCAGGTCTGCCAGGCATACCCCCCACCACAGCCATGAACTCGGGGCCAGACACTCTGATCCCCAGCCTTGGGTAGCACACAACCAGCTCAGGTCACCTCCCCTGGCCTAAACCTGGAAAAAGCCACCTGGGACAGGGTTGCCCATGGAAAGAGCCCCTGACGGTCAGCGCAGGGATCTGGGCAGGGCCAGGCACCAGGCCTACCATCTGCATCAGACTGGGGAGCAGGATGGAGGGGTTCCCTGGGCATGGAACAGCACAGACCCATCACCCCCACCCCTACTCCTGCTTGTCTCCTGCAGCCCTCAGGGGAGCCCGTCTCCCTCTCCGCACTCCCAGTGCAGGGGGCTGGGTTCCATCCCTGGTCAGGGAACTAAGATCCCACGTGTCATGTGGTGCAGCCTAAATTAATCAATGAATTTAATTAAACAAAAACAATGAGGGCAGTGTCTGTTTTGCCCACTTCTGTATCCTCAGGACTCTAATTAGAGTGGACACTCTGTATTTGTTGAGTAAGCACATGAAGGACTCTCTGGGCGAGTCTAGCTATTGGGAGGTGGGGGGCAGTGACCCCCCCAAAGGCTCCAGAGAGGGCTGACTTACCCAGGCAGGGTGAGAGCCCGAGCCTCTGGACTCCCAGACCAGTGGTCCCCGCTCCCCAGCACAGGTGAGCCCTCCCTTCCCCCGGAGACCTCCCAGGTAGCGCCTGTTGGGGGGGAATTCAGGATGGAAACCACAAACCCTCAGTGGGGGACCCCCAGCTCAGTCACCCCTCCCCCACTTCACACTTAGAGCCCCTCAGCCCAACCCCCACTCACTTCCTCCAGGGACCAGAGCTGGGGGCCTAAGTGGCATACAGAGCTGGCAGGTCACAGGGCCCACCCTGCCCTGGGAGGCTCCGTGGGAAGCAGCTGGGAGTGGGGTGAGGGGAACCACAGCACCCACTGGGAGGAGGGCAGGGCCGTTGGCCAGGTCCGGCCTGCTGGGCAGGCAGTGCTGGCGGGCCCAGGAGGATGTTCTTCTGCTCTGGAGCCTCTCTGAGCTCCCTCCAGGCTCAGGGAGGAGACCGAGGAGCCCTTCGCTCCCTGACTCCTGTCCCCAGAGTCAGCAGCTCCCTCTGATCCTTGGGTCCCGGCCCAGGCTCTGAACGCTTCCAGGAGAATTCCTGGGGTTGGAGGGGGGGAGGGAGAGGGGAGGAGCAGTGCTGTTGGGGGCGGGAGGGAGAGAAAGCTGTGCACTGGCCACAGAGAGGCGGGGTTTAGCACCTCTGACCAAGGAGTGAGGATTCCAGGCAGAGGAACAGCACCCTGGGTTCCCCCATCAGGCACCCCATTGCCACCCCTGCCCTTCCATGGAGGCATCTGTCAGTTGCTGCACGTCCCTCTCAGGACCACCCCACCAGGTGATCCTCCAGCCTTTACCTGAGCACCTCCAGTAATGTAATTGGTGCACTTCCGGATAGCCCTCATTCTAGAGAAGTTGTCCTTCAGACTTCTGCTTAGAGCAAAGACCTTCCTCTTTGTAATCCCACCCCCACACCCAATCCCCATTCTTGTTCTGGTTACACCCTCTGGGGATCCCCAGGATGAGGCTGCAACACCCCTACCCCACCCCACCCCCAGTGCTCTGGGCACATCTGACAGGTCTTTTGCCAGTGTGCTCTTTCCCAGGCCCTTCATCCTTTGGTTGGGCGTGAACCTCATCCCTCCTGATCTCATCAAGGTGCCCCAGGCCAGCCAGGGGTTACCAGTGGGGCGGTGGCATCAATGCAGTCCTAGGCTCAGAGCCCTAACATTTGAGGCGGGGTGCAGGTAAAGTGCCTTGAGATTAAGAGTCAGCTGTCCTGGATTCAGATCCCAGCCCTGGCACTCACACAGCTGTGCTGCCTTTGGCAGGTTTCCTAACATCTCTGAGTCTCAGGGGCTGCAGCTTGTATAATTTATCTTCATTTTACACACCTCACAGGGCTGTGGGGACTAACTGAGGTTATTCAGTAAAGCACTTTGCACCTGAGGGATCATAACACTATTAATAGTAGTTAAAACAATAGAGTTACAGGCAGGTCGCTGGAACATCTTTGGCTTCAAAAGTAAAACAAGAAGCAATTATCTCCAACGTCAAAATTGTTGTGAGGAAATCACTTAGCACAGGGTCCGGCACAAAAAAAAGGTAAATGAGTGATGGGTATGATCACTGACTGTTACTACAACCGGCCTTCCAAGAATGACCTCAAGACAGAACCTCACCCTCTATGTGAGGTCACTGATGCCTTCCGGTTAAAACCTCAGTGGTCCCCCACACCCCATCTTATCCAGGATCAATTTCACACGCTTTGGCCAGATGCACCAGGCCTCCCACCATCTGACTTTTGCCCAGTTTTCCAGCCGGTTTCTCACTCTCCCACCCCCTCCTCTCATGAGCCAGGCACACCAACCTACTGTCACTTCTCCAACTCCCCACCCAGGTTCCCATGTCTGTGTCTTTGCTGTTCCCACTGCCAGGAATGCCGGTGCCTCCCAGTGATGCCCAGCAAATACCTCCTCCTTATTCAAAAGGAGGCTCAATTGTCTCCCACTCCCTCTTGGACTCCTTGGACCCACCCAGACTCCTAAGAACATGCTCACTTCTATGCTGTCCTGCTGGCCTTGGTTTACTGTGCATCTTCCCCCCTTGAAGACAAGAACATGTGAGTCTCTACCCCCAGAGCCTTGAACAAAGCCTGGCAAAGAGCAAGCCCTTAGGAAGCAGTTGGTGAATGAATGAATGACCCATGAATCTAGTCAATGCAGTGCTACTGTGTTCCCCCAGAGACATTATACTTCTATCAATACAGACTAGGAATGCAGTTTGAGTCCTTTTCCAAAGCTCCGTTGTACTAGTGATTTATTGTGAACTTGGAGGTCACCTGAATTTCTTGAATCTTTCCCACACATCCTGGGTATAGCTGAATTTCCCCATATTTCCTATATGTGCATAGATTTTTTTTTTTCTTTAAGAACTTTTACTGTGATACAATTGACACAATAAACTGCATTTAAAGTGTAAAATTTGATTTTTTTTCTTATTAGTAATGTATATATGGCAATCCCAATCTCCCAATACATCCCACCCCCCCACCCCCGCTTTCCCCACTTGGTGTCCATATATTTGTTCTCTACATATGTGTCTCTATTTCTGTCTTGCAAACCAGTTGATTTGTACCATTTTTCTATATTTCGCATATATGTGTTACTATACGATATTTGTTTTTCTCTCTCTGACTCACTTCACGCTGTATGACGTTCTCTATGTCCATCCATGTCCCTACAAATGTCCCAATTTCGTCCCCTTTTACAGCTGAATAACATTCCATTGTATATATTTACCACATCTTTTTTATCCATTCATCTGTTGATGGACATTTAGGTTGCTTCCATGTCCTGGCTATTGTAAATAGTCCTGCAATGAACACTGGAGTGCATGTGTCTTTTTGAATTACGGTGTTCTCTGGGTATATGCCCAGCAGCGGGAATGCTGGGTCATATGGTAACTCTATTTTTAGTTTTTCAGGGAACCTCCATACTGTTCTCCATAGTGGCTGTATCAATTCACATTCCCACCAACAGTGCAAGAGAGTTCCCTTTTCTCCACACCTTCTCCAGCATTTACTGTTTAGATATTCTGATGATGCCCATTCTAACCAGTGTGAGGTGGTAGCTCATTGTAGTTTTAATTTGCATTTCTCTAATAATTGGTGATGTTGAGCAGCTTTTCATGTGCCTCTTGGCCATCTGTATGTCTTCTTTGGAGAAATGCCTGTTTAGGTCTTCTGCCCGTTTTTTGATTGGGTAGTTTGTTTTTTTGATGTTGAGCTACATGAACTGTTTATACATTTTGGAGATTAATCCTTTGTCTGTTGATTTGTTTGCAAATATTTTCTCCCATTCTGAGGGTTGTCTTTTCATCTTGCTAATAGTTTCCTTTGCTGTGCAGAAGCTTTTAAGTTTCATTAGGTCCCACTTATTTATTTTTGTTTTTATTTCCATTACTCTAGGAGGTGGGTCAAAAAAGATCTTGCTGTGATTTATATCAAAGAGTGTTCTTCCTATGTTTTCCTCTAGGAGTTTTATAGTGTCTAGCCTTACATTTAGGTCTTTAATCCATTTTGAGTTTATTTTTGTGTATGGTGTTAGCTAGTGTTCTACTTTCATTCTTTTACGTGTAGCTGTCCAGTTTTCCCAGCACCACTTATTGAAGAGGCTGCCTTTTCTCCATTGTATATCCTTGCCTCCTTTGTCATAGATTAGTTGACCATAGTTTATCTCTGGCTTTCTATCCTGTTCCATTGATCTATATTTCTGTTTTTGTGCCAGTACCATATTGTCTTGATTACTGTAGCTTAGTAGTATAGTCTGGAGTCAGGGAGCCTTGATTCCTCCAGCTCCATTTTTTTCCCTCAAGATTGCTTTGGCTGCATAGATGTTTTTAAAGTATAGGATTTAGGATACCATCTAATTATTTCCTACCTAGTTGTTTTATTTTCTTGATTATGCTTTGGAAATGAAGTCATGTAGAAGTGTTTTTAAAATGTTTAGTGTAAGACTCCCTTTAAACTTATTTTTTTTAATAAATTTATTTATTTATTTTTGGCTGCATTGGGTCTTCATTGCTGGGCACGGGCTTTCTCTAGTTGCAGGGAGCAGGAGCTACTCTTCCTTGCAGTGCATGGGCTTCTCTTGTTGTGAGCACAGGCTCTAGGCCTGCGGACTTCAGTAGTTGTAGCATGTGGGCTCAGTAGTTGTGGCTCTTGGGCTCTAGAGCACAGGCTCAGTGGTTGTGGTGCACAGGCTTAGTTGCTCCGTGATATATGGGATCTTCCCAGACCAGGGCTTGAACCCATGTCCCCTGCATTGGCAGGCGGATTCTTAACTTCTGCGCCACCAGGGAAGCCTTAATAACTTACTATTTTCATTGCCAGACTTTAAGAGCCATTTTAGGTCCACAGATGAGAACTTATTTTTAAGCCTTTTTTTTTTTTTTTTTTTTGCCACACCCTGCGGCACGTGGGATCTTAGTTCCCCAACCAGGGATCAAACCCGTACCCCCTGCATTGGACGCTCAGACTCTTAACTACTGGACTACCAGGGAAGTCCTTCAAGATGTACTTCAATATATTAGCCCCACCTTGATGGATTCTGCCCCATCGCTATTTGGGGGAGGGGAGGGAACTTGATTCAGCCACATAGCAAATGACCCTCCCTTGTCGTAGGTGGGTGTGTCTGCATTCGTACTGTTGATACCAAGGCAGAGATTGATCCTGTAGGTGGCAGAGAGCTTCCTCCAGACCCTCCAGACAGACAGGGTCAGGGTCCTATTCCTTGGATGTGGCTCAGTCAGGTCTGCCCACCTCGCCCAAGCCTGTGTTTCCCTTCTGGTCTTCTACTCCATCAGTTCTTTTGCTGATACCCAGACACTCAGCTCTTCTGCTGACTCCCCCAACAAACCTATCTAAAAAGCAGCGATTGGCCCCAGACACTCATTCCCAGTTGAGGCAGATATGGCTGATCATCTATCCCAAGTCCTCTATGTCTCCTTTCTGATAAAAATCGTAAACCTGATTTTTATCAAGGAGGCAATGTGTGCAGCTGAAATATTCTGTTTCCCAGCTTTCCTTGCAGTAAGGGATGGTCATGTGACAGTGTCCAGCCCATGTCCAGATATGTCCTTGGAGTGGATGTCTGTGCCTTTTGGAAAGTGAAAAGGCAATGTCTCTCTAGGAAAAAACCCTTACCCTTTCCCCTTCTTCCTGCTGGAATCGCTGTGCTTTCTCATTTCATCCTCATGTTTAGTAGGTGGAGCAGGCATTATCTCCATTTTACAGATGAGGATACTGAAGTTCAGAGAAGTGATTTGACTTTCTCAAGGGTGTGGGGCTCAGCTCCTATATGAAAACTGAAGAAGTGGCCAACTCACTCCACTGAGATTAACTTGTTTCCCTTTTTGACCAGGCTGCCAGGAAGCTCAGCACCTAATGAGGAATTTCAATCATGGCTAGTATGAACCCTTAACATGGGTGCTTTGCTACCCCTTCCTTTCCCTTGTCCTCATTGTCTGTTTTGAGACTTGAAAGAGCAATCCCTTCTTGTAAGCTGTCTTAAATCCTCTTTTGGAAAGATGGGGGGTGGGTGAGAGAGTTATCTTCCACTGGCATCCCCAGATCTTCTCCCCATTCTGCTCTGGGCAGTGGGATACAATATGGAGAGACCACATTGATGGGCTCTCTGGTTTCTGCTTGGGTTTAGCCAACAGGGAGCACGAGTAGGAAGGAGTGAGGTCACAGCCTTCCCTTGTCAGGAACCTCATCCACAGGGTCCTGTCATCAAAAAGCACTCTTTCCCTTCTTGCCTGAGGCTAGAGGAGGTGAGGCCACCATAATTAGTCCAGGTACTACCCTCTCCTTTCCTGTTTCCTATACCTGCCCACAACTTTGCAAACTGTCCCTTTACCAAATTCTCAAATTACCCAAGTTGAGTGTTTCCTATCAGGGCCCTATTATGGGTTGAATGTCTTTGTGTCCCCCTCCCCCAGAATATGTTGAAGTTCTAGCCTCAGAGTGATGGTATTTGGAGACAAGCCTTTGGGAGGTAATTAGGTTTAGATGAGGTCACAAGGGTGGGACCCTCACAACAGGATTCGTGCCCTTATAAGCAGAGGGAGAGAAATCGCTCTCTCCATGAGCCAGTACCAAGGAAAGTTCATGAGCACACAGCAAGCAGGTGTTGTCTGCAAGCCAAGAAGTGGGCTCTCACCAGACACGGAATCTACTGGCACCTTGATCTTGGACTTCCAGCCTTCAGAACTGTGGGAAATAAATGTCTGTGGTTTAAGCCACCAGTCTATGGTATTTTGTTATAGCAACCCGAGCAGACTAAGACAGGCCCTGAACACAGAGTATAAGAAACTGCATTGTTAAAAGATCTTCTTGTGGGAATTCCTGGATGCCCAGTGGTTAGGACTCCATGCTTTCACTGCTAAGGGCCTGGGTTCCAATCCCTGGTTGGGGAACTAAGATCCCACAAGCCACGAGGCATGGCCAGAAGGAAAAAAAAAAAAAAGACCTTCTCGTGATCTCTGAAAATCCTGTTCTCCCCTCCCATTCCATGGCTCCCCTCAGTGGAGCTCAGCTCAGCCTCTCATCACCTCTCACCTGCACCCTTCAGCTGCCACCTAACTGGGCTCCCTGCCCTGCCCCCAACACCTGCGCCACTGCTCCTCCACGAACAAGGCCACAGCCTCCTTCCACTGCCCGAGCTCCAGTCAGGTGTAGAAATGAGGCAACAGACCCAGTGAGAGCAGGCCCACAGGGGCCACATGTCCCAGGCTTGGCAGGTGTGTTATACTCAGCCCTCCCCAGGAAGGAGAATTTGGGGACAGGGATGGGGTACCATCACATGAGCTGAAAGTTACACCTTGATGGGTAAAATGACAGCAGAGGGAACAGCATGGACACAGATCAGGAGTCAAGAAACAGCGTGGAGGATGCTGGCTGAGGGGATGGAGGGGAGGGGGGCAGGGGCTGGGGGGGACCCACCACAGACCAATAAGGGGCCTAGACTCCAAGCCATAGGTCATGGGGAATGTTCTGCTCAGGAGAGGTCGGCCAATGTTCATTAAAGCTGGACAGCGGCAGAGTAGGCTGGAGGTTGAGAGGCCGGCAAGGAGGTTCCTCATTTAAGAGACAAATATGGCCTCGTGTCCCCAAAAGGGGGGACTCATCTCTTCCCCCCTCCTAGCCTCCTAAGGTTCCAAGTTGCGTGTATTAAATGAAATCAACTCTGGCTCCCGGGATGCTCTTTCTCCCCCACCCCCTTGCCTCTTCCACACACAAGGTGGCCATGAGGACAATTGGGATCCGGCCTGAGGAGTCACCAGGCTGCTGAGGGAGCCCTGTCCACCCATCCCTCTCCCCCCGAAACAGCCTCCATCAGATCTGTGTGTTAGTTTTATTTTCTTTGCTTTGGTCTATACAAAAAAACCAATAACCAAAAACATAAAGCGATAACAATAAAACTCTCTGCTGGGACCTCCCCAGCCCCCACACCCATGTGCAGGAGGTGGTGGGGGGCGTTTGAAACAGGAAGGGGAAGAGAAAGCCCCTCACCGCACACCAGAGGGGTCAGCCAAGAGCACATCTCAGGGGGTCAGCTAGGGCCGTCGTGTGGTCAGGATGGGGTGTGAGGCAGCTGTCCCCGAGCTCCCCCGGGAGGGGCCAAAGCCAACTGAGAGTCCTGGGGAGGGAGCAGGCAGTGTCCTGGAGCAGAGGACCCACTCTCCACATCTCCGCCCCATCTCCTGGGATGAGCCCTGAACTTTTCAAGATAAGCTTTGGGTTCTGGGCCTTTAGGCCTTGAACCTGGGTCCTGGAGACCCCGGGGCTCTCAGCACAGTTGGTGTTCGGCGACCAAATCAGAGCCAGAGACGGAACCAAAGCCCTGGGGGGCCCAGGCTGCTGGAGATGGGCCGCCTGGGAGGAGGGGGGATTTCTGAGGGGACAGAGTGGGTGCTTCGAGTCTAAAGCTTTAGTGCCAGGGCCTCGGGGATGGGAGGGGGTGTCAGGCCCTGGACCCACAGCCCGGAACCGAAAAGCGGGAGCAGATCACCATCCCAAGAGAGACCTTACAGAGGACCTCTGGAGGCACGGGTTTCAGCAGGAAGTCACAGCCCTGCTGCCCAGGCTCAGGCACTTGGCTATCTCACCCCATCGCCTGCACAGAGAGCCTTTCAGATGGGGAACTGCACCTTGGGGGAGGGGCAGACACAGAGGGGTCAGGCCAGCCCCATGGCCCCTAGGAGCTCGTGCATCACCCACCCACCACTGAAGAAGGGGCAGGACTCCTTGCCTCAAGCAAAGATAACAGAACAAGGCAGCCCAGACGAGGCACGCCTTCCCAGGGGAGCTCAGCACCAAGAGGCCCCACACGTGTTTCCCTTAAAAAGGAGCCAGGGTTTCAACGGAAACCTGAGAGGGCCTCCGTGAGAAGGAGGTTCTAAAGGGAAGGGAAAGCCCGAGTCTCAGCAGCCCGCAGTGGGCAGGGAGAGCTGCAAAGCAGGAGGGGAGGGGGCGCCATACTAGGGTCCAGGCAGCTAGGCCAGCATGTGGTCCGCAGTGGGGAAGGCGAGCCTGAGGCCGTCGCTGTAGTTGTCAGTGGGACAGTCCCCATCCATGTCCATGTGCATCTCCAGGGGGTCCATGGGCATGTCGCTCGAGTACATGGGGCGGTAGGTGGCATCCATGTCTGGGGAGGAGAAGGGAGCTCCGTCCAGGGTCTCAGGCTACCCTGCGGGGGTCTAGACAGCCCTCCACCACACCTTCTACCCTGGCCCGCCCCCAGTGGGCCCGCCCCCCTCCCCAGACTCTCACGTCAGGGACCCGGACAGGATTACGTGTGGACATTAGCATGGCTGTCACTGGTCCTTTGGTCCTGGGGACACAAAGCCACCCCCTCGCACACGCCTGCACAGCACCCCCCTGCCCCGGGCTCTCCAGGGTCCTGAGGAACTCTACACACGCTTACCATCGCCATAGGGTTCATTGATGGGGATCATGCTCTGGGCCTGGGGATGGAGACAGAGAGAAACATTGGGGGAGGAGGAAGGGCGGAAAACGCCAGGCTCTGGGCTGGGGGCAGCAAGGGACGCTTCTATAAAGGGGCCAAGGGAAAAGCAAAGACCCCTTGGAAGAACAGAGGATGAGATGGGGTCACACAGTACCCTGATAAACTCCTGTCCTCAGGCACCTCCCCAGGTGGAGGGTCCCACCGTTCATGCTTGGGTGCACCCACAGAACTAGAGCAGCCCTGGGCAGGGGAGTGGCAGGGAGAGGACTAGAGAATTGGGTGCCGGGAGCTGCCCTACCCAGGATCAGGGCAGCCACCAGCCTTGTATAGGGGTGCCTTTCTCTAACCTGCACCCCTGCCCCAACACTTCATATTAGTTTGTACAAAATAAAATTGCCATTTTGCAGGTTCAAAACAGTAGATGGTTCAACTTACTATTTCCATCTGCTGGGAACTGTCATAAATGATCCAATTATAAAATAAAAATCTATGAAGTTGATAGGATGGTAGAGGCCCCCCAAAAGGTGCTATCCTTGTGCAGTGTACAACTTGCACAACCAGACACTGCAGCCCAACCCGGGATACTCACAGCCTCCCAGGCTGCAGGGTCGTGCTTGAAGAGGGAGTTGGTGAGCTCCACAGACACACGTTTACGGTAATCTGGGTTCTTGTCCTCGGAGATGCGGAACAAGACGGCAGCAGCATAGGTGGCTGAGCAGAGAAAGGGACAGGCCAAGTCAGCTGGCTGCCTCCACCCAGGCTGGGGGAGCAAGGCCCAGCCTCCCTCCTCAACCCCCTCGACCCCCTCGCCCCCAGCCCAGCCCCTCACCAGTGCCCTCATTGTGGGAGTGCAGCAGCTCCATGAGTGGGGCTGAGGCGCCCTCAGCATCAATGGCATCGGCCGCCTCCTTGTCCTGGGCCAGCTCGCACAGCACCCCGGCCGCCACGCGCTGGATGTTCTCCACCGAGGAGTACAGGAGCTGGAGAGAGGGGGCGCGCGGCAGGCGTGAGGCGGGCCAGCAGCACACCTCACCGCCCTGCCCATCTGTGCCTCGCTTTTTGGATTTAACCCAGGCCCATAGTAGAAAGTGTGAAAAATCAAAGAAAAGTATAAAGAAATGGAAAAGCAAACCAGCCACAATCTCCCACCCAGATATAGCTTCTTTCCACTGGGTTTTTATCATAGTCATATACATATATTTGATTCCTGGTTGTTGTTTTTTTTTTTTATCAAACACTGAAGCATAAAGCATTTTCCCATATTACTCAATAACTCTTCCTTAAAAATCTATGAGTTTATGGGAATTTCCTGGCGGTCCAGTGGTTAGGACCCCGTGCTTTCACTGTCGAGGGTACGGGTTCAATACCTGGTCGGGGAACTAACCACAGACCATGCGGCATGGCCAAAAAAAAAAGAAAAAAAAAAAATCTATGAGTTCATATTGATACTCAAGAGAGAGAGAATGCTACAAAGCAAAACAACAACAAAAACTATAAAACCTCATCAATTACAAGTAGAAGTAGCTACCAGCACCAATTCCTTACTTTGAACATTAATAATTAAAGGAAAAAAAATCTCAAAAACTAAAATTTTTTTTCAACACCATTGTCTACCATCACATAACAGACCATTCTGTTTTCTTTCTTTTTTTTTTTTTTTGGCTGTGTTGGGTCTTCGTTGCTGTGCGCAGTGTTTCTCTAGTTACGGTATGCGGGCTTCTCATTGCGGTGACTTCTCTTCAAGCAGTGGGCTTCAGTAGTTGTGGCACATGGGCTCAGTAGTTGGGGCTCATGGGCTTAGGTGCTCTGCAGCATGTGGGATCTTCCCGGACCAGGGATCGAACCCGTGTCCCCTGCATTGGCAGGTGGATTCTTAACCACTGCGCCACCAGGGAAGCCCTGGACCATTCTTTTTTTAACCATTCTCTTTTATCATTGGACAGTCGGTTAATTTTCAATTATTATTAATAACATTGCACTTGTCACTTGTGTGCATACATCTCTGCCATATTTTAAATTACATTACACTGGGACTTCCCAGGTGGCGCAGTGGAAGATCCCACATGCCGCGGAGCAACTAAGCCCATGAACCACAACTACTGAGCCCCTGTGCTGCAATTACTGAAGTCTGTGAGCTAGAGCCCGTGCTCCACAACAAGAGAAGCCACCACAATGAGGAGCCTGTGCACCACAATGAAGAGTAGCCCACAATGGCCACAACTGGAGAAAGCCCGTGTGTAGCAATGAAGACCCAACACAGCCAATAAATAAATAAATAAACTTATTTTAAAAAATTACATTATATTATTTCATAAAGAGAGAGTCCCAGACCTACTTGATCAAAGAATACAAACATTTTCAAAGCTTTCTGTACATATTGCAAAATTGTTTTCTGGAGAGGTTTTACCACCTTATCTTCCCACCAGCAGGGTATATAAGACTGCCTGTTTTATCGCATCTTCACCAGCACAAACCACTCCCATTTGTTTCTTTGCCAATTTGATAGTGGAAAATGGGCTGCCACTGCAGGGTAAGTTTCATTTCCTTAAACTCTTGAGGTTGAGTAATGTTTGTTTATGAGCCGTCTGGAAATTACATGTGCCTCTTCCTATGTAACTGGAGTCTAGTGTTAATTAGCTCTTTTATATGAAAAATATTAAACTCTTATCTGTTGTGACGCTTGCAAATATTTTCCCAGTTTGCTATTTACTTTTTAATGCTTTTAGGTTGTTTCGGACATTAAAACGTAGTTTTTGTTTTCATTTGTGGCCTCTTGCTTTGCCTCTGAGCTTGGAAAGACTTTCCCATGCTGCAGTTTGCTAAGTGGTCACTCCTGGTGTGACCACTTTTCTCCAAGCTCCTCCAAAGATCTCCTGATGCCTGGCCCAGACCCCCTCAGGCCCACGGCTGCCAACCTTCCGGTTTCAGCAGTGGGGAAAAGCAGGGTTGGGGGGAACCTCTCCTGCCCACCTGCCCCAGACGCACCTGCACAAACAGGGGGATGGTGTTGAGTCGGAAGATCTCCATGCGGTTCATGGAATCCCGGGCGAGGATGTGCAGGGCTCCAGTGCAGCCTTCCACAATCTCCTCCATCCTCACACCATCCTGCATGAGACGAGCCATTGGGGCATAGCAACAGATGGCCCTTAGGTGTGGTCACACACCCCCATGACACTGGCAAACCTCACTGGTCCCTGGAGTTGGCATCAATTGCAACTCACCTCCCTATTTACACGCTCACAGGCACATACATTCACACAGAGGACACCCTGACTCCCTGCGTGGGTAGTCACAGGCCCCAGCAGCTCTCTTACCGTGTAGGGCTGCTGTGTGCCTGCAGCCACGTGGCGCTGGGCATCCTGGTGGGCCTTGACCAGCAGCTGGACAAGGCGGGGAATGACCGCTGCCTCCTGCAGTGGGGCATGGTTGGCTGGGCACAGGGCCAGATTCCTGATCAGGCCGATGGTTGCCTGGCAAGAAAAGGGACACCCATTAAGGGCATTTCCTGGGCATCACTTCTCCAACATCATCTCCTCCTTCCCCTCTCATCTCTTCTGTCCCCCAGGCCAGCCACAGACTTGCTGGAAGATCTCCAGAGAATGAGACCACCCCCAGCCCTCGCCCCTTATTCCATTTGATCTGTGGGTCCTCATGTCTAACTCTAACAGCCACTGCTAAAATGATACCCCATTCCAGAATATTCTACCGGCCCCCATGCCCTGACTCTCATCCTTGTCCCCTCTCTCTTAACCACCCCCCACCCCCAGACAACATAGCCTTGCTTTTCTGATAGTTCCCAAACCCTGATTATCAGGGAGTCCTCACTAGGGTTGACCCCGAAGCCTCCTGCTTTGGTGACGCTCACACTGTAATCAATTTCCAGCAGGCGGCTCTGGGAAGAGGTCTCCGCCCCAGGGTCCTCCAACTCCCAGGAGCCATTCTGGCTTCCCAGGGTTCCTTGGGGTCTTGTCAAGCAATTTATCGTTTTATTTGATCCTCAAAACAAGAAACCAGGAGGGCAGGGATGAAAATCATGGGAGAGATGAGACCGTGAGCACAGGGTAGATGACCAGCCAAGGTTACTTGTCAACTTAGCTGCTGGGTCATGATGCAAACCCCCCACCACCTCGAGCTTGTGGTTAGGACCAAGCCCAAGGAGGGACCACGTGCTGCCCTTTCTTTAAAATACAATACATGTAATCACTTAGAGCCACTCTTATCCGGACTGTTAAACTGTTGAACACTTAAGCAACAGGAGCCCCTGCCAGCCGGCTCCTCTGCCCTTTGACAAGACCCCAGTCCATGGCAGCTCCCTCACTGGCACCGGGTGTCACACACACCTGTAGCTCCGCCCTGGCTCAGCCTCACCTCCCCTGCCTGTGACAGGGAACTGATACACCGCTCCTCTACCCAGGCAGCCTCCTGAGAAGAAGCCTCCACCCTGGCTCCCAACAGCAGACACCAAGTGTCCCCAGAATCCTCCCTATGCTGTCTTTTTAGCATTCCTCCTGAGTTTGAGCAGGACACGTGACACAGTACTAACATTCTTGCGTCTACATGTGACCAAATGACCAAGTTCCAGAGTGTGGGCTGACGCGGTGTGTCCCACTCTCCGGTCGCTACTAGCCCTCTCCACTTCTCCAAGGCTAGAATGCACCTGTGGGGAGGATGCGGTCCGACCATTCATGTGAGGACAACCTCTGTACAATGTCCAGACCCTCTGGCACCAGGGATGTGCTCCACGGACCACCAATATCACCCGAGGGCTTGTCAGAAATGCAGACTCTCAGGCCCACCCCAGGCCTACTGAATCAGAGCCCGCAGGGGAATGAGACCACCCAGCGTGGTCCTGTGCATGTTAAACTTTGAAGCCCTATTCTAGGGGATGGAGCGCTTCAAGACAGAAGGATTCTGGATCTCAGAAGCAGAGCCACTGTGGAGGTCTAAACCGGTACACGAGAGAGGAGAAAACTTTTGTCTTGTAGGAGCCACTGCATTTTAGCTGCTGCAGCTTTGCCCGAACCCATTCAGCACCTAATCCTGTCTTCAGAGCTCCTCCCCTCACCTGACCCCACCGTGCAGCGGGCAGTACCTTGACCAGTGGCCACTGGTTGGGCTGGTTGAGCAGCTTGACGATGGCCGGGATGCCGTAGTTGAGGCGCACGGAGTTCTGGGCCATCTCGGCCTCGGGGTGGCGGCTGGTGAGGTGGCGCAGGGCACAGACGGCGGGCTCCGTGATGTCGTCCTTGTCGCCCGCGCGCAGGATGGCGTGGATGAGCGCCTCCACGCCGCTGTTCTGCGTCACCAGCGTCTTGTTCTTGCTGTTGTTGCAGGTCAGGTTGGACAGAGTGCCCGTGGCACAGGTGAGGACGTTGACGTCGTCCACGCTCAGCTGGTTCACCAGAATCTTCAGCACGCTCTCCAGGCCCTCCTGGGGTCAGGGGAGGCAGTGGAGAGTGAGGGAGACTCCAAACGCAGCATCTTCCAAGTATGTCCAGGGGAGCGAGATGGCCTAAGGGGGTCTCCAGCCCACTGGGCCCATACTCAGCTCAGCTCACGCCTGTGTGTGTTCACCCCTATGATCCCGCCAACACCCCGAGAGAGGGCAGTACCATCCCATGGAGCAGCTGAGGCTCAGAGAAGTTGCCGGCCTTGTCCACAGACCCGCAGCTCACGGGCCGGACCTGAACCCAAGCCTGTCTCTAAGCTCCATGTTCTTTCTTCACCCCCTCCTGCCCCTCCTTTGGGTCCTCAGACCCAACAGTGCTGCATCCAGGCCGAGGGAGGCCCCTAGGCCAGAAGGAAGTTGTCTAGGATGTCTACCCTTCCATGGCCCAGCTGACCCACTTCTACACACTTCTCTCCTTTCTGGACCTTTGCTGCTGCCCACTCAGTGGGCCCCAGGCCAAATCTGCTTTCAGGAAACATCCCTAAGACAGAAGCCTCACTTCTCCCAGGGGATGCCACGTGAGCCTTGGGGTGGAACAGAAAGACCCCAGGCCCCGGAGACAGACCGTCCTGGGTTCAAATCCAGCTCTGCCGTCTACTGGCCATGACCAAGGGCCATTCCTTAACTCCCTGAGCCTCTGTTTCTTCATCTAACAATGGGCCCCAGGTACTCTACCTCCAGGTACTGAAAGGGGTAAAGGAGTCAATGTCCCCAAGTGCCTAGCAGAGCCCAGTGCATGGCAGGTGCTCCATAAGCAGCCTATTGATATAATTCTTAGCAATGACAGTCGGGTTGGAAGGAAGGACCAGAAAACTTGTCCTGAAATTGCATTTTTCCTTAAGTTGTTTTTAGCCTCGGGACTCCCAAGCCTTCCCCTGCACACTACTGTCCCCCACCCAGGGTCGAGGTCAGAATTGTTCCTCTGGTACCACCTGAATCCCAGCTTGGAAATATCCGCCTCCCTCATCTAGTCCCCTTTTTGAATCCCTAACAGGGATTAGAGCCTTGAGCTAAGGGGATGAGGGGTCTCAGGGCAATTCTATCCTCAGCCACAATGCAGCAAGATTTAGAGGCCTCCGGCCTCCCCTGGCTCCTAAGGTCAGACTCCCAGAGAGGAGGCTGGACGTGGTACGACGGAAGGACAAGGTGGCTGAAGAGGTGGACCCAGGCCGGAACGCCTCCCTCACCTGCTTGGTGGCCACATCCGAGAGGTTGCGCAGGGTCCAGAGGCAGTTCTGCACGAGGCGGGGACTGTTGCTCGTCAGGTGTTTGCCCAGGGCCTGCATCCCACCTGGGGTGGGAGATGGGGGCACGTCAGCCACAGGGGAGCACAGCTGACTGAGCCTGGTCAGGGCCCCCACCCCCGCCCACCCAGCCACATGGGCCATCCTCAAGGACCTCATTACTCACCAGCCTCCACAATGGCGGGCTTATTGCTGGGACACACGGACAGCACCTTGAGCACACGGCTGGTGGTCCAGAGCAGCTTCTCATAGCTGTAATTGCGCATGATCTGCACAAGGGCCTGGGGTCCCCCGTTCGCCAGGATGATGAGCTGCGGGGGGAGGGGGAAAATGAGTGTGAGACAGATGGGGACTATGACAAGGAACAAGGAAGGAAGGGGGGAGGTGACAGAGCTGTTATTACTGAGCTTCATCTAAAACCTCAATAACTGCTGACTATTAAATAAGCCAAAATGTTGAAAGAAAAAAAAAAAGGGTAATATACAATGCTGGCAAGGATGAGGTGAAACTACTAACATACATTGCCACTGATGGCATTGTAAATAATGCAATCCTTTTGGAAAGTATCTGGCAATCGGACAAAAGCCTAGAAATATTAAAAACCCTTAGCCCCATGAATGAAAAAATTTTCCCACTCTTTGGGAAAAGCTGTGTATCCAAATACGTTCATTACAGCACTGCGAAGGTAGCAAATCAGGAGCAACCTAGATGCCCTCCCTCAGAATAAAGTCTGGGGCCTCCACTTAATGAAATGCTATTTGCTGTTATTGAGGGTGGTTTTGAGGACAGTCTAGCAAAAAAAAAATTAATATCGTGTAGAAAACAGATGCAGAGTTGTACATTGCTATGATTACAGCTGTATACAAGTATGTTCACAGGAAAACTGGAGGAGTCACGTGGAAATAACAGTAGTGGCAGGACAATCAATTTTTTTCCCCTTTTCTGCAAAATATCCAATAATATGATGAGAAATGTACATCTGCATATACATATATATTTAACCCAAAAAGGGTAAGGAGGCAGCAGCCGGAAGCTGCAGCTGGACAGACGGTGGTGCCGTGGCAGCTGCACGTCTTGGTTGGGGGCGAGGTGCAGCCCACCTTGCTCTCCTGGTTGCCGTAGGCCAAGAGCTGCAGGCAGTCCGTGGTGATGGCCAGGAACTTGGGGTTGTTCTTGTTGAGCAGGGGCACCATCTTCTGCAGCCCGTCTGCCAGGCGCACCGCCATCTTGGCGCCCTCCTGGTACAGCAGCAAGTTGTGCAGTGTGGTGATGGCGTAGAACAGGACCGACTCCACAGGGGAGCTGGGATAGGGGCAGAGGGGTCATGTGAGTCAGGTCCCAGGTAAATGTAGGCCACCTCTCGCAGGGAGTCTTCCCCAGTACTGACACCCCAGTGGTATCCCTTGTGTCCAATCCCACTTTTTTTTTTGGCTGCATCTCATGGCATGCAAGATCTTAGTTCCCCCACCAGGAACTGAACCTGCACCCGCTGCAGGGGAAGCACAGAGTCTTAACCACTGGCCCGCCAAGGAAGTCCCCCAGCCCCACTTTCATGCACAAAGCACACGGCACCTCTCCTCTCTCCACTGGGACCATGACTCTTCCTGCTCTGGGCTCCCAGCTTAGTGCTAAGCTCACAGCTGGGCTCCTCAATACCTGTCCCTACTGAGCAGACTGCCACGCAGGAGGCCTCATGCTAAAGAGGCCCTGCAAGTGACTCAGAAATGAGTAAGATCAGTATCTCCACCCTTAGGGAAGGCGCAGCCTGATAAGGGGTAAGGAAAAAGGCCAATCAACATTGCAAGGCCGGGAAAGATAAAGGTGGCAAGGCACTTTCCACATGCTATTCCCTCTACCTGGAACACTCTTCCCTTCATCTACACCAGCCAAACTCCACTCATCCGTCAACTCCCTACCATCAGAGTGAACAGCTTCTCGGAGCTCCACTGACCAATCCTGGACACACCTTTGCCCTCGTCTATACTATATCCTGTAACTAATCTGCCTGTCACATGCCCGTCTCCTCTGCTAGGCTGTGAGCAGCTGAGCACCAGGACTGGGCAAGGTTCTGCACCTGGCACATAGTAGGTGCTCAATAAATGTATGGAAGCCCAGGAAGGGGAAGGGGGAGTCCAGGGGAGGGGAAGCCCCAGGCTCCCGCAGTGAGTAGGGGAAGGTACCTGAGCATGCGGACCAGGGCAGGGATGCCACCCGACTTGAAGATGGCAAGCAGTCCCTCGCGGTGGTGGGAGAGGTTGTGCAGGATGCTGGTGGTGCAGCGGGCCGTGTCCAGGTCACTGGTGTTCTGCATGGTGCGTACGACGGCCGCCACCAGCTGCGGTGAGCCCATCAGTGCCCGCCGAGATGCCTCCTTCTTCGACAGCTGGTTCACAATCATGGCTGCCTTGGTCACCACCACCTGGGGGGCAGGGGGGAGGATGGGAGGATGTGAGCAGCTGGGCCAGGTTGGCTGCCACTGTGAGAAGGAAGGGCCAGGAGACCCCCTCCACAAAGCTCAGACAGATCCGGGTCAGACTCTTCCCACGGATGGGGCTCTGGGTCAATGACCTCCCTCCGCCCCAGGTAAGGCCCTCTCCTGCTGACATCTGACTCTCCCCCTTGCCCCCCCACCCTGCCTCCACCCCGGCCAGGCCCCTCACAGACCGGGTCCTCATCGTTGAGCAGTTTGGTGAGCTCAGGCAGGGCCCGGGTGGCCAGCTCGGCGTCGTCCTGGTAGTTGATGAGATGCACGATGGCCGACTTGAGGAGCTGGGATGGCTCGGCCAGCCGCTGCAGGTTGGTGGTCTGCCCCTCCACCTGGGTGGCCAGCAGCAGCGAGCTTTCCTCTCCTGTCACACCAGGACACATGGCCTCCCGCACCCGCTTGGCTCTAGCTGTCGTAGACATCTGGTACTCCAGGTCACCTGGGAACCAACAGGCAAGGACTGAGCTGCAGGAGGCGGGCGGGGGGACACTGGGGAGCAGGCATCCCATCTGGGTTCTCTGGGCTGCCTCCCAGCCCACCACAGTTCTGCCTCTAACCAGTGACCTTGAGGAGGGCATCATCACCTCAGTTACATCATCTGTAAAATGGGGCACCGCCTATTCTGTCCAGTGCGGGGAATTCTTATGAGAACTAAATGAGATAATAGTTGTGAATTGCTCTTAAAAGAAAGGATGCATGTGCCTGGCATATATCACTAAAAAAAAAGTCAGAGATCATTATTATTTAAAGAAATAGCTCACATTTTTTTGAGTACAGGCATACCTCGGAGATATGGTAGGTTCAGTTCCAGACCACTACAATGAAGTGAATATTGCAATAAATTGAGTCATGAATTTTTTGGTTTCCCATTGCATATAAAAGTTATGTTTACACTACATGTAGTATATTAAGTGTGCAATAGCATTAGATCTAAAAAATGTACATATCTTAATTTAAAAATATTGCCGAAAAATGCTAACCATCATCTGAGTCTTCAGCAAGTCACAGCGGTAATATCAAAGATCACTGATTACAGATCACCATGACACATAGTGCAACAGAACGAGGTGTGCCTGTATTATGTGCCTAGCAGTGATTTAAGTGTTTTCCTTATACTTTTCTCATCTAATCTTACAACCCTACAAGGTAGAGATTATTATTATCTCCACTTTACAGATGGGAAAACTGAGACACAGAGAGGTTATAAGAACCCAAACTGGGATCTGAACTCAGACAGCCTGACTCCAGAATCTAACCCTGACTCTATGCGCTTCCCTTAACAATCAGGTAGGGTTAGGATGAGACAACCTTGGTCTCTTTTCAATCCTGAAATCTCACAATTCTAATTATACCCTCGTGCTCCCCAAAGGAGGTAACTCTCCCATTATATGGGCAGGCAAATAGAGGCCCAGAGGGCCACCCAACAGAATACAACCGGTCAGAGGGAAAGTCGGGATTGTGGGTTTCAGGAAGCAGGAGGGGGCTCTCAACTCAGAGTCCAGGCTCCACACTCTGGTGGGTCTGGGAGTCCCGCAAACAGGTGCCCCAGCTTCCCAGGCAGCCCTGCCCTGGCGAGTGTCCCAAAACCCCGAGGAGAGGGAGGCAGAGGTTCTACCCTCCAATTTGTCGAGAATGGGGAGACAACCACATGGCTTTCCCACTTGGATGCGGTACTTTATCTACCAACACAATGCCTGGCCCTGACAAGCCGAGAGGCCTCTGCCTGCTGTCAAGGGCAGCTCCCCGGGGTGCAGAGGCTGAGCTCTGCAGTGGCCCAGGCTGCCATGGCCTACCCTGCACTCTCCCCAGCTCCCACAGGCTCACCACGCTGCAACATTCAGGACCCTGGAGACATCTGTGGACTACAGACAGGACTGGATACTTCTCTCCCCCAGAGAGCAGGGCCCCCTGGGCTGCTGGGCATCCCTACCCCTGACTAAGCCCCAGAACCAGGCTCTGCCTCCCCTGCATGCTTAAGGCTCCTGGAGCAAGAGGACTAGGTCTTCCCCACAGTCCCTGGGTTCCCTGAGAGCAGCAGTGATGCCTCCTCATCACACTGTAAGTTCACGGCAGGCAAGGACTGTGCCTCTTTCTTCAGACTGCTGGGCAGGGTCTATGCTTCCCGTCTACACCAGAGGTTCAGGGAAGAGGAATCTGCCTCCCTCCCAAATGGGGGCACCCTGAAGTTGCTGTGCTTCCTCCCCCAGACTGGGTGGGTCTCTAGGAGCAGGAGCTACGCCTCCTCCCTCAGACCGGTGAGTCTAGAACAGGAGCTGCACCTCCCTCCTCAGACTGGGAGCCCCCTAAAGTCTGCCTCCTTTAACCCTGACTTCCCTCCAGAGCCCAGCCTGGTTTTCTGCGGGAATAGTCCCATGGAAGAGTCCCCAGGGATCCCGACCTTGGCTCTGGGGCACCGCCTGGGTGTAGGTGGTGGTCTTCTTGAGCGTGTACTGGCGCCCGCAGGCCTCGTCCTCCTCCATGATGCCCTTGCTGCTGACCGAGGGCACGCAGGTGTTGGCCCCCGAGTGGATGCCCGAGTCGTAGGTGTATGTTTGTTGCCACTCGGTCACTTTGATGGGTTGTTCGATCAGATTCATCACCTCCATGGTGGCTGCTGGGGACACAAAGGAGGGGCAGGAAATTAGCTGGTTCTGGTGGGGCATCACATCGCCTGGCCCAGTCCCCATCTTCAGGCCCTTCCCAGGCCCTGCTCATCACCCCTTACTCCCAGCACAGCATCAAGGGCCCCAGCGGGCTGTGGAGGAGGGTGGGAGGCAAAAGGCCAGGGAGGGACTGCCCAGGATGGGAAACCTGTGTGTGAGACCTGGGCTCCTATCTCTGGCCCCCAGCCCAGGGTGGGGTGAACCCCACGGGGAAGAGGCAGTAAAGGGCTAGATGCCCAAATCCAGCCCTGGGCTCACCCACCTTGCTGCCCCAGCCTCAAATCCCCACAGCAGGAGAAGGCGCTCAGAGCCCCCAGCAGCTTCTGGAGTCCCGCAGACCCAACCCCATCCACTGGGGCCCCCTGGGAAGGGCTGCAGGGATGAGGCAGTTACATCCCAGGCACTGGGCGGGACACTGGGTGGGGCAGGGAAGCAGTCAAACAGGTTCTTCTGGGGAGCAGGTTTCCCTTTTCTGCAGATGAGGCAGGATTACCCCAGAAGCTCAGGCCCTGAAAACCTCATCTCTCCAGCACCCCAGCTCCTAGAAGCCTTTCCCAGAATTCTGAGTGCCCCCCACCAGTTCAAATCTTCACCACATGCTACTGGGCCATTCACCGCTCCACTGAACCTCAGTCTCCATCTGTGAAATGGGGTAGCACCACCTCCCTCACAGGCTGTTGTGACGACAAGATTTGTAAAGGACTCAGCCCCCTGCCTGGCGCACAGCAGGTGTTCTATGTCGGTGGCCATGGCCGCGTATCAGTACTGCCTCTCCCCCATGGTGTGTTCTCACCTCCTGGCCTCCTCAGGGTGCTCACTGCTATTCAGTGAGTTGGGGCACTTGAGACTCATGAATAGCTGAGCCCAACTCTGGACCAGGGAGGTGACTCCCACTTGGTCTGTCCAGTTCCCCTGTCTCGGGCACTGACCTCCAGAGTCCAGCAGCTGGGAGGATGGGCAAGGGGAGCTGTGAGGGCCTTCCTGGTGTCCTTCAAGAAGGCCATCACCCTCACAAGCAGGTTTTGAAGCTCCCCCATTTACAGATGGGGAAAGCGAGGCTCCATCCGGTGAGGGGGCACAGTAGAGAAATGACAGCCGGGACCAGGCCCAGGCATGAGTGACACCCGAGCCTGTGGCCTGTGCATACCCAGTGTGGCCTCAGATGGCAAACAGACCCCAAGCTGGGCAACAGCACCCAGCACCTCAAACCCATTGTGGCACTGTGTTGGGAGACCAGTTGAGGATGAGGCTGGAGTGACTGGTGAGCCTTGGTCCCGCCCCCGGGAACAAAGATCACCAGGGATATGTCTTCCGGGATGGCCCCAGGGCCACCCTCCAGGAGGAGAGCAATGATCCTTCCTGACTCCCTGCCTTTTATGGTGACTCCGGCTCCTTCCCTGCCTGGGAACACAGGAGCACACCTGGAACAGGCAGCGGCAGGAGCCAGACCAGCTCCTGCCTCTCCTCCCACCACCCAGAGTGACTCAGAGTTTCGGGTCGATAAACAGAGGCAGGCTCGGTGCCGCCAGATGTGCCCAGCCGCTCTCCAGGCACCAGCCAAGGGTGGCTATTTCAGGGAGAGCCCTCCCCCTCGCCCCCACCCTAACCACACACGGCCCACCACTCTTGCCTTCCCTGGACAGACAGACAGAGACAGAGAATACAGGAGAGTTTGGGAGGAGAAAGCCTGTCGCCGAGAAGCCCCCAGAGAGAAAATTCAGGTAGGAGGCCTTGGACATCCAAGCACTGGGAAAGGAAGATGAAACTGCATCAGTAAATACCGTCGCATTAACCCTATAAAGGCCACTTTGCCGAGCAGAGGGCTGAGCCAACATCTGGAGGCCGAGCCTCAGTCAGATTCTCTCAGGACAAACTGGACACCTCCAGCCCTATCAGTAAAAACACCCCAGCCGAGCCAGAAAAAGCTGCTCCCCAGTAGAGACCGCCGCCTATCCCTGGTGCTTTTCAGCCAAGTGAGAGAGGGATACAGGCCAAGGCCGGAACCTCAGGGACCATCCCCTCGCCAGCCCAATGTCCAAAGGGACCACTGAGGTCAAGGCGGGCCATAGGAGGGGCTTTTCCTTAGTAGTCCCCTGACCACCCCCACCAGCCCAGGCCTGGAGCCAAGAGAAGTTGAGGGCTGGACAGCTGCCCAGCGTGAGACAGAGGCCTCACAGAGGTCAAAGGACCCATGGCAGAGGGGAGTTGTGGAAGCAGGGGTAGGGTTGGGGTGGGGGTGGGGTTGCCTCAACCAGCGAATGAATCTCATGCTTCCCTAGAAGCAACCCTGGCTGGCATTTTATGAGTCCGAGTTTCTAGGTGAGCAAACAAGCTCCAGGCTGAAAAACAGCGGCACTGCGCCATCCAGGTCTGCCTCATTCCCAACCAGCCTCCAGCCCACAAGGCAGGGCTGCTCCCCTGGATCCTAACAGGGGATCCGGGGAACAAGGGACACCCTGGGGTCAGGGAGAGAACGCCAGAGACACCCTGGTGCAGAGGAGAGTGAGGGGCGGGGGCGGGAGGGGCACTGGGTGGAGTCGAGCACTAGCTGCTCCGCCATCAGGAGTCCCAGGTTCTAGTCCCACCTCTGCTGCAAACTTGCTGGGTGTCCTTGGGCAACAGCTTTCCCTCTCTGTGCTTCACCTACAGTGTAGCCCAGGTGATCTCAGAGGAGCGTTGCTATCTACGATTCTAGGAATAAAGAGTCAGAATTCCCATGACAGACAAGAAAAGGCTGAGGGTGGACACGGTCAGAGGTGGAAAGCAGTTCAGAGAGGACACACACCGGAACACTTCTTGAAGAAAGGATGCTGGTGGGGGGCTACTCCTGCCACGGGAAAGATATAAGTCACACCTCAGGCAAGACCGTCAAGCGGCCCCACCTTTCTCCCCACCTACTCCCCAGGAGAACCAGGAGAATTCTTTCACGAGAAACAAAAGTGCTGTTTTTGCAGTTCCCAGGGTGGCGGGGGCCGCACCCAGTTGGGTCTCGTCCGTCTCCGCCCCGGACCTGGAGTGAGGCCTGTCACAATGTCCCTGGACAGAGCCAGGGTGGAAGGAGGCAAGACAGATGCGGGCCCTGCCCATGCACCCTGGCTGGAGCAGGGCAGAGCCAGACACAGGGCGGGGCTCTGAGTTGAATGGGGGCACTTTGTTTAGCAAGTAGGCTCTATTGTTGGCAACACAGGAGGAAGAAGCCAGCTCAGAGATCACAGGGTGGGGTGGGGGAGCTCGCAAGAGACAGGAAGAGAGACAGGGGCCCTGGAGAGGGTGTGCAAAGGACCCTTCCCCCACCGGTCCACACTGGACAGGAATCTACAAGCAAGCAATGGGCTGCTTTGGGGTATAACCCTGCCTGTCTCCCTTGCTTCCTCCTCGGCATGGCTGACCCAGCGGGCTGGCACCAGGCACTCTAAATCCAAGACTGTCCTGGCAGAGTGTGGCCCAGCTCTGACATTAAAAAGAACTCCCAGGATTTCCCTGGTGGTCCAGTGGTTAGGGCTCCGCGCTTCTACTGCAGGGGGGCCTGGGTTTGATCCCTGGTCGAGGATCTAAGATCCCACGTGCCAAGTGGCCCGGCCAAAAAAATTTAAAAATTTAAAATAAATAAATAAACAAAAAGAACTCCCACCAGAGCTACATCAGCCTCCTGCCCCAGCCCTCACCCTCCGGCAGTAACAGGCTGGGCTGGGCTGCAGGACGCCAAGTGTCAATAAGACACCTGGAAACCAGGACAGGAATAAGCTGCCTAAGAGGCGTGCTGGGACCCAGCTCAGAAACATTGCATTAGAGCAGGCAGGGCCCTCCAGAAGTTTCTGGGGCCGGAGGCCAGCACCCTGTGCAAACACGGATCATGGGTTCAGAAAACGATAGGGGAAGGGGGCTGTGGGCAGGGGCGGGAGAGCATGGGAGTCAGGGGAAGGCTCCTTCCAGCCCCACTCGCTGGCCATGTGCCTTTGGGCAAGTCACGCGATTTCCTGAAGCCTCATGTTCCTCATCTGTAAAATGGGGACAATCAAGACACTCCTTTCTTCAGACGCTGTGTGTGGTGTGGATGGTACACAGCCGTGACTGTGGAAGGCTTCTGTTGATAGGAAGGGCCTAGGTAAGCGTTCTTCTATTAGGGAAGTAAAGAAACAGCAGAGGAAGCCAGCTGCGAAGGGCTGGCAAGGTAGCCGGCAGCCAGTCTGCTTTCTGGGACCCAGTATCCAGGGCAAGACCCAGGCTTCCTTTCCCTGACCCCTCAGATGAGGGCTATGAGTGGAGTTGCCTCCCGGCCCCAGGCCAGAGCCCCTGGGGTTGGGGCAGAGGTGTGGCCGGGAGGACGAGTTATGTCCAGGTCCTGGAGGGGAGGCCAGGTGGAGACACAACACTACCCCTCTCCTGGGTCACATGTGCTGCCTTCTGCAGCCGGGATGCGCAGGCCAGTCAGGCCTGGACATTCCCCACATAGCAGCCTCAGGGGAGAGGCTGGGCTCCACAGGGTCCCCAGCCCCCACCCGTCCCCACTCTGTCTCTGGCTCCAGCAGAGATGTGGCCAGCAGTCCCAAGCACAGACGGAAACAGACTCTAGAAAAGTACGGAGACAGACAGGACTGCCTCCCTTGAGAGCCCTGTCTCCTCCATAGGGCTGGGGCTTCCCGACGAGGCCTCTCCCTCAGACGGGTGGCTCCAGGAGAGACATCCCCCACCCGCAGACTAGATGTTCCCTGTCTGAGACTGTGGTCTCTGCCATCAGACTGGCCATTCCAGACGGGCAGAGACTGAAGCGGGCACCACGCATGGCCAGGGCCCTGGGGACGGGAGAAGACACAGAAGCCTATCCTGAGCTTCCGGAGGAAACCCCTTACTTCCGGTCTGGAGGGCAGCCCGAGCTGTGGTCCAGGACTGGCTGGGGGTGGAGGAGGTTCAGGTCAGGCTGACCCAGCTGCTGTTTATTTTCTTCCTTCTGGGCTCCTGCCCAAAGCAAACAAACCAGGGTGGGAAAATGAAGGGGACTTGGAGGAGAGGGAAATGCCCGGCCAGGTGGCTGGACCCTGGGAACCTCCGGGCTCCCCTGGAGAGGAATCCAGCTGGAGCTCCATTCCCTGCTGGGGACCCTGGGTGGGCAAAAATCCCAAACCAGGACTCCTGGGAACAGAAAAACATTTTACCAGCTTCAGGAAACGACAGCTAAGGATTCATTTGGGTTGGTAACGTACCTCAGTACACAAGTGCCCGCTGTCCCCACCTAACCACCCCCAAGGGAGGCTTGGGGAGCCTGACCCCAGCTCATGTCCAGTCCTCAGGGTCTGATTCCCCAGAATTTCATTCTGCAAGGATCGCTGCCTGGCCCTCTCCTGGAAAAGCAGGGAAGACCCGACTCTTAATTCCCTGTTCAGCATTTGCTAGAGAAAACCAGGATTTGGAATAAAGTTTTGGTCAAAATTTGTTACTGTATACAGAGCACGAGATCATCCAAGAGCAAGGCTGAGAAACAGGAGGATGCTAACAAAAGAGAAGGGGCAGAAATGTTAGTGGTAGATGCCTCGACGGAGTAGGCTTATGGGTGACTTTTTTTTTCCCCCTCTCGTAAACTTTCCTAAACTTTCCAACTGCTTTGTAAAATAACGAGGTATTACTTTTTCAGTCAAGTGGGAGTCGTGTAGTGAATACAAGCTCCACTCACCCCCAAATAAGCAGTGTATTGATTTTCCAGCCCCGTCCCAGTTGTCCCCCGTCCCTGCCATTCACCAGAGACAAGAATCCACTGTCCCTACAGTGAGGAAAGACAGCTGTCCTGTTAACCCACACTCTGCAGGTCATAGAAAGCTAAGCTTCCTGCCCTGAGGGCCACCAAAGGCTGAGGTGCCAGGAGGCTGAGCAAAGGGGGAATGGTCAGAGTTTTCTCTTCAGCCTAGCCAGGGAAGCTGCTGGAAACCAGGGCAGTCCATGCCCCCCAGACCTCCACCAGATTCAACTACGTCCCGGGAGGCAGGACTCATGGTGTCGCTTGCAGAGACGCAAACCCTGACAACCTGCCCCAGTCACCCTACTCCTTCTCTTCACAGGGGTCACTGGGCCAGCCGCTCATGGCTACCTGCCCCTCGCATGGCCAGGTCTCTCCTCCCCAAAGACACAAGACTAAGAGTTTCCCCAGGGACCCCGACAGACTTCAGACTTGCCCCAAAAGGTAGGGATTCCTATCTGCCCTCTCTCCTGGGGCAGACAGGCCCTCCCCCAGCTCATCCGGATGGGGCCCTGCTTCATTCTCTTCAGAGAAGAGCCAAACCCTGAGCCTCCATCAGCCTCTCCCTCTTCCTCATCAATTCAGGATCTCATCTCCAGCATGCAGGAAGTCCTTCCTCCTGTCTAGCCTCCATTCCTTCCACAAGAGTCCCGATTGCTCTTGTGTTCTCAGGGGTGTTGGAAAACTGCAAGCCTGTCACCCTCTTTGCGCAATCAGCCAGCCAGGACTGAGTTCATTCTCTTTCCTTCTTTGGCACATCAAGTCCTCTCAGCCTTCTCTTCTCCAGGATCAATAATTCCCCATGCCTAGTGACCCTCCTGACCTCAAGGGATCTGGAAGCCCTGTGCTGACAGGCTCGTACCCAGGTTGTACTGACACGGATAGAGGCCCATTTCCCAGGCCCATTCTGGTGTCAGGTGCCCAGTTGGCAGACGAGCCAGAGTCAGGCAGGTCTGAGAACAGTGACACCAGCCCCTCCCTCGAGGACCAAGGCTCTGCTGACCCCACCCCCATCACCCGAAAGGCCTTCTCAGCAGCAGAAAACCTACTCCCAGCCCCCAGGGCTCCCAGCTCCACAGCACAGGAGCAAGAGCAGCCTGGCAGTGCTGACTGGTAGAGCCCAGCAGAACACTGGCCCAGTCCTAAATCTGACTTTCATTTCTCTCCACTCCCCAGGGAATAGGCCCCCCTTTATCCTGGCACAGCCCCAGCCGCCTGCAAAGTAGACAACTCCCACTTCCTATATAGGGACAAGCCCAGAACAGTCCATGGTTCTGTCCAGCTCAAGCCAGGAGGCAGCAGCAGCTTTGACCCCTGCCCTCCTCTCCCTGCCACAACCTCCTCCACACATCCGCCACAGCCCCTGGCCTTGGGGAGAAAGCCCCCTCCACCAGGAACCCAAAACCAAGCCATGGCGGGGGAGAGGTTTCAGAGGGCTGGAGGCTGGGACATGAGTCACCCCCACCTGACAAACCTGCCCCCACCTTCACCACCCACACACACCATCCTGGACTCTTGAATTCCCTTCTCCCCAACTCCCAAGCAGAGACTATCAAAAAAGGGATGGCAGAAGAATTCTTCCCAGAGCCACGCTAGGTGATACAGCAGGATGGGCTCTGGGCTTGGAGCCAAAGGACCAAATGCCAGCCTTGGCCCTACTTGGGTCTCGCTGTGCAACCCTGGGCAAGTTACTTAACTCCCCTGAGTTTCAATTTCCTCACCTGCAGAATGGGGTGACGATACTTGCCTAGAGTAATGATCATAAAGATTAAGTGAGAACAGTTCATGAAAGTGCTTGCAATCTGTAAGTAGTCCCTTGCCGTTTAAGTTACCATTTATCAAGTGCTTATTGGGTGGGTGGTATTATTATTTCCATTTTGCCCAGGAGGTCACTGAGACTCAGAGAGGTGAAGTGACTAGACCAAGGAGAACTGGGAATCAAACCTAGCTCAGACCAAGCCTAAACCCCTATGCTCAGAACTGCCCCACTATAACATCTGTCCAAATAGCCCTTTTGTAGCGGAGTCAGCTGCCCCATCTCATTCTAAGGTGGCTCTTTTCCCCAAGCCCTCCCAGGCGGGGAGATTCCCCCTCACCTGTACCTGCCAGATCGGTACCCCTTTGTTCCCACATGATGCATTCTCAAAGCCTCATCCCTGGCAGCCCAAACAGAGGTTCCAGAGGGAACAGGGTCTAACTGGGGTTCGGGGTGGGACTGGGTGGAGGGATGGAGAGGGCTCATGTCACCCAAGCTGAGGCTTGACCTAGCAAGAAATGACCACGTGGATCCTACCTTTTTTTCCCTCTCCTTCCAGTCCAGTAAGTAGCCAGTTTGCACCTCCTAGCAATACTTCCTCAGTATTATCTTTTCATTGCAGCCACAAACCAGATTAGCTAAACTAACCATTTAACCCGTATAATTACAATGCCTTCCCCTCCTCCACTTTGGCACAGAGAAGAGGGAAAACAGGTTATTTTGCCCAAACTCCTTGCCCTTGTGACACCCGTGGAGCAGAAGAGGCATGGAACTCCCCCGACCCAGGACATTCCATGGGGGTGGGTCTGACCTCCACCCCCACTCTCCCATCTACCCTCATGGTAGAGTTGTAGCGGTAAGGGTCCTCCCAAGTGAGTCAGTGCAAACAACCCTGATCCCCCCAATCTTCCCTTCATCCCAGGAATGAAGGAGAACCTGGCTCTTGGCTCTTACATCTCCCCGACTCTGTTCCCCAAGGAGGCCAGGGAAGGGGCTCTCAGGGAATTGGGGGCGGGGGGCAGCGGCTACTGTAGCTGTCTGAAATCTTCCCCACTGAAGTCTTCCTCCAGTCCCACTTTCCCCATCGAATTACTCTCAGGAAAGGGGGTGGGTGGGGAAACGACTGCAAAAGCCTCCTGAAGGAATGCACCTTCAAAACCCAGAAATCAAATGGAAATCCAGCCTCATTTCTCTGCACTCTTCGGACTCAATCACCAGCCAGCTAAATAACATGGGGGATGGGACAGAGGAAAAAAAAAAAAAAAAGATCAGAACAATCGCTCCCCCCCACCCTCAGCCAGCTTGGCCCGGCCCTGCCCCACCCCCATTCCTGGGGAGGGGGGCAGAGCTCGGGAGAGAGCCTGTAGAGCAGGCCTCCTGCGAGGGGGTGTGGTGGTCCCCGGAGGCAGGAAGAGAAGGAAGAAGCTGCTTCCCCTTTGGCCCCCCTCCCCCCCCACCCCGGCCCCCACCTCAGGCCCCAGGGGCCCAGCAAACAGGATGGCGGTGGGGGCTGGGAGGACGGGGTCACAGCGCAGGCACTGGCCCAGGTTCAGCCTGGCCGGCTGGGGGAGGGGGCTTTGCTCCGAGAAGGACCCCTTAAGCCTGGGGGAAGCCCAAGGCAAGGAAGCAGGAAACCCCCCAGAGAAAGCTGCCGTAAATACTTCTTCCTGGAAAGTTTGTTTTGGGTGATTTTTCCGCCAAGAAGAAGATAGAAAGGAAGGGTAGCGCTGTTCCTATATCAACACTCTGGAAGCCGCAGCTACTGGAAACTGGGCCGGTGAATTCTCCACCCGTGCACGACCCCTCCGCCCAGACCCCAGTCTTGAGCCACGGGTGCCAGACACCGGCTGGGCTCCGCGCCGGGCCCAGCACCAATCCCACGGCCATCCCATCCCGCCTCCGCTGGCGGAGCCAGAGCCCGGCACCCAGCCGAGCGGAGCAGAGGGACGCGCCGCAGGTACAGTCCCGACCGGGCTCGCAGAGCTGGAGGGCAGGACCTCTGGACTCCGTGTGCTCACCTGCTCGACAGGTGGGGCCCGCGTCGCTGGGAGAATGTGCGCTCAGCCCCCACGGTTGGGCAAACCGGGCGCAGACAATAGGGCCCCACCCAGGCCTGGGGGAGTAGAGAGGGAGGGAAAGCCAGGATGACGCGTGAGGTGGGGTGAGGGTGGCCCCAAAGAGACCAGCGGCAGCAAGTTTCCCAAACAGTACGTTCCTGACCACAGAGGGAGCGCTGGGACGCAGGCCGAGCAGGTTAAAGTCTCCTCCGCAGGAGGCAGCGCCAGAGTCAGGGACGCGGCCTCGAGCGAGCTCCGCGGGTCCCGGGGGAGGCGCGACCCAGAGGCACCTGCCCTGATGCCTCCCCACCCTTCTCGGACGCCGGCTCTCGGAGCCCCGAATCGCGTTCCGCCCGAACCTCGCGCCCACTTGGTCGCCGCGCCCAGGACCCCAGCGCGCCCCCTGCCGCTGGTGCAGGGTGGCGCTCCCTGGCTCCCGCCCTCACCTGCCAGGAGACCTCGGGAATCGGCCTCTCAGCCGCTCGCCCCTCTTCCCTCTCCCCAGAGATACCTGCCCCGATCGTCCGCACCTGCGTTTGGAGCCTGGCCGGGCTGGGTAGGGGTCGGGCCGGGCTGGGAGCCGGCGCAGGCTGCGAACTGAGCTCGGCGCGCTCGGGCGGCGGCTGCTCCGGACTCTGGCCAAGGCAGCAACTCAGTAACCGAACAAAAGGCGAAGGGACCTGACAGCCAAGCCACGCCTCTCGCCCCCTTGAAGCTCCGCCCCTGAGGGAGACGCCCACCCGCCGGTGTGGGCTCACTGGCTGCCTTGCTCAACTGTCCCATGGAGAGGCGGAGCCTCGCGCCCAGTCCCCTTTCACCGCCGCCTCTGTTTATCCGCTGGCCATTGGCCCCAGGGACTGCCACTCGGCCCTAGGGACGGTCTGCAACTTGAGGTTCCATCCTAACTCTGCACCTATTGGCAGATTGAGGGTTACTTCCTCCTGATTGGGCAAGGAACTGTCAGTAAGACTAAGGAAAGAACCAATGGGAGCGATGGGGTGTGTCTTGCCCCACCCTACCTCCGAGCAGGTAAGACTGATTACTCTCCCCTTCCCCCTACCTGTCCAACAGGTGAGTCAGGGGGCGCCATGGGAAAGGACAGACGCCTTCACTGGCCTGCCAACTCAGCGTCAGGCATGATGCTTCTTTGGGCTTATTCATCCTTGCCACAAAGTGGTAATAACATACTAGTATAGCATTTCATAGGCTTTTTTTCTGGGTTGGGATTTTTTTCCCCAAAGATGGAGTGCTTATGAGATTTAGAATTAGAAGGCTTGGATTTGGGTTCTGCTACTTAGGAGCTATATGACCTTAGGCAAATTACTCGTCTTTCACCCTGTTTCTCCACACCTGTAAAATGGGCACATGAGGTATAGCTCTCTCTCATGGGGGTGAAGGAAGGAAGGTTTGTGCAGTCACTTGGACAACTGCTAAATCTTAGAATTTAATGATGGTTTTTTGGGGGGGGTTTTTGTTTTTGTTTTTTTAATTCTCACGACAATTCCGAAAAAATTTTAGGGCAAAAAAATGGCCTCATTTCAAAGACAAGGAAACTGCTTCAGAGATGACAAAAGTAGAAAATGGCACATTCTAAACTAGAACCCCTTTCTCTTCTAATTTCAAGGCCCGCCAAACCACATGTTCTCCTGGTAGAATAATAGCATAGATATAAAATGTCAAAGCAGGGGCTGGGGAAAAGGTGAAAACAAATATTCTGGGGAGAGACAGATGACCAGTGATGTGTGACAAAGAGAAAGTATTGGTGGGTTTGGAAAAAGTCAGGCAGCAGATCTAAAGGACATCAACACTGGCATAAAAGAAATGGGGCAGCAGGCCCCTCAGTAGTGGAAGAGTCTGGGTTAGTTATCAGAAAGAACTTCCCAATAGGCAGGTTGGGAAGACAAGGGTCTTTCCCTTCTGTGGTTGATGAAATGCATGCCTGCTGTATAGCGTGCCAAGGATCTTACAGACATTTATTAACATTTATTAACACAAGTATTGAGCACCAACTGTGTGCTAGACACTGGGTTAGACCCGGTGACAAGGAAAATCAAAATGACCCCAACCCTCAAAGGGCTTTCAGAGGGCCAAGTGTAAACAGGTCACCTTAGCCACTCTGTGTGCGTCGGCGTTGAAGGGGTGATTGTTCAGGAAAGGGTCCCCCCTCAAAAAACCTTTACATCCCCAAAACTAGCACACAGGATGGGCTGGATGGAGGTACCTCAGCAGCATTCTTGACCACTTTCTCCACCAGAGAAAGGAATGATGGTGAAACAGTCTCACTTCTGATACTTGTGCCATCCAAGAAGTCTTCCTGGAAGGGGCCAGGGAGACATCAACATCCCCAGCCAGTTACCATCCACTGCCCTGTGCTTTGTTTCCCTTACTCCCCGTCTTCCAGCTTACCCCAGCATCTTTCTCCCTACCTTCCCCCTGCCCCACCCACCTGCTTGCCACCCAGCCGTGCCATGCAACAGCCAGCCCCCAGCTGGGGAGGAAAAGAGCTCCCAGACCTAGGCTGCTGCTCCCACCAGGGCTTCACTTCCTTCCTCTCCCACCTCCCATCTTCCCCTGCCCACTTCACACACCCCACACAGGCAGCACATAGACACACACGCTTCCCAGACCTAAGCCTGGCTTAACTCCTTCCTTTCTCCTGACTTCAGCATATAGGCAGGGTAGGGCTGGTTGACTGCAAAGGGGTGGAGAAGATGGGGTAGGTGGAGAAGCAGAAATAAGCCTTCAGAATAAAGCGTGTGTGTGTGTGTGTGTCTCCCCAGAATGCTCCCTGCATGTCAGTCTGAAACATGCTGCAAAAAGCTGGCCCCAAAGCTCAGGCTGGGACCAGCTGGAGGCACCACCGCAGCAGCAGGAAAGACTAGGGTAAGAGCTGCATCTCCCAGATCAAGGGTGTTTCTGCATGTTTATTAAGCACCTGCTAGGCACTGAGGATTCATCTGTAGGATACAGAAAAGAATCAGAAAATGATGGTTACTAGAATCCGTTGTCTGTATAGGGGATTTGGTCTCACAGGGCAAGGAGATGCCTAGGGATAGGGATGAGAATCCCTGTGGCCACAGTCTCCTCTGTAGCTTGAACTTGAAGGAAAGGCCATGAGACCATCTTACCCAGTACCCTGCCTCCAAGCCCTTAAAGGCAGGGATTTCTCTGTTTGACAGATCTCCAGGAAAGGAGATGATCCGTTCTTCCTTATATGAATACTCTTGTCTCCTTATTCTAACACTGGCAAATTCCTCCTGGTGTCTAGCTTCAATTTGTATCCCCGCAGTTTAAACTCATTTCTCTTGCCCAGAGCTCAGTGGAAGCAGAGTCCTTGGGCTGCCAAGAACACATATGGTCAATTCAACCTTGTAGATTTCTGGGTCCTCAGAGTAAAGAAGGAAAAGGCATCAAGTGGCCTCTCCCAAGTCACCCCAGAGACAGGAGTTACTGGCAAGGAGGGGTCTGATGAGGGCAGCTGGTGGGGGATGGGCAGGCGCTTCCTTAGAGGAAGGTGACAGAGGCAGCCAGGCTGCCCTCCTCATCTCCCCTTTCTTCCTCTCAACCTCCACGAGGCCTCTGGCCCATATAAGGAGGTACGTGAGTCTCTGTTGTCTGTTCACAATCAGCCCTTTCTCTGTGGGGGCCCCTTCCCCAGGCAGAGGCAGGCAGACATTTAGATCTGCACACACACACACACACACACACACACACACAACCTTGCGTGCTCACCCTCAGGGATATACACTCAAGGGCACAGATTCAGACACACAAACACCAGCTGGGGCAGCACTCTTTCCCCAATACACTCAAATACACACACACGCCCTTCTTCCATCCTCTTCGGCCTAAGTTGGCCTCGGGGATGGCCGCCTCCATAAAGAAAGACCAGCTGAACACATGGGATGCTAAACTTCAGGCTGCTGATGGTCCCTTTCCACCACCCAGCAGCTCTCCCCTGGCGTTACAGCAGCGGGAAAGGAGCACAGACAAGTGGAAGTCATTCCCAAGTGGCAGACCGCAGTCCCAGGCAAAGGGGCAGAGCCATCCTGCCTGGGTCCTGCCCTTCAGAAAGCCCCTGCTCCGGTTCTTCCGGGGTTGCACCCCTCCACACAGGGCCAAGGGGATGAACCTACACAGAGTTCATGCCTCACCCCTTGGAGACCACACTCCGGGTACTTGCCCAGCACTGACCCTGCTTCTAGGGCCTGTGGGTCTCTTACTCAGGCTCTTCCTCCTGTTCGACAACAGCACCACGCGTGGTGTGTGCAGAGTAGGCCAAGGGGTGACGAGGGGCAGTTATGGGAAAGGGATGCTCACAGCGGGGACACACACGCATGTGCACTTTGTGGTGTGGGGGGAGCCAGGGGTGCAAAGGGGAGGGGAGATGGCCCAGGAGCTGGGGGCCAGGGAAGAGTTTTCCGTAGGCTACCGTGTTCTGAGGAGTCAGAAGTCTCAATTCCGGCCTGGCTTTCAGGTCTCATTGGAGGTATACTTGGCAAGGTGTATCTTTTTTTTTTTTCCCCTAACAAAAGAACATTTATTCTTCTCTTCCTTATTACAAAACAACACATGTTAAGCATATTAAAAAAAAAAACAACATGAAAAAAGAATCAGCTATATAGTTAAATAATCACTGTTCATATTTTGTTGTATATATTTCCAGCATTTTCTCTAAGCATTTTCACATACCCATTTGTTTGGGTTTTTTTGGATTATAGTTGATTTACAACACTGTGTTAGTTTCAGGTGTACAGCAAAGTGATTCAGTTATACATATATACATACTCATTTTTTTTTAGATTCTTTTCTCATATAGGTTATCACAAAATTTTGAGTAGAGTTCCCTGTGCTATACAATAGGTCCTCGTTAGTAATAAGCTGTATCTTTGAACAGTTAGCTTGACTTGTAACTTATTTAGTTCTGTGTATGTGTGACTCTGCACTGCTGTCCCTGTCTGCTGCCCCTGGTGTTGAGGTGAGGGGACTTGCTCAAGGTAACCCCTTCAGGCCCAGGGAGAGGACACTGGCTACAGAAGAGTCTCCCAGATGCTTCTGGGGGTGCTCCTGCCACTTTTCCTGCCCTTTGTCCAGGGGAGGAACCTCGAGGCCAGAGGCTGCCCACGGCTTGGCCCAGTGGCTGTGTGCCCAGCTGGCCTGGGGAGGGCTCTTAATTACAGAGGTAGCTCCAGCCACACTTCTCTGCAAGGCGAGGCGTGTGGGTGGGGATGGAATGTCAAAGGGAAAACTGGGAGACAAGAAAATAGAGATAGGATGGGCCAGAAATAGCTCGGGCCAGGGCGAGATACCAGGGGCCGGTGGTGGTGGTGGTGGAGGGAGAGGCTGGAGGAGGGTCAAGACCTCTCCAGAGAATGTCTGTCTCCAAGCTACCCCCCTTTACCTACCTCAGCCCTTCAAGTTACAATTTCAGGGTTTCAGAAGCCCAACAGGGTGGGCCCCAAGCATCAGGACTGTGTTCTGGAACTGGGTCTCCCTGGGTCTCTGAGCAACCCCCTCCCCATCTTGAGCGGGTTGGAGGAAGGGAGGGGGCGAGGCCTTGCCACTTGAGTCACCCGGCTTCCTGCTTCTGGCATGGGCGACGCCACTCGAAGGCTGACACAGCTGGGGCCCCACCCGCCCTGCCAGCCTGCCTGCCCCTCCCTCCCCCAACAAGCCAGGAGTGACGCCTGCCCCGACAAGCGCCCTTCTCACCGAGAGGCCACCCCTCTCCTGCCCGCACGCCCGCGTGGTTGTGAACACACACACACACACACACACACACACACACACACACACACGGCAGGAGTTTCTCCCCGATCTATTGAGAGTCCTTGGGAAGAGGGAGGACGAGTCTAATCAGAGCCCCCTTCCTTGTATATGTGGGGAAACCGAGGCTGGAGCCAGGAGAAGAACTTCCCCAAGGTCACACCAGCAAACTCCTGGCAGTTGGGGGGAGGGGGGCAGATGACAACCAGCCTTGGGAGAAGTCGGCTGGAGGTGTGACTTCAGGCAAACCTCGGGGTTAGAGAGCCGCGGCTGGGGGAGGGGCGGGGCAGGGCTGGCCGGCGCTCCTTCGGGGTCTCAATCCGTAACCTCCCTCACTTCCTCTAAACCGGCTAAGCCGGCGAGGGCACTACACAGACCCACAGCCATCGATTCTGCAGAGACCCTTTCCCCACCTCCTCTGCACTCTGGCCTCCCTGGTCTCCCTGCCCTGGACTCTACCTTCGTGGGAACCAGGACCAAGATTTGCAGGCCCCCAGCCTTGTACATTAATCCCAGCTGCTCCAGGCCCATCCTGTGGCCACCAGGGAATTTGAGAGTTGAGATCCTTGAATATTTCATCAGCACTTTAGCCTCCAGTTGAAGAAGCAGCCAACTTACAGCTCATGGGTAATTTATGGCTCCAGCAGAGAACCTGGAAGTGGGGAGGGGGAGGGGCAGGGAGCGAGGGGGAGGGGCAGGGACCGTGGGGGCGGGTGAAGCCTGGACCCGGCTGTGGATGTTGCTGAGGGTGCTGTGAGAAGCCGTCTCCATCTAAAGTATGTTTCAGGGCGGGGGAAGAACTCCAAGGCCAGGGACATTTCCATTTTTGAGGATATCAAGGTATTACCAGAAAAAAAAAAGGTTATCAAAATAATTATGCCAAAGGTTAAAGTTACATGACAAGCATTTTCTGACTTCATTCCTGTGTAACTGTGTGCCTAACCTCACTTGGAGAGAACAAAAACTTTATCTCTTTAATGGCTGTGAAGCCTCCAGAAAGACCCCTGCTCCCCACACCCACCCGGGGCCAAGGAAAGGGGCCAGACTCCCCAGTTAGACTGGCTGAACCTCACTCCTTCCTAGCCTCCTCCTCCAGGAAGGCTACCAGGATTTAGCCAAATGCTCAAAAGGAAGGAATCTCAAATGGCCACCACTTAACTTTGTTCCAGGAATATAACATAGCACTCTTCTTGTTAAAGGAAAGCTGAAAAAGTGACCCAAAATAGAAAATGTCAAATTCTCTTGGCCTCTTCTTTACCAAGGCACCTACCTGAGTTCTTCCCTTCTTCCACAGATTCAGAGAATCAAGTATACGTCAGGGGGGTGGGGCGGGGGGGGGAGATAGGATAAACAAGCAGCCGTGTCCTCCTCTTACTTCAGTTTCTCCACGTGAGTCATGGGCATGAGAGGTGCTCCCATCCCAAGACCTTCTTTGGGGTCAGAAGAGATGCTATCCAGGTACATGGGTGCCAGCTGGGACCCAGGGAGGTGGTGATTATGGAGTGATGTGTCCCCAGTGTGGGCTGGGGCTGGCTCTGGTGGGCACCCCCAGCACTCAGCATACTCCCACCTAATCCCCAGGTCATCCTAGAGTTTTATCATGTGGCCCTGGAAGCCCAATCTAGTCTCTCTGGGCCTCAGTTTCCCCATCAGTGAAATTGGGGCCATCTGCTGGAGCCATCCTTGGAGGGAAGTTGCAAGAGGAGGCCTGGATGAAGGCCCCCGAGTGGAGAAGCTGCGTGGGGCTTGGGCCCTGTGGCTGCCAGGACTCCCCCAGTAAGGTATGAGGTTGACCCCAATGCCAACTGGACACAGCCTTCTGACACAGGAAGGGGTCATTCTTTGTCCCCAGGGGGACCCTACTTTCCCAGAGAAGAAGAACACTTCAAGAACTATTTCTCAAACCTAAGCAGGGAACTTCTTCCATTGCAGTTTACAAGAATTTGGGGGATCCCATGGGACACCCCCCCACCTCCCTTGGCCATCACTTTTCAGGATTCAAGAGGCTGGTCTAAATGACCCCAGTGAGTCTGTCCCCAGGCCCTCCCAGGGAAGCCGACATTGGGAGGTGGGACTGGGCTGTGGAATCAGGCCTGAAACTGAGGCTTGATTGCCTGCTCTTCCTCCCTACCCTCCCCCCTTTCCTCTCTCCCTTCTGGAACTCTCTGCGTCCTCGGTGAGCTGTGGCAATGTGTGGGCTTTGTCTCCATGTGTGGCCCTCACCTTCCTCTCCTCAGCCCCAGCTGGCAGCGTAAAAGGACCAAGCCCACTCTGGGGACCAGAGAGGAGACCAGTGTGTTCTCTGCTCTCTCTCCCTTCTCTGAGCATCATGGATTTAGGGAGAAATGTTTCAAACCCAGCTCAGCCACCCCCCACCTAGAGGAACCTTGGACAGGTTGCTTCTCATTCCTCAGCCTCACCTGTGGCAGGAGGGAATTGATACCTACTTTGCAAGACTGTTCTGAAGGCTATGAAGAACCTGCCAGAGAGCCCAGCACATAGTAGATATTCCATACATTGTAACAGAGATGCTCTCCTCAGGATGCGGTCTTTCTGGGTCCAGGACACCTCTGTGGCATCTGAGTCTGGCCCTATTGTGTGAGGTCGTCATCCCCAGTGCCCTTTTGGCCGCCTCTAACCTAGCCAATTTGCTACAGATGGTAGGGCTGCTGAGGTGCTGCGTGAGGAGTTGGGGGCGGGGTAAGAAGAGCGCCGAGTGAAGCAGAGACGTGGAGGAGGCGAGGACGTCTGGGCTGGGTGGGGTTGGGAGAATGGGCAGGAGGGCCCCAGAAGGCCCACGCTGGGACTCGCTGGAACTCGGTCTCACCGGTCTGGGGAGCCGGCCGGGCAACGGGGAGACGCTGGCATCAGGGAGAGGTGGGAGGGGCTGGCGGCGGCCTGGGATGGAGGAGCTGAGTAAGGCCCACTGGAAGGTGAGGGCCTGGGCTAACGCCGGGATGAGGGTGAGTGCCTACAGAGGGGTAGCCTTCTGCTCCCAGGGGACACCCCCTCACCCTCACGCCGCCCTCAGATGCACACTTGGACACACACATCAACACACTTCTTAAACCGCACTCCACTCCCGCCCCGGTCTCCCAATCCTCTCACCCTGCTCTGTTTTTCCATCTCACTTATTTAGCATAGCCAGAAAACTCATTTATTATGACATTTGTTGTTTATTGCCTGTCTTCCCGCTGGAATGCAAGCTCCGCGAAGGCAGGGTGCGTGGCCTGCTTCGCCCACTATTGCACGCCCAGCACCTACGGCGCGCCCGGCCTATGATAGGCGCTCAGTAGATACGTGCTGAGGGGGTGAACGAACCCTCTCCAATCACAGTCACCAATACGCGCACCCTCAGGGACGCATGTGCGAACCCGCTCCGCCGCCCACGACGCTGCCACGGACACGCCCAGACACGTGCACGCAGGCGCCAGCTCACATCCACTCGACACGCACGCAGACCTCGCTCCAGCGCACAGGCGCTTTCAGACGCACACCCAGCCGTCCAGATTCCAGAGCTCCTACTCACGCGGGCACGCTGGAGCACGTCCCTGCTCCCCACCCTCCCAAGGGCCAGCCCTGCAGGGCAGCCCCTCCCAGAAACAGGGGGGCGGGGCCTCGGTGGAAGCTGACAACACAGCAGCTTGAGGGGTGGGGCGGGGTGCGGCCGCCCTGGCACCTGGGAGCTCTCGGGAGACGCTGCCACTGCAGACCCACCTATGGGAGGGAGGAATGAGGTCACCGGCGCCCCCAGCTTTGACCCCGCCCGTGCTCCACACTCAGACTCTGGCCTTCCTAGCCTCAACTTCACCAAAGGCCCAGGAAGGGCATGGGGTGGAGCAGGGAGTCCTCCTGGGCCCAGAGATGGGCAGGGCCCAGGCTAGGTCACCTGGCACACCTGGGCAGGGGTGTGGACAGTGAGAACTGGGCTTACCAGCTTCAGCTCCACCCACCAGTAGGAGGAGAAAGCTCCTCCACCACCGTGCAACTGGGAGACCAGAAACGTGGGCAGTGGGGCAGAACTGTCACCTGGCTGGGCCTAGCCCAGGGTCCCTCCCCAGAGAAACCTCTTTTGCCCCCAATTCCCAGCTCTGGAACATGAAGGCGGCGGAGAGGGGGGCGGCGGTGGGACACTTGTGAATCACAGGGCTGGATGGTAGCCACCTCCAGATTCTCTGCCCCCCAGAGTCAGTGCAAGATTGGCAAGACGGTCTGGCAGTCCCACTGCCACCACAAAGTCTCCTGTTATCAAGGCGTATCCCTAGGGCTCCTCCGGCCGCTGAGAGGGCCCAGTTCCATGCTGTGGAATGAATGGGGGAATGGGCAGAGAGGGCAGGGCAGGACATGCTTGCTCTGACTCTAAGGAACCTGAGTCAGTAAATGCTTGGAGAGTAACAACCGGAAGTAAATGTCCTTGGCCCCCTCCCCGCATTCCCTGAGGGAAGCAATGCTGAACTGGGAAAATACCACCATTCCACCTTAGAAATCTGAAACCATCATCTTCCCAGGACTCAGGCGGAACTGCGTCCTCACGCCCCCTAGCGGCAGATTGCAGTTGCAGGCTGCTACTCCTCGCGGTCGCAAACACCCAGGGTCCACAGAGGCCAAACTGTGGCCCCTCACCTGTCTCCACATTTACTAATAGGGGAGGTGGGTGCCGAGGGAGGAAGGGAAAGACTTAGACCCCCACCATTCCACCCAGGGGATTCTGGACCCCAATACCGTGATTCATTCAACAAGAAGTGTTTATTGAGCACCTACTGCCAGTGCGCCAGAAACCGCTGGACTCCTGGTCCAGCACTCCTCATGATGCCAGCGGCCCCTCTGCTGTGTCTGCAATTCAGGCTGAGACCCCAACCAGGAAGAGCTGGAACCTTCTCCTCCAGGAGACTGTCCCCGCTGGGTGGGGAGGACACTGGGAGGAGGGCAGGCCCGTCAGCACCTGCAGCACCACCATCCTGTAGTCCAGACAACCAGAGAGGAGGCAGGAGTCTGGGGAGCACTGCTCACAGCGGGGACAGGATGGGGCCTGGTCAGCTATGTCCATTTTACATGTTTAATAAATAGTTCTTGTTGCTGCCCAGGCTGGTGAGGGTGGTGCTATTGGGCCCAGGCTTCCCAAGCTCTTGAGAGGTGCAGGGGGCCCTCTTCTCATGCTAGGTCAGGCTCTGGCTCTGAAAAATGAAAGGAGAGAGCATTGGGGTTAGCTCTCCCATCCCCAAGTATCTGGGTGCTGTCCTGGGGGGAGGTGGCACAGGAAGGAGTGAGGGTCCCCGGGAACAGGTCTCAGCTGGTTCCTGTTCCAGGAAGGATGCCACCCCCACCCCCCTACCAGGTGGGACAGGGTTGCTAACAGGCTGGAAGCCCCCAGAGGAGGGGTGCCAGCACCCACTACACCTACTCCACAGCCTCTGCAGCCCAGTGCTTGGATCCTTCTGTCCCTAACCTCCAGCCCAGGCTGCAACCCCACCCCTCCACCAGGACTCAAGTCACTGACCAGCCTCAGCCTCATCACCCTTGGCATCCGGCTCCTGCCACCAGTCAGCATAGATGCTCTCCTCGTAGTCGCCCTCCCCTTCAAACTCGGCATCAGATGGGGGCTCCTCAGGCTCCATGGGCGGTTCTGTCTCCTCCAGCTCCATCTAGAGCAGCCCCAGGATGGGAGGAGAAACCAGGTCATAGCAGGCACAAGCCCAGATCAGATCCCTTCCTGGCCAAGGGACCCTCCCAAACCATCTCGGTCCCAAACCCCTCCTTCCCAGTCTCACTCAAGATCTCACAGAGGAACGATTGGAGGGTTTCTCCCAAAGTCCTGTTCCCAAACTGCCCCCCTCCCTGAACTGATGCCTGGGGCTCCACTGGCAGATATTCAGGGTTGGCGTACCTTCTCCCTCTTCACAGCCCACCTTTTAAGCACAAATACACGGGCAATACTGCATCTGTGAATACTGTCTGCTCATGCTGTTTCCCGGCCAGGAACGCCCTCACTCCCCTGTGCTTGGATGGCCCTTGTTTCCGCCTCCAACGCCAGGCATCAGCTCCAGGACGCAGCCCTTGCTGATGACCCTGGCTGGGTCTGGAGTCCTCGTCCAGTGCCCCATGCTGCGCTCTCCCATTGCACTAAACCAACTGTGAGCTGCTTGGACGAGGGACCGTGCCTTTCATCAATTTACCACAGCCCCAAGCAGTGTCTGGCAAACAGCAAGCAACAACTACCAGTATCAGAATGGCTACCTCCCCCTGAGCACCTACTATGTGCCAGCTCTACACTAAGTGCCTTACGTGCTGAGGATCTCACTGAATTCTCACCACAACAGGATGAGATGGCCATTATTCTCCCCAGGCAAGGGATGAAGAAATGGAAGTTTGAGGGTAACTTAAGACATGCCTGGAGGCCGCCCCACTGGGAAGTGGTGGAGCCAAGTCTGGGGGCTCACAGAGCAGACCCGGCCCTCTGTTTGAAGAGGGGGGGCGGCTGGCTGCATGAACAGTGGAGGGGATGGATAAATAAGCACTGGGCAGCACTGAGCCTCCGAGGACTCAGGCTCTCAAACCCTCATTCAGAATCAGTGTCGTAGCACACTGTGGTCCTTGCTTCCTGGCATCCTGCGTTCGTTCAATTCAGTTTTGGAGCACCAGCTGTGCGCCGGGTCCTGTGGGAGAACTGGGAATAACCTGGTCCCTGTCCTGGAGCACAGTCCTCTAGGACAGCGGTCCACAACCTTTTTGGCACTGGGGACTGTTTCAAGGAAGACAATTTTTCCATGGATGGAGGTGGGGGGGAATGGTTTTGGGAAGATTCAAGTTCATTACATTTATTGTGCCCTTTGTTTCTATTATCATTACATGGAAATAATGAAATAATTATACAACTCACCATGATGCAGAATCAGTGGGAGCCCTGAGCTTGTTTTCCTGCAACTAGATGGTCCCATCTGGGGGTGATGGGACCGCCTCAACTCCACCTCGGATCATCAGGCATTAGATTCTCACAAGGAGCGCGCAACCTAGACCCATCGCATGCGCAGTTCACATTAGGGTTTGCACGCCTGTAAGAATCTAATGCCACCGCTGAGCTGACAGGAGGCGGAGCTCAGGCAGGGATGTGAGCGATGGGGAGCGGCTGTAAATACAGAAGAAGCTTCGCTTGACTGCCTGCCGCTCACCTCCTGCTATGCGGCCCAGTTCCTAACAGGCCATGTACCGCTAATGGTCCGTGGCCCATGGGTTGGGGACCCCTGCTCTAGGAGATGGGGCAGAATGAGGACGAGGATGAGGGCTGCAAATACTCCAGTCCAAGGAGGCACCTAGGGTCAAGTAGGCACTGCAAGCCCAGGAGACAGAGCCAGGACGTGCAGCAAGGGCTTCCTGGAGTAGGCACCACCAGAGCTGAGCCCGGCAGAAGTGAGATTCCGACACGTGGAGAAGGGGGGCGTGAGAACATGGAGCGGGGAGACAACAGCAGCTGTAAATAAGGGAGAGGTGCAATCTCTCTGCTTCTTAATAGCTGACTGCCCGGAGCTGGGGCTGAGCTTTGGCGCAGCGGCCCCAGAAGGATCAAGGGGTCTCCATCACCACCCAGGCCTGCAGGGTAGAGGGCCCACTTACCTCATCATCTGACTGCAGGTACATGTGCACAAACTCCAGCAGCTCCCGAAGCTCAGCTGTCTGGTTGTGGTAGAGCACGGCCTCCTGGGAGGAGGGAAGGAAAGTGAGGTGAGCTGGGCCCTGCTGCCAGATGGTGGAGGAGCCAGAGCTCCTAGGATCTGGGTCCTCTGGCCCTTTTACAGCTCAAGGAGCAGAAAACAGGTATCAGTTCACATGCTGATTGAAAAATCATAGCTGCCAAAGCGCTGGGTTAAGAAGGATTCTGAGTGCCTCAATCAGTTAGCAAAGTCTGCCACCAACAAGGAAATGGAGAGTGGCACCATGTGCCCCATATTTGCCAGCCTTGCTCTAGACTCCCAAGGGGTTTCCTCAGTTGGTCTAGGTTAGGGGGTCCCTGGGGAAGAAGGGCAAAGGCCAGCAATGAGGATAAAGAGGGTGGGGAGGGAGCAGGCAGGAACACGGGTATTTTTTACCTCCCACATCCCAGGCACTGTGCTGGAAAGGTAGGCAGTACTGCCCACATTTTACAGGTGAGGCAACAGATTCAGAAAAGGTCAGTAGTGTTCCCAGGACCACACAGCTGGCGGGTCTGAACCTAGAACTCCAACTACAACCCATATTCTTTCTTTTTATTTCCCATCCTGCCTTGGAGGAAGACAGGTTTTTTAAAAATCAAATCACATGTCCTGAGAATGCCTTGGTGATGCCCACCTCCCTGGGCTGGAAGTCCTCCTCCTCCAGGCCCCAGCGGGCTCTGTGGAAGCGATAATACACAAGGTTCTGCTGCATGACATTGTCTTCAGGGTCGAAGAGCATGTAGCTGGCGGCACTGCGGGCAGCCTGGCGCACGTCGTTCACTGCAGGCAGGACAGGAGTGAGGAGTGGCCCTGGCACTTCCTCACCTTCAGGGATAACCCTCACCTAACCCACCCCTATCTCCCAATTTAGTCCAGTGCCCCTGGCTCCCTAGCTGCCTCCCAGAATACCTGTTGGGTGCTTCACCCCACCCAGTAATAATGCAAGCTAGAATGTACTGGGCACTTACCCTATGCCCCGTGGAACTCACTGAAGTCTCACCGCTATTGTCATCCCCATTTTACAGATAAGAAATCCAAGGCACAGAGAGGTTAAGTAAACTGCTCGAGCTCACACAGCTGGAGAATGATGGCACTGGGGAATCACAGGCTGGTGGCTCAGCCTTCAATCTCTTTGCCAGCTGGACCACAAAGGGTCTCCTGGCTCCTTGGTCTTCAGCTTCTCCTCTCCAACTCCAGCCTGATGGAACCCTGGCATCTCTGCATTGCAGAAGCCCCAGAGATTGGCCATCTTAGTCCCAGCTGATGCCAGAATCTCTCTCAAGTGAGGAGAGCCTTAAGTCCTGGTGCTACTTTTTATCAGCCATGTGACTAACGGGCCTCTATGAGCCTCAGTTTCCTCATCTGAAAAATGGGTCCAGTAATGTCAGCTACTGGTGGCTTGTGAGAGGATCAAGTGAGATAAACAGATGTGGCAGGGCTTTGTAAACTGTCAAATGCTGTGCAGTTGTTAACTATCTAGTCATTTACCCAAGAGGCCCTTGAATTCTCTCCTGAGGCTGCTCTCTGTTCCCTCCCACAAGCCTCTCACCTGCCTCACCACCCCCAGTCTTCCCTCCTATCACCAAGGGTCCTCAATTCTGAGTCAGTTTCATTCCCAGTGCAGTGCTCTCCTCCGCCCCAAGCCCGCCAGGAGGCTCACACTTGTAGTAGGCAAACTGCAGGTAGTGATACATGGTGGCCACAAACTTCTCCACGAAGTAGCCGCCCACGTTGGGGGTCAAGTTGGCCTCACAGTCCACCTTGCACTGCAGGGATTCTGCAAAGAGATCTGGGGGTGGGGGTGGCAGTGGTGAGGAGCTGGTGTGCTGAACAGCTCCATCCCATTGATGGGGATGACAGAGATGGCTTCCAATCACAGCCCTGCCGGCTGATCGCATGAGATAACGTGTGTAAAGTGACAAGTGATGCTGAGGAAGGCCACTGTGGCCTGGGCTGACTTACCACCCCCAGAGCTCACCCACCACCCCAAAGCCAGAGGAAGCCAGGGCACTCTGAGAGGATGGCAGGTGAGCTTTGGGGGTGGGACTGAAGCCCAAATAAAGAAGTTCAGGACAGTCCTCTCTGCCCCTGCTGAGGAACTCTGCCCTCAGGGATCCCCAGACCAGGTGTGATTTCTGGCCACGAACTGCTTTCTGCACACACCTGCTGGGTAGTTTCTCACCTTGGCATCTTCGCATCTGTGTTGCCCTCTGCCTGGACGGCCTGTGAACCCAACCTCCCTAGACCCTTTCGGGATATCACCTTCTCTCTCCACCAATACCCATCAGCTTGGACACTCCCCACTGCAGCTCTCTGCACCCAGCATGAGTTCTGTTAGCCTCTCTCAGCCGACTGAAGGCTCTGAGGGTCAGGATAACACCTATGCATGTCTGCCTCCCAAACACTTAGTAGGCGCTCCATAAATGTGTGGGGAATGAAGGCTGGTGTTAAGGGGCCTTAGGAGTTCTGGGAAGCAGGGCCCTGTGGAAGAAAGGGGTGCTCACCAGGGTCTGGGTGGGGGGTACCTGCTATGGCTGGGTAGAAGTCCTTGAAGTCCACCTGCTCGTGGGCCCCCTCGCAGCCAGCTAGACACCGGGCAAAGACGGCCAGGTACTCGGCCAGGGCACGCTCCATGTCCTCAGTGCTGCTACGGAAATCTCCGCTGTTGTAGAGCTTCACAGCCCGGACGAAGACGGCCTGGGGGGGCGGGGACGCGGCAGGGGGAGTCAGGGGGACCCCAACACTTCCCCTCCCCCACGGGTCCTATGCGGGGACTCAGGGAGTTGCGACAGGGCCGGCCCTACCCAGGCGCCCCACCTCCCCACCTCGTAGGGCTGGGCCTCCAAGTCCGTAAGGGGCTCATCGGCGGCGTCCAGCAGCCCGCGATAGTAGCTGAGATACTTGGCGGTGAGCTCGTGTTTCGGGTTCCTCTGGAGGAAGGTGTAGGCCGCGGCCACCGCCTTCTCCAGCCGGTTCGCCTGCGGGGTGGGGACAGAGCGGGTCAGCAGGGCCAGAGCCCGCATCCCCGAGAGAGCGCGCACGAGGGCTTGGCGATCGGGATGCTGGATGAGAGCCACGCTCCTCGCGACCCGACGGGGCGACCGGCGCCGGCTGGGCGCGCACCTTGAACTGCGCGTAGTGCAGGTACTGGTAGGGCAGGCGGCTCTGGAAGTCGCGCAGCAGCTGGCGCGGCGGGTAGGGCACCTGGAAGGCGGGCAGCGAACGCTTGCAGCGCCGCAGGCAGGCGGCGCGCTCCAGGACGTGGCCGAAGAGCCGCAGCTCGCGCGACCACTCGTCGCCGCGGCCGCCGTCGGGGTCGGGGGGCGCGGGGCCGCTGCAGTTGGCGTGGCAGAAGGCCTCGCTGTCCCGCAGCAGCCGGTGCAGCCGCAGCGCCGCCTCGAGGTAGCGCGCGCTCTCGCGCCAGCTCTCGCCCTCGTACTGCTCCAGCGCGTGCCCGTAGGCAGCGGCCAGGGGCATCAGGTCCTCGGGCGGGAAGCCCCGGAAGCTGTACTTCTCGTACTGCGCCCCGGCGCTGCCCAGCAGCAGCCACAGCAGCCCCCACGCCGCCTGAGCCATGCCCCGCTGCGCGCCGGCTGGCTCTCCCCTCCGCGAGCTGGCGGCCCGGCCCGGCGGGCGGGCCCAGGGGCCCGAGCCTGGCCGGCGCGCCCGCTGGGTCTTAGCGCCGGGCACTGGGGGCAGCGAGGCGGGGTCGTGGCTTGAGTCACATACCCCGAGGGACCGAGGGCTGCGTCTCCACTCTTTTCAGAAAGGCAACACTATCCTGAGTCCCTGACCTCCTCCCCTTGGCAGACGGTGAGAGGGTGGAGGAACAATTCCCGCAGGGATGCGGAGCCCAGAAAGCCCCTCCCACACAAAGACAGTCCCCCCCACCCCGCCACCCCTTCCAACCTTAAAATGGAGAAATTGAGAGAGGTGCCACCTCCTTCTACTTGGCCCAAGCCCTGGAACCTGCTCTTCCTTCCATCACAGTGGTCCTTCTGCTGACTCCCCACTCCCAGCCCCGAGGAGGTCACTCCAAGTGTCCCCCCCAGCCCGCCACGCGGAGGCACACCCCTGGTTTTATCCTGAACACCCTCCACTCCCATCACCTCCCACTCGATCTCCATCCCCAAGTCAGAAAGTCCTCTGGCAGTCCAGCTCTTGCAGAACAAAGCAGCCCGTCCCTGGAGAGGCTGTCGCTGGGACAGAAGGGGTGGGAGGAAGCACGGAGCTATCACTCGGATTCTGGAGCCCCACCAGCCACCTGGAGAGGCCTAGATTTGGGGTTGCCAGCCAAAGAAACAAGAGATGCTTCAGTCCGGCTTTAGGACCTGGGGGGCTCCAGAAAAAAAAGACTCTGAACTTTTTTTTTTTCTTTTTTTTAAGTCGGCTCCGAATTCTCTACTTTCCCGAACTTCCCTACCCCTCCAGGCCTCAGGTCTCTCAGCCCCCAGGGTGGGGGTGGGGGTAAATCTGGAGTGCTTTGTGGTGCTTTTCTCCGACTCTAACACAAACAGCCTGGCCCTCCTTCTCCTATTCCACCCCCCTTTCCCCCCGCCCCGCCAGCTCAGCCTCCCCAGCCCCCATTCCACGTGGATCAGCCAGGGCGGGGGTGGGGATGGAGGACAGGAAGAGGGGGAGCCAGCTCTGGGAGGAGAGGGGGGTGAAGGAGTCTGGCGGCGGCGGCTCTCCCGCTCGCCCTCACTGCCGGCCGTCCCAGCACCAGGCACCATGTTCCGCTCCGGGCCCCCCAGCCACACCCTCCTGTGCCTTCCTCTGCTGCAGTTGCTGCTGCTGCTGGTGCAGGCCGTGGGGAGGGGGCTGGGCCGCGCCAGCCCGGCCGGGGGCCCCCTGGAAGATGTGGTTATCGAGAGGTACCACATCCCCAAGGCCTGTCCCCGCGAAGTGCAGATGGGGGATTTTGTGCGCTACCACTACAACGGTACTTTCGAGGACGGCAAGAAGTTTGACTCGAGGTAATGGCTTGGGTGCCCCCAGACTCACCATTTCCCTTCCCTGAGCCTGGGCCCAGGCTCTCTCAGTCCTGGGGTTCCCTTGTTGCTGCTTTTAAGCTGTGTCTGCATGCCCCCTACTCACACCGTGATCCTCTAACCCCCAACGCAGCACCCTGGGTGGGGGGACTCCTAGGAATCTATCTCCCCAGACATCCCTGCCCTCAGTTTCAAACCTTCACCTCTCAAAAGACCCCAATTTCTTTCACACAAGCTCCCTCTGTCCCTCAAAGTGCTTGAGAATCAAGATGAACTGCTCTATTTACTTACCAGCGCTTTATTTAAAGACATGGAGGGGGTTTTCTGGTCCACAGAGCTGGGGGGAAGGGCATGGTCCCTGCTGCATGCAAATCCTTCAGTGGTCTCAGCCCAGGACTCTCTACCTTTCCATCCACCCTGACTCCCTTTCTGGTTCCAGCCCCAGGTTTCAGTGCCTTTGCATTTAGAGAAGGAGGAGTAAGTAGAGCTTTGTGGGGAGGGGGTGGGTGTTTTCGGCAGGCAGCCGGTGGGTTAAAGCAGGTGGGCATTCTAAGACAGCAGGATGGATCAGGGCATGCAGGGCATAGCTTGGTGTAGGGACCCCGTCTGTCTACGTGTCACATAGTCACACATGCCATCCTGGGTTCCTCCGAGGGTTTTCATGCCTCCCTCTCCCCGTGATCCTGCACCCCCACCCCCTCCATCTTAGCTCTACCAGGTCAGTGCTGCCGCCCATCTTGCCAGTTTTGGGGGTTGAGAGATGGGCTTCTGGTCTGGTCCAGGCTTTCTGTCTACTCTGGCAAGTCCATTTTTGGGGGTGGGGGCAGGGCTGCAATGCCAGGCCAGCCTCAGTTAAACTTTGGGTCCAGGTCACACACACAAGCCCCCACACCACACCCAAGAAGTCAGTCCCTCTTAGACCCTTCCCCAAAACACACAGCTCGGCCTACAGAAATTAGTGGCCATGGCTTTGGAGGCAGACAGATCGTTTATTGGGTAAGAACACGAACTCCTGAGACAAAGACCCTGGATTCAAACCCAGGCTGTGAATGTGGACAAGGAGTTTTACCTCTTTAAAGCTTTACTTTCCTAACCTGAAAAAAAGAGAGTAAAAAACAGTCTGAAAAACTGCATTCCTACTTCCTGAGGCTGATGTTAGGACTCAAGATGATGAATGAAAGTGAACTTCACACAGTACCTGACAGTCTGCAAGCAAGTTCAGTACATATTAGCCTTGACTCTGGGGAGAACTCTGGTAGTGTTTAACGGGTAGAAACTTCTTGCCGTGGCCTCACAGCGGCACTGTGAAGGAAGCAAGCCATACAGCCGGCTCAGTGGGCAAAATGAGGCACAGGCAGTAGCCAGGAGTACAGCTCTGAGCCTATGGCCACCAAGGAGTGGAGGAGGGGTTGGGAGTTGGGGAATGACCTCCCTGTTGGGGACTCTTTTTCTTTCTTTTTTTTCCTTTTTTTGGTTGCATTTGGTTTTAGCTGCAGCAGGCTGGCTCCTCAGTTGTGGCAGACAGGCTCCTTAGTTGCAGCATGCAAACTCTTAGTTGTGGCATGCATGTGGGATCTAGTTTCCTGACCAGGGATGGAGCCCGGGCCCCCTGCCTTGCAAGCGCAGAGTTTTATCCCCTGTGCCGCCAAGGAAGTCACTGACGGGGGCTCTTGGATCCAGGTTGGGCCCAGTTCATACCCATTACACCTTCCATCAAAATAACAGTCTCCCATCCTTCCTTAACTTCTGAAAACTTAAATTAAAACTGTAACTAAAAACAAAAGCTGTGGCAATTTTAGAATAGGCCTTTTCAAAATTGAAAACCCGTCCCTATCCCCAGCCAGATCTGCTTCCGCTTCCTTCCTTCTGTGAATTGATGGTGCGGTGGCCCAAACGTGGGCTTTGAAGTTCAACAAACCACACATTAGCTGTGTGACCTTAGGCACGTCACTCGGTCTCTCGAGTCTCAATATTTTTTGTAAGAAAAATGAAATCAATAATGCGCGTTTCAGGAATTCCCTGGTGGTCCAGTGGTTAGGACTCAACATTTTCACTGCTGTGGCCCAGGTTTGATCCCTGGTCGGGGAACTAATATTCCATGATGCCCACCTCACAGGGGAGGGAATTAAATAAGGTAATGAATGCAGGGACTTCCCTGGTGGTCCAGCAGTTCAGACTCCGTGCTCCAAATGCAGGGGCCCTGGGTTCCATTCCTGGTCAGGGAGCCAGATCCTGCGTGCCGAAACGAAGATCCCGCACGTGGCAATGAGGATCCTGTGTGCTGCAACTAAAAACCTGCCACAGCCAAATAAATAAATAAAATTTTTTTTAATTGGCTATGTTGGGTCTTCGTTGCAGTGCGAGGGCTTCTCATTGCGGTGGTTTCTCGTTGCAGAGCACGAGCTCTAGGCATGTGGACTTCAGTAGTTGTGGCACTCGGGCTCAGTAGCTGTGGCACATGGGCTTAGTTGCTCTGCGGCATGTGGGATCTTCCTGGACGAGGGATCGAACCCGTGTCCCCTGCGTTAGCAGGCAGATTCTTAACCACTGCACCACCAGGGAAGTCCCTAAATATATATATTTTTAAAAAGGTAATGAATGCAAAATGCCAAGTATTTTGTCCGCCTTATCGTTGAAGCGCTGGATAACTGGTCCCCACCACCCCCACCCCGCCCCTGTGTCTGCACTTCGCACTCCTTTGCTGTCAGCAGATATCAGCAGCAGACATTCCAGCTCGAACCGGCCGCCCCCCGCCCCCCACATAGCGGGCGGATAAAAGCCTCTGACCTCCTTGAGGACCTCCTTTTGTAACAGCCCATCCTGTTGAGATGGGAGTCACGGCCCACCTAGGAGGGAGGCTTAAAAGGATGAGGAGCCTGTGATCTACACCTGTGTGTAGGGAGGGGGACTGTGCGTGCACCTGTGCATGGACGTGACCATGGGCAGAGGCCACTGTATCCCACCTGTCCCCTCCCTCCCCAGCTACGACCGCCACACCTTGGTGGCCATCGTGGTGGGCGTGGGGCGCCTTATCACCGGCATGGACCGAGGCCTCATGGGCATGTGTGTCAATGAGCGGCGACGCCTCATCGTGCCTCCACACCTGGGCTACGGCAGCATCGGCGTGGGTGAGGAGGGCTGGGGCCTGGGCCTGGGGGTGGGGGCAGCAGCAAGGACCCCAGGGGCAGGAAACTGAAGCTCAGAGAGGGAGAGTGACTTTCCAGGGTCACACTGCATGCGCAGAACGGATAGAGCGGCAGGTCTGGGACTAGAGTTTCAGTCTCCTGCCCCTGGGGCAGGAGGAAGGGTAATCACAGGGCCTTGGGTAGGATCCCAGCTGGACTCGGCAGAAGGGGAACTAAGGGTGGTGGAGGGGGAGGCCAAGCAGGATGCTCAGCCCTCCACTCCCGCCCCCCCCGACTCTGGGGGCTGCACCAAATACAGCGGGGCTCATTCCCCCGGATGCCACCCTCCACTTCGACGTGGTCCTGCTGGATGTGTGGAACAAGGCAGACACCGTGCAGGTGAGCACCTTGCTGCGCCCGCCCCACTGCCCCCGCGTGGTCCAGGACAGCGACTTTGTCCGCTACCACTACAATGGCACGCTGCTGGATGGCACCGCCTTTGACACCAGGTAAGGGCTGGAAGGAGCCCTGGGGCACCGGGGACTGTGGCATGCAGTGGGGAGTCGGGGGCCATCCTGCCTCTCCCACCAACAGCAGCCTCACCTCTACCTCATTCTCTGCAGCTACAATAGGGGCGGCACTTATGACACCTACGTGGGCTCTGGCTGGCTGATCAAGGGCATGGACCAGGGGCTGCTGGGCATGTGTCCTGGAGAGAGAAGGAAGATCATCATCCCTCCATTCCTGGCCTATGGAGAGAAAGGCTACGGTGAGGGCAGTCAGGGACTCGGGGGTCCTCTAGAAGTGGGCTGCCACGTACAGTTGCTCAGGTTGAGTACTGCACAAGGACACCCAGTGAAGGAGGCAAGTAGGGAAGAAATCTAGCCCTTGGTGATCACCTCACTAAGAAGGGGTGCTTGGGAATTCCCTGGTGGTCCGGTGGTTAGGACTCGGCCCTATCACTGCCGGGGCCCGGGTTCAATCCCTGGTTGGGGAGCGAGCTAAGATCCTGCAAGCCTCAAGGTGTGGCCAAAAAAAAAAAAAAGGTCCTTTATCCTGATTCACACAAAGGCCCGTATGGACTGGTGGTGACCCTGGGGAAAACTCAGCTCAGGCCTCACAGAGAAAGAACCAGGGCTGCTGATGGGCGGGAAGGGCTCTGGAAAGCAGGGTTAGCATCTTTTTACACGGTGCTCACGTAGGCCTTCCTGAGTCGAGAAGAAGCCCTGTTTTGCTCTCCGCTTGTATGGTTCAAGCCTATCCCTTCCCCAGGGACTGTGATCCCCCCGCAGGCCTCCCTGGTCTTCCATGTCCTACTGATTGACGTCCACAACCCGAAGGACACGGTTCAGCTGGAGACACTGGAGCTGCCACCTGGCTGTGTCCGGAGAGCCATGGCCGGGGACTTCATGCGTTACCACTACAACGGCTCCCTGATGGATGGCACCCTCTTTGATTCCAGGTCCAGGGGGTCCTGAGGAGGGCTGGTGGGGGCTGGGGGCAGCTCTGAGCTGCCTGGCAGGTCAGGGCTCCTGTGACTCCCTTGCTGGCCTCCCCACCTTGTATTGCAGCTACTCCCGCAACAGCACCTATAATACCTATGTGGGGCAGGGCTACGTCATCCCAGGGATGGACCAGGGGCTGCAGGGCTCGTGCATGGGGGAGCGTCGGAGGATCACCATCCCCCCCCACCTCGCCTACGGGGAGAACGGGACTGGTAGGCTTGCTCCCTGTTCTCCAAGCCAACGCCTCAGCTCCTCCTGCCTTCCCCCTGATGGGTGGCGGGGGCAGGGGGTGGATTCCAGCCATGGCTCTGCCCCTCTCATCCCAAAAACTGGTCCCCCACCCAACTCCCGCTACAAGGACTCCATCTTTTTCTCCAGGGGACAGACAGTCCCCCGTTTCTCCCCTTCCACGCTGGAGAAGGGCAGCCAAGTCGTGAGCTTGGGGAGGGAGGATGGTTGTGGAAGGACAGAAACAGCATAGCTCTAGGAAGCAAAGAGACCTGGATTTGAGTCCCAACTTTGCTGAAAGCCTTAGTGTGCTCACCTGTAAAATGGGACTAATCACATTGATCAGCAGGGTAAGTTACAGGGAGGTTGCAAGATATATATGTGAAGGGCTTTCCAGCTGGCGTGCGCCTGCCCCCTCCGCCCCCTCAACCCCACAGAGTGTACAAGAGTTGACTGTGTGGACAAACATCCCATCCCATTCTTGTTTAAAACCCCAGGATGGGGAAGGTCTAAGGGCCTCCATGGAGACCTAGAGCAGCCCCTCCTAGACTCCAGCTAATCCACACCTCCATTCTGGCCCCAGGAGACAAGATCCCTGGCTCCGCTGTGCTGATCTTCGATGTCCACGTCATTGACTTCCACAACCCTGCGGATCCAGTGGAAATCAAGACGCTGGCCCGGCCCCTCGAGACGTGCAACGAGACGGCCAAGCTTGGGGACTTTGTTCGATACCACTACAACTGCTCTCTGCTGGATGGCACCAAGCTCTTCTCCTCGTGGGTCCGGGGCAGGGCCAGGGCTGGGCAGGTGGGTGGGCCCAGGTGTGGGGAGTCCTCCTAGCAGCACCCCCGACTCTTCCTTCCTCCCCAAGTTCCCATCTAAGCTGAAATTCTTAACTCCACAGGCAAAGGGAGGGTGAAGTGCAGTAGGGGGGAACTGCTAGGAGGGACACCGGAGCAGGGAGAGATGAGTCCCCGGCCCCACTGCAGGGCAGTGGCAAGATGAGAAGGGGATCGGTCCTATCTCTGCACTGCTGGGGCCCTGCACCCTGCCCTGTGGGGTGGCACCAGGGGTGACTTGGGAGCTGGGCCTCCCGGGGACCAGGACGAGCACGGACCCGAGAATCTGCTCTCCCCGCAGCCATGACTACGGGGCCCCTCAGGAGGCGACTCTGGGGGCACACAAGGTGATCGAAGGCCTGGACACGGGCCTGCAGGGCATGTGTGTGGGAGAAAGGCGGCAGCTCATCGTCCCCCCGCACCTGGCACACGGAGAGAGCGGAGGTGAGGGGCAGAGCCTGACCTGATGGCTTTCTTCGTCCCCTCTGCCCCTGCCACCTGCGGCCTTGCTGGCTGGTGGGAGGAGTGAGGGAAGCCCTCCGGATGGTTCTGCAAACATCCCATGCCCCCAAGGTGGGAGCTGAGGCCTGTGAGCTGGGAGCGCACAGGGCAGGCTGTGAAGCCGGGCCCAGACCCTTCCCTCTCTCCTCTTCCCCCCACTCCAGCGCGGGGGGTCCCTGGCAGTGCTGTGCTGCTATTTGAGGTGGAGCTGGTGTCCCGGGAGGACGGGCTACCCACAGGCTACCTGTTTGTGTGGCACGAGGACCCTCCTGCCAACCTGTTTGAAGACATGGACCTCGACAAGGATGGCGAGGTCCCCCCAGAGGAGGTGGGTGAGGAGTTTGCTCCTTCTAGTAACCCCTCCCACACTGTCACCCAGCAGGAGCCACCTTGCACGGTGGCATCTATCAAGAATACAGTGCGTGTCCACTGTCCTGCCTGCGCCTTTGTTCCTGCCCCTCTGCGGGTCACTGTGCCTTAAGCCCCTTGACCCTGCCTTTTCCTCTGGACATACCTGTTCCCCCATGGCCACCTGACCCCATGCATGCCCTCTGCCCTGGCCCCACCTCGGGACGCAGCACCAGCTCCTCTCCTCAGTCCTAGGCCAGCACAGCTGCTCAGGCAGGACGCTCTCTCCCCCTCCCCTTGGCTCTCCTCGCCGCAGTTCTCCACCTTCATCAAAACTCAAGTCAGTGAGGGCAAAGGACGCCTCCTGCCTGGCCAGGACCCTGAGAAAACCATAGGAGACATGTTCCAGAATCAGGATCGCAACCAGGACGGCAAGGTCACTGCCGAGGAGCTCAAGCTCAAGTCGGACGAAGACCAGGAGCGGGTCCACGAGGAGCTCTGAAGGGCGGAGGCCTGGGCCCACATGCAAAGGCCTATGTCTAGGGGGACAGTGGGCAGTGGGGCTGACTTCCCAACAGTCATCCTCCCCTCTGCTGGGATGAGGTCTGGAAGCATCTAGAAGTGGTCAGAGGGGACAACTCCGGTCTTCCCACTGCCCGAGAGTAAAATCCACAGCACAGACCTCTGTTCGGTTTTTCTCTCCCAACCCCAAACCCCTTCCTTAAAAGTTTGGGAATTACAAAGCCAATCTGGGGATTGGTGGAGTTCGGGGGTCAGCCTGGGTCACTGCTGGACCCCCGCTCAGACCTCTCCATGTCACCAGACACTGAGCAAGGGCACGCTCATTTCTTTACTTCCCCAAACTTCCCCTTTACCTGTACTTTTCCTCACCATCCTCAACCCCCGCCTGCAGCCCCCATTCCTCTGTCCTGGCAGCTCCCCAGGAACACGAACCCCCCGTTTTCCTCCCTCGGCTCTGGCTGGTTCTGGGAGGGCAGCCCTACCTCACCTGTCCGGTTCCCTTCACCTGTCCCATCCCCCCCTCGCTGTGTCCAGTGGCAGCTGAAGTGCCCTCAGGGTGCTGCCGGTCAGGACTGGGCTTTGTGTCACTTTTTATCCCTAAAGAAGGCTGCCTTCTCTAGGGACCAAGGAACAAGAAAAAAAATGAAGGGGGGCAGGGTACGAGGAAAGCTACTTGGATGGATCCTAGGGCTATGAAATTCTTGGTTCGGGGCTGAGATAAACTTGGAAGAGGGGCTCATTGAGGGGTGGGGGGGGCGGGCAGAGCTCTGCACACTCAGAAGACTAAACGGGTGTCAGACCCCCTTCTCCTCTGTGCCAAATAAAACACTAAACCAAAGGTCTTGGGATGTGGTCTTTCTTGGGAGGCGGGGCCTTAGACCCAACTGTCAGGAGGAAGGGGAGCGAAGCAGGCTGTCTCCATGGCCCTTCAGCTCAAGACCCCACGTCCCTAGGTCTCGGCCTCCTGCCTCCCTGAGGCCCATCTGGGGCCCTCACCATGGAGGGCAGTGGGGGGCTGAGTGTCCACAGAGAGGGACCTGCAGGGGAGGCCTGGAGACACGACCCTGAGCCCCTAACAGTCCCAGCTGAATGGAAAAACGTTCCCTGAACTCAGACACAACATACAAAGCTCAAGGATTAAATTAAACTACGCAGGTCAGATTCCCCTTTCACGAACATCAGTTCTGATAGCACGATGTTCCCACCTCTCCCTGCCCCTGGCTGCCAGCTGTTACCACTTGCCCAGTGCTTCTCCCTCCTGCCAGAAAGAAAGGTTCAAACCTCCAGTGTCTTGAGGAAGGAGTTGCTTTGGCCACCAGTCAGGCCATCTGCCCTCACCTGCCTTACCTGACTCTGGCCAGTCATGGAGGGGAGGGTTGGCAGGGGTGCACAGGAGAGAAAATGACTGGACTCACACCCTGAACTGCCCCCACAAGCTCCAAGCTCTTGCCCGAGATCCCTGGAGAGACGGAGCTGCTCCCCACGGCCGCCGGTGACTTAAACTCCCTGCTCCCAAAGCATCCAGGAAGCACCTTACAGTTGACAGCCTCAGATGGTAACCACCCTCCCCCAAGCCTAACAGGACTGCCTGAACTAAGCCCGCATGGAGGCAGCACAATGCAGAAGAGAAGGCTGGCTCTGTCAGCAACGCTGCAACCCTGGCTCAGGCTCCAGTTCTAGCCTTCGGGCAAAGGACTAGTCCTTTCTAAGCGGACCCGCACGTCCTGCAGGGTCACTGTGAGGATGAAACAGCCACGGCAGCATCTGGGTGCACACAGCGGGCCCTCAGTCAGCACTCCTGTTACTTTCCCTTCAGAGCTGCCCATAAAGACAACTTTCCAGCAGCCAGGCATGCGGGTGAGGGAATGGAATTTGACTTTTGCCCAGAACGCCTGCTTCCTTCAGGTCCCGATTCAACCCCCCTTAAGTCATCTGTTTCAGTGGCCCTGGAAGGGGAGGAAGGACAGGAGCCAAGGGCACCAGGGGAAATCCACATGTGCGTGGGTCACTTTAGGGATCCTACAGAGGGGGCTCTGCAGACAGGCCGGCCAGATCCAGCTGATCCCAGCCAAATTTCAAGTTTAATGGCTGCATGAGAATCAAGTGGAACCATTCTAGGTCAGAAGCACACCCTTCCAACCCTGCCTGCCCACCCTGATGCCCACAGACACATTAGGCTGTGCTCAGAGGGCCTCCTGGGCTAATTCAGTGGTTTTCAAACTGTGTTCCGTGGAGCCCTAGCAGCTTCTCGAAGGTTCCTGTGCCTCTAGGGCCAGGAGATACAGGCGCTGCCCCACCCCCACCCCAATCAATCAGAACAGCTGTTTTTTCGTTTTTTTATTTATCTGTTTCACATATTAGATTTGTTTGAAGAACGGCTTCCCATGTTAAAAAATTCTGGGAAAAAAGATTCCCTGGACCAAATGATTCCTAAACTGCTAACACCGTGTAGGTCCACAGTTCATCTGGAACAGCTTTTGCTGCCCTCCGACCTGGCAGGGCTCCCTCCTGCCTCTGGAGAACACAAACCACGGAGCCAGGGAAAGGAGAAGGGAGGGGCGGGCGCCAGCAGCTCCTGCCTGCCCGGGTCTTTTCTCTGCACGCACAGGGAGGAGCAGCGCGGCCTTCCGGTGAGGCCCCTCCTCGTCACAGCCCGCGGGGGCCCGGCCCCACCCGCCCTCAGGAGCCCTGCATCTCTGTCCAGTCCCCCTGCTGCAGGATGTGCTGCAGCAGCCCGTTGACCACGTCCAGCGTCTCGTCCTTCTCCAGCACGATGTCGTACGAGTCCATGTAGCGCTCCCTCCGCTCCTCCACCTGCCCGGGAAGCAGAGACTGACAGTCCCCCAGCGCCCTGCCCTCCGCCTTGCCCGCTGTTGTGCACCTGGGGCTGGGGAGGAGGGCATTCAAGCTGCGACTCCCCAACAGGAGTTCAAGGTTACCGGGACCTGCCCTTTGGAGATACAGAGGGCCACGGATGCAGGCTGCCACAGTTAACCCTTGGGTCGGCATCAAAAGGACAGTCACAAAGATTAGAAACAAAAAATCAGATGTTACCTCTAATCTATCTGGACTGAATTTTCACAAGGCTTCAGCACCTGCTGTCTGAGAGTGAGGACTGGTGGCCTTCTAGCCTAATGCCATCCTGTGCCCCTCTGTGACCTTATGTTTTCACTCCAGTCAACCTCTGATCTGTTCCTGTGCTTTCCTTATTTAAATTATAAACCCACATCCTGAATACCGACCTCTCCCATCAATCATGCCTTGCTGCTATGATTTAGGAGGACTGGTAATCAACCCAACCACTTTCTAAACTGGGTCACCTTGGGCAAGTTACTTAACCCCCTTGCCTCAGTTTCCTCATTTGTAAATTGGGTATAATAGTCACTACCTCAGAGTGTGACTGTACAGATTAACTGGGTCAATGTGTGTGATACACAGTGAGCACTTGTAAGTGTGGGCTCTGATGACATGCTGACCTCTGGGTCACGCCATGTGCTTCGCGCACAGCTGTAACCACTGGGTATCTCTTGTTTCCTATAAGACTATGGCTTGTGTCTGACCTCTGTGCCTCTAATACGTCACACAGTGTCTAGCCCATAAAAGGCGTTCAATAAGCACTTGATAACAGGAATGAAGGAGAAGCCAGCCATGAAGAACCCGGGTCCCATACCTACCTTGTCATTTAGGAAGCCTATCTTGAGAATGTTCTCCACGCCAGGAACCCCGTCAGCCATAGTGAGGTCCCCCATGGAGTCTCCCAGCAGGAGGACGTTGGTTTTGCCCCGAAGCTGCTGGAAGTAACCAGAGTTCTCACACACGGAGCTGTTCTTGTTGTAGGTGTGTATCAGCTGGCCCTTGAATCCCTTTAGGAAGCCCTGTATAGTCGGGATGAGACAGACAGGAGGACTACAGGGACCCATTTAGGGCCAGTTTTCCACGGTCTCTGCCACAGAGGAAAGGGAATCCTGAGCGCCACAGATAATGCCAACCCTTCACTGTGGTCCAAGCTAGGGGTCAGCAAGCTAGGGCCCGCGGGCTAGATTTGGCCTTTTTTTTTTTTTAATATTTATTTACTTGGCTGTGCCAGGTCTTAGTTATGGCACACGGGATCTTCGTTACGGCATGCGGATCTTCATTGTGGCGTGTGGGATCTTTAGTTGTAGCATGTGGGATCTTAGTTGTGACATTTGGGATCTAATGTCCTGATGAGGGATCAAACCCGGGGCCCCAGCACTGCGAGCGCAGAGTCTTAACCGCTGGACCACCAGGGAAGTCCCTAGATTTGGCCTATTTTTGTAAATTGTTTTGCGGGAACACAGCCAGGCCCATTTGTTTACATCTTGTCTACAGCTGCTTTTTCGTATGACAGAGTAGTTGTGACAGAGATCATGTTGCCCACAAAGCCCAAGATATTTACTATCTGTTTTTATTTTTTTACAGAAAAAGTTTACAACTTTTTAAACTAACAGGGACCATCACTAACTAACAAACTAACAGGGCTATGATACAAGCACTGCCCTGGTGACATGCGTGCTAACCTCAGCTGTGGGCCACACCCTAACCACAGGTCAAAGGGATGAAAATTCCAGCCCTGGTTTCAAGGAGAAGTCAGAACATGGGTGAGTCAGAGCAGCCCACCTCTGGCTCAAGAAGAACAAGTCCAAGTCCAGGCCCTTCAGTATCTAGGATGGCACACAAGCCATGACAGTTAGAGAGGACCTGGCTGAACCCTAAACGAGGTCCTCCCTGGTAGCTGACTGTCAGCCAAACACTCAAGAGTGGGTCTTTCAGAAGCAACTGTCTTTAGCTGGCATTAATAAATAACTGCTGAAGGAAAAGAAGCCAGCACGCCTTCCCTCCCCCCTCTCCTGTCAGGGTTAACGTTTAGGGTGCAGCACCCTGGCTGGTGGGCCCCACCCCTCTTCCAGCCCCAGCTCACATCTTCATCAAACTCCATGTAGTTAGACACAACGTGGATGTTGGGGTGGAACACTTTCTTCTGCCGGATAATTTCTTCCAGAATATCCCCAATGCCCGCGGAAAAGATGAAAAGAGGAATGTCGTTCTGGGAGAGGGTGTTGAAGAATGTCTTGTATCCATCCCTGAAATGAGATGAATGGTTCTGAAATGGCATTGCCTCTACTACTGTTCTTTATTTTCTATTTGGGTTGCATCTTTTTTACATTTTTTAAAAAACACTTTAGGGCTTCCTTGGTGGCCAAGTGGTTACGAATATGCCTGCTAATGCAGGGGACGCAGGTTCGAGCCCTGGTCTGGGAAGATCCCACATGTCGCGGAGCAACTAAGCCTGCAAGCCACAACTACTGAGCCCACATGCCGCAACTACTGAAGCCCGCATGCCTGGAGCCCGTGCTCCTCAACAAGATAAACCATGGCAATGAGAAGCCCGTGCACCACAACAAAGAATAGAGAGTAGTCCCTGCTCTCTGCAACTGCAGAAAGCCCGTGCACAGCAACGAAGGCCCAACACAGCCAATAAATAAAATAAATAAATTTATTAAAAAAAAAAACATTTTAAATTGAGGTATAAAATACATCAAGTAAATGATTAAAGTGCACTAATCTTTTTTTTTTTTTTGACTGCGCCATGCAGCTTGTGGGATCTTAGTTCCCCGACCAGGGATCGAACCCAGGGCCCCTGCAGTGGAAGTTCAGAGCCCTAACCACTGGACCGTCAGGGAATTCCCAAAGTGCACTAAGCTTCAGTGTTCAGTTCAGTTAATATTTACATATGTATACAGGCGTGTAACTACTAACCAGATCAAGGTTCCCTCAGGTCCCTTCCCAGTCGATGCCAATGCCCCCATTTTGATTTCACATCACTATCGATTTGCTTTCCCTGTCCCTGAACTTCATATAAACCACATTTTTGGTTTGTTTCTGGATTATTTTGCCTGAGCAAAATACAACCCAGCAGCTATCCTAGGGCACCCCCAACCCACACAGACACTTACTGGGTCTGCACGTGTCTACTCTCCTGGCTTTCCACAAGCTAGCGTCTCTCCCCAGTGAGGACACACAATCCTTGCGGGAAGATCCCTGTGTTGACTCCTTCTTCTACATGCCCCCATCCCTCCCCCTCCAGTAAAGAACGCTCCAGCAGAGAGCTGTGTTGTGAAAGCCACTGATGATCAAGGGTCCCAGGCCAGCCAACTCCCATGTCTGGCTAAAGCACACCAGTCACCATGGGGACCCCAAAAGTCTTTTTTACCACTGGGAAAAATGAGCTAGATGCTGTTTGTTCTAGGAGACGGAGCTGTGGTCACATTCACACCACATCCACTACCAACAGACTGCGTCCTAGGACACACCCAAGGAGAGAAAATTCTCTGGTTGTGTCCAAAGAGGAAAAGCAAGACCTTCTCCATGTCAGCTACTCACGTGTTAGATCGCCTCTGACTTCCCCCACAACTAACTCCTCTTCAATCCTTCCCAGCCTCTCTTCGTGAACAAACCCGTTCCAAACAGTCTGGCAGAAACGTTTTCCAGAGCAGGCAGCTCACCTAAGCATTGCGTTGGACTCTCTCACCACCTGGGCTATCTGAAACTTCTGAATCTTCTGCTGGCACAGGAGATCGTGCGCTTTGGTCCACCTGGAAGCAGACACCCCACAAAACCCCAAATTCAAACCACTAAGCAAAGGGTCCTTTCCCATCTCAGGGTCGAGTTCCCTCTGGAAGTACTGACAGCAGAGGCCTCATCCTTTACCCCAGAGCCGTTTCCTGAAGGGCGCTGGCTGTCCCTAAAGGAAGAGGGTGAGACAGCAACACAGCAGACAAGAGCTGGGCGAGTTGCCACTGACATCAAAGCTCTTCTGAACCCCTTCCTCGGTGACCCCACTCTCTGGAGAACTCGGGCTCTGCCCAGTGATGCTGGCTTTCCTTAAGAGGGTTACTGCCTCAAAGCACTTATTCCCCCAAACTAAGGGGCTTCTAACTCAGTCCAAGGATTCTCCGTGAGCCCCCTACTCTAGTAGCAGCCACAAGTAGCCTGGCTGTGTCTGGACAATTTGTTCTAACAGCTGGGCTTGTGGCATTCAGTTAAGCATTCAGTAAGGTAAAGGAGCCTGCATCTGACCAAAGCTCAGGAAAAATCCACCCCCTTCCAGACCAAGCATCATGAGGGCCAGGGGCGTTTCATCACCACCATCACTTACCATTCTACCATGTGGGGTAACTTCTCTTTGATGGTCCGGTGTGGGTCAATCTCAATTGGGTAATAGTGGTGAAGAAGCGCTTGGAGCTATGACATCCGAATGAAGAGAAAAGCCGTTAGTCCACCTCAAGTTTTCCCCAGCAGAGTCCTACAGTCCAGCGTGAGAAAAAAGTCACCTAGAAGATGCAACTTCATGTAAGGAAGTGACTGGAGCTGCAGAGCTGACTATCCCTCTTCACTCCCAGCTTAATGAGTTAGAACTGATTTAATGCTCTATTTCCCAAAATGTGGTACACTTTCTCAGGTGGCAGGCAAGATAACTTGGCAGGGGGGGCACGTGGATAAAAACACTTTTCATGCTAGTGGTCTGGGATTCATTTTACCTTTTTTGGGGTTTTGATATTGTTTTCTTGGCTGTGTAGCATGTGGGATCTTAGTTCCCTGGCCAGGGACTGAACCCGTGCCCACTGCACTGGAAGCTCGGAGTCTTAACCACTGGACCTCTAGGGTAGTCCCTGTGATTCATTTGAATGTATATCAGGAAAAGACAGAAAACTAGCATATCAAACTCATGCTTTCATAACGATTGTTTCTTTCTTTTTCAAGTTAATTGCAGTCAGATCTTTAAAAGCAGGGTAATTTACACACATCTGGCAAAAATCATGCAAGTGGGACGAGAAGACTGGGGTTTGGCACACAGCATGTTAGGGGATAACTCCATCGCATGGCCAATGTCAGGTGGACAACCTCACGGCGAGCATCTCTGTGTGCCTCCCCTGGCTAAGGTCACCTTCCACATGCCAGAACCTTCCACACTCTAGGGAGGCTGCTTCAGGGATCATATGTCACATGGGCTCAGTCAGTAACAGTGCCCAATAAAAACGGGAATTGACCGAGTAAAGAATTTTAACTTTAATACGTGCACGAGATCAAATGGAGTCCCTGACCATCAGTCCAAAAGAGGGTTAAATACAAAGACTGACAAAGTCAGAAAGCTCCTAAAATGTCTTAAAATTCTCAAAGTCTTCTTGAGTGTGAAAACATTTTTCTGAAAGTAAAATAGCATTCAACAGAATATAAATTTATAAAAGAAAAAAAGATTCCTTACATAACTTTTGCTTTATTAATTTCTTCAGGAACCCATCAATGCCAAAAATCTTAGTCTTCTCTAGCTTCTTTATCCTAGAGAGGGCATCCAAATCTACTGACTTATTTGTGGGCGTGGCTCTGTGGAAGCTGCCATGATCAGGGATGTGAGGAACCAAAAAACGTGACGTGTCAAAGGTAATCAGTGGTAGAGTCAGAATCTACCTTAAGCTAAAGTGGCACCTCCAGAGAAACAGATGTAAAAAACAGAAGAGCCATCTATAATTCACTGTCCATCTTAATAACCAGTAATCATGACAGAGTATTGGAAGAGCTGACCAATATGGCAGACCAACAGACCACTTAGTACACAATTTGGTGAACTTCATAATCAAGTAGAACTGAATGATATAGTTATTTAGCAGAAAGCTCAGCAACCGTACAGAAACGAGCAGCTAACACAGCTCTGCTCTGGCAAAGAGGACACTGATGATGGGAAGAACATGGAGCAAAGTAAAATGAACTCCAAGGCTACAGGGATTGCTTTATAATATCTTTATAATATAACAGGGATTGTATGCACCTTATAGAAATGGGAGTTTCATACATTTGACATTAATTCTTCCTTGGCACTTGCTGCTTTACCAAGAAAATTTATATTATCAAGGAAAGAGCGTAATAAAGTGGAAACAGTTTGGGAACAGAATCAGATTTATGGGAAAATCAAGCTCTCCATCTTGCTGTATGCCCTTGGGTAAGTTGCTCAAACCTCTCCAAGCCTCTGTTTTCCCATCTGTTAAATGGAGAGGGTAATGATTCTATCCACCTCTCAGAGCTACAGAAGGGTTAAACAGCAAAGGTCAAAGTCTCCTGTAAGTTCTATAGCTAGCAGTAAGCATATTCCAACCATCCATCATCACATGTCCTGCCCAATAAGGAAAAGCTGTCTCAGTGGACTAAGTCTATCTGGGAATTCCCAGGCAGTGCAGTGGTTAAGATTCTGTGCTTTCACTGCCGAGGGCCCTGGTTCAATTCCTGGTTAGGAAACTAAGACACCGCAAGCCTCGCAGTGTGGGAAAAAAAAAAAAAGACTAGCTCCACCTAAGCATAACAACCATTTTTTTTTTAAATTAATCTTCTAAGGTCTTGACTGTGGAATCTTTGGTTCTAACCAAGAACCACTGGAAGTTGTATTATGATAGCCATTTCTGAGCAAAGAAGGGAGTAACCCACCTCTTTCCGACACTCCTCACTGATGATCTTGCTGTTATCCAGAATATCTGCAAAAACACAGAACTCCTTTACTTGCCCCTTAGAAGCCATCATCCTGACAAGCCCAATAAAGCAAGCTAGCACGTGACTTACTGTAAGAAGAAGGGCATCGCTTTCCATTATATGCAAACCTGCTTAAGGTCATGTCAAAATCAGAAATGACCTAAAATGCAAAAGAGAGATGATGCCCACACAGGCTCCTTCCAGTGTGGCCCTGGGCCAGGATGATTATGAAGTCCAAACAGCACAGTGCCAGCCTTCGGGCAAAGCCCTGGGGGAGTGAGGGAGGGCTGGAGAGGGAAGGAAGAACTAATCCTAGTTAGTACCTGCGCTAACCCTGAGAAGACGCAGCCTCTCGGAGGACTGCAGAATCAGGACCCCTTCCACTCGTTCAATAGCACCCATCTCAAGGTCCTGGTCCTTCCTAAGCTGCCCCCACCTTCTGGCTCATCTCCACATCTGTACCTTCTTGGGGAGCCCACCGACCTCGACTAGTGAGGACAAGACCCAGAGGGCTGGTGTGGGGTGCTTTCTACCTACAGAAATTTGAGAAAATGGAAATGTAGGTTTTCGGGCAGGTGGACTCTCCCCCAAGGCAAAACAGGCTTGCCCTCAGGCCCCTGGCTATTTCTAGGGGCTGAAGGCTTGCTTGCAGGTGTCTGCAGCAATGCGAGAAAGCGCAAAGGCAGGCCACCTCCCCAGCCACCCCCACCCCGCCCAGCCGCCTCGACCTTGCCCCCCGCGGTACCTGTAAGCGGTCTCCCCCGCCCTTGCGGAGGGCGCCCACGATCTCCTGCACCCGCCCGGGCTGCCGCATCAGGACCGTGGCCTTCATCAGGGTGCTCACCTGTTCCGAGACCCGAGAGAACCGCTGACCCCGGCACCGCGCGGGGCCCAAGGGGGGCTCTGCGGGGCCGGGCCGGGGGCCGCGGGGGACGAGGAGGGGCTCAGGCGGGGCGGCGGTGGCTGAGCGCCTACGGGCGGCGGTGGCTTGGCAGGGCCCAGGCGACCGGCTGCGGGCCTGGGAGCGCCCGGGGGTTCCGCCCTCCCCACGCCGGTCCCCACCTCCCGCCTCACCTCCTCCGCCATGGCGCTCGCGGGCCGGTCGGCAACGTGGGCACAACGCCCGCCCCCACGGCCGCACTGCGCAGGCGTCGCTTCCCGCGGGGCGGGTCCGGGGGCGCGGGGCGGGGGCGGGGGCAGGGGCAGCGGGCTGTAGGTAGCAGGCCCGGGGGTGGGGGGGCTCCGCTCAGGGCCGGGAGGCCGCCTGCCTCTGGTGGGCCGCGCAGCACCCTGGATGCAGACGCTGCTCGGGGGCCCTATGTCGAGGGTGGGGAGGGATCCAAGAGGTTGGGGTTACGTGGGTGCCACTCTTTCTAGAGCAAAAACCCTAGCCAGAGTGGTCATTTCCAGGCTTACAGTTTGCATGACCAAAACTGCCGCAAGATGGGAAGGGACGTGAAGGAGCCGTAAGTGAGTTCTGTTGAACATCCAGAAGGTGCTTCCTTCACTGGGCTCGCTCCTCATCACATAAGACGAGTGACTCTCTTCCAGAGGGAAGGAAGGTCCTGAACAGCTGGGCCAGAATGAAAGCCCATCAGCTCTACTTCTCCCTTCTGCCTCCTCTGACTTCGTTTTCTTGAACTCATTGTCAAGTGGGGAGCCAAATGCCGAGCTGTGGAAGAAGGTAGCTGGATGCTACAGAGATGCAGAAGGTAGCTGGATGCTACAGAGATGCAGAAGGTAGATGGATGCTACAGAGATGCAGAAGGTAGATGGATGCTACAGAGGCGCCAAACTGAGCACCTGAAGTGGGCAACAGGAGCTAGGGTGAATCAAAACTCTTATGTGGGACTTCCTAGGTGGCGCAGTGGTTAAGAATCCACCTGCCAATGCAGGGGACACGGGTTCGAGCCCTGCTCTGGGAAGATTCCACATGCCGCGGAGCAACTAAGCCCATGTGCCACAACTATTGAGCCTGTGCTGTAGAGCCCGTGAGCCACAACTATTGAGCGCATGTGCCGCAACTATTGAAGCCCATACGCCTAAAGCCCGTGCTCCACAACAAGAGAAGCCACTACAATGAGGAGCCTGTGCACCACAATGAAGAGTAGCCCCCACTCTCAGCAACTAGAGAAAGCCCGTGTGCAGCAATGAAGACCCAACACAGCCAATAAATAAATAAAGTAAATAAATTAAAAAAAAAAAACTCATGTGGTGTTGGGGGTCACCTCCTGCTCCTGGTTGTGGAAGGTGTGGGGTGGTCTTTGGCCCAAGTGGTGCCTTGGGGGAGAGGAGAAGGAAGGAGGACAGGGACAGGAGAGAGTTCCAGAACCTGAGAGCACAATCCTCAGAGTGATCTCACTGCAGGCCCAGGATTCTGGAACTTGGGCTGCCTGATGGGCCCTATAGAAAGATGTAGTAGGGAAAAGGAATGACAGCTGGCTAAAGGGGCCCCCCACAACCCTCCCCGACACCCTAGAAGAGCAGCCTCTCTCCGCTGGTCCCAGGGTGCCATGGAGATGGAGAGCGCGGCGGCCTCCACACGTTTCCACCAGCCTCACATGGAGAGGAAGATGAGTGCGATGACCTGTGAGATCTTCAACGAGCTTAGGCTAGAGGGCAAGCTCTGCGACGTGGTCATCAAGGTCAATGGCTTTGAGTTCAATGCCCACAAGAACATCCTCTGTAGCTGCAGTTCCTATTTTAGGTATAACAGGGTTGCCGAACTAAGCCAAAGGGGGAACTGGGCTCATTCTGAGACATTTTGGTTCATTTCATGTTTCCCACCATTACCTTAAGTTTAGGGACACTGTCAAAGCCCTGGGCTCCTGTAGACTGGCTCCTTTGTCTTCTGAAGAGGCACAACTAGGGCCAGAGCCTCTTCCCTCTCGTTTGCAACTGGATTTCAACCACCTATTGGTGGGCCAGACGCTTTTTTTCTTTGATTTTCACCCAAACCAACCTTTGGGAATGTTGGACACCTGTACTGGATTTCTTCCTTAAAACCTAGACAACAGTGCCACTTCAGCCACCCCTTAAGCCCCTATCGGAGGCTATCTCAAACAGGGTGATAAATTAACAAGGACTGAGAGGGCAGGAAGGGGGGATGAGGGGAAAGAACCAAGGAAAGACTTATCAGAAGAAAAAGGGAGTTTGAGCCAAATCTATTGTAACCCAGGAAGTTAAAGAGCTATTTTGTTCATGAGCTGAAAATATGAGTACTCAATTCCAATGAAGGTATAAGTGCAGCCCACCTGTTGCTAAAAATTCTCATTCATCTAGGCCTAGAGCAGAGTATACAAAAAGACCAAATAGTGAATATTTTAAGCTTTGCAGGCCATACAGTCTCTGTCACAACTACTGCACTCTGCCTTTACTGGGAAAGCAGCCATAGACAGTGGTAAATGAACGGGCATGGCTGTGCTCCAATAAAATTTTTTGTGAATACTGAAACTTGAATTGATTATAATTTCCAGGTGTCACAAAATATTGTTTCCCCATTTAAATATGTAAAAAACATTCTTAGCTCATGGGCAGTACAAAACAAGAGTTGGGCTGAGTTTGGCCGAGAGCCTGTAGGTTTGCAGACCTCTTCTCCAGAGAATTTGATCTCTGAGCCCATATGCCCTTAAACGTCCTAGAAAAAGGAAGCAAAAATATATTCGTGCAGGGACGTCTGTCTTCTGCAACACCTAGAAAAGTATTTAGCTACATAGTAGGGACCCAATAAATCGTTGTGGAATAGTAGTCATTTTATTCATTCAATAATTATTTATTGAGTGCCTATTTTGTGACAGGTACTGGAAGTAAAACAATGTATAAACTCCTGTTCTCATACAGTCTACCTTCTAGTAGGGGGAATAGGCATTTAGTAAATGAAATACATATCAGATCAGAAGTGCTAGGGGAAAAAAGGAAGATAGAGAGTGGTCGGTGGTAATTTTAAATGGGATTGTCACTTGGATGATAAAGTGACTTTTGAGCAAAGACTTCAAGGGGCTGAGGTCTTGGGAAATACAGAGATCTGGAGGGAGACTTCTAGGTAGAGTACAAAGCAAAGTGCAAAGAACCAAAGCTGGAAGCATCTCTGGTGTATTCAAGGAAAGCAAGGCCAGCAGGCTGGAACAAAGTGAGGAGGAAGGAGAGGAAATATGGTTAAAGAGATATTAACAGTCCAGATCTCAGAGGTCTTTGTAGTTCCTGGTAAGGACTTCGTATTTTACTCTAACAAGGGAAGTCAGGGGAAGGCTCTGAGTAGAAGAGGAGCATAAATTCATAAGGATCACGCTGGTGGCTGGGATAAGACTATAAACTCTAGAAGTGGCAAGGGCGGCAGCAGAGAGATCAGTCAGGTTTACTCCCAATAATCTAAGCAAAAGATGATGGTGACTCTGACCAAGAAGGTAGCAACAAGAGAGCTGAGAAGTGATCAGATTCTGGATATGTGTTGATTGAATAACACTTGTTTATTTGTTTTTGTTTTGTTTTGGTTTGTTTTGGTTTGGTTTTTGGTTTTTTTGGGGGGCCTCAATACATATTTATTGCCTTGAAATACAGGACTCAGCGGGAAACTAACAAATTAACACTTTCAAAATAGTTGAATAACACTTGTTTTAAAAGTGTATTTGTTCAAGTTTAATTCCCTTAATTTTTTATTATTATTATTATTTTTGGCTGCATTGGGTCTTTGCTGCTGCTGCGTGTGAGCTTTCTCTAGTTGTGATGAGCAGGGGCTACTCTTCGTTGCCGTGTGCGGGCTTCTCATTGCGGTGGCTTCTCTTGTTGTGGAGCGTGGGCTCTAGGTGCATGGGCTTCAGTAGTTGTGGCTCACGGGCTTAGTTCTTCCATGGCACGTGGGATCTTCCTGGACCAGGGATTGAACCCTTGTCCCCTGCATTGGCAGGCGGATTCTTAACCACTGCGCTACCAGGGAAGTCCAAATATTTACTTACGTACTTATTTATTTATTTGGCTGCGCTCGGTCTTATTTGCAGCATGCAGGATCTAGTTCCCTGACCAGGGAGCAAACCCAGGCCCCCTGCATTGGGAGCCTGGAGTCTTAACTACTGGACAACCAGGGAAGTCCTAATTTTCTTAATTACGGTAGAATTTGGTAGGCAATGGGCTGAGACAGAAAAGACCTGGGTCTTACTCCCAGCTGTAGACACCAATTTCCCCATCCACAAAACGGGAAAAAGGCCTACTTATCATGAAGATAGGAACAAAAGGGACCAAAGTTCTTGCAACGGTTCTCCTGCACGCTGTATAAAGCCTATCCTCCTCCTCCCCCCACTTCCTCGCACCAATTTATTTCCAATTTACTTACTATACACTATTTGGAAAGTATCCAAACTCTCCACAACAAGAAAAGGTGGGGGTGGGGGTGAACACGGCAAACTAGAGAGAAATATTTCAGTGCCTGCTAGTTTCTTTCTTTCTTCCAGAGCTTTGTTTACAAGTGGCTGGAACAACACTGAAAAGAAGGTATACAACATCCCTGGCATTTCCCCCGACATGATGAAGCTGATTATTGAGTATGCGTACACCCGGACGGTCCCCATCACACCAGACAATGTGGAGAAGCTGCTGGCCGCTGCAGACCAGTTTAACATCATGGGTGTTGTCAGGGGTTGCTGTGAGTTCCTCAAGTCGGAGCTGTGTTTGGATAATTGTATTGGTATCTGCAAGTTCACAGACTACTACTACTGCCCTGAGCTGAGGCAGAAGGCCTACATGTTCATACTGCACAACTTCGAGGAGATGGTGAAAGTCTCAGCAGAGTTTTTAGAGCTCTCAGTCACTGAACTTAAGGATATCATTGAGAAAGATGAGCTCAACGTCAAACAAGAAGATGCTGTATTTGAGGCCATTTTAAAATGGATTTCTCACGACCCCCAAAATAGGAAGCAGCATATTTCAGTTTTGCTTCCCAAGGTCTTTTAGTTATTTTTTGTGGGATACTTAATTGCTCACTTATTTTTTTTTTTTTTGGCTGCGCCATGGGGCTTGTGGGATCTTAGTTCCCCAACCAGGGATCGAACCCATCACCCCCTGCAGTGGAAGCTCAGAGTCCAAACCACTGGACCACCAGGGAATTCCCTTAATTGCTCACTTCTGATTCGTTTATCCCAGAGGGATTGTCCCAAGAACCATACTCAGATGCCTGACAGGTTCCCAGGCTGTAGTTATACTTACATATAAGTTATACTTACATATATTTATACATGTACGTATACAGAAGGCATCCCCTGCTATTCTCTGGAATTTTGCAATTTTCTTTGCTTCTGGCACTGCTAGTTCCTTCTACTCCAGTTATATTCTCTTTGACCAAAATTCTCCCTGGTAGTGGGGGAAGGTGAGGGGAGGCCTTCAAAAGAAATCTAAAGGTTTTTCCCTTTACCCCTTTCCTGCTGTGAGTTTCCCCAACCAAAATAGGAGTTGGACAAGAAACCAGATCATGAGTATTACATTCAGTTGTAGCCATTTGGTGCTAATTCATGTTATTTTCCATATAGAGACATAGATATCCAATTACTGAACGATGACCACAGCTTTTTCTGGTCCAATAGTTCTGTCCAGGGGCCAAGGAATGGACTAGCTCTGTGACCATTTGAGGTGGCTTCTATCTCACCCATTCTCAGCATCCAAATGTCTACCACTTCCAAAGAACAAATATTTAAACAGTGAGTTGTAAATTACAAAAAACAAAACATGACCCTACTGCATTCAGAGGAGGCTGTAAAACTGCAGGCTTAAGGACATGGGTTTTCCAGACACCTCACCTCATCTGAATGACTTTCTGTATTTCCATCTTAGGTTCGCCTGGCCCTAATGCATGCTGAATACTTCATGAACAATGTTAAGATGAACGACTATGTCAAAGACAGTGAGGAATGCAAGCCAGTCATCATTAATGCCCTGAAGGCCATGTATGACCTAAATATGAACGGACCTTCTAATTCTGACTTCACCAACCCGCTCACCAGGCCCCGCCTGCCCTACGCCATCCTATTTGCAATTGGCGGCTGGAGTGGCGGGAGCCCCACCAATGCCATTGAGGCGTATGATGCCCGGGCAGACAGATGGGTGAACGTCACCTGTGAGGAAGAGAGTCCTCGTGCCTACCACGGGGCAGCTTATTTGAAGGGCTATGTTTATATCATTGGGGGGTTCGATAGTGTAGACTATTTCAATAGTGTTAAGCGTTTTGACCCAGTCAAGAAAACTTGGCACCAGGTGGCCCCGATGCACTCCAGGCGTTGCTATGTCAGCGTGGCAGTCCTCAGTAATTTTATTTACGCCATGGGAGGATTTGATGGCTATGTGCGCCTCAACACTGCTGAACGTTATGAGCCAGAGACCAACCAGTGGACACTCATTGCCCCCATGCATGAACAGAGGAGTGATGCAAGTGCCACAACACTCTATGGAAAGGTACGACCCCAGGGGAAGGCGGGGTCCGGAGGTGCGAAAGCAAACAAGCCCAGAAACAATGGAAAACAGAAGTGGCAGTTCTCACTTTGCAATTACTCTATCAAATGACTAAGTGGCCCTTTGTAATGATTTTTTTTACTTATTTAAGTGATATTTAACTGTCATTTTACTTATTAAAAAGCAAAGCATGCACATGTGGAAGAAAGAAACTCAGACTGCAGACTGGCATTAGAAACGTCCCCTGCCTCCAGCCACCATCATACACGCACCCTTTCTTTCTCCTCTCCAGAAGTAACAATTTTAATAATCTTGGAACTCTCTTCACACAGGTCTACATATGTGGTGGGTTTAATGGAAATGAATGCCTGTTTACAGCAGAAGTGTACAACGCTGAGAGTAATCAGTGGACAGTCATAGCACCCATGAGAAGCAGGAGGAGTGGAATAGGCGTAATTGCTTATGGAGAACACGTATATGCGGTGAGTTTCTTCTGTACAACAAAAATGATAGCCCTAGATTTTCTATCAGCAAATAGGTTTACGCTACCATTGGGAAGAAGTGGAAAGCTATTTTTTTCCATGGAAGATAGTGGAAGAGGGAGGTATGAAATCACTGGTTGCCCCCAAAGAGGGTGTCCTCAGTGACCCAAGCGATGGTTAATAGCCCGCCGTGTTTCCTCTGCCGTCCACAGGTAGGCGGCTTCGACGGAGCTAATCGACTGAGGAGTGCAGAAGCCTACAGCCCAGCGGCTAATACTTGGCGCACGATCCCCACGATGTTTAATCCTCGTAGCAATTTTGGCATCGAGGTGGTAGACGACCTCCTGTTTGTGGTGGGGGGCTTTAATGGCTTTACCACCACCTTTAATGTTGAGTGCTATGATGAGAAGACCGATGAGTGGTATGATGCTCACGACATGAGCATATACCGCAGTGCTCTGAGCTGCTGCGTGGTACCAGGGCTGGCCAACGTTGGGGAATACGCAGCTAGACGGGACAACTTCACAGGATTAGCACTGCGGGATGAAGTGAAGTACTCCGCCTCAACAAGTACCCTACCTGTATGAGCCTCTTCATTTAGCTAATAAAAAGTCTAAGCAATAAGAATTAATTCCTTTTTTAAATAAATGCAGTGTTTAAACTTGTAAGAGTGTTGGAAAATGTTCAACTTAAGGGAGCCAAGGGTTGGATGACTGAAAGGGGTAAGAGGGGAGGGAGAAAGCAATTATATTCAACGGTGCATAATTAAAAAGGAAAAAAATCACAGTGCAAATCAGCTCTAAAGAAATACATTTATTTAAAACTTACATGGAGACGATTTAGTAGCTTTAACACAGAACAAGATAGCTTCAGGAACATAAAACAAGCTATTTTACAATGTAGTGTCTCAAAATGTTCTAAATTCTACACCTCCTCTGACTTAAAGGGAGACAGTCAAGATTATACTTGCAGTAGATAGACTGGGGCTTGATAATGCTAGCCCAGAAAACTCACTGTATCAACTTGAACGAAATACTTATTTTACAGATAACTCAATGAGCCCCAGCACATGGATCATAAGATCTTCAACCATGTAGCAAGCACTACTTTCATGAGTGTATTATGCAGGAGGATTAAGTTAACAAGTGCTCTATTGTATGTGCTTCACTGTCAGACACTCGCAGTACTGGCCATATAGAGGAAGACAGAAGCCCTACGAAGGTAATCAACAAAGAGCGGTTATTTGACTATCTAATTAAATTCCTTGAAGCAAAATGACTACTATATTATGTTATTGTTATTGTATTACATCACTGACTATGAGCTGTTTTGTTTCCAATGACCAAAACATGTTATAATGTAAGCATTATAACAAAAACAAAAATGGACTATTCTCAAGAAAGTAACACAATGGAGTGATGAACTGTGCCAAAATGTTTAACAGTTTAAAAAAGGAGAGACTGAATTGTTTCCCCAAATATTACACAGTTAAATGACAACCTATAAATGCCCTATGTTTCTAGTGCAGGCAGGGAACTTGCTTCACAATTCTACATATTTGGAAAAGACATGAAATGTGGCCAATACACCCTTTTTATTTAAGCTTAGTTTGAGGCAAGAACAAAAAACACCCCTTTGGTTATGCTTCATTGGGCCAAGTAACTAAAATATACAATTTAGCTTACCTGTCTACCTATAGTATAGTGTTCACATGAGAATTATGAAGCAGAGAATGAAGTATTTAAACATACCACATGCTACACTAGTCAAGAAACATAAAGAGGAAAAAAAGTGTGCCCTAGAAACTGCCTTACCAGCAGCCTGAAGAGTTTAATACACAGAAGCACAAAAATCTGCCGTAAACACTATCTTTCCAGCTTCAAACTTCTGTCCTACATAAAAAAAGATTTCAAAACTTTTTTGGTCCCAGAAATACTATACAAAACCAAGTAATCAAGACAAAACTGATGTCAATGAATTTTGAGGGATTTTTTTTCTTTTTTTAGCGAAACAGTTTTGAATTGGCACAGCAAAAGCAAAGTTGGCTATCAAGATACACAAGACTAATCATGCAAACAACTGCAAGTGAGATGTATTACTTAAACACTAAGCTCATGACTGACATTCTCCATATATACACTTTGTTTTTTTTTAAACCACGGTGGGGTAGGTATAGTTAAAGGATATCCATTCTAAGATATAAGCAGCCTCATTCAAAGTTATGTATAGTTATACTTTTTGGTATAATCAATTCCTCTCCTTTCCTTCCACAAAACAAAAAACAAAACAAAAAAAGGTTTGCTTGAATACGTATTAAAGCTGTCTTTTTAAAGCTGTATTTTTAACTGTTTAAATTACCAAACACAATCTTTAAGTTTTCATCAAAAAGGAAATTTTTCCCCAAAGAGCCACTTTAGGCTGGTCATCACAATCAGAACCTTTCCAAATACTGCGGGAACTTATTTCCAGTTTAGAATTTCAGAATGTCAGCCTTGAACAGATTTAAGCAAATCTGGTTTCTTTCCTTATTAACAAGTTAGTTAGGATATTTCAGAAACACAAGTTATTGATGTGAAATCACACATGAATTCATATATGAAAATTAGGAATTCAGTAGTCAGGAACCCTGCACACATCATCATGCAAGGAAGGACTTACCCTCTCTTTCCAGCCATGGCCTAGGCTGCCTGCCGAGTTAAAAAACAACAGTTTCAATCATGTTTTCAAAACCAGATTATACCTAAATCTTATGAGTTATGACTTCTGCCCCCTCATGTGAAAAAAAAGATAACCCTACAGATAACTTGGTAATGACTACCTCAGAAGACAACTCTGAGACAAAAAAAAAAAAAGGCAATTTAAAAAAACCCTTCCATCACACCCTTCTGGAGAGAAACTGGCACCTTAGTGAGCTACTAAATTATTTCAACAGCACCAAGAAAAGGAAGTTTGCTAGCATGGTCTGTCAGAGAGAAATGAGAACTTCATTCAATGAGCTTTTCTGTCTTACTTGCATAGATCTCTCACAACTAATTAGCACTTCTCAGAATCCAAACAGCTTTTATTAAAATAACTACAAATAAATGGAAATTAAGAAAATGGTAGCAGTGGGGTAGGATAACCTATCCTCATGTGGAAACAGACTCACAGTTTGCCACCCCTACCCCAGCCTAAAGTAAATGGTTTTAGAGCAGATTTCCAACACATTATTGAAAAATTTTGTCCTAGGCAGGGATACCAATTCAGAAATTTCAGGTAAGTTCTTAGTATAGAGTCCAAGGGCTAAACATTAATAGTCTTGCAGCACATTGAGAGCCAAAATTCCTGGTTGTGCTGTTTTTCTTTTGATGTTTGATCCAACGAATGAGATTAACTATAATGGACTAGGGGAAAAAAAATCATGCATTTGGAATTCACCTTCTAGAATGGTATTCAGGATGTCTAAGAAGGTAGAGACATTCTGAAAGAAAAAAGAAAAGTATACTGGACTCACACTTCAAACCCTTAGAGCAGGAGTCCCTTAGGCTAACTGAGCGCTAAAAGTCAACCTACGTGCTAATTTGCATAAAGCCTGGGTGCAGGTAAGAGGATCAAAAGAATGCCTAAAAATAAATAAAAGATAACCATAGTGATAAAATTTTTAAGAGCCATAATTATGCACCAAATGTAGTATTCTAGGCTCCAGCAAAGTTCCAATGAAAGCCTAGGGCAACTGGGTAAAAATGATCATAATCCAGGCTGAGAAATAATAAGGCTTCTCTTTAGCAACATTTCGCTAAATTGTTACTTCCTTCCCATTTTGAAGTTTCTTTGAGAAAGGAATGATGAGGATTCCACACAATATGCATTAGAGCAAAATTTAAAATTCAAGGCATTGAGTGCCGATTGTTATAGGCATTATTTACACTCATTAATGTATCTTCAAATAAGCCTGCAACTCCTGAAAAAAGTGTTTTTAAATTTTTCAATGCCTTTGATTTCTCACTCTAGACTAATGATACTTTTCTTCTTAGAGAAAACAAATTTCACAGATGTAACTTCCTCTGTATTCACCCAATCTCAGCTAAAGATCAGTCCTCTTGCTGACTACCATTATCTCAGAGTGGTGGCCTGAAGTTTATACCACAGATGCTAAAGAAATGAAAAATACTCAAAAATGCATGAGCCAATCACAAATTTCTCATCACTCATCTCTTCCAGAAATAAACAAGATAGCATTGCTGGATACACAAATACAACAAAATATCAATGCAAACATTCTGAAATCATCTTGCTGAAATATTGTGCTTTTCCCTTCAAATTTCCATCTCACAATTGCACATACCTCCTGTAGATGAGGGCTCAATGCATAAATTCTGATCTTGTCAAAACCAACCATTCAGGAAAAAAATGAAAAAGATTATCAAAGTAAGTGTGCAAATAAAATTGGTGCTTAAAGCACGTTCAAAACATAAGTCCCTAAGACAAAGGAGTTATAACTTGCTGGCAGGAAAACAGCCAAGTAACTACACCTGGTTTTTCCACCTATCTTTAGTAAGACCTTATTTAGCTAACATACACGCAAACCAAAGACGGAGAAAGACTGAAAACTAACAAAAATTACACGTATTGAATTGATTTTCCCATTCTTCAGTTTTTAACTATATTTCCTTTATATGGGATGATAATCAGTTCATGTAGAAAATAAGTTATCGACGTACTTTTTCAGGTAACAGTCTGGGTATCTTCAGCCTCATGAACAGGTATAACTTTCAAGCTGCACGTATCTGAGAACCTAGCATTCTATCTGAGAGCTTGGCACTCGGCGCATGTTTAGGGCGTGTCGATGTATTTCTTGCATCTGTCTGATCCGGTCCTTCTGCCACATTAAGTTTTGAGGCATAGGGTATCTCTGAGTGCCATGCAAGTACCGGTATGGGATTCTCACATGGCAGGCAGTGGCTCTACAACGAGGTTGTGGCATGGGAGGAAGAAGCATCCACCTCTTTCTCTCAGCACAATATCGGTAGGCTTCTTTCCGATACTGTTTGTCAATATCATCACTGTTTTTCCAGCCTCCAATAATGAAAACGTCATCTTTGTAATAGCAAATGGCCGCTCCTTCGATGCTTAGGACTTCTGGAGGTAAGCTTTCAAGGATCTCATCAGAAACTTGGCCAGCAATTTTTCTTACTGCCTCTTCATTTTCTAAAGAATAACTCTTGGGACAGCATGAGGCTGTCTGATAAAAGTTTGAATTGACCACAGACATTTGGAAAAAGCAGTAATTGTCAATAAGTGGCAAAGATTCCACATCTTGCCACTGTCGAGTCTCCGTATCATAGCAAGTGATGACAGCCTTTAATCCATCTTCAGTGTCCCGGTCCACAGGAGTACGGGCAGCGATGTACACAAACCGGTCTTCAATGGCTAGTGCTTTAACATCTCGAAGAATTTTTGGTGCTGATTCCAAGTTGTGCCATTTATCAAGCTCGGGATTATAAACAGTCACATCTTTAAAACCAGGACTGAAGTTGCCATGTCCGCCAATGCTGTAGAGCTTCCCTTTGACTTCCGTCAGCCCAAAAGAATGCTTCCTTGTCATCAGACTACAAACGTGTTCCCAGGTATTCAAATTTGGGTTATACCTTTCCACAGTTTTAGCAAATCCTGGTTCCATCGACCCAGCAACATACACATAGGATTCTGTTACTGCGACAGCATGCCCATCAAGGTGATTATGAATATGGGGTAGGTTTACCCACCTGTCCTCATCGACAAAATATCCCACACATTCACTTAAATAGTCCCCCCCCTCTGACACGCCTCCGATAACCATGATCACGTCCATGTTTTGCCCATAACGAGGTAACAATGAGACGTGGGAAGCGGGATGCTGGAACATGCCAGACTGTATATTCTCGGCTCTCAGAGCATGTCTCTCTACTGCGTCGGCCACTAACTTCACGCAGACTTCATTACTGGCCACAAGCCTCTCTGGTTTGACGTGACGAGTAAGGTAAGTAGGTTTCATCTGGGACAATCTGAGCAATTTAAAAAGTTCTTCAAAGTATCTTTCTCTCTCTTCAGCATTTCTCTGAACCCACTTTAAAACTGTTTCAAATAGAACCTCTTCGGAATCAACCGTAATCTCCAAGTCCGACAGCCAGTCTCGAATGAGGTGGAAAGGTAAAGTATAAAATTCCTCATCCTGAATTACTTTGTGGAAGTTTCTCCGTATCATATCTGCAGCTTTCAGAGCAAGCTGACTTAGAGTATACATGTGAGCTAAGCTATGAATGGCCACACAGTTAGAGAGATGAAGTTTTTTCTTGAGAAATTCTCCGCAAAATTCTTTTAAACGAATTAATAAGAACCTAAAATTTAGAAAAAGAGAAAGGATTAATTTTCAAATGTGCATATTCTATGTGGTTGCACTTTGAGAGCAACTGATTTATACAAACCAAAATGTAAGCTTCATCTCACTTCAAAACACCTGAAAAAAGCATATCCTCCCAAATTAAAAAGGACTGTACTTTTTAAAAAGGAAAAGTAGGTTTAAAAGCATATACAAAAATCATCTTTATTTTAATTATTTACTTTATATAGTAATCATATATTATACAAAATATGTAATCACATATTATACAAAATACGTATAATGCACAGACACAAAATGAAGCTTCTGCTTATGTAAGGTAGTTCAGAACATATCCTTTTATAAAGTACAATAGCCCTATACTTTATTTCCACTTTAATTTGCCCTTAGCAAAGGCAAATCCCAATCCAAACTTGTCTCTGCCACCCTGCCCTAGTCCCCTGACAGCAGCCAGCCTCTTCTTAGATGAGGCTGGCTCTCAGTGAAGAAACTTTGGTTTTTTTTAAGAACTTTTGTTGAGATACAGTTAACAGACAATAAACTACATATATTTAGAGTGTACAATTTGGTATTTTTTTTCTTATTAGTAATGTATATATGGCAATTCCAATCTCCCAATTCATTCCCCCCAAGCCCTCCCTGCTTTCCCCTCTTGGTGTCCATATGTTTGTTCTCTACATCTGTGTCTCTATTTCTGCCTTGCAAACCGTTTGATTTGTGCCATTTTTCTATATTTCGTACATATGTATTAATATACCATATTTATTTTTCTCTTTCTGACTCACTTCACTCTGCATAAAGAGACTTTTTTTAATTAAAGTATAGTTGATTTACAATGTTGTGCCAATCTAAGAGACATTCTTTTTTTTTAAATTAATTTATTTTATTGGCTGTTCTGGGTCTTTTTTGCTGTGCGCGGGCTTTCTTTTTAGTTGCGGTGAGTGGGGGCTACTCTGTTGTGGTGCGCGGGCTCCTCATTGCTGTGGCTTCTCTTGTTGTGGAGCACGGGCTCTAGGGGCGTGGGCTTCAGTAGTTGCAGCACATGGGCTCAATAGTTGTAGCTCACGGGCTCTAAAGCTAAGGCTCAACAGTTGTGGGGCACAGGCTTGGTTGCTCCACGGCATGTGGGATCTTCCTGGAGCGGGGATCAAACCCGTGTCCCCTGCATTGGCAGGCAGATTCTCAACCACTGCGCCATCTAGGAAGCCCCTAAGAGACGTTCTTAAGCTACATGGTATACAAACTGTGATGCCAGGGAGGCTGTTTGGTTAGATCTCAGAGGGAACAGCAGTGCAGACTTTGTGTCAGAGCATTTAATCTTCTCTTCACCAGGGCTTTCTCCCTGAGTAGCCCAGGGGTGGTGCTCAGGGGTTTTGTCCTGAGCTGGGTTCTCATTAAAGCAGGAGTGGCAAGGCAAACTCAAACATCTGAAGAAGCCAGGAAATAAAACAACAGAAAACGTGTAGGACGGCCCACATTAAAAAAGAAAAGAAAGTGGTTTGGCATGTAGCTGACTAGATGTTGTTTGCTCACATAAATTAAACCTGGCAGAATTCAGCCCCAGGGGTGGCCAATTTTAGACCACTGCTAAAGTCCCCAGAACTGAGAACATTAATGTAAGAATGACTTCATCGGGACTTCCCTGGCGGTCCAGTGGTTAAGACTCCACACTTCCACTGCAGAGGGTATGGGGTTCAATCCCTGGTTGGGGAACTGTATGCCGCATGGTGTGGCCAAAAAAGAAAAACAAGAATGACTCCATCAGTCCAGGCCTCTCTCACGTTAGTAAGCATTTGCTATTATGATTATTGTGCTTAATAACTAACTGCCTGTGATATGAAGATGAATTTCAAGACAGGCTCCCTTCACCCTCTTCAGGGAACACACCATCTCAGACAAAGACGAGGACAAGGTAGAGTGGTAAGAGCTCTGGTGGCTCTCAACCATGTCTGGATGCCAGGGTCACTCACTCCTGGGCTGCCCCATCCCCTATTTCTGAATTTTGGGAGGCACTCCAGGTAATCTGACACATATTCCCTTGGACAGGTGTTTGGAAACACTGCTCTATGAAAATAATAGCTACCGTATACTAAGCATGGGCCATGTGACCGGTGTCATGCTGGGCACTTCCTATTAGCTCTTTAGGTTGTAAGTGCCCTGCAAGGTAGGTATGATCAACAGAGTATATGGGGGGAGGTGGGGCGGCAGTAAAGAATCCTGCCTCAGAGGTGATGGGTAAGATTGGATGTGATGGTTGCAGGGCACTTAGCGTCAAACACAACGCAGCTGCTCAGCAACTGACATATGGAGAGAAGGTAAAGCTTTAAGTAAATTGTCTCGGGCGTTCTCTCCTCATCCCAATTCTCCAGTAAAGCAGGGGAATCTGAAAGAACACAAGCTCACATGACAGAAGCAAACATAGCCTGAGTGAGTGCAATGACCCTTCTCTATCCATCTGCGTTCAACAAACCTCCCTCTCTCAGACCTACATCCACCCTCCACACCCCACCCCACCCTCAAATAGATGATCCAAATCTCATGCTTTGAGAAAACAGAAGCAATCACGCAAAAACTTCATTTTCCCACCATCCTTTTTTTTTTTTTTCTTTTTTAGGCCGCAGGTGCAAAAAAGAAAAAAAATTGCTTTTGAACCTGGCCCTGGCAGTGAAAGCACCAAGTCCTAACCACTGGACCGCCAGGGAACTCCCTCCCGCTATCCAATCTGTCTGCCTGCAGCTGTACCCTACACTCTGCCTTCCCAGTCCAACTTTTCCACTTTTAATATGGATTCTATCACCTTCTTGGTTTCAAGGACTTTGTTCCTATAACATCAATTTCTCCTCTCCCACGGATTCATATTTCAGCACACAAACATGCTCCCCTGGCTCCTATCTTAGGGGAAAAAGACCTCCCTGGACTCCTCCCCACACATGTCCATGCGTATCATTTTCTGATCCTCTTGACAGTCAGACTTAAATGGCTCCTGTCAGTGCCATCAAGGACTTCAATTATCACCAAACCCAATGATCACTTACAGCTGACAGAGGTGACATGATTGGCTACTCCCTCCTTGACACTCTCTAGGCTTCCACGGAATAAGTCTCCTCTGCTGGTTCCTCTTTAACATTCTGGAGAACCCCGGGGCTCAGTTCTGCCATTTCTCTCTTCTATCTACATGCTTTTCCTAAGTAATTCTATCCAGTCCCAAGGCTTTAATTACCATTTATATGCTAATTTCCTCTCAATCTCTAGCTCCCAATGCTCTTCTATCCAACTGCCTAACAGACATCTTGACATCTTGTAGAAGACATTTCCTGAACCAGAAACCAAATTCCTGATCTTCCTCCCAAACACTTGCCTGTAGCCTTCCATCTCTTAATAAATAATAAACAACTCCATCTTTCCAATGGGTCAAAAAACTAGCAGTCTTTTCCCCCACGCCCCCACATCAAATCCATCAGCAAATTCATCTCCTCTGCTTTCAAAATACATCTAGAATCGAAGCACTTCTCGTCACTTTTCCCTCTCCCTCCTCAATCCAAGCCTCCACCACCACTGCAACAACCTCCTAAACTAGTCTCTCTGCTGCTGCCCTTGCACCCCTTCCTCACCACCTCATCCTTTCTCTCAACACAGCAGAATTCTCCAAATCAGACTGCATCATTCCTCTGCTCCAAACCTTCCCCTGTCATTCCGCGTAACAGCCCAAGTGCTTGCACAGGCTGACAAGGCCCTGTGGGATCCAGATCCATCCCCATTACCACCCGCAGGCCTCTCCTACTCCTCTCACCCTGCTCGCCTTTGATTCAGCCACACTGGCCTCTTGCTATTCTCTAACATCCAGACAAGCGCCATCTCAGGGTCTTTGCACCTGCATCCCATACCTGAAACACTCTTTTAACCTCACCTCTTTCAATTCTTTGCAAAATGTCTTCTTCACGAGGATTTATCTAGCTATTCAATTTTAAAAACAGCTCCTTTACACCAGCACTTTCTATATGCCCCACTATCCTTTATTTTTCCAAACAGCTACAGCAATCATCCAACATGCTATTTTATTTATTATCTATCTACCAATGTAAGTGCAATGTGGAAAGGGACTTTTGCCTGTTTTGTTCACTGCTGAATCCCCAGCAGCTTACAACCCAGTGTCTGATCTGATGCGTAATAGGTACTCAATAGGTATTTGTTCACATAACGAATCTGTAACATAATACTGTCCCCAAAGACTCCTCCCCACCTACAAACTGCATTCACCTGCTTCCTAACTAGTCTCTGAACATCCATCTGGGCCCCCTACAATCTATTTGCCACAGAAGAATCATCTTTAAAAATAATATCTAAATCAGATTTCTTTAGCCAGCTTCCCATCACCCAGTAAAATCCAAACTCCTTTTTCCAATGCATTTCATACACCCTTCTCCCCTTCACCCACTAGATCACTTAATTTTCCTTTTTTATTTCTTGTCTAAGCTAAATGAGATCCTGCCCGAGGCACGGTCACTCCGGATCTTTGCATGGCCGTTTAGAGGTCCGTTTAAATGTCGCCTCCTCAGAAAGGTCTTTCCTCTATGCAATCACTATCCTTCACCTTTTTAAAATGTCAACACAGTACTTATCACATGTGGACTTTCTTTTTCATTGCCTTTGTCCCTTCACCTGGAGCCTGACACGGCGCCCTCGGCGAACTGGCCGGCTGCATCCTCAGTGCCCAGCGCAGCAGCGGCCCCACAGCACACAGCAGGCGCTCAATAAGTATCAAACGACAGCACTTTGTCAGGGCACTGCCCTCCCCGCCCTCTCCTGCGCCCTCCCGGGATGCGGCCCGTGGTCGGCGAGCATCCCTACCCCCGCCCTCCGCAGCCCGCCTCCGCCACCTACCTGTCGGCCAACTCCAGCACCTCGTGCACACTGCCCGTGCTGACGCGGATGCGCCCGGTGTACATGTATTCGATAACGGCTTCCACCGTGTCGGGTTCGGGCCCGGGCTCGGAGCTCCACTTGCGCATCTCCACCCGGCCTGAGCGGGACTCGGAGAACTGGCCCGAGAGCAGGGGCGTGAAGTACTCGGTGGCGGCAGCCAGCACCGAGCGGTGGGCCCGGAACTCGCGGCCTCCCGCACCGCCGAAGCACAAGGTAATGTCGCAGAAGAGGCCCTGGCGCCGTTGCTCGTTCTGCCTCCACGACAGCTCCGAGCAGTGAGAGCTGCATTCGAAATCCTCGGCCTCCGGGCCCGGATCGCCCCCGCTCGCCTCCATTGCAGACAAGCCGGGCCCAGGCCCGAAGTCCACCGTGCCGCTGCCTCTGACTTCGGCGGCCAGCCCCGCCGAGCCGGCGGCGGCTGTCTCCATACTCTCCATCTCCAGCACCTGCAGGGATGCTGCCGCCGCCGCCGCCGCTGCCGCCGCCGCCACCGCCGCAGCCGCCATGTTGACGCCGCCGCGCCCGCCTCCGCAGCCTCGGAACGATCCAGCAGTCCTGGTGCGGCCACGGAGGGATTCTGGGAATAAATAGTGGGCGCGGGGCGGAGCCGTCCGCCGCTGGGTCTGCGCACGCGCAGCCGCGCCCGCCTTCACGCGTGCCCCTCAGAGAAGGTGCAACCGTTCTGCTCCCGGATTATGACTACCGCCCCCGGAGGCCGCCCATCCACACGCCGGTGGGAGGAGGACTGTTTCCTTCCCCTTAGAGAGCAGCGGGCTCTCTGTGGTCATTTTGTAAAACAAAAGCCACTTTAGACCCTCACCCATTGTTAGTGCCTTGGGTGGCAACATTGGATTTTTATTTAAAGGTTTAGAATGGCCTTGGCGTAAAAATGGAAAAAGAAAAAAAAAACACTTGAGACTGAGCCCCAGTTAAGTGGATGAGGGTGAGCAAGTTACTTATTATCTCTGAACTAATTTATCTTCTAGAAACGGGATACTATCTAGATCGCTGTGAGGATTAAATGAGATACTTGTCAGGTGTTGTACATAGTGCTTGGTCCACAATTACTGTTCCGTAAATACTTGTTTAAAAGATGAATAAAAGCCACTTTGGAGCTTTAAGCAAGGGAGTGGCTCAGTCAGGTGCGTGTTTTAAAATAACGCTGGTGGCTACGTGGAGAATGTGCTGTAAGGGGACAACAGTGGAATTAGGAGCACGAAGTTAGCAGACCAGATACAGATAGATCAAAGGGCTACTTAAAGGGTAAACTGACGGGGCCTGGCAACCAGATAAGTGAAGGAAAGGATGAATTCCAGGCTTTTGGCTTGAGTAAGTAAAGCTTTGCTTCCCATTCACTGAGAACTGGGAGGTACAAATTCACGGGAGAAGATGGTGGGGTTTTTTTGAAGACAGTATTTCGATTCTTTTTTTTTAAGAGATGGATGAATACATTTTAAAAATGACATGTAGTAAAACTATCAGAGAGTACATTTCAAAGGAATGCAGATGAAAGGATATAGATGACATAAGACAGCAGTATGTTTTCATTGTTACTGTATAGTTTATTTAAACCCAACTATGATAATACAGGGGAGTGACTGAGGTGGCAGCTGCCCAGAATCTTTGTGGATTACAGATGCAAACTGGCTGGAGAGGAGTCAATAACAGACAAGTCAGTTGCATAAATACAGAAAATGTAAGACACAAGACATTTCACAGCTTTTTGCTTTGCACTTCCTTTTGAAACATGTGTATGTTACAACTTTACATTTTAAATTACTGCTCCACATATTCTGTAACAATGGCTAAGGATGCAATGGTCCCGTCCCCCTGACATAAGCAGACATTGGTCTGCAACATGGAACATTTCAGGGGGCTACCGAACACTTAACACACAACATACAAAAAGATGCTAAAAAAAAAAATCAGATTAATACAATGCTCTTCAGCTTATATGAGGAGGAAGAAAAGGGAAATGGAAAAAACAAGATATTAGGGGTCCTTTAAATGGAAAGTAGCTTGAGGTCTTAAAAGTGTCATTCCCTTCCTTCAAGGGAAAAACATTTTTTTAACTAATGGAAAAAAGAAAGCAACATTGTAACACCCTACAATGAAGAAAAACACAATCCTGACAGTGCGTAGATGCTTCCATATAATAAATACAGCAGGTAGCAGAGCGAACCTCACAAGTACTGGCTGGGTTCCTATTTCTATGCTTATAAAAAAATTAAGCTTCTCTGTGTAGACTGAACAGTGTTAGCCTGTGGGTGTTGGTCTTCGGTGTCTGTCCACACTCCAGGCCCATCCTTTAAGCAAGCTCCAGTGCCAGCTGTCTGCAGCTATTTCCCGGGGGAGGAGTCCTCGTCTTCACTTTACGGTAACAGGGTTCCTGGCTCCATTACATGCTCATGTGTTCCGGAAGAACATATGAAATATCATCCCATGGGTGACGATACAGCCCCTGCTTCAGCCTCTTCTGATCCAGATAGTGTCCTAAAATGGAGAAATTGTATTCTTATTGTTAAGAGTTGGTGAGTTTGTTAAATTTTGGTGAGGGGGAGGAGATAAGGAAGAGAGATCTTAATAATACAAAAAGAAAAAAGAAAAAATGGGCAAGTACATCCAGATGCATCCCACAGGCCTTGGTAAAAGGGAACCATTGGACTTCATTCTGTTTTCCTAGGTTAGCAATCAAACTCATTTCCAAGAACAAGGGAACAAAGATAAAGATAAGGCGGAAGTTAAAGTAAGAAAGGAAGGATTAGGAACAATGATTAAGATAATGTGACATCTCTCTTATGGGAACTGACCACACAGGTAAACAGTATATCTGAACCATGGGGTAAAACCAAACCAAACCAAACAAACACAAAAGATACCCAGACCAAACAAACAGAACCCTTACTACCAACTCACCGATGAAGCCCATACTCCTTCCCAGCACAAAGATGCCATTGAGGGCTCCGATGTCGATATATTCATCAGCTTCCTCCCTGCAACACACAATCCACTTGTAGTTTTAAAACTGCTCACATGACTGCCCTCCTCCCCAGTTCAGTACCATTTCTACCCAGGAATGAGAAGCTAGCTCTCTTTGGACTCAAAGTAGAAAAGAAGGGTGTTCTGAGTGGCAGGTACAGAGGCACTTTTTTCTTCTTTATACCTCTCCGTATTTTCTAAATCCTCTCTAATGAGTGTGCATTGCTTTTAGAATTGGGAGGAATCAACAAGAAAAATCAATGAACATTAGGAAGAAGAAAATAGCTGCAAGCTCACCGAGTGAAGGAGCCACAGTTTCTAAGCATGTCTACAAATGCAACTCCAATTAAACCGTCTACATTCAGGATAAGGTTTGGTTTCTGGGAAGGCAAAAAAATTCAAAGCATTTGTCATTATTACTCATTTTTGTTCCTCGTAATGTTCCACGATTACTATTAAAACTATTACTATGAATTCCTGACCACCATTTAAAAACCTCCCACCAACACATTCCAGTTGATTAGGAAAGACTGTGTCATACTTAATTCCCAGTATCTAGCAAAGGACCCAACCTCTAGTTGACACGGAGCATGTCTATTGAACTTCGTTAAGCAAAAGAAACAAAATTTTCCAGAAAACCAGGTTCGATTTTAGCTGCACAGTCAAAATGTAACCTGGCTCTCACATTTTCCTTGAGAAATTCACCCAAATCTCTGATTTGGGAATTAGGGACGTTTTCTTTTACCTTGGAGGTGGTAATCTTCTCTACTTCCAGCGCGTAGTCGAGCAGGGGGGTGGCAGGGAAGTGCTGTCTGACGTAATCTTTGAGGATCTGCACACGCATGTCTGGGTTGTTTATCTAGGAAGTGACCCACAGTTACAGAGGAGCCTGCTTTCACACCGCTGTTAAAAGACACGTCCCTGCTCGTGTCACAGGTGGACGCAACCATACGTGTCATATCCAGGAGGTGTGTTTCAGGCACCCGATCCGTGTGTGTGATTGCATGTAGCACAGATCACGACACTGCTGTGAGGTTTAAGGGTTTTGATGTGGAGATGTTGGATAAGTTAGCCATGGGTTCTATGGGGTCAAGCAGCAGGGGGTGGGAATTCCCTGGCGGTCCAGTGGTTAGGACCCTGCGCTTTCACTGCCAAGGGCCTGGGTTCAATCCCTGGTTGGGGACCTAAAATCCCATAAGCCGTGCAGCGTGGCAAAAATAATAATAAAAACAAAAGAAAAAAAGAAAGCAGCATGGGGCTGGCATGCCCACTCTCCAATGGGAAGGCTGAGGTTCTAGCCACTAGCCATGCTGCCCACCACATCAGTAACCTAGTCAGGCTGTAACCAAGTTCTGCAAGGTTCTTAGACTTTAACTAAGCAAGCACATGTTGGCAGTGGGGCAGCAAAGCACCCCAGAAATTCCAGGAAAACCTCTGGATCTGCAATGAGTGGAGATGAACCCTCTGTTCAGAGACCCACACTCAGCGATCACCTGTCAGCAGGGGAGTGAGATGGATGGGCGCCAAGTCCCGATACCACAGTGACCTCCTCCCTTGGCCAAGACACGCAAGATGAGGATGGACTCCAGAAAGGAAGGCACCCAGAGACTGGGCGTGGTAGCACTAGCTTGGGCAGATGCCCTGTGCTGTCCGTGCACTGTCTGCCGGGAGCTGGGGTGGCTGAGCCAAGGTCTGTGAAGCCCAGATGCAACGTCCCTCAGAATGAACCACTGTCCCCGGTTCAGCCTTTGCCATCCAGCCGCCTCTGGATCTGCCCTGAGCTGACCCAGCACGGGGATGCCTGGATCACACGCATGACCCTCGTGTATTAATGTGAGTTCTACACCCTGCTTAGGCCGGCGGAGAGACCAACTAAATGAGGTTTCTGGAGCTACAGAGCCAAGGACCCCGAGCTGTCCCTGTAGCCCCCTGAGCATCTGCCGCTTCCTCTTCTCTCGTTGCCTTTGATTCCTAAACACAACTCGGCACCAGGAGCCACTGAGATTTTTGGAGTTGTTACTGCAGCCTGCAGCATTATCTAGTAACCGTATGTCCCTTTAATCCTGACCTTGGTCCTTTCTCCTTTAAGAGTCACTTGGGGAGCTAAAGTTACCAAGTTCCCAGTTCATCATATTTTCACACCGCAATTGAACATGATAAAAACTGTTTAAGGGCAATCTGTATTATAATGGAAAAAACAATTGCCTCAGTGTTGGCATCTGTCAACAAAGCTTTGCATGTTGGAAGCCGAGAGCCTGGGTGTGCCCAGCTAGATCAGTGCTCTCTTGTCCCCAGCCGCCCTGTAGATCCAGTGCCTTAAGGAGGGCGACAACTTACCGATTTCACCCGGTGACCAATGCCCATGATGAGTTTTCCTTCCTTCTTCATCTTGTTGACAAACTCCATGGGGATGATGCCACTGTCAAAAGCCTTGCTGAACATCTTGGCTGCTGCGTCCAGGGCACCCCCAAACCGGTCGCCCTGTAGGAGAAGCCAGCCCATGTCGCCCCGAGCTGTCAGAGTCCCCTTTAGCTTCGCAGGCCAATCTAGCGTGCCCTGAACAGCCCCCAGCACGGGGTCTCACCCTCCACCGCTCCCTCCAGGATCCCACTGCAGCCAAGCGGCAGATGCCAAAGCCCAGTGTCCCCGCTGGGCACCTCCCAGGATGACAGCACTCACGATGGTGAGCAGTCCTGAGGTGAGGCTGGAAACCAGGTCCTTCCCGGCCCGAGCACAGATGATGGTGTTGTGAGCCCCTGAGACGGCTGGCCCGTGATCAGCCGTCACCATCAGGCACATCTCAATGAACTGGCAGGAGTACTTGGGCAACCTGGAGGAGGGCGAGTAAAGGGGCAGGGACAGGAGAGCTGGAACAAAGGCGAGGGGCTGAACAGGAGATAGGCTGACAAGGCCACGGTCCTCCTGTCTCCCATCTCCTTGAACAAGTCACGCCAACTCAAGAAGGGCAAGAGCCTCCCAAGCCAGGTCAGAGCCTCCTGACTGAGGAGTGGCTCTGGATGTTGCCGATAGCAAATATTGCTTTTAAAATTGAGGTTGGTGGGACTTCCCTGGTGGTGCAGTGGTTAAGAATCCGCGGCCAATGCAGGAGACATGGGTTCAATCCCTGGTCCACGAAGATCCCACATGCCGTGGAGCAACTAAGCCCGCAAGCCACAACTACTGAAGCCTGTGCGCCTAGAGCCTATGCTCCATAACAAGAGAAGCCACTGCAATGAGAAGTCCACGCAATGCAACGAAGAGTAGCCCCCACTCGCCACAACTAGAGAAAGCCTGCCTGCAGCAATGAGGACCCAACGCAGCCAAATAAATAAATAAATAATCTTTAAACATAAAGAAACATAAAACTGAGGTAGGCAAGCAGGGTTTGTTTGAAATCTCTTGTTTAGGCAGTGGTTTTCAGCGTGAGTTGCTGCGACAGTATGTGACCTGTGTTTGCGGTTACTTCTCCCCACATGCCAGAGAGAGAGAAGGTGAGATCCCTGTCCCTCTCACAGTGCAGCGATCGGCCTCCCAGCTGGTGATTAAGAACAAAGTCTGGGGGATTCCCTGGCGGTCCAGTGGTTAGGACTCTGCACTTTCACTGCTGATGGCAAGGGTTCCATCCCTGGTTGGGGGAGCTAAGATCCCGCAAGCCTCACTGTGGGTTGGTCAAAAGAAAAAACAAACAAACAAACAAAACAAAGCCTGGAGCCATGGGAATGCAAGAGCATACACAGTGAAACCTGCTCAAGTGTTACAACCCTTGAACTTTTCCCAGGAAGGGCCCAAAGCAGGACCAAGACCCATCTCTCTGCGGGTGAGGGCATGACACAAACCGAGACTTCCACCTGGCTTTCTGCCCAGAGCAACCCCAAGCCTGGGCTCTGTGACCATGTACTCACCCCCCCCCCATCCCCCGCCCCAGCTGTCAGTCCCAGAGGAGGACTAAGCTTGGGAGTTGCTCAGAAAACCAATTTTTTCCCCCATGCAGGCTGATGAGACACAAATTTACAGAGGGCACAATACAAGTTACTTTAACTATGCCTGTCAACAACTCCACCAGGCCTGCACTCTTTTAAGCTACTAGACTTCCCTGACAGTCCAGCAGTTAAGACTCTGTGCTTCACCTTCTCTTTATTTTTATTTATTTATTTTTTTGGCTGTGCCGCATGGGGATCTTAGTTCCCCAACCAGGGATTGAACCTGTGCCCCCTGCAGTGGAAGCACAAAGTCTTAACCACTGGACTGCCAGGCAAGTCCCAAAAACCATCTCTTTAAAAAAAAAAAAGGAGCTACTAGATGCATCGCCTACCTTGTTAACCCCTACCTTTCTCTCAAGACGCCTGCATTTTACTCTGGCCCATGTCTTTAAAAGTTCCCATGGGTTCCTGGCTCGGAAAGATCCGATATGCCTCGGAGCAACTAAGCCCATGAACCACAACTATTGAGCCCACGAGTCACAACTACTGAAGCCTGTGCACCTAGAGCCCGTGCTCCGCAACAAGAGAAGCCACCGCACTGAGAAGCCCATGCACCACAACAGAGTAGCCCTCGCTCACCACAACTAGGGAAAGCCCATACACAGCAACGATGACCTAAAGCAGCCCCCGCCTCCCCCCACAGAAAAAGTTCTCACGGGAAAGGGGCTGATCCAAGATCTCCGATGAGGTCATTGCTTTCTACTTCTCTGGGTTAAGGCTGGCCTGTCGCTAGAAGACTTACGAACAGCCTGTACGTCCTTCCTCTGACCTTTCAACTGATCTGTGGCCATAAAGATTGGCCCTGGACATGTTCCCCAAGGCTGTCCACCCCGACTCCCGTGTCAGGGGAAGAAAATTAACTGTGAGTCACAGGGCCCTCCCATCTTCTGCCCTCCGCGCCTCACCGTTTCTGGAACCAGAGGAGGCCCAGGACCCCGCCGATGCCCATCTCCTCCTTGAAGACCTCGGTGATGGGCATGCCTGCGTAGATGAGCTCCTGTCCTCGCTCGTCACAAATGCTGGTCATAAACGAGGCAGGTTTGCGGATCAAGCCCAGCTCCTGAGCAGAGATGGGGGCAGAGGCAAGCAGAGCTGTGGCGACCACAGAGGTTCTCCCAGAACAGCCCCACTGTCTGTGCCCAGAACCAGTGTCCCAGGTGGGTCTTAAATTCTGGTGGCTAGGCGACAACTCTCAAAGTCCTCCCAAGAAGGACGCGCAAAAGCCCTTTTATTAGATCATCTGGGGTGCAGACAACAGAAGCAAGCATGCCACAGCACCCGCTCAGCCTGGGCACTGTTGCTGGTCTTTACCAAGCGTTTGCGGGCCCAGGCAGTACGCTAAGCTGTTGGCATCCAGGGGTTCAATTAACCTCACAACAGAGTAACCAGCCCCTGGGCGCCTGGCTAAGAAATGGAAGAATGAATCCAAAGGGACAATTTTCAAATACTCTACACACAGCTGCCAATCCCCCAGCACAATGTAACAAGGCACGTGGCTGCGGAAATGGGGGACCCCCTCAATATGTCCTTTCCCTGGGGGAAGAGGACTGAGCTCCTGAATTTTCCATTTCCAGAGTTGGGGCACAATGAAGGGTAGCATCAACTCACTCTGTCCAAGTCCATTTCTTCAATTATCCCTTCTGAACTTAAGAAATGCTCTGAAGCTATGTTTTAATTACAAAAGCAACATGAATACATTCTCCTTTTTAAAAACTCACACTAAGTACAGGTAAAGTCATGTTACTTTGACCTCCACCCCATCTTGATTTTCTGCCTTTGTGTTTGTTAGTTTAGTGGACGTCTTTCTGGACCTTTCTTTCTCCACTTTTATTTATACACAGACACATGGAGAACAGACGTTGTTCTGCGTGCCTACACTTTTCATAATTATAATAGAAACATGGTCCTATAATGTGCTGTCCACTCAATGAATCTGTGCTCTATACATGTTGGCACATATGTAGATCTAGTTCATTCCTTTTGACTGCTGTAGAGTATCCCCTCATATGATAATCCTGCAGGTTGGCCATTCCTCCACTGATGACCATCAACTAGAAAGATATGCTCGAACAAGTGTGTATATGCAAGCATTTGCTTGAAGGAGCTTTCCAGACTTGGAATTGCCAGGCCATAAGGCAGAAGCGCTGTTAAAGTAGATTGATAACACCCAACTGCCTCAGAAAGGCAATCCACTCTCATCAACAACGAATGAATATACCAGCCTCCTTACACCCATACAAACAACAGATCACAGAAATCTTTTTTTTTTTTTTTTTTTTGGCTTTTGCTGACCTGTAGGGGAAAACGGGTTTCACAGTTTCTACTTTGGTTTCTTTTTTAAAGAGTGAAGTTGAGCTTCTCTTTATGTTGAAAGAATATCTCCTATCTATTTCTCTAATGGGTTACTGGTCTTTTAAAAAACTGATTTCTAAGAGTTCTTGTATGTAAGAAAATTCACTCTTTATCTATGCCCCCGCCTTAGACAAGTAGCCTGAAATCTCTTAGCAGGTGCACACAGCTCTAGGGAACACCCATCTGTCCCCAGCCCCGTTTCCAGGTCAGGCCATGCAGCTGTGGGAGATACACGCCACCCCCTGCCCTCCTGGGCCCTGCATTTGTTTCACCAGCTGGTTAGAAGGGGTCGCCTCACAAGCTCCAGCACACCTCCCCCACACATTCAGGGACACGCGTGGCACCTACCCTGGCCCAAGAGTAGTCCATGGGCACCGTCGGGGGTGGGACCTCCTGAGCAGGTACGATGACCCCTCTGGTCACGAGATCCTCGTACACAGACCTGGGAGGCAGGGAAAGGGGAGGAGAAAAGACATCCATGGGTATTTGATTCTTCTGGGCTCTTCTAAGCCATCCCACAAATGCTCCTCCAGTAACCCCAGAGTTTCCCAGCTCTGTATCTCCTCCTGTCAGCAGTTTCCAGGTGGATTCCCCAGAAGTAAATGAAAACAGGTTCTAGCCAAGACCCACCCCACCATCTCTGAATGGGGCTTTTGGGAAAGGCTGAATCTAGAGGCCAAGGAAGGCCAGAAGGGAGGAAAGGGAAGAGACAATAGCTTATCCAGTGGCTCTTCATCAATCAATCAGAGGCAACACTTTCTAAATGTTTCTGTGCTCCTCTCTCATTTATGGCCCAAGTAGGTAGGCTCAGAAACGATGTTTTAACACCTGTCTGAATGGCCTGTAACTGCTGCTTCTAGAAACAAACAAAATGAAAGCCAAAAAAGAAAGAACCCTGGATCATCTGCAGAGCTGCCTTAGACACCTGAGAGGAACCAGGAATACTGGAAACCTATATTTCGGAGAGGCTGCTGTCCTTGGGAGGGACTGGGAAAGGGACAGGGAGGTGGCATTCTCCACCACATCCACTTACTGGATGATTTCTCCAAGCTCGTCGAAGCTCCGGGGCACAAACACTCCAGCCTCCTTCAAAGCCTGGTTCTTGGCTACTGCAGTTTCAGAAGCCTGATTGGCACAAGCTCCAGCATGGCCGAACTGGACCTGGAGGGCAAAGGAGAATGACTTTACCAGGCCTGTCAGTCCCCCGAGAGAGACGACAAAGGCTCCTTGGAACATCAGCACTGATTACAAGGCTGGACCCTGCTCAACGCTCTGTGTGAATCACATCAAGCCTCCAGAAGGCATGATGGCTGACTCATTCACAGATGAGAACCTGAGGCTCCGAGAAGTTTGGGAGCTTACTTAAGGTCACACAGTTGGTGCACTGGAGCCAGGACACCAAGCCTGGCGCCCAACTCCACAAACACCTTCATTTGGCTTCCCGTGGGGTACTTGTCAAGGTGGGGGTGGGGAGACAGACAGAGAATAGCCATTAAGTTTGAGGAACCGTGAGAAGTTACAAACCACCCGCCTTAGCTGAGTTCATAGGTACAATCTGACTGTCCTGCACATACGCTGTATAAAGCATGTACCCTTATTAAACACAACAGAACCTCAGAAGATATCAAGTAAAAATACAAATTTCCAACTTCTTTTAAAAAGTCAGGGACTTCCCTGGTGGCACAGTGGTTAAGAATTTGCCTGCCAATGCAGGGGACACGGGTTCGATCCCTGCTCCAGAAAGATCCCACATGCCTTGCAGCAACTAAGCCCCTGAGCCACAACTACTGAGCCTGCACTCTAGAGCCCACAACCACAACTACTGAGACCGCGTGCCTACAGCCTGTGCTACGCAACAAGAGAAACCACTGCACTGAGAAGCCCACACACTGCAACAGAGGAGCCCCCACTCGCCACAACTAGAGAAAGCCTGTGCACAGCAACAAAGACCCAACACAGACAAAAATAAATAAATAATCTTAAAAAAAAAAAAACCTTAAAAAAAAGTCAAGATTTTGCACCATTTGGCCTATATTCCCACATAGCAACAATCATGGGAGCTAATTAGCTACTGCCCTCTGCCACCCAAGCATGAACTAAGATTCAACTATAGACCCAATGGAATATGGGGTGGTGACTGGTTATGGGGAGTGAGGGAGGGAAGAGAAAACCAATCAGAAGAGCCATGTGGTAACTGTGTCTTTGATTAAGCAGCAAAAAAAAGGAATTACCCTAATGAAACGTGGTATAAAACCTTGATTAGGGCAGGTGTGGCAGGTAAACAGTACCTTCCCTGTTTCAATAACACTGTGTCCAGGCACTTTTCTAAGAGCTTTACAACTGTCATCATTCAGTAGCTACGACTGTTTCCTCTCAACAAGGAAATGGAAGCAGAGGGATAAAGTAACTTGCCCAAGGTCACACAGGTAGTATGTGGTAGCATTTGAACTAGGCAATGTAGATTCTCACTGTGCTCTCTACCACGACATATAACAAAAGGGGCTGAAGTGCTGAAAAGGTTAGGAGCTGCTGCTCTAGTGAGCGAGGCTGGAAGACACGGGCTTCACAGCTGGTTCCCAATGCCTTCTTTGTAGGATTTAATCTGTATGGTTGGATGCAGTGGGAAAGAAGTTAAGCGAGTTTAACTCAGATTTCTCAAAGCTAAAACTAAAGCTTTTAAAAGGAAGATAGGTGCTATTGCATGTTCATAACTTATAGAAGCGTCCCTTTCATTTTTTTGTTGTTAATTTTTAAAAAAAATTTTTTAAAGAACTTTTATTGAGATACAATTGACATACAATACACTGCATATATTTAAAGTGTACAATTTGATATTTTTTTCTTATTAGTAATGTATATATGGCAAGCCCCATCTTCCAATTCACCCCACCCCAACTGTTCATGTTTTTGTTTTGAAAATCATCGCTACAGGACCAGTGTTTTGTGAAAAGGCCACCTCACCACTATCCCCTTGTCTCTACTCCCCCCAGTTCAGTTTTCCCGAGGCACTGAACTGAGGATATTGTGTTGTGTGCCCATCTCACCTCCTCTATAAGGCAGAAAGCTCTGCAAGGTCATGTGACCTGTTCAAGAAATCAGAAAGCACTTATTAGCTGGGGCATCATGGTATTATTATACATTTATGTATCCTTGAAATTACACAAAGAAAATTAAAAAAAAAAAAAAAGAATCAAAAAGCAAAAAAAAAAAAACACCTTGAGAACCTGCCCCACCCAGGGGGTGATGGTGAGCACCTGGCCAGAAACAGAAGAGCAGCAGGGTCCTTGTCCTCTTGGAGGCGTCCTGGGCTTGGCGGGGGGTTAGTAAAGCAGAGCTGGTTAAGAGAAACCCTGGAGGAGCAGGGAGGAACTATTTCTGGCTGTTGAGGTGGAGGGGAGAGCAGACGTGAAGACAGAGAATCAGGAACAGCTTCATGGAACAGGTGTGTTGAAGAACGGAAGCAAGTATTTGCTAAGACCTGTATGCGCCAGACCTTCACAGTTACCTTCTCATGTGAGCCACACGGCAACCCCAAATCATCCTCCTTGTACAGCTCAGGAAACTGAGGTATGGAGAGGCACACAGAGCCACCAGGAGCTGCTTCTACAGCCTGTGAACGTGGAGCTCAGCCCTGGAGGGCGGGCAGGATTCCGTGACCTGCCCCCTCCCCTTTCACTTACTTGCAAAAAAGATACACACACATACACAGTTCATAGCTACACAAAGTGGATCCTAGGATAAGCATTTATCGCACCCTGCCCCTTCTTAGAGTCAACCTAACAAATGCTTTTTTTCTTTTTTTAAATTATTTATTTATTGGCTGCATTAGGTCTTCGTTGCTGCGCATGGGCTTTCTCTACTTGCGGCAAGTGGGGACTACTCTTCGCTGCCGTGAGTGGGCTTCTCATTGTGGTGGGCTTCTCTTGTTGCAGAGCACAGGATCTAGGTGCACGGACTTCAGTAGTTGTAGCACATGGGCTCAGTAGTTGTGGCATGAGGGCTCTAGAGCACAGGCTCAGTAGTTCTGGCGCATGGCATGTGGCATGTGGGATCTTCCCAGACCAGGGATCGAACTCGTGTCCCCTGCATTAGCAGGTGGATTCTTAACCACTGCGCCACCAGGGACGCCCCAACAAACTCGACATCTCAAGGTCCACCTCATTCTTCTCCTGCCTAGTTTCCCATTATATGGCTGTGCCATGAGGACACAGTCCCCTGCCAACCAGTGTTTAGGGTGTTTCCATTTCTTGCCATCGCAACACTGCAGTGAGTATCCTTGTACAAGTACTTTGATATATATTTGCACGCACACCCACAGAGTAAATCTGCAGAAATGGAACTGCTGGTTGAAAGGATAGGTGCCTTTTACAACTGGACAAACACTGCCACTTTGAAATGGGCAGGAATCTGAAGGGGAAAGGCAAGGAATCCAAGTGGGAAGGATAGTGTGACAGGCTTACTGGAAAGAAGAATTGAGGGTTTTTTCCTTTTATATACATATATATATTTTTTAAAATTGAGGGCTTCCTAGGTGGCGCAGTGGTTAAGAATCTGCCTGCCAATGCAGAGGTCACGGGTTCAATCCCAGCTCCAGGAAGATCCCACATGCCACGGAGCAACTAAGCCCGTGTGCCAAAAAAAAAAAAAAAAAAAAAAAAATTGAATTAAATTTATTTATTTGGTTGCACTGGGCCTTAGTTGCGGCAGGCAGGCTCCTTAGTTGTGGCTCGCAGGCTCCTTAGTTGCAGCTCGCCAGCTCCTTTAGTTGAAGCAGGTGGGCTCCCCAGCTATGGCATGCAAACTCTCAGGTGCGGCATGAATGTGGGATCTAGTTCCCTGACCCAGGATAGAACCCGAGCCCCTAGCATTGGAAGCATGGAATCTTAACCACTGCGCCACCAGGGAAGTCCCTCGAATTGAGGGTTTAAGCCAAGGGATTATCACTGCTGCAGGAAGCCTTGACAGCCAAGTTTATTTCATATATCACAGCAGAGACCAAGGTCTTACTTTCAGAGCCTGCTCAGCTACCGACGAACTGATGGGAGACAAGTGGTTGTTTCCTCGGTTTCATCATCACCGGGTGGGCCATCTTTGAGACAGAGGATTCTCTAAGCTGGACTACAGGGGCTGAGGTCTGGTCAATCCCACGCAGCCGGAGTTTCTATCTAACATGCACTACAGGCTGCACTTACTTCTGCCTCCCAGGCACTTTCACAGGCATCCACTCATGTGAACACATCCACAAGTTTTCTTCCACAGCCTCTCCCCACAGAGAATTTCCCACCACCCCCTTCCCCAGCTCTGAGCCTAGGGTGTGTCCTCTCCCCCCTTGGCCTCCCTCTCACTCAGCAAACTCCTTCTCATTCCTCAAGGAGCAATTCATCTTCTCCATGAAGCCATTTCAACGCCTCCAGGCAGGAAGTTGCTCCTGCTCTGAGGAGGGACTCAGAGCCTTATTCTGGCTTTAATCTGGGGGTGAGTTTGTCTCTTCCAACCGGATTTTAGCTTCTAGAGAGCAGGGCCCCGGCTGGACCTTGTCGTAACCAAGCAAGCACTAAATGGGTATTGAAGGAACCAGCTGCTTCATTAGATGACCACATGGCTCCCCTCAGACGCGCCCTCTTGGCCTCCCTGCCCTGGGGGGATCTGTCCCCACTGTACCTCGGAGGAGAACATGGTGGCACAGGTCCCGATGCACCAGCAGACCACGGGCTTGGTGATGCGGCCCTCCTTGATGCCCCGGCAGATCTTATACTCCTCCGTGCCCCCTATCTGCCAGGGAACAAGATAAAGCCCCCAAGTCAGTGGAACCCATTCTGAGCTGTTCCAAGAGCAGCAATGCAGCGGGAAAATCTGTCCCAAATTAGGCAGGAGCCAGGGTCATCAGATGACCCGCCCTGGCTATAAAATGAGGGGGACATGGGCTTTGGCCAAATAGCCTGGAAGATTCAGATTGGATGCAAGGAAGATTTTTAAAGGGACAGTGGGTCTCCTCGGAGAGTCCCCGGGACTCCCCCTTCCTGATCTAAGGGTATGAGATAATTTAGGACCAGATCTGATCGGAGGCACAAGCAAGAGAGGCTCTTTGACTCCAGCCATCCACTGCCCACCAGGGACAGACTGGGGCCAGCCAGTGAAAGCTTCTCCTCTGCTGGCACTAAAATGTCTTGTGCCACCGAGAAGCAAGAACTCCTCTCTTAGGAACAAGCACGGCACTGTTAACAGTGACAGCCTCTAAGCCCCAGTGTCCAGGAAATGGGATTACCAGGTACCGTCACTTTCAGTTATACATAAACAAAATGCATGCATTTTTTAGAAAAAAATTCTTAAAAAAATAACTCACCTCTCCAAGAACCACAATCATTTTGACTCCTGCAGTGTCCTGGTAACGTAACACATGATCCATAAACGTGGAGCCAGGGTACCTGGTGAGAGCAGGAGACTCAGGTGAGGTCGGTTTTTTGGTGGGTGTGGATGCCCAGTGAGGGTCCAGAGATGCCTTAGGAACAGTGGGGGAAGGGGAAGTAGTAAATAGAGCACAAGAGAAGGAGAAGGAAGGGAATTAATAAGCCAAGGGGATTTCACACAGCAGCAGGAGATGCCTGGAGAGCACATGTAGGGTGATTTAAAAGTATGTCCACAGGGACTCCCCTGGTGGTCCAGTGGTTAAGACTCCACGCTTCCACTGCAGGGGGCATGGGTTCGATCCCTACCTAGTTAGGGAACTAAGATCCTGCGTGCTGCATGGCGTGGCCAACAAAAGTAATAAATAAATAAAAATTAAAAATTAATATGTCCACAAGTTCTTTTAAGAAGGTAGAAACTCATGCCTCTCCTCTAGAACTTGGTTCAAATTTAATGATTAGCTTCTAATGAACAAAACATGGAGGAAGTCATTCTGTGACACTGACTTCCAAGGCAGGGTTATAAAAAAATAACTTCTGTCGGGCACTCTCCCCTGAATCGCTCACTCTGGGGGAAGCCAGCCACCGAGTCTTGAGGACTCTCAGCAGCTTGTGCAGAAGCCCACAGAGAAGAACCACCTGCCAGCCACGTGGATGGGCCACCTCCAGCCTGCCCACATCTGACCACCTCCACAGAGACCCCCCCACCTGCCAGAACCACCCAACCGGGCCCTGAATCCTGACCCACAGGAACCATAAAGATGCATGTTTGTCGTTGTTTGAAGTCACTTTGTTTTGTTTTGCTTTTTTAAACACAGCTACAGATAATACAACATGCCAGGCTATATCCCAGGCAATAGCTAGGTCTATGTATAGGACTAAATAGTTTTTTAAAATTTTCTTCCGTCACATGAGTTTGCAAAAGGACTGTTTAAGGCCATGTAGCCTTAAGATCTACAAGCACTGCATGGCACGTGGGATCCTAGTTTCCTGGCCAGGGATCAAACCCACGCCCCCTGCAGTGGAAACATGGAGTCTTAACCACTAGACTGCCAGAGAAGTTCTGAGTTGCATCCTTTTATAATAACCTGGTAAGCCAGTGTACAAACTTCTCCTGAGTTCTGTGAGCCCTTCTAGCAAATTATTGAACTTCAGGAGGGCATCACGGGAACCCCCAATTTATAGCCAGTGATCAGAAGTACCCGAGACCCAGACTTGTGATCGGCACCTGAAGTTGGGGGGCATCCCCGTGGGACTGAGCCCCGAACCTGTGGGACCTGGCACAATAATGCTACCTAGCGGCAGACAGTGCCAGAATTGAACTGAATTGTAGGACCTCCTGTCAGTGTCTGCAGAGAATCAGAGTACTGCTTGGTATGGGAACATCGCCCGCACATTTGTGGCTAGAAGTGTGAGTATGGTTGCGAGTAAAGCAACAGCCCTCCGTTTCACTCTTATTAACTACAGTTAACACTGAGTACTTACTAAGCACCAGATCCTGTGTTAGTGTCATTTAATCCTCTGACGACCCCAGGGGGTAGGGACTATTACTTTACCCATTTGCTACGTAAGGTTGATGGAGGTCTAGGGAGGGCTGGTACCCTGCCCAGGATTGCCCCCACCCCGTCCCAAACAGGGAAACTGGGATTTGAACCCCTTGGGTCCTATTTCAGAATGGGCCCTGCTAAGCACTGCACTCTGCTGCCTCCCTCTGGCCACAACTCAGACAGCAAACAGAATGACCCCCAAAGCCCAAACACCCTTCAAACACACCTTTCTGTGGTTTTGTGTTTTTGCTTTTTAATATTTATTTATTTGGTTGCTCTCCAGCTCCTTAGCTGCGGCACATGGACTCCTTTAGTTGTGGCACATAAACTCTCAGGTGCAGCACACACGTGGGATCTAGTTCCCTGACCAGAGATCGAACCCAGGTCCTCTGCATTAGGAACGCAGAGTCTTACCCACTGCGCCACCAGGGAAGTCCCTGTGTTTTCTCCTGTGTATGTTTTCTGATCTTATGCTCATGTCAGCCCTGAGACAGAGAAGAGATGCCCCATTTTACGGACTTAAACAACATCCGTATGTGTCTGGAACTCAGCAGCGGGCGGCAAGCAGAGATAGAGGACCCAGCAGCCTGCCCCTCAGCTGCTCACCTGTCCCCGCCGATGGCCACGCCCTCGTAGACGCCATCTGTGGTGCGAGAGATGATATTGTTGAGCTCGTTGGACATGCCGCCCGAACGCGAGACGTAGGCCACGCTGCCGGGGCGGTACAGCTTAGAGGCCAGGATGTTGTCCAGCATCCCGCCGGTGTTCCCAATCTTAAAGCATCCAGGCTTGATGCCACCAACCTGCAGGGGCGGAACCCGCCGTCAGGGAGGAGGGCAGGCTAACTGACCCAGAGCTCCAGGGGGGTCACAGAGCTCGGGATTACCTGCCCAGCCCACCCCGGCCAGCACCTGCACGTTGGGTTTCCTGCTGAGGAAGACTCTCTTCTCCCCCTCAAGAGACATTACACAGAAAAAAGGGAGCTTCCTGTGCTGTGCTGGCCTCAAAAAAAAAAAAAGAAGAAAAGAAAAGAAAAAAGGGAGCTTTGTTTGTAAAACGGGGCTTCCGACTGCAGATTCAGAGGTGTATATTCAGGATTAGGTCACCTCTTTTGCTCCAAAAGGGCAACAGCACCCAGTAAAGGTATCCGATGCAAGTGTGTGCCCCTGCTCAAGATCACCCTCTACCTTCAAGATGAAAGGTCCCTCGTTTAGCTCAAAAGTCTTAGCTTCAGCCAAATTTTTAATGCAACAGCTAAGTAAAAACAAACAACAAAAATACTCACAGGGGAATTTCTTATATGAAGACCTTTAGATCAAAAATAAGGCCCCTAGGTAGATTTTCTTCTTTGTTTTACAGTTAAAGGGATAATCAAAGACCATGCTATGGTTGTATGAAGGTGGAAAAGCACTTAAAAAAAAAGTGTTAGTTAGCCCCTCAAAACTGTAAAGGTGACATGGTCTGCGGAGAGAGCCCTTTAAAAAATTAACTGGAAATGGACAGACCAACTTTCAACAGATATTCTCTCAATCTTTTCAAACCAGATGGGAGACAGAAGACTTAGCCATGAGCTTCCAGAGGGCCCAGAAGTGGATACAGGAAGGCTTCATGGAAGGGACACTCACAGTGGCAGGTCCAATGATGGTCACTCCCTTCTGCTCCGCCTTCTTGATCAGCTTCCTCGTAAGGGCCTCGGGGATGCCTTCGGCTATGATGGCGATGGTCCGGATCTAGAGCACGAGGACGCACCCTTCCTGTTACCATTTTGCCTCAGATGGGACGATGAGGCAGCGACCATTACAGAACCCACCTCCCAGGCCCCCTTCCAGGAGTGATAACAATATGCACCCCCTTCTTGCCACAGGCCTTTGTTCCTACCCTGATCATTCAACCCTCCCCCAAAAGAGAGGCACCCGAAACTGTGCTCCACTGCTTACCACCACAGTGAGTTAGCAGCCAAGCAGGAACAAACGGTTCTGAAAACTTGCTATAGTCAAAGCCGCCCATCCGAAAACTCAAGAGACTCAGCCTCATCTGCTTCCCACCTGTCCAGGCGCCTGATCATATAGCAGCTGTCTAAGGCTTTCCCCACTGTGCCCTCTGAGGCTCTGACTCTACACCCCTATAGGAGAAAACCTTGACGGAAACAGGCTTCTTCCACACTTGGACCAGAGAGTAAGCTGAGGGAGAAGCCAGAGGGGGTGCGGTGGGTGGGAAAGATCCAAAAACCATCCCTGACTCTAGATCAGGGGCCAGCAAACTTTTTCTATGAAGGGCCAGGGAGTGTTTTGGGTTTTGTTGGTTATGTGGTCTCCGTGGTAACTACTAAATTTTGCCTTTGCAGCATGAAAGCAGCCATGGACAATATGTAAATGAGTGAGCATGGCTGTGTTCCAATAAAACTTTATTTACAACAGGCAGGGGGCTGGGTTTGGCCCTTACGCTGCTATATGCCAACCTCTGCTCTAGACTATAGAGCAGGTGTGCTTTCATTTTTGCTTCATCTAAATATCAAGACGTTTACATTCTCCAGTCATAAACTGAGGTAAGCCAGTCTAGCATCAGACAATAATTTTGAACAGGAAAATCAATATCTTAATCTGTAAGGGCTCTTACAAATCAATAACAAAAAAGATATACACCTCAAGGAAAAAAAAGGAGAGGAGGCCGCGGCATAGCATGCAAATGGCCAATATGTGTTTGCAAAAGCTCATCTTAGTTAATAATCAAAGATAATGCAAATCAAATAGAATGCCTATCATTTTGTTAAATACATACATTCTTTAAATCCAAGCATTCAGTGTTGGCAAGGATACAGAGAAACAGGCATTCTCAAACTACTGATGGGAGTTTACACCCACATTTCTGGAGGGCATGTGGGCAGGATGGATCAGAGGTTTTCAAATCTGCACATTCTAATGTAGCAGTTTGACTTCTAGACATTTACGCTGGGGAAACAATTAAAGATGTATGCTCATCATGAGACTTGAAAAAGCACAAATGATGTTGCTGGTAAATACTGATGTGGAACGAGTTGCTGAAGGAAATGGATCACAAAACAGTGTTATTCCATTTGTTCAAAGCCAGAAAAAGGTGTGGATGAGGATGTACTCAAACGTCAGCAACCATATTTCTGGGAAATGAGACTGGAGGTATTTACCCTCTTCTTCTTATCAGCATTTAATTTTTTCCTATCACAAATACGTAACAATTTTATAATAGAAAAAAAGTGCTTTTGATCCTGTTTTCAAAGCCAGTCTCAGCACAGAGAGGACCTGGTGGGGGTGTATGACCCCGGACTAACTCTTTGCCAGCCCAGGTAAGCAGCCCACCTACCCTCGGTGACTACCCTGCTTCCTGAAGGTCAAGTCTCCAACCACTTTCACCCAAGTGACTGGCCAGTCCGAGTCCCAAGGCCTTCGTCCCCAGGGGACACCATTCAGGATTCCCCTGCCTCCCACCTCCAGGGCGCAGTGAGCTACCTGTGCGTAATTCATGGTCTCGATGGTGCTGTCGTAGGCCGAGCGCAGGGAGGCGAAGTTAATCAGCACGTCTACCTCCGGGTGCTTCTTCATGGCATCAGCCATGTTTTTGAAGACGGGGATCAGGATCTCCTTGTGGCCCCAATAAAACTTCTGTTTGTGGTCCCCGCTGTGTGAAAAGGGGAGGCAGGGTCAGGACACGCTCAACCTGCCAAGGCAGGGTCGCTGCCTTCAAAGAGTTTAGTCTACGGGAAAAGATACCCGGGAACATCAACTACCCCGTTGGGGCTGGGAAGACGCCTCCCAGGCAAAGGGGATAACCCAGGGCTCCCCCAGCTCTTGTCGCTGCGGGACGAGATGGGAGGACGCCATCCCGCTCAGCGGCCGAGTCCAGCCTCCCTGCCGCGCGCGACTCACGTGAAAGGGTAGACCATGGCGGCCACGGAGGGCTCGTCGCGGGAGCAGACGTAGTCAAAGTCCAGCATGCCCTGCACGGCCCGGGTCTGCATGCCCCACACGATGGCCTTGGTGTGGCGGCTGAAGAGGGTGGCGCTCTTTCCTGGTGGGCAGAGACACAGCGAGTGCACCCAGAACACACCCCCCTAGGGGCTACCTGCCAGACCTCTCCATGCCCCACGTCCAGGGAGGGGGACTCATCAAAACTGCAAAGGAATATCAAGAGGATGGAACTCCGAGAACTTGGGGGAAGAGGCGCCTGGATTTCCTCCGGAAAAGAGATGGCAGAGAGTGCAAAAGGAGCTGAGAGGACCTGCCTGGCTGGCAAAGAGTTCAGCAGTGAATAGGTCGCAGAATTCCTACATGACCTGCCCAACTTCCCCGGAAATGTGTGCATATGCAAATGAGGGCTTGATGGATTATTTTTAAAGTCGATGGAAAAAAATGTTAAGCTCCCCCAATTTGGGTGACCGAAAGACTTTTTTTTTAACTTTTTTTTCCCCCTTAGGGGCATGCAGGATTTAAGTTCCCTGACCAGGGATTGAACCCGTGCCACCTGTGGTGGAAACATGGAGTCTTAACCACTGGATCGCCAGGGAAATCCGGTGGACTTTTTTTTTTTAAATTGAAGTGTAGTTGATTTACAATGTTGTATTAATGTTGCATTATACATATATATTTTTTAATATTCTTTTCCATTATGGTTTATCACAGGACATTGAACACAGTTCCCTCTGCTATACAGCAGGACCTTGTTGTCCACCGCAAGACTTCAAACAGCTCCCCAACAATCCTTATCACCTGTGAGTTTGGACATGAGCCAGCTCCGGTCAGGATCTGAATCCTCTTAATTCTAGGTCAGTGTAGCTCCAATGAAGAGGTTTGCTATAGCCTTATCTCTAACTGAGCTTCTGCCCGACCTTCTCCTCATAGCCTCCTCCCAGGTGGCTCTTCCCTGCTCAGAGCAATGTTCTTGGAGGGGCCCTCCAGAGGGCAGGAGAGGAGGGAGGGGACCAACAAGGGCTGCTGGCAGGAGTGCATTCCTGAGCTGTCACCCCACGCAGGCAGCTCACCTGACCCTCCTGCTCTGTTGCTGGAGGAAAGGAACCCTTGGGGGAGGTTCTGAGCTCCCCCAAGGAAAATAACACAGAGAGCTCAGGGCACTGGTATTAATTATCCTACTGTACTAGCACAGGCTTGGCTAACCAAGTTCAAGGTCTGATTAAATGCATTTAAGAGATCAGTTTCCCAAAATATAGGATTCTCATCCCTACGCATGCCCACCTCTTCCATCACAGCCATAAGCTTCTCACGACAGGAGGTTCCTGATGGTGAAAACACCCAGGATTTACTGTACCCTGGACCCATTTGGGTTCCAATGAGATATGAGATCACAGAACAAGCGAGGCCAGCACGGCCCTGCCACGCCCCCATTCTCAGGGAGCCCACGCCCCCAAGAGTCAGCGTGCGCGCATGTGCACATACACCCATCTCTCCACCCAAGAGGCTACAGAAATCAGGACAAGGTTGGAATCTCTACGAACCCATCAGCATTTCCAGCTCGAAAGGGGCAGAACTGGCACTCTCAGAGCACAGAGAAGGCAAAGCTGAAGGTGGCAATCCTCAGCCCACCGGCAGCCCAGACGGGGGCACCAGAGAGAACCTGTGCTCCGGGGCTGGCTCTGCTGTCCTGGCCCAATCTGCCCCCTGCTTCCTGACCCACAGCCATCCTTCCTCTCCCACGGGACTGACAGTAAAGCTAAACCCCTCCCTCCCCACCCCCTCCGCCAAGAGTTCTCTCACTGAGAGTCTGCCCTCATTATTTCTTTGCAGGACTCAGCCTCAGGACTGGTCCTTTAGGTAACAATGGATGTTGCCAGAGTTAGGGAGGAAGGGCTACTTGACCTTGACTAGTTACCCCTTTCCTCTTCTTAGCAAGGGATCAGAGGTCATTATAAGACTCCCCTTCCCCAGAGGGGGTTATCTCTCACAGCTATGAATATCAAGAAGTTAAATGGAAGCCTTGATGCTTTGAACCAATTCATCTATCTATTCACCTCAATGAACCTATTCACCTTGGTCAATAGATGAACATGTACATGTGCATGTGAACATGCACAGAAAACGTCTCTGCTAAACAGTGACCTCACACACCAGACAGAGCCCAGTCCCTCCTCCAGATCTACTGCACATCCTTTCGCGTCTCTCTCTCTCCTCCATCCTGTCTTCCACCCAAACCCCAGAGAAATCTAAACTTGTCCCTGGCGCTGGGAGCTCTGGGATGAAGCTGGAGGTGGTGAGGCAGAGGTGGGGAAAGAAAACGAAGACGTCATGGGATGCAGGTGAGAATCAGGTGGTCAGCGGCTCCCATCCTGGCCCGCTGACTCTGCCGCTCTCCCTTCCGTTTCCACGGCTCCCTCTTTCCCGGGAGGACCCTCCCTCCTGGGCTCCACTCCACTCTCCAAGGCCGTGGGCCTGGCTCTTGCCCCCCCTGCGCTCTCCACCCCCTCCCACGTACGGAGCCGGCGCCACGGCAGGGAGAGCGGGGGCGTGACATAAGCAGGGGTGGGAAAGAAGGGAGAGCGAAGACTAGGACTTGGGGCGGGCCACACCAAGGCAGGAACAGAAAATATACCAGGCAACACTGCAACCCACCGGGACGGGGAGACAAAGCACACAGGGAGGCTGTAACCCGCTAACAAGCCACACGCGGGGCAGGGGGCATCCTACCTTGCAGGGGTCTTGGACTTGGGACTGAATCTGTCAAAGAAAATGACCAAGGCAACTGAGTGACTCGCCGCTGGCTGGAGGCTTTGGAGGAAGAGGGTGAGAACAGGGAGGGGTCCACGGACAAGCCTTGCAGGGCTGCCACCCTTACCGTCTTCCGTCTATGCACAATAGACAGGAGCAAGACCAGCAGAAGAGAGAGCCCCGATCAGCAGAGCGGAGGCGAGAAGGGGCGAAGGACCACAGAGCGCGGAGAGAGGAGCAAAAGCACCACGGCTTGGAGGGTGTGCTGAACACCAAAGGCCCGGGCCCTCTGGAGGGACAGCTGGCCCGGTCCCACCCTCTTAACCTGCCTTGTCCCCATGAAGCCCAATGAGATGATCAGGCTGAGGGGCTGGACCTGTCATTCTGTGCTGTGCACAAAACTGCCGGTTTGGAGACTGCAGGGCGGTGGCTTTCAATCTCGAGTGCCTGGAGCCAGCGTCGCTATTTCACAAAATGCCTTAAGCACACTCTGTCCTCCCCAGGAAGAGGTCGCACAGGCCACGTAGGCCTGGTGATAACTAACGCGGGTTACCTAGTGCTGGTTGCAAGGGCCGGGCTGGCAGGGATCACATCCCTGATGAATCAGAGGAGGGAGAGATGAGCAGGCAGAGCACAGATGGGCCGGCAGACGACGCGTGCCCTTGAAGTGGGCTCATGGGAAGGGAATGTCCTGGTAAGAGCCCAGCAGGGTTGGTGGGGAGGGAGCGGGAATTCTCTGCCCTTCTGAGCTTTGGACTCCTGCCATCCACTCAGGAGGAGGGTCTGAGGGACCCTCCCCCCACCTGGTATTTCTGTAACCCTGTCTCCTCTGCAGCCTCCCTGCCCCGCTTGCACACCCCACAAAACGGGGCAGAGGGGAAGGGGATGGGGAGCGGCGTGGGCCCTTGACGCGGGCTCCAGCCATCACACCTTCGTGACCGTCCCCATCCCACACACCACGCCCCAAAGCAGAGCCCAAACCGCTTTCCCTCCACCTCTGCCGACCCCGCCGGGGCCCCGGAAGGGAAGGGGGACAGGAAGGTCCTGCAACTGCTGGGAGGTACCTAGCGGCATGGCGGGCTTAGCCTTCTTTGCAGGTGCCACCTCATCAGCCCTGGACTCTGAAAAAGATGCCGTCCTGCTGGGGGCCGGAGTCTGGGGAGACAAGGAGAGAAAGAGTCACAGGAAACAGCTGGGGAAAAAAGCTACTGGTCCTTAAGTCCCCAAAGAACTCAGGTAACAAGAACTATGCACAGCTCTGTTCTCTACCAGCTGCTTCCAAAAGTACTATCTTAACAACCCTCTGAGATAGGAATTAGGATTGTTCCCGAGCTAAGGTGAGCAAACTGAGGTTCCTGGCGATACCCACCGAGGTCCCTCCTTTGAACGCGGGTCTGATTAAAAAATCTCTGGCCTTCCCATTACACTGCCTTGACAGGGGCAGAAAGAAACTGGCAGAGATACAGAAACCAACCACATACTACCGTCTACCCGTACCCCCGCAATGCCCCCAAAAGGCTGGGGACTGTGCCCCGGATGGGATGGGGTATGAGAGGCAACAAAGATGACTCTGCAGGCTTTACGGCAGGGGGAGACTGGCACCTACCGACGTGCTCCCGCTGGCGTTGAGGAGGAAGTTTGCAGTGTGGGCCGCCGTGGGCGGCTGATTGGGGATGGGCCGGTGGCCCAGGGCCATGCCCACAATGGCCGTCATGTGCGTCTCAGTGCCAAAGACATGGATGGGGATCCCAGTGGTCTTCCCTGCGAGGGAAGGAAACGCGTCCACCGTTCAAGTCTCCGAGGAAGCCCCCAAGGCCCCCTGACTCTGCCAAGGCCCCCTGCGGGCCTTCCCGATGTCGGGCGGTTCCTGTGCAACACCAGTTACCCCAGGACAAGCTGGCGGTCGCTACCCTCACCCCCAAACACACCTCTGTAAAGGCCGCCTGCCCGTAAGAGCACGCGAGGGCTGCGCACTCTCCAGCAACCACGGGCACGCGGAGAGCTCGCGCTGCTCCCGCTCCCTGGCTCTCCCACCCCCGCCACCCTTGTCGCCCCCGCAGCCGTGGCCCCACAGGCCCCACCCCCACTCCCGCCCGGCCTCTGCTCCGGAACACCCAGGCTCTTTTCCCCAGGCCCCGCTCCTGCCTCTGCAGGGAGCTGTCACGTGGCCGGCACTCAGCTCAGCTCAAGTGCCACCTCCTGGGAAAGGCCTTCCCTGACCACCACAGCCGCTCCCCTCCATGCTGCCCTGCCTGCAGATCCCCCTCGGACAGCATCCCACTCCAGCCGCTGTTTACTTAACATCCCATGGGTTTAACGGCCCGGGTGAGACCGAGTAACATTCACTGTGCTGTCCGAGGGCTCCGCCCACCACAGCTATTCGGGTTTAGGTGAAAACTAGGACCTGGTACCTCTTCAAACGATCCAGGCGGGTTCGTGTTTGCCGTGGATACCAGATTTGGGAAAATGGGAAGGTGGAATGATTCTGTCTTTCCAATCAGAGGGCACGCTCCCCGAGCCAGAGCGTCGCATATCCACCTCCCCGCTGGCCGAAACCCACCCTCACCCCGCCCCACACGTAACGGCTCTTAGCAACGGGGCTGCACTTCACTCGAGACCAGAGCTGCCGGTTCACTCAGGTCGGCTCAGGGAGACCCAGTCTTAGTCCTCGCTGGCGTGACGTGGTCCCCTAGTTCTTGACAGCTCTGGGCCTGAGGTCTCATGAGCCCGCAGGGGACCCCCAAAACACAGAACTGAAGAAACCAAAACGGACCCACACCCTCTCTGCCCTCAGCTCAGCGAGAGGAGGGGCAACTCTTTCCCATTCTGTGAATCACCAGGCCCCTCCCTCCATCCAGGCCACCAGCGGTCAGTCGGGGCCCGGCCACCGGCCACCGTCTCCCTCCCCCTCCCCCGCCCCTTGGTCCAGGCCATCACTCTGCTCTGGAGGCTGTCACAGCCTCCTGGGTGGTCTCCCTGCTTCCACTGCCCTCCGGTGTTGTCTCCACCCAACAGCCCAAATAACTTTCCCAAACCTAAGTCCAATGGTGTCACTCCTCTGCTCAGAGGCTTCCAGCAGCTGCCAGGGGCACAGCCAAGTGCCCTTGGGACCTGTACGAGCCCTGCACGTCTGCTCCCTCAGCCTCTCTGCCTCCACCCCCAGACACCCTGCCCTCAGTCCCCTGACCCCAGTCCCTCTCAGCCCTCCCTGCTGGTCCCACCACAGGGCCTTGGGACTTGCCCTTTCTTCTGCAGTCACCGCTGACTGCTCCCGTCTCCTCCAGGTCTTTGACCAAATGCTACCTTTTCAGCCAAGTGTTCTCTGATTGCCTCATTTAAAACTGCCGTGTCCCCTCCCACAGACGCTACCCTTTCCCGCCTGCCCGTCTTCCTTCGTGCCTCCAGACGCTGCAGTCACTGTCCTCAACTGCACGAGGGCTCACTGCCCGCCACCTGTCTCGTGCACCTGTGACCCCAGCGTTCAGCACAGGGCCTGGCACAGCGTGGGCCTTCCACAATTATTTGCTAAGTGAACAGCTGAATGAAAATGCCTTCCTGCCCATTCTGAATGTAGGTTTCGGTCAGGAACTCTGCGTCAGGAGGGCACAGAATGGCAGAAGTGAGCTGTGCCTCCAGAGGGTGGGGTGGGGTGGGAGAGCACGGAGGTGTTGGAAGACTGACCCTTTCAGGAATCCTGAGGAGGCATGACACAGGGTGGGAGGGACAGGAAAGATTCCCCCATCTTACCGACTTCTCCCATCACCCGTAAGCCCTCCTGATAGTTGGGGCCACCTCTTCGGACAAAGATCGTGACCTCGTGCTCCTTCAGGGGACCCTGGTAATCTCGAATTGCTCTCACGATGCCCTGGAAGCACCAAGGGATGACAGACATGTGACTAGAAAGAAGACAGCCATTACACAAGCATTTATAACCATGGGAAACAAACGTCCCAGGGCATAGATAACAAGGGCTGTTGGGAATTCTCTGGCCGTCCAGTGGTTAGGACTCCACGCTTTCACGGCCGGGGCCCAGTTGCAATCCCTGGTCGGGGAACTGAGATCCCGTAAGCCGCACAGTATAGCCCAAAACCAAACCAAACCAAACGAAACAAAAAAACCAAGGGCCACCTCTCACAAAGCACAGCAGGCCCTGGCAGTCAAGATTTTACAGGCATGCACTGGACTACACACAAGCAACCCAAAGGCCCAGGACACATGACTGCTGGTAACGGTGCTGAGGTGAGAACGTGGGGCACCTAGGGGTGATGCCCCTCGGTGTGTGTGGTGCTGGGCCAGTGGGGTCTCTTATCCCGTCTGTAGTCATTCTTGTTCTCTTATTGCACCTTTGGGGGAAACTCTACACTGAGACCCTATGTAAGAGTTGTCAGGGTTATTAGGACACAGTCTACTTAAAGGTCAAAGTCCTACGAAAGCTTCTTCAAGTGATCTGGGGGACAGCTGTTGCAACTCTGGATACGTGAAAGCGTGTACAGGTGTGGACCCGTTTTGTCCAGACAGAGGGTTAGTTTACTGAGTCTAATTTCTGTCTTTCACCCAGGCTAACGGGCCTCCAGCTGGATGAGCAGGAGCCCTGGGGCATCAAACACTTCCTCAGGCCGACCTCTGGGAAAAGGGGCAGATGACTGGGAGACAAAACACTACGAGGAGGTGCAGAAAACCCGGAGTGTTGGAAATGGGGTCCATCAAGCCCGTTCCTCAAGAATTGGTCCTGAAAGTGGGGAAGGCAGAAATTCACCTTCTCCCCACGCTTCAGATGGGAGAATTACGGCCCAGCGAGGGTCGGCTGCTTGCCCAGAGCCACTCCAGTGTCTTCTGCACCCCTAGGGCAAGAGCGCCTCCCCGGACTGGGTAACGCAAGGGAACCTGCTTCTGTCTCAAACCTACCTGCACAAACTTTCCTTCCCTGCACCCCTGCCACCCACATTCCCCTGATGCTGGTTACCTTGAATGTGGCGGCCACGTTGGTGAAGTTTGCGATGCTGCCTCCGATGATAAGGATCTTGCCTGGGTTTAGAGCAGGAGAAGCCGCAAAAGGGTTAGTGAGAAAGATTTCTGGTGTCGTGCCAGAAATCCAACTGAGGGAGTGTTCTCTCCTCTGAGTGAGGGTCCCCAAGTTATTAGGAGACACCAGTGCAGAGGCGGCGGGGAGCAAGCTGGTCTCTCCTGGCATCTGTCTTATCATCTCAACGCTCCATCACCTACACCGCTGAGCAGGTAGTAAATCCAAACCCACCACTCTACATCATTCCTAGCTGGCATCTAGAAACACAGCTTGGTTTCTGGATACCCCTGATGGGGATCTCTGTCTGGCTCAAGGAAAGGGGAACTGGTATCTGTAGTCCCAAAACACGGGACAGGTGGTAAAGGGAGGTTGGGAATCACAGAGCCCAGATAATAAACACGCGAGCGGGCCACTGTGCACCACGTTTACAGCATTCAGCAGAAGCACACCACTGCTGCCGCCTGCCTTGCACCTGCTCATAGAGCTTTATGTTCCCATCCCGTCCTCACCCCCACGGAGCCCCCGGTCTGACAGATGCGATCACTGCCCACGGCACACTCAGGGAAACCGAGGTCCAGAAGTTAAAATGACTAGCCCCAGGGTGCAGAGGACCAGGACAACCTTGGTGCCTCCCAGCCCAGCCAAAGCTGTTCCCGCTGCAGGACGCTGGGCTGTCCCGGGGAAGGAGCATCTGCGTCTCACCATCTGGGTGCTTCTCGCGGGTCATGAGGGAGAGGATCGTCTTGGCATAGTCATAGGTCTGCTGCTCGCTGGGGGCACCCGAGTACTCCCCGTAGTTCGCCAGCTCGTTGACACCCCCTAGGTCACAGATGGTATCACTGCCGGAGAGACAGGGAAGTCAGTGCTGGCTCCGACTCGAGCGGCAGAGGGTGGCAGCCTGGTGCCTGGGAGGCCATGCAGACGCCCCTGAAGCCTTGAGGCCAGGCAGCCTATGGAACTGACCTCTCGGACCCCAGACCCCCAAGCCCCACACAGATCACACGTGAAGGTTAACTGTGCTGCATCGGACTCTCCCGGGGTGGGGCACCCTGCCAGCCCTATGCAAGACTTCTGTGAAGTGTAAAAGTATGACTATTTATACAGGCACTAAAACACCTGGAGGGACACCCACCGTGGTGATCTGGGAGGGGGAGGGGTGGTGACACGACCAGACCACGTTCACCTTCTGGTTCACTTTCCGTACTTGTTGCACCTTTGCACGGAGCACTTATCTCTAACTGTAAGAACTAAAACTAACGTAATAATTTCATTTTGAAGCAAAGAAGAAAGTTGCAGAGACATTGTGTGTAGGCCCCTCTGGGATGCCCCACAGCTCTGCTCTGCACCGAGGGGGGAAAACTGGAGACCCCGAGGTGAAGCAACTTGATCCACACCACACGTGGGAAGCCTGGGCAGACCTGGCCACCACCCCCTCGACAGCCCCTTCAGTCACCTGTACACGACAGATGCGCCACCTCCGGCCACCATGGTCCAGATCCTGCCCTTGGGATTCAGCAAGGTCAGCTTCAAGCTTGCCCCACTTTTGGCATCCAGGTCTGCGATGTAGGCTTCCTAGGGACCAGACAGCAACAGGTGGACCCTGGGGGCACACCCTTCCCCAGGTCGAAGAGCCCAGGACCCCTCCCCTTCCCCAGAGTCATATGGAGAGGGCCTCCGCTGCCTTCACAGGGTCAGGGAGGAGGGGTTGTGCAGGGCCTCATGTGCCTGCGACAAAACGTGATGCTGTCCCCAAGTACCAAAACCACCCACGGCCAGTCACTGCCTGGAGACAAACTTCCCAACTCCTTCCTCCCTGACTTCAAGTCCTTGGCGCTCTGCCCAAGTCCCGACCCTCGCTATGTCACGCTGCTTCTACCGCGGGCTCACCTCAGCGTTTGCCTGCCTAGCTCATCACATGCCCCTCCCCCAAGCCCTCCCGGTGCCATCCCCATCCCTTCCCCCCAGCCCAGCCTCTTCCCCTGGCCTAGGTTCTGTCACACATGCCTGATCCTGCTGCGAGGACCTCTCAGAGGATGGAGTGGGAAGGAGCAATTAACATTCTCAGCGAGAGGCCGGGAGAACTACCTTCCCGGCAGGATTCAGGGGAGCCACTTGGAATTACTGAGAAACAGCACATCAAGTTATAAGCCCAGGGAGGTTGATTGAGAGAGGAGTCTAAAAGGATTTCTGGCCGGGATTCAGAGGCTTGGCTGGCTCCCACCCGCACCTCCTTTGGGGTTTTAAGAAAATTAAATGGCTCTCGGCCTTCCTTTCCTGCCAGATATACAGCCCACAAGGGGGGCCGAATGCTATTCAGCTATTTGTCACCACCCCCACGGGTCCCCCTCACGCTCCACCCCCTCCCTAAACCAGCCTTACCTCTGGATAAGCCTCCCGTCCGAAGGGCGGAGGGAACTCTATATCACCCCACTTCACTTTGCAGATGTAGTCGGCGGTGGCGTCCACCTTGGCTGCCAAGTCGAGGACATAGACACCATCTTTGGTCACCACTGTAAGGAAAGAAGAGGCAATCAGACATGGGCCCTAGCAGAGGGGACCCCCTCCAGACTTCCCACACACCACTCCCATGGAGGTCCACGCGGGCCTAATGACGCTCTAGCTCAGCAAGAAACCAGACTGGTCCTTATGGGGACACAGCTTTTCCCCCATTCAAGGAAAAACAAATCCTACAAGACCAGTCCCCCCTTCCCTGACCTCTAGGTAATAGAGCAGAGACGTCTGTTTTAGTCGCCGTGGCGAGTTTTAAGCTGTAACCATTCCCCCATCCACAACCCTGCTATTTTTCAAAAAACCCTGCTGTTTAAGGTACAGTCTCTAAGGCCCCTGGGTGCGCACACCAGGGTCTCCTAGCGTCCAGCAAGAAGTGGGAAGAGGGGAGTGGGAAGCTGTGGGTGCACCGGGCCCCCAGCCAGCAGGATTCATTTACCATCGCCTCCCTGGAGTCCATCTCCCTCTCCCCCAGGGCCATTTAGCTAATTAAGTTAGCACAGCGCCATCTGGTCCATTAGAGGGGCTGAATCCCCAGTTGAATCTGAATCAGGACTTTGCCCTGAGACGCCCTGGCCTAGAGCCAGCCCACGCCACCTGCCTCCTTCGCAGACTGAGAGGGTTGGCCAAGGTCTTCCCAGCCTTGGCGGTCAATGACTGACCAACTCCTGCAGGGCGAGGTGGGGAGCGGGCCTCCCAGGCACCAAGAGGAAGGAAAGGTCTGACTGGTCAGGCAGATGCAGGGGCAGCCCAGCTCCTGGCAGAACAGCCTAACCCACTGGCAGGAAGAGCCACCGAGCAGAGTCAGATCATGACCAGGGCTTCCCCATCACAGAAGAAAGAAACTGGAGTCGGTGAAAAAGAGGACTGATCGTGGCCTCCTGCGAGGTCAGAAACAGGAGCTTGGAGATCCCTGCGGCCACACACACCTGTCTGCACTGCCCTCTGCAAGTGGGGGGTCTGGCCCTCGGAACGTCAAGGCCAGGGTTACCATAGGTATTGGGACTCTGCCCCATCCCACCCCAGCAGAGATAGTTACCAAGGGGGTTGATCTCGAGGTAGGTGAAGTACAGATCCTCATAGAAATTGAAGAGGCCAGAGATAAAGCTGGCCAGAATCCTAGAAGGGGGAGGCAGAGAAGGACCGTCAACCTATGAAGGAGCGGGCTCAGCAGCAATCTCTCACTGCTACTGACAGCTCCACTTCCCAAGACCTGTCCCGCTGAGCCCTCGCCTTCCGCTCCAAATCCCGCTCCCCGGACGTCACTCTTCAGCCACTGAGGTGGAAAGGAGCTGTCAGGCATGCAGCAGGAGGGGGCACGCACCAGACGGACGGGGGCACGGAGGTGAGGGACGCTGGTGCACGTTTCAGTCTGAGCCAGCCTCCCCTCCGCCCCCAGCATCCCTCCTGGGGATGGGGAGCAGCTGTGCCTGCCACCTGCTCCCCACCGTCCGGCCAGATGCCGGGGCGGGACAGTGGATGCCCAGACAGGGAAGACAGCTCTGCGTTCCCCGCCGTGCCCAGAGCTGTCGGGCTTCCCCACTCCTCTGCCGCCACCTCCCTGCCATCCCTCTCACTCAACTCTTTCTTGTCTTCGGGGGCATGGACCAACAGGTGTTTCTTGATGTCCTCAGGATTCAGCTTCTCATCCACGCCGACGAGCAGTTTCTGGGCTTTGGCATCCACGTCGCCCACGTCCACCCCGCCCTCATGGTGGAAAAGGACGTAGTCCCCTTCTCGGGTAGCATAGATGCAGACGTAGAACTCCTCCTCCTTATAGGGGGAGAGAGCACCACGTGGGTGAGAGGCCCAACCCCGGTGGTATCGTTTCTAAAACCCCGTAGACACCTTTCACCAGGTGAGACCAGGCCACCATCTTCCCCTCGAGGACAAGAGGCTACTGCCTTGCTGGCTGACAGTCCAGACTGAGCCAACGAGACCTGCTCTGGGGGAAGGGGTCCTGTCTTCAACTCCTTCTGGTTCCAGCACTGGGAAATCCCCTCTGTTACCAGCCTTGGTTCCTTCCTGCTGCAAACTAAGCCCTTTCTTTCATCTCGGGACTCCCTGCTCCACAGCACCCTCAGACCCTCAGCACCGCTTCAGAGACTCTGGTCCCTTCGACTTTTCTCCACTGGCTTGATTTCTCCCTTCATCATTTGAGAATCAACAAGCACAAAGCTCCCGGAGGGAGAGGACCCAGCTTGCAGCCACCTCACACATACCTGAGTGTGGGGGACGAAGGGTTCAATCAGAAAGTTCTTGAGGAAGCCTCTGGCCTTGCCAACCTACGGAGATTGAGGGAGATAAAGCTTAGATGGACGGCGCGCCGGGCAGGAGGGATCGCCCTCTGCTCCCTCCACCTCGCCCTCCCATCAGAGTGGGGCCCAAGCACTCCAGCCACAACACCTGCCAGACAGTGATCTTTCCAGAAACCAGGACAACGGGGTCATAGACTCCTACACTGAAGAAGTCTTCGTGAGAGCCCCTTTTCCACCCACCACCCTTGTGCCAGCCACACTCTGGGACACTGACCTTGCACATTCTTTGCTGCCTCCTCCAGAGGGTGATAAATGAGCTGCAACATCACCCCGCCCCCAAAAGCAGAGCTCAGGAGCCTCCACCCCTCTACTGCACCACAAATTAAAGCGCTCAGACAAATCAAGGCTATCCATCCCAGAGCTCAGACAGGGAGACCCAGACTCAGAACATGAGTCCAGGCAATGGCTGGGAGGAGGGACACCAGGGAGCTTGACGGGGAAGACTTTTCCGCACAGACTTCCCCGGTTGAGGACAACAGGCCTGCCGAGCTAATCAGTTTGAGTGGGTCCCTGGTGGCGGTTGAGGCGAGACAGCCCTCATCCCTCCCAGCGTGTCCCGAAGCCCCCACCCGCCCATGCGTGAGTCACTGCTGAGTCAGGGACCAGACAGCGATACATCAGAGGTAATGAGCTGCTCCTGCCGGGGCCAGCGCTGCTGCCAGCTCAGATGTCCCCAACGTCCCCCTCCCAACAGCCGGCTGCGGAGAATGAAGCATGAGGCCCTCCCTGGGGACACTGCTCAGCCCCCAACCCTGCTGTCCTCTTCTCGAAGGCCTGCGAGCACAGGGGTCAAGAGGCCTCTGCCCCCAGGCCCGTGTATAACTTCAAGGATCGCTCTTTACCCACGAGAGCCAGAAACTGGGAAATTAACACGAAGAGCTGATTTGAGGAAGCCCAGTAAAAAGGAAGACGGTCCATCACCACCCTCAGCCCACTCCAGGGCAAGCAAGTTAGAGACCAGCTCAACCCTAGTCCACGGTCACCCTAGACAGGACATCAGGTGTGGACAGCACATCCTCGCCAGTCTAAGCCAAGCCTCAGCCTACTCCCAGCTCCCTTTGAGAGAAGAAACACAATTTTATTTCTAGGCATCACTCAGCCTTCCTAAGCCATATTTCACTTTCACTTTCTCAACTACAGAGCTGAAATTAATCAACAAGCTGGGAGAAGGCAAGAATTGAATGCACTCTTCAGTATTATTAACTGTCCCCTCCTAGGTTCTTGGCCCAATAACGTTTCTGTCTAAATGATTCTGCACCTCCCTTCAAGTTGTTTTTTTTTTTTTACCCACCTCCTTATGTATGCAGGCCATGACAAGCTACCCTACCCTTTCTGGAAATTGAAAAGAAAGGAGTTCCCAGAATAGGCCTCAGAGTCCCATCTCCATGACTGCTGTTAAAGAAACAGACCATTTCCACCTGGCTCACGAATTGTATTGGGGTTACCTGTACAGCACATCTTGCCACTCCCTGGTAGGGAAGCTGGGAACCAGCACCAAGACAGCCCTGCTGCCTAAAGCGGCTCTGCAGGACTCCAGCCCTCCCCAGGCTGCAATCTGACTGGTTGTGGGGGTGACCCACGGGGCTGCTGATCTGGAGGCGACCATGTTTCCTCCTGTTACCACAGCACATCCACCCCGATCCCATACCCAGACTCACCATGGCCTCCTGTCCCAGCCGTGGCTTCAGCCAGGACTTGACTCCATCCAGAGTGAGGTTGACACCAACTAGGCCCAGCTTTCCACGCCGTTTGATCAGCTGGTCTGGCTTGACCACCAAGCTCTGGAATAAGAGGAGTTTGTAGTTAGAGCACGGAAAGAGAGGGTAGACTAAGAGGCGATAGTTTGAGGACCCAAAGCATAGGGTAGCCTGGGTGGCCTCCAATCCACCCCAGGGCTAGAGCGAATTCCACCCATCCTTCAAGGTCAGCTCCCAGAAGTTTCCCTCACCTATCCCAGCCAACATCTTTTCTTTTGTCAACCAGGAATCTAGAGCCATTCTGGCCTGGGATGGGGTCTGGCGCAGAGTAGGTGCTTACCAAATACCTGCTGAATGAATAAGTAATTCCCTACCCTCCCTATGTGGTATCTCAGCTTCATTCAGCTCCTCAGAATATGGACTAGCTCCTGTGTTCCAAAAGAACAGAGAGACACAGCCTTGGGGTGACAAAGGACCTTAGAGAGGACATGGGGTCAACCATCTACATGTGAACACCATCTACAGGACCAACAAGCAGCCCCTAGCTACTGCTCACACACCTCCAGTACCAGGAAGTTCACTGCCTCTGGGGGCACTCCCTTTGTGGTTTGGGCGGCCTCATGCTGGGAGGAAATTTGCATCCCTGAATGTCTCCCCGGAACTGGTCCTGCTCTCTGGCAACTGCCAAAGAAGTCTGAGCTTCCAGAAGCTGTCCCAACAATGGCCTGCAGGGATCTACAAAGAGGAGCCTCTACTCGAGGGTGGATCCCATCCCTCTAGTAAAGGAAGTGTGATGTTGTACAGAGTACATCACACTCCTCATGGCCCTGACATATTCCTGATAGGGTAGGTGCTTGTTACTGAGCATCTAACAAGTGCCAGGCAGCACACTAAACATCTTCCAGACATTATTACTAATCCTTAAACTCACAGGGTGAGTGTTATGCCCATCTGACAGATGCGGAACCTAAAACTCAAGAGAGGTGAAATGGCTTCCCCCAGGCCACATGGTTAATATGCAGACAGCTGCCCTCTGGACTCCAGTGTGTCCAGTTCCAGTCCAGGCTCCGTACACAGAGCCGAGGGACCACAGCATTCGGGGCCTGGGGCCGAACACAAACGCGCTCAGCCCCCTGCACCCTGCCCACCCATGCAGGCCGCCTGCTATCACAAGCCCCAGGAGGGGCAAACCGACTCCAGTAAACCGACTGCTTTCTCTTCCTCGGACTCTGGGACTGGAGGAGGGGCCTGGGCTGGGGGTGGGCTCACCTGGCTGAGTAGCCATGGGTGGTCCTGCAGCAGGTGGGCCCAGTCCGTGTCAGGGGTGACCCGGGCATACTTGAACCGGTTCTGGATGGCCGAGGTGGTGCAGATGTACCTGTAGAGGAGTTCTTTGCCTGTCTGCTCGGAGATCGCCTTGGCCGACATGGCTGCAGAAGGCCCTGGTATACCTGTTGGGGTGAGAGGGGCTGGTCAGAGGGGGCCAGGAGACAGAGGTGCTATCTTCTCCAGCAGGACAGACCCACACCCAGCTGTACCCAGACAATAAAACCAGATCTTGGCGCTTCTCCAGAGGGAGAAGAGGGCTGCCCCAGCAGGAAGGATGGAAGGGAGACCTCAAACAGCACTGCTGACCGCAGAGAAGGATTAGGAAATGATGGGTGAGGAAAGATGGAGAAAAACAAAGGTGGCATTTATTTCCCCAGGGACTCTTGGCCCCTACTCCCTCTAGGCAAACTAACTCACCCAAGGCCACATTCATCCCGGAAGGAAGCTGGATGGGGACACCAGGAATAACAGGGATGTGACCCAAACCTGAGTGCTGGTCCCACCCGAGGTGGGCACACAAACACCGAAACACACCCCTTGGTTCTGTGACCTGGGGGGACACAGCCAAATTGTGCAACACTGGCCTTACTCCCCCTCCAGGTGTGGTCTCCCCCACACCCAGACTCACCCATTTCACATGCATACACATATCACCAGCCTGAAGGCGTGGCAAGCAAGTCTACTCAGCCTCACATAGGACCAAGCCCTCAAGGAGCAAAGAGGAAGAGTCACGTCGAAGCCCATTTCTCCCAGGACACTAGACTCCCACCTAAGTTCAGAGCAGGCACAGGGCGAGGGAACTGTGACTTTCAGAGCATCCCACCCGCCCCGCTGAGTCATCCAGCAACTAATTTAGAGCAAAACAGAGGCCTCTCTGCTAACCACCCATACCGGTCACGCCTAACTGAGCCAGAGCTGGGAGAAGAGGCAGAAACCATCCTTGGTCACACGTATGTGAGCCCCTGGAGGTACGTGGAGATTCACAGCCCTATTTCTTCGATGAGGAATAAAAGCTCAGAGGGGTTAAGATAACTTGCCCAAGAAGCCTAATTAATAACCAGGGGACCCAAGGCTTGAACCCAAACCCTCTCACTCCCGGTTCCCAGAAAATCCCACACCTCAGCCTTAGAGAAAAGACCACTTCTCAAAGGACCAGGCCATTTCCTCCCTTGACCTCACAGAAGAGTCTGTGATGACAGCTTCTTCATATTCCTTCCCCACCGCTGTGTCATGACACACCCATTTTCCCTTGGGTAGTGCCAGAAGCGATGTGGGGGGAGAAAGGGTGGGGAGACTGGGAGGGAAAGGAAACCAAGTCACTCATGCCAAGAGCTGGGCCGGATCAGGAAAAGTCACTCCTGTCTCTCCAACAAAAATCCAGAACTGAAGCTGCTGGGGAGGGTGGAGCTGGAGGGCGGGCTGACTTACACACTCAGGAAGGCTGGTCTCTATCCCAGCACAGGGAAGGCCAGAGTTTCAGGGGCCACTCTGCACCTCCTGCCCAATCGGCCAGGTTGGGCTTCAGGTTCTAATCCTGGCTTGGCTGGCTCCCTCAGCCTCCTAGCTAGTCTCCAGCTGGGCACAATGGGTGCATTCAGTTTGGTGTCTGGCTCAAAGTTGGGGAGCTGGGAAGGGGCTCAAAGGAGACGTTCCCTTTTCTCACCTTCCCCTGGGATGATTTCCGGCTCCTTCTCAACATTAGTTTCCAAAAGAAACGCCTCAACCAGCCCCACTGCCCCACAGCCCTCCACACCCCCCCCACCCTCACTCCAGCTCCACTTCCCAACCTCCTTGACTCACACCAGAAAAACTGGTCCTGAAGTCAGATGGGTACACGTGCCCCTACCCCAGTCCCCAAACAGAGTGCAGCCCAAGCAGAGAAAAGAGGAGGGGGGCAGCCGCTGACCACCCTTAGTGGTTCAGGCACATCAGCCATGGGCTGGTCACAAATTCCAGGAGAAAGGAAGCCCTTGGGCTACACCTCTCCAACAGAGACACTCCCAGCACAACAACCCCCCCAAACCGGACACCTCTCCAAACAAAGACCCAACGTTGGAAAGAACATGGATGAGAAAAAGGACCTTCCGCAGCTGGAAAAAAAAAATCACAATTTTGTTGAGCCCTTGCTCAAATCTCAGATCCAAGAACTCATCTCCATCCCATCCTTGCGAGGGGATGGTGGAGAAGACAACAGGGGATGATACAGGATAGAAAAGCTTTGCAAGCTCACCAAAACACAGATTTGCCACTAGAGCACTCTGGCTGAGATGGGGCAGGCTCTCTTAAGGCCAAGACAGAGAATTTATATGGGAAAGCATCTGGCCTCTGCATATTCACCAACACAGGTTAACAAGGCTCACGAAGCCAGGGTGTGGACTAGGTGGAGACAAATCATAAGTTTAATCATTCAGTAGGCTCTCTAGGGTAGTGGCTCTTAACCTATCTGAGGTCTCAGTCTTTTGAGCACCAGAAGAAAAGCCCAGAAAAATGCACACACCCGATTGTGCCTATCATTTCAAAGTGGTGACCTGTGACCGCGATCTGAAAGCCCAGAGACTAATAGCTAAGAATATTTGCTTGAGTGACAATGGGACTTAAAGTGTACACCAATCTGGGCTGGGAACACAACACACACATGCACCCCCACTGGAGAGCCTTGGGCTGCCTCCCCAGGAACTGAATAACTGAATGTGCTACCGAACTGGTGAAAGATGGTTTCAGGGCAGAGCTAAGACCCCAGGGGTCCACTTTGGGGCCCCAGAAACTGTTACGTAGGTATATTTGGGAGAAATTATGCCAAGGAAACTGAAACACACACACACTTTCCCTCTCTCTCTCTCAAGCCAAAGGAGGGACCTTCTGAGCTGAATGGGGTCTTTTCTGCTGACAGGATAAGTGACCCAGAACTGAGTTCATCCACAGCAGCCACTGAGGGCAGAAGCAGCCCACAGGGAAGACTGAATGAAAGGAGCCTGTTCCCCAGGACTGGACCCCTGGGACACAGCCAGTGGAGAGGAACCACTGGGGATGCTACTTAGGGTCTCTGTGGGAAGGGCAAAGAGCACTTATTTTAAGGTTAAGTATCTGTAGGATTGGAGTTTTTTTTTTTTTTTGAAAGGACAGGCAATCCCTGGAGTAAAGGGAGGGGCAGAATTCTGAGGGTCCCCTACTGTAGCAAACATAGTGGAGAATGCGGGTGGAGGCACCAACCACCCAGCTCAGTATCAGGGGGCTGTTCCCATCACCATCCACCAAGCTGTTTAAGAAGCTGTTTCAGAGACTTCCCTGGTGGCGCAGTGGTTAAGAATCCACCTGACAATGCAAGAGACACAGGTTTGAGCCCTGGTCCAGAAAGATCCCACATGCCATGGAGCAAGTAAGCCCGTGAGCCACAACTGCTGAGCCTGCATGCTGCAACTACTGAAGCCCACGTGCCTAGAGTATGTGCTCTGCAACAGGAGAAGCCATTGCAATGAGAAGCCTGTGCACCGCAACGAAGACCCAAAGCTGCCAAAAAATAATAAAGTTCTCTTAAAAAAAAAAAAATGGGCAAAGCTTAAAAAAAAAGAAGCTGTTTCAAAAAAAGGAAGAAGAAGCTCTCTAAGAGGTGAAAACAACCCTCTGGGCAGCTGGGTCTACCAGCTGTCTTTCATCCAACATAGCAGAATTTGAGAAACCCAATGATCTGAGCTGTCTGGAACACCGAGCAAAGTTAAAGGGTGGAGAGAGGAGTGGGCTGGCTGACCAAACTGTGTTATGCACTGCTCCCCTCCCCTCACCCAAATCCTCTTCGCAGGCAGGCTCCGCAGACCACCAAATGGCAGAACTCCTTGGTACTTCACAGTATCCGCCAGGGTTGGAGAGGGCAGCAGGCGCCGGGGACTGGCCCTCTGCCAAGCCCAACAGGAGGGCGGCGGCAGCATCCTCCAGCCCCTTGAGGACCTTGCCTCAGCCAAGCTCGGCATCAACAGCAAGTAGACGGGGAGGGAGACGTGCACCCCGACCATCTGTCGCTCAGCGGCTGGGCCCGTCGGCACCTCCAGAACGAGGAGGGTCTTTTCTGCGCCGCCGATCCGAGGCTAGATCCTCGCGGCGAGGCCTGGGGCAGCCCGGCCCCCTGTGGCCCGCGGCGGCTGTGCGCCCGGCTCGCTCCCTCCGCTTCGGCGCGGGGCTCAGCCGACTCTCCGCAGAACTAAAAGGAAGGGCCTGTGCCCGGCTTAGGAGAGACCGGAGTGGGGAGGCTAGCCACCGCTCTCTCTACTTCCGGTTCCCTGCATCCCGTGGCGGGATCCAGAGAGAGGCAAGAGGGTGCCGATAAAGCCCGACGAGGCTCGATGCCTGGCCCCGGGGTGGGGATGAGGGCCGCCAGTTAGGGGCAAATGCACTTCGGCAGAGGGAAGCCAGGCAAGCCTTGTGCAAACTCCCAGGAACTGGAATGTGGCGGAAGGGGGGAGGGGGTGACACGAGGCCACCAGCCGGGATCCCGGCGGAGGCTAACCTAAAGCTAAGACCCCCCCCAAACTTCCCAGCAGGTGCAGGGAGCGCGTGTGAGCACCGAGCCGGAGACGGGGGAGGCGGTTCCGGGTTGGGGGAGGGAAGCAGGAAGCTCCTGGACCAGGTGGGGTCCCTATCGCGAACGCAGCGGCCCGCCACTCACCTCTCTGCGAAGGTCTGTGCGCGGCGCTCGGGCTACAGGCCCCACGTCTCCGCCCACTACCCGGAGCCCTTCAGCCGCCCGCAGCTGCCCGGGATCCGGCTTTTGTTCCGGCCCTTGCGGGCTTCTCCCCGCCCCCATCGGCACAAGGCGCGAGCTGCCCGGCGATTGGCCACACGCGTCCCCTAGCCTGAGCTCCAGGGCTCCTCCCAATTCGCTGCCTGGCATGGCCCCGCCCCCGAGGCCGGGCCCCAGGGGCTGCTGGGACTTGTAGTCCCGCTGGTGCGTCTGTGCCAGACGGCTGGCCGGCACCGCCTCTCCAGAGCCTGCCGGGCCGGGGAGGGATCGGGGGCGGGGCCTCGGGTGGGGAGATGGGCCGGGCTACGCTGGGAGGAGAACGTACGAGGCTGGGGGCAGTGGCCTGATCCTCTAGGAGGTGGGCGGAGCGCCGTGGTGTTGGGGGAGTTGGGGAGGGGGGCTGGGATGTTAGCAGAATGGGCTGTATCGCAGCTTTGGGGACCCGGAGTCTCCTTCCTGTGTCCCCGTGGGAGAAGCTGACGTCCGTGTCTTGGCAGCCTGAAATCAGCCACACCGAATCCAGCTGCTTAGACCCGCTTTTTAAGCAGCCGAGGTAGAGTGCTTTGCAGTTTCCACGTGGACCGTCTTCGCTGAGCTTGTGGGGCGAGGACGAGAGCAGAGGCTAAAGATTAGACCTCCCAATGTGGGTGGGATAAGGGCGGAGGACCGGGTGAGCAGGTGGGACTAGAAGGGCGTCAGTCACACCACCTTGCGTCCTACTCACCTGCTCAACTCAGCGCGGAGCTGAAAATTCAACGGAGATTCTAACACAGGCCTGGGGCCATCTCTGCTGGTGTGCTGCTCCCCGCCCCTCCCCCACAATCCCACGCTTAGACACAGGAATAAATGAACTGCTGCCTTCCCTTTCTCCATTATTTGTGAAACAGATTGTATTGTCCAAATCAAAAACTGGGACACCGGTCTGACAGGTGCTGGTGAACTTGTGGGGCAGAATTTTTGAAATGAGACAGTCCTGGAGACCAAGACATATTTACTGCTGCGGCATTCTGGAGCTTTCCTATGTCCACTCCAGTCCTCTAGGTCTCTCGAGCTGCTCCCTGACCCTAACAGTTACAGGAAGAAAAATGATGCGCTGAGCAGCTCAGATGAAGAGGTCAGCCCAGTGTGCAGAGAATCCGCATGGTTTTGTCCCTGCCAAGCACTGGGGTCATACACTGTACCAATCTTGCCACATTCTTGTGCGCAAAACTTTGCCAAACCCTTCTCCGAGCAAATCAGTCATAACCAGGAGTGGGGCAGCTAAACTTGCTGCCCATGCCTGAACAGTTCCGAAGATGCCATTTTCTGGTCTCTTCCCTCACAGGCATCTTTTTGAAATAGCAGTTCCTCAGCTCCCCTCTCCTCTTGGTCACAGTCTTCCACTCCTATATGGGCTGAGCTCCACCCCTACCAAGAATCTCCCCAAATAGCATCAATCTTGGAGAAGGATCACCTCTCTACTGCCAGAGAAAACGTCTCCTATGAAGGTATTCCTTTTCTGGCGTTGACGGACAGCAACTCAGGATCTTCATGGGCCAGTGGGAAGGTTGCAGTCAGGGAGAATCAACTGCCTAGCAATTATCCCCCTGGTTAGAAAGACACACTCCTCCGAACAACAAGGTCCTACTGTATAGCACAGGGAGCTATATTCAATATCCTGTGATAAACCATATGAAAAAAATATAAAGAATATATATGTATAACAATGACTTTGCTGTACAGCAGAAATTAACACATTGTAAATCAACTATACGTCAATAAAAATTTTTTTTTAAATGCACTCATCCAGAAACAGGCATCCAGGTGGAACACAAACTGCAACAAACTTTGTAGGTCAATTTGACAACATTGAGAAAAATTGTAAATGCACATGCCCTTTGCCCCAGCAATTCCATTTCTAACAATTTATCCTTCAGATATATTTGCAGATATACATGTTTTCTTCACTGCTGTCTCTCCAGCACTCTGAATACGTCCTGGTACATAGTAAATGCTCAATAAATATTTGCCGAGTGATTAAGTTCCCCATCTAGATGTTGCTGGACCCAAGTTTGACTGGTCCTGGACAGAACAACAAGAAAGTTACTATCCAAGGAGTAAGGAAGGAGAGGTGCTGACCAGATGGTCCATGAGCCAATTGTTGAGGTTTTTCAGTTCCCTCAGTGGTCCCATTCTAGGCCTCTACCCCCAACCTCCCCTGGGGAGACTTCCTCATTACCCCACCATGCCCCCATGGAGGTTCCTCTGCCTCAATCAATCTGAGGCCCCATCTTCTCATCTTCCTGTTCTCTGACTTAAAAGCTCTAAGCTCTTTCAATTTTCCCATTTGAATCACCTCCCTTCTCTTTCAGACTGGGTGGAGGACAGGTCCATATCACTGGGTACCATCTCTGTGCCCAGGCTTTGGGCTTTCTATCTCTCTCAGTTTCAGAAGCCTTAGACTGCCTAATGACTCCCTCCTAGATTTTAATCCATTTTAGCTAATATTCATTGAGCACCTACTATGTGAAAGGCAAGGGTGCTAGCACATACTCCTCAAAGCAACTCCTAGAGCTAAGTGTCATCATCATTTTGCAGATAAGAAACTCACCGTCTGCTACCAGGTCCCTTGCCTAGTCCACTATCACCTGCTGCAGGTGAAGAGGAGGGAAAGATAATTGTATCTAGTGCATCTGCCCATTGGACGATGAGCTGCTCAAGACTCGGGAATGTGCCTTGTTCATTTTGGTATCCCCAGTGCCTAGCATGGGGCTAGGCACATATTAGGCACTCACGGTATTCATGACTGAATATACGCTGGAATGAGTGTGTGAATGAAAGAAGGAAATCGTAGGGGAACCGTAAGGGGAAAAGGGAGAAGATGCAGCCAGGAGGAGGGTCTACAGGAGCCTGCAGTTCTAAACCCACCTCTCTCTTGAGACAGCCGGAGACAGAGGCTTACAGCACAGACCCATCATCCTCCACCCTGCGGAGAATCAGGGGGAGTTCTCACTCCTGAAATACTCAGTTTTTTCCCGACACCAGTTTGGAGCCAAGGGCTTGTGTGCCCTGGGGAAGTGCTCCAGGGAGAATCTGCCAGAGCCAGCATCTGTGCTCAGGAAATATTTTCCAGCCAGACCAACCAATTCCTGGCGGGCCTCTTTCTAGTCATCCCCAACTTTACCCTCACCCTGTCTTAAAAACTGCTGCTGTCTCCACCCCACCAAGTGTTTTCCTGTGCAATTCCCCATTCTTTCAGGAAACTTTCCCCTAGGAAGGCAGTTTGCCATTTTCTGTTCCAAGACAGAACCTGCATAACTCCTCCCTAACCGAACACTCACCCTTGACCTTTACTTGCCATGTTTTACCTTATCTCTGAATGAATTTATCATTTTGCCTCTTGTCTCTCTTTGGCACATTCTGTTTTGGGGAATTCTCTCAAGGGCAGGTAGAAGCAGAGGTCATGGTGTACAGATAAGAGTTGTCAGTCTCTATCGGGGCCAAAGTCTCTACCCTGACACCAATCTTAAGAGACATTCTGGGATGTTTGGAGGCCTCGTCCCAGGCACAGGCTGCGTTCACCTCTCTCCCTCACAACTTATGTGTCGCCTCAAGGATGCACAGCCCCAAGTGCTGTTTATTCAGGGTTCCCTGATGACAGATTCATAGAAAGTCAGAACCAAAAGAGACCTCAGAAATATCCTAGTCCAATTCTCTAATTTTACAAAGGAAGTAGAGGGGAAACTGAGGTCCAAAGAGGTGACCTTACTGCAGATGCGAGGGCAGATTGATGCAGCTACTTTGGAAACCATTTGGCATTATCTCATAAAATCGAAGAGTCACATACACTAAGACCCTGCAGCTCCACTCCTAGGTGTGTACTCCAGAGACTCTCATACACATATATACCAGGACACACATGTGAGATTGTCCAAAAACTGGACAGAGCCCAGATGTCCAGATGTTGGATGGATGGATGGGTTATGGTATATTCATACAAGGAAAAACAACAGCAGGGGAAAATGGATGACTTGCAGCTACCCTCAGCATCATGAATGAATCTCAAAACAAAAGTGTTGAGCAAAAGAAAGTAGAACATAAAAACACAGTTACAGTAGGATTCAACTCACACAGAGTGAAAACAAGCAAAACGAAATTGTGTTATCTGGAGTGGATACATAGGTGGAAAAACCACAGAGAAAAGCAAGGAAATGATTATTGCAAAAAAAAACCAAAAATGGACAGTGGTTCTTTCATTCAATATGTATTTACAGAACTCCTGCAATGTGCCATGTACTATTCTGGGCACTGGAGCAACAACAGTGAATGAAACAAGCAACGATGCTCACCCTGTGGAGCTCACAGCAATAAACAATGTATAAAATAAAGGAGTTCTAAAAGGCACTTCCCTGCTGGCACAGTGGATAAGAATCCATCTGCCAATGCAGGGGACATAGGTTCGATCCGTGGATTGGGAAGATCCCACATGCTACGGAGCAACTAAGCCTGTGTGCCGCAACTACTGAAGCCCATGCACCTAGAGCCCATTTTCTGCAACAAGAGAAGCCACTCACTGCAATGAGAAACCTGTGCACTGCAACAAATGGTAGCCCCTGCTCGCTACAGCTAGGGAAAGCCTGTGTGCAGCAACGAAGACACAACACAGCAGAAAGAAAGAAGGAAGGAAAGAAGGAAGGAAGGAAGGAAGGAAGGAAGGAAAGAAAGAGAGAAAGAAAGAGAGAAAGAGAGAGAAAGAGAGAAAGAAAGAGAAAGAAAGAGAGAAAGAAAGAAAGAAAGATTAAAAAAAAAAAAATAGGGACTTCCCTGGTGGCGCAGTGGATCAGAATCCGCATGCCAAGACAGGAAACACAGGTTTAATCCCTGATCCGGGAAGATACCACATGCCTGTGGAAGTGGAGCAACTAAGCCTGTGCGCCACAACTACTGTGCCTGCGCTCTAGGGCCCACAAGCCACAACTATTGAGCCCACGCTCCACAACTACTGAAGCCCATGTGCCTAGCGCCCATGCTTCTCAACAAAAGAAGCCACCACACTGAGAAGCCCAAGCACTGCAACAAAGAGTAGCCTCTGCTTGCCACAACTAGAAGAAGCCCGCACACAGCAGCAAAGACTAAACGCAGCCAAAACAAACAGGGTTAAAAAAAAAAGTTACAATAGTATATTGGAAGGTGGTGCTGTGGAAAAAAGAAAACAAAAGAGCAGAGGATCAAGAATTTCCAAATCGGGGGGGATAAATTAGAGGTTAAGATTAACATATACACAGTACTATATATAGAATAGATAGCCAAAAAGGACCTACTGTATAGCACAGGGAACTCTACTCAATATTTTGTAATAACCTGTAAGGGAAGAGAATTTGAAGAATATATATATGTATATTATAACTGAATCGCTATACTGTACACCTGAAACTAACATGATATTGTAACCAACTATACTTCTGTAAAAAATTAATTAGTTAAAAAATAAATAAATGAATAAAGAACTCCCGCATTGGAGGTTGAGGGCAAGTAAGTTGCAGTATTATAGAGGGTGGTCAGGGTTAGCCTCATTGCAAAGGAGGGATTTGAGCAAGTACATGAAGGAGGGGAAAGGGTCAGTTAAATGATGGGAAGGGAGCATTCCAGCCCAGTCCCAGGCCAATTGGGGCTGAGAGAACAGGCCCTAAGGAAGGAGTCTAGCTGGTGTCTTCTCGTGTGAGGAACAGTAAGGAGGCCAGGTAGCTGGAGCACAAGGCGTGATGGGGAGAGTAGCTTTATTCTGAGTGAAGTGGGGGACCATTATAGGGTTTTAAACAGAGTGATGTGATCTGAGTTATATTTTAGAAGGAATATTCTGACTCCTGTGTTGAGAAGGAAGGGTGCAAGGGTAGAATGCGGAGGCCTAGCTTGAAGGATCTTGCACTAATCCAAGAGAGAGACCATGGGGGCTCTGACCAGGGCAGTAACTGGAAAGCTGGTGATTACCTAGGCAGGGGATGGCTGTGCAACGGCAGGGTTGTGATTTTTTCCCTTTTTTTTAATTTGCTGCATTGGGTCTTTGTTGCTGCACACTGGCTTTCTCTAGTTGCAGGGAGTGTGGGCTCTTTGCGGTGGCTTCTCTTATCACAGAGCACAGGCTCTAGGTGCATGGGCTTCAGTAGTTGTAGCTCATGGGCTTAGTTGTTCCAGGGCATGTGGGATCTTCCTGGACCAGGGCTCGAACCCGTGTCCCCTGCATTGGCAGGCGGATTCTTAACCGCTGCGCCACAGGGCAAGTCTGGCAATATGTTTCTTGATTGCAAGGGTGTTCACTTTATTTATTAAACTGTACATGTATGTTTTATAGATGTTTCTGTACCTATGTTCTAATTCACAATAAAATAAAATATAAAGAAGTAACATAAGGAGCCAAGCTAGTAAACAGCTGGGACAAGTTGGGATTCAATTCCAGTGACTTTTATCCTATCAATCCAACCGAAGGCATGGGTCCCAGCTCAGTTCACCTATATCCTGGTGTTGTGGCTTGGGGTAAACCCTGTCACCTTTCTCAGCCCCAGTGTTTCATCTGGGAAACCAGGAAAATACTGCCTGGCTGTCTCCCTCCCTCAGGTGCTGTGAAGATCATAAAGTGTTTTGTAAACTGCCAAAAAGCACACATTACTGTTGCTATTTTATTGGATTTTAAAGAACATCTTTATTGATATATAATTGAAGTACTATAAACTGTACATAAAGTGTACAATTTGATGTTTTGACACATGTATACATGAATAAAATATTACCACAATCAAGATAATACACATATCCTTCACCCACCCCCTCCCAAAAGTGTTCTACTCCTTTGTAATCTATCTGTCCCTGCCCTACCCCTATGTTCCCAGGAGACACCGTTTTGCCTTTGGGCAATACAGATTGTTTGCATTTCCTAGAATTTTATGTAAATGGAATCATACAGTCTTTTTTGTATGAATTCTTTCATTCAGCATAGTTACTTTGAGACTTAACCATGTTACGCATGTATCAATAGTTCTTTCCTTTTCATAGCTGAGTAGTATTCCATTATGTGGATAAATGACAATTCGTTTATCCATTCACCAGTTGATGGGCATGTTTCCAAGCTTGGGGCTATTACAAACAAAGCTGCTGTGACTGTTCCCATACAGCTTTGATTTCTCTTGGATAATTTCCAGGAGTAGAATGGCTGGATCATATGGTAATTGTGTGTCGAACTTTTTAAGAAGCTGACAAACCGTTTCCTAAAGTGGTTGAACCATTTTACAGTCTCACCAGCAGTGTATGAGAGTTCTGGTTGCTTAATGTCCTCATCAACACCTGGTAAGGTCAGTCTTTTTCACTTTAACTGGCATGCAGTGATGTCTACCTGTGGGGTTTTTTTTTTTTTTTTTTTAATATTTATTTATTTGGCTGCATCGGGTCTTAGTGGGATCTTCATTGCAAAGCACAGGCTTCTCTCTAGTTGTGGCCTGTGGGCTCTAGAGGGCACTTTTGGGCTTAGTTGCCCTGCGGCATGTTGGATCTTAGTTCCCCAACAAGGGATCAAACCCATGTCCTCTGCTTTGGAAGGTGGATTCTTAACCACTGGACCACAAGGGAAGTTCTCTACCTGTGGTTCTTAATTTGTATTTTTCCTAATGACTAATACCATTGAGCATCTTTCATGTGCTAATTGACCTTCCATAGATCTTCTTTGATGAAATAACTATTAAAATCTTTTGGTCATTTTTTATTTATCTTATATGGAGTTGTAAGAGCTCTTTATTTATTGTACATACAAGTTCTCTGTCAGATAGACGTTTTGCAAATTTTTTATCCTAGTTTGTGGCTTGCCTTTTAATTTTCTTAACAGTGCCTTCTTGGAGAGCAAAGGATTTTCATTTTCATGACCTGTAATTTATTTTTTCTTTTTCATGGTTTCTTGCTCTATTATTTTCACCTATTTTTTTTCTACTTTTATAATTCTACTTCTTACATTTAAATCTTTTGAGTTAATTTTTCTACATAGTTTGAGGTAAGGGTCAGATTTTTGTTTGTTTTGTTTTGGGTCATCCAATTGTTCCAGCACCAGTTGTTGAAAAGATTATCCTTTCCCCAATGAGTTTCCTTAGCAATCTTAATTGATTACATGTGTGGATCTATTTATAAACTCTATTCTGTTCCACTGATCTATATACCAATCTTTATGCTAATACCATTACTGTAGGTTTAAAGTAAGACTGTCCTCATCTCCCTCACAGGCACACAGAACTTTGAATAAAAATATCACTTTGGGTAGTTATTACTGTTTATGCATCTCTCTCCCTGATTAGACAGAACTCTTTCAGGGAAGATGTTATTTTTTTATATTGGCACTAAAGGCATTCTTTCTTAAAATTAAACTTATTTTGAGATAATTACAGATTCATATGCAGTTTTAAGAAATAATACAAAGATAGCCCATGTACCCTTCACCCAGTTTGCCCCAATGGAAACATTTCGATAAACTTTAGTGCAATATCACAACCAGAAAATAGACACAGATCTTATGCAGATTTCCTCCGTTTTACATGTACTCATTTGTGTGTAGTTGTGTATAGTTAAGGGTATCTTTTTACTATTTAAACCTTTATATATATAGTTTTATATATATAATATCTATATATAACTTATATATATATAATATAGTTTTATATATAATTATATATATATATTTTTAGCTCCCACTATGTGTACAAGGCTAAGACCCTCACAATCTTGTTGGCATTGGAAGTTGACCTTCTAAAGCAATGTAGTATATGCAGGGTGTTTATTGGAACCTACGAGAACCTAGTCCACCTTTTTTGGAGGGGGAGCCCGGAGAGTGGGGGAATGGAGAAGGATGTCAGCAAGGGCCTTGAGGAGGTGGGGGCCTGCCAGGTGCTCACTAAATGTCTGACACTGAAGGTTGAACCCAGGGTTATTTTCCACGTAGCAGCCTCATGCAAATCCTCGCATCCTAAATGTTTATCTTCGCTTTCACTCGGCAAATGAAAATTTTAAGGCTAAGTGCCCTTACGTGCCTGGCACAGGGTCACAGAGAGAGTGAGTGTACACAGACCAAGCACTCCTACTCTAAAGCCCTGGGCTGTCTCCTCTCATGGTGGCACACAGGCACACATCCCCGCCACGAATGCCTTATCCCTGTTTGGAATTCTGCCCCCAGTCTTCTTCCTGTTTTCCTGACTGTAAATTCTGAACGCGATACAACTCCGGAAAGAACCAATGCAGCATGCAACAGCCAACAATGCTGGGAGAAACGGCCAACACTCCCAAGAGCACCTGCATTGCAGCCGGTGGCCACGCACTCGTCACGCCCCGCCAAGCGCGCGGCTGCCTGGGCGCATGCGCACGCTGCCGGCGGTTGCGCCCGGGACTCAGCCCCGCGCGCGAGGGGCGTGGCCGGAAGTAACTCTACGTCTCCCGGTTGCTAAGAGACGGAGCTTCCACAACCAGACCGAGGTTCTCAGGCTTCTTTTTCTCCCTTTGTCGGCTTCAGCGTCTCCGAATCCCGTCATCATGGCGGACCCAGAAACTGAAGGCTTGCGAAGCACTTTTCCCTCTTACATGGCGGAGGGCGAGCGGCTGTATTTGTGTGGGGAGTTCGCTAAAGCAGCGCATAGCTTCAGCAACGTGAGTCGCACTCTGAACCCATCAGCCACCCGTCATGAGGTCCTGATGATGCCTGGACCACCCCGTTGTTTCCATTATTCCATTGTTAGTGATTGATGCACTGCTGTCACAGATAAGCCCCTGTTTGGCCGTTTTCTACCAATTCCCACTTGCGTTTTGCGTGGTTCTTAATAACCAGTCTCTGCGTTAACAGACTTCGTCTCCTACTTTTTTCTCAAATGATTCGTGATTGGCCTTCCTCAGTTTCCCGTAACTGGCCGGGAGATTGGCTGGGAGGCTGCTTGCAGAAGTGAAGTCTCTGGCACAACACACGGTTGCTTATGGAAGGTGGTCGGTCAGTAAATAACTAATCTCATAAAACTTTACTGTAATATAAATTGCCCCACCGGATCCTAAGGGGATTGAGTGCTATTTTAGGATACCAGGCATACTAAGCGGTAAGCTTATGGCGGAGGTGCTGTTATTATTCCATTTTGTAGACAAGGAAGCTGATATAGAAGTTGAGTAACACGCCCAAGATCACAGAGTGAAGTAAGTCAGAAAGAGAAAGACAAATATTGTATGCTAACTCACATATACGGAATCTAAAAATGGTACTGATGAACTCAGTGACAAGACAAGAACAAGGACGCAGATGCAGAGAATGGACTGGAGAACTCGAGGTTTGGGGGAGGCGGGGGGTGAAGGGGAAGCTGCGACGAAGCAAGAGAGTAGCACAGACATATATATACTACCAACTGTAAAATAGATAGCCAGTGGGAAGTTGTTGTATAACAAAGGGAGTCCAACTCGAGGATGGAAGATGCCTTAGAGGACTGGGACGGGGAGGGTGGGGGGGACTCGAGGGAGGGTGGGGGGAAGTTGAGGGAGGGAGGGAATATGGGAATATGTGTATAAAAACAGATGATTGAACTTGGTGTACCCCCCCAAAAAAATAAATAAATTAAAAAAAAAACAAAAAAACATGCCCAAGATCACTGAACTAGCGAGTGGCAGAGGAAGGATTCAAACCCAGGCGCTCAGACTTAAGTGCTGAGGTGCTCACCACCATGCACTGCTGTACCCTATCCCAAATAAGCTATTGGATGTTTTTATGACTGTTTCTTTTACAACAAATAGCCCACTTGTTGCAAATGGGGTGGTAGGATAGCCTTCCAACCAGTTGCAAGACCCTCTAAAATCAAACTTCTTAACTGCTACCTAGAGTCTTTTGTCCCTTTTGATCACCAACCGCATCCTAAAACCAGCAATAATTGATCAGATGGGCCAACAATTAAGTTCAGAAGTGCGGCCCCCACCCACTCTCCCCTTTCTGGATCCTGTTTCATCCTGGAGAAGCTCAGGTGGAAAGAAAAGAACAACCCAAGGGTGTAAAGTTTTGGGTGAGAAGTGACCTTTTTTAGGAAAGAAAGTAGCTACTTCCTCTTCCTGGAAAAGTAGGAAGGTCTCAGGTGGTGCAGGGGTACAGAGTCTGATGCCTCAGGAAGGACAGTACACTGCAGACTATGGTAATGATCTCAAACAGGAGAAGAAAGGATGGGGAGTAGGGGGAAATGTTATGCTCCCACTTTAGGGACAAAATCATAGTTTCTGTTTTCTTGGCATTTTCATCTTAATCCCTGGAGATAGTGATTCATTCTCAATAAGCTACATAAAAAGAGAGGGTTGTCCTAAAATCCATTTTGTTAGCCTTCAGAATGATTAGCCTTCGGTAGTATTTTGAATCTGTTGTGCAGCCATTTCAGATTCATGGTTGAATTATTTATTTATTTATTTATTTAGGGCTGCATTGGGTCTTTGTTGCTATGCGCAGTCTTTCTCTCGTTGTGGCAAGCAGGGGTGACTCTTCATTGCAGTGTGCAGGCTTTTCGTTGCGGTGGCTTCTCTTGTTGTAGAGCACGGGCTCTAGGGCACTCGGGCTTCAGTAGTTGTGGCGCACAGAATCAGTAGTTGTGGGTTGGGGGCTCTAGAGCGCAGGCTCAGTAGTTGTGGCGCATGGGCTTAGTTGCTCCGCGGCATGTGGGATCTTCCTGGACCAGGGATCAAACCCGTGTCCCCTGCATTGACAGGCAGATTCTTAACTACTGAGCCACCATGGTTGAACTTGTTATGCACCAAATACCCTAGGATTCAGAGTGGACTGGAGGAATCCCAGACACCTGGGGAAATTCAGTATATCCACAGGGTAGTACATTCACATCTCAACCAGTGGTTTCCACAGTAGCTTGTGGTTTGACCCTGTGCAGGATGAGCCACGTGCAGATCATGTAGTTGACTGAGCAGAGACCAATGTGGTGCTGCTTTTGTCTGAAAAGAGCCGAAGACCTGTTTGCTGGCCTGTGGAGTCCCCTTGAAACTCTGGCAGGAGGGTTTGGGCTGCTGTGTCCCGTCCAGCTTCTTACCTCACCCTGCCTAGTGCCTGTTGATCTCAGTGGTTCCTTCCTCAGGCTCTTCACCTTCAGAATGGAGATAAGAACTGCTTGGTTGCCCGCTCCAAGTGCTTCCTCAAGATGGGAGAGCTGGAGAAATCCCTGGCAGATGCGGAGGCTTCACTCCAGGGTGACCCGACTTTCTGCAAGGTGACCGTATGGATGGGAGGACTCATCTTGCTTTCATCCCTGCCACTGCCTGCAGCAGCCTCTGCTTAGTAGTGGTTGAAGAGCCAGCCAGACTGCCTGGAGTTTATTGCCATTTTCCTCCAGAGGTTCCTTGCCTAGCTCTCTGCCCCTGTATCCCAACGTTTATCCTCAACCCAGGGACCCTTCTGTTCCACCACACCTGAGTCCTAGACGGCCCTGTCTGTTCTCCTTGACTTGACTTCCTCTCATTTCAGGGGCTTTTACAAAAGGCCGAGACCCTGTACACCATGGGAGACTTCGAATTTGCCTTGGTGTTCTATCATCGAGGCTACAAGCTGAGGCCTGATCGAGAATTCAGAGTTGGAATTCAGAAAGCCCAGGAAGCCATTAACAACTCAGTGGGAAGTGAGTGACCATGGGGCCTGCGCCTTTATCCAGGAGACTCTTGGAATCCTTAGGTTTGGAGGAAGGCCTGAGGTACACGGGGTGAGCAGCCACCACCAGGAGGACCACAGGGGGTCCCGAGCTTGGGTTTGGCGGCTCATGATTTGCTTGAGGATTAGGAACTGTCCGCTAGGAGGACCATGGTACGGAGGACTGCAGCGTCTGGTTCTCTTCAAAGCCAGATGAGAGGCACCATTTCACTCACCCCAAGTCAGATGAGAAGGTCTCTTTTGGGACTGGTGTCATAGGGTAGAATGAGGTCCCGAGCCCAGTCTTCCCCAGTCTCTGGTTTCCTCCCTTACCACATACGCACCAAGGATTGGCTCTGCCTATCAGCTTAGTGGGGGTAGGGGATGGGGTGGGGAGCTTGTCACTGTGGGCAGCAGAGTGTGGAAATGGAGAGTGCCCCTGGTGCCCAGGGCCTGCCTTTGTTTGGGAATCTGGCTGCCATGGCCTTGGGCTAGTGGGGGCTGCCTGGCTCCTAGCATAGTGTTGAACCATCTTCCTGCCAGCCCACCTCCACCTTCCTCCTGCCAAAGGCAACCATTTCCACATAAAATATGTGACAGGTTGTGCCTGGGGGTCCAGCCGACCTGAGCCCCAGCTTCTGTCCTTGCAGGTCCCTCTTCTGTTAAGCTGGAGAACAAAGGGGACCTGTCCTTTGTAAGCAAGCAGGCTGAGGTAAGGGCCCTGGCTCTGATGCCACCTCCCTCAGAGGGCAGAGGCCACACATCTCCTGCAGCACAAGTCTTAGTGGCCCTCGTGCCTGGGAGCAGTGAGCTCCTGGCCAGCATGGGCAGTCATGGGGTTCTGCCCGAGCTCCTGAGGGGTCGTGGGAGTGTAGCTGATCCCAGACCAGACACACTCCATGGTTCTCAGCCCACAGAGGTCTTGGAGGAGGGATCTGGGATCACAGGCTCTGGGGGCCTCGGCTGGGCGCTCCGGGCTCTCTTCTGAGGCTCTGTTGAATGTTGCTCCATCTTCCCAGAGTATGCAAACCCAGCAGAAGCCTCATCCTGTGAGACACCTTGTACAGCACCCCAAGAGAGAGTCCAAGAGGAAGGGTTCGTTCAAGAGTGAAAAGATCATCCGACAGCTCCTGGGCGAGCTCTATGTGGACAAGGAGTATCTGGAGAAGCTCCTGTTGGATGAAGGTTTCAGATGCTTTGTTTGCAACAGGGAACTCGGGGCAAAGGAGATCGGGGGTGGGTGCTTAACGTATGAGCCAGAGGCAGAGCCTGTCAAAGGACATTTGCCGACACATACCCCTGGACAAATTCCTCTGGTTTTGCTACCGTTCTCATTTTACAGATGAGGAAACTGAGGTGTAGAGAGGTTAAGTAATTCAGTGATACAGCTCTCAGATTTGAATCCAAGAAGTCCAGTTTCAGAACCAGTGCGCTCTCTCTCTTTTTTTTTTTTAATTTTATTTATTTATTTTTTTGGCTGCGTTGGGTCTTTGTTGCTATGTGTGGGCTTTTTCTAATTGTGGCTAGTGGGGGCTACTCTTCATTGTGGCATGCTGGCTTCTCATTGCAGTTGCTTCTTTTATTGTGGAGCACGGGTTCTAGGCACGTGGGCGCAGTAGTTGTGACTTGCGGGCTCTAGAGCGCAGGCTCAGTAGTTGTGGCGCATGGGCTTAGTTGCTCTGCGGCATGTGGGATCTTCCCGGACCAGGGCTCGAACCCTTGTCCCCTGCAGTGGCAGGTGGATTCTTAACCACTGCGCCACCAGGGAGGCCCAGAACCAGTGCTCTTAAGTGCTATGGTACCCTGGGAGGGAATGCCAGAGATTTGGGTTTCCTTACCCCTGTAGTCCCGGAACGGGCATTGCTTGAGCCTTTAGTCTGTACAGAGGGCAAAGGAATCCAGCTCGGAGGTGCTAGAGGGGGAAATCCTAGGACCGTGGAACTTATCTGGTCTAATCCCTCCTTTTATCAGTAAGGAAAGAGACACCCTGAATGGGGAGTAACTTGTCCGAGGTGACAAGCAAGTTAATGATGGAGTTGATGGCAGAGCCCCGGCCTCCTAACCTCCAGTTCAGCACTCTTCCCATCACACCATCCTGGCAGGCACAGGAAATAGGATGGAGCCTGGAAAGGAATGTCTCATATAAACATGGGGTATGGGAGTGTTGCCATTAGCTGTTGAGCCTGAGCAGGGATCACCCTTGAATCCAATCCTTTTTCTCCAAAACTGACTTCCCAAGGTCCTCTGCCGGATTCCCTGCAGGTTGTGTCTCAGGGGCAGCTTCACTGCTGGCATATCTCCTCCAGAACAGGCCTGGATGCTTCCCTCCCTGCAGAGGAGTTTCCATGGAGGGAGAAGGTGGCCCGAACATTACCCAATTGTCCTTTCAGCTTTGCTCCCAGCCACTACCTCTGCTCAGGCAGGCAGGCAGAGGTCAGGCATGCCTTCCAGCTCCCAGCTTGCACTGGCCCACTTGGCACCTGGGGACTCGCTTGGCACTGGCAGCCTGGACCAGGTTATTCATTTCTACTCCATCTTCTCTGAGGACACAACTTGAAATAAGGGAGCCCCAAGGGCTGGGGGCTTTTCAGAAAACTGTCCACCAGTTGCCGCGTCTGCTGGCTCATCATGTCTTGCCATAAGGGGCCTGTGCCCTAGCCCTGTACCATGGAAGTGCCTGAAAGAGGAGACTGCTGCCCCAACTGGACCGCGATAGACCCACTCTCCCACCCTTGTGCTCTGGCTTTCATTACTGTCCCACGATTCCAGGTAGAGGTCCCCACAGGGAGACCCTTAGCTGAGAGGAGGTGACTCCCTTAGACGCCTGTTCAGGTTGGTTTCTCCCCACACCTTTGCCCCACAGACCTGATCAAAGGCACCATCAAGCATGGCCTGACCGTGGAGGACCTCATCATCACAGGCATCAACTACCTGGACACACGCAGTGACTTCTGGAGGCAGCAGAAGCCCATCTATGCCAGGGAGCGGGACCGGAAACTGATGCAAGAGAAGTGGCTGCGGGACCGCAAACGCCGTCCCTCGCAGACGGCCCGCTACATACTCAAGAGCTTGGAGGACATCGACGTGTGTGGGTGGTGTTTTCAGAAGGGTGGGGGATGACATCCCATGGCAACCGGAGCCCCTGGCTTCTCTGGCCTGTGGATGGAATCTGAGGGGGAAGTGGGCTCTCCTGTCAGCCGGGGAGGCTGCTCCCCCCTCCAGGTCACCTCTCTCCCTTCCCAGTGCTGACCAGCGGCAGTGCTGAAGGCAGCCTTCAGAAGGCTGAGAAAGTGCTGAAGAAGGTGCTGGAGTGGAACAAAGAAGAGGTGCCCAACAAGGATGAACTGGTGGGGAACTTGTACAGCTGCATAGGGAATGCGCAGATCGAGCTGGGGCAGATGGTAGCAGCCCTGCAGAGCCACAGGAAGGACCTGGAGATCGCCAAGGAATAGTGAGTGCCTGGCAAGGGCTTGGAAGGCCAAGTGGCCAAGGCCCGTGGGCCAGCTGAGGCCTGGGGTGGGGGCCACATCTTGGCCTTTTGCCAGGGCTGCTGGTGGCTGAGCTCCCACTTTCTGCTCTGCGTGCCTGAGGTGGATTCCCCTGGAGGGAGGAGCCACCTGCCCTGGACAGGGGCACACGTAGACTGTCAGCTTTTTTGTCACAGAGAGGAGGTAGAGGCCCCAAACTCCAGAAAGCTCCCAGTGGTTTGGCTCTTAGAGATATTTTTATTTTTGTATCATCTCAACAAGCATTCATCAACTCTAAAACATGCCAGATGTTGCTAGCATTGGGGACACACAGTGACCAGACACAAGGCTCAATTCCCTGCAGATATAAAACAAAAAGTGACATAGCTAATAAATCGCAACTGTGATGAGTATCGGAGGGAAAAGCACAGGATCCAGCGTTATGGGAAGTGTATTCCAGGAGGACTTGACTGGGCGTTGGGGACACATTTGGCCTGTGGGAGGGCCCAGAGGGAGGCAGGAGGGAGCTGAAGGCCGGGAGGAGGCTGGACCAAGCGGCCAGGGGTTGAGTCGAGCAGGGCCTCAGAAACCATGGTGCTGGCCAAGAGTCTGGGCTTCGGAGTCGTACCTCCCAGCTGCGGGGCCTCAGGCAAGGTACTTAACTAACCTCTCTCAGCCTGTGTCTCCTCTGTCAAATGGGCATAACAGTAGCCCCTTCCCAAAGGGTGGAAGGGAAGAGGACAAGCAGAAGGTCACGTAAAGATCGCAGAATAGCACTGTGTATCCGTGATGACTACTATAACATCAACTCTCACAGGAACCAGCCTTTCTTGAGACTTCATGGCCCCTCTCAGAGGTGCCATCAATTTCTGGGCACCCTGGTTCTAACCTCTGGAGTCATTCGCAACTTTCTCTTGCCTGGTTCTACTCACCCCACAATTCTGACCCCCTCTCAGTGTCCCATCCTCCCATTTTTTTCTTTTCTTTCTTCTTTTTTTAAAATTTATTTTTTTATTTTGGCTGTGCTGGGTCTTAATTGCAGCATGTGGGAGCTAGTTCCCTGAGCAGAGATCGAACCCGGGCCCCTGCATTGTGAGGGCAGAGTCTTACCCACTGGACCACCAGGGAAGTCCCTCCCATCCTCCCATTTCCTCTCAGGTCAGCCTTCGCCTCTCCCTGCCTCCAGCTGCCCCCACACATCACCTCTAGAGACACACTGCTTTTTACCTGTCCACTCTCCTTCCCCTGCTGACAAACAGACCTCGGCCCCTCACTGCCTGCAAGTTAAAACCAAAGGCCTTCACTTGGCACTCAGGGCCCTCTCTAAACCTACTTCTGCACAGCCCTCCAATGTCAGTCCACTCTTTGGGTCAGACTGGATTTCCTGAACCCGCCTACCTCCTGCGCTCTCCTCCTCGCTCACCTGAGCCCTACCAGCTGCCTTTCCATTTCTCTCCTGCCTCCACCATGCTGAGCAGGAGTCTCGCACATTTGGCCATCCCAGGAGTAGAAAACAAGCAAACAACAACCAACTTTGGAGACAGACCTGACTTTGATTCCTGCCTTTGGCACTTAGATGCGGTGTGGATTTTTTCTTTTTTTCCTGCATTGAGTCTTCGTTGCTGCACGCGGGCTTTCTCTAGTTGTGGCAAGCAGGGGCTACTCTTCATTGTGGTGCACAGGCTTCTCAGTGCGGTGGCTTCTCTTGTTGCCGAGCATGGGCTCTAGGTGCGCAGGCTTCAGTAGTTGTGGCTCGCAGGCTCTAGAGTGCAGGCTCAGTAGTTGTGGCGCACAGGCTTAGCTGCTCCGCAGCATGTGGGATCTTCCTGGACCAGGGCTTGAACCTATGTCCCCTGCATTGGCAGGCGGATTCTTAACGACTGCCCCACCAGGGAAGCCCAGAAGTGGTGTGGATTTGATTCAGTTGCCCGCCATCTGTTTGCTCATCTCTAATGAAGGCGTAATAATACTGACTCACAGGGATTTTGAGGATTAAATAAGTATATACAGTACCTTGGTTCCACCTTTCTTCCATGCCCTAAAGACATATGAATCTTTTCTTCTTGCCTCTCTTCCAGGCTCCAGACCTGCGTTTCCAACACAGTCCAGGGCATTTCCACTTGGATGTCCCACAGGAGCCCCAGATTTAACATGTCTAGAGTGGTATCCCTCATCTTCCCTCCACATCGCTTGCTTCAGGGCTCCCTATCCATGAGGATGGCAGTGGTGGCCACTCAGTCCCAAGGAAGGAGCCCAGATGGCTTCCCAGATACCTCCTTCCCCTCACCGCTCACGCCAGCCCGCCATGCCCTGTCCACGCCTCCTCCTCCCATCAAGAGAACCTTCCCTTCTCTCTTTCCCTCCCACAGCTCAGTCCAGACCTTCTTCACTTCTTGCCCATTTCCTCTGACCTGGGTTTCCTGCTGCCCAGCTGGCCCTTCTGTGCAAAACAAATCCGGTGGTTGGGAGACAGTTCCAGTGCCCGGTTCTGCTCAGCTCAGACCGCCCTTTCTGACCTGATTTGTCCTGACCTCTGTTGACCCGGCTCTCTCTGGGCCCTTGGGCATCCTGGGCCCTGGCCAGCACCTCTCGGGTCTGCTACTGCTCAGCCTTCTCTTTTGCCAGCCCTTTCTTCATCAGCTCCTCCTCCCTATCCTTCATATTGTAAAAAAGTGTTTTCTTCTTGGGGAGAGTCCTCCGTGCACCCCAGAGTGCCTTCGCAGCCCTCCTCCGTGCTCCCTTTCTACACGCCACACATTTCTTCTCTGCCCTGATAGACCTTGGACTTTTCTATTCCCTTTATCTTCCCAGCACCTGCCACATAATGGGCTTGTAATGAATGTGTGTTGAGTGGCTAATTAAGCAAACAGAGGTGTTCCTTAAACAATGTTAGTTCCTTTTCAAAATCTGCAAACAGGCCCCCAGTCTTACCTGTGAGTCTTAACCTGTGTGCCCCAGTGCTTCCTCAGTCAGATCAGCCCTGCCCCTACCTCCAAAGTCCTTCCATGCGCAGCCCAAATCCTGACTTGTCTGAGTAGCTTCTTCAGTGACCCCAGCCCTCGTTTCTCTCTCTGATTACTCTTTGGGTGATTTGATTGCGTGCTTTCTCAGTCCCATTAGTGTTAAAGATAACAGTACACATTATTGTTATGAATATGTTAACGTATTTCAACTTATTTATTCACACCGGAAAAGAGCACCCACTCTGGAAGGGGAGGCCGACGTCAGAGCAGCAAACATGGCCGAGGAGCCAAAGAGAGAGGAGCTGAGGGGGCCTCAGAGAGGACGGGGAGATGGGACAAGGGGGCGGCTCCCGAGGCAGAGGGACGGGGCAGGGGTGGAGGATTTGGGGAATTGCAGGTAGTGTGGTGGGCAGGGGGCCAGGACCAATGGGGAGTGGCGGGACCCAGGGCGGGGCGGGGGGGTGCGGGCACGCTGAGGAGGGAAGTAGTGAAGGCTGTTGAGGGGTTTGTTTTCACACCAGTCCACGACGTTGTACTTGACCCAGAACTGTGTGGTGCTGAGAGCAGAACTCAAACATCTTCCCCCACCCAACACTGCACCCCCCTCACTTCCCTAGGGCCATGTTGAGAGGTGTCCTCCTGGCCCCTTTTCAATGTATTTACCTACATATTTATGTACGTGTACACATACATAGGATTTTTAAAACAGAAGTGACTCATTTCTGTGGTTCGTTTGTTTTTGTTTTTTAAGAACTTTTATTGAGGTATAATTGACATACAATAAATTGCATATATTTAAAGTGTACAGGGGCTTCCTAGGTGGCGCAGTGGTTAAGAATCCGCCTGACAATGCAGAGGTCACAGGTTCGATCCCAGCTCCAGGAAGATCCCACATGCCACGGAGCAACTAAGCCCGTGTGCCAAAAAAAAAAAAAAATAAAAATAAAGTGTACAGTTTGATATTTTTTTCTTATTAGTAATGCATATATGGCAATCCCAATCTCCCAATTCATCCCACCCCAACCCTCTCTCCCCTGCTTCCCCCTTGGCATCTATATGTTTGTTCTCTACATCTGTGTCTGTATTTCTGCTTTGCAAACCAGTTGGTCTGTACCATTTTTCTATATTCCACACATATGCGTTAATATACGATATTTGTTTTTCTCTTTCTGACTTACTTCACTCTGTATGACAGTCTCTAGGTCCATCCATGTCTCTTCAAATGTCCCAATTTCATTCCTTTTTATGGCTGAGTAATATTCCATTGTATATATGTGCCACATCTTCTTCATCCATTCATCTGTTGATGGACATTTAGGTTGCTTCCATGACCTGGCTATTGTAAATAGTGCTATAATGAACATTGGGGTGCGTGTCTTTTTTTTTTTGATGGTTATTTGAAAGGCATATTTTATTAGGATTAAGTCACTTTGGTTGGTCAATGTCTTATTAAGTAATGCATTAGTAAGTAAGCACATGAAGAGTGTGGGAAGGAGGAAGGGAGCATATGGCCACCTTTTACGGATAGAACCAAATATGTTTGTCTTGAAGACCTCACCAAATTATTAAAGAATAGTTTGCTTGGTGTTTATTTGTCTGCTTTTGTTTGCTTGGTTTTTTTTTGTTTTTTTTTTTGTTTTTTTTACAGTTTGGTATGTTTTTTCTTATTAGTAATGTATATATGGCAATCCTATTCTCCCAATTCATTCTCTCCCAAGCCTCCCTGCTTTCCCCACTTGGTGTCCATATGTTTGTTTTCTACATCTGTGTCTCTATTTCTGCCTTGCAAACCGGTTGATTTGTACCATTTTTCTATATTCCACATATATGTGTTAACATACGATATTTGTTTTTCTCTTTTTGACTCGCTTCACTCTGTATGACAGTCTCTAGGTCCATCCATGTCTCTACAAATGTCCCAATTTCATTCCTTTTTATGGCTGAGTAATATTCCATTGTATATATGTACCACATCTTTTTTTATCCATTCATCTGTTGATTTAGGTTGCTTCCATGACCTGGCTGTTGTAAATAGTGCTGTAATGAACACTGGGGTGCATGAGTCTTTTTGAATTATGGTGTTCTCTGGGTATATGCCCAGTAGTGGGATTGCTGGGTCATACGGTAATCCTATTTTTAGTTTTTTAAGGAACTCTCATACTGTTCTCCATGGTGGCTGTATCAATTTACATTCCCACCAACAGTGCAAGAGGGTTCCCTTTTCTCTACACCCTCTCCAGCATTTGTTGTTTATAGATTTTCTGATGATGCCCATTCTAACTGGTGTGAGGTGGTACCTCATTGTAGTTTTAATTTGCATTCCTCTAATAATTAGTGATGTGGAGCAGCTTTTCATGTGCCTCTTGGCCATCCGTATGTCTTCTTTGGAGAAATGCCTATTTAAGTCTTCTGCTCAGTTTTTGATTGGATTGTTTGTTTTTTTGATATTGAGCCGCATGAACTGTTTATATGTTTTGGAGTCTGTGGTTTTTAAGAAAAGACTGCGTCTTAGAAACGAATGTCTCATTCTTTGAATGGCTTCATAGAAAGGTATTTCAGCACCCACAATACGTACGTAGGTCACTGCATCTCTGTGGGCAGACACTGAGGCTGCTCCCTTTTGCCAGCACACACAGAGCTCCACCGAGACTCTGTAGACATATGTGGGTATGTCTGTGGGTAGAGGGATGGCTTGGTCAGATTTGCTTTTTAGAAGGCAGGCCCGGTGGGGAGAGTGAGTCACAGCAGAACTTCCCGGAAGACAAGGAAGTCTGCCACTGGGGACAGGGGCTGAGGGGCGAAGGGAAGAGGGGGAGCTTGCCTGGGAAGGGAGGGAGTGAGGGGGATGCTGGGGGAGGGGGCTGCAGTTGGGGGAGGGCTTTTCTTGGTTTATTTGTTGGAAAGGAGGTATTTTTTATTTTTTTACTTTTTTTAAAGTTCTTTCTAGATCAGTAGTATCCACTGGAACTTTTTTTTTTTCTTTCTTTTTTTAAAAGTTTATTTTATTTCTTGGCTGCATTGGGTCTTCGTTGTTGCGTGTGGGCTTTCTGTAGTTGTAGGAGCAGGGCTACTCTTCGTTGTGATGCGCGGGCTTCTCATTGTGGTGGTTTCTCTTGTTGAGGAGCACGGGCTCTAGGTGCGAGGCCTTCAGTAGTTGTGGCACACAGGCTTAGTTGCTCCAAGGCATGTAGGATCTTCCCAGACCAGGGATCGAAGCTGTGTCCCCTGCATTGGCAGGTGGATTCCCAACCACTGCGCCACCAGGGAAGCCCTGGGAAGGAGGTATTTTTTAACAGAGAGGTCAGAATGTTCATATGGTAATGGTAAAGAACCAGGGTAGGGGGGAGCATTTGCTTTTTCTTTATGGAAATATCTTTTTTTAAGGTGTAAACTTTTTTATTGAAGTATAGTTCATTTACAATGTTGTGTTAATTTCTGCTGTTCAGCAAAGTGACTCAGTTATACACATATACACATCCTTTTTCATATTGTTTTCCGTTATGGTTTATCACAGGATATTGAATATAGTTCCCTGTGCTCTACAGTAGGACCTTCTTGTTTATCCTATATATAGTAGTTTGATTCTGCTGATGCCAACCTCCCACTCCATCCCTTCCCCACCCCTCTTTATGGAAACGCCTTCATCTTTTTTGTGATGACACATGAACACTGGAAAAAAATGTGAATAATGTGGATAAACTAGAAGTTTCCTTCATACTCTCATTTCCCTTGGGTAATCGTTGTTAATAGTTATACTTACAGTCTCTGTTTCTTTTAAAAATGTCCACTTTTTACTGCTTTACTTATTTTTTTGGTGGTTTAAAACAACACATTTATTCTTTTATAGTTCTGGGGGTTAGATGTCTGGAGTCAGTTTCACTGGCCACAGTCAAAGTTTGGTAGGGCCACACTCCCTCCAGAGGCTCTGGGGAGAATGTTTCCACGTCTTTTCCAGCTTCTAGAGCTGCATTTATTGCATTCCTGGGCTCACGGAGCACAGCTTCCTGCTTCAGGCCTGCACGTTCACTTTCAACACAAATGGGGCAACGGGTGTTGTATATGCTCCCATAATCTGACTTTTTAACTTAATATACCAGGGGCTTTTCTCGCACACAAATTTGCACTGATTGTGTTTAGATCGTTTCCACTGTTTATTATTACAAGTAGCACTTTAATGAGTGTTCTTGTCACATTATCCTCTGGAGGTAGAAGGGGAGATGCTAAAACAAAAGGATATCTTTGCAAGCTCTTGCCTGATTGCCCTCCAGAAAGGTCCCAACAATGTCCTTTCCCGGCCACGGGGCATGAGAGGGCCTGGGTACTGCAGCCTTGCCAGCCTGGGCATCGTCCCTCCAGCTGGTCTGTCTTTGCCTTCTTTCCAGTTTCCACAGTGCCTAGAATGGCCCTGTCTTGCTTCTTCCCCACAGTGATCTTCCTGATGCCAAGTCCAGGGCCCTGGACAACATTGGCAGGGTCTTTGCCAGAGTTGGGAAATTCCAGCAAGCCATTGACACGTGAGTGACCCAGAACTGACCCCTCGCCACTCTGGGGCCAGGACATCCCACCCTCCAAGTGGACTCCCAGCCTGGGGCAGGATGTCAGGCAAAGAGGCATCGGAAGACCCGAGCTGGGCTCCTGGCTGTGCTAAGCGACCGGGGCAAGCCACTTAGTAAACCTGGGGCTCGTCACGTTAGTTAATTAATAGAATAGAATCAGCATTTTCTCCACATTTCCCAGGGACAAGAGTCACCGGGGGCACTTGTGAGGCCTGTGAACTACTGGGCCTCTCCCCTGGAAATTTTCATTCTGCGGGTCTGGGTTGGAGCTCAGGAATCTGATTTTAACAAGTACTCCAGGTGATCCTTACCTCTGGGCAAGTTCAGGACCAGGTGGATCACTAAGTTCTGGGAGCTCTTCCGAGGTTATTGTGTGACTCTGTGCAGTCACGTGGGGTCACTGGGACTGGAGGTTGAGCTCTCCAGAGGGGTTAAGCGCTGGACTTTTGTGTCTAGTCCTGGGGCTGGTGACCTGCTCCAGTGGGATGGCTCAGCCCCAGGGAGACTTGGGGGTGGGCCTGACCGCACAGAGAGAAGTTGTCCTCCAGGCCTTCCTTGCTTGACTGGAGTAGACTTGTTTACCAGAGCCTTCTGTTCCACGTCATTTGGTTTCCCAAATGGCCCCTGGTGGCAATGTGCCAAAAGACAGAGGCATATGAGCTTTCACCTACCTATTTGTATCTTTTTATAATAAAACATTTTATAGCAAATGTGCTTAATGTTAAAATATTAGTTTGGAAAATATAGAAAAGTAAAAGAGAAAATCTTCAGGCCCACCACCCAAAGACAAGCACTAATTCTAATCCTACTCTTAGTGTTATTGATATTTTGTTTTTTCATTCCAATCTTTTTTCTGTGTTGATTTTCTCTTGTATGTGCTTACTAATATTCTTAAACTTTATTATGTTATTGCAAATGCTGTTTTACAAACATTATTTTCAACTGTTGTATCAAAGCCAATCCCATAGATGTACCAAAATAGCTTTGGTGGTTTAAAAATATGTTAATGCTCGTTACCCCATCCCTGTATCTAAAAGGACTGGTAGTTGGAGGACAGTTTTCCTTCTGCCACCGGTAGGAAGCCCCGCCTCCTATGGCCGACGCAGGGCCTGAGCGGAAGAAGCGGACCTGGTTCTTTGTGTCCCCAGGTGGGAGGAGAAGATCCCTCTAGCCAAAACCACCCTGGAGAAGACCTGGCTGTTCCACGAGATTGGCCACTGCTACTTAGAGCTGGACCAGGCCTGGCAGGCCCAAAATTACGGTGAGAAGTCCCAGCAGTGCGCCGAGGAAGAAGGGGACATCGAGTGGCAGCTGAACGCCAGTGTTCTGGTGGCACAGGCACAAGGTATGGGCCCTGCGAGGACCACCCTACTTTTCTCATATGACAGCCGGGACTCCTATGGGCTGAACTTAGCATCCCAGTGTATCAGACGAATTCTGATTCTGAGAGTGGGGATAAACCCCTGCATTTTGACCAACGTGTGTGATACCTACTTTAAGCTCAGTTAGGGCTTGGGGGGCCCCGGAGAGCTGCCCTGCCCTTGAGGGACTCAGCTGCAGACCAGGACAGGGTCATGTTGTCATCAAAACAGCTTCACTCCTCTTGCCTCTGTGGCCTTTACATGTGCATTCTTGCATTTAATCACCATGCAAGCCAGTGATGGAGGCGTTATTGTCTTTGTCTTATAGGTGGGGAGATGGAGACTCTGAGTGGGTTGGCAGATTGCCCCAGGTCACGTGAGGGAACTTTTTAGGGTGATGGAAGTGTTCTAAAACTGGGTTGTGGTGATCATTGCACAAGTCTATAAATTTACTAAAAATCATTGAACTGTATACTTACAAATGGGTGCATTTTATACTAAGTGAATTACATCTCAATAAGGTTGTTAAAAAACAGAAAGGGGCAGGGGTGAGGATGAACAGATGAAACAAGACTGGCAATATTTTGGTAATTTAAAAACATTTTTATTTTATATTGGAGCGTAGTTGAATTACAATGTTGTGTTAGTTTCAGGTGTACAGCAAAGTGATTTAGTTGTATGTATACATAGGTCTGTTCTTTTTTCAGATTTTTTTTCCCATATAGGTTATTACGGAGCATTGAGTAGAGTTTCCTGTGCCGTGCAGTAGGTCCTTGTTGATAATCTATTTTATACGAGGGTGAGTCAAAAATTATCCACAATCTGGCTGTAGAATTTATTTTAATTAACTTTTAGAAAAGACAAATACATCATTTTTTGACATAATCTCCTCGCTTTTCAATACACTTTGTCCATCTGTCAATAGGGGACAGACAGGTGAAAGTCCGATGGAGCACGATCAGGACTATAGGGAGGATGCTTTAACACCTCAAAATGAAGTTTTTGCAGAGTGTCGACAGTGAGGGCAGAAGTGTGTGGATGTGCATTGTCATGCAAGGTCACAACACCCTTGGATAGCAGTCCTCCGCATTTGATCCAAAGTTTAGGCTTCAGCTCTTCAATAGGCATCTCACTGTAACGAGCACTATTGATTGTTGAACCTTTTTCCTGATAATGTTCCGATACTGGCCCTTGAGAATCCCAGACAACTGTAAGCATCAACTTTCCAGCTGATGGTTGACGTTTGAACTTTTTCTTAGAGATTGAGGATGTTTCCATTCCATACTCTGCCATTTACTCTCAGGCTCGTAGTGATGAATCCATGTCTTGTCACCAGTAATGATTCTCTTTAAGAAACTTTCACCTTCCTTAGAGCATTGGTTCAAATTTTGTTTGCAGATATCCAAACACTTCTGTTTATGCTCTTCTGTGAATTGTTTCGGTACCCATCTCGCACAGACTTTTTGAAACCTAAGTCTGTTGTGGATGACTTTGTTTTGAGGTGTTAAAGCATCCTCCCTATAGTCCTGATCCTGCTCCATCAGACTTTCACCTGTTTGATTCCCTGAAAGCAGCCGCATGAGGACAAAGATTCACTTCTGATGAAGAAGTGAAGACAGCAGTGCATTTGTGGCTCGCAGCTCAGCCTAAGACATTTTTTAATGAGGGAATACGGAAGTGTGTTGATAGGTGGACAAAGTGTATTGAAAAGCAAGGAGCTTATGTTGAAAAATGATGTATTTGTCTTTTTTAAAAGTTAAAGTAAATTCTGCAGTCAGAGTGCAGATAAATTTTTGACTCCTCCTCGTGTATAGTAGTATGTATATGTTAATCTCAACCGTCTAACTTATCCTACTTTATCCACCACCCCACCTTTCCCCTTTGCTAAGTTTGTTTTCTAAGTCTGTGAGTCTGTATCTGTTTTGTAAATAAGTTCGTATATACCATTTTTTAAGATTCCACATATAAGTGACATCATATGATACTCGAAGCTGGGTGATGAGTAATAGGGGTTCATGATACTATTCCTTTGACTTTTCTGTATATTTGAAATAGTTCATAATACAAAGGTAAAAAAAAATAGGTTACAGTAGTAAGTAAGCAGTGGGGCTGGTGCTGGTAATTGCTGTGCTGAGCGGCCCTGCCCCGGGCACACAGCTGACCCCACAGAGGGAGGAAGCGTGGCAGCTGCTCTCACCGCTCGTTCACTTGTTCACATCACACATGCTTGCCCCGTACCTTCTAGGCACCAAAGCTGGGCATACAGTGGGAGCAAAACTGATAGCTATTTCCTGCGCGCATGTCTGAGGTGTAACTTTTAAGCAGAAACATTAAGAATGCAAAGGCACCAGCTGTTCCAAGACCTGAAGACAGAACTTTTCAGCCAAAGGAACCTCATTTAGGGAGGTGGGCAGGAGTTTGGCTGATTTAAGAAACTGAAGGAGGTCAGGGTCAAGCTCCTGGGGCCCAGGAAAGTCTGGAGGGAGGAGGCTGGTAAGGGGCCAGATCCACAGGGCCTCGTGGGCCTCATTACGCATCGTAGATTCTTTCCTAAAAACATACAGAAAACCACTTGAAAACTCAAAACTGGGGAACACATGATCACTGTGGCTTTTCCTAGAACTCTTTCCCGTTCCTATGAGGACTTTTTTCTTTTCTCTTTTTTGGCTGCACCGCATGGCTTGCAGGATCTTAGTTCCCTGACCAGGGATTGAACCCGCACCTTGGCCATGAAAGTGCCCAGTACTAACCACTGGACCACCAGGGAATTCCTGCCCCTCTTGAGGTCTCATTGGCCCCTGAGAGCCTCTGGAGTTGCAGGCCACTCACTGGCAGTGTCAGTTGCCCCCCTCTAGGGTAGAAAAACCCGATCAAATGCAGTATCCTAGAGCCCCTGGGTTGTAGAGGTGGCACCGCCGAGTGGGCAGATCTTGGGCTCTGGGCCCTCCTGGCACATGCCACTCTGTGCCTCAATTTCGTCCTTGGCAAATAGGGATAATTATAGTATGTACCTATAGGGTTGGTGTGAAGAAATAAGGTAACACCTAAGCGTGTAAGCACTTAGAACAGGAACTAGCATATAGCAAGTTCTTCCTTCCTGCCCTCTCATCAGCTTCCCATAAGTGTTTCTAACACTGATGAGAAACAATTACAGTCCTTAGAAAAGCCGATTTATGGCTCAACAGAAATGTAGATATAAATCTGTGGACTTGTGGATGCACAGAGAGGGGAAAAGAAGAGGAAAAGGGCTCCCAGAATGAAGATAACTTCAGGTTATGGATTCAGTTAAAAACAAAAAGAATGGTCTTTAATGCTTCACTCCCTTGAGTAAGTGTTACAACTCCTGTTCTGACCTGCAGTGTCAGAATGTCGACATTTATTCAGGGTGGTCTATGAGGGATTACTGTGATTTTCCTTCTTTTCAAATGTGTATTTGCAAAAAAAAAAAAAAAGTTGATTGACCTCATTCACTGTAACTCCACAGACTTTCAGAACTATATCAGAATCACTTTTCAAATATAATTGCCTTTTGCAGTTGCCTTATGGACGCAAAGCCCTTCTTTCCCCAGGGATCCCACAGCCGTTGTGGGAGGGGGTGGATCTTGGGGTACTCAGTTATAAGAGGAAGCAGTGGTGTGTAAAGAAAGTGTGTGTGGGTTTCCAGCACTTTCCTCCTTCCTTCCTGAAACTAAGCTCTTTTCAAGGGCAGTCGGTCAGTCCATAGGCCATCATCCCTGGCCCAGCACTGACCGGCTGGGCGAGTGAGCTTGGCAGAGCTGCCTCCTCTCTGGGTTCAGATTGTACCCGTGTGGGCGCTAATGAGCAGCCCTTCCAGATTCTGTTTGGTCTCCACAATGTTAACAAATTTGAGTGAACATTAAAAAAAAAAAAAAAAAGGATCTCTTCTGGAACAGTCTAAAGATGGGGCAGGATGGAGTTGTCCCCCTGGAGACACATGATGTGGGCACAGACCCCTTCCCTCACCAGCTCTTTGCACCTGAAATCCAAGGCTCCGGTTCTGCGGTTCTGGTCCTTAGTGGTGAGGTGGCCCAGGAATGTCTGGAGAGGGCGGTGCTGGGCGGCGCAGTGATTCTGCCCGAGGCCTGGTGCTGCTCCCGAGGACCCGGCACCTGCAGGGCAGCCTCACTGTGCAACACACAATGTCACAATCTCCCTGTCTCCCTCACGCTCTTCAGTGAAGCTGAGAGACTTCGAGTCAGCCGTGAGCACCTTTGAGAAGGCCCTGGAGAGAGCGCAGCTCGTCCACAACAACGAGGCGCAGCAGGCCATCATTAGTGTGAGCCTCTCCCCGCTGGGCCCGCTCTGGGGGGGGGGGGGGAGGGGGGGGCGGGCCCGGGGGGCGGGCCCCGGGGACCTCAGGCCCAGGTGTTTATCGCCCCCCAGCCACGGGGCACTTTCCAGGTAGCGCAGTAGCTCTTCAGCGTTGTTTTTGTCTGGCTTTTTGTGTGTTTGGTTTTTGAATTAATTTTTAAATTTTTTTATTTTTATGAATTGATTTTTATTTAGTTTGCATTGGGTCTTTGTTGCTGCACGTGGGCTTTCTCTAGTTGTGGTGAGCGGGGGCTTCTCACTGTGGTGGCTTCTCTTGTTGTGGAGCACGGGCTCTAAGGTCTCGGGCTTCAGTAGTTGTGGCTTGAGGGCTTTAGAGCGCAGGCTCAATAGTTGTGGTGCGTGGGCTTAGTTGCTCTGCGGCATGTGGGATCTTCCTGCCCCAGGGCTTGAACCCACGTCCCCGGTATTGGCAGAATTCTTAACCACTGCGCACCAGGGAAGTCCCCAATGTTTGTTACTGCTGTCAGTTTGTATAGCAACCCAACCAATACACATTGTTAACTTTTAATTTGGGGCCATGCCTTGTGGTGCAGCTTGCAGGATCTTAGTTCCCCAACCAGGGACTGAACCCGCACATTGGGCAGTGAAAGCTCGGAGTCTCAACCACTGGACCGCCAGGGAATTCACCTCAATACACATATTTTTATTTGAAAAAACAGACAAAAAATAGAAATGAAAGCTTTAAACAACATATTTACCTTTACTGTGTACATTGATATTTCCTACTCTATTTTCTTTTCTTTTTTCTTTTCATTCCTTTTCTTTAATGCCGGCTGAGGCCTCCTAAGTTGATTTTAGGACTTGCAGTTGGAAAAGTGCCAGCCCCACTAGGAGACATTAAGAAATCAGTGTGATTGCCTCACTCCCTTGCCCAGACCTGCACTGCTCGGTCAGGCAGCCGCTAGCCACCGCAGCCATTTAGAGTAAAAAGAATTAGAAGTAAATAAAAGTTACAGTTCAGTTCCTCAGTCACACCAGCCATGTTTCAAGGGCACAATAGCCATGTGAGGTCGCCAGGTACCACACGACGCAGATCTAGAGTCTTCCCATCACTGCACCAAAGGTGATAACTGTGGTCCGGGCCCTCAGGAAGCATGGTGTCTGCAGGAAGTTAAAACACAACCCCCTGGGGCTTCCCTGGTGGTGCTGAAGTTAAGAATCCACCTGCCAGTGCAGGGGACATGGGTTCAAGCCCTGGTCCAGGAAGATCCCACGTGCTGCGGAGCAACTAAGCCCGAGCACCACAACTGCTGAGCCTGTGCTCTAGAGCCCTTGAGCCACAACTATTGAGCCCACATGCCACAACTACTGAAGCCCTCGAGCCTAGAGCCCATGCTCCACAACAAGAAAAGCCGCCACAATGACAAGCCCTCACACCGCAACAAAAAGTAGCCCCTGCTCTCCACAACTAGAGAAAGCCCGCGTACAGCAACAAAGACCCAACACAGCCAAAAACAAATAAATAAATGTATGAAAAAAACAAGAAACAAAACCCCACAGTCCCCTTGTTCCTGACCTGTGTGTACAGCAGGGACTAGGGGATTCAGAGTGAGAGCCCTAGCAGGCAGGCAGGGCTGGGCCTTTCCCCTTGAGGGTTGGAGGTCACCTTGCAGGTTGGGCAGGGTTTTGAAAGTAGGAGGCAAAGAGAAGTGCCTGTCAAGCCAAATGGACCCACGGCACTAAGCGGCTCCTCATGGGACCAGGTCCCTGAACTTTCACCCCCTGGATGGGCACCTCCAGGCGGGAAAGCATATTGGGGGCAGACCCAACGCTGCACAACAATGTCCAGGCCCAGTGGTCCAGGCCCAGCAGACGTTTCCGGAGTGCCTAGTGGTGTTCCACCCCGGGCAGGTCGCAGGGAGGGCTGCGACAAAGAGGGCAGAGTTGTCCTCAAGATGCTGAGTTCCAGGTCCCTGGGGGTCCTGCAGATACTCTGGAAGCCCCTCTGAAGGCAGGCCAGCCCCCAGCCACCCCTCTCCCCCCACGGTGTGTTGCTGGGTCCCCTCTGTGGCTTGCTGCCTGGCTGAGGGCTTCAGGGCTTGCCTTCTCTCTTACCCTGGCTGAAGTCAAGAGAAGCTTTAGGTAAAAAGGTGGGAATCCATAGACAGACGCAACCCCCCAAAACATGCCTGAGCTCAAGGGAAATGAGTGTGATTTGCCTGCAGCCGCGGTATCGCTCATGCCACTTAGTATGGGGGAATTCCAAGTCCACAGTATCCATTAACCTCAGGGCAGGAGTCTTCAGAGGAGCCAGGAGAGGGGGTGGGGGGCAGGGTTCTGCACAGCCCTGCCTTCTGGGGTTGGGGTTTGGGTAGGGAAAGGACAGATCTTGTAGGGTTAAGAGAGTTCACTGGCTCCTCTGCCACCCACAGGCCTTGGACGATGCCAACAAGGGCATCATTGCAGAGCTGAAGAAAACCAACTACAGGGAGATACTCAAAGAGAAGAAGGAGAAAGGTGAGTTCTGGAGCCCTGAAGATGGAACTTCAGCATCCTCCCTCCACTCTCCTTCCGGCAGTCCTCACCACGCTTTCCCGCCGCTCCTTCCGTCAGGGGCTTGGCACTGCCCACTGAGCATTCTGATTTCAGTGCCGCCTGCAGCCCCAGCCTTTCCCGGAGCAGGAGAGGGAGACCTCGGGCTGGGGTTAGAACCCATGGTGTCTACCCTATTTCTTCAGTACTCCGTATTTCTTCAATCAATTCATCAGCTATTTGTTGAGTGCTTGCCAGGTGCCAGGAAGGTGTAAGATTTTGGGGGAGACAAAAGCTCAGCCCCTGCCCTGGAGAAGCCCACAGCCCCGTGGGAAAGGGGCTCCCGCACCCCATCCTGCTGTGCAGGGGGACACGCTCTGCTGTGAGAGCCGAGGCAGGGGCGCTCCCAGTTCCCTGGGGAGGTAGGGAACGCTTCCAGGAGGGAGAGTCTTCCACGTTGGGCTCCAAAAGATGCCCAAGCGTTTTCCAGGGACAAGGTGGAAGGTTGAGGGCATTTTCCGGCAGGAGAGAGCAGGAGCCAAGATGAAGGCAGCGTGACAGTAGCTTACACTGTGGGGGCCAAATACTGAGTTAAGCATCAGACAGAATGATCTCACTCAGTCCTCACCACCTAGGAGGTAGGTACCGTCTGGGGGGCCCTGGAGCCTGAGTGATCTGCCTGGGTCACACAGCAGTCTGACTCGGAGCCACACTCCCCCCCGCTGCGGGCAGCTGCTCTTTGAGGCCAACAGTGGGTAGTGCAGGGGTCGGGGCAGGGGCCCCGAGGGCCAGCTGCGGCGCAGAGGCGGCAGGGCTGTGCTCCTGCTGGCCCCTCTAGCCTCATCACAGTCTTTCTCCTGAGGGCTCCAGGGGGTAAAGAGGCCTTTGATCCCCACCTTGCTTTAGGCTGTCTGACTGGCTCCCATGAAAGGAGTGAGGGAAGAGGAAGTGGCTGGGACTTAAGGCCGCAGGGAGTCGACAGGGACCAGGGATGGGCCCCAGAGAGGTGGGGGTGATAAGAGAAGCTGATCCCCACTCAGTGCTTCCTGCGTGCCAGGCACTCTTCTAAGCTTCGTACGTACTGACTTATCTGATCCCTCCCAGAGCACTATGAAGTAAGTATTACATGCTCAATTTCATGGATGAGGACACAGAGGCAGAGGGGTTAAAGTCCCACAGTGGTTTCCAGTCTCAGGCAGCCTGGCTGTGGAACCCAGGCTTTCCCCGTGGTTCTACACTGTTTCCGTCCTCCCCCTCCATGGGGCCCTCCCTCCAACCAAATCGCAGTAAAGGGGAGCTGGGACTGGGGCTCTGGGCTCCTGGGAGGACAGAGCCTCTTCCAGGCACCAAGGCTAAAACCCTCTCTGATCCAGGCACAGCAACGGGAATCTGCGCATGGGGTTTCTGGGCACCTGAGCAGCCAGATAACAGCCTATTATCCAGTGCCTGCCACATTCAGAGAAGATCTGCCTCTGCCCCCACACACCCTTGGAGCTGCTCGCAGAAGCCACAGAAGCAGTAATGTGAAGGGACACAGCAGGGAAGCGGCAGATGCTCCAAGCATCCGCCCTCCTTGGCGGGAAAGGTGTCCTGAAAGCTCTTCTGGAAGGCCCTGTTGGGCACTTCCCTTTCCGGACAGCAGATGGCAGCATTGCATTTTCCTACTCTGAACCCAGAGCCCCCGTAGGCGGCTTAGAAACCAGGGCTTCCAGAATGTGGAGGGGACTCAGGAGGGGATTGGTAACGTTCCTCCGTAGCTGGTAAAAGCAAGGAGCAAGGATCCCTTGGGCTATAAAACTGCTCTCCATTGGAACTTCCTGCACAGTTGGCTCACATTTTTTTACAGGGCATTTCCCAGCAAATGATGAATGTGCTTCCCAGGGACAAAGCAGTGCAGAATGAGGTTGCTGGAGGAGAAGCCTCTGTCCTTTCCCAGCACCCTTGCTAGTTCTTATAGGGGAAAAAGAAAGAATGTGGTCTGGGGGCACACTGTCCTGGGTTCAAATCTCAGCTCTGCCAATTATTTCTTTGCAATGTGACCATCGTGTGTGATTTCCCCTTTATCAATCTCAGGTCTCTTGCCTACAAACTCAAATCAGTAACACTATGCAATTTTATGATGACCAGTTGGTATAATCTGTGCCACTCACATGATGCAGGAACAGAGCTGGTGCTCAGTAAATGATGATCCTTTTTCTCATTTTGGAAAGGGGTGCTGTCTCTCAGAAGCACAGGCCCCCACAGGCTGAGGTTCCCCGAGGTCTGGAGATGGACAAACTTTTACCTTTCTCCCCTCCTTTCTCTTGTTTTCCAGAAGATGCCACTATGTTGGATAGTCTTGCAGTGATGGAGAAGGAGAAGGAAATGATGAGGAGAGTGAGAGATGAACCTGAGAAGGTGATGAAACAGTGGGAGCGGGAGCAAATGGAGAGTGAGAAAGAGACCGAAAGTGACTTGTCTAAGGACACCCTGGGAATCACAGCTAGTGGACCAGAAGACCGTAGGCAGAGAGGAGAAGTAGAAAAAGCCAGCCCCTCAAGGAGAAAAGAACCAGATGTGATGGGGAAAGGTCCAGGAGACGCTGCCGAGGGACAGGCTGGAGAAGCAGGCAGGAAACTAACAGAAGTGAACAGAGGGGAAACAAGAGAAATTTATAGGAGGCCTTCAGAACTGGACCAAAACCTCTCAGAAGAATCAAGCACAAGGGAATCTGAAGGACTAGAGAAGAAACTTTCAGAAACTGGCGGAAGAGAGTCAGAAGCACTGGGGAAAACAGAATCGGGAGAAATGAGAGAAACGGAAATGACAGAAAATTCTGAAAAAATGGAAAAAGATGAAAAGGAAGATGAATGAAGCCATCACATAGGCATTAGGATCAGGAGGCTGGGTTCACAGGGACCATGGACCTTCAAGCTGAGATTTGTCTCTAACAGGAAAAAATGTGGACTGGGTCCCACAGGTTACCTCTGTCTCTATTACTGTTTTCCCTTTAAATGTGTATCTTTCACTCTTACAAACCCGGAGTTGTCATTTTGCCTCCTCGCCCCCACCCATTCTCAGAAGAGCCTTAGAGAATGAATGAGTGGGCATGGGGTACCACTTTCCAAGCAGAACTCTGATGTTCTGATTAGATGAGAAAAACAGAGGACCCCCCCCCCCGTCCCGCCCCGAACAAGGCCTGACCCAGAGTGTGACCGAGGTGTGAAAAGTGGTTCCCTCCGCCGCCAACCCCAGGCCCTGCGAAAGGACCTCGTGGAAGAAATGAGAAAGGTGCTAAGAAGAAAGGGTTTCAGGAGAGTTAAGAAACAGGTGAGCTCCAAGGAACTCAAAAAGCTTAAAGAGGGGAGGAAAGAGAAAGGCCTGGGAGTAGAGGTATGTCTGCCCAGCTGCTGGCCATTGGTTTGTCTTGCTGAGTAACTACTGTGTGCAGGGCACGGTGGGAGGCTTTCTGGAAGAAATAAGGATGGGACAGCCTCAGCCATCACACAGTGAGAGAGACCTACTTCCAAACCGCTAAGCCTTGAAAACAGAATGAAGTGCATGCTGGCACTGGTGGGACTCTGGGAGCCCAGAGGGAGAAGGCAGGTGTCTGCCCAGAACAGGGAGCCGCTGAGAGTAGGAGCTGCAGCTGGACCCACGGGCGCCACCGCGGGGCCGGGTGGTACCGTCAAGTAAACCAGGCTCCCCAAGCGCTGTTTCTTCCTCTGTGTAACTAGTACCTGCCTCAGCGATTGGTGTGAAGATTATTTGCATGCTTAGCTCTTGAAAACCCACCCGAGCTTTCAGTGGTTTCACAGAGGGGGCGGCTGAGCAGCTGCCGCCGAGGACAAGTTAGGATTTCACCACGTCATTCATATGTCCCTTTGGCCATTGCCACCCCAGTCCCGTCTCCACAGTTCCTTGGTTGGGGCAGAGGCTGGGCTGGGACCTGCCAGACTTAGGGGGAGGGAGGCAAGTGAGGCATCTCAGATGCAACTTTTAAGGAACGTAGGGCCAAAACACGCAGGAAGAGAAACTTTTAACGTCATGTTGTAAGAAAGAAAAATGTAATGCAAAATTCGATGAGTAAAATATCAACATTTGAAACAGAGACAGGATTCGACCTCGCACCTGAACGACCCTGCCCCCCTTGCCTCAACCTAATCTCGGCGCGGTACCCGGAAGAGGTGACTGCCTGCCGCGTTAAGGAGTCCATCATCGCCTCGTACAAGAGAAAGAGGCCGCACCAGCCCTCCGCTCCACCCCGCCCCCCGCCTTCGCGCCGGCGTTCGTAGCACAGGTGCGCCGCGGGGCTCGCGGCCGCGGCCTCCCAGGCGCCGAGTCAGTTTCGGGTTTCTGTTCGCCGCGCTTGCGCAGAAGCGGCCGGGCCCGGCCCCGCCCCGGCCCGCGCGCGCCCCGCCCCCCACCGGGCTATGTAAAGCCGCGCCGCGCGGGCTCTTGCCAACGCTAGACTCCGCGTCCCTCCGCGCAGGCGGGCGGCCCCGGAGAGCCAGGGCTGCGACGGCGGCGACGGCGGCGCCCCTCCTCATCATGGTGAGCGGGCGCGGGCAGGCCAGGAGCGGAGCCGGCGGGCCGGGCCGGGGTGGCACCTTAAAGAAAAAGGGAGTGTCGAGGGGGTTTGGGAGAGGAAGCCGTATGCAAACGAGGGCCCGAGGTTCCGGAGTTGAGTCGGGGCTTTCTTGGCAGCTGGGTGCCGGCCTGAGGTAGGGGCGACGCTGGGGGAGGGGGAAGGGGGACGGCGGCGGGGGAGGAAGGGGATCGGGCGGCAGAGGCAGCCGCCTCGGGGCAGGTCCGGGGGGCGGGTGGGCCGCGCTGGCGTGCGCTGGGCGGGCATTCGGCGCCCTCCCCTGTCCGGGGCCTCATCTCAGATAAAAGTGCGCCAGCCGAGCGCTCAGGGTGCTGGCTAGAGGCGAAGGCCCTTTACAGTAAAAACTTGTCACCTGGGGCTTTTAGCAGTCAGGACAAGTGGCTCAGAGAGGTGCTGCGGACGCACAGCAAGGGGTGAGCAGAGCTAGACCCTGGACGCAGGTGCCCGGTACCGCCCAGTCCTGGGGCAGGCACAAAGACCACGACTTTGTGGGTGGCCCAGGGCAGAGGAGGAGGTGGCAGCCGTGCTGAATGAAGCCCTTTGTCCGGCGTTCTCCTGCCCCCCCCCCCCCCGCCAGCCCTTCTGTGGGACCATTGTCCCCCCATCCCAGACAAGAGAGTATTATCTGCTGCTGGCATTGTTGGGGGAAGGGAGGTGGTCTTTGGGTAACCCTTCTCCACCCCCACCCTCCTCCGTGCCCTCAGGGCCAGGGCAGCTGTGGCTTTGCCCAGACACAGAGCCCCCCCCACCTCCAAAGAGGTCATTCTTTCATAGGTGCCAGGAATATAAAGTTAGGGTTCACTGCTAGAAACCCAGGCTTCAGGCCCTCCCCTGCGTGCACTTCCAGCAATTTTCCTTTCGAGGTAGCAGCAATGGGTGATCCTTGAGGCTACAGTTCTCACTAAGAGGAAATAAGAGTTTAGGACCGCCCAGACCCGCATCCCTCTCCATCCTGCACGGCCAGAAGCCGTCCCGTCCCCAGGACTGAGAAGGGAAGGCCCAGCACCCCACGGCCTGGGAAGGTGCCCACAGCACCGGGGGTGCCTGTCAGTCAGGGCCAGGGCACCTGAGTGGGGGTTCCCAGTTAGAACAGGGCCAGAGGCAAGGCTGGCGGGGTGGCCCCGCGTGACCTGGCTGACGTCTGTCTTCCCCTCCTCACACAGAATAGAGGCTTCTCCCGAAAGAGCCAAACTTTCCTGCCCAAGATCTTCTTCCGCAAAATGTCGTCCTCAGGGGCCAAGGACAAGCCGGAGCTGCAGTTTCCTTTCCTGCAGGATGAGGAGACGGTAGCCACGCTGCAGGAGTGCAAGACACTCTTCATCCTTCGAGGCCTGCCCGGGAGCGGCAAGTCCACGCTGGCCCGGGTCATCTTCAACAGGTACCGGGATGGCACCAAGATGGTGTCCGCCGACACCTACAAGATCACCCCCGGCGCCCGGGGGGCCTTCTCCGAGGAGTACAAGCAGCTGGACGAGGACCTGGCTGCCTACTGCCGCCGGGACGTCCGGGTCCTCGTGCTGGATGACACCAACCACGAGAAGGAGCGGCTGGAGCAGCTCTTTGATATGGCGGACCAGTACCAGTACCAGGTGGTGCTGGTGGAGCCCAAGACAGCATGGCGGCTGGACTGTGCTCAGCTCAAGGAGAAGAACCAGTGGCAGCTGTCGGCCGACGACCTGAAGAAGCTGAAGCCTGGGCTGGAGAAGGACTTCCTGCCGCTCTACTTCGGCTGGTTCCTGACCAAGAAGAGCTCCGAGGGCCTCCACAAGGCTGGCCAGGCCTTCCTGGAGGAGCTGGGCAACCACAAGGCCTTCAAGAAGGAGCTGCGACACTGTAGGTGGTGGGGTGGGTGGGTGGGGGCAGTTAGCCTTATTCGTAAGCCCTCCTTGCTGGGCATAGGGTGCTGTGTGCACAGGACCATTGTTCTCAAAGCCCTGGGGGACGCAGGGGGCAGGGGGCTCACCTGGTACCAGCAGAGGCCGCCTTGGGTAGTGGACGATCAGTGGGTATGGGAGAGGTGTTTGCCAGGCACCTTCCCTCTCACCGCACCCTTCCTCTGCCCTCTTCTCCCCAGCTGCCCTCTCCTGGCCTGGATCTAGACCACTGACCTTGTCTTAGTGGTGCGAAAAACAAATTACATGCTGTTGTAACAGGAAGTACATCAGCATTTCATAGAATCTTGGAGGGACCATCTGGTCCAATGTTTTCATTTTTAGCAGCAGAACTATTTTCTAAAATAAAATGTGGCATGGGGTCCTAGGCTGCAGAAAAATTACAACTGAGACTATTGTGACTCTACTGGGGATGGTTCCCAGGCCTTGAGCTATCCAGCACACCTCCTGTGGCATCACAGCTCCAGACAACAGTCTCCCTGGTCCAACCCCTCATTTTTGCAGATGGGAGAGTGTCCAGAGGGATGCGGGGTTTGCCCAAAGCTGTAGTGAGAGCTCTGGGCTCTGTTGCCTCCAGAGGGGCCTGCCTTTGTTGGATTGGACCAGGGTCCTCTCCTTCAGGGGCTGTTTACTCCAGTGAGAGGGGAGGTTTGGGATAGGGAAGGACCCTGGTGGCCCTCCTTCTCCTCCAGTGGCCTGTTGGGGATATGTCACCTACTACCATTATGTCATCTTCCTTTAACTCATTCCTAGTTCCCTCTGATTTTAGACTGTCTTCATACTTGAAATATCCCCACCCATGTTTCTTTGCGTTTTCAGAGGTAACTTGTGCCTGTATATGTTCTCAGAGAACCCTTCTCTTGGCTCCTAAAATTCGAATGCTGGGAAACCAGGGCATGAGCAGGGCGTGAGCCCTGTACCTGTGAGTAGCATGGCAGAGAAGCACCGCTGGCAGGGCTGCTGTTTGGAGCTGGTTCTGCCCTGGAGAGTGACTGCCTCTTGAGGCTGCTTTTACTGTTGAAAATTGGGATCCTTCTGCCCAGGACACAGCAGGAGGAATGTAGTGGGCCACAAACAAGACCCGCCCTCAGAGTAGAGGTCTCCCTCCCTCCCCTGTGGAGAGTGAGTGACATCCTTCACAGGGACTCAACCCTGGGAGTAAACAGGAAAAGCCTAGTGACTCCAAAGCTAGCCACAAGGCTTGGAGTCTGGAAATTGAAATCACAGATACCCCAAGTCTCGTTGAAACTACCAGCCACATAATGTCATCTCAGGACCCTTCCCACACCAGGCCCACGATAGGCTCTCGTCCCCAAACGAGCCTGTAAGCTGCCTGTTATTCAGTGACCAGGTAACTTCTTGTTCAAGTGGCCCCTGAGTGAAATGGGTCACGACTAATAGTTACTGAGTGGTCTTGGGAAAACTGGGATGTGTGGTCACCCCCAATTGTATTTGATTGACAGATTAGGGTCAATCACTTGCCCCAGGTCCAGCGTCTTGGAAGGGGGCTGGATGTTAATTATGCTCTTTCTGGCTCCTTCCGTTGTACTACACAGTTCCCAACCTCTTTTTCTCTTTCTACCCCATTTTTCATGACCTGCTTCTCTCTTTTTTTGGTGAAGTTCAGGTTCCCTTGGCTTTTGCCCCTCCCCCTGGATTACAAGTGCCTTAGTTTTCAAATCTGGGTAAGAGAGGTACCAATCTGCAGAACGTAAAGCAGGGAACTTAAAACACCTTTTCATAGCTCCAGAGTTGCTATTAACTTGACCGACGAATGAACGGTAGTGGATTGCCCGGTTATAGTGGACTGCAAATTGACGCTTAATGTCCCATCTTTTTCTCTGGATCTCGTGTGGTCTTGGTGATAGCTGTTGCGATGTCCCTGCTCTCCCGCCCTGACTGCCCCGCTCTCTCTCCCTGCAGTTTTCCCTGGGGATGAGCCCAGAGAGAAGGTTGATCTGGTTACCTACTTCGGGAAGAGACCCCCGGGCGTACTGCACTGCACAACCAAGTTCTGTGACTACGGGAAGGCCGCTGGGGCAGACGAGTACGCGCAGCAGGAGGTGAGTGCTCCGCTGGGACACCTGCTGCGGTGGGGAGAGGGCAGGGTCTTCTGGAGATGGGTACCGGCTCAAGGCAGGGACCACAAGCCAGACAGCCTCTCAGGAAAAGCTTGCAGGCAGCCTGTGCAAGTCCCCCCAGGGCCCGCCCCCCAGAGCCTGCTCCTCCTGCACTTGTGGGGAGAGTGCTGGTGTCCAGCAGCTCCTGCTCCGGCCTCTAAGCCTGTGTTCAGTTCCAGAGGCTGGAAGTCCCTTACCCGCAGGGAGCCCGGTGCCCCGAGGTCCCTGTCCCCAGTCTGAGGCCTGGCTGCGCTCCGGAGTGGGGAGTGTTGATAGGAAGGCTTGTTGGCTTGGGAGCACCAGCCCCTTCCCTGCCACACGGCCCGCGCACAGGCTCGGACATGGGATCCTTAACCACCGGGCGTGGCGCCCGCACGCGCCTGGCTGACTCCCGCCTCCTTCAGGTCGCCTTCTCCGCAAGGCCGTCCCTGGGCCTCTGCCAGCTCCCCCACTTCCCTGCCTAGGTTAACGCAGCCATTTCTCCTGTGTACTCATGGTCTCCTCTCACATGAATGGAAGCTCCCTGAGGGCAGCACTGTTCACAGTGTGGTTCACCTGGTACCCCAGCACCTCCTACAGCTGCATGAGTGAACACGAAACACTTTCACTCCCTCCTCCAACTGTTCATTCATTTACCAGTATTTCTTAAGTACCTGTTATGCACTAGACACTGTTAGGACCGGGGTTGTGAGCAAAATAGGGAAGCTTTTATGGTCAAAAGGGGAGAGAATGTCTTTCTCAGAGAATCAAGTGTGTGGAATAGATTTTGATCAAAGGTCTTTATTTCTGACCTCACCCCGCCCTCCAGGGTATTGCCTGGGTCTCAAGGAGCTTTTACAGGGTGAGTCGAGTGGTAATGACAGCAGCCCTTGCCCGGCCCTCCTTTAGTCCTCACACTGAGGAAGGCTCCAGCATCAGACCTGTCTTACAGGTCAATGGGCCCTGCAGCTAGTGGGTGGGGAACCTGGCCCTGAGCTCCGGAAGCCTGGCGTCTCACCCCTGCTCTCTCCTGCCTCTCCTGCACCTTCATGTTTGTAAGCAGCCTGGACAAGTGTCTGTGGAAAGACCTCCTCCCAGGACACAGCCATGGGTATGGACATCTGCGGGCTCTGCTCTGCTTGCTGTCCCTCGCTGTCCCTCTCTCAGTGCCACCACCTCTAGCTCAGTCTTCTGACCTCTCCATAGGTGGTGAAGAAGTCCTACTGCAAGGCCTTCACGCTGACCATCTCTGCCCTCTTCGTGACACCCAAGACGACGGGAGCCCGGGTAGAGCTGAGCGAGCAGGAGCTGGCCTTGTGGCCGAACGACGTGGACAAGGTGTCCCCCTCTGACAACCTGGCGCGGGGCAGCCGCGCACACATCACGCTGGGCTGTGCGGGTGACGTGGAGGCCGTGCAGACGGGCCTTGACCTGCTAGATATTGTGCGGCAGGAGAAGGGGGGCAGCCGCGGCGAGGAGGTGGGTGAGCTCAGCCGGGGCAAGCTCTACTCCTTGGGCAGTGGGCGCTGGATGCTGAGCCTGGCCAAGAAGATGGAGGTCAGGACCATCTTCACGGGATACTACGGGAAGGGCAAGGCCGTGCCCACACATGGCGGCCGCAAGGGCGGCGCCTTTCAGTCCTGCACCATCATCTGAGTGTTCCCCGGGCGGCACGTCCCCACCCTTTACAGGGAAGGGGGAGGAGAGGGAAGCATCCCTCTGCTTGATCTTTGTTTTAAGATTCTTCTTCTTTTTTTTTTTTTTTTTTTTACCTCAGTTAACCTTCTTGTAACTTTTTAAAAACTTGTAAAATAACTGCTCTCTTTTCCTGCCCACCCCCTACCCCTGTAACGCTCAAGCTCTCAACACAAGGGGGTGGGGAGGCGTCATTCAGGAACCCGGACCAAAGCTGACGAGGCTGGGCCGAGCTGGGCCTGGACCGGGGCCATGACCCCAAGCCCCGCTTCCAGTGCCTGGGCCCCCAGGCCCACTGCCCCATGCAGGGCCAGTTAAGTGGGGAGGGACACCCTGGTGCTGCATGTGTTTGCGGGGTGGTCACCACGGCCACAGGAAACTAGTGGTGGATTTGAGACGGGAGGAACCCTGGGCTTTGATCCCATTTCTTAATCAGTGCAGCCCCAGGAAGCCTGGGGCTATTTACCAGGGTAGAAGAGGGGTTTACCTTCCACCTTTGGTCCGAAGTACCTGTCCCCTCCTCCTCACACTGTAACTAGGTAACAGTTTGATGACTAGGGAAGAAAACAGAATAAGCAGCAGCCAACGTCCCAGGCCGGCTACAGGCCTTACCCCAGGAGGCGGGTGGGCTGCCACGCTTCCAGCCGTGTGGCTCTGCCGTGTGGGTGGGGAGTTCAAGGCCAGAGACAGTGCCGCGATGGGGCAGCTCCAGCTTGCTGTCTGCCCAGCCCATCCTGCCTCCTTGGTGCCTCAGGAGGCCTCTGTGCCCCCGCTAAAGGGGGTCAGTGGATACCAAGAGCCAACAGAGTGGCCCCTGGCTGTTACGTGCCAACCCCCACCCGGTGCCTCTGGGAAGGGGTTTTTAACATTGCTGCAGATGCTGTGGTTCCTGGGGTGCCCACCACTGCCTTCTGCTCAGTAACAGGGCCTCGCTATCCGGGCTGTCACTCGACAGACGTGCCCGGGATTTTAGTTACTATCCTGGCTTTGCCCAACCTCAGCAACTTGTAAGACTGATAATGAAATAAATCATGTTAATCCTAGCTGCGTGCAGTCTCTCTCACCCTCTGTGCCCAGCTCAATCTTCCCTGGGGCGAGGGCAGGGTGCGTTAGGACTGCCTTTGTCCCCCAGCTTGGGGCCATCGGTCCTGTCTCCCCTCTGCGGGCTGGGCACAGCTGTGGCGAGGCTGGGCAGCTGAACAGTGTTGGCTTTCATGAGGAGGCAGAAGGGAGAGCGGCTGGTCTTGGATGCACACAGGCAGCGGGGGTTGGATGGGCATGAGGCACACGGAGCACAAAGCTGCCACCCCCCAGTAATGGGGCACAGGCCCACAGGTGTGCCCAGCCCCATCCAATCGGGAAGACCCAGAGTTCTCTAGGGAAGGCCACCTCCAGGTCAGTGCCGCTTCAAACACAAAGGAAAAGCTGACATTCAAGAATCTCTTCCAGGCAACAGGGGCCTGGATGGCTACACGGGAACTGCCCAGGCCTAACAGAGTTAGCATTTCACTGTGGCCTTGGCACTAAAGGGGGAGGACTGAAAGGAAAGAGGCAGAGGCTCAGAAGGAAGAGAAATAGTTAGCTATTGGGCCAAGGTCTTTACCCAGCCATCTCTACTTAGCAAAGCACCAAAAATCTGAGCCTCAGCCAAAGCCTCCAGTGTGTCTGCCTGGAACTGAGATTATTCATCCAAACACAAAGCTTGACATGAACAGCATAACGTATGCCACTGCTTCCTCCCTCAGCTTGCCTCCCATGCAGGAAGGGACACCACTGGAGAAGGCAGGGGTGTTTGCTAAGAATGGTGTTTCCAGCTAAGTGAGCTGACATCAGCGCCCAGACCCCGGGGCCCAGGAACCCCTTGTCCCACTGGGAAAGGCTGAGGGTCAAGAAGGCAGGATCTTGTCCTCGCCACCATCTCTCTCAAGCACTGGGAGCTGTGAAAGCCTGCGTGAACCTCTGAGTTAGCCCAGCCTGACACCGGGCACCCACTTTTGACACACGCAACTTCTAGTGATTTCTGGTGGCCCCTACTGTAAAGTGTGTTTTCTGAACTCACTGCCCCGTGACTGGCATCAGGCTGGGCATGGCAGCATCCCCAGGGCCTGCTCAGCACTCATGTGCTAAACAGGTCTGGGGGGACAGCCAGCACCCCACCTGCCCCACCCCTTGTGGGGTGGCTTGCTGAGTCTAAAGTCCGCGCTGGGGCCTCAGCACTGGGCCACTGACTCTGGAGTGACAGAAAGCAGCTGCCAGAGCAAAGTGCCAGAAAGGGTCAAAACATTTTATTCTCTTAATTTTTTTTCTTTTTTAATAAAGTTAAACAGTAAAACAAAAATTCACAAGCTGCCCTGTCCACCCCCCACCTCCCTCCCCTACCCGCAGTCTTCGGCGCTGGCTTCCTTTCCTTCACCCCACTCACACAGACACAGGGTATCCAATTGAAAAAACAAAACTGCTCTAAGTACGTGGAGACATGATGAAGGGAGGAGGTGAATTGTGTCCACATTCGAGGTTAAACTGAGCAAGTCTGCCTTTTCTGGGTTCTGGATGGTTTCCTTTCATTAGCCAAATTGAAAAAAGAAATTTCCTGGACCAGATGCTATAGGGAAGAGAAGAGCTTGTTAGCTGGCTCTGAGAGTTTTCTGCGGAAGAGCACTTTGCCCTGATTACGGAGACTCTTCAAGGGCTGCTTCAAACTTAAACAGAAAAACCTCTAAGGGTATCAAACAGGCTGGGCCCTAGGGTGTAGGAGGGAGCATGTGAGCGGGTTGTATGTGTAACAGTTCTAACACCTGCACTCTTGCAAAGAAGCTCTGGTACCAAGCAGCTTGGAGACGCCTCCCGGCCCCATGCAGTTGTGGCACTAATGCTCCCTAGGCCAGGTGTGCCCGCGAACCCCTCCTCCATCCTCAGCAGCACCTGAGTGGGTACATGTCCTGCTAGATGAGAATTCTGCTGCCTCCACTGATAGGCCCCTCTGACTCTCAAAGTGCTGCCTAACTGGGGAGTCCCTGTGTTGGCTTGTGGTCTGGGAACTCAGGCACACCCACCTTCAAAGCTGAAGCCCCCAGGACCGCCAAAGAATGCCTTGAAGATATTGTTTGCATCAAAATCTGTGGAGCAAAGTGAAAAACAAAGAAAGGCACAAATAAGTAAAAAAATTAGAAGTGTCTAAAGAGGAACTTAAGAGAGAATGGGTCTCCAAAGCTTTCCCAGATAATAGCACTTCCCTCCTTTCCCCAAACTTCACCAACAAGAGGTGATCTCACTACTTGATTCCACTCCTGGGATGTGTCCCCTTCTCCTTCCAAGCGTGGTCCCAAAGGAGAGCTTTCTTTGCCTCAACCCACTTCGCTGGGCCTTCGCAACAACTGGAAATGCCATTTGCACTTTATGACACAAGGCTTTCCCCACATTCTGTCTTCCTATAATGCCGGGGCTGTTACTGAAAAGGTTAAAATTTATCACTGAAGTGCTACCAAGACTGTAGATAAGAATGAGACCTGTGATTCACTGCATGTGTTTGATGCCATCCTCTGTCTACACCGTAAGCCAGGCAATGAAAGTTTTAGGTTATTAAGCACCTACCAGGTGCTAATCGGGGTGCTGGGTACTTTGCATACCTCATATCATTCCCAATTTATACTCAACAAAACCTAAGTGGGAAGCTCAGGTAATGTGCCCAAGATCACGTGGCCAGTGAAAGCAACAAAACTGAACACTGCCAACTCCTGTCTGCCTACAGCGCCGTGCTCCCTCCACCAGGCCACGGCAGGTCTCACTCCCCAGTCGGCCTGACTCCCTAAGCTGCACAGGATTTATCGCCACCAGCCAATCCCACAGGCACATCGTGTCCAAAAGTGAATTCTTCTTTGCCTGTGTATCTGCTCATCTTCCCGGGTCCCCCAGCTCAGTGACTGGTCCCATCGAGTCAGCTATGCCAAAGCCACTCTCGACTTCGTCCTCTGCCTCCTGGCAAGTTCAGCAGCCAACTCCGGCTGATTCTCACACCATCTCCCGACTGCTCTCTGATCCCCGTCTAGTGATGATGTGTGCCGTCCTCGTCACCCTTTCCACACCGGCTCTCCTCACTGTCGTTACACATGTATCTCCAGAGCCTAAATCAGCTCCATGGCTCCCCTACTTAAATCCCTTCCACAGCGTTCGACTGCTTACAGCTCTTCTCAACTTCTCAACGGGGCAGGGCAATGTTGATTACTGATAAACCTGGGTTTTCTTTTTTTTTGGCCACACCTTAAGGCATGCAGGATCCCAGTTCCCTGACCAGGAATCAAACCCATGCCCTCTGCAGTGGAAGTGCAGAGTCCCAACCACTGGACTGCCAGGGAAGTCGAAACATGGGTTTTTAAAACACACCCACCCCAGCCCCTGAACTGGCACGGTCAGGATTACCTATATAGCATCATTAACCTCTTAAATTCCAATAGGTTTTCTCAGGGGAAGAGAAAGGGCTGGCACCCGAGGCAGCTGTGCATAGTTCAGGGCTGCTTTTCTCCCCTGAGCTCACAGCGAGCAATGACGCTCACAGCGAGCAATGACGCTCACAGCTGCGCTTTGCTTCATTCTAAGTCTTCTGGGGAAACTGCAGTCTGCGAGGGCTTACAGGAACGTGCGAGACGCATAAATACCACTCAGCAAACACTCTGCAGCCGGGGAAAAAAGAACTTCCAGCCAAAAGGAAAGGCCCATGTTCTTGCCTGTAGCCTCCATGGCCGGCTGAGGACTGACCCAGATGCTGTGTGGCTCTCACCGCCCTGCGGCCTGAGCACCCTCTGTGCTCCTAGCCGAGCCCCTGATAGTTCCCCCAAGGTGCTACGCTTTTCTGCACATCCAAGCCCTCCCTTGCCAGTGCTGACCTCCTCAGCACCCACTCTGCGCCTGCTTTACACTTGACTGCCCTCGCTGGACTCCATGTATATTAAACCAGGGATGAGACTTGGCCTGTGGGCCAGAGTTGGCAGACCCCTGGACTATGGGTCCTGGAGGTCAGGGAACCTGTTTGATTCACCTTTGTTACTTTCCACACCCATCACAGCACTGCACAGGTTACAGGTACTCCTTAGAGTCCACTTTACAAACTGCTGGGCATCACTGGCTGATGACATAAGACTCTCCCTCTGGAGTGTCTTCAGAAAAAGATGTTAACATTCCACAGCTGTCAGATTCATCCCAGGCTGTCCCAACCAACTCCCAACTCACCACCCATATTCATGCCCTCTTCATCCAGGTCTTGTCCACTGTCATAGCGAGTCTTTTTCTTGGGATCAGAGAGAATGGTAAAAGCTTCTCCGACTTCCTTGAACTTTTTCTCCTCCTCCTTCTGAACTTCGGCACTGGCTCCACTGTGCCGATCTAAAGGGAGGAGTACAGGAAGAACTCAAGTGTCTCAAGAAAACAGAGTTTAAGAGAAAGACCACATTATGTCTGATTTTAGAATCTGGCACTCCCCAAATCTGGAGGGTATGGAACTGAGCAACACCTTATTCCAGCTGAGGAGCCTCTCTGGGGCTTTTGTGCTGGACTGAGCTTTAGCAGCGGCCAGCCTGGCCTGCCCCTCCCACTGAGCCTCCCCGCCCCCCCCCCCCCACCCCCCCCCCGCTCTACCTGGATGGTGCATCAAGGCCCGTTTCCGATAAGCTTTCTTGATCTCGTCCTCAGAGGCATTCTTGTCTACTCCAAGAATCTTGTAGTAATCTTTCCTCTTACTCTTCTTCAGTTCCAGCTGTGCATTTTTTAGGAGCTGTTTGTGTTCTGGAGGAAGACGTCTAGCGTCAACGGACAAATCTGATTCTGGCTTCCCTCACCAGATCCCAGCCCAGCTGCTCTGGAGTCAGAAGCCTTGTTAACCATATCAGAGGCATTTATGGTGTTTTCTTCTGGAGATTAAAAAAATCTACTCATACATCAGCCTCATCACACAGAGAAGGAAGTGAAAGTGACAGGGCTGGGGACCAGAGAACGGGTGCCTTGTCCCACTCTTAGGATCTCTGTTCACTTCTTCAAATAAGCTCCAGGTTCATCCCTGAATCAAACTACTCCTGTGTCCAGTTTTAGGATCTACCAGTCAGACCACACAGCTCCCTGAGAAACATGCTCTCAAACTTCTTTACCTTTTGTTTTCTCCGTCTGATATACTTTTTCATAGTCCCGTACTGCTTCTTCATACTGTTCTGTGTCCATGTAACTGAGAAGGAAATACAGGGCAGTACAGCGACATAAATAGCAATGGCCTTCAGTATCGCACTGGGGGAAGAGGCATGGCTCAAGCAAGAGATACACACTTTCGGTTGTGACGCTTCGTGAAACAGGGGTCCTTCAGCTAGCCACGAGAAAAATGAACTACCAATTCCTCAAGAAAAACAGAGACAGGTCTCATGCCACTTGCACTAGCCAGCAAAGTGAGACTCTGCTCTGAGCAGAAAGCAACCAAGGGGAGAAAGTTCCTTGATTTCACTCAGAGCCAGCGAGATCTGGATCGCCTTAGGAGAGACATGGTGTAGGTACCTACTTGATTACTTGGGACTGAAACACAGGAGAAAAATTATCCAGTGAGATCAATGGATATGGAAGAGCTTTGAAACCGAGAGTGCCGTAAACATGCAGGGCCAGCTGCAATCCAGACAGATGTGGGATTAGTCAGCCACTAGAAGGATCAAGTTCAAGGTGGTGGCTGCTGGCAAATGCTTCCATGAAGACTAATCAATCTGAGAGATGTAGGTTAGTGGGATAGAAAAGGAGACTGTGAACACAGGCTTGCTTCTATTTCAATAGCACAGAAGAAAGGAGGAAACCAGCTTGACAGGCTGATTGGCAGACCTTTTAAGTGTCTCTTCCACAGAACTAGAGTGGCATTTTCCTGATATCACCGGCTCCAAAACTGGCCTACCGATTAAACAGACTCTGGGAGGAGTTCCAGAGACAGTCACCATCAGCTGAGGGGTCGCAAGTGTCCACGCAGTGCAGCTAGCCACTGCTAGCACTGCTGCCACAAGCCCACTTCACACACATCACAGAGCCCCAGCAGGCTTAGAGGCCAGGACAGGGGGAGCGGTACTGGTGTGGCTGGCAAAAGAGAAGCCGAACACCTCAGGCACCTCTGATTTTCTGGCCACATATCGATTTGACTTTTAAAAAATGGTGACAAAACCAATGCCCTACAGATGCAGGGAACAAATGCTACTAGGAGTACAGAGAACCCATTTGCAGGATGGAGTATAATAATATAAACTGAAGTAACAGAATATGTATAACTGACAGCTCTGGGTATACAATGATGTAACAAACAAGCCGCCTTGATGGACTTTCCAGGCCCTTACGTAATATACTAAATAAGCTTATGTTGGGATTTGCATTTTTACTTCACACTTATTTTTAATTCAATGACAGCCTTACATTAAAAAAAAATTTTTTTTTTTTAAATTGAAGACAAAGCAGAAAAGTAAAGCTTGAGGGCAAACGGAAAACTGCAGTCCATGATGGGAGATGCAGCAAAGGTCTGGCCTCTCCCAACCTGTAGGGGTGAGCTGAGGCGGACTGGGGCAGCAGTCAGACCTCTCATAAGGCTCTGGCCTGAACTAATCTCCAGTACTTCTTGTGAATCCCAGCTGCTTGAGGAACCTGTTGCCAAGTTCTCAGCCAACTGTGCCAAACAGTGCATGCGGTCCTCTGTGGCAGGATCTCACTGCAGAGCCACTCAGAGAACAGTTCTGTTTCCACCACAAAGATAAGGAGCTGATCAAAGCAATTTCTGATTTTTGTTTACTGCACACATATGAAAGATATAACCCTTCACCCCACTACCCTCCTAACGAATCCAGAATTTTCTGTTCTCTTCCACTTTTGTCTTCCAAAGCTACCATGTGTGTCTGCCAAGTGGTTTGAAAAGATGAGATGACTGACACAGTTGGTCTCAGAGAATCTGTAAAATAACTTTGTGTATGTCTGTTTGACAGATTTAGTCATCTACTTAGAAATTCACTTAAAAAAAGCATTACACACAGGAGCAGTTTTCATATTTTTTACCAACGTGGATAATTTTGGGAAAACTAAATGGGAAATAGTCCATGCTCTGCACTACTGGTGAGACTGGGAAGCTTAAAGAACTACAGGCTCATCACGTAGCAGTAACAGCACTTGTTCTTTGGCTATGACATTTCATGATAAGCAATGGGAGGGGTGGTGGAGGATTGGTATACAACAAATAGGTCTTCCTTTAGGAACTTTAAAGACAGGACCTTCTTCTCTGTATGGGAAATAATCTGAAATGAGAAAAGATGGATTCTGGGGAGATGTCTCTCCTACCCCTTGCTAATGTTCCTGTCTGGAGGCAAGAGTCTAGTGAGTTCAAGAATAAGATGAACAAGTACTCTGGGGAGGAACCTGACTCTGAAGGCAAATCTAAGCACTCGATCTAGGCAGGCATATCCTGGCTCATAAATCACCTCGTTCAAACAAGGATATTTGAAAGGGGGCCTCTGTATAATGCTGCGACTCCGAGTCAGGTTAAATCCCTTCCTATCGAAAGACTGTCTCCCCTAACCCAGAACGTACAGGATAGGCACTACTCTCAACTATCACAAGAGAGATCTTATTCTTCCTCTTCCAAGCACCATACATTCATTCCACAAAATATTAAATGAGTGAGCACCTACTGTGTGCCAAGCACTGTGCCAAGTTAGAGCAAAAGTGTACAACACAAAATAAAATCTCCAAAGGAAATGGATTTAAACTTTAACAAAAGGAATTTGGGTCAGGCATCAGAGGAAACTTACTGACCGTGAGGGGCGTAAGACACAGGCATGGGAGACTGAGGGAGCTTGTGCAATCTCCTCCGCTGGAGGTCTATAAAGATAGTCTAGGGCTGGAACAATCCCACCTAGAGGCAGGGGGAAGGACCAAATGACCTCACAACATCCCTGGGTCTGCTTCATCGTCCGTAATACAATCCCCCTGGAAGGCCAGCAGCAACTCCCTCTTCCCCCACCCACCAGAGGAACTTACCACTGAGCTCTTCTCAAGTAGGCTTTTATATAAGTGTCATCGAGCTTCACTGCGTTTGTGCAGTCTTCTATTGCATCATCTAGTTTCCTAAGCTTCAGGAGAGAGAGAGCAGTCATACTTCACATCTTGGGTGACTGAGGGAGCCCAGAAGCTGTGGGCATGGCTTCAAAATTCTAAGAGGATCGATCAGTCGTGCTGGCCCCCTAACTGCCACACTCATTCTTGGTCACTGGGAGAGTCAGTATCTCAGAGGGCTAAGGACACCAAATTCAAAACTGGTTTCTTTCCTAAGTGATGGAAGCCAGGCACACTTATCTGCAAGGATAAACCACCTCTACCATTCCAGGTTAGTGCCCAACCAAGACATGGAAAGAGTAAGGGTCGTTCCTGCCTCTTATTCTTCCAGAGGCCAACTGGAGGGATCAGAATTACTGTAATTTTTCAAACTACTAGGACTCTGCAAGAGTAAGCAGCCTGTTCTTGTTTCTGACGGTTGTGTGGGACAGCACTTAGGACATTTTCAACTGAGCATGGTGACCATCAGTTATACTGGAGAAAAAACTAAGCCTGCCTTATACTCTAATTTCCTCCAAATCACTCCTTAAAAAGAAATAATCACCTGCTTAGGCAAAAAGAAGCAATACTTGCTTTAAAAATTGTCCTAAAGCCTCTAGCCATTCTTTTACTAGAGAAAAGAAGCTTAAAGAAGAAAAGGTGGAAACATCTTTCAAAATTGTCCCTCAAGTGCCCCGAAATTCCTCAGAAGGAAGTTCCTAACAAGTTGAAATATCAACCTTTTCTCTTCTCATCTGGCTGACATTCATTGGGCAAATTTCCCAAGACCTCTTTGTTGGCCCTTAAAAATATCCATAGGCCCCAAGCCCCAGAACAAGTGCTTACCTTGGAATTAACCGTACCCCGATTACAGTAGAGTTTAGCATTTGTTTTTATATTATTGGGGTCTATCCCCAGGGCTTCTGTGTACAGTTCATATGCTAGCTTGTAATTTCCTTCTTTAAATGCTTTATTCCCATCTTCTTTCTTTGCTTTAAGTGCTTTGGCATTCTACAGAGAAAAGCAAGGGGAGGTCAGTTCATCCAGAAAGCCTTAGACCATTGCAGAGAGAGGCCAGAGTCTATTTTCAATTTCTTAGCTCTCAGCAGTTTAGCGTCACACAGCTCCCTGGGGCCACCCTGCCCAACCCCACCACCTGGGCTATTTGTTGCTCACTGGTGCTTCCTACAGAGTGGACAGGGGAAACCAGGATTTAGAAAAGAATACCAGTGAGACCTGTGTTACCCAGGATTTACCTTCACTCCCCAAGATAAGCATTACTATCTTTTCTTCACTGAAGGAAGAAAACAAAACACACTTAGATATTAAAAGGATCTGACCCTATATGATCACATTTACCTTTAGGCAAATAAAAGTTGTCCTGAAATAATTTCTAATGAAAGGACCAAGCATCCTGGCAAGGCGGGAAGAAGAGTTATCACATTCCCTGTGATTCTAAAACCTTCCACCCTAACTCCCTTAACGGCTCAAAAAGGAAGCTTTGTCTCCTACCCAGATCTGGTGCCTAGAACTTACTCGGCAAGCAACGCAGGCTTTCTCATGGTCAGGAGCCATCCTGAGAGCTTGTACAAAAAACTGAACCGCCTTCTCAATACAATCTTCATAATAAAGGCAAAGACCTCGTACATACAGAGCGTCGGCATTGGTGGAATCCATTCGTAAAATGTCACTGCAACGGCCAGAAAGGGGCACATTCAGCTGTGGTTTGGATCTCCCCCACCATTACTATCCTTTGGCCAGCTTTTTCTCGACCACATGTCTAATGTGGGAAGTATCCAAAGGTAGACAGATTCCCAAGAACTCTTCCCAAACTGTCCCCAAAGAAATCACCTGTATCTATTCTTATATACTTGTGTCTCACAATCTTTATTAGAACAGGGGTTGGCAAATACAGCCCACAGGGTCAAATCCTACCTGCTGCTGGTTTTGTAAATAAAGTTGTATTGAAACCCTGCCATACCACTCGTTTATCTATTCTCTGTGGCTGCTTTTATACTACAGTGACAGAGCTGCACTGTTAACAGAGAACTGCAAAGCACAAAATGTTTACTATCCTGCCCTTTATAGTCTGCAAACCCCTTGAGCAGAAAGAACATTTAAAAAACAGAAACACGAAAAATTCACCTATCTGTTCTTTCACATACAGCTCAAGTATCTACTGAACTCCTATATAATACCCTTGGGTTTTCAGACCAACTAACTTTTGGCCTTAAGTCCCAGGAAGGTCTGATCACCCTGGCTGGCCGACCTACAGGACCATATGTTAAATCCTGTTGTAGAGAGCTGCCAGACAGCATCTATCCAGTGGAATCTGGCATTTCAGTGCAAAACTGGCCTGACTTTATACCTGGCCACAGACTGTGCTTCTGGATAACGACCCAGCATTGCTAAACATTCTGCTTTGAGGATTTTGAAGCGATGGCAGGCAGGGGCATATTCTAGGGCACGGTCCATGCAGAAAACAACCTATGGGGAAGAAGAAACCAAGTAAGATTCTTCATCTTGGACTCCAGAAATGTCTTCACTTTAGTTTGGTCACAGGCAACAGACAGATTCAAAGGGAAGTAATACTAGAATTTAAGAATATACCTAATTTATCTGATTAAACCACTGAAATGAGGAGAGCAGCTGATCTAGATGATAAAGATGGCGGCAAACAGTTACTGAGTACGTTACCTACTAACCCACTTAATGCTCACAACAATTTTCTGAAGTAGGTAATATCATTACCCTTATTTTACTGAGGAAAAAATCTAAAGTAGAGAGATTAAGTAACTTGTTCAAGGTCACCACAGCTTGAACCTTGGATCAAATAGGAACAGAATTTGATCTTAGACTCAAAGACTCCAGAGCCTATAACCTTAATCACTATGCTCAGGTGCCTCCACAGGGAATCATAATGACAGTGACTGTGGCCAAAACTCACATTCTCCTAGTGCAAACACTATTTTTTTTTTAAATTTTATTCGCTGTGTTGGGTCTTTGTTGCTGTGCACGGGCTTTCTTTAGTTGCGGTGAGCTGGGGCTACTCTTCATTGTGGTGCGCAGGCTCCTCATTGCCGTGGCTTCTCTTACTGAGGAGCATGGGCTTCAGCAGTTGTGGCACATGGGCTCAACAGTTGTGGCTCACAGGCTCTAGAGCACAGGCTCAATAGTTGTGGCACACGGACTTAGTTGCTCCGAGGCATGTGGAATCTTCCCGGACCAGGGATCAAACCTGTGTTCTCTGCATTGGCAGGCGGATTCTTAACCACTGCCCCACCACGGAAGCCCTAGAAACACTATTATCTGCTACTTTGCATAATTCATCATGTTAGCCGAGTAAGACAAAGAATACCAAAAAGGCCCTGATAAAGAATCTCTGCTCCCTGAATTACTGAAATTGCTCACAGCTCCCTCCTTCCTGTGGCAGGAGCCTCACGTCTCACTGCGTGCCCTGGTGGCAACTCTTCCACTTCCACTTTAGTACAGAAATATCCAATAAAGTAGTTTATTTTCAATAGTCCTAAACTATACCTAACACATTGCTATCCAAACCAAAAAGTTTCTCTTTCTCACTCACACACACACACACACACACACACACACACACAGCTGAGATTATTTCAGTTATCCAGCTTCATAAAGGCTCTCCATATATTTCCATTTTTTCTGAGTTTGTTCTCTGAGCTCTCACTTTTGGTTTATCTGCTATTCGCGGGAGATCCTTGCTGACTCATATTTTCCTCCAAGAATAACTGACCCAACAGAGAAATCTGGAGTTAAGGAACATACATTCCCTCTAAGAATCTGGTCATGGGGATCAGGAAGAGATGAAGTCTGAAACTCAGAAGCAGAAATAACTCAAACTCCATCAACAGGAGACTAGTTAGGTAATGTAGACAATCATACTATAGAACACTATGTGGGGGCTTCCCTGGTGGTGCACTGATTAAGAATCCGCCTGCCAATGCAGGAGACATGGGTTCGAGCCCTGGTCCTACTGAGCCTGCGCTCTAGAGCCCGAGAGCCACAACTACTGAGCCTATGTGCCGCTACTGAAGCCCGTGCTCCACAAGAGAAACCACTGCAACGAGAAGCCCATGCACCGCAACAAAGAGAAGCCCCTGCTTGCCACAACTAGACAGAGCCCGCACACAGCATCAAAGACCCAACGCAGTCAAAAAATTAAATTAATTAAAAAAAAAAAGAACACTATGTGGATCTAAAATAGAATGAAGAAGCTCTCCATATATTAATACAGAAAGACCTCCAAGGCCTACTAAGTGGGAAAAAAAAAAAAGATACAGAACTTTGCATGGTGTTATTACCTTTCATGCAAAAAAAAAAAAAAAAGGAAGGAAGAAAGAAAATTAAGAATCTGTATTTGTATTTGTTGGGAATTCCCTGGTTGTCCAGTGGTTAGGACTCAACATTTTCACTGCCAGGGCCCGGGTTCAAGGCCTGGTCAGGGAACGAAGATCCTGCAAACCACGAGGAGCGGCCAAAAAAAAAAAAATATCTATTTTTGTATTTGCATATTTATGCAGAAAACTGTGGCAGAAAATAGAATAAGAACAGTGGTTACCCAAGGGGTGAGAAATAAGCAGACAGAAGACAAGTTTGAGGGAGTACTTATCACTGAGTATTTGTTTATACTTTCTAGCTTTTGAACCAAGAATAGCACCTATTCAAATATTTAAATTTAAAAATAAAGGGAGACACCATGAGCTGTTGCGCTGGGAACACTTTCCGCAGTGTCAACAGAGCAGTGACGGAGACGCCTTTCCTTGAATGGCACAGGTTATGTTCTGGACAATATGAAAATGCAGGTATTGAGTAGGGTAGTCATGGGGCTAGTTTTCCCCTCCTTAAACAGAAAAAGAAATGGGGGGACAGCAGTCAGTCAAAATGTAAGCAGCCACACCCTGATGACTCTGAGAGGTTCCGTACTGAGACGGTTCAGCTCATGCAGGGGAGTGTCAGTTGGAGCCTCAGCGCTTCACGTCCCACCCCCAGCTCCCTATGACTATGGACAGCTGCAGGCAAAGAAGATCTTTGTTTCTTCCAAGTTCATCTGTTTCCCCTGCCAGGATCATAATTCTTCATTTGTGACATCACCATGAACTACAGTGGGGGGGGCTGGGATGTCACAAACAGAGGATTCTGTCACAAACTGGGGATTCTGGCTCCAGGGTGGGCAAGAAAGAAAAGAAACCCAAAAGACCGCCTTTCGAGACAAAGCTTTTGCCTATGCAAACCTCAGAAAACGTGACAGGAGGCAGAATTGCTTTCCAAACACACACACAACAACAACAACAACAACAACAACAACAACAAAAGGTATGAACTGCACTACAAAGACACTGTGGTTATTAAAACCAATGGACAGAAGAGAGATGCTAATAAGTTAATGCTGGGACTCTGTAGAAGCCAATCACATATTGCCAAATAAAAGACTGTCACAGTCTGTGACTTAATGATTCCTAAGTGTACCCTTTTATCAAGCATTTGAGTACCTGTGACAGAAAGCACTGAGCAAATTCTCACATATGAAGTGACAACTCCAATCCTTGGATGATACAAACTTAAGTGACCCTGAAAACTGATCCTGATCAGTGGTTTTTAACCCTTTTGGAGGCCACTTACCTCCCCTTCTGAAACACTAGGGAAAGCTATTCCCAGGTTCTATCTAAAGAAGGGCATCAGGAATTCCTCAGATGAGGGACAACCACTACAAACAAGACTGAGGAAGATAGCTGGAACTCTGATCCCTTTCCCGGGTTTCACACAGGTCAATGCCTTTGGCATATATATTCTTCCTGTACACAGCTCCATAAAGGACAGTGGTGTGCTTCTGTGGAAAGGCTTAACATCAAAATGGTAGTGATGACAGGTTATGTACACTATTCAAAAATGTAAAAGGGGCCTCTGGTTTTCATTTATAGCTCCATCTAGTTCACACAAAGCAGGTGTTAAAGCTAGCTCTCATTATTCTAAGGGTTATCCAAACCTAATATTTAATTCCAACTGGCTTTTTCTCTACTAACCAGCAAACTACTAACTACTACCTTATATCAGAAGCAGGAACAAACTCAAGTAACAAACTCGTATTGCTTTTTATTATAAAGTAAAATATAATTAAGAAAATAAGCAACTTAAAAAAATTTTTTCTAATGTGGAGCAACAGGGACTCTTTCATTGTTGGTGGGAGTGTAGAATGATACAGCCACTTCTGAACAGTCTGGTCGTTTCTTGCAAAACATAACATACTTTTACCACAGATCCAGCAACTGTGCTTCTTGGTATTAACCCAAAATAGTTGAAAGTTATACCCACAACAAAAACCTGCACACAGATGTCTAGAGCAGCTTTATTCATAATTGCCAAAAACTTGGTTGTAACAAATGTACCTCTGGAATTCCCCTCTGGGGAATGTTGATAATGGGGAGGCTATGCATGTGTGGGGCAGGGCATATGTGGGAAATCTCTGTACTCCCCTCTCAATCTGGCTGTACACCTAAAACTGTTCTAAAAACAATAAAAGTCTTTTAAAAAAAAACGGAGGAAAAAAGGTCAATGCCAAATTAAACTGGTAATTTACTATTCTAGCTTTTCTGTACCATACTACTCCTCCAATTACCCCAAACACACACACACACACAGAGCACTGTGAGAAAAGTGTAGATGAGACTTCCTCATAGTTAGCTGTACTTTACCTTCCGAAAATCCCGCTTCTCAAAATCCGTTTCTGCTATTTTCTCATATTCTATGACTGCATTAGCATTCTTGAACTATATCAGAAAAATCATACATGAGAGTTTTAATGAAGCTGTAGATTCAACAACCACAAAACCCAACAAGGCCTCGATGAATGTGTTATTTCAAGAAAATCAGAACCATAGACTTTTCACAAATCAATTTGGTGAAGATGTAGCCAAGACTCCTTAACAGAAAGGTTAAGGCCCAACCTTCACCCTCAGTTTGAATTTAAAGTCAGAAACAGAAGAGCCATGACATGATACATAAAAATAAAAGGCACGGTCAAGGGTTTAGTGAGACTCTCACTATAGTGCATCCAGGAGTACACTGCATACACGCAAAGATGCAACTAAAACATGTTTTAGCTGCTACCAATTTAATCAGGATCTGAATTCACTCAAATGTTTTCACCTCACTCAAATCAGCTCCTTGACGCATCTGCCCACTCACCCCAAGCCATCTCAGAAACCCTCCAAATTTCACAGATTTCCAAAGCTGTAAATCATATTCAAAACTCCTTTTACAGATAAGGAAGCTGAGGCTCAGCGAGACTATGATACTTGCACACAGTCACCCCCGGGTGGCTGATGGCAGAAGTGAGACAAGATCTCAATTCTGATTCTCAAGTCACGATTCCTCCCAGATGCACCACCCTATTTCTTCTGATACAGACAGAACCAGACCCATACCTCCTGCTGTGCCTGAGCGTTTCTGTGATCCAGTTCTAGGGCTCTCTGGAAACTACGACATGCTGCCATGGCATTCCCTAGAGATAGGTGGCATTTGCCCTCCCGTAGATGTCCCTAGAAGAAACACAAAGAGGGAAGAAAAGGAATATGACTGGCCAAGCAGAGAGAAATCAACAGCAGCAACACCCACACAAAACCAACAAGGGATGAAAATGGCTGGAGCGGCAGTTCTCAACCAGGGGTGATTCTGCCCTCCATGCGACCTTCAGCACCGTTAGAGATATTTTTGGTTGTCACAACTGGGAAGGGAGGAGGGTGCTACTCCTGTCTAGTGGTTAAAGGCCAGGGATCTGCTGAAAACATCCTACAATGCACAGGAGAGCCCCCCACAATAAAGAATTACCTAGCCCAAAACGTTAACAGTGTCAAAACTGAGGAACCCTGGGCTAGAGGAACTCAACTACAGCAACTCAGTCCCCAACAGCCCTATTACATACCCGGACGAAACTGTCATCCAACCTCACTGACTGCTGTGCGTCTCCAAGAGCTTCCCGGAACTTTCCAAGCATCATCAAGGTGGCGGCTCGATTCCCATAATAGCTAGCATTTTTAGGACACGTATCTACAGGAAAGGCAGAAGAAATGTAAACAAAGTTTAGCATGGGTCGCTGCTTCAAAAACTCAGGGGCCGTCTCCCTCACACAGGCAATATATCAAGGCAATCAAACTATAACAGGAATGCTGACATGCTCTCTTTAAGAGGCCACGGCCAAATTTTTGACCACTTGGTACAAATGGAAAGCAGCAATCATGCAATGAACTTACAAAGGAAAGTTATTTTAAAATAATTTACACTTAGCTTTCAAGTGCACTGATGATCCTTTAGGGGTGGGGGTTAGCATGTTTATCTTCTTAATGATTTGCATTTTATGTAATAAAACATGAAAATGAATTTGCATTTGTTGAGTTGTGGGTGGGGAGCCTGTAAACATGTTAGGTGAGAAAAATGCTGACATGGAATTAAAATATACTGGCAGGGACTTCCCAGGTGGCGCAGTGGTTAAGAATCCACCTGCCAATGCAGGGGACACGGGTTCGAGCCCTGGTCCGGGAAGATCCCACGTGCCACAGAGCAATTAAGCTCGTGTGTCACAACTACTGAGCCTGCGCTCCAGAGCCTGTGCTCCGCAACAGAGAAGCCACTGCAATGAAAAGCCCGTGCACCACAACGAGGAGCAGCCCCCACTCGCCACAACTAGGCTGTGCACAGCAATGAAGACCCAATGCAGCCAAAAATAAATTAATAAACAAATTAAAAATTAAAAAAAAAAAAAATATACTGGCAAATTGAGCATGGAGGTAACTTAAGACTTGTTAATATCTACAAAGGCCATTTTCTGAGACAGTAAACTAACTGGCAACGGCTGAGATGCACTTAGGTGGGTATCTTTTTGCCCTATTAGCTAGAATTTCTGGAATTGCCTTTAATTTGCCAAATGAAGAACTACCCGTTTGAGCTAGAAAAAGTTATCCCTCATGAGTCATTAAACCCGAAAGAGTTCACACAGTAACAGTTATCAACCCATTAAGCAGAAAGACTACTTCTTAGAGAGGAGCTATTTCTAACAGTATTTGACAAATTATTTTCTGGCTGTTATTCCTTCTCACCTATGGCTTTTGTGTAATAGTTATAAGCTTCATTGTAATCTTTCTTGGCATAGTATGCATTTCCTTGTTCCTTGAAAGATTCTGCTTCCCTGAAAAGGAAAGAGAAAGAAAATCATGTTACTACACACAGGGAATAACCTCTATAATCTCATGAGAGCAATCTTTTGGTCTAGAGCCCCCGGCACATTGAGCTGAAAGTTAATATGATACTTGAAGGAATTTATAGATTTGTTCGATGGGCTGATGGACCAAAAGGAGGTGCTAATGAAAGAATCCAAGTTCTTCAGATGCTGGGTTTTTGTCACTTAGATACATTCAAACTAAATCAAGAAACTCTCTCATGTTGCTTGACCTTCCTCACTACTCCTACCTGTAATCATTCCCCTTATGACAGGTAAATTTAGACATTCTCTCACAGAGATGGAATTTTTATATTTCTTTCCTTCCCACTGTGTCACAACTTCTGCCTCTTTAGCAAACTTACAAAAAATCAGTTATAGGTAATGCCATTCCGGGGCAACTGATTTCTCAATGTGAAATAGGTCATATTCTTGGAGTTTTAATGACTTATTCTCTTGAAAACTGGCTCACACATTTGTCACTGGAAGGACAAGCAGAACAAAAGCAGGTGGCAAAGGTGTTAAAAGCATAGCATATTGGTGTTTAAAATGGAGGAAAGAGTTGAGTGACAGCAGAGACCAAGAACTTGGACAACAGGGACATACAAATTATAGGCTGCCAGTGCCATGCTCTAAGAAGTCCCCACCTACTGGTGCTCTCTCTGCCCAGCACATCTACGTGGATACTTACTGCCGCTTCGACCATCCCTCTAGTACCTTGTATAACCACCCAATGGGGAGGTTATGAATATCAAAAATTTTGCCCTACCCCAAGATCCATTTTTTGAAGCTGTGCATGAGACAAACTGTACTTTCCAAAAGAAACAATGATATATAATTGGGAATTACATTCTTGACCAAAGAACTAGAATCAAATCATATATGACCAACAAAGTCTTAAAGAACAACCAACTTGTAACCTCTATCAAAGATACCCAAAATCACTCTAATGACCAACCTGAGTGACAAAGACAATTCTTTACCAAAATGAATACTGCAACGTAACTAAATATCTGGGCATTTCTGTTACAAGGAAGAATCTGTTCCTTTTTCTGTCCTCTACACATGCTAAAAGCCCAGTTCAAGGGCTGCCTGAAGTGGTGACAGAAGTACAGTTCTTAACCTTGGTGATGGTATCGTTGTTTACAGCTTGAGTCCATCGACATTGGCATTGGGGAGATTTGTATTTTTTTACTCACATTTTTTAAACTACAAACTGGCAAAGCTGCCCTCCTTTTATTGAGGTGATCTCCCTTTCCACCATTCTCCATCACTGTCCTGGCAAGCCCTATTAACACGAAAAGTCTGCTGGCAAGAAGAAGGAAAATGGAGGAATTCCCTCCAGCGGTTAGGACTCGGTACTTTCACTCCGGGGACTGAGTTTGATCCCTGGTCAGGGAACTAAGATCCCGCAAGCCAGGTGGCACAGCCCCAACCCCCACCCAAAAAAGAAGGAAAATGGAAATGACCTATAAATGCTGACAGATTTGAACTGTGATGGATTTGAGTAATTTTATTACACCAACTATCACAATGCTCTAATGAGGCCATCTGCTATTAAAAGTTCTCAAGAAGGATCCCCAAATGCAAGACTTGTAAGACCAAACACAATCTTTCTACATGGTGAACAATTTCAAATTAAGCCAGGCACTATCAAAACCATGAAAAGCCTATCCTTTAAGAGCAGACATGCCAAAAGATTTGAAGAAAGGGCTTCCCCAACACTGGACGTCAGAAGTTGAATCAAACCGCTATGAAGAAATGTAGTAAATTCAAAAGAGGCCATAGGCCCAAACTGTACCTGAGAAGATCTAGCCTTCTATTCAGTCAGCTAGTGGCTAAGACCACACAAATCCTTAAGGAAAATCAAAGGCATCTGGGCACTTGGATAGACACTGTGTCAGCATATAAAGCTTGTCAGTCAAAGGGGGGACATCTGTAGAGCTACAGAGGGGTGCCCTTTCTTTCCTGAAACACTCACTCCAGTGCAGGCCATGACTTCAGCACTGGTTTTCTAGCAAAAATGCAAAGGATGACTTCTGTGGAAAATCAGTAATTATTACTGAGGCCAGGTACTTTCCATACATTATCTTATGAGTTTCATTATTCCCAGTTTTCAACAGAAGAAATCAAGGCTTAGAGGTTAAAAACTGGCCAGAGGTCAGGGTGTCGACCCACCCCTGTCAGATCCCAGAGCTGTGCGCTATCTACTATGCTAAGCTCTCTCTAATGCTTACCTCTACCTATTGCCTAAGACTTTAAAAATTAATCTGTACTCTAAGAACAAAGAATATGAATTTTTTTCAACTAAAACACAAAAGAGCCCCAGCGTATAAAATCCAACTCTGGAACTGCAATCTGGATTTAAACAAGCCAAATGACATTTCTAACAATTAGTCATAGAGAGAGTAGGGCTCCTTTCCCTTTAAGATGCAAGACCTAGTGAACTGGACTTCGCCTCCCCCAAGAAATGCATTTCATTTTAGTAAATGGTGAGTAGATTCCATTCTAGAGCAAACAAAGCGAGTAATGTAGAGTCAGCCCACAGCAGAAAGAACAAGAAGAATTGTGTTGTGACAAGTTACCATGTTTTTAACCTCACACTGCACAGCATCAGGCCAGAATTAGCTATTCCCACACAACTGCCTCATGAAAAGGACTTATTTTCATAGAAACATGGTTGATTAACAGCTGCCTAAACAATGGGCACTTAGTGCTTTTAGACTGAATGCTTATTTTTTGCCTCCAGGTCCAACGCCCAAAGTGGAGTCCCTCCTTCATTTTGAACCTCCCCACCAAATACATGACAAGCTTTAACCAATGGGCCTGACCCTGCGAGACCAGCCGAGGAAAGAGTGGATCTTTGGAATCCAGCATGGCAGCAGCAAGAACTGAACAAGGCTGCATCAGGAACAATTCCAGGGTCAAATCCATTCAAGTCCTGCCTGGGAGTCTGGGAAAGGGCTGAAGCTTGTTCAAGTTGCCCTTACAGCAAAGGGACTGAAGGATGAGATGTCAAAGGCGTGGGACTGGAAAAGAAGGAGAAGAGCTGGTTAACACTGGAATTGAGGGCAATCTGGCGGTGGCATCTATCACTCCACTCACTGCCAGTCAATTCATTTGAGAACCAAGTGACGTTACAACATGCACCTAACTAAAACACATCAGTACTAAGAAAGGAAGAATTAGGATTAATTGGGTTCACCTGGATCAGGTAAAAAAAAGGAACAGATTCCAAAAGGGACTACACTAAACTACAGATTATTTTCTACAGCCACAAAATAAAATTCAGACTAAACCCTGAAATATAACACCACATCAAAATAGAGACTTGGCCATAACTGACCCGATGACGCTATTAACAGACACTGTATCTCTAGCGCATTTTCAAATTTTCAAAAGATTTCCAGTGAGGATCTTCACAATGGCCTTCCGACATGATGATGGTGATAATGTATATATAATGTGTCCTCCAACAGAGGAAGAGCTAGTGAGGCACAGGTGGGTGCACGGGTTTCCTAAATCTTAGTGTCTCATGTTTTCCCCACTAGATCCTGTTAGTGGCAAGGTTTTTAGATTAAAACTAGTTTATCCAGTTCCCCACCCAATCCTTGGATCAACTCTAAGCAGAATAAGCTTCGCTTCTCTGATTCACCAAAAGATGCTGGGAATGACTCTACCTCCACCAGACCAGTCCTTTGACTTTACCAACCAGCAACAAATTCTTGTGAAAACAGCTAGTAAAAGGTTTTCCAAAAACTCTGCCTCTTTGGATGTACGATGGGAGGGTGTCCCACAACAGGATCAGCAACAGAGTGTCAGGCCACCCTTCTCTCTGACAGACAGACAGGTAAGGAGAATACATTCTACTCTTGCTCTGCTTTGCTATTTTAAAATATATTGCTTTATTTTTCGGAAATAACCTCATCAATCAGAAAACAGCAGTATGAAAACCTGCTCTTCTAACACTACATGTGCATTAAAAATCTGTATATCCTCTGATCGCGCAGTTCCATTCTCTCTCTCCCAATTTAGCACTCATTCATCACAGACACTAATTACCTCAACAAACACTACCAAGGGAATCACCCGGCACCGCACAGGTCTTAGCAGGGCTCAGCATCATGTGATCACATCAGACAACCTGGGCTCATGATCACCAGCCAAAACTTTGCACATTAAAACACATTAAAACACCAAAGTTGAAACTGTAATGTGCCCCAAATTAGATGCTCTTAAAAACTTCCACTTTCTCTTTAAATACTTCCAAGTTGAACACTTAAGCAATATCTTTGCCTTAGGCCAACTAGTCTATCTTCTGGAAATTAAGAGGTATTTAGAAACTTTACTCAGCTCTCACTAACGCAGGATTCACTGGTAAGCAATTTCTTTTAAAAACCTCTCAACGTGACTGGGGTCTCTATGGAATTACTTCACATGTGTATTTGTAATGTATCATTTTAAAATTTATTATACTCCACTGCATGAAAAATAAAGATTAGCATGGCTTCACTATTCTATATTTGCAACTGAGGAAATACTGACTAGATTTCTCAGTGACCAAGGGTGAGGGGGGTGTGAACCACAGTGTGCTCTTATTTATTTCAAATTATTTGGCTAGATAATGTATTTTTAATAAAGTTCTGCTCTTCCAATAGCCATTAATAACAGCTTAAATCAAAACAGATGTAGCAGCTTGAATGAGGTCTTTTTTTTTCTTTTTCTTTGCATTTTCTTGATGTATCCTGCTACTCCAGAAGAGGAAGGAGAATATAGTTTTGCTGAAATCACAACTCTGGACAAAATGATTTCTTGTTAGAGCAGAGGAGTATTTAGGGGCCTCTGACCTGGAGACTATTTTACTGGCAGGAAGAACTTTAAAAAAAGATATCTTTCCTTTTTTCACCCTCAGGCTTTTAACAATAGATACTTCATACTGCCAATGAGTCAAGTATCCTTTACGCCTTCCTGTAATATTTACTACTTCCACAATATCACCCTTACTCTACAACTGTTGCACCAGTTTCTTTTATTCAGTCAAATTCACTAGTTGTCCGTTGATCTAGAAATGCCCTCCACCCTTCAGAATTTATGGGATCCTGGCCAGCCTGAGTAGAAATTCCTTCCTCCTTCCCACAGTACGAGACCTCTTGTCCCCAAAGGCATGCCACAGGGCCTGTTTCATGTTGTACTCGCTCTGACCCTCATGAAAGAGTAAAGTAACAGGAGCCCAGAAGCCTAACATTTACTCCACCTTATCAAATGCATACTATTCGATTTCTTTTTTATCCTTTAATCTAACAATTTAGGTTTCACATGGATATGTGGAAGCCATATATGACTGGAACAATTCCACAGATACAGCGTTCGCTAAATGCAAGGCGCTACATGCTGAGAGAAAATAAAGGCTTCATAAAGGTCCACAGAAAACAGAGGACGGGCTCTATCCAACTGCTACCTGCTGGTAAGGGTGGGATACCCAGCTTCCTTTACCCAACTTCCTACAGAACAGACAGCTTCTGCTTTCACTTAAAAGCCCAGTTAACACACCCACCCTTCCCCCCAAAAGAGAAGGAGCTGAAGATGAAAAAAATATACCAAACTGTCCTGTCTGGACTCTCAGGGAATCTCAACAGGGGCAGAGCCAGAAGGACCAAGAGAAGCCAAGTGCAGTCACAGACACAGACTACAAAAGGCAGCAGCACTCTCTACTGCTCAAGCAGGGAAGGACACCAGGCAACGCACTGGAGTTGACTATGTCTTATTCAAGGCGGAAAAAGAGGAAGCAATCAATCAAACCAGATGGAAATTCCATCACTGCAGGCAGAAGGGTGTTCACCCGGAAATAGTGACTTCAGCTGTGTTAAAAAAAAAAATGTATGCTAGTTCCTTAAATGAGCGATGTCACAATCTGTGGCATCTACCTACCAATCCTGTGCCCAGGGGTGAATGTGGCATCATTCACCCCTGGACACAGGAGACCCAACCATAAAGCTGATCCTGAGAAATAAGCCTCTCAGAAGCGACTCTGAGGACACAAGTCACTGGCTTTTCGGCATTAGCCAGAGACTTGTTTTCATAATATCTGCCCAAACCCACCATTTTCTATCCCTTGGTTTCCCATTCTGTGACATCTCCCACTATCCTCATGGGGACACTAACACTCATCAAAAATCTAGAACTGGGGAACTCCCTGGCTGTCCAGTGGTTAGGACTCTGCTTTCACAGCTGACGACCCAGGTTCAATCCCTAGTCAGGGAACTAAGATCAGGGAAGGAGCAGTATGGTGTGGCCAAAAAAAAAAAAAAAAAATCTAGAACTGAGGGACTATGATTACGAAAAAGGCTGCTGAGTTCTGTTCTGGTTTTTTTTTGGCAGGGGGTGGGGGTGGAGATGGGAACCAGAGTCGGGAGTCTACATTGTCAACTGTTATTTTGCTTCTCAAGTTTTCTTGGTTCTTTAGTTCATCAGGTGTTTGTCTATCTCAGAGCAAACTGCTTGAGGAAGAATTCTCAGGACGGAAACTCCAATAGAAGAGGGCCCTGATTACCTCACACACCCTCCTCAAAAGCCTAATATTAGAATCAGAAGAGACAGTTAACACTCTGCTTATCTGACAATCTGGCCTCCCCACACAAAGTCATAGGCCAGTAGACTATTAGGTCTCAGAATCAGACTCTGAAAGTCAAATATTCCTGCTCGTATTACCATTCTCGAAAGCATCACTCACTCATACCCCTGCCATGATGGGCTAAAACATAGAAACTGCTGTTTTGATCTGCACGGGGGAAAAAAAAGCTGTCAATCCAATAAAATGAACAGACTGCTGGAAAAACTTGTATGCTGAATCCTGTTCTTACTTATGAAATTCAGACAGTTTAAAAGAATACCTGGAACGACCTCTAAGTAACTTCCACATCACTCAGCACTGGAGAAAGGGGACCAAACATGAGTGGAGTAAGGGAGGAATGGGCTCTCAGAGGGACTTTGCGTCAGACCACAAGGCACCCAGGCAGCCACCGACCACTGTTCTCCAATCTTCTAAAGTCCTAGAGAAAGAAAGCAAAGGCAAGTGCCCAGTAGGCAGCTTTTAAAAACTTTAAAAATACTAGCTTCAATGACTAAACCAACCCCTGATTGGCTGGAATGTACAAGGCTGGGCTTTAAGCCAATCAGAGTTCTGGTCGTTGGGAATGAACTAGACACTAGAGCAACTGCCACTCACTTGGCCCAACATTTTATTAAAATTGCTCAATTTACCTGGCTTCAGTTAACACGTGGATCTGAATTAAAGCAGCAATGAACAGAGAGACCCTTCCTCCGTACTCCACCTTTGCTCCAGTGATGATTATTCAACAACTGTGCCCCTTGTTAATATCAGGGTTCAATCAGTAATTTGTTGGTATTCAGGATTCTGTATTCCTAGGTTTATCCCTTCCTTAACCACGACTTATTTGTCACACGTCCCATCTCTTCATCTCTGACCAAAATGAAAGTGAAGGCTGAGAGCAGTGTTTCTCACTGATTTGGGCTTAAGGTCAAAGACAAATTCCCATTCAGCTTGCAGGCTTTGTCTAGCTGCCTGCCCTGGAACTTCAAGAGAAAGTTTAGGGGGACAAAAACCTAAGAATTTGAAACAGAGTGGGGAAGAAGGGGGAAAGGCGCCCCCACAAGCCCTGCAGTTAAGCCCACAAACTCCAAAACACCCCCAAGAAGCTGCAGTGAACAGCAAGGACAGCAGACTCTGGGATATGGATTCAGGGTTCAGTGCTCCCCACCAACAATATGTGTAGAGAAATAAAAGGCAAAATCCCCGAAGAGTTTACAACACCTAAGTATTAAGAAAGGGCCTAATAATAATTGTTCTTGCTTGCCTCCATCAGGAAAACAGATACTGCGAAGTGCAGATTCTCAGCCTAAAAAATCAGGTAAGCATGCCCTGGCTCCTAAGTCAAGGGCGCCCGTTGGTTCTTTCAGCCCTCACTGCCCAGTCACGCCAGGTCTCTGCTGAGACATGGACGTGCTTCCTCTGTTGATGAGCACCTTGAAATGCTTTGGTTTTACCATAATAAAGACCACCTACAGAGGCCAAACCGCCCCCCAGTGCAGGAAATATGACCAGAGAGCCTTCACTCAAGGCAGGCATTCACATATTAGGGAAAACAGTCAGCAACTTACCAGGGAAATGTAAGGCCTTAAATTAGCTGAAATGTAAAACCTCAGAAATTTAGTCCTCTGGCTCCCCAAGTAGCTTTATTTGCTCTGGTGGGCAAAGAGAAATAATAATCTTCACGTCCAGAACCATGATCTATTTCGGAGTGCCAACTAACATGTCTTTTATTTTAGCCTCTCAGCTGCTATGAGGGAAAAAGAACTTTGTCCAGAGTGACAAGCGAAAAAACTGAAGTCCATTTCTTTCTCTCCAGGGACTCTAAAGCTAAGGAAATAAACATGTAGCCATTTAAAATGCTACAACCATGAGGGCCAAGGTCTTGAAAGCTCCCTCTCACTTTGCCCCTGTGGGACTGTGACAATTTAGCAGCAGCAGCAGCAGGATGCCCCTGGGCCACGATGCAAGGAAGGACTCCTTGCTGGACTTTACAAAAACAACCCAAGAGACCCATCTACTCCCGTGTCCCCAACTGACTTGGGAGTAGGACTGTAACAAGAGACAGGAACTTGGCTGAGTAACTAACCAAGTCAGTTAGTAAAGGGCATTTGTAAGAGACGTGCCTATCCCTGCCCTCTGCTGTGGCTACACAGGAGGATTTCAGATATGTGAAAAATGCAAAACAATCTTCCTCCAAAACTTCTAAGTCCCCACTCCATTTTCAGCATTGGAAAGCTACATGTAAACAAGGCTTTTTCTTACTAACAGAGCCCAATATTCATCCTTCTAAGGATGCCTTTTATGGTGGAAAGTCAAACTGGGATATTTTTGTTTATTTCACTATATTTTCCTTTAGATTTTTTTTCACATAAGTGGTAACAACAAACATATCTCATGTCTGAAAAAGATGATCTATATAAGTATGTTTAACATACAAGTCTTATTTCATAACAATGCATTTTTTCATGTTACAGTTTTTTTTCTTTGTGATAGATAAAACAATCGTGCGTTTTACAATCAATGACATCTTAAACTCCATGAAATAAGGCAGTTAACATATAAGTCAACACCCTCCCTTATTATGCTTACTGCTACCAAATACTGCATGTTTTTTTGTGTGTGATGTGGTCCCATTACAGCATCACTTGTTCTATGTCTTTTTGGATAGAACACCCTCTAAGACTGTGATTTTTTTTTTTAATTTTTTTAAGGAAAAGGATTTGCTTTACACAGGGGCTTGGACGTGAAACTCAAATTAGGGACAGTGCCTACATCAGAGATATACACTGAGTAGGGTGAGTTTATTTCAAATTACATATACCCCAACTCCCTATTTATGGCACAAAGAACCAATGAACTCTTTTCAAACACAAAGTAAATCCCTACAATTAATTTAAGTTCTGCCTGTATTGGGGGAGTTTTGCCTCCCATTTTGTAGTTCGTTAAGGATGCTAGTGATGCTTAATTCTAAATACCTGGAAAGAACTGGTTTGTGAAAACTCAAAACCATGAACAGAGAGAGACTAGACTCTGGTTTCCTGCCTTCTCTGGTATCCCAGGTACCTACTACACTTTGTCAAGGCTCTCAGCTCCCAACAGGTCAGGAACTTGGGACACTGACTGCAGTAACTACCCTTAACCTTGATAACTATTCATTCTGCCTCCTTGAGTACCTCTTATGTTTCAAATCTGGATAGTTAAGGGAGTCCAACTCGAGGATGGAAGATGCCTTTGAGGACTGGGGCGGGGAGGGTGGGGGGGGCTTGGGGGGGGGGCGTCAAGGAAGGGAGGGAAGATGGGGATATGTGTATAAAAACGGATGATTGAACCTGGTGTACCCCCCAAAAAAATTAATTAATTAATTAATTAATTAAAAAAATAAAAAAAGAAAAAAAGAAAGAAAAAAAAACCTCGGAATCCTGATTTCAGATCTCATGAACTAATCACCACCTCCAATCATCCAGACTGAAGCCATAATGGGCTTGGTTGAAAGACATGAAATATGCGGAAAGGAGACTGAGGGAACTGTAGTCAATTAACCCGAGGCTGATAAGGACAGGGCCCCAAACTTCCAGAACCTTTTCGCTAATTCTGCTTCAGAATCAGGACAAGTATGACTACCCACAACAGTGTTCCAACCCCACTTCCAATAACCTGCCTTAGCTGTAGCCAAAATCCAGAGTGTTCTCGAAAACCACTCACTCAGCAGCTCCCTTGGCTAGTCCGGACTGGCAATCTCGAGCCACTGCGGCTGCCCAGCAGCGCCAACAGCGCCCAAGCAGCTGCCCTCCTCCTTGCTGCTTAACTTAAGAAACAGCCCTGGGAAGAATGAGGACCTTAGAAAGGGTGGAGGAAGAGGGTTCGACGTGCAGAGCATGAGACAAAACTCCTCACCCTACTTTCTCGATCACCTTTACTTCTGGGGTAACCGAGGGGCCACCAGGTCAACAACGGAGACACACAATCACCTCGGGCCCAGAGTACTGCTCGCTGCTGGGGTATAAAAAGAGGAAAGCAAGGCCTTTAGAGATGCAAAGGGCTGACAGACAACAAGGCACAGAAGTTAACAAGAGAAGGAAGGGGTCGGGGACGATGTAAGAAGGCGTCATCATCGCCGCGCCGCCTCCCCCCCCTCGCAACAGACCTCCGAGAACCTCTCAGAGACCCGGCCTCTGCAATAAGGACGACCTTCCTCTCTGCAGGGAAACAGGGAAGGCAAACCTCCGAGAGCGCCCCTTCAGGGGGTCCATCCGGACTCGACCGCAAATGCGGGGCGAGGGGGGGGGTCTCGGAGGGCGGGGCATCGCATCTATAGGGGCTGCACCACCATAAGGACAGGCTTCCTGGAGCCATGGAGCTAAAGCTCGCCCTTTCCCCTATCCTGCCACCCGGTTACCTCTTCGCTTCCTCGTCGTCTTGCAGCTCTGGCTCGGTCGCCGCCATTACCACATCGCACTCCGCGGCAGCCGCCATCTTACCGCCGGGACCAGAGAGCCGGGTGGGAGGCCGGCGGTGCAGAGTACTTCCGGTCGGAGCATCGAGCAGCTCTGCGGCTCTGCGCCCAGAGGGGCTCCCTCGGGCCCGTCTACCAGCGAGAGGTCCTGCTTGGGGCCAGAGCGGCCTCCCGCCCTCGGAGGTCCAGGGTGGTCTCCGCGCCGGGGCGGGGGCCCAAGGACGGTTCTTGTGCGTAGGGGGCGCCACTTTACCCGTAGGTCGGAAAGGGGGTAGGGGAGGGTGTCGCCTCTCTAGGCTTTGGCTTGCCTCAGTATTCTGAGAGCTTCGTTGCCATAACAACTGCCAATCCTAGATAGTCTCCTGTGAGGCTCCGGGAGTCTGAATCCGGTACGGACCCGGTGACCCAGGACCCTAGAGAGAAAGAGCCCCGTACCACTACCTTCCCGACCTTGGATTATGTCCACAGCTTCCCTTTGCGAAAGGCAAGAAGAGACACTTTGAATCGAGTTTCCCCAGCGTTCATCGGCCCCTGGAAGCCCTGCCCAACCAAGCCAGGGGAATGCAGGGCGTCTTTACACCGCGCCTTTCATCCCCTCTGGATCTCCAAGCACCAACTGGTTCATCAGCCTAATGACGCTGACCCTTTTATGAGGCTGCTTTCATGTCAGCCGCCTGGGAATGCCATCTCAGCATTAAGCCTAGGGAGGGTGGCATAGGGCCCCAGACCCTGCCCTGGAGTTTATAAGGCAGCTCGCGGGTGCTCCACAGTGTCCCCAGTGTTCCCAACCCTCATATAAACTCCCTGCTAAACACGCTTGTCTTGTGGAATGCAGTCTGGATTGGGAACTCAGAGAGGGCAAGGACCCAGCCTAATCTTCGTGGTACTTCCCTTCCCCCAAACCAATAATTTTTGTGGACTTGAATTAAATTGGGGTTTCCTGAGGTTACAATGGGGGAGTTTGAGGTTAAAAATTTAAAGTTAATGGATAGTAAAATAAGAATGGGTCAAGCGAATTTAAGAAGGATTTACGTCCTCCCCCCCGCCCCCTTTTCTCCAGCAAAACAGTCAGTGCCATTGTCCATAAGCTGCTTGCATGGTCCTTCCTATCACAGTGCTGAGGGAGCTGAAACCACACCTAGCACTGGGTAGTGGAGGATGGGAGAGGCTCAGGGGGTTGGAAGAGAGAAGTCATTCATCCAGCCAGTCATTCAACAGCCCTCTCCAAAGTACCTACTTTGTGCTAGGTTGAGAAGGCCGACTCAGACCACCTATCCTGCTTGCCAATGGCTCATGGTCTACAGTCTAATGCAGGAAGCCCACCTGTCTTTAACCATCTTCCTATTTTGTGTTCTCTGCATCTGAAACTCCCAAGTTATCCCCAAGGCTTGTTGATTCTCTTACCAAATGTCTCCCAAATCTCTCTTTTCCATCCCAATTCAGATACTCATCATTTTTTGGAAAACTTGGAATACTACCATAATCTCTTAACTAACCCCAAGTCTTAACCTCCCTTCAATCGTCACTCTTTTACCAGAATGGCCTGCTTAAAAGAAAAAAACTGATCATGTCACTTCTCTGGCATAAACGCTATCAATGGCTTTCCACTGCTGTTACGATACAATTTGAACTCTTTGGCCAACCACACAGGGCTTTGATTATTTGGCTTCTTGGTTCCCTCGATATTGAACCCAAATACTTGTAGTTCCAGTAAACGTCAATGCTTTTACTGTATTTCTTCCACCCTTTCCTCCTATACCCTTCAAACCTCAACACAGACATGGCCTCCTCCAGAAAGATTCCACGGAGAACGTGATGTCCACTGCCGCCAAGTTAAATGCCCCTTGGTTGTGCTTCCATAGCACCTCTGTAATAGTTCTTACCATGCTGTACTGTAATTGTTAGTTTAGATGTCTAGCTCCTCTAGATGGTGACGGTCCTAATGCGCGGCAACAGTGTCTAATTCCTCCGCTTTTTCTCAGCACGTGGTCCTGTACCTGGCACAGAGTAGGCGCTCAGCTGACATTGGATGAATAAACGACTGAACAAACGAAGCGTTACTCTAGTAGCCTTTAAAGAAAGAACACTTGGGCATCTGAGACACCAGAAAGGCACCCGGCGAGTCCTTGCAACCTGGAACCCTTGGCTCTAGCGACTACCCAGCCCAGGTCCCGGCCGTCATTTCCCCGCCGGCCTCTGGGGGCGCTGTTCGGCCGGCGCCCGCTCTCCGCCGCCGGAATTGGTCTTGCAGGATGGAGGCTGCGGGGCGGGGTCAGACGGAGCCGGGACCGACCCGGAGGAAGATCCGAGTGTTTGCGGCGGTGCTGCCCCACCCCTGGTCCTGGCGCGCCTCGAGGGGCCCGGCCGGGCTGCTGCGAGGGCCCCAGGAGGTACGGAGCTGGGAGGCCGGGATCGACTACCGCGTCTGGGACGCTTTAAGTGGCAGGATTCCGATTTCCTCCGGGAGCCTTCTCGCGGGGAAATCTGTGCCGGAGGCCCGTCTGGCAGTCTCTCTTGGGGTAGCCCTTAATTGCGGGGCTTACTAAGTGAGGCCCCTTGCGGGGAGGGGGGACCTGCACCGGGAGTTACCTCTGGAGAAGTTTCTGTTTGAGATCCCTTTGCGGAATGATGTGTGTATATCTGCTCTCCGGGGGAGTCCTTGTTTGGGACTCCTGGGAAGCCTGTGTTTGGGATGCCTTCGAGGAGCTCTCTGCTTGGGACGTCTTTCGAGAAGGGATTTCTGTGTCTAATCCTTATCTGGATCTATCAGTCCAGGAACAGCAAACTTTTGATCCTTTCAGAAGCGTTTTTTCCTTAGATTCCTTCTCTCCTTTGTTTTTTGTCTGATGTTTTTCAGCTTAGGCATGGCCTTGACTGGAAATTAAAGGGAACTAATGGTCGGGATAAGCCATAGGGGAAGCAATTGTTCACTTCCGCCAAGAAGAGTGGTATAGGACAGATGCACACAAAATAATATTCCTGCTCATTTCTCCACGGGGTCATGGTTAAAGAGAGGAAGTTGAGCCAGAGCTCCCTTCAGCAATTGGTTCTCCACATCCTGTGCGCAGAAAGGAACCTGGCTAGTGGTTCCTTTAGACCAGCGACTCTCTTCCCCCTTTGTGGCAACACGTACTGACACCTGTTCTGTGCCAGTTACTGGCCACGTGCTGGGAATAAGATGAATAAGATATAGCTTACTGTCCAGCAGTGGACATAGACATGTCATTTCAATACCCCCTACCTAAGATAGCAGACAGTGCTGAATCCCTGAAGCTATGCATTCAGTTTAGAACCTGGGCCCTCAGTTAAGGGAAATTTGCCCTCTGTTTTGATCCTGTTTCACCCAGCATGCTTCCTCTCTTCAAGATTGAAAGCTAAGCATGGGGAAGAGCTGCAAGGTGGTCGTGTGTGGCCAGGCTTCTGTGGGCAAAACTTCGATCCTGGAGCAGCTTCTGTATGGAAACCATGTAGTGGGTGAGTGTTGTTGGGAGTGGGGCATGACGGGGGAAGTAGAAGAACGAGGGGAGTTTTTTTTTTTTTTAATATTTATTTATTTATTTGGCTGTGTCAGGTCTTAGTTGCGGCACATGGGATCTTTGTTATGGCATGCAGGATCTTTTGTTGCAGTGTATGGGCTCTTCATTGTGGCATGCAGGCTCAGTAGTTGTGGCACGCAGGCTCTCTAGTTGTGGCACACAGGCTCTAGAGCATGCAGGCTTAGTTGCCCTGCAGCGTGTGGGATCTTAGTTCCCTGACCAGGGATCGAACCCACATCTCCTGCTTTGGAAGGTGGATTCTTAACCACGGGACCACCAGGGAAGTCCCCAGTGAGGAGGGAACTCAATCACAACATGAAAAGGCTAAAAGTTGCTCCCTGTGGTTATTACACCGAAAGATTCCAGCTCTAGGGAAATCTGGAAAGAGGAAACCCAATGTCTGAGACAGGAAGGAAAAACTTCCAAGTCACGCTGTGTTTAGCATGGTATCAGCATGAGATGAAAGCTGTTCCCCCAAGTCATCCCAGTCTGGCCAGACTTGCAATCTCTGGCCCTCTCTCCTCAGCTCCCACATTCATGTCTCTCCCTGTCTGGTTGACCTGTTAGGATATACTTAGTCACTCATGTTCCCAGTCTCTTTCCTCCCTAGAAACAAGTTTTCTCCTCATTTTGTCCCAGGTTCTGAGATGATTGAGACGCAGGAGGACATCTACGTGGGCTCCATCGAGACCGACCGGGGGGTGCGGGAGCAGGTGCGTTTCTACGACACCCGGGGGCTCCGAGATGGGGCCGAGTTGCCCCGGCACTGCTTCTCCTGCACTGACGGCTATGTCCTGGTCTACAGCACGGACAGCCGAGAGTCCTTTCAGCGCGTGGAGCTGCTCAAGAAGGAGATTGACAAATCCAAAGACAAAAAGGAGGTGTGTGTGGGAACCCCGGTGGTGAGAGTGAGTGGGCCCTGGGCTGGCTTTGGGGGACCCAGAAACGCTCTGTTTTTCACTCACTTGCCAGGAGGTGGGTTTAGAGCTGGAGGGCAGAGATGGAGGCCACTGGAGGGTGTCTTCACCCCTAGAGGTGGCTGTATGTTGAGGCAGCTCAACCAAAGAGGCTTCTCCAGTTTATGATGGCCCCACTAGTCTTTATAATGGTTCTGTGCTCTCAGCTGTGAAGGCCCTTTTGTTCTCAAATCCCCCCTTAAGCTGCAGGCATTCTGGGAGTGCTTCCTCACCAGTTACTTAGCCAGCAACTAACTGACTGCCAGTAATGATCAGGCATGGGTGACACAGGGCTTGTAATGGAACTTCTGGAGGGGGTGCCAGATGGAGGCTCCCGTCCACAGTGTCTAATATAGGAAGAGATGACACATCAGCCATTGAGACTTTTCCCCCACCTAGCGCTCCAAGGTGGAAATGTTTGTTTCTTCCTCTCCTTCCTCTGTTCAAATACTGGCCTCCGTCTGACACCCCCCCAGGAGTTCCATTACAAGCCCGAGGTGGCCACAGGCCCTCACACCCATTCCTGAGATCCCTGCAACAGCCACAGGCCTCTACTATGTCCCTCTTTCCCAGGTCACCATCGTGGTTCTCGGGAACAAGTGTGACCTGCAGGAGCAGCGGCGTGTAGACCCGGATGTGGCTCAGCATTGGGCCAAGTCGGAGAAGGTGAAGCTGTGGGAGGTGTCGGTGGCTGACCGGCGCTCTCTGCTGGAGCCCTTCGTCTACCTGGCCAGCAAGATGACCCAACCCCAGAGCAAGTCTGCCTTCCCCCTCAGCCGCAAGAACAAGGGCAGTGGCTCCTTGGATGGCTAAAGAGCTGCCTTCTCAGCCCTGGAAGATGGGTTGAGGGGCAAGGTGGGGTTTAGGCAAGCTGTCCTTCCCAGTCAAGGCGGGGAGCTCCCCACTAGGCCAGGCAGCTGGGCTGTCCCAGGCTCAGGTCACTTTTGCTCCCTCCCAACTCTGGGAAATGCAGATAGTCTAGGTTGGCACTCCCAACCCCCCAGCCCCCATCATATCTGCCCTGCTGTGAGTGGGGTGGTTGTGGGTCACTGTCCCTTCTACCTGCCCTGGACAGGAAGCAGAGCTATACGTAGAAATGGCCAGTCTAGGTCTAGTTCCTATCACAGGGATCTTACACCTCTGGTTTCCTGCCAATCTCTCTCTCTCACACACACGCACACACTCTCTCTCTCTCACGCACATACTTATGGCAGCAGCCTGGACTCTAGCGAAAGGGCATCCAGGTATCGTCTGTGTGTGTGTGTAGGTGGGCGTATGTGTGTGTGCTGGTGTTCGGGAAGCCTCCGCATCCAACCCCCCGACCTCTCCTGTCTCCTTGGCTGGAAGAAGCTAGCCTCCTGGGAGTGTAATTTTCTGTCTTAACTCCTCCCCCAGCGGTTTTGCTTCCTCTTCCTGCTCAGGGAGCATTTCATTGGTTGAGGTGGAAGAGGATGCCGACTGGGCTGGGAGTCACCCGCTGGCTCTGTGGCCCTGCAAGGCCTTTCCCCTCTTGGAGCTTCAGTTTTCCCATCTTTAAGATGATGGCAGTTGCTTAGATGATCTAGATCGTCTCCAGCCCTGTGGTTGTATACCGCCCTTATACTGCCTGTGGTCGGGCCGGCTGCGACTGTCCCCTTAGCTTCTGCCTTTTCAAGGTGCTATGCCTGCGGCCCTGGAGGCGGGGACACTGCTCCCCCCAACCACCAGGGGGCAGGAGTGCACTACCCGCTCTAGTTGCCAGCGTGGCCGCCCGGTACCCGGTCAGCGACCTCACAGCCCTGGGGACTGGCCTTCACCCCTTCCTGTAGTTTCAGCTGATAGCTGGACTTCTGTTTATAAATTACCTGTGTTTATATGCCTGCTGCCATGGTGGAGGCTGGGCAAGGTGCTCCTCTAGCCGTCCCTTCTTACCTCAGATGCCTGAACAGAACAGGGCCAACCGGTTGCAGCTTCTCAAGAGCTGCCAGGTCTGTGGAGGCTCAGAAGGGTGGTTACACTTTCAACACGGTGTAAAGTGAGCTTGTAATCCACAACTTCCTGTGCCCACTTCACGCTTCTGAAGTACACACCTAGCAGAGGTGAGACACTACAGCCAGGTGACCTCCAATACACGCCCCTTCTCCCCAGCATGGGAGAGGTGAGCAGGGTCAGGTGGCCCAGGCTGGGCAGGTCGAGTTTGGGCGTATACAGGCTTGGGCTGCAATTCATTTATTGATGCGTTGGACACAATAAAACCACCACTGTTATCAAAAAGTTTCCCTCCCCTCCCCCCTTTTCTTGTTATCCCATTGGAAATAGCTTAAAAAAAGAAAAAAGATACAGGCGGATACTGGCGAAGTCCCATATTATGGGGTGAGGGTGGCAGTGCTGGGTTGGGGTGGAGGTTGTGATGTTAATTTTGACATCATGAAAATGGGTTTTGAGAGTGGGTCCAACTGGATTCCAACACTTGGATTCACAGTGAGGGGGGATTGGGGTGCTGGTGGGAGGAGGGAAAGCTGAATTGAGTTTTAGGGGCCAGTTTGGGGTGAGGAGCTGAAGGGGAAAGCTCCTTGTTTGGAGCCCTGACGGAATTCAGTGTTAGCGGGGTCCATAGTCTGAGGGAGACCCAGTATCGCCCCTCTTCCCCCCAAAAGCTGGGGTTCAGGAGGAATCAATGAAAGGCTGAGAGGGGGGAACCTGTGTGGGACTGATCACTTCCTCTATTAGAAACTGGGCCCGGCCAGAATATCACCCTCTCCTCCCTCCATTCTAGCCCCATCCGTCAGAGCAGATGAAGACCCCAGAAGCCTGCAGCCCCAGCCACCCCTTGGCTATGCCCCACTTAGCACTGCTCCCTTTCCCCTCCACAGTCTCTTACCACACCCCCATGGTTACCTTGTCCAGGTAGCCTTGAACCCACTCCAGCCTGAGACCACTCCCTCCTCACCAGTTATTCTCTGGGAAGTCCAGTGAATGGGGAGGGCCTCCTGCTCCCCAGGGCATGGAATAGAGGTCAAGATCTCGTCCTCAGGCTAGGAGAAGGTAAGATCCTTGGGCCTCTGGCCACGGGAATGAGAGCACCATGGGGCTGGGGCTAGGATTTTGCATAGATCTTTGGATTTTTTAGTTTGCTCCCATAAGTCAGGATGGGAAATGGAGGGGAGCCCAGGACTAGCCCTAGAAGCCTGGGGAAGGGAGGCTGCGGGTGGATGGTCCTTGGGCCGGGGGGGCATTAGTTGAATCCCCAGTGCAGACAGTGAAGGGCAGCTGCTCTTAGCATTAGTCCAGCTCTTCCTAGATTGGGCAGGAACCCCTAGGCTATAAAAGGCAGTTTCCTGTGGGAAGCAGGGAACCAAGACATCTTGGGGAGAGGACAAGGGGGAGGGCGACTGCTGGGAAGCCAGCCCTGGGCTCCCCAGGAGGGCTAATAGGGGGCAAAGACGATGGGTCCCGTGGCAGGGCGAACAGCTCCCGCTGGGGTGCGAAACAGAGCTGGGCCCAGGATCGCGGCTGGGAAGAGGGTGGTGGCTGCTGTGGGGGCAGGCCGGAGGGCGAGGGGCCCTGGCAGGGCACAGATGGCCGCCGTGGTGGGGATCGGGCTGGGCAGGAAGCGGGCTGCCAGCGTCTTGGTGAGCTGCTTCTGCAAGGCCAGTTTAGACTGCAAGGAAGAGAGGAGAGGACACAGTTTCTGACCCCAGGAAAATCCCATTCCCTCCCTGGGCCCCCTCCTTGGGCTTTTTGCTGCAGGAAAGACGTGACTTTCAGGATTCCAAGTCTAAATCCTCCTCCCTTCCCACCCCCAAACATTCATTCCAAAGGGCTTTCTCCACCACCTGTCTTCCTGCCTGGAGGGAGGAGAATCTTAGGATGGGCCAAGGGAGGAGGCTATGGGGAGCGGGGGTGGAGATGGTCTCTAGGAGAAGCACACCCACCCCTTGCTCTTGCCCCTGAGATTACTACCTGGGCCCACCTCCCCGGAAATTTTTCTGGGCAGATCCCAAGACAGCCAAAAACCCAACCGCAGGTCTCCCTGCCCAGGCAGCCTCGAAGGGGGGTGGCTTCCTTCCTGCCCCACCTCCCAGCCTCCCAGCTTGTCCGCCCTTCCCGCCTACCCTCTCCCCTCTGGATCTGGGTCCCAGCTCTTCTGCTCGGAGACAGATACCTTGAGGATACTCACAGCCAGCGCTGCATGCTTCTGCAGCTTGCTGTGCTGGCTGGAGGGCTTGGGGGGCTTCCCGGCCAGGCGGTCTTTGTGCCTCCTGCTGCTCAGGTGCTAAAGGACAGACAGACAGACTGGGAACAAGATGAGGAACCCAAGGACCCCAAAACTACCCTGTCATCCTCGGCTAGCTCACCCTTCCTCTACCCACAGTTCACACACCTAATGCACATGGCCCTGGAGTGGCCCTGGGAAGGGGAGGTAAGAATTGGCCTTTGCCTTCCAGGAGCCTCGCACCTCTGCCTCCACCCGCTCCCTGCTCCACTCTACCCACCTTCTCCCCACCGGCTCCCTCCTCCTCACCTGGCACTGGGCCCAGCCCCTCAACCCTGCTCCAACCGCAATCCCAGCCTCACTTGCCCCACCTGCTTGAGTTGGGTCTCTGAATTGACCTGGAGCTGACAGAGAGCACAGTGGAAAGGGGGGCTGGGCCCCTGCCGGCCCCCTGTTACTCTCTTGGCCTTGTGTCCAGCTCCTCCCCGGGGCACTGGACGGCCCCGGCCCCTGCGGGGAGCGCCCCGCTGACCTTCCACCATCCACCGGTGCTTGGCTCCTAGAAGGAGGAAAGGAGACAGCTTGTCAGCACCAAAGAGGGGTTGCAGGGGCCCTGGAGACCCCCTCCAAACCCAGTCAGTTTGGCTGTCCCTTGAAGCCTCCAGGCTGCTCTGCACTGACACCCCCTCCAGCCACAGGAGATTTCTCTTTCCCTCCAAAAGGTCCTCGCAGCGGCTCTCATTTCATGCCAACCTTACCCAAGGAAGGCCTCCTTGAAGAGCAAAGGGTCGGCTTCCCTTTGCCTCTCATCCCAACCCCTTCCCCCTGGGTCCGATGGAGGGGGTGTCTCCTGTCTTCTGTAGTGACCCTTCAGTTCTTGCTGCCTCAGACTTCTCTTCCTGATTCTCCCTCCTCAAGCATTAACAGGAGGACCCGAAATGCCCACCCAGTCACAGCTGAGCACAGCGCCTCTGTCACCTAGCCCTAGAGCAAAATGCCCAGAAGCTCTAGCCTGCCCACGTCTGGTGAGGGGCATCTCCTCCCCGGTACTGGCGCTGGTGGGGCGCGCTAACCTGTGTTGTGAGCCTGAAGCTGGGAGGCGGAGTTCACGGTCACCTTACATGTGGGGCAATAGAGGCGCCCCTTCTCACTCCTGCCTTCCCCACTCACACCACTTCTCACAGCAGCTGCCGCCGGTTCAGGGCCTGGTGCCTCTCTCCCAGGCTCTGGGGAGCAGGGTGGGCAAGAGGAAGAGGAGGAAGAGGAGGCAGCATCCAAGAGGTCTGAGTGGACCGGCTCCCTGGGCGTGGGTTCCGGACTCAGGGGTGGCTGGTGTTCGGGACCAGGAGGAGGGGCTGCAGGAACTTCTGGGGAGATGGAAGGCATGGGGTAAGTGTGAGGCCCAAGATGATTCTCAAGACCATGGTTTTAAGCACAGACATTCTGGGGGTGGCACAGCAGAGTGGAAGGGTCCCTGGTGTAGAGATGACCAGCACTCCATTCCAGACTCTCCACCAAATCACTGGGCAGACTTGGGCCTCTTTGGGCCTCAGCTTTCCCACCTGAAATCATAAAGTTGGTCTCAGAGAGCCCACCCAGCCCTGATGATCTACAGTTATAAGCAAACTGTTAAATAAGTGGGAATCACCAAAAAAAATGTACTGGAATATTCATAGAGTACTATTCACAGCAGCAGAAAACTGGAAACTATCCAAATATTCATCAACAGGAGAGCAGTGAAGAATGGATGGGTCACGTGATGGAGTACTACGCAGCAATGAAAAAGGACAAAATACAGCTACACACAACAACATGGAAGAAGCCAGTTGCAAAGGTGCATACTACAGCTCTTCCTCAACTTTTGATGGGGTTACATCCCGATAAACCCATCGTAAGTTGAAAATATCTTAAGCTGAAGATACATTTAATACACCTAACCTGCTGAACATTATAGCTTGGCCCAGCCTACCTCCAACGTGCTCAGAACACCTACGTTAGCCTACAGTTGAGCAAATATCATCTAACACAAAGCCTGTTTTATAATAAAGTGTTCAATATCTCATGTCATTTATTGAATACTGTGTTGAAAGTGAAAAACAGACTGCGTGGGCACAGAACGGTTGTGTGTCAGTTGTTTACCCTCCTGGTCACGTGGCTGCTGCCGCCCAGCACCACAAAGGAGGATGTACCGTATATCGCTCGCCCAGAAAAGATCAAAATTCAAAATTGGAAGTCCGGTTTCTACTGAATGCATCTGGCTTTCACATCATTGCGAAGTCAAAAAAAAAAAAATCAATCCAAACCACCGTTCAGTCGAGGACCATCTGCATATCCTTAACCAAAACCAGGTGAAACTGGTCTCTGGCGAGAAAAGTCAAGCTCATAGTTACCCTGGGGGAGGGGTGCAGGTGGTTGAATAGCATCACCCCCAAAACTCATGTCCATCTGGAACCTCAGAATGTGATATTTGGAAATAGGGTCTTTGCAGATGTAATTCATTAAGATGAGATCATACTGGATGAGGGTGGGCCCTGATCCAAAGACAGGTGTCCTTATAAGAGGACCATATGAAGACACAGAGACACCAGGGAGAATGTGATGTGAGGGCAGAGGCAGAGATTGGAAGGAGGCATTCACAAGCCAAGGAGCGCCACACCACAGCTGCCGGCAACCACCAAAAGCTAGAAGAGCAGAATGAAACAGTCTCCCTCGGTGCCCCCAGAAGGAACCAATCCTGGGACACCTTGTTTCAAACGTCTGACCTCCAGAACTGTGAGAAAATACATGTCAGTTATTTTCAGCCACCCAGTTTCGGGTCATTTGTTACCACAGCCCTAAGAAGCTAACAACAAGGTAGTGACCGGGAGGGGCCCAAGGAGGAGCTTCTAGGGTGCACGTGACCTGTTTCTGCATCTCGGCAGATTCAGACCGCAAAATCCACGGCGCTCTACACACGTGATGTGTGCCTTTTCCTGTATGTGTGGAATACTCCAACACAAGCAGGAATAATAACAAGCAGAAATCACTCGACCCCTTCTCAGAAGCCAGATTTGGAGTGGGGCGTGGGGAGAAAAGTTCAGGACTGACCTTTGCTCTGCAGCTCTTCAGGGGCTTCACCGGCTGGCGTCGGGGCTGGGGACACCGACGTCCCATCCTGGGCCAGGGTTGGCGGCCTCTGCTTGCTCTTGGCGGCTTCGACGGCCTTGAGTTTTCTGGCGTGTTTGTGGCCTTTGTAATGTGCTTCGGCCTGGTTCTGGGGAGGGGAGGACATGGGGTCACCATTCATTGGCTGAGCCCACCTGCCCCATCCATGAGCTGGCGCTGGGTAGGGGGCAGGTCAGAGGGAGGCAGGGCTCCGGCCACACAGGGCCGCATCCTTGCCATTGCCATTGTCATTACAACATGTGTGTGGCCCTGAGGTTTACAGAATGCATCCTCATACATGAGCTCCCAGGCACGCGGCCACTGGCTTCGAATTCTGCCTCAGCCGCTTATTTGGGTGCGTCACCTCGCCTCTCTGAGTCTTAGTTTCCTTACTCATAAGCTTTGTGATGAAAATACTGATTTCACAGGGTTGTGAGAATTAAAATGAGAACATGAATGAAAAGGACCTGGTACAAACAGTTGGTGCTCGGTGAATGTTAGTCACCAGGTTTATAAACGCACAGGTGGAAAAACAGCGCAGTCCCCACACTTTCAGGAAGGTGCGCCCCAGATCATTCATCCCGTTGTACATTTTTTCAGCTGATAGTTACTGAGCATTTGCTATTTGCCAGGCACTGTGCCGGGCCCAGCACGAAGAAAACAGTTCTTCGCTCAGAGTGAAGTCTCTCTGTCTGTCCAACACTTGCATGACTCAAGTAACCTGAAAGCCTGGAGGGAACCCCCAAATCCGGCCTGTCGGCTAGGGGTCCCTGCTTGTTGCTCCCAAAAGTAGGAAAGACAGGCCCCTGTGGCCCCTCCCTGGACCCTTTCACCAGAGCAGGTCTGCTGAGAGCATCTCCCCAAACTGCAGAGTTGCCTGGACAGAAGACAAACCTTCCCTAGGAGGCCAGAATGAGGCTCCTCCACTCTCTAGGGGTGGGCAGTGCTAGCAAGTATGCGGACTGTGGGGTCAGCCAGGCCTGGGTCCAAATCCCAGCTCTGCTACTTACCAGCTGTGTGGCCTGAGGCAAGTCACTTAACCTCTCTGAGGCTCAGTTTCATCTGAAAAGTGGGGCTGATGATAGCACCTCTATCCATCTCACAGATGTATCATGAGAACTCACTAAGAGGATGGGCATGAACACATTCTGGAAACTCTCAGGTGCGTTAAGAACTCAGCTCTGGACCAGGAGCCGACGGTGGCCCCCGGGACCAAGAGCAGGGAAGGGCAGCCTTCTCTTTTGCAGAAGGGTCTAGGATACAGGAGAGAGGCACAGGGGAGGGAAATGAAATCCCAGGGGGATGGGATGGGAAGGGGCAGAGGAATGTGAAGAGAGGAGAGGATGGGATGGATAAAGGATCCAGGAGCAGCTCTTCTGCAATGAAGGACAGAAAATATGGACCACAGTCCCTTTGCCATGGCTATTGCTCCAGGAAAGACCCCAGAAGCCCAGTCTCAAGCCCACTCCCTGCCCAGCCCCCTCCACAGCCTGTTTCTACTACTCCCTCTCACCGCTGAGTTGAACCTCAGGTGACAGATGTTACAGGAAATGAAGAGCTTCTTCTTCAGAGGGGAGGGGACCCCAAATGTGTGGCTGATGACGGCTTTCTGGACCGGGTCCATCTGTGAAGGGGTGGGAGGCCACAATAACTTTGGGGTCAGCTCAGGAAGGTGGGGGGGGGATGCTGCAAAATGCCAAAGACTGTAGACCATCGAGGAGGGCCGTGATCAGCCCATAGGAAGAGATTTCCATTGTCTGCGGATATTAGACACAGAAAAAGAAACAGCCTCTTCCGTGGCTGACTTTCTCTGTAAGCCTGGGCTTCTGCTTGGAGGCAGGGGGATGGCCAGGATGACCCCCATGATCTTGAGAAACAGAACCATGTGCTGTGATCACACTGGCCTCCCTTGCTGCCCCTCTGGTCTCTTTTTTCTCATTCGCAAGAATCACAACTATTGGGACAGAGAGTTGGCAGGGAGAAGCAGAGAAGGGAATTTGGAATTTCCTCTCCCATAACCCAGCCTTGGGCTGGACCTGTGGGCTGAGGGGCGATAAGGCTTATCTTATCAGCTCTGCCACTGTCACAAGGCCTGAGAGGGAGAGGGAGAGTCACGGCCCAGGGGGCCAGGAGGTGGGGGGTGGGGTCAGGGGCAGCAAGTGGAAGCCACAGGGTTCCCTGAATAGCAGGGTCGTTTCTCGGGAATATTCATGTGTATGTTTTTCCTTTTCCTTATTTTAAATAAATAATTTTTTTTCTTCTATCGAACGAAACTTTTATGTTTCGTTTTCTCAGAGGCTGGTTTGTTGGGCCAAAAGCAGAAGTTGTCTGGGCTTGCTTCTCAAGAGGAACTTTCCAAAGCTTCCTGAGAGAGGAGAACAGAAGCTCTGAAAGAAAAGCATGGTTTCAGAAACTTCCCCGAGAATACAAAGAGGTCCTCACCCTCACAGCATCCAGGGCCAGGGGCCGGGGTGGGCAAGGGGTGCAGAGGACAGGACTTCAGGGGAGAATGGCCTGCAGGGGCCTCCCCGTGATGAGGACAACAGCGGGTTGACCCCCTTTAGGAACTATGTGCCTCAACAGTGAGCATGTCAGCAAGGGACGGGGGAGGGGGGACCGGAGACCAGAGGACCCTCCCCAAATGTCTCAGCCTCCTTAGGGCCTTTGTACAACCCCGGAGGGTGGGAAGCAAGGGGCTCCCAAGGGTGACTGAGACGGAATTTCCCACCATCTTGTCAGGATGGGCTGGGGCTCATCAAAGGTTATGTTTGATTTTTCAAATTTTTTAGAAAGGGGGACGTACCTTATTGCTCACGCAGTGAAGTAAATTCCATGCTTACTACACGCGTCATTCACACACATACATACGTGGAAATACACGTTTCCATATATAGACTAGTAGGCAGACACCCGGCACATAAGCTTACAACCAATTACAAATTACAGCGGCAGACAGAAAGAGGCACACAAATGGCAGACGTCCACAAACTTACAATCACCCAGGCCACACAAAAACATATACTTGGAGGCCAGACACACCCCAAACACAGCTGACACAAAGACACAAAAAAACTCCCCGATACACAGGCACATAATGCTGATTACAGACAACTACCCAGGCACAAAGAGTTTATAAACACACATGCACAAACTCACACCCACAAATAACACACAAAGTCCTGTAGAGACACAAACTAAAACAGAAAGGCACACCCCAAGGGCACACAGACATACACAGGTCATCCACAGATGTCCCTATACAAAAACTCAAGTGAAACCTGCAGTTCACAGGCCCTCTGGGCCCAGCAGTAGTTGCTTGGGGAGGGGGTGACACCATCCTGGATCCCTGGCCTAAGGGGGAGCTGGGCCCCATTTGGGGAGCACCTGGTCACTCTGGGGGATGTTGCTCCTAGTTTTACCCAGTTTCTGAGAGCTGGGCCCCTCGGAGCCCACCTTCCCGGCCCAACCCAACACTCGGCCGCACGCCCCCACCCACCAACACAGCCCGTACCGTGCTGAAGTTGGGGAAGAGACTGAGCGGGGTGGCGCCATTGAAGTGGAAGGCGAGCAAGTGCTTGAAATCCAGCGGGGGCTGCAGAGGCCTGGCGGGCAGGGGCAGGGAGGCCAGCAGGGGGCTGGGGGTGCCGGAGGCCGGGCCTGCTGCAGGAGGAAGAAGGGCAGGGTCTGAAACGGGGAGCCACAGGGCTCACTCCTCCATCCGCAGCCAGAACAAGAGGCTGATTGATGGGCTTCCTGGGTGTGGAGCTAGGGCAGAAGCACCTGTCTCCCTCTTCACAAAGCAGCACTGGCCAAGCTCAGGTGATTACAGCCCATGTCTCTGCCTCTCCTCTCCACAACTGGGGAAGCAGAAGCTGGGAGTCCACAGTTCCAGGCTCCCAGCCCAGAAGGATGACCCCCCCCACACACACACCACCTGTATAAGGGCAGCATAATGGCCCAAATGAATCCCAGAGGGGAGTCAGGGTGGGCCCCTGACACACACACCACCATGGAGACTGCACGATGCACTGGGTTTCCACTTTATTGCAAATTAAACCCAAACCCAGGAGGCCTGGGGAAAGGCCAGCCCCCTTCCCTCTCACTACCTACCTCCCTCTAGATCCCCACATCATTCCCAGCAAGAGCTGACAGAGGGGATAGGAAACCCATTGGAATCTGAAGGGATGGGTCCCCCAGCTCTGGTGAGGCCCTAGCTGCTTCCTCCAGGAGGCAAAAAGCCCTCCAGCATCCCTGGGTCAGGCTGGTCCTTGAGGCTGCTCCTTGGAGTCAGCCAGTCCAGCACTGTGGTTTTACAGTCTTTGGTCTTAAAAGTCTGAGGCAGAGGCCCAGGTTCAGTCCCTGGTCAAGGAACTAAAATCTAAAATCCCAGCACGGCAAAAAAAAAAAGAAATTAAAAAAAAAAAAAAAGTCTGAGGCAAGGGCAGGGGAAGGCTAGGAACTTGGAGAGCAAGCAGACTTTGAGGAAGAAAAAAATTAGAAATAAATTCAGTCCACTTGGGACTTTTTTGGACCCTGTCATTGCAAAACCAAAAAAAGTCCTTTTAGATTGTGTGTATTAACACTGTGAAAGATAGATTTATTTTACATTTATAGATGTGTATGTCTATACACACGGCCACATACAGAAAAGCCTCAGGCAGCCCTTTGGTAGGGACCACACCACTACTTCCCTTGAACTGTTAGCTTGTATACAGAGAGGGTGCTGGGCTGTGTGTGGAAAACAAGGCTGCTCATCTGCTCCTCAGCCTTAACTGAAGAGAAGAGATGTTGCTAGAAGAGGGGCAAGCGGTCAAGGAACCATTCTTCTCTTCTTCAGCCCCTCAACTGCTGAGACCCGGTCTTCCTCCCTCCAACCAAGACCCCCTCAACTTTTCTAGGATCAAAACTCTTGAGTTCGAGGGAAAGGGGTGAGCTACTTCCCACCAAACTCTGGAAAGGTCAGGAGAGATTTTAGGGTGCCCCAGACCCTAGCACCTCTGCCCAGGGGCCCCAGCCCCCTGCCCCAGCCCCTCCCCCACAGCCCACGGGGCTGGGCTAGTACTCAGCGTGGAGCAGAGGAAGCACGGGGCAGGTGGGTGGGAGGCCACAGTCAAGTCCGGCTTGGCCCTTAGAGAGCCCAGGGCGGCGGGCGGGCGGGCTGGCCGGAGGAGAGGAGGCGGCCCTCACGTGAGCGGCTGCGAGCCCAAGAGCCCCTCACCCCACCCACTCTCTAGGAACTCCACCGCCAGCGCGAAGTCAAACTCCTGCAGAGGCGGCCCGTCCACGGCGATCTTCACCGCGGGGCCGCCCCGGCCTTCCCCCGCCCCGCCCGGCCCCCACCACCGCAGCTCCCGGCTGCGGCCGACCTTGTCCAGGAGGCTGGCGCCCGCGGGGAGCGCCAAGGCCAGCGCGGCGAGGGCGGCGAAGTCGGGGAAGAGCTCGTGCAGTTCAGAGCGCGCGCACGCCAGCTTGGCGCACAGGGCCCGCGGGCCCAGCCGCCCCAGGCTGCACACCACGCGCTTGAAGAGCGCGAAGTCGCCCAGGGCCCGCTGGCGCACCACCGCGGGGGCGAAGGCGCGCAGCAGGACGCGCAGCGCCCCCTCGCCGTGCGCGCCCAGCTCCTCGGGGGCCTGCGGGTAGCGGCGGGGGTCGAAGATCGCCGCGAAGGCGGCCACGGCGTCCAGCGAGGGCCCGGGGTAGGAGTCCCGCAGCCCCCTCCGCATGGAGTCCAGGAAGGCCCCCCGCAGCCGCTCCAAGCTCTGGACCGCAGCCTCGGAGTAGCCCACCAGCTCGACGCCGCGGTAGGTGCAGCGGCCGCGGCCCAGGTCGGGGCTGGAGGATGCCAGTTCCTGCAGGAAGCCCTGGAGGCGCGCCCCACCTGAGCTGCGCTGCGCTTGGAGAGACGCTGCAGCTGCCATCACCAGAGGCTGCAGCAAGGCCAAGTCCGGCTCTTCTGGCTGCAGGAGAAGGATGAGCTTCTGCACGGAGGGCAGGGCATCCAGCAGGAGGTGGGTGAAGGCCACGAAGGTGAACTGGCGCAGGGCAAGGGCCAGTGCCCTGGTTGCGGGAGAGGCTGGGGCAGAGGCCTCCAGTGTGGGCACCAGGCAAGGCCAAGCCTCAGCCACTGCTTCCACCACAGGCAGCAGGGAGGCCCAGGGCACTGGCCGTGGTCCTGCCAGGTCGATAGCTGCAAGGTCTAGTGCCGCCCGGAGCTCAGGGACCACGTGGGAATTGGGGCCACCGTGGAGGCGGAATAGGGCATCCAGTACACTTTCATATTCACCTAGGTAGGCAGGGGGCTGGGGATGTGTCCGGCCCGGGAGGCAGTGTAGCTCCATGAGCAGTGGGCAGGCGGCCCGGAGCTGCGGGCCCACGCTCCCCAGGCGGTCACTGGGGAGGCTTGAGCTGAGCCAGGCCAGCTTGGATGCAGACACGCCGAAAGCCTGCAGGATGTCCAGGAGCTGGCCAGTGGTGGCCTCGCCTTCCTGTAGCTCCACACTGCCCAGGAAGGTGGTGGCAGGCTGGCCATTGCAGGGGGACACCGAAGTGGCAAACAAGGCCAGACTGTGGGACTCAGGCCAGTCCCTGGTCTCGTCCAACACAAGGCCCACATACGGGGATGCCTTCAGGCGCTGGCAGGCCTCTGTGTGCAGGACACTGGCAATGGCCACCTGGGACAGCCAGGGAGAGAAAGGGAGGGAGGACAGGGTTAGGCTTGTTCTGAGAAGGGGAGGCAGGCAGGATGGGGTGACAGAAAGAGCACAGGCCTGGGGCTTGGACAGACTTAGAGACTAATCTTAGCTTTGCCACTCACTGGCTGTGTGACCTTGGGCAAATCATTTCCCCTCTCTGTTCATCTCTCAGTTTCCTCAGCTCTAAAACCAGACTAATACCCCCAATTTCCTCAAAAGGTTGTTGTGACTTATCAACATAATTTCTTTTTTGGCCATTCCACGCAGCTTGCAGGATCTTAGTTCCCTGACCAGGGATTGAACCCAGGCCCTCCGCAGTGAAAGCGTGGAGTCCTAACCACTGGACCACCAGGGAATTCCCATCAATGTAATTTTTTGTCATTGTGCTTATAAATGTAAAAATGCTTTAGAAACCAGAAAGATCCTACGGCATTTTGTGTGTGTGTATGTTTCTACAGCCTTGCCCCCGTCAGCCTTATTCCTGGGGGTCCCCCTCCGCTCTGCTGCTCAGGGATTAACTGATGATAGACACGTTGATTCCCCACCAGTTACACACGGCCCCAGCTGTGTGCTGTTTGTCTGTTTGTCCTCTCTCTGTGGGATGAGATCCAACTTCCCCTCCCCCACACCAGCCCCCAGGACTCAGACAGCCCATCCCTAGGACAGAGCTGCAACATGCATGCCCCAGGGGCCACATGGGTGATACTGAGCTTGAAGGGGGCCAAGGATACACCAGAGGGAATGGGGAAGCCCATGCCCTGCTTTCCAACTCCAACACCTCATGCCATGACTGCACGGGTCCTAGCTCTTCTGAAGAAGTCACAAGGTCACATTTTGATGTGTAATTTCTTGGGTTTTTTGTTTTGTTTTGTTTTGTTTAACTTGGAGACTAATTTAAGTTTTTCAAAAACACTGTGAAAACCACCAAAACATTCTGTGGGCCAGTCAAGCCTTGAGGCCACCAGTTTGCAACCTCTGGCCTAGGTAGCGAGGGGAGCAGCCCTGAGCCCCCAAGGACAGGGCCTGGTCCGGCCTCTTCACTGCTGGGCGCCCAGTAGCTGGCCAGGGGCCGGGCACCTAATACGGCCTCATTGAAAGCTCTGATGGGCGAAGGTGTGAATGAAGTGCTTTGGCCGCTGCCCGGGAGCCTGGCATGCTGGTGCCATGCCCAGATGGCCCGATGCCCTCCCTCCTCCATCCCTCCCCCACAGCCCTGGCTGCCACCCACCTGCATGTCCCTCACCCTCCTGGGGCTGTAGTAATCGCCGTGCTCTGTGCCCAGCAGGGCCTGGCACAGGTTGAACCTCTGCAGCTCGAGCAGCGCAGAGCAGCGGTCGTCGGGCACGTCCTCCTTGGCCATGCAGTACACTGTGGTCAGCATGGCCACTTTGGCCGGGTCCGCTTCCACCTTGATGCCCCTGGAGCTAGGGGTGGTCGCCAGGCCCGGGCAGGCCCCTCTGCCCTCCGCCTGGCCCTCAAAAGCGGGCTGGCCCCGGTTGACGGCCAGAGCCTGGCGGTGGGCCCCTGAGGTCACGTGGCGCAGCAGGGCGTGGCGCTGGAAGTTGTCGGTGCCCACCGTGAAGGCGTTCTCCGCTTTGCCGTGCTTGTTCCGCACCAGGGCCTGGCGGCACTCGAGGCAAAACATCAGCTTCCGCTCGTAGTCAAAGTCCAGCCAGGTGAACTCCTCTTTCCAGTGCTCGTTGAAGTAACGCTTGCACTTCTTGTTGGAGTTGGAAGCCTCTCCGGCTGGTTTCTTCCCTGGGGGCACCATTCCTGCTCAAGGGGCAGGGTGCCCCCAACCCCCACCCAAATGCTCTTGCCCCCCAGCCTCCCCCGCACACCGAAGCACCCCCTTTGACAAGGGGAGTTGGTGGGGAGGCAGGAGGGGGGCGGCTCGCCAACCTAATGGGGACCATCCATCTAACTTAGCCAAGAAAGGAAAGTTTATTTCTGCTCCGCTGGTGGGAGACTGGAGGTGAAAGAGACAAGGGAGAGGTGTTAGGGGTCCACCGGGGGTCCATGCTGCCCACAGAGCACTCCCCGACCGAGGGGTGGACTGAACCCAATGGGGAAGGGCTACTAGGTGAGGGACATAGAGTGCTATCCAGAGTGGGTTGAGGCATGGGGGCCCCAGCCCCCTCCAAGGGCCTCCCTCCACCCAGGACAAGCACGTCCGAACTGCAGCATGTCCGAACTCAGAGCTGGAAAGACTAGCACCATCTATGCAACCACATTTTACAATTGTGAGACAGACAGGTAGTTCTCAGGGCTCATGAATAACTTGTGGCTGAATCCTGACTCTTTGCCCAAAGGATAACTGGTCCCATCAGGTCATGGTCATTTATGTCATCGGAAGGAAGTTAGCACAAAGCTGAGCTCCCAGAGCCACAGGACTGAGGAACAGGATTTGTTTTCTCTGGAGCTCCCTTCCCTAAACACACGCATGGGCACACTCACACACACACCAGTAGTGTGGTTCTAGGAAGGGTAACCCGGAAGTGGAGGCTGGGTTCCAGACCTAAGGCAGCCAACTGGTTGCCTCTACCTCCCTCACGCTATCACCGCCCCAGGTGCAAGGCAAGGATGAGCAGAAGACCACCTCCAGCTGATGGCCAAGACCTGCCACCTCTGCTTCCTAATTATCTCTCACACCTGCCCCTCCTCTTCATGTTTACTGATAACAAAAGCAGTAACTACCATTTACGGAGCTCGAACTGACTCAGGCCCTGTGCTAAGTGTTGGCAGTGACTCCATCAGGAGACCAAGGTTATTCTTGCAAGTACTCTCTGAGGATGGTATCATCCTCACTTTGGACAGGAGGAAACTGAAGCTCAGGGACTTTAAGTGACTTGCCCAAGGTTTGCCCAGCAGTAAGGAGCTGAGGCGGAATCAGAACCCAAGTCCTCCTGACCCCACAGGCCATGCTGAGACCCTGGCCTGCACTGTCTCACCTGGATTATGCAGCGGCTTCCGCCTCTACAGTGGTTTCCCAAATTCATACCTCATGTAACAGTGAGATAGCAAGATCACACACAGATCCAACTGTCACACCCTTGCGTCCATCTCTTCCGTGGTGTTCCATTGCCTAAGTCTACATACCTCACTATGAGCCATCGAAGTAACCCCGCCCCTCCCCTCCCCCAGCCTCTAGATACCTCCAGAGCCTCCCCACTCCTGCTGCTCAGCCACTTCCAAAGGCTTACCATGCCCCGCCCCCACATTACTGTTATTTTTGCTCCTGCCTCCATCCCCTGTGCCTGGAACTCCCTATTCCTCCTCTTTCCCTGGCTATTTCCCATTTATTCCTCAAGAGCAGCTCAGGCATCCCTCTGCCACCCTGATCCCCCCCAGTCTGGACTGGTACCTGTCCTCTAGTATCCCATAATTCCCCACGCATGAGTCTTCATAACACAGCAGCGTGAACATAGTGATGTTCTACGTATCTCTGCACTTGGTTCTTGGAAGGCCAAGATCACATTTGTTCATTTTTGTACCTCTAAGTTCCTATACAGGGCTGGGCACGCAGATGGCTCTCATCAAAAGCTGGTCATTTAAAAGATTAAAGGATTTATGTTGGCTATATGAAACAACTTCCTGTTTCTGAGGCTGTTGGCTTAGCTGATTCTAAACTTTGAGAAAGCAGTGACGGTCTTGACCACTCACTATTATACCCAGCACCCTGCATGGAACCTGGCACTTAGTGAGTAGGTAAAATAAGGGCAGAGGAGTAGAATTCCAGGGGCAGCCCATTCAGTATAAGGAGAAGCACTCCATGTTGCCAGAAGTGGGTAAACCTCACTGGGCCTCTTCCCCTGGACACCCTTCTGAAACACCCTTCACACACTTCTGAAACACACTTTTCTCTTGCCTTCCAGGACCCCACATCCCCTAGTTTTCCTTGCTCCCATCAGCCACTCCTCTGATGTCATCTCATCCTCTTCTTCAGTAGCCAGAGGGGGCTTTTTAAAACATACCACTTAAACCCACCCCCCTCCCAAACTACTGCCTATTGCTCTGAGGCCAGTGCCAGAATCCCTCTCAAGGTCTGACAAATGCCCAGGCACTGCTGACCTCTCTGGGGCCCACTTGTGCCTCCCTCCCCTTCCAGCTACACTGGCCTTCTCTCAGTTCCTCCAGAGTGCCAGTCCCATCCCCAGGACCTTTGCCCATGCTGTGCCTTCTTCCCGAATGTTCCTACCCTGCCCCCCAACACTTTGCTTATTCTACTTCCCCTCTGGTCTTAGCATAAGGATCCGCTCTTCAGGGGAGGCTTCTCTAATTATCCTTTCCCAGCAAGTCTCCTTATTTTCTGTCACTACTCCCTATTTGTTACCTCTAGCGCACTCCCCAAAGTTTACAAATCTGCTTATTTCTGTGCAGTTTTTGAGAAAAGAACAAAAGAGTAGGGGGGGAGGAGGCCTGGGAAGATGGAGATTCTGAAACCGCACTGTCCAATAGGGTAGCCACCAGCCACATTCGGCTGTTTAAAATTAATCAGAATTTTAATTTTTTTTTTGTTGCCGAACCACGTGGCTTACAGGGATCTTAGTTCCCCCTGACCAAGGATCAAACCTGTGCCCCCTGCAGTTGAAGCACAGAGTCCTAACTACTGGACCGCCTTGGAATTCCCCAGAGTTTTAAATTTTTACAAATTCAGTCTCTCAGTTGCACTAGCCACATTTCAAGTTCTCAATAACCACGTGTGGCTAGTGGCTATTGTACTAGACCGCCCAGATAGAGAATATATACATCATCCCAGAAACTTCTATTGAACAGCGCTGCTCTAAAAGACCAGGCAAAAGCCACGGACATTCTCCCACCTCAACCTGAGGGAGCCGGGCTGGGCGGGGCGAGATGTAAATGAGATGTGACTATGTGACCAAGGCTGACCAGAAGGGTGTACCTGTCGCAGACCCAGGTGCCTCACACGCCTCCACACCCTGGCCAGCTGGATGGGAGCCAGCACAACTTGAGGGACCCCTGGGGACATTTGTGTTGGCCCGTGGTCCCTACTTCACCCCTGCAGGTAAGCCTCAGTGTTTATATGGCCCCAGGATGGGGGTCCCCAGTCCCCTCCCCAGACTTCTTTGGGTCCCTTCCTTTCGGGACCCCACTAGGAGGAGTTCATACTTCCAGCAGAGTAGGGGCAGGCGCCCCCTCTCCCGGCAGCCCGGTGAGGTCGGGTTTCCCTGCGCACCCCTGCCCATCCTCTCGGGGCCAGGATGCGGAGGGCTGGGGACCTTCCTCTGGGGGGCGCGTGGTGGAGGAGCCCTCGGATGGGTGCCACCCGCCCCGTGCCGCCTCGCCCGCAGGGCCCCCAGCCCCCGGCGCCGCCCCCTGCCCGGAGGCTCCGGGAGGGGGCGCCCCGCCGGGCCCGGCCCCCGCCCCGCCCGCCCGCACTCACGGAGACTCGGGAGCCACCATCTTGCGCTGTGGACGCTCTGGCCGCGGTCTCCTTGGGCTCCACTGAGCGACAGCAGCCACTAGCGGTAACCGGGGCGAAGAGGCGCCAGCGGCGGCGCGGGCCGGGGTCGCGGGCAGGGCGGCGGCGCCCCCGGGGCTCGGCCGGCCGCGCCCACCTGCCGCCGCGCACTCAGCCGGGCATCGCTCTCACCCTCCCCACCGCGTGCGCTGCAGCAGGAGCGACTCAGGTTAGACCGCAGGAAGGATGCTCCCCGCCAGCGGGAGGGACGGGAGTCATTCAGTCACAAGTATCCCTGGGTTCCTAGAGGAGCTCACAGGTGAGAGCCAAACAGGTGGCGCGCTAGGAAGGCTACACACTGGCAGGTGCTCCGAGGGTGACCAACAAAATGCTTTGGGATCACAGGGGAGCAGGTGGTCAGCGGAAGGTCATCAGCCTGGAGGGGCGATTAGGTTTCACAAAAGGATCAGTGAGATTTTACCAGGCGGAGGGCATTTTGGCATTGGGAATGGCAGAGCCGTTCGTGAAGTTCAAAGTTCAGTGCAGGTTTTCAAAGGTCAAGGTAGAACAGAGGTATGGAAACTACAGTGAATGCTGGGGATTTTGACCTTCTGGCCTCGTGGGGAACCTCAGGTGGGTGAGTTGGGAAATCATGTGGGATCCTAGTTCCCCAGCCATCGGTTGAACCCCGGCCCTATGGCAGTGAAAGTGAGGAATCCTAACCACTGGACCACCAGGGAAATCCTGGAGAATCGAGGTTTTAATCTAATGAGTTATTTGTAACAGGAATGACAGAGGTGGGGTGGGCGAGAGGAGTGACCTCTTCCTAGAACCTTCAGACGCCCAGGAGACCCTCACCCCTGTGTGGGTTCCCCGCAGGAGGAATGTGGGCTTGTGGCACCCCCAGCCTCCCAGACGTGGAGGCTTGCAGTGGAGCTCCAGTGACGTCAAACCCTGAGGCCTTGGCAGCCCAGCACTTAGCCTCAGTTTCCTCACCTGTGAAGTGGGAATTACAGCGGGTGAGGAGGAAAGGGCAGGAATGGTTCTGAGGACCAAATGAGGTGCTGGGTGTAGAGGTCGTTTGCAGAGGGGCTGCCGAGGCACTTGGTGACCCAGTCTCCCCTTCCAGTCAGCACAAAGTCGCCTGGAAATGCCTTCCAGCCCCCGTACAACTGGGTACCCTCCTCTTCCACTCAGGGAAGGGCGCACATTGAGGTCAGGGGCGCACATTGAGGTCAGGGCCTCTCCCGTAGCTGCTGGGAGCTCCCCACCAGCCTCCTTCACACAGCGATGCTCTGTGCCGCCCACCATCTGCCTCTGACATTCACGGTGAACCCTGGCCCCCAGGGCCGCTGGGATGACACACGAGTCGTGGCACCTGCACACACACACGTGGCCTCTTGGCTTGTGGGCACACCCAGATGAAGGGAGACACCGCAGCCCCCACCCCCATCCCGGGGTGGCACCACACAGCCTGGGGGGTCTAGAATTCTGCACCCCCAAAATGGTCACGTGTGTGTTGGGGGGGTCTTCTTGGATAGCATCTTGCAACAGAACAGCCACCGTGGCTAAGTGTCTCAGAGCAGTCCCTCCGCACCCCTGGCCGGGGTCCACAGCTGGGACCCAGCGCTCATTGGATGGCTGCCTCAAGAGGGTGGGTTGTTGCTCTGATCAAACAGGAAGGAACCAGACTAAGTGACGGAGAAAAGGCCACCCACAGGGGTCCAACTGAGACTAGGGCAGGGGTGCAGGGCAGGTGTCTCATGAAATAACATCACCCTGCCTACCACCCAAGGGAGAGAATCTGGGGAGACTTCATCCTGCTGTTTTGCCATCGCTGGGAAAGACACGCGAAAGAGCACAGGTTCACGTACCCTGAGGTCCACAGGCATCCACACAGATAGTGACAGGGACAGACACCAAGGCGTACACACACACACACACACACACACACATCTCTCCATGGTGAGACCGTCTACGCACACTGATATGTGCACATACGGAGAGACAGACAGACACCCCTGCTGGCCAAGGGGCAGGCACAGAGCCCACGCACAAGCACGCACGTACACACTGACAGGCAAGAGCAGCAAAAACACACTCAGATCATACATACCCAGAGGGACAGACACATGAGGACACAAGGACCACAACAGATGCACATCCAGACAATACAAAACAACAGGCACGCAGTGGCACACAAAGGGAGGTGCGCGTACACAAAGCTCCATATACAGAAACACACACACCCCCCTTTACAAAATTAAACGCATCTGACATACACACAAGCTCACGTAGCCAAACCCAGAGGCCCCCTTCCATCCCCACCACAAGTCATAGAGGTAGATGGTAGGGTCCTCCCCGAGGCAGGCACACACACCTCAAATAGTAAAGTTGCCACTTCTATCGCAAATAAAACCAAAACTCTGAAGAAAGGGAGTCCAGGAGGGAGAGAGAGCCAAAGGCAGGGAATGAGAGGTCGAACCAAGACCCCAGCTTGCCCACTCCCCGCTACAATTAGGATTCCTCCCCCCATTCTCCAGCGCCCCCAACCCACTTCTGTGCTGGCCAGCCCTGCGGAGGCGGGGGCGCTGATGTTCCAGACTCCCGCCCTCCCCACGCCGGAGGAAGACCCCCGCCACCCCAGCCCAGTCACAAGAAGAACTCTGCTCCAGCCCTTGTCCCTGTGGAAGCCCCCACATTCTTAAAGGGTAATGGTTGTTTCCCTCAAAGAGGACCAGACAAGCCCTGGGTGGAGAGGCAATCCAGGGGATCACGGATAAAGCATGGCGGGGGGGGGGTGGGCATTGATGTTTGAGCCCAGCGCAGTGGCTGGACCTCAGTGGGAGCCCCGCCCCCGCCCTGCCTGGCTCTCTCTTTCTCTGCTGCGTTAACAACCGCCTCTGAGCCCCTCCAGGCAGCCCCTTCGAGGCAGTTGAAGGTAGGATTTGACACGAGGAAGCTTGGTAGCAGGCACCTCCTCGGATGAGGATGCACACCTGCCCCAAAGTGCAGCTGCCTCATTCCTGCAGGCTGGACCTCCAGATTCCCAACCATGCCTGCCACCCCTGTCCCACCTTTGCTCCCAGCCAGTGTGGGGGCTCCCCCTGCCCATCCTTGAACTTGGGGAAAGGTACCAAGAGTCAGCTGGCTACTGGAGCCTCTAATCAGACAACTGGGGCGGGGAGGGGGGGCTGACAACAGGAGGAAAAGGATAGGGCAGGGGAGAGGGGAGAGGCCCACCCTCAGCTCAAAGCCCCCTCCCCACCCCCTAGCTCAGGCGTCCTCAGCACTCACCCAAGAGCATTCTCTGCCTTTGGAGGCACCGCTGAGCGCAGAGTGAGGAGCAAATGAAACCCAGCCAGTGAGTGACAGAGGGAAGGGGTGGGGGATGCGAGGGACAGGAGGGGAGGGTGCGAGGGAGGGACTCCTGCTGCTGCTCGAAAGCCGTGGTTACCCGGCCCTGTCTCCACTCGCCAGGAAGGAGCTCCCTGTTCCCTGGTTTCCCCTTCCCGACCGCCAGTGGGAAGAACAGGGCGCTTCTTTCCCTGCGGGCATGGGGACACGCAGAGGGTGTCTGGGTGCCTAGTGTCTCTTACACTGAAGTGAAGAGTTGACCGTGCCCCCAGAGGCCCCCAGGGCAGGAGGTGCTGCCAGCCTCTCCTCTGCCTGCCAGAAAGTTCTTGCTGCTGAGCTGTGAAGCCCTGCCTCGGGGCTTGCTGCTGCAGAACCCGCCCCCCGCCCCCCGCCCCCCTCCTGTCCAGCCTTACTCACCCTCTGTCCCCATCCCCGTTCATTTACCTCCTTTTGCTGCAGGGGAAACTGAGGCTCAGAGAGGCGTTACCACTTCCTCCCAGAGCGTTGGCCATGGTGATGGGGGAAGGGAGCCCAGGTGGCTTGCAGTTCAGTACCCGGACTGTCAGACCTGCTACCCGGGTAATGCCAGGAAGGGGGGGGTATTCTCCGATCACCTGGAACTTCTGACTCTCCTCGCCTTCCCGCACCCTTGCCTCCCCACCCATCTTTTCTCTCCTCCTTTTGCTCCTTCCTCCCCCTCCTCTTCCTGAAACCTGCCGGCTCCCAACTCACCTGAGCACCTGGTACCTGGAGGGGGGTGGAATGCGGGAGAGTAGACAGCCAAGCCACAGCTGGATCCAGTCTCACATTCCAAGCCCAGGTCCCAGCACCAGCCCCCCACCCCCCTCAGCATCCTGTCTCCACCAGACAATAACCCGTAATCTCTGGAGCAGCCAGTTCTCAAGCTGCAAAGAAGGTCTGGGGAGGGGGTGGCGGCAGCAGCCCCTGAAAACAGGTTTGGTAGGGAGAGGCTCTCTGGGGGAAGGACTTGCTGGTGTGGGGAGAGACAGGAAACTCAAGCCCAGAGATAATTAACCCACCTAGAGACACAGACGGAACCTTTGTCTACTGCAGGGGCAGGGATCTGAGCTAAGCCCTCTAATTCTCCATCCAGACAGCCTTGTCTTTCCTGGTGGGCCCTGGGGGAGGTGCTGATGGTCAGGTTCACACCTGTTGGGGGGGATGCTGTCCAGAGAGAGTGAGGGCACGTCCATCACTTGCCATTAAGGAGACAGCAGCAGGAGGCACTGGTTAGACTGCAAGAGCTTCTTAGTGGCCTTGGGGGAGCCAAGGTGAAACATGCACCCAAAGGCCTCAGGATGGGTTGGGAGGGGCACAGAGGAGGAACTGGAAACCCAGGAAGATACTGAAGCTGTGGGGGGGGGGGGGGACAGGCTGGAGGGCTTCCGGGGCCTCCTGATGGGACTGAAATTAATCCATCTGCAGGGAGTGGGGGGTGAGGAGCTCCTCAAGCTGATGACTCAGGCGTGACCCAAGCTCAAGGTCTTTGATCTCCGGGGCTCAGAATGAAGCCAGAGGCTTCTGCAGTCAAAAGCTAGGAGAGGAGATGGAGGGACTGATTAGAACGGGAGCTAGGGGAGGTCTGAGGGCACAGGGCAGGGAACAGCCTCCACCTGCCACTCTGATGCCTTCCTATCCCCAAAGGCACAGAGATGTCTGGTACAGCTGCAGCCATCTTTGCCTTGAAATCCAATATCGTCTGACTCCATCTCTGCTTTCCTGTCCCCTTTAGTGTCTACCCTGCACTCTGCACCCAAGTCCCCTCTGGCCATGTCAGTAAGCCAGGGCTTAAGTCATTTTTGAAATCTCCTTCTCTACCTTCTGGTGTCATGTTGCAATGGTGGGGGACAAGCGGTGGGAATTGGGGGGCCAGGTCAATCCTGCCAAGAGACAGGGGAGGAACCAACTGGATTTAGGAGGCTCCGTCCCTGTCCCTAGCCAGCCTAGGCAGAGCGGGGGATGGCTGGCATCTCCCCATTTTTCAGCTGAGGACACCAAGGCATGGGTTTTGAGCACTTCAAGTGCCTGTCCTGGGATCCAGCCTGGCTGCTGTGGGCCATCCCTCCTCCCCATTCCTGAAACACTAAGGCCCAATCTCTTTCTCTTTTTTTAAATTTATTTATTTTGGCTGCGCTGGGTCTTAGTTGTGGCATGTGGGATCTTCGTTGTGGCCTGTGGGCTCATAGTTGCAGCATTCATGTGGGATCTAATTCCCCGACCAGGGATCGAACCCAGCCCCCCTGCACTGGGAACGCAGGGTCTTACCCACCGGACACCAGGGAAGTCCCAAGGCTCAATCTCATAATGTATGCTGCTCTCCTCAGCAGCAAGGGGGGGGGGGGGGTGGGGAGGGGCATGTGAGATAGGATTTAGAGTCAGAGATGCTGGGATCTGAACCTGGCTGTGTGGCCTTAGGTCTGTTGCTTATACTCTCAGAGCTCTAGTGTCTCAGTTTCTAAAGTGAGGGCTGAATGCCAGTCACCTTGCCTGGGGATGGCTGGGCGAGGAGGGAATGCTGTGTTGCACGTGGAATTTCTTTGCAAACAGTTCATCTCCTAAGCACACGCTCAACTTGGCGCGGGGCAGTAGGTCACAGCTCTTTGTCCCCCAAGGTCCAGGTCCAGGTGTGCGTCCCCCAAGCCCTGTGCTGGCCAAAGCTCTACACTAGAGGTTGGAGGTAGGAGGGTTGAGCCAGCAAATCTTTCTCACTGTAGATGTTCAAGAACTACCTAAAATTGTTCAGGGGTGTGTGTGTGTGTGTGTGTGTGTGTGTGTGTGTGTGTGTGTGTGTGTGTGTGTGAGAGAGATGGTCATTGAGTTCAGCCATATTGGGGCGGGGGTGCCTGGGGCCCACTCCTCTCATGGGAGGGGGCAGGGCAGGTAAGAGATGGCTCAAGTCACATTCCTGAAGGATGAAAGGGCCTGCTGTGTGGGAGACAGATGGGGAGGAGGGCAGGTGGGGGGATGCTCTGGAGGAGGGGCTGGGGAAGGGTCCCTGCTGTTTCCTCATCCTGTGCCCTTGCCTAGATGCTCCAGGCCGACTCAGGGCGGGGAGCCCGGTGAGGCCCAGTGAGGAGGGCTCTGACCCAGGCATTGGCGAGGAAGCTCAGAGAGGGGAGGGCCGCCCCCCGTGTCTCCCTCCCACAGACGGCTTCAGCGACAAGATCCTCCAGACAGGAGCCTGCCTCACTGCCTGTGACGGCCTGTCACTGTGCAAGGCGCCAGCCCCACAGACCCCTAATCAAAGGGACAGCTCCAGGAGGCCTCCCAGAAAGGGAGCCTCAAAGAGGCGCGGCGGGGCTGTCCCATCCCCACCGCTTCAGCACTCTCCCAGGGAACGGGGGCGGCCCTCCTGGCTGCCACGGGACTGAGATCTCAGGTATCCAGGAACCATGTGGTGTGTCAAGGGCTCCTCACACTTCTCCTCAAGCCTCCTGAAAGCAGGTGTGACTCTCTCCACTTCCAGAGGGTGCCCCAGTCAGCCGCACCCGCACAGTTCTCTGCTCTGGCCCAGTCCCCTCCACGAGTGGGAGAGGCCTTCGGTGCAACTGAGGTCCCTACCCCCAACCCCCAGGGGACGTTGCCAGCATCCTCTTGGTGTGGACTGCCTCTCCCCCCACCCCCAGCTCCCAGAGGGCCAAGGAGACAGGAGAGTCCATGGTGGGGGCGGGGGTGGTGGTGCTGGGGGGGTCATGGCGTGAAGTAGGTTCAGAGATAACCAGGCTAAGGGACTTCCTTGGCGGTCCAGTGGTTAAGACGCCGCGCTTCCAATGCAGGGGGCAGGGGTTTGATCCCTGGTTGAGGAACTGCGATCCCACATGCCATGAGGTGTGGCCAAAAAAAAAAAAAAAAAAAAAAGATAACCAAGCCAATGGAACACAGGTTCTTGACTGGAGCCCCAGGATCCCAGGGTTCCCAGAAATCTGAGGATGCAACTTCCCCGATCTAGTCACAGCCATCACCCTCCCCCGGCCATGCTCCCAAGTGTGGCTCACTCCTCTTAGCATGGCGGGGGGAAGGGTCTGGCCCTGTGGCTTTCTGTCCCTCTAGACCATGAGTGCCCAGCACGGCTCCGTGTAGAATCCTGGCATCCTGCACGGGGCCAGCGCAGGGCTGGAGAGCTGATGGTGCAGGACAGGTGACTGGAGGGCCAATGACTTACCAGGTGTTGTTTAACAATCTGGAGGGAGTACCAGGCATCGTGTTCCTGGGGACCCCCCAAAACCTACTCTGTGGGAGATAAGGACTGTGAGAAAAGGGAAGCTGAGTGAAGGGGGACCCCACCCCTCTGGACAGCCTCTCTCTGGCCACCAGAGTCTGGTGCTGTGGCCCTTTGTCTCACACCCCAGCTGCTCTCTCCACACTGGGATGGTGGGTTGGGGAGAGAAAGAAGGACCACTGCCTGAAAGGAGGACCTGAAGAGCCCGAGTTAGAGGGGAGCAAGGTTGGGGCAGAGTCCTCTGGCCGCAGGAATGGCCTTCCCCACCCTCCCGTCCCCTCCAGCCCTGCTTCCCTCTCAGCACCCCCTTTCTGATAATGGAACTGCCCATCACAGCATCCCCTAAGCTAGAGTCATCCTTGGCACCTCTCTTCCTCTTGGTCCCACATCCCATCAAGTCCTGCAGAAAAGAGCCCAGAATCTGCTTCCTCTATCCTACCCGCTTCCTTCTCATGTACCCCTAAGACTTACCCTTCCCCCTCGCCAGAGACCTTTAAAAACACTAACTACTCTTGCTCAAAACACTTCAGTGATGCCTGTCACCTTCAGGACAAAGGCCAGAGACCCAGCCTAGCTTTGAGGACCTTACAGGCAGCCCCTGCTCACCTCCTCCTGCCGCTCACCCAGCCCAGCACCTCCCTGCCTGGGATTCCCTCTCCCTCGCCAAGATCCACCTTCAATGTCACTTCTCCGAAGCGTTCCCTGACTTCTGTCAATTCCCCTCTCCCTCCCACCTCTCAAAGAACCCCGTTCCCACCTCTAGGAAGCCTGCTATTATCTTGGACAAACTTGTCTGCATGTAGTTATTTAGACAATTCTTTCCTGACAGATAGTTATGCTGCCTTTTAAAAACACAAATTTCCAGACAAATGCTGTATGTTCTCATTTACATGCAGAATCTACAAAAGCTGAACTCATAGACATAGAGAGTAGAATGGTGGTTCCCAGGGGCTGGGGTGGGGGAAATGGAGAGATGGGGATCAAAAGGTACAAACTCCCAGCTATAAGATAAAGATCTAGGCATCTAATGCATGGCCCCGGGACTATACTTAGCAATACTGCCTTATATACTTGAAAGTTGTTAAGAGAGTAGGTCTTAACTGTTATCTGTGCACACACAAAATCATAATTATGGGAAGGGATGGAGGTATTAATTAACCTTACTGTGTTAATCATTTTGCAATATATACGTATATCAAATCTTCATATTGTACAACTTAAATTTACATTTGTTATGTCAGTAATATCTCAAGCAAAAGTACAAGGACCTACTACTATATAACATAGGAAACTATACTCAATATTTTGTAATAACCTATAAGGGAAAAGAATCTGAAAAAGAACTTATATAAAGAAATAAAGAAAACATAAAAATATGGATACCTCAAACAGCAGCTTGTACCATACAGTAAGCTGTCTGTATTTGATGAATTAATGAATGACTTTTGAACACACACACACACACACACACACACACACACTCCAGAAGCATCCATATAGTCAAATATGCTCTCATTCAGAGTCACATCCTGGAGTCCAGCCCCGAGTGCTCAGGTGGAGGAGATGGTACCAGCCATAACAGCACTCCTTGCTTTGCTCATGCAGTGACCTCTGCCTTCGAGCTCCCTTCTCCCCTCAGCTCTGTTCTGAAGCTCACGGCATCCCCCTCCTTCGGGAGGCCTTTCGTGGTGCCCCCAGGTAGAATCACCCTTTCTCCTTTGTACCCCTGGAGGCATATCCCACGTGGCACCCACAACACTCATCTGCTCTTTTCATGTCTGTCTCAGCCTAAGAGACAGATTCAGTCCTGGGGGACAGGGGTGAGGAGTAAGACGGGAACTTATTCATCTCTGGGCCCCAGCACTGGGCAGGGAACACAGAGAGTGCCCCGTGAGCACTTACCCAAATAACAGGCAGCCCTTGAGAGTCCAGAGTGTAGCCCTCTGGCAAGGCTACCAACCTGGGCTGCCGGGTGTGTGTGCAGGACACGCTTCTGGTGGCCGCCCCCAGGAACCAGGCAGAAGTTCTGGCCCTTCACACTGGGCCTGGTTCAGAACCTGCTTCCCCTGGCGGCCAGCAGCCGCTCCTCCTCGTCTCTCCCGTGACTCCCATGTGCCTGTCAGCTGGAATCATCCTCACAAATCCATTCACCCACTTGGTCCAGAAACCTGCCTTGCAGCCAGCGGCCCTCTTGCAGCCAAACCTCTGCAGAGTCACCCCAGCCAGGGAGAGGCTGAAATCCTGGCCAGGAGTCCAGTGGCCAAAGGGAGAGGGGCTTTTCCCCCTCTTCCCCTGACCACGTCTCAGCCCTGAGCTGGAGTGCCATGCACCTCGCCGACCCTGGCCTTCAGAGACCAGAGCAGGGGCCCAGGATGCCCCGTTAGGGGAGGCCCTTATCTGGAAAACTATCTGCCAGGGGGCTCCAGGGTGAAGAAATGCTGCTTAGGGGGCCTGGTCCCAGAAGACCCCACAGGGAGAGCCCCAGATCCAGAGGAGGCCTCAGACCTCAGGCCCTGAGAGACCCCACAGAGGGCCGTGCAGATGCAAAACAGAACTTGACAGCATCTGGGGAACTTCAGACCCTAAGACCCCATGGAGGGTACCCCAGACCAAAAAACCCCCCAGAGAGAGGCCACAGACCCAGAGCCCCTCACAGGGACCCAAAACCAAGCTTGTGGGAGCAGCGCCCCTCCACACTGACCTGGCCCCGGAGGCGTCTTTCCCAAGCTGAGCTGCCGCAGCCGCCTCTGGTGGGCCCGCCCCCCACAGTGCACCTGGGCCTGGGCGGCCGAGTTCAGCTGGATGTTGCAGACGTCGCAGAGGGTGTACGATGGCCGTTTTCTTTCCCGCTTGGGCTTAGGGGGTTCTGGGGGCCGAGGAGGGCACTCAGCAGCTCCAGATACGGATGGCTCCTTCTCACCCGGGGGAGGTGGGCTCAGTGGCCGTTTCATACCTGCGCAGATAGGGAGACAAGTACATACAGGTGAGTGTGGTGAATATATAGAACGGGCAAGAGGGCTTCGGGACCCAGAGATGCCTGTGCCCTACAGCCCTGATGAACCTCCCCGGCCTTCCCTCCGAAAGCCCCAACCCAAGGATGGCCAAAGGGAGCAGCACGGGGGCCATGTCACACAAAGCAGCAGTAACATCCAGGAATATCTGGAAGAGTGTCAGAAATGGGAGGCCGACACCTGGGGACTCAGAGAAAAGTGCTCGGAGGGAGACCAGAGTCTCGGAGAGCAGGCGGTGCAGAGGGACAGCCAGCAGGGAGGCCAGTGGAGTCACGTTTGGGGAAGCCAGAGCCCTGTCCTCAGCCCCGCGGCAGGCCGGGCAGTGACGATCCTGGGACAGGCAGGCCTGTGGTGCCTGCTGGAGACACAGGAGCCGCCCGCCAGACGGGTGACTGCAGAAATCCAACCTCCTCGTGCCCAGCGCGGTGACATCCACAAACGGTGACGGTGGGTGAAGCCATCCCCACCCCCACCCCACGTGGCTCCAGATGCTCCCTGCTGTCTAGGCCACCCAGGCTATGGCAACAGTTGGTGTTTACACACACACACACACACACACACACACACACATATCCTGGGCCCTGCAGAGCACACACATCACCCCTCCAGGCCCCTCCCCTTCTCCTTGCCAACTCACTTCTCTGAACGTTTCCCGCCATTTTTTTACCCGCCGGACTTTGCCTCTAACTGGCTCTGTTCTGCCCCATGACTTTCCTCAGACTGAACTGGGTCGATTTTCACTTCCTTCCTGAATCTGTGTGCATGCTTCCTGCCTCTGCTTCAGGCGGGGGGCTTCCCGAGGGCAGGGACAGAGAATCCCTGAGGTCAGGGACTGGGCCTCTCCTTCAGACTGGGGGAGCCCAAGGCTAGGGCCTGAGTGAGGTGTGACTGAGCCCATTTCTCGTGTTAGGGACTGAATTATGTGTCCCCTCCCGGTCGCTAATTCACATACTGAAGTCCTAACTCCTGGTACCTCAGAATATGATTGTACTTGGAGAGAGGGTCTTTAAAGAGGTAATTAAGTTCAGATGAGGTCATTAGGGTGGTCCCTAATCCAATATGACTGGTGTCCTTATATGAAGAAGAAATTTCAGGAATTCCCTGGCCGTCCACTGGTTAAGACTCTGTACTCTCATTGCTGAGGGCCCGGGTTCGATCCCTGGCTGGGGAACTAAGATGCCACAAGCCACATGGTGAGGCAAAAAAAAAAGAAGAGGCAATTTGGACACAGACAGTTACAGAGAGGAGACCATGAGAAGACACAGAGAGAAGATGGCCATCTGCCAGCAAAGGAGGAGCAAGGCCTTAGAAGAAACCAACTCTGCCTGCTCCTTGAGCCCAAACTTCTACACTTCAGAATTGGGAGAAAATAAATTTCTGGTATTTAAGCCACCCAGTCTATGGTTCTTTGTTACGACAGCCTGAGCAAACCAATATGTCCTCCTACAAGGCATTTCCTGTGTCTTTAGACTTGTGTTGTTTTTGTTTTCTTTCAATAAACTTATTTATTTATTTGCTGTGTTGGGTTTTTGTTGCTGCAAGTGGGGGCTGCTCTTTGTTGCAGTGCACAGGCTTCTCATTGCCGTGGCTTCTCTTGTTATGGAGCACAGGCTCTAGGTGCGCAGGTTTCAGTAGTTGCAGCACACATTGCTCAGTAGTCGTGACTCACAGGCTCTAGAGCACAGGCTCAATAGTTTGGCGCACAGGCTCAATAATTTGGCACACAGGCTTAGTTGCTCCGTGGCATGTGAGGTCTTCCCGGACCAGGGCTCAAACCCGTGTCCCCTGCATTGGCAGGTGGATTCTTAGCCACTGCACCACGTAGGAAGTCCCTAGACGTGTGTTCATTTTGTAAATTAGACCCAGTGAAGTCAAGTGATGCCTTAACATTCCCATAAGGCCACATGTCTAGTGGTGGAGCCCACATCTGAACAAAGAAAATTAATTTCTCAAGTTCACAGCCAAGAACCCTGCCTGCAGTCCCTGCACCCTACCCCCTGCTCTTTGTAAGCTGCTAGTCACTTTTGTGGGGAATGTTCCCACAAAATGGGCTGTCATGTATGTGGGGACTGTGAGTGAATGGAACAGAGCGGCACAGCAGTTAAGAGCACGAGCTCTATATTGACTCCCACCTGGTTTCGAATCTCAGCTTTGTCACTTACTGGCTGTGTGACCTGAGCCTCAGTCCTCTCATCTGTATATCTGTAAAATGGGGGTGATGGGCAACAGTTCCCAAGTCATAAGCGCATTGTGAGGATTAGATGAGCTGATCCACATAAAACAGCTCTCAGGGTCCCATACACATCAGCTCTTATTAATCCAGAGTGTGTCTGTGATTTGCAGCTTGTGAGCAGAGTCCCTTTGTCTGTCACCTTGTGTGTCTGTCATGATATACCTAAGTCACTGTGAATGTCTCGGTTACCCCATCATCTGTTGAGGGGAATCTGTGTCGCTCATTCTGCATGTCACGGTGTAGCTGAGTCATGCTGAGGGTGTCACTGTGCTCATCTCCTGGAACGAGACTGTCACTGAACATCTGAGACTTGACGTGTGTTATGGATTGAACTGTGTCCCCCCCAAAAGTCACATGTTGAAATTCTAATCCCCAGCAGTTCAGAATATGAAATACAACCTTATTGGAAATAAAGTCACTGCATATGCTATTAGTTAGGTTAAGATGAGACCATACTATAAAACAGATAACTAATAAGGACCTACTATATAGCATAGGGAAGTCTGCTCATTACTCTGTAGTGGCCTATATGGGAAAAGAATCTAAAAAAAAGAGTGGAGGACTTCCCTGGTGGCGCAGTGGTTAAGAATCCACCTGCCAATGCAGGGGACATGGGTTTGGCCCCTGCTCAGGGAAGATCCCACATGCTGAGGAGCAACTAAGCTCGTGCACCGCAACTACTGAGCCTGCACTCTACAACCTGTGAGCCACAACTACTGAAGCCTGCACACCTAGAGCCCATGCTCTGCCACAAGAGAAGCCACAGCACTGAGAAGCCCGTGCACCGCAACGAAGAGTAGCCCCTGCTCTCTGCAACTAGGGAAAGCCCGCGCGCAGCAACAAAGACCCAATGCAGCCCAAAATAAATAAATTAATTTAAAAAAAAAGAGTGGATATATGTATATGTGTTACTGATTCACTTTGCTGTACACATGAAACTGACACACCATTTTAAATCAACTATACTCCAATAAATTTTTTTTAAAAAGATGAGACCATACGGGAGTGGGGGGGGCCCCTAGTTCCATATGACTGGTGTTCTTATGAAAGGGGGAAATTTGGACACAGTCACGCACACAGGGAGAACACCATGTGCAGATGAAGGCGAGGTGCGGGGCTGCTTCTGCAGGTCAAAGAAGGCCAAAGATCACCAGCAAATCACCAGAAGCTTGGGGAGAAGCATGGAACAGAATTCCTCACAGCCCGCAGAAGGAACTAACCCTGATGACACTTTGATCTTAGACGTCTAGCCTCCAGATTTGTGAGACAAGACATTTCTGTTGTTCAGGCCACCTGGTGTGTAGTGCTTTGTTACGTCAGCCTTAGAAAACCATTACACCGTGGATCTCACCCTTGAGCAGTTCCAGGTGCCTGGTGATTTGAGGGACCCCCTTGGCCCTCTGCTGGGTGGTTTGGCTGGGCTGCAGTACCAGAGGTGGCCTCCAGATGGCGCAGCGAGCCTCTCCCGGGAAGATAAGAAGTGGAACTCTGTACCCAACCCAGGAGGGTGGACCCCATTCTTCCACACTCCTGAGGCAACTAGGTTGCCCCTCTGAGCCATGCCAAACTCATGGGCACCACGTCTGGGGCCCAGGGACAGCTCTGCCCACAGTGGTCACCCTGGAAGGTCACGCCATCACCTTGTGAGATTCTACATCCTCTCATCTCTAGATGGAGGTCATCACGGCTATTCTCCAGCCTTTACAAGTCTTCCCCCGCTCTCCCAGCAGGAGCCAGGGGGAAGAGGCTTCAGGCGAACGAGATTTTCCTGGTCATGCCCAGGAGAGCTCCCTGCCCCACCAGCAAGGGCACAGGGGTATTTTGAAATCTCAGTGCAATTTATGACAGGCTGGCCCAGGACATGGTCCAAGAGATCAGACAAATATCTGCCACAGAGCTGATTAAACCCCTGTGATATACAGCCTCTGGGCTCACAGGGGCCGCCTGGATTCCAGGGCTAATTGTGTGCACCAGCCATACCCACCCCCACCAGCCAGGCTGCTGGGCCTGCTGCAGCCTGCCCTGCCTAACCCCGGCTTCCCAGCTGTCCTCTCCAAAGCTCCACCGCTCCAGCTCAGCTACGGCTCCCAGCCAGAAAATGTGGAGGGGTGGGAAACTTTTAGGGCACACACAGGTTGGTCCAACCCCTGCTGTGAGCATCAAGAGGTCAGCACACCCTGTGCTGGCCCCTATTCAGAACCAGCATGACTCACCCTCACTGGACGCACATTTGGACAGGACACACTCTCTTTAACAGAAGAGGAAATCAAGTCCCAGAGCAGGGGAGTGGACTTGCTTCAAAGTACATGGACAGGCAGTACAAGAGCTGCTTCTGGAAACTTCCCTGCTTCCCACGCTACCACTCAGCTGCCCAGGCCACCTCTCCTTTATCGTTACAATCCTGTTCACTGAGACCTTACTGTGTACCAGGTGCTTTACACACAGGAGCTCTTTTAAACTTACAACCCCATGAGGTGGGCACCATTATTGACCTAATAGCCCACTTCATAGACTGGAGAACAAGCATTGAGAGGTTTCGTGGCCACGCCTACACCTACACTTGTGTGACTCTAGAGTCCAGGTCCATCACCACTTCCCTGTCCCACCTCTCCTTAAAGCTTGCCAAGCCCTGGTTTGAACTGCTGGGGGCGGGGGGAGGAGGGGCTACAGATGCAGAGAAGGGCTCCTGGGGAGGCTCAGGACCGCCCAGTCCCTACCAGTCCCAGATGCCAGGCAGGGAGCTGCCACACCCTGCGCAGGGAGAGTGGGGGCCAGAGCCAGAGAAGCTGGGAGGCAGGGGTGTGAAGACAGGGAGAGAATTGAACTTAACTCGGGAAAAGACCAGGTGAAAGCAGAAGAAAAGAGCATACGTGTACCCAGGTGTCTGTCTGTCTGTGATTTACACAGGAAGGGGGTAAAGCTCCCTCTGTTCTCACCCCTTCCCTGAGAGATGGGCTGAGGCTGCAGCAGGGAGGGTGGGTTTGGACCGGGGAGGGAGCCACTCACTTGAAGGCAGGCTCACACCAGCACAGGAGCGCTGATGTAGGCCAGGACTGCTGTCTGCCTATCTGTCTGTGTGTCCATCCATGAGGAGGTAGAGGGGGTTCGGTGGAGGGAGCACTCAGGTAGGGTCCCAGGGCCCATTTCCACCCCTTCGGCTGGGTGACAGTGGACTTCAGGGCCCCCGGGTTTCAGTGTTAGTGCTCGGGCTCTGCAGTGGGGTGGGATTCTCTGACTGCACTATCCCAAGCGGGTTGGATAGAAAGAACTTTGGAGGCCATAAGTGCAGAGTGGGGAGTTTTTGCAGCCGCAGCCTGGGGAAAGGGGTCCTTAGGAAAGAGCTGCTCTTGCCGGAGGCTTAATGGGAGAGAAAGGTTCTAGGCCTGTCCCCAGCCTGTGGCGGGGCGTGAAGGGCTCCCTCACCAAATCCTTAATGAGCCCAATCACACTCTGGTATTTTCCCCCAGCTCTGCCAATACCTACCCTCCTGCCTCCCCGAGCCAGGTCCCAGGCCCTGCCTCTGAGAAGGGAGCCTGGCTGGACGGCCAACCTTGGGCCAGTCCCTGCCCCTCTGGGCTTCAGTTCCCTGTCTTTAAAGAGAGGGGGTTGGGCTGGGCTAATCTCTTGGGTCCTTTGCAGGCAGTGCTGCCGCGCCAACACAGAGCAGCTGCCTCTAAGGCTGGGGTTGGGGGGTGGGGGGGAAGCCAAGTTGTATGGGTCTGTTTCAGCCGCCAGAGAAAGGCGGAGTGGGCATAGAGAGAGAACTGCCATGTGGCCAGTGCCCATTGCCTTCTGGGCGCTGTACAGACAGAGCCTCCGTGAACCCTCATAACAGCCCTACAAGGCTTTACAAATGAGGAAACTGAGGCTCACGGTTGAAAAGAGAGGCAAGTGAGAAGGGCCAGTTCTGTTCTATCCTATGATGCCCGTCACTCACAGGGTCACGGCGGGAGTGTGGAATGGTGACTGAAAGAAGAGAGGCCTCGTCTGTTCTTGTCGTAATAGAGTGTGAGTTCTCCTGGGCCTGGCTGCTCCCTCAATGTCCCCAAGGAGCCACCGCTGAGCATTTTGGTCTCTCTTCCCTCCCACTCTCCCAAGGGCAACAGCCCACTTCAGTACGTGGCCACCACAGAGTGGCACCCCCCGTGGGATGGCCCAGGGAGCTGGGGTCACCGAGGGTCACACCCAAGACTCCCCAAAGGAGTCAGAGACCTAGAGGAGTGCGATGGCCTGAGTGGGGGCAGCCAGGCCAAATCCCCCACACACATCCCTGCCTTGCAGAGCAGGAGGTCCTGGGGCTGGGCAACAGCTGGTCCAGGTGTCAGGTGTTGCGGGTGGGGGTGGGGGGAGACCCATTGGGCAAACCAAGACAGCCATGTCTGTCTTCCCACCTGACGTGATGACAGAGGAAGCCTGTCCCCTTTCCCTGGGGACTGCGGGGTGCTGAGGATTCCAGGAGTGAGCTGGCCAAGAGGTGCTGAGAGTCAACACACCAGCTCCAAGGAAGGGAGAGAGAGGGCATGGGAGGTGATGGAGAGGGATGGTACAGAAATGAGGTCACCGTCTGTCCTCACCTACTACTGGCTGGGAGACCCAGAGGGCCTCCTTCCCTCCTGACACCCCCAAAGATAAGGACTGCCTGTGCTGGACACCGAGACTCCCCTGAAAGACCCTCAGGCCACCCTCGGGAAGGAAGTCCTTCTTGCTATTTAACCTGCATCCCTCCTTGCAGGGCCCACAGTGGCAACACAGAACAGCCGCCTCTAAGGTATGGGTGGGGGTGGGGTATTAGCATCAGTATCCCCTGTGCCAGCCTCTGCTGCCAGGCAAGGCCTAGGAACCCGACTTGTTGTGCAAAAGACCACCACCCCCACTCGCACCGCCTGCCCAGGACCTTGGCACAGCTCAGCCACACCCACCGCCTGCTCTCCCAGCCCAGCTCCCGGTAAGACTGAACAGTAGCTCCCCCAAACCATGCTCCCCATCACGATGGCCCCACGGTCAGCACTTCCAAGGTGGGGCCCAGTGGATGAGTCCTGAGAGCCACAGGGAGGAGGGTTGAGACATCCCCCGACTGTTCGAAAGTTGTGGGTGGGAGGCAGAATCCTGCCTTCCCCTTGGGCCAGGAGGGCCAGCCTCTGCCCCGGATGGTGAGAGAAGAGGAGGCATTCTGCTTAAAGGGGGAGGGGCAGGCAAGAAGGCCCCCAAAGACTGAATGACAGAGATGGCGCTGGGGGTGGCAAGTGTACTCTTTGTACCGCTTTCAAAAGACACAATCTCCCATCCCCCACCCCTTCCATTCTATTTTATCCCAGGGGCTGATAAGGGGGGGGTGATTTTTGGAGTCTCTAAACAACTTAGACAAAGAAGACAAGTTATTTGGCCGAGACCCTGTCTGCAGAGAATGATTCCCTCCTTAGGGTGAGAGTCTCACTGTCTCTGCTCCGTGGTCCCCAGCCTCCCTACGCCCACCTCCTGGGAGCTGGAAGTCCTTCTGGCCATCACCCTTGTCTCCCCTCCCAACCTGGGTTTCCGGTTAAGTCGTGGTTCTCCCACCTTTCCCCAGCAAAGGCGGGGCAGGGTCCTCGCAGCTGCCACCAGCCCTACAGAGCCACCTACACCCCCCGCCCCCCCGCGGGGCCCCGCGGGCGCTCAGCCCCAGCGGCGCGTCGGTCCGGGATGGGGAGCCCGGACTGCGGTCTCATGGCCGGCCCGCGCCTACCTGAAGGGCGCTCCCGACCCAAGCGGGGCCGCACGCAGCCGCCCGCGGCCCCCCGGGGGGATCCGGATTCTCGGCTCCCGGAGGTGCGCGGCGGGTGAGTTCCGGGCCCGCGCGTCCCGGGGCAGCCGCCGCGTCTCCGGAGCCCGCCCCTGGGCGGCCCGCGGGGAGCAGGTGCCAGGAGCCGCGCCGCCCGAGCGGAGCACAGGCGAGCGGGCCGGGAGAGGAGCTGCTCGATGGGGCTCCCCGGGAAGGAGATGAGGGGAGACCCAGGGGCTCTCCTGGTGGCAGGGCTGGGTCCATGGGTGAGTATCCTCCCTACCCCTGGCTGGCCAGTCCTGGGTGACCCTCACCTTCCCAGGGTCCCAGAGCTTAGGAGAGGGGACCCCAAAGTGGCTACCTCCCACTGGCCTGCTGTGACCTTCCCTACCCCTTTGTAAACCAGCCTCTCTTTTCAAGGGAAGTTCAGGGAGAAGGAGGAATGACATTCACGGAGCACCTCCTGGGTGTCAGGAGGGACAGCATTCAATCCTCATGACAACTCAGCCCAGGCTGGTTTGATCCCCATTTTACCTACCAGGAGATGAAAGACTGGGGACGTTCAGTGACTGGCCCAAAGTCTCCCACCAAATGGGAGACTCCAGCTTGCCCTGAGGTTAGGGGATCAAACCAGGCCAGCGGGCCTTCTGGGGAAACATCACTGATGTGTGCATCTGGGGGTCATTTCTGATTCTTCCCAGGGGATGAGTGCACTGGGTCTGGCCCGCATCGGGGCACAAGGCAGGAGCATGAGGCCAAGCAGAGGAGGGCAGGAGACAGGGGCCGGTGGCATCACCTCCTAACAGCGCCTGCCATCATTCCAGTATTGGGGAGTCCCAAAGAAAGGAGATGGGCATGGCTCTTGTATCTAAAGAAGATGTACCAGTTCTGCTCACCTCACCTCATGCTCCGGGCAGGCTTCCTGTGAAGCGGGCCTTCCAGAGAGGAGGTCCCACCATGGGGAGCCCTGGCGATGCCTCACCTACTCGCTCCCAGCACTTCTTCCTGGTTCTCACACCTACCAACTCACTCCTGTCTTGAGGCCTCTGCTGTTCCCTAGCCTGGAACTCTCCCCTGATCTTCACAGGCCTGTTTCCTTGTGGCTCAGGCCTCAGCTCCAATGTCACCTACCCAGACCCCATTTCCTCAGCCCCATGATTCTTTATCCCAGCCCCTGGTTAATTTCCCTCTTAGCACATCTCCCAAGATGTAACACTTTTGCGTGGACACTTACCTGTCTCCCCCATGGGGGCGGGGCCTTTATTTCCAAGGTTTTGGAAGCACCAGCACAAAGCTTGATGCGTACCTAATAAATGTTACATATAAAGAGTCGTTGAATGAAGGCATGCCTTCATTTCTACTCTGCGTCAATCCACGTGAAAGTGTGCACTTTAAATGGGCAAATTTAAGTGTATGCTGTGTGACTTACATCTCAATAAAATGGTTACTCAGAAATCAATCAGTGCAGTGTGGGGCATCGCGGGTACCTCGCCATCCCCCAGCACACCCACACTCTAACTTGATCCAGTCACATCTCTCTCCATCACAGTCCACATCCTGTGTCTGTCCATAGGGAACTGCAGCTGCTCAGGCTTGGAAGGGATCTTAGAGGTCATCCTGTCCCTTTTGTAACTTGTCCCTGACAAGTTACCCTCTGGCCTCTGCTTGAACACGCTGATGACAGGACACTCACTGGCTCATGAGATAGCCCGTTTCACTGATGGACATTCTCAAGGATAGAAAGGTCATCAGTATGGGGGCTGAAAGTAGCCTTCCTGTAATGCCCATGCAAGTGTTCTAGGTCTGCTCCCCTGCAATGCAGAAAAAGCCCACCCCAACTTTCATAGCTGGCTGAACATGGCTGGCAGCCCCTTCCTCAGGGGTCTCTTCTCCCAGTGAAATAGACCTATTTCCCTCAGCTACTCTTTCCCTCACATGGCCACCTCCTCCAGGAAGCCCCTCCTGCATGCTCCTAGGGCATCTTGTATAGGACCCTAACACTGCACTTATCATATTGTATTGAACTGTGTCCCCCAAACCCTGCCCCAGCCACTCCACTGTGCTGAGTAGGCTATTTCTGGGCCTTTATTCATTCCCTTCTGCTCAGTCCCTGGTATGGTGACCAAGTGACCTGAACTGTGAGACTCAATAAAAGTTTGTCTCCAGAGGTTTTATGATCCCACTCGCATCCCTCTTAAATGTATTTAGGCTTTCAATGTCCTCCTTAGAACAAAGCAAGGGAGAGAATCACCTCCCACCATTCTCCATCCTGTCCTCTACCAATGCTGCCCACCCCTTAACTCTTCTGCACTCCTGAGTCAGCTCTACGTAGAGCTGAGGGAACCTCCCACGTCTATTTTCATGTGATATGCTGGCAAGTTCAGCCTCCCCATCTAGTCACCCAGAGCATGATTTCTTGAACTGTGAACACCAGACCTTATGTTTGGGCTTGCTGGCTCTCCTGTTCTGCCCAGCCTGATGAAATCATTCAACAGGACCACAGGTGCCAGCTTAGTGCCACCACAAAGACGTGGCTTCACCTAGATACACAGGGATAACACGCCCCTGAACTCCAACCCTGCACACAAACAAAACACTGCTCTTAGCTGTGAGCCTTCTGCTTTCCAGAACCTTCCCACAGCTTTATCAACCCATTTTATCCTCCCAAATAGCCCTGAAAAGTCAGTATTCCTCTACTCACTTTAAAGATAAGGAAAGGGAGGCTCTGGGAGGTTAGTTTACTTGCCCGAGGTCACACAGCTAGAAAGGGGGGGAAATTGAACCCCATCTGGTTGATTCTAAACTCTACACCCTGGGACTTCCCTGGTGGTGCAGTGGTTAAGAATCTCCCTGCCAATGCAGGGGATATGGGTTCGAACCCTGGTCTGGGAAGATTCCACATGCCTCGGAGCAACTAACCCCATCTGCCGCACTAGTAAGCCTATGCCCTGGAGCCCATGAGCTACAACTATTGAGCCCACATGCCACAACTACTGAAGCCCGAGCGCCTAGAGCCTGTGCACCGCAACGAAGAGTAGCCCCGGCTCACCACAACTAGAGAAAGCCTGCGTGCAGCAACTAAGACCCAAAGCAGCCAATAAATAAATAAATAAATAAAAAATGGAGGCCTTATCCCAATATACCCAAACTTTTTTCCTATAAAGGTGGGTGAGGGGACTACCCTGGTGGTGCAGTGGATAAGACTCCGTGCTCCCAATGCAGGGGACCCAGGTCTGAACCCTAATCAGGGAACTAGATCCCACATGCATGCCACAACTAAGCGTTTGCATGCCGCAACTAAGGAGCAGGCAAGCCACAACTAAGGAGCCCATGTGCTGCAACTAAGGAGCCTGCCTGCCACAACTAAGAACCAGCACAACAAAATAAATATATAAATAAATACTTTTTTTAAAAAAAGTTGGGAGCTTCCCGGGTGGCACAGTGGTTAAGAATCAGCCTGCCAATGCAGGGGACATGAGTTCGAGCCCGGATCTGGGAAGATCCCACATGCTGTGGAGCAACTAAGCCCGTGCGCCACAACTACCAAAGCCCGCGCGCCTAGAGCCCGTGCTCCACAATAAGAGAAGCCACTGCACTGAGAAGCCCATGCACCGCAACGAAGAGTAGCCCACTCTCTGCAACAAGAAAAAGTCTGCGTGCAGCAGCGAAGACCCAACACAGCCAATAAATAAAAATAAATTTATTAAAAAAAAAAAAGGTGGGTGAGGAGGAAGAAAACACAGAAAACCTCTTCCTAGTCATGAGCGCTGGGGGCGCCAGGTGGTGCTGGCACTCCCTTTCCCACCCACCACTCATCCAAGGAGGGATTCAGGCCCCTAGCTATTGCCCTCCCCCGCCAACGCCGCCAGAAAATGACCCTTAGTCTAAATAAAGCTACTGAGTCTCTAGTTGGGCCACTCAGTTCTCCCTGCTGCTCTGTCTCATCCCATTATCTCCTCTTCCTCTGCTTTGTCTGTGATGAATCCCCAGCCCTAAAGCAGTGCCTGGCACACCAAACACAACCAACACATATTGCTGGATTTGAGGAATGAACCAAAGCTCACTGTGGGCACAAAAAGTGGATTGGGTTCCTTGCTCTGGCTGTGTGGGCTGAGGCAAGTTACTTTCCCTCTCTGAGCTTCAGTTTCCTTTTCAGTAAAACAGGACAATGAACACATAATAACGTGGCAGAGGGTGATGTGGGATCATCTCTGCAGAGTGACTGATATAATATGTGCCCAATTAATAAGACGGGCATCATTAAACAGGCACGAGGTATTACTGTCCCTGCTTTAGAGATGGGGCACTGGGGCTCAGAGAGGTGAAGGGACTTACATAATCCACATTACCAGCTTGGAAGTGGCTCATCCAGAACAGGAGCTGGGCGTATCTGACCTTAAGGCTGTGCCTTTTTCCTTGTGCCACAGGGCCTTCCCTGAGTCCTCAATAAATATAATCCGTATCACAAAGACAGGAGATGGTTATACTAACCGTTCTTACTAATGACACCAAGGGCCCCAGCTGAGGCAAAGCCTGTAGCCAAGGGGCACAGGAGAGGAGCCAAAGACCCCTGCCCAGCCAGCAGCTTCTGTTCTGCTCGTGGCCCCGCCTGGGGTTGGGGGTGCAGAATCATTCTAGGCCCCTGAGTTCCAGGAAGGTGGGAGAAGCCCCAACCTCGGTGGGCCTACCCCGTCGTCCATCACGGGTCCTTTCCATTCCCACTGAGAGGGCAGAATCACTAATGACCGAGAGCCCTCCCCCCACGGGGCCAGCCTTTTGCCTCCTAAAATAGCCCAGAGCCACCATGTGCCCAGGGCGGCTCCCCACTGGTTGCAAATCCCCCTGAAATTAAATCCCCATCCTGCCCCAAGCAGGACGGCACCACCTCCTGCCACCACTAGGCTCTATGGCTGGCCGGGCTCCCCCCAGTGGAAACCGGGACAGTTGTCCTTCACGGTGACCGAGACATAAATCCCCAAATAATGAGACAGGCGCTGGGAACACAGAACCAGTCACGGTGCTAATTGGTTTACTCCTGGGCAGGCATGATGTGGAGACAACAGCAACAGGCCTCGGTTCCCCAGCCGGGAAGATGCGGTGGGGGGATGTGATGACCTTCTGAGTCCCTGATTTTCTGAGTCCGCTGACTGGCCTCACACCCAGACTCATCAGCATCCCCTTTCTAGAACGGTGATTTCTTAGAGGTAAAAGGGAAAGTTGGGGTCCCCTTGTCCGGGTCTTGAAGTAGGGAGGCCCAAATCATCCCTAGTGATCTAGAATCACCTCTTTCCACTAAAAACAAAACAAAACGGGACTTCCTAGGTGGCGCAGTGGGTAAGAATCCGCCTGCCAATGCAGGGGACACAGGTTTGATCCCTGCCCCAGGAAGATCCCACATGCCGCAGAGCAACTAAGCCCGTGCGCCGCAACTATTGAGCCTGCGCTCTAGAGCCCGTGAGCCACAACTATTGAGCCCATGTGCTGCAACGACTGAAGCCCACGCGCCTGGAGCCCATGCTCTGCAACAAGAGAGGCCACCGCAACGAGAAGCCCGCGCACCACAAGGAAGAGTAGCCCCCATTTGCCACACCTAGAGAAAGCCCGTGTACAGCAACGAAGACCCAACACAGCCAATAAAATAAATAAATAAACAAAACAAAACACAAAACCACAAGGCTCAGCCCACCTCGACATGCATGAGGATGGGGGTGGGGAGGCAGGGAGGGCTCAGCGCAGTCTCCCTGCTCCTCCTGCGAGGCGGCCACTGGACTCTTGGACAGGCACGAGGTCCTCAGTTTGCAGTAATCAGGATGAGATTATCGCATTAAACTTTAAAAGTCTTTGCTCAAAAAGAAGCAGCAGCAGCTGACACCCTTGGCTCCCCTGACTTCGCCAGCATCACCCTCTCCTGGACCACAGCCAGATGAGCTCCAGATACAGGCCGCATGGAGGCTCCACTGCACTGGCTCAGAGGCAGGGGGGTGGACAGGATGGCATTTCCAGGCCTGGCTGCTTCTGAGGTGCGGTGAGATGGAAGGGGGAGGAGCCGGGGTAGGGGCTACGTGTGTGTCTGAGAGTAATTTGGGGGAGCCTCATGAGAACTGGAGTAACTTGGAATCAGGCAAACATGCCCTTACATACAACTCGGCCACTTACTGACCTGTGACCGGGAACATGGCCCTTTTCCCTGCATGTCAGTTTCCTGATATGTGAAATGGGGATAACAAGAACAATAACGACTTAGAGGACTGGGACGGGGAGGGTGGGGGGGACTCGAGGGAGGGTGGGGGGGGAGTCGAGGGAGGGAGGGAATACAGGGATATGTGTATAAAAACAGATGATTGAACTTGGTGTACCCCCCCAAAAATAATAAATAAATAAATAAAATTAAAAAAAAAAAAGGAACAATAACTAATAGTAACTCCCCTAACCCAAGGCGGACAGCTGAGACGATTAAATAAGGTAACAAAGAGAAAACACCCTGCAGGCTACAAAGACCCATTGTGATGTGAGGGGATGACCTTGTTAGTTAAAGCAGGAGGGCCAGTGGTAAGACTGCAGAAAGAACTTCCTCACAGCTGCGCAATGGAAACTAACAGGGCAAAAAGAGAGGGAAGACGAACGGGCCTGGGTAGAACCCCCAAAACCTCGCCAACGATCCCCTCTCCCAACACAGGGTGCCCGTCCCTGGATCCAGACGAGCCCCTCCACTCCTGCCCATCACCCTGCCTCCCAAGGCTGCCAGCCCGTCCCCGGTCTTTCCCAGCCCAGAGCTATGTCCAACTTGTGTTTGTTGCCAATGTAACAGAAATTATTTCAACCTCCTCACCCAGCCTGGCAAAACTGCTTGTGTTGTGTAGGAGAGGCTGGAGCTGGAGGAGAGGAGGCTGGGAACTGGGGTGTCCACAGCAGGGGTAGCCCCTTCCCCAGAATATTCATTGCAACAGCAGCAGTCTAGAAGGCTGTCAGCTTACTGGGGGGACTTCCCCATACCGCCCCACGGAAGAGAAGGAAAGGCTGAGGGCCCAGGAGTCCTCACTGGGACCTTGGCTACCTTCCTTCTTACTTAAAGAGCTGCATTCAGAAGAGGCCGGGAAAGGCCCTGACTACCAGCCAGGATCAGCCCTGAGGAAATTAAGATCTTTTGAGTTTCCCCAACCCACCCTTCATTTCCTGATGCTTTTATTTAGCTAGTTTGTCCAGAAGAATCCTCCCACCCCACCAGACCTTGAGGTCCTCTCCCCTTCCTCAGTATAAGGAACTGAACCTAAAGCAACCTAACCTCAGAAGGATGGAGGCGGGGGAGGCTGACGATGACCCTGAGAATCCGTGTCACCTGGAGGGAGGGGAGAGCCTCCAAGCCCACGGGCTGAGGGAGATGGGGGGGTGGCCACGGTCCACCTTGCTGGCCAGGGAGCAGCTGCCGACCACATCAAGGAGTCCTCCTCTCAAATCATTTGGGTGGGTGGAAGCACACGGCCGTTGCAGGCCATGAAGGAAACCTTTCAAAACCAGCAGGGAGGTTCCAAGAAACGCCCCGGGGATGGGCTGTGCCAACATGCCCCATGCCCCCCAGGCCCTCTGTTCAGCCTCCAGGCTGCCAGGCTGCTTCCCACAGCAGAGGCTGCCCGAAGGCCTCAGCTGGGAGGCAGTTCGGGGCCCAGGACAGAGCCTGGGCTCTGCAGCCGTCAGAATTTGGGCAAGTTGCTTCACCCCCCTGATCTGTAAAATGGGCACAAAACTATCTACCTCGTGGGGTTGTTGGGAAAATTAAGAGAAGATATACGGAGAGTGTCTCCCTTTGGGCCTGGCACAGAGTAGGGGTTCGATAAATTCACTCAATATCATTCGTTGAACACCTGCTATACGCCAGGCCCTCCATTCTATGCCCAGGGGATCCAGCAATGAACAAAAGTCCTCAGGGGCCCTCAAGGAGCTTGCAATCTAGGTCAATAAGCAGGTCAATAAGCAGACAAACACACAAGGTCAGAGAGAACAAGTGGTCAGGAAAGGCCTCTCTAAGGACGGGACAGTTCGGGCCAGACCTGGCTGACATGAGGGACAGACCCGCTTGAGGGTCCTCTACTGTGGCTGCTCCCTGGAATCACCTGGGCAGCTCTGGAAATGAAGCCAAGGCCCCCCTCCAAGGATTCTGATGAGCTTGGTCCAGGGTGCAGCCTGGGCACCGGGACTTTTCCGTTCTTCCCAGGTGACTCCCACGTGCAGCCTTTTTCCAAATGGCTGGCCATGTGACCATCACCTGGGAACTTGTCAGGCATCCTGGTCTGGGCCCCAGTCCCAGGGGTTCAGATCCAGGGGCTGGAGTGAGGCTCAGCATCCACCTTTTTAACAAGCACCCAGGTGATCCTGAAGAGCAGAGAGGCCTAGGGATGTGTCTGGAAGAGCAAGTTCCAGCACTCTCCGGTCCGGAGCCACGCCCCGCGGCTCAGGATCTAAAGGACCCATCTCTTTGACCCCAGCCTGGGAAGTCCCACCTCCTTTCTCAGTCGGTCCGTCAAGTTCTGCGCGTGCTCCTAGGCTTAATCATGAAGCCTGAAGGTCCCCACCTCCGCGGGCTTGGGCTCTGTTACCCCAACATCGTCAGCCTCTTGGCCCAAGCCCCCAAGCCATTCTGTTTCATGTCCATGCTCCATGTCCAGCCATACCCTGGGCTTCCTCCAACCACGTGGCTCCAGTCTGGCACCCTGCAGGTATGACTCGTCCTAGTTGAAGGAATACCAAACCTACTCCAGCCTCTGCCGGGCACAGTGACTCCCACAACTGGGCCAAAGGTGGCAGGGTTGTGACCTGCTCCTGGAAATCCCTGTTCCACCCTTTTCCCCTCTCCTGGGTCTCTGGTCCCAGGACTCCTCCCATGGAGTCTGACTTCTCTCCCTCCCACTGCACTCTTAGCCCTGCCCTAAGGGTCAGGCCCTGGGGTGGGAGACATTGCACAGGTATGCTCCTCCAGGCAGAGGTGCTCCAGAATCCTCTTGCATCCCTGCTGAAGAATCAGGTCCCCTTGTCCCCCAACGCCGCCCGCGTCCCGTGCTTTGGCTGCCTGGCCTAAGGGATGCGCACCCCTTTCTTTAGGGAAGCAGCATATTATAGCCACATTGCCACACTGGGTTCAAATCCTACTTCCCAACTGTGTGACCTTGGCCACCTCTGTGCTACACTGTCCCCATCTGTAGGATAAGAATAAATAGTATCTTTCTTAGAGGGTTGTTATGGGGATTAAATGAGTCAATATTTGTACAGTGTTTAGCAAACAGGAACGTGGTACACTGTGTGTTTGTTAAATAATATTTTAAAATGCATGATTCCAGGAAGAGGATGCTTTAGTCAGTCAACAAAGTGGGTCCTGATGATGTGCTAGCTCTGGGAAGCTGGGATGAAGATTCCATTTTACAGGCGAGGAGACCGAGGATCAAGGAGACAGATGACACCCAAACCTCAGGTCAGTTACTTCAAGCCTTCTCCCCTCGAGCACCCCATGGCCCACCTCTCTTACTCCTCAGGGGCCTGGCCCGGCCCTGGTGGGCTCCACGCCCCGCACCAACAGAGGCCTCTTTGTACCCCTGCCCAAGGTCACACCCAGAGCTTGGAGCCGCGGGCCAGACAAGTGCCTTGTGTCTGGATCTGTTTCATGGCCAGGTCTGTGGTTGCCCTGGCAGCGCCAGCCACGTGCTCTGGGTGGGTGGATCTGAGAGCCATCCTCACCCCTCCCAGCCCCCCACCCCAACCTCAGCAGGGCATCCCTGACCCTCCCTCACCACATTCAGCCAGGAGACAGACCGGGAGGGAGCCCCAAGGAAAACACCCTAGTTCTTGGTCTCCACCCTGTGCAAACTTCAAGTGGCCAGACCCTGGGGTGTCTGGGGCCTCAGAGGAGGGGAGGGGCAGGAGCTGAGGGTGTAAGGAATGACATGGAGGTCACTCTGGAGGAGTGGGGAGGGCCATGCTGGGATCCGGAGAGTGGGATGTGATAACCTGGCCCTTTCTACCTCCCTAATTTGTCTTCAATCTGTTCACGTCTCTTTACCACCTGGATTAGCACAACAGCCTCTTCACCAGCCTCCCTGCCTCCATTCCTCCACCTCCCACCCTCCCAGTCTATTCTCCACATGGCCAGAAGAGCCTTTTTAAAAGGCAGATCTGAACGTGTCACTCTTCTGCCTAAAACCTCCAAAGCCTTCTCCTTCACTTTCTTTTTTTATTTTTTAATATCAAATCTGATTTTTATTTTATTATATTATATATATTTTTTATTTTGTCCGCACCGTGCAGCTTGCAGGATTTCAGTTCCCCATCCAGGGATTGAACTTAGTGAAAATGCTGAGACCTAACTAGTAGACCACCAGGGAAGTCCCTCCTTCACTTTAAGAGAATCATTACCCCAGCCTGGAAGATCTGGCTCCAGCCAGTCTCCCCAAAACCCTCTCCTCTGCAACCCACAATCCCACCCATAGATTAACTGAGGTATAAATGCAGCTCTCCACCTAAGACTATGGCTGGTATAAGTAACACTGGTAACAGCTAGAACCAGGTACAGGAAGACTCATTATTGACTAAAGTAGACAAGGGAATCCAATCTTGACCACAAATCTCTTCTTATATTTAAATTTTCCAAAATTGGAGGAGTTTACCCAGTCACTCACACAATGGCAGAGACTAGGATTGGGGTCTTTGATTGTTGTGAAATGCATCAGTGAATCAAATCTCAGCAGCAAAATCTATACAGAATTGATGCCAGTGAAAATAATTTCAGTAAAATTAAAATAGAATGGGAAAAAAAGGAAATTTGTTTAATTGCACCACAGAGGAAAAATGGAAAAATCCGATCAAGGAGTTACATTGGATGAATAGAGTTCAAACTGGAAAACACTTTCTAAAAAAGTCTTCAGTGTTGGTATGTTTTGATTTAAAGTGTTTGCATTCAAAATATCCTTCGGGTCAAAATGTCCAGGTCAAAATATCCTGTGCCCCTCAGATCTGTTTTCATACCCCTCCCTGCCTTGTGTATGATACTCCAGCCATACTGGGCTCTTTCTCTCCCTGGAGCACAGCAAGCTCTCCCTCACCTCGGAGGGTCTCAGAACCTGTTCTCTGCCTGCAGCGCTCTTTTCCTCCTGGCTCCTACCTCTCATGCTCATGGCTGATGCTGAAATACAGTGAGAGGCCTTCCTTCCTTGCCCTCTTTAAGGTAGATGTCCTTCCTGCCCCTCATGTGCTCTCTTATTCCTCCTGTCTTATTCCTCCTTGAATTCCCAGGGCAGGGCCTAGCAAATTAGAACACATAGTAGGTGCTCAATAAATATTTGTGTGTTTGGCTGCACCGTGAGGCTTGTGGGATCTCAGTTCCTCAGGCAAGGATCAAACCCGTGACCCTGCAGTGGAAGCACAGAGTCTTAACGACTGGACCGCCAGAAAAGCCCCAATAAATATTTGTGGAATGAATGACTAAATCAGTGTTACCAGGGTGAGGGGCGGAGGGATGGGTTAGGGCTTACAAAGGTCCCAGGAGAGTAAAGAGACAGGACAGGGACACAGTGTTCCATCTCTAACCACCCCTTACTCACGACACCAAGTTCCAAAGAAGCCCAGTTCAGCAGAAAAGAGGGGACAGTGCCAGTCCTGCTTCATTCCTGCCCCTTGCCCAGCTTCCCAAGGTCCAAACTGATGTGCCAACTGGCCAGCCACCCCCCCCACCCCAGCTGGGCTGTGCAACCCCCCTCCCCTGGGCCTGGCTCCCACATTTGGCTGCTGGCCAGGCTATTTGGGGAAACTTCCTGATCCCTCCCTCTGGCCTCTCCGCCCCTACACCTCATCCTACAGCCCTGGAATAGCTGTCCCTGGCCTCAACCTAGGGACAGTCGCATTCCCAATTAGCACCCAGATGGTTGCAACCATCTCTAAAAGCTTGTCATGTCCCTCTCCCCTCAGGAAGCTGCTAACTAGGACAGCAGATCTCAGAACGAGGTCACAAGACGCGTGCCCCTACACTCCCTTCCCAGCTGGAGACACGGGTGGGGACCAGGAGTCTCCATGGCAGCCCGGGAAGATGGAGGAGGCATAGGTGAGGGTGAGATGCGGGGAGAGCCAAAGCAGCCTGGGCTCCTTTTTGCCCAGAGAGCAGCTCTGGCTCAGTGCGGGGAGGAGGCCTAGCTGTGGGGAACAAGGAGACCCGTGGTCCAGACTCTGCGTGGATGGGGATTTCATGACCTCCCCAGGTTTCATAGGGCGGGATGCAGCAGGTCTGTACGCAGTACAGTACCATACGAAATCCAGGGATGGAAAAACCCTTGGGTCTGAAGGAGATCATTCTGGGGTCAATCCTGGGAGGGGCCCCAAACCCGCTGGACAAACATTCCTCTGCTGAAGTCTTGTCCTACCGCTGGCTCCAAGCTCAGCCAATGAGGGTGGGTAGGCAGGTGGGCAGACGTCACCCACATTCTGAAGACCACACCCATGTGTTCCTCTTTGGGAACCCGCAGAGAACCCAAGGGATCTGGTTCCCAACACCTTCTCAGGGTATTTTCCCCTCCCCCCGGTGAGGGATGGGGGGGGGGGCAGGGCTGTGTCATAGCTCCCTCTCCTGCCTGGCCAGTGGGAGGGGATCACTGGCATCACGTGCAGGGATCAACAGACCTGAGAGCAGGAGCGTACAGACGTCTGGGGCCTGGGGAGGTAGGAGAGGCTGATGGGGGCCCGGGGGAGGGCCGTGAGGGCAGCTGGAGCACAGCAGGGCCCAGCCTGGCCTCTGGCCTGGGCATCTGAAGTGGGGAAAAAAGCACCTATGGAGTTGGTCCTCACCCCACCCAAGGAAACCTTAGTCAAATAAACAAACAGCCAACACAGCCGCTCCTATAAGAGAAGCCAAGAAGCCGTGGCAGTGAGGAGAGGCTCCCTGAAGTGGGGAGGCCTGGGAAGAGGGCAGGGAGGCTGTTTGAACAAGGCCCCGCAGCCCTGGGGCAGTTGGCGGAAATGTTTGGAACAGGGCGGGCGGGGAGCACAGTGGTAGTTTGGATCTGGAAGCTGGGCCTGGGGTGGGTGCGTTGAGCTTGGCTGCTTCGAGGAAAAAAGCATCCAATCAGCCCCACTCTGGTCAGTGCCTCTTCTGAGGAAGACTCCTCGTCCTCAACACCTTTCCCTCAAGGTCACGGATGAGGGGCTCTCTCCCTCACCACTCTGAAGCCCCAGCCCCGCTTCCAGGCCTATGACCCTGGGCCTCGTTGCAGAAGAAGATGCTGAACTTTTCCATCTGGAGCCAAAGCCCCCGAATTCTCAAGTTCTCAGCAGAGGAGCTGGGGCAGGTGGGCCAGCGTCAGTCCTCCCCAGAACCTGATAGTCCTCCTCCCTCCTGGCAGTCAGAGGGGCTAGAGGTGATGGCAGTGCCTGGGGGTGATTTGTCACCTTCTTCTGCACTCAGAGACATCTGGCTGCCGGCTTTCCCAGGGACGCCTCATGAGAGTAAAAGAGATTGGGAAGACAGAGACCCAGACTCAGAGGCAGAGATGGGGCGAGGCAAACACAAACAGACACAGAAAGACGAACTACGGAGATGCCACACGATCAGAGACACAGAGCTGAGGGATGAGGAGAGAGATTGAGACTGAGGAGATGTGTGTGCGTGCCTGAGAGACAGAAGGAAGCGCAGAGACACACAGAAGAAGAGAGACTCAGAGACGGGCAGAAAATGACAGGCGTAGGCACAGGGGGATGGCCGCCCAGAGAGCACATGGGACACAGGGACAGGCACACGGACAGGCTGAGAGGCTCCCAGAACTACACAGGGACCTAGAGACGCTCCCTGAGAGCCCCCGGGGAGCAGAGGGGCCACATGTTGAGCCCGGCAGGGTTTGCAGGGAGTTCCAGGAGAGCGGCGCAGCTGCCTCCTGTCCCCAGCGCTGGACCCCTGCAGGCATCTGGCCCCCAGCCACCCTCACGTAAGCCAAGCCCTGGCCACTGGAGCTGGCGGGTCACCCAAGGTGAATGAAAAGTCACTGATAGGGGAGAGAGAATGTGAGCTGCGGTGAAGGCAAAGGGGTTAGCTTAGCGCACGTGTCAGGGTGGGTCCGCCGGGGATCCGTATCCCGGACTGCACTTGGAGCGGTGATTAGCGGTGCGCCACCGTACACAGTGACGTCTGTGGGTTAGTGCAGGGGGGCACGCTTGCCTGGGTGTGTGTCTGAGTGTGAGTGCGTATGTGCCCAGTTCCGTCAAGCACTTCACAGTGCAAATGAGGCCAAGGCGGCAGGTTGAGCCTCAGGCAGCCCGATCAGAATCCGTGAGTGAGTCAGAGACAACCACAAAAAGGCTGTGCATCTCTTGTTCTGAACAGACGGTGTGTTCAGGTGCCACAGGGCACTAAGCTACGGTCAAGACCAGTGTGCCATTCGTTCCCACTGGGGATGACTCCCACTGCCTGGCCAGCTGGCCCCCATGCTCTTCCCCATGCAAAGCCCAAGATCCAAACTTACAGGAGGACGCACCCTGTGGACACACGGCCCCCTTCGTGGCTACCGGCCCAGTGCCCTCTGAGAAGGGCAGCAGGAGAGACTGTGGGGTCCAGCCCTGACTCCCCCCCAGGCTGTCCTCCCTCTTGCTGTTGCAGCCCCACTGAACTCCCTTCTTGCTCCTTGGGGCCCGTGAGTACCCACACCCGCCCCACAATCAGGAGACAAGCAAGCTCTCTCCCCCTCATCCCTTCCCTGTTAAGCATCACAGGACATTTTTTAAATGTCCCAATTTTGGCATGGAGAATGAGGTCAGCGGGCCCAAAGGGGGACTGCTTGTCCGTGACAGCTGACAGTCTTCATTTCACCTTGAAACTCCTTCCTGGTCCAGGTGGGTGTGTCCTAAGCCCAGTTTTACAGGGATGCTGCTCTACGGGGGGACAGAGAGCAGGAAGGGAATTCATCAAATAGCGGTTTTGGTCACGGATGCGCCAGGCCCACTTCTAACATTAGCAGGGCCTGGAGAGGACGACAAATGGGGGCCCACCTACCCAGGTCTAAATATTTAAAAGTTATAAATCAAGCTAGTAAACTTAATTAAAATATGTTCTAGGAATTCCCTGGTGGTCCAGTGTTTGAGACTCAGAGCTCTAACTGCCAGGGGCGCTGGTTTGATTCCTGATTGGGGAAATAACATCCTGTAAGCCGTGTGGTACAGCCAAAAAGCAAATCAAATCAAAAAACAAAATAAAGGGACTTTCCTGGTGGCGCAGTGGTTAAGAATCCGCCTGCCAATGCAGGGGACACGGGTTCGATCCCTGTCCCAGGAAGATCCCACATGCCACGGAGCAACTAAGCCCGTGTGCCACAACTACTGAGCCTGCGCTCTAGAGCCCACGAGCCACAACTATTGAGCCTGTGTGCCACAACTACTGAAGCCTGTGCACCTAGAGCCTGTGCTCCGCAACAAGAGAAGCCACCGCAATGAGAAGCCCATGCACCAAAACGAAGAGTAGCCCCCACTCGCCACAACTAGAGAAAGCCCGCGCACAGCAGCAAAGACCCAACACAGCCAATAAATGAATAAATATAAATGAGTAAATATAAATAAATTAATTAAATTAAATAAGTTCTAACCTCCCACCTTGACAAGTACACTTTCATGATGACCTGGAAGACCTGCTTCCAATTTAGATTTCTGTGATTCCTGGGAGTTTTGCAGAACAACTCTGTGTTGGGAGAGACAGCTCCACTCCCACCTTGGCCCCAGCCAGCAGCCCCACTTCCTACTGCCAGCTCCTTCTGCACTGCAAGGGACACATACCTATGGAGGTAGACACCGAGCCTCAACTCACATCCTGGTTCCATCTTCATGCCCTGCAAACAGCTGCCCCTTAGCCATCTTCAGGTATCCCTCCGGTCTAAGGGTGCACACACTAGTGACATGACCTACCCTGAGGAGAACAGGCCCAGGGCAGAGGCTTCTTGCATGGGCTGGGAGCAAGCTGGCGACCTTCTGGGCAGGGACCTCCGGAGTCACAGTTATGGGGCATGTGGTCTCGAAGGGGATGCCCAGGCTCATCTCCTTGGCCCTGCTGACTATTCCTCACCCCACAGGGAGAGGAATAGTAAGAGGAGGGCCAGAGCAGAGCCCTTGAAATCACCCAGCCAGGACACGGGCACCCCCTCCCTTGCCCAGGTTTAAAGGCGCTTATAAGATCCAGCCTTCCCTGGCAGCCTCCAGAGCTCGGGCCAGGGACTAGAACTGTCTTTCCATTGGAGGGCAGCTTGGACAATTCCCAAACAGGACTTTCAGTTACTTGTATTATTTATCTTGCTGGAAAAATTTAGTGCAGCTTGATCCCAACTTGTGGATTTCTGGAGATGGGGAAGGCAGAGAGGTGATGACAACAGCCTTTTTTGCTGGGTTTTTTTTTTTTTTTGGTTGGGTCTTTAAGCCAGTTTCTTCTCTGGAGGCATAGCCCTCCCCAAGTCAGCTGCCACGGGTCCCTGCCCTGTCTTCTCACCCTTAAGACAAAAAAAAAATGGGGTGACTAAGGGAGAAAGTGGTGAGGGGCCCTGGGCAGCCCAGATAAATCCAGTGGAGACCCAGGGACCAGCAGGGGCTGGGTGGGGGTGGGGGTGAAGGGCACTGCTCTCTCTGGCCAAGTTTAAAAAAGAACTTCCAACCCCACCCCTGCCACCCACAGATCGGCTTTGCTGTGCTACACAGGAGGGGACACTTGCACTTGTTGAGCCCTCACCAGGTGCCAGGGACTGTGCTAAGCGCTCTACATGCGTATTTGCATTTAATCCTTGCAGCCACCCTACCCTATGAGGTGGATTCTATTATTATCCCCATTTTACAGGTGGGGAAGTGAACTCAGAGATGAACTCCCTCACCCAAGGTCACACAGCAGGTAGAGGTGATGGAACCCAAGTCTAAGTGACCCCAGAGCCCCCATTCCTTCCACTATAGCACACTGCCTCCCAGAAGCAAGAAGCTGGCACAGAAGCAGAAGGGATGAAGGTCAGATATGAGAAAGAACTTCCTGACAATGATGGTATATGTGGTGAGAGGAAACAACGGAATTGGGAAACTAGACAGACACAGAAAGCCCCCCCTCCTGACTTGGGTCTTGGTCTGTCCATTGGCTTGGGATGATCTCTAGAAGGTCCACGGGGTCCTGGCTGGATCCAGATGGCAGCATCCTGATCTCCCTCCATTCTACAATCTGGGGTCCTCTGTTGTACCCCAACACAGCAGCTAGGCCCAAAGGCTGACTCTCCTTTGTGGCTCAGAGCTCTAAGCACTACATCTGAGCTGTCAACCCAGGACCTCCTTTTCCAGGAAGTCTTCCTTGAGGTCCTAGGAGGCAGGACCCCTTTCCTACAGGCCAAATTCCAACACAGAAGGTGCAAGTGCACCCACTTCTACAATAAGGCCCACTTCTGTGATCCCCTTCCCCATCTGGCTCTGGCACATGGACATGGAAAAGATCTATTCAGTCCCCAAGCTCTCTGGGTTCCCCAGGCCACCTGGACCAGCCCCTGCTCCCTCATGCCCCTCACCCCCACACAAGTGTATCCAGGGTGTGAATAGATGATGCAGGTGCCCTGGGGCACACCGGAAAACCCAGGTTCCAGCTCAGCTATGCAGAGGCCATTTAGGTCACCCCATCACCCCATCAGTGTAGGATGCTGCCCTGGATGAGGCCCGGGGCACGCTGAGTCAATGAGGTTCCTTACCTGGGGTCCTGCAGTCATCGCCCTCAACCTGCTCTCCTCCAGAAAACTGCGTCCCTCAGGCCCAGTTCTGCCCTTTCCCATCCCTCGCAGCCTGCTCCGGCATCAAGGAAAGCCAGCCGTGACCCTCTAAACTTCTCCAGAGTTTAGTCTTACTCGCTCCCTAGATGCCCAGCATCAGTGCGCAGAGCCAATAGGGATGTTCTCCCTGCCCCCTGGGGTCCCGCAGTTTTGAGACGAGGGCACAGGACTGGTGGAAGGGGCTGCTTTGTTCTCCCTCACTGCCCTCAAGGTCCTCAGCGCGGACCAGCCAGCATCGCTGACTTACCTGCGGGGCAGAGACGAACCTTCCGCGGCCACCTGCTCTCATCGCGTTCCGGAGCGCAGCTGCCTTGCGCTTGCCTGGGAGGGGGCGGGGCCCGGGCGGGGGCGGGGCCTGGGGGAGCGGAGGCCGAGCCCCTCCCTGAGTCTCGGCGGGGTGGGGCGGTCGGGTGTATTCAGGTGGGCAGAAACGGGGGGAGCATCCGGGCCACTAGGGAGGCTCTGGAGCTGTCGCTTTCCTGTGGGCTGGGAATTAGGATGCCTGGGTCCTGAGGACCTCATGAAAAGCCCTCCTTCAGGCAGCCTTTCCCAGGTGCCCTGGAGGCAGTGGCTCCATGTGAAGACCCCTCACCCGAAGACGCAAGCCCGGGAACCCCTCCTCGTCTGAGTTCCCCCTTCTATCTGAGCTCAGGAAAGCTCTCCCAACCTGGCAAGGTGGGTGCGAGATAGGACACTTCCCCTAAAGTCAGGGTCCCCCCCATCCAGGGGTCACCTGTGTAGGGGCTCAGGCCACTGAGGGGACTGTTAGGTGCCCAGGTTATCTTTATCTTCAATCTCTCTTTCAGCAACACAGCACCCTCCCTGCCCTCAACGCCAGCTCAGGTCTCTCAGCTGTCACTGTTTCGCCCTGGAATGACAGGCGTCCTGACTCGGTGCGTCCAGCCACATTCAAGGCCATTGAGCTTAGCACCCCTGGGCCCCGGCCCCCCTCCTCCTGCCCCCAGTCGCTAATTTTATTGACCTGTAAAAGGCACGTTGCTGGCAGGGGAGATCACAACTGAAGGTGAAGTGGGGAGCACAGGAGCAGAAGAAGGGGCCCCGGGAGGCAGAGATGGGACAGGAGGGAGGAGAAGGGTGACTCCTGGAGCCAGGGCCAAGGAACACTAGAGATTAGCAGGAAGAGAGGCCCTGGGAAAGAGGGGTACACTCCCTGGGGGAGTGGAGGCCAAAAAGACTGGTACTGGGATGTCAGCCCTCAGTCGGAAAAGAGGCAGACTGAAGAAAGATGCTGGGAGAAGGGAGCAGGCATTATTTCCCATCTACCCTTAGGCAGGACCAGGGATGCAGCCAGAGGGAAGGAGTTAGATGGCAGGAAGGACTGCCATCCTGCTCTCAAATCTCTGCCCTAGCCCCCTCCCTTCCTCTTGAAGGTGACTCCTGCCTGCTGGGCCTCTTACTACAGAAATAGCCCTTTCCCTGAAGAATCAACCTAGATCTTGCCTTTCTTTTTCTTTCTTTCCTGTTAAAATGAGAACAGAAAATTTAGGCCTTTATAACTCCCCCCCACCCCACCCCCATGCCTACCTGAGCCTTACCCCTCAAATCCTGGATCCCAGCCTCTTCCCAGCCCCGGGAAGGTGACCTGGGGGCTAGGAGAGGATGGGGGGGGCACTGGGGTTTGAGCCTATTATGGGGTGGAGGAGGCCAGAAGGCCTTACATTCTCGATGGCTCTCAAATTTAGACTTTAGATGCTCTCTCCGAATCAAGGTTACATGATAGCCATAAAGAGGGGTGTTTAAAATAAAAAAGCTTTTAACGTTAGAAATACAGTACAGGGACTTCCCTGGTGGAACAGTGGTTGAGAATCCGCCTGCCAATGCAGGGGACACAGGTTCAGTCCCTCGTCTGGGAAGCTCCCACATGCCACGGAGCAGCTAACCCTGTGCACCACAACTACTGAGCCTGCACTCTAAAGCCCGCAACTACTGGGCCCATGCGCCGCAACTACTGAAGCCCTCATGCCCCAGGGCCTGCGTGCCTCAACTACTGAGCCCATGTGCTACAACTACTGAAACCCATGCGCCTACAGCCTGTGCTCCACAAGAGACACCACCACAATGAGAAGCCTGTGCACCACAATGAAGAGTACCCCCCACTTGCTGCAACTAGAGAAAGCCTGCATGCAGCAATGAAGACCCAAAGCCACTCAAAAAAAAAAATAGTTATGTCAGTTATACCTCAACACATCTGTTTTTAAAATACCACACATTTTCTACACTTTTCTACTTCTTTATTTGTAATTTATAGAGGATCTCAAAAAATAGAAGTGACCTTGGCAGGGAAGGAACGTTGAAGCCAAGGGAAACTGTGGTGATGCCTCGTACAGTGTGGCCATTCTCCTGCCTTAGTTTCCCTCCACCAGCCCCATCCAGTGCATACGAAGGTGTCTGTGTACATGTAAGGGGGTCTGGGATGAGCTGTGGCTCTCTAGATCCTTAGTGTGGGAGTCCGAGCCAGCCTGGGTGTCCGGGGATCCTCTGTGGCTGGTCAGCCAGGAGCCTGGAGCTGGTGACTCCAGAGGGAGGGTTTGGACCCAGGCTTTGCCCAGGAGATGGTGGCTGCTGTGGATTCTCCTGCCCCCTGCAGGCTGCAGTGGGCACTGCAGGGGCCAGGTGGTCAGTCCAGGGAGAAGTCAGCCTGGGCACAGTGCTGCACATAGTCGAAGTCAGGTACAGTGAAGGGCACGCGGGACCACTGCTTGGACTGGACCCGCCCTTGCGGTGTCTCCAACAGCATCTTGCAGATTTTGAGCACTGGCAGCTTCACTGACTTGTAGATCATCTGAAGACCCCAGCTCTGGGGGTGGGACAGAGATGGCCAGGTCTGGGTCTCTGTCCTCAGACTGGGCTTCTCTCCTCAAGTTGGAGTTCATGAATGCTGGACCTGTGTCTCCCACCTCAGCCTGAAAGCTATCTCTCCCATCACACTGTGGGCTCCCTAAGACAGGGTGGAACTCCTCTCCTCAGATTAAGAGCTCCTGGGGCAGGGCTGTCTCCCCCATCCCAGTGAGGGTGCCCTGACAGCAGAGGCTGGGTCTCCTCTCTCGGACTGAGGACTCCTCAAGCCTAGAGCTAAGGGCCACGGCCCCAGCACTTACCTCCCCACAGTTACTGCAGCTAATGACACCCCCCGGCCTCCAGTCCTTGAAGACTCTGTTGATGACCACAGGCTCCTGGGAGGTTTTGTAGTAGATCCTGGAGAGGAACGGGAATGGCCACAGCCCTCGTGAGCCCCGCCCCCCAGCCCAGCCCCAGCTCTCACGCTCTGTTGAGCCTCTGCCTGGGCCTTGGGCCTTTCTGCCCATGGAGAGGCACAGAGATGTTGGCCTATGCTGCCTCCCCAGTGCCCTCTGCTGCCCAAGTTCAGGCCTCAGCACGACCCAGCTGGATGATTTCAACGTCTCCCAACAGCTCTCCCTGCCCCATCCTTCCACTCCATTCCATCCTCACTCTCAACCCCACATCATCCTTCCACCAACCGCCAGAGTGATTCTCTACAAATGTACATCTGACCCTGACGTTCCCTTGCTCAAAATCCCTCTAAGATTCCTCACCGCCTCAGGACAAACACTAAACGCTCAGGCCTGACCTTCAAGGTCCTCCACAGGCTAGTCTGTGTTCCTTCAGAATCTCATCCTTCAGCATCTCTTCCACTCAAGTCAACAGAATTACTCCCATTGCATCATCCCTGCCTCTCCTCATTTCACATTCCAACCCAGTGCATCCTTCAAGACAAGACCTAGTTGAAATGCAGGGGACACGGGTTCGATCCCTACCCCAGGAAGATCCCACATGCCACGGAGCAACTAAGCCCGCAAGCCACAACTATTGAGTCTGTGTGCCACAACTACTGAAGCCCGTGTGCCTAGAGCCCGTGCTCCGCAAGAAGAGAAGCCACCACAATGAGGAGCCTGCGCACCACAATGAAGAGTAGCCCCAATCACTGCAACTAGAGAAAGCCCATGTGCAGGAACGAAGACCCAACGCAGCCAATAAACAAACAAACTAATTAAAAAAAAAAGAAAAAGAAATGCTACCTCCTCAAAGGAGAGAACCTGTGTGAAGATCCTTGGCACAGTAATAAATATTTAATGAATAGATGGAGGATGGGGGAAGGTTACCCTCTAGAGGGTGGAAGATGAGGGGATAGCTCAGGAAAACTAGTCCCTCTTGATGTCTTCAAAGTAGGCAGGACCACCTGGTCAGAGAATCAAGATCCCACATGCTGCAGGGCAATCTAAGCTTGCGAGGCACAGCTACTGAGCCTGTGTGCTGCAACTAATGAACCCGTGCACTCTGGAGCCCACGCATCACAACGAAGAACCCGAGCCCTGCAACGACAGATCCCGAGTGCCATACCCAAGATCCGATATGGCCAAAAATAAATAAATAAATATTTCAAAAAAAAAAAAAAAAAAAGGAAACAAAGTAGGTAGGACCAGGGGGCCAGTTTGTGGTCCCTCAGCATTTGGCATCCTGAATTCCAGCTCTTGCTCAACCACACAGTGGCTGTGGGAGCTTGGGCAAGTCACTTAGCCTCTCTGAGCCTCTCTTTCCTCACCTGTAAAGTGGGGTGATAGTAAGACCTGTGTAATCAGACTACTGTGAAAATGCACACTTGGTGGTTGTGAAAATGCTCTTTAACCTTCCAAGCCCTCAAGGCACTGTCTGGATGAGAGGGTTTCTCCATTCCCCATCACACCCCCTCCTCTGTCCCCACTCCCACCCCGCCGGCCCCTTCCACAGTTCTCACGAGAAGTTTGGGTTCACGTTGACGTGGTGGGTACCCTCCACCCTCCGCAGGTCACTTCCATAGCCCACGGGCATTGAGCAGTTGATGCAGAGGAGCTGCACATGCTCCGCCGGGAATCTGCGCCGCCGACTCTCCCGCTGGGCTGCCCGGGCTGCCCGCGTGACCAAGGCTGCCTGTTGTAGATCCCGGATCTGGGGTGGGAGGGGACACGGGGCATGGCTGGGGCCTGAGAGACCTGACCCCAGCAATGCTCCCAAAGACCTCAGATTATTAGCACCCAGAAGGGACTTCCCCAACCATCCCTAGAGCTTTTAGAAGCAGCTCTGCGGAAAAAGATATGGGGGTGGAAAAAAAAACACGAGAGGAAGGCAAGCCTTTTTGCTGAATCTTTACCCTCTCTTTGGAGAACTTCATGCAAAGCGACTTCTTTTAATCCAACATAGGGGCTCATTAATAATTATGCTGGGACGACAGGAGGAAACAGGGACCATCCTGAACAAGGCTGGATGATGGCAACCTCGCCTCAGGGGAACTGATTTAAGCTCTGGTTCTGGGCTTATTTTGTGGATGTGTCTGTTTGTTTCCCTGCTGCCTGGTTCCAGAAGGGCTGTAAGGCGGCTCTCACAGATACACAAAGTATTTGGTGATGAGAATATATCCAAAGCCCTGAATAAGGCCTGTTTCCATGGCATTTTGGAGAACAGCCATTGCCTTCCCTGGCAGCCTCACCCACAGCCTCTACCTTTCCCTTCATTCAGATCTTCCTCAGGTGGGCCAGGCTAGCCCCCCAGAGGAAGCGGGACCAGGGGAGTGTATGTGTGTGCAGTCAGAGACCTTCCAGGCAGAGCGTCCTTGGTCCCCTTCCCCACAGGGTACTCAGGCTGCCCACAAACCTTGGCTTGGTACTCAGCCTGGTCCATCTCCTGCACAGCGGTCACTGCGCGTTCCATCAGAGTCTCCAGCACCTCGTTGGTCATCTCCCGCTTCAGCTCCCGACTACCTTGGGCTGCCACAAATGAGTATACGCTTTGGCTGGCCCGGGCACGGCCCCTTGCCTGGGGAAAGAGAAAACAGAGGGGCCTGAGTGGGGCTGGGGTCTCACACAGCATCCTTTGAGGGCTGTTTTGGGGAGGGATGCTTTGGGCACCTGGACCATGGAGATCTCATTGGTCAGGAGCCCATAGCGCACTACCACATTGCACTGGGGGATGTCCAGCCCCTCCTCTGCCACACTTGTAGCCACCAGGAGGTTCAGGGTACCAGTCCGGAACTTGTGGATCACTTCTTGCTGGTCCCTCTTGGGGGCAGGGGGAGAAAGAGGATGGTAAATGAGGTGGGTTCGGGCCTATCCTCCTGCCAGCCCAGCCTCTCCTGGTTTAGCCCTTTTACTCACAACCTTGGTCCCTTTCCCTACGAACCCTGAGTCCCCACCTCTATCTTCAAATACCCCCAGGAGTTTGCTCATCTTCCCAGGTAACCATCTAATCCCTGTCTCCCTTAGGAGTCCCTAAAGGTCCCTGCCCCTCTACTCTAGGAGATCTCAGGACCTACTATTCTCATGCAAGGGACCCCAGACCCCTGATTCTCTGTCCTGAGGACACCACTCACCTCTCCCCACATATCCCCAAGCCTCTGCCTCTCTTCCCCCAGAGACCTCCGGAATGGGGGAACCTTCAGAACTGGGGATCTCCGTGTCTACCTCTCTCCCCTCCCCCAGCTCTCTGCCCTCTGCCTGGAGATAATCAGTCCCCCATTGCTCTGTGCTGAAGAGTCTGTGCCCTCCCCTTCTCCACTAGGGAACTCCCCACCCTCCGCTCCTTTCCGCAAAGCCCACACCTGAGTCATCTGGATCGTCTGAGTCCTCTGGCTGCTGTTCCCAGCCCCAATCAACAGCTGGGGCCTGATGGCCACTGTCTGCAGGCCTGGCTGCTGCTGGAGCCACAGCAGGAGGGAGTGAGCACTCTGGCGGGTTCGGGTGAAGATGATGCCCCGGGGGCTGTCAGGGCTCCTGAACTGCTTCTGCAGGATCTCTTCCAGCACCTCCAGTTTCGGGTTCTCTGGGCCACGAGTTGCCAGGCGGGCCAGTTCATTCTTGTGGTCTGCCAGAAAAGCCCAAAACAGAGGCACAGGACTCAGGCATGGAGGTGGGCAAGGCATGGGTTGGGGTTGGGGGACCCATGGGGATAAGATTACAGGGGTATGGGGTCGGGGGGAAGGGCTGAGGATACCTGCCTCCTGCCTAATTCCCCTGAACGGCACCAAAAGCACATTTAAGGATATCCTCTGCCTGCCCAGCCCTAAGGCTAGCCAGCCCTACATCAGGCGCCTACAGTGTAGAATAACTTGCTCACATACCTCATCCAGCACCTTTCTTCAACCCAGCTACCAGGATGACCCTGGACCTTTTCATGCTAATCTTTGCTCCCAGGGATTGACTCAACCTCAGGTCTCTTCAGAAAGCTGCTTGCCCTCCAGCCTGTGCTGAGGCCTTCTCTAGCCTTACATTTCACCCTCTGACCACCTCACTTTCCCAGTTTAAAGGTACCACACATCCCAAACTTTCAAGGACCGTCCCAATTAAACGGTTTTTAAAAAAGTCTTTGTCAGAAACATGAATTAGTTTTTACATCTATGCAAAACTTCGCAAATGCGAGCATATTATCTTTTGTCATATCCACGGCCTTGACGTTTGGTTATAAAATTAGGGCCCCAGTACCCTCGCTGGCACCTTCCCCACCCACCCGTGCCCTGGCTGGCCTCTGACCTCTAGTTCAGTTGCGAGCCTCACCATCAAACAGCGCCAGCAGCCAGCGCTCGGCACGCAGGATCTGGGTCTTACTGGCGCGCTCCCCGTCGTAGAAATCCCGCAGCGTGCCCAGGGCATCTACCGCACGGACCGTGTCGTGGATGAGCAGCGCGTCGTTGTAGCGACGCAGGTGAAGCGCGTACACCCGCCGGTCCTGGAGACCCGCCTCAGCCGCTGCGGGAGGGCGGGGTTCGCCGGGTCTGAGCGGCCACGCCCCTCCAGGGCCTACTTCCGCCTAGACTACGCCCCCGAAAGGCTCCGCCCAGGCTGGCCCCGTCCCGGGCCGCCCCAGCAGCCTAGCTCTCCCCTAGAGCGGCCCTCCTCACCATCCTGGCTCAGCTCCACTACTTGCTGCTCGTAGGTCTGGGTCCCAAAGTCCCGTCTCAACTCGGGCATCTCCAGATGGTCGTGGATTTGGTCCATGAGCTCCTTCAGCCTGTCGCCAAATGGGTCCTGGACGAGAAGAGTGAGGGTGTGAGAGGATTCGCGCACACACACCAGGGGAATGGGCACCCAGTGGGGACGCTGATCTCCGGGTGAAGCTGCGCCGCTACTGCGAGCACATGGGAGCTGGAGAGGAGGGAGCCCTAGACGGAGGCCATGGGGTGTGAAAGGAGTCCTGGCTGGAGACAGGGGTCGGGGTCCTGCTCCGCCTGCGTCCTTGACTTGTGGCCTGAGCGCACTGATGTCTAGACCTTGTCTAGCCCTGTCATAGCAGTCACCAGACAGTGTCTGCACCGCAGGAGAGAGCTTGGAACAGCCTCAGCACAAAGTGCGCCACCTTTATGATTTGCAAAGCATGCCCAGGGTTTTGAGAGATGCCCACTGTGGCACCTGAGTCAAACGGAACAGCAGGCTGAGGGCATGGGCTGTATCTGCCCCACCGCACAGAAAGGAGAAATGGAGGTTGAGACGAAAGCAAATAAATAACCTGAAACGGCAGAGTTAGTGAGGGTGGAGTCCGAGCTCAACCCCAGGTGGCCTAACTTCACACCAGACCCCACCCCCTGGCCCTGGCCCTCCCCACTCCGCACCTCGGTGCGCCTGTGGCAGAGGTCATACTGTTTGCAGGGCTGCTGGCTGTGCTCCTGCAGCTGGGAGCGGTAGTCCTGGGGTGACATGATGCGCCACGTGTCCAGGTTGGCACAGAGCTGGAGTGACAGAGAGGGGTTCACTGGAATGGGGGGGGGTCACTGTGGGGTCGTTGCGCAGAGAGCTTTGTGGCAGGATGGGCTGAGGCAGGGTCACTGGGAGTGGGGATCATGTATGTGACAAATAGCGGTTGCCCTCCCTCTCTATGCCCAGTGCTCTTCTAGTTACTGGGGATACAGAGCATCTTACACTGGCGTTGGGGAGACCGATGATAAATAAGTAAAGAGTAACAGAATAAGAGAATTTCAGATAAGTGTTAACTAGCTCTGAAAAAATAAAATTGGATGATGTGAGTGCAGTGATGATTAGGGAAGACGCTGAAGAGGTGACATTTAAGCTGTTTCCTGAATGACAAGAAAGAGCCAGGCAGGTAAAGTGCAGGCTAAAGGCATTCAGGGCAGAAGAAATAGCAAGTGCAAAGGTTCTGAGATGAGGGCAAGCCTGACATGCTCAAGATACAGAGAGAAGGCCAGAATAGTGGGAATGGGGGGGGGGGGGTGCAGGAAATGAGGGTGGGAGGTAGGAGGGGCTAGATCACGTGGGACTTTGTAAACCAGAGTGGACGTGGGAGGTTATTCTAAGAGCAACAAGAAGTCATTGGAGGCTGGAGCTTAGGTGGGGAAGGGGCCGGAACCCTGCCTGGGGGAGCCTGGGGAGGGCTGATGGGCATGGGGTGGGGTAGGGCAGGGCGGGTCAGGGAGATTTCTGGTGGGAGAGTCACAGGGGCCAAGCTGACCTGTAGGACGTGGTCAATGGCCCCATCGAGGGTGGAGGCCCCGCCAGTGCCTGGGGAGGCTGTGAGACCCAGCACCTGTGGCAGCGGCCGTGTCCTGTGGAGTTTAAGCTCTAGGTACCGGCTCAGGATGACGTTGTAGACGGTGTCTTTGTGCGTGTGGTGACACTCATCTACCACCAGCAGGGAGAAGGCTGGGGGCACACAAGAAAAGGTTATGACCTAAGTTCGCAAAGTCCTTCCTCCCATAAGCTTTGTTTCAGGTAGTCCCCACAACTCATTTGAGAATTCCTTCTCCCTTCACAGCGTGCAGCTGGGCCCCAGAGAACGGGTCAGGCAGGGATGATTTATCTCCATCTTACAGATTAGTAAACTGAGGCTCAGCTGGGGGAAGGGACTTGCCCAAGATCCTGCACTCTAGCCAGGTCTGTTGCTACTGGGGTGTATGCTGGGGTTTGGTGAATGGGGAACCCCTCATCCCAGGAAATGTCCCGACACTTTTACTAGAACAGGAGCCCTGGGGTTGGCAGGCAGGGTGCCTCGGGGCCGCACACCTTCCCCTACCCAAAGCCCTCACCGTTGAGTTCCACGTGCTCCTCCTCCTCCGGGCTGGTCAGTGCCTTCTGCAGCAGCTCAGCTGTGCAGATGAGCAGGTCATGCTGCCGGGCCATGTGGCCAAAGCCAGCTCGTGGCCCCATGTCCCCACTCAGGGTTGTGATGGTCCAGCGTCTGTCCAGCATGCGGCTGAACTCCTCGCGATGCTGGGTCACCAGGTGCACCTGGGGGTAGAGAATGAGATGAGTAGAGGAAGCTGGATCAGGGCCAGGGGGAGGGGGGAGCAAGGTGACCCCCAGGACGTGGCTGGGTTCTGGAGTGGGTGGAAATTCAGGTGCGCTTAGAGATGGTCACAGCTGCTTTGGAGTTCTGGAAGGTCCTGAGAGGCACCTGAGGGGTTGAGACGCTGCTGCGGGGAGGGCAGGACACTCACCCTGTTGACCAATACAACCACCTTGGCTCTGTCCACAGTCTCTAGATGCCTCTTGGCCACATAAGCGGCCGCCCTGGTCTTCCCGGAGCCCGTGGGCAGCCATATGATGATATTCTTGCCCTCCAAGGCGGGCATGATCACCTCCCACTGGTAGGGTCGCAGCTCCATTCTGGAAATGGCAGGGAGCTCAGACCGCTGGCCCTCCTGGCCGCCTCCCAGGCCCTGCCTCCCTCAGAGCCACTCCCCACTCCTGGCCAGCTCAGTCGGGTATAGGGAACTCCCTGTGCCCACGGCTCCATCCACTTGAAGAAGGGGGCAGGGCAATGGTGGGACCTACCGGAAACCTGATCTGGGCAGGAGGAGAGGCCGAGAATCGCAGACCTTACCTGCCCCGTGCCGGCTGGCCGCGGAGCACTTGCAGCTCTGCCGGCTTAGCCCAGATGCTGCTGGGCTCCGCTGAGAAGGAAATGGAAACTGAAACTGAGAGGGAGGAGCCAGCCCAGCAGGGATGAACCTAGAAATCTCCCTTCGCTGCCCCTCAGAAAAATCCTTCTGCGCTTCAGGGGGCCGGAGGAGGGGGTATGTAGGTGGGGAGGGGCAGAGGTGGGGGAGAGACATGCTGCTGACTGCAAGGCACCCTTTCTTTTCCTCCTGGGTTCTGCGAGCCCCTCCCCCAGGAGCAGTCTTCACTTGGACCAGGAGCAGCCAGCAGGGAGAAGTGGGGGGCTGCAGCCTGGCAGGCCCCATCACCCCAGGGGCGCGGGACAGGCATGAGGCTTGCTGGGAAGGGCAGGCCCCAGCTTGCAGGTGATATTGGCGGAACAGGGTCAGCCTGCTAAGGCCTGGGATTCTACTGAAGAAACAATCACACAGAGAAAAAAAAAAAAACGAAACTTTATTGTTCCCTCCGAGGGATTAATGCCAGGAAGTGAATGGTCCCCATGGCCCCCACCCCTGGGGGACAAACAGAACAGGGCAGGATGAGGCATGGCCCCTCCAGTCCAGGTTGAACTTCCAAGCCCTGAAGCCCCCTCACTCAAGCTAAAGCTGGCGATCCTGCCCTTGAAGAAACAGTGACCTGGGCCAGGTGCACAAAACTCCATAGCTTGGGGGAGTGTGTGTGTGTGCGCGCGCGCGCGCGTGTGTGCGTGCGTGCATGCGTGTGTGTGTGTGTGTGTGTGTGTGTGTGGTGGGCAGTGGTGGCAGGGAGAAGGGGGAGCAGGCCTGGGGGCTACCAGGGCTGGGCAGGGTTTATCCTCCGGCCACCAGCCACTCCCAGAGGGGCTGGACCCCAGACCTGGGAGACCCCTTCCCAACGTCACACACAATGAAGGGTGGGGCAGAGCTACAGGCTTGGGGGTGCCCCAGCGCCCAGAAAGGGCTGCAGGATCAGGGGCTGGAGGATCCCTGGCTGGAGTGTCTCAGACGGAGGGGGGCCTGGGCACAGAGGCACCCCGGGGATCAGATCAGAACCCGAGGGGCAGACACGTCAGGCTGAGGCCAAGGTCCAAAGCCGCACTACTTGTCAATGAGCCCGCCCTCCTTGAGCTTGAAGTAGAAGAACTTCTCCAGGGCGCTGGCGCAGCGGCAGTACTCGCTGTCCGGGGGGTTGTACTCGCGGCAGTTGGCGATGACCCGCTGCAGGTCGGCCACAAAGAGCTTCCGGGTCACGTAGTAGCGGCTGCGCAGCCTCTCTGTCATGGTCTTCAGGTCTGGGCAGCAGGAGAGAAGGGCACGCCTTTCAGAGGCTGCGCGGCCCAGGGAGCCGGAGCAGGCGCGGGAGGAAGGGCGTGGAACAGAGGGTCCTCACCGATGGGGAAGCGGATGACTTCGTAGTAGTCTGGGGCCTCCGACTTCTTCACGGGCTCCATGAAGGGCCAGGCGCTGGGATGGGACTGCAGAGGAGAGCCAGGCTGAGGCCAGGCCCACTGTGCCACCCCCACCCTGGGTCAGAAAGCCACAGCCATTGGCACAGGGACCCCCAGCAGGGAGCCTGGTCTCCCCACCTTGATCTGGGCCAGCAGGTTTTTGAGGGTCATGTAGAGCTGGTCCGGGTCCTTCAGCTCCTTGCTGGGGCCAGAGGGACAGAGTCTGAGGCTCCTGGGCCCTCTGCCTCCCCGTCCCTCCTCCCATCCTTCCACACAACACTCACCCTTTCTCCTTCCCCAGCGGCTTCCAGCCCGTCTCTCCTGCAAAGCGGGGAGTGGGGAGGACACCCCTAAGAATGCCTGTCCGCACCCCAAGCGGGGCGCCCCCGTCCCGCCAAGAGCCCTGCTCACGAATGCCTGGGACGCTCTCCACAGGGACCTGCCGCACGCCCTCCTTGAAGCAGCTGAGCCCGGGGTAGACCTTTCGGATCTGGGCCTGTTTGCGCTCAATCAGCTTCTTGATGATCTGAGGGTAGGAGGGGTCTGAGGGGCCAACCCAGCTCCGGCAACCACCCCCCAGGCTACAGCCAGGCCCCCCCAATTTCCCCTAAGAGGCAGAGCAAGGACCGAGACCCTGGCCCGTCCCACCTCACGTGTGCACATGCATGTACATGTGGTACCCATCCACATGTCTACCCGCAGGTGCACACATGTGCATGAAAAGCCCCCCTGGAGACGTGCACGTGTGTGTGAGGGCATGCATGCACACGTGCACACGCACACACACCTCCTTCTGCTTCTTGATGATGTGGGACAGCTCCGTGTAGGGGATTCGAGGGTTCAGCTCACACTCCATCAGTGTCGCACCCTCGTAGTCCTTGATGTAGCCCAAGTAGCGGCTCTTGGGCACCTTGATATCCTTGGAGAAGCCCTAGGGAGTGAAGACTTATGATCAACCCATCAGCAAGACTTTCCCAACTTGAATCTGTCCCTGGAACGTATCCAGGCAGGCTGCCCCTACGACTCACCCCCAAGAAACTCCCAGTTCTCCCAGCCTGCCTGGCTGCCCTAGAGAGCCCTATCCTTCCCTGGGGCAGCAGCAGGAGGGAGGAAGACAGCTGTGAAGGACGTCCCCGCAGGTGTGGAATGGGAGAGGACACGAAGGGACTCCCAGGCCCTCTGCATCGGGGCTAAGACGGAATGCCCCGTCCCCAGGCAGTGGGCACACACAGGGTGAGGCGAGGGTCACCTGCTTTTTGAAGTAGCCAATGGCATACTCGTCGGCGTACGTGAGGAAGTAGAGAATGTTGTGTTTGATGTGATACTCCTTCAGGTGGTTCATCAGGTGAGTCCCATAGCCCTGCGGGGGAGGGGGGGCAGGGCTTTTTAGGAAGGAGGGGGCTGGCCTGCGGCTAGAGAGGTCTCAGGAGGGTGGGGAGAGGGGGGCAGGGACGGGAGGGAGCTGGCTGGAAAGGAGGTGGGAATAGCCAGGGGATCCAAGTCAGGTGGGAGGAAAGGCGACTGGCAGAGGAAGGGGAGTTTATGGGGAGAAAAGCGAAGGCTGCTGGATTTCTAAGCGCTTACTCTGGGCCAGGTTCGATGCTTGGTTCTTTACAGACCAATCCTCAAGTTAACCCATGAAACAGCTGTCATTACCTTCATCTTACAGAAGAAAAAACTGAAACTCAGCTATGTTAGGAAACATGTCCAAGTCAGGCAGTCAGCCACTGCAGGGAGGGCCTGGATCTAAACCCAACCAGGAAGCTGTGGTCCACCGGCAGCTAGTTCCCAGTCCCCGGGCCTCAGAACTGGAGGAAAGGGGAGGGGGAATCACAAGGGCCCCACTCATTACACCATCGGAACCCCAAAGAGACACTGTCTTCCACACACACCAAGACCAATGAGGCACCATGCAGCTCTGGGTTATGTAAAACAGGACAACCACAAAATTCTCCGGCGGTCCAGTGGTTAGGACTCTGCACTTTCACTGCCGAGGGTGCGGGTTTGATCCTGGTCGGGGAACTAAGATCCTGCAAGCCTCGCGGCGTGGCCAAAAATAAATAAATACCATAAAATAAAGTGGCTGCACCATTTTAAAAAATAAGTAAATAAAAATAAAACAGGACACGGGACTCCCCTGGCGGTCCAGTGGTTAAGACTGAGCTCCCAATGCAGGAGGCCAGGGTTTGATCCCTGGTCAGGGAACTAGATCCCATATGCCGCAACTGAAGATCCCATACGTGGCAACTAAGACCTGGTGCAGCCAAATAAATAATAAATAAACAAATAAATATTTTTTCTTAAAAAAAGGAGTATTTAAAAAAATAAAAAATAAAACAGGACAACCAGGGGCCCTACTCATGGGTCTGCTGTGACAATTAAAGGACAGAAGCCAGGACTATCACCCGGCACAGGGCTGTTGTGAAGATTAACTCCCCAAAGTATGTAAATGTGCTTGTGATGAAGGAAACACAGGTCCATTTAAAAGTGTTACTGTAAACCTGCAGAGTTCTCATGACAAAGAAAAAGCATTTTTTTCCTACGCCTTTAACTCTGTGCCTGTGTGAGATGGTGGAGGTTCACTAAACGCACATACATTGTCATCATTTCACGAGGTATGTAAGTCAGATCATCAGGCTGTACACCTTAACCTTATACCGCCCTACCTGTCAGTTATATCTCAATAAAACCAGAAGAAAACAGAAGTGTTACTGATTCTTGGGCGCCATATGTCAACAGGTGTGTTCTTAATGCAGTTCTTAATCAAAGCACAACGGCCACCTTGTGGGGGTGTGAGGAACTGTCTCGCCATTAAGAGAAGGGCTGGGAGCAGCTGTGTCGTTTCTGTGTTGCTCTGACCTGGTCCAGCCGCAGAACCAGGGGGTTGGATGGAGCTGGCACTAGGGGCACAGACTCACCTTGACCTGCTCGTTTGACGTGACAGCGCAGAAGACAATCTCTGTGAAGCCCTGGGTGGGAAACATGCGGAAGCAGATCCCACCAATGACCCGCCCGTCCTTGATCAAGGCCAGAGTCTTGTGCTTCCTGAGGGGAGAGGGGTCAGGTCACAGGCCCTACCTGTCCCCCAAAGGCTCCCCAGGAACCCACAGCCCTGGAGGCCTGAGCTGTACACAGTGCTGGAAACTAAGGAGCAAGAATTGCCCAGGGGTGGAGGAAGAGGCCCAGGGAGCAGTGGGGAGGCCAAGGAGGAAGCGCCTGGGTGTGGTGGCCCGGGGTTGGGCTCTCTTGGGGACGCACGGGTCAAAGACGAGGCGGGCGATGTACTCCTTGGGCATGCGCGGCAGCTGGTGGGAGAAGACATTCTGCAGCCCCACGAGCCACAGCAGCACCCGCCGGTTGGCCTTGGGCGTGAGCGAGTTGCCGATGACGTGGAACTCGATGATGCCGCGGCGCTCCTCCAGGCGGGCGGTCTCGTCCCGGGCGGCGTTGGCTGACAGCAGGCTCGTCTGGGCACCGGAGGAGGGGTGGTGAGCCGGGGTCTCGGGTGGGGACCCCCCCGCCCCCGCAATCAGTCGTGAAGCCGGGCCGCCCACCTCGGGCCCGAGCATGGCTGCGGGGTCAGTGATGGTGAGCATGACCTCGTTGACCAGCTCCATGGGGATGTCGCCCATCACGCGAAGCCGCTTGGCGTCCTCCAGGGTCAGGTTCTCTGGGAGCTTCCTCTTCTCGCCTGCTGAGGAAGTCGGCAAGGTCTCCCAGGGACAGCAAGAGAGGCTGGGGAAGGGTGCACGCGGGGCAGAGGTCAGGGGTTAAGCACCCACCGGGCATAGGCTCAGCCCCTCCGGAATCCAGGCTCAAGGAGCTGTTGCTGCCCCCACCCATGGTGGGGCTGAAGATGGGGGCGCTGGGAACCACCGCAGCGCTGACCGTAGCTGAGAGAGAGACACGAAAAAATCGGGGGATGGAGGTCAAAGGTGCTGGTGTCCTGCAAAGGGACCCGGGCTCTCCCACCCCCAGCTGAGCCCTCCTGCACTTCCGCACGCTGCCAATCACAGCCCTTCCTCCGCTGCAGGGCTGAGCTCAGCCAGGAGGGCCGAGCAGAGAGCCTGCTGCGTGCGGCACGTACCTGGCCGGGGCACCAGCTGGGTTCCCTCTGAGGGAGGCATGGTGAAGCCCGACTCCCAGATCGGAGAGTTTGCCCCGTAGATCTCCTCCTCCAGCATGGACAGGAATCTGGGGGGAGGGTACAGTCTGTGCCACAACTCTGTCCTCCAACCGAGGGAGCAGCCTGGGCCAGACACCCAAGGGACTGGAGGCTGCCCTCAGGGAACTGGGAGACACAGCCTCTGCCTTCAGACGAGGGGAGGCACAGCTCCCTGCCTCCTGGGAGCCCCTTGTTGAAGGCAGGAGGACAGGATGATCTGGAACAGAGACCAGAGGCCACGGTGAACAGCACAGGGAGACCAACACCATCCTGTGCTGTGTGCCAGGCAGGGCACCCAGTCACCCGGGGCCTCAGTATCAAAATGTGATTCCACCCTCTCCTGCCACCTCTTACTCCCACCTGGTGGCAGGAGGAGCACAGGAGGGCTGGATTAGTCGGGAGAGGCTTCTTGAACTGGGTAGCCATGAGCCGGGTTTAAGATGAAAACAAAGTACGGCAGAGTAGAGAAAAATCTTACAGAAAGGACTAGGACAGGGATGAAAAGCGGTTTCATCTCAAGTGTAAAGTCTCGGAATGCTGTGGTGAGAAGGATTCTGAACTGTATCCACGCCCCATGGGAAATAATCATGTCTACCAAGGGCGTGGGTGGGGTATTAGTACCTGTCACCCCCAGACTAGTACATAAAAAGGCAAAGAGCTAGCAAATTCTATCTGGGCCTTGGGCAAGTCTCCCAGGCAGAGGCCCAGATCCCAGAAGGTTCATGGAGAGAGAGGAAGGACCAGTCCAGGAATCCTTCCTAGAAAAAGGAGGACCCCAGGGAGGATGTGAACGTGGTGTAAGATCCTAACGGGCCAGAATGAGCCTTACTTGGGGAAGTGGGTGAGGATGAGGGTCCTCTTCTCGGGCACCAGCTTGTCCTTCTCCACCCGGAACTTCTCCAGCAGCTGTCGCCGGGTAACGGTGAAGATGGAGCGGAGAAGGCTTCGTCCAAAGACGTGAGTGGTCTCGTACCGGGGAAGGCTATCGCAGCTCTGGGGCACGTGGCAATAACAGAGCCACCTGCAGGAGTGTGGACGTGGTAAGTGAGAGTAGAAACCAAGCTCGAGCTGGGCCTACAAGCATCCCCCGTGCTGCCCTCGCTGGACCTACCTAGTGTAATTGACCTTGTAGGTAGCCACATCCTCGGCCTGAGACCTCTGCCGAAACTGGGCAGGCGTCTCAAGCTTCCAGTAGTTAAGGCAGAGCAGGAACATCTTGGAGAGCTCGAACATTGTCTGCCGCTCCCGGGGAGCCAGGTGACTAAACTTGTACTGCACAAAGTTCAGCACACCCTGGTGGGGGGGAGGGGGGTGTCGGGGGTAAAACAGGGGAGGAAGTAAGAGCAGCTAGCAAGGTCCTCATCCTTAGGTGCTTCCTGAGAGCAGGGGGCTCTCTGGAGCTTTCCCTCTGGAGCTGTCTGTGAGGAGAAATTGCACCCCATCCCACCTCCATGCCCACTCTGAGGCTGGCACAGAGCACCCTCCTGTCTCTGAACCTCTCCCCTGTTCTTAGCTTGGGGTAGGGGGGTGGATAACACAGGCTCCCCACTCCTCCAAAATGCCCCGATCCTCTTACCACCTTCCTCATCCCACCTGCTCAATATTAGGCTTCTCAAATGGGGGGCTGCCCAGGGACCCCTCCACCACGGGCCGGGTCATCTGCAGGATGCATTTCCGCAGCAGCTGGAGGAAGAGGAAGAGGGAGGAGCAGAGGTCAGCGGAACACAGAGCTGCAGACCCCCAGCCGCTCACACTCTCAATCGGAGAAAGCTCACCTTGAAGAGGTAGAAATAGACCTGCTTGGTGTCCGTATCCTCTTCCTTGTGAACAGACATGAACAGATTCTCCACGTCCACCACCATCCCCAGCAGCCGGTTAATCTCATCCTCTGACACATTCTCCAGGTGGGACACATGGTCAGCTGTAAGGATAAGTAGTAGTTGGAAAAAGTGAACAGAAAAACTCCACAGGGCTTTCTGCTCCTCTTCATCACCAGCCAAGACACACCCTCGGTCCCTCAAACCAGTGTGACCGGCAACGAGACTGACTGCTCCTACGTCAGCCCTGGGTGGCCTCTTGTCTCTTCTGAGGAGCAGATTTCCTTTCTTCTCCCTTGCAGCATACACACTCTCAGCCCAATTCCTCCTTAGGAGGCATCTTCGTTCTTGCAGAGATGAAGCTATCCTGTCCAAGGAGGACCCAGCACCTGCACCCCCACCCCCAGCTCCAAGGGCACTACCTGCCTTACCCAAGGGGTGCTCACAGCTGCGGCACAGCTCGCTCAGGTTGGCAGCTGGCTGCTGCAGGTCCATGCGGGGTGCAGTGGGGGGCTTGGGGTTTTTCCACCCATTACACTTGCAGGTTTCATTGGCCTGGTAGCAGAAGGATCAGTCAATAACCCTGTAACCTGGGGATGAGAAGCCGTTCCCCAGCCACAGCTTTGCCCCCATTCCCACCCAAGCCCAAGGATGCCCCAAGCCCCGCCCCCTCACCCCAGGCCCCGCCCCCACCTTGCAAGCCGAGAAGACCCCTAGCTTCTCAAGCTTCTTGGCGCGCGGCAGCCCCCGGACTTGCGCCTTCCTCTGGCTGGCGCGCTGCTGCTGGCTCAGGCCAGGTCGAGCCGGATCACCCCCGCTCCCAGTACCCCCACTTCCTACCCCGGGCCCCCCAGTCCCTGTGCTCCCGGCTGGGGCTGCAGCTGGGACGGGGGCTGGTGCCGGAGTGGGAGCCGGAGTCGGGGCCGAAGCCGGGCTGAGGGTAGGAGTCGGAGCTGGGGCAGGGCCTGGGGACTGAAGGGGACGGGGCTGCGCGGCCGGGGCCGGGGTCGAGGCCTGGGAAGGTTCCGCCATGGCCTCCCCCGCAGCGGAGCGCGGCGCAGCGCGGCTCGGCGCTCCCAGCCCTAGGGCCGCATGGGCAACCGGCATTCAGTGCGCAGGCGTTCCTGCCCTGGAGCATGATGGGAGTTGTAGTCTTTCACGGTCGCGCTCTTCACTTCCAGCTTCCATACTTTTCTGTCCTGTCTCTTGATCTTGGACAGATAAGTGAGGCCTGAGCCAGCACTACATGTTGACGCTTTCCCACTTGTAATCTCTATTGAAGGCTTCCAAAATTGTCAAGATTGCTGCCCTCTTGGAGACAGGGAAAAGCACTCCAGGACACAGGCTTCTATTTGGGTGAAAATGCAGGCTTGGGGTCTGGAGTTGAGGTGACTTCTTGCCCATCTCCCTCCCGCCCCCACCCTTGCCCTATCCCACACCTCTCCAGACACAGAATTGCATCTAGGGTGGCGATTAAATAGCAACAGTTCTTGGACTTGCTTGGTGGTGCAGTGGTTAAGAATCCGCCTGCCAGTACAGGGGACACGGGTTCGAGCCCTGGTCAGGGAAGTTCCCACATGCACGGAGCAACTAAGCCTGTGCACCACAATTGTTGAGCCCATGTGCTGCAACCACTGAAGCCCATGTGCCTAGAGCCTGTGCTCCACAACAAGAGAAGCTACCACAACGAGGAGCCCGTGCACCACAATGAAGAGTAGCCCCATCTCACCACAACTAGAGAAAGCCCGTGTGCAGCAAACAAAGAGCCAATGCAGGCAATAAATAAATAAATCTATGAGAAAAAAAAATAGCAACAGTTCTATTTCTTGACCTGTTAAGTGGTTATATGGGCGTGTTTTTGTGCACTTTTCTCTATGTAGGTTATACTTCAACAAAAAGGGTTTATTTTATAAGCACTGAGCGCCCGAGTAATGTCCGTGATTCGGAAAAAGGCTCCCGAGCTGGGGATGAGATAAAGGCAGAAGAGGGCGTATGGGAACAGCTCTCCCCCACCACACCGTGGGCACCTCCCGCGCGGGGGCCACGTCTTCATTTCTGTGGTCCCAGCGCCCGGCTTTGTGCCTGTCACAGTAGGCCCGGCGTGCGATGAATGAAGGAAACCAGGAAGGCGCATCCACCTCCCAGTGCCCCCGTGTCGCCGGATTGTGCGTGGTCGGAGAACTGTAGGATGTTCCAAGAATGGACGACCCCGCGGTCACACTTTCAGGGCTCTGTTCAGGGGGACAGTCCTCCTTGCCCCCAGGCTTGATTCTCAGAAGGGCAAGAACCCGGCAGCTTAATCTCATCTCGGCTCCGTGCTGGTAACCGCTCCAGAGTCGGGCTTGAGAGCCGCCAGCCCTTTCGGCCTATCGGGTTGGGTCACAGTCCCGGCGGCCGGGGCCCTCTGACGGAGTGGGGAAGGGCCCAAGAAAGGGGCAGGATCCAGATATAAGAAGCAGCAGCACGGGGCGCCAGGGTGGCTGCCAACCTGACCAGTGGATATAGGACGTGCACAGATGACCCCAAAACTTTGCGGACGCGAACCTCGCCGGAAGCCAAGGGAGCCCCGCAGCAGAGGAGCGCTGCGCGAGCAGGAGCGGAGCTGCGCGGGGCCGCGCGGGCCACCACTCCTCGTGTCTGCGCCCTGGCCCAGCGCCGAGCGCTACGTTTGGAGCCTCGCGCCCTTCAACAGCAGTTGCTCACTCGGATGCAGCAGGTCGGTAGCGGTCTCCCCAACGGGAGCCAGTCGGCATCCCGATGTCCCAGCGTGGCCTTTAATGGACAGAACCAGGTGGCCACCCTGCCGGTACAGCAGCTCACGGACGATGTGGCAGCCGTGCGGGACAACGTCCATGCGGAGGATGGCTTCCAGATGAAGATGTATGCCCACGGCTTCACCCCTGAGGAGCTGGTGGTTCGAGTGGACGGTGGATGCCTGATGGTGACCGGCCAGCGGCAACTGGAGGGCTGCAACCCAGATGGGACTGGCTTCCTCGTGGCGCAGAAGGTGCACCAGCAAATGTCACTACCACCGGACCTGGATCCCGCTGCCATGACCTGCTGCCTGACCCCCTCCGGCCAACTGTGTTTCCGTGGCCAGTGCCGGGCACTGCCTTCTCCTGAAGCCCAAACAGGGCAGGCCTCGAGACTCAGAGGCCGTAGCTCTCAGAAGGGTTCCAAACTAGCCTGACCCAGTAAACAACCACCATAGTGAGCAACAGCTTCAGTGTCTGTGGTCTTTTCTTGGGGCTGGGGTCAGAGGTGGAGGTGGAACAAAGGTAGAGGGAGGCCAAGTGGAGGGCCCAGAGGGGCAGGAAAGGCACCCCAAGGTGGTGGTCCACCATAAATCTGGGCCCTGGGGAAGCTGGGGGGACAGTGGGCAGTGCTGTTTTACTCAGCTCACTGCTTGGACCAGCAGCTCCAGCAGGGGGCAGCAGAGGGCTGAAAGGGCCCCAGCATCACTTGACTCCAGAACCAGCAGAGGGCCCCCAAGAGACCGGGGACCAGACGGCTTGGACCTAGCGTGGGGCTGCTGTCTTGGCCTTATGACCAGTCCAAGGTTCCAGAGGTCGTCGGTGCTCCTTCCTCATCAGAGAAGAGGGTCAGAGGACCCCATCCCAGCCTAGTACAGACTAATCAAAAAACCCCACAGAGGTTGTTTCTGGTGTTCAGAGACCAACTATTTTCAAATACAGACTGCACATACCCCAATATAATCTGGTGGGGGTGGGGGAGAGGCAAACGCAGGGCCCCCAACTTCAAACTTGGTGAGAGTCAGCCGCGGCTCACTCTCACCCCACTCCACCCCATGGGAGCTGGTAACAGCTGGCCTCTTTCTCATGGTTACCGTGACCACCACCATCCCCTCATTTTAGGGGGGAAGGAAAGCTTTTGTTTAACAAGATTCAGAGGTTCATTTTAAATTAACTTCAGGTAAGCCAGAGAGGCTACAGTCTGATAAACTCTGCCAGAGAAAGACAAGGAAGACAAGCGGGAGGTCGATCGATCGGCTGACTATATTGACAAGATACTGATTGGTTACATGTTGAAGAAAACATACAAAATACAGAAAAAGTTGGTTCCATCCCCTCCCACTACCGCCCCCTTACCCACCCCCCCCCCAAATACTCATCATCGTGATTTGGTCAGAACAGGGCTCAGAGCCAGAGGTCAGGGTGACCAAGGACGAGGGGGAAGGGGGCTGTGGGCAATGGGCTCGTGGCTGTCACAATAATGCTGTGGTAATGCTGTGGGTTCCTTCCCAGCTGTGAGTCAGGGGGTGGGGGTGGGGGGCGCTGCCGCCTGCTGACAGCCAGCTGAGGGGAGAGCTGCCCTCCCTCCCCTGGCCCCAGGGCCTGCCCCCCACCCCGAACCAAGCGCACTCCAAACACAGTAAGGATATGGCTGCTCCTGCCGGGCCTGCTGCTCAGCAGGAGGGGGACGAGGGTAACTGCTCCAGCCCCGCCTCCCCACACACCAGGCCCGGGGAACAGGGGCCCGTGGCTCCTACCAGCAAGGAAGAGTGGGAGAGCAGTAGAGAGGGCAGGAAGTGGGAAGAGCAGATCATATATATTAAAAAAGTGACTTAAGACTTAAAATTGAATTAGTATTTGTACAGAAAGGTGCAGGTGGAATAACTCACTCCGGCCTATGATCAAAACGATATGGAGAAATCATGGTGGACCCCTCCCCCTGCCCCCCCAGCGGTGGCCCGCGTCGGTAAGTGCGATTGGTTAGAATGGATTCCAGTCGGGTCCGTTGAGGCGGAGGAGGCGGGGGCAGTGGGTAGGCGAGGGGGGCTCAGTTGCTGCAGCACTGGCTCCGGCTGGCGGGGTTGTTCTCCTGGAGGTCCACGCCTCGGTTCCGGCCCGGAGCACCAGTTGCATTCTGGGACTCGTTCTTGGGAAGCTTCTTAGCTGTTTGGGAGAGGAGGGGAAGATGTGCATTTGTGGGGGAACCCTAGTGCTCTCCCAAGTCTGCTCGGATGCCACCCAATCAGTGACAACCCCCACACCAGTGGCTTCGCGTCTGTGTGCCAAGTGCGTTCTGGGTCTTTGAGGAAACTGAGCCAGAGAGGGGTTAAATAACTTGCCCAGGACCACAGAGTTAGTACGTGGTAGAATAAGGATTCAGACCCACACAGGATGACTCGAGAGCCAAACGAGCCAGAGGAAGTGGGTAGGGGGATGGTGATGTACAGTTTCAGGTGGGTGGTATGCTGCAGGGTCAGGAAGTGAAGCGGTGAGACTCTGGCTCAGGCTTTAGAAACTTCTGGAGTGAACTATCTATATCTGAGAATCGGATGAAAAAGAAAACAATTTTATCAAAATATCAAAAATGGTAAAAGATCTGTTGGTGAAAGGACCCCACAGACCTACTAGAGCAGTGGTCCCCAACCTTTCTGACTGGTTTCATGGAAGACAATTTTTCCAAGAACTGGGGTGGGGGGAGTGGGGGGTGGGATGGTTCAGGTGGTAAGGCGAGCAACAGGGAGTGACGGGGAGTGGCAGATGAAGCCTCAATTGCTCGCCTGCCCCACCGCTCACCTCCTGCTGTGCGGCCTGGTTCCTAAGGTGGGGGGAAGGACCCCTGTACTACAGAACAGCAAGCAAGTAATACACCCTGGGGCTGGGGGAGGGGGGCTGAGGCAACTTACCTATTGCCATGAAAATCTCATTCACGTTCATCGCAGTCTTTGCTGATGTCTCCATGAACAGCAAACTGTTGTCCTCTGCATACGCTTGTGCTTCCTGATTTGGATGGAGGTGAGAAAGTGGGTGGGAGGGAAACACTGACAGGTGGCAGGGGCTGAGGCCCAGGATAAAAATCTTCCCTGATCACAGTGTCTTCCACACAATAGAGACAACACAGGGGTTTTCAGGCCTAAGGCTCCCCTGCTCTGAGTTCCCCACTTCATATACAGTACCTCTCAGCTCACACACATCAGCAGATATTTGACTCAGCTCTCCACAGAGCCATTCTGCCTTTTGGCTCTTCCAAAGCACTAGGCTAGGAAATATTTCTAGAAAGTTACCCTACAGATACTCTTGCACATTTGGACAAAAGTATGTGTATATTGACTATGGCACTGTTTCCAGTTTTGCAGTTACACACAACCTAGAACTTGGGGGAAGGGAGATGGAGTTTCTTGGGGTAGAGACCCAAATTTCATCCTATATACCTTCTTCTTTTTTTTTTTTTTATTTATTATTTTTTTGGGGGTACACCAAGTTCAATCATCTGTTTTTATACACATATCCCCATATTCCCTCCCTTCCTTGACTCCCCTGCCCCTGGAGTCCCCTCCACCCTCCCCGCCCCAGTCCTCTAAGGCATCTTCCATCCTCGAGTTCCTATATACTTTCTTATACTCTTTGAAATTTCCTATGTGCACATATTACAGGAAAAAGTCTCTTTTTCACTGTTTCGTTAAAAAGTCAGTTTACAGAAAAAAATAAACTGAAGCTCCTGCTATCCGCATGCACCCACCCCCCACCCCTACTGACAGAGAAGGTGGAGCGGCAGACAGCACTCCCTTTAGGCCCGTGCTGGAGCCACGAGGGGACCGCAGACAGAAGCTCCCCTGCTGCCGCCCAGCGCAGCCCTTCGCAAAGCCCGAGCCCCCGGGGAAGCCCAGTGGAGCCGGCTCGTCCTCCCCGCGAGTCTGGTCCACCCCCCACCTGGAACTCCACAGCTCTCTTGCTGGCCAGGTCCGCCTTGTTGCCTGCGAGTGCAATGACGATGTTGGGGCTGGCCTGCCTCTGCAACTCCTTCACCCAGTTCTTGGCTCGTGCGAACGTATCCTGGGGAGACAGGGCCAGATCATCAACGGGACAGAGTGGGCATTCTGCCCAGCGCCACTCACTGGAGAAGCTGGAGCTGGCAGAGCCAAGGTGTCTAAGATGTCACCACCCTAAAGATTCTGGTGAGATACCCCCCAAAACCAGAGGAAATGTGCCCACACCCCATGCAGGAATAAAGGGTCGAGAAGCAAGGGGAAGTCTTTACTGTGTTGGTGATGTCGTAGACCACGATGGCGGCCTGGGCCCCCCGATAGTACATGGGGGCCAGGCTGTGATACCGCTCCTGTCCAGCTGTGTCCCAGATTTCAAACTTGACTGTTGTGTCGTCCAAGCAGACGGTCTGTGTGAGGAAGGCCGCTGGAAGAGGGAAGGTGGTGTTCTCAGGCGTGAAGGAGCCGAGAAGACACCCCCACACATCTGCACCGTGCCATCCAGGCTCCGACACTTAGGAGCCTTCTGCTGAGGTGGGCACCACAAACCCCCAACCCGGCAGCCGAGGCAGCCGAGCACGGCAGGCGGAGCTGGGGTTTCTGTGCGTCCAGGGGGCTGGCGGTTGCACAGACCCAGCCAGGCAAGAGTGAGAGGAGAAGGGAAGCTGGCCTGTACTCGAGCCATTTTGGGAGCCCTCTCTGAAGGACAGCGGCAAGGGGCAGGAGAAGGCACGTCCAGGGGAAACCTAGCTCCTAGCACAAAAGGGTGGACCCACACGCCTCCTCCTCCTCCCTCCCCTCAGAGAGCAGTCCCAGTCGCTCTGTCCCAGCCCAGGGGTGTCACTGGCCTTCGGTGTCCTGAGGACACTCTCACACACTTTGCTACGCTGCGGAACACTGCAGTACACCCTGTGCTACTGCCAGGCGGGGGCTGGGTGGCCTGCTTCCCACCGCCCCTGCCACCTCCAGGCACGCTGGCTAGCTGCCACCCTCAGCCTTGCCCTGAACTTATTCCTGATTGGCATGAGCTTCAGGGAACACAGTGACCCTATCTTTGGCCTGAGGAGGCAGGGGAACACACAGAGCTTGCGCACGTGCTTCGCAGGAGGAGTCTCGCAGCCGGCACAGGCAGGTGGGAGTCCCGCAGGGTCCCACACAGCTCTGTGGTGGACGCCTGCTCTCCTTGTTGGCCCTCCCCCCACCTCCCTGAGGGACCTGGGCCACCGCCTCACTTCCCCCTCTCCAGCTCCTGACTCGAGTGCTGAGGAGGCAGCAGAAGACTGCTGACACGGCCCATTTTGTTTCCAGCTGCCTGGAAACCTCCTACCAACCAACAGGGTAGAAAAAGGATGACTCAAGCCCAAGGTCGGCCCCAGCCCCGGTCGGGGTGTGTACTGGCCACTGAGGCAGGAGGCGGAGTCCAGACCCTCACGTGCTAAATGCTGACCACTGGGAAATCAACGATGGGCTCTGAGCTCAAGAAGGGGTAAAGGCCAGCTTTAAACACCAGCCCCCTCACGAGGCCATTTCCTCATTCTGGACCTCGGGGGAGGGCAGGGTAGATGCACTGCCTGGTAGTGCTAAGAAGAACCCTCAGAGATCCAGACCCAGCCTCTCCCTTCCCAGGTGAATGGAAGGGTGTACCTAGAGCCACACAAATAAATCAAGAGGCGGAACCAGGAGAGGAAGGCAGGTTTCGAGTCTCAGCTAATTCTTACTAGCTGCTTGTTGGACGCTGACATGGAGACCAGCGACTGCATTCGATTTCAGGGCCCAGATGAGGCGAGGTGCTGCCACCCCAGGCATGCTCAGCCTCTGGGCAGTCCGCTTCCCTCCTCAATGCCAAGGCACTTCTTCGGCTTCCCTGAGGCCACGCCCTCTCCCTCAGGCCCACTCACCTCCAATTGTGCTCTCCTGGTACTCATGGAACTGACCCTTGACAAAGCGGAGGACGAGGCTGGATTTGCCCACCGCAGACTCCCCCAGCAGGACCAGCTTAAACTGGCAGATCTTGTTCCCAGCAGCTGGTCCGTTGGGTCGCGCTGCACCTCCCCGACCCGCCATGGCCCGTCCCGCTGTAATGGTACCAGTGAGCGTGGGGGCGGGGGCCGGCGCTGTGCAAAGAGGCACTTAGTGGGGAGGGGAGTCTCCAACTGCGAGGGAGAAATCAGAAGTGCTGGGTTAGTCCAAAGACTGTCGCGCGACGAGTCGTTCTTAAACCACAGGTCACTCCCTCCGCCCTCCTTGATGGCCTGGCTAACTGCCTCCCCTCCCCTCACCCCCTGCCTCACGCCTCCAGAAGTTAGGACATGAGCCCTAACCAGGCTGTACCACGCATCTCCTGGCCCTACAACCATCTGACAGTAAAGAGAAAAGTGGTCTTTTAACTCCAGGCTCACAGTTCTGAGCAAACACACTGACTTCCCAATCCCAGATATGTACATTCACATACAAATAAACACCCACAGGAGAGGAACAGGCATATGCCAGCCTGGCGACAGTTAAGTCAACAGGCAACATGGGGTACCAAGAAATGGCTCAGGAGACACAAGGATCTAGCTCAGCAAACAATGGACGGCTGGTCTGGTCGCTCAGATCACAGCCTGCCTCTGTGCAAAGCCAGAGTGGGTGGTGAGGTCGACCAGGGAACGGGAAGTCCCGGTAGAAAGCTCCTCAGACAAGGTGCTTGGCCAACCTCATGGGCACTCAGGGAGCAGGGCCTGGCCAGGTGCAAGTCGTTATCAAAAGAGCCGTTTTTCCTGCCATCTCGAGAAGGACTGCCCGACTTTCTCGGTGTGAGGCTGGACTGTGCACTGGAATCAAAGCCTCATTTCACTCCCTCATCCTGAGCCTCTTCCCCCCAGCTCTCTCATTTTTGATGGGCCAGAAGTCTCACACACATTAAAAAACCAAACAGACACAAATCCAAACACACACCACAGCCAGCGAGCTCTGCTGGCAGTCAGAACAGCTGCCAAATTTCTCTTTTAAATAGAGACCTCAGTTCCATTCTCCACTGGCAGAGGCAGAGGGCGATGCCGAGGGAGGACAGGGGGAGGGGTACCCAGACCTGTGCCCCTGGCAGCTGGCGTTCCTGCACTATCTTACTCTCAGTTAGTGGTAGCTTCGGCGGTGCCTACTTTTTTTTTTTTTTTAAGTTTTGGAACTGCAAAGAAGGATGAGGAGCCTATCTCCAGAAGCCTCTAGAAGACTTATACTAAAAGGTATCAGAAGTACACAGAATGTTTGACAAATAAGCACTGTGAGTAGGTACTGTGTCCTAAACACTCTGTATGGTGTTTGAACCTAAGCTGAGAAGAAAAGGTTTTGATGAGACGGCCCTTCGCCAAACAGCGTCTGTGTAGGAAGGGTCTTTGAAGCAAGACAGCCCCGACCTGCCCCTGAGCCCGGGGAGCGTGTTCCCTGACAGTCAAAGGACGGGGTGTGAATGAAGAGGGGAACCTTTGTGGGAAGCAATGGTCTGTGCTCATGCGAGAAGCAGGCACAAAGGGCTTGCTTTGTGCAACCTCAAATTGTTTCTCCACATCCAAGTTCTCCCAGCAACTCGTTTAAAAAGTGAGCTTCGGGAAGGGTGATTCACTAACCAGGAACAACAGTTTCCTTTCTGGATAGCACTCAAGGAAAAGAGGTTTGAAGTGGGGGCCACCTATTCCCCAAGAGTACAAGGAAAAGTATGGGGGGGGATCTCAATTAGTGACAAGAAATGCCAGTTTTGAAATATTTTATAGTTTAAGACGTTCTCTCTTTTCATCCCAGTCAATGATGTCGGCAAGACTCTACACTATGGCCACGGACGTACGGTCTGTGCTTTCGGCTCCTTTGCCGCCTTCCTCTCAATGTCCTGGACACACGGAATTCAAAGAGCGCTCACCAAATGCAATGATTTTCAGAGACAGCTAACATTTTACTGGATAACTGCACAACTGTTATCTCCTTTAAGCTTTAAAACCATCTCCCATTTTTCAAATAAACAGCCTGCCGCTCAGGTGTTAAATGCCCTGCTCACGGCCACCCAGTACTTGATGACGGAGCCTGGACGCCAGCCATCCTCCCGCTGTAGGGAGAACTGTGGAGGCAACGCCCACCCTCTGTGTTTGATTTCAGGCTGCTGGGTGAATGAGACTCTCTTTTGGTGGCAGCAGCTCTGCTGGCCCAGCACGGGCTGGCTCTGGCTGACAGTCACAGTGATCCTGCAGTCCCTGTGTATTCCCGCCACCAGTGGGAGGAGCTGCTCAGGGCCAGGCCAGGCGACAGTGACAGTGGGAAACCACAGTGGAATTACAGGTTGGTTATTACCACGAATCCATGTGACACATCATCTTGGCCGGACCACAGAGTGTGGCTGGGGCACTGGAGAAGGAGGTATGAACAAGTGGGGAGAGGGAAGCACAAGGTGAAGACTCCGACTCCAAGAAAACCAAAGCCTCTGGGGCTGAGGGCTACCGGCGTGGAGGGTAACCAGCGACAAGTCAAGAGAAACAGAGGTAACGTCTAAGTCTCGCTCCTATCGCACCAGTGCATTTCCAAACCTAGCCAACAAAATGTGATTCTTTAAACAAGCCAGAAGAGACAAATAACTGTCATGCAGTGGTTCTCGACCCTGTATGCACAACAAAATCACCTGTGCAGCCAGCCCCTTGAGGTTCCGATAAAGGTTTGGAGAAGCGCCTGGTGTCTACCATTTTTCAAGCACTGTTAGCTGCTCCGCCTAGCACAAACTGCCTGGTGACATGTTCTGCCTGGGTGTTGGTCCTGCCTTCCACAGACACCTGAGCAGGCACACACAGCATTTTTTTAAGGCCGGTTGCCTCGTGGTTTTCCTGGCCCCACTTAGTGATCACATGCGCAGAGGTTTTGAACCTTCCCAGACAATAAAGCACAGAGGAGGTTGATTTTGCCACGAAGGGCACACGGAGACATGCAGGTGCCTAAGACAGGCAAAGGCCACATTCAGAGCCCCAGGAAGCCCTATGCCCTCCCCTCCCAAGACTGGGAAACCAGAGACATGCCCCCTGGCAGGCGGCAAAGGTGAATTCACTGAGCTGGCCTGCTGTCTGCAGGCAGGAAGCCCACTGTGGGAATCTTTCCTCCTGAACCAGCAGCTAGAATTACCCACAGGTGCAGTCAAGTGATGGAATTATAACACAAAATGGCATAATAAAAGTCTTCTTTTCTTTTAATATTTTTTTTTTTTTGGCCGTGCCGGGCACCATTGTGGTATCTTAGTTCCCCAACCAGGGACCAAACCCATGCTCCCTGCACCGGGAGCACGGAGTCTTAACCACTGGACCGCCAGGGAAGTCCCCAGTAAAAGTCTTCTTTCAGACCAAAATCCAATTCCCTTTAAGAGCTAAAGTTGTGGTCAGTGTTCCTTATAAGATACAGAATAGGCCAAAATACATATATATATATATACACACATATATATAGATATACGTATTTAAAATTTAAAATCAGTTTCTCCGGCACCAGGAAAAACACATGAGTGGGATGAATTTCCTCCTGGATATTTTCATGAAGCTACTGAAATGGGCAGAGCTTCAGACCCACTGTGAGGGCCCCTCCTTGCCATGACCCCCCTCCCCCACGCTCCAAATCAGAAACCTGGTTTGTTCAGAGACCATGAGAATAAGCATCACTCCCAACCTCATGTCTTCATGCGAAACGAGAGAGAATTCAAGGATGGGGGCACCTTACACCCTTCCCCAAGGGGCACACGAAAGGGCAGAAGGGATCCGAGCTCCTCAACACTCCGGCCCGTGAACAGGCACAATGGGCACATGCCCAGCCCGTCTTGGGGCCAACGGGGGAGAGAAAGAGGAAAAAAGGGCAGGACACGGCTCTTCCCCGCTCTGGACACTATAGGTCAGTGGGTCTCAAACTTTTTTTCATCAGAATCACCCAGGGTGTTTAGAAATTAAGCCTGACCAACTGAATCTAGAATCTCTAGAGGTGGAGTCAAGAAATCAACGTTTTTAAAATAAGTTCCCCAGGAACTCCCTGGTGGTCCAGTGGTTAGGACTGAGAGCTTTCACTGCTGAGGGCCCGGGTTCCATCCCTGGTCAGGGAACTACGATCCCACAAGCCATGTGACGCAGCCAAAAAAATAAAATAAGTTCCCCAACTGATTCTAGGTGGCTGATATAAGCCCAAGAGCTGCAGTTGACACAGGAAGGAGGGAGGAATTCAAGAGACAGAAAGGCGTCCCTCCCCCCCTCTCCCCCCCCCAATGGGTACCGTGGACAATACAGGTGGATCAGGCTGGGGTGGGGACTGGCTGTTGGCTTGACTTAACACCTGAAGCCTTCTCCAAGATGCCAGATGCTGCTGCAAGGTCGCCCTCCCCTCAGCCTCCACTTGAAATGTTCACCTTTCTCTTCTCTAATCCATGAAGTCACCCACTTCATACTCTTTGTCCTTTCTGGTAAAGAGTGAGCAATTCCAGCTGGTGGGTGTCTCCTGCACTTCCTGTTTGCTTCAGCGACTTCCTCTAGCTGAGAGTCCCGGCACAGCTTGGAGAGTGAGCAGATTAGGGAAACCAACCAGATTTTGTTTTGGCCAGAGGCTGGGCTGCGACTCTAGACTTGCTCACTCAAGGTGAGCCTGGGGCCGGGACAGGGAGAGGAGCGGGGAGAGGGTGGTGCTCAGAACCCAGCAACCCCGCCCAGGGCCCCTGGAGGTGGTTCTGGCCAGTGACGCTTCAGCTACACGTTACTCTGGGTAAGAGCATTCCTGACTATTTAGCACTCTGAGAATTAGGCGAGAGGACATCAGAAGCAACCTGTTAGCTTAAAGAGAATAAATGAACAAATCAGGGGACGCAGGAGAGGTAATTAGGTTTAAAACTAAGGTGGAAGACATTACAAAGCTCAGAACAGCAGAGATGATTTACCCATAGACTCAAGAACACAGCGCATCCTCAAAGGGGAAAAGCATCACACTGGCACCCAGGACCAGAGGGCAGACTCACAGCAGGACTTCCCAGTCCTCAAGCTGGTTGCAGAGCCAGAGGAAAGAAGCACCTAAAGCAACACAAGCCAAGAGCCCCACGAGGTAACCATGCCCTTTCCGAGCACAACTCAGTCCGGATCTGGGAGCCTGAACTGGGCTCGGTTAAAGCCTGGCTCCACCGTTTACTAGCTGAGTGACCTTGGCCAAGGCAGACAAGTGACTGCTGTCAGCTTCAGTCCCTTATCTGTAAAATGGTTATTACTTAATACCAAGCACACAGGGTTGTTAAATGAAATAACACATGGTGTGCACGGCACAGTACCCTCCTGAAGGTGAGGTTCTAACGAACGGGAGGGTGTTATACTACTGACAGCCTAACTAACTAGCTTTCACTCATTGGTTGTCAAAGCTCAAAACTCTTCACAGTTACAGGGAAGGAGATGAAGGTGAGCCAAGGTGACCTGCCCAGTGTCAGAGCCAGGTGGTGGCAGAGCCCGAGCCCAGGACTCATAATTCCAGCAAGGCTCCCCCGTCAGAGGTAGAAAACCCAAGAATATTAATAATGTCATTACATCCACTAAGAATAATGGGGCCACCACCTTCTATCTATGCTTTACTGAAATATGGCATTTACGGAAAAGAGAGTTTGTATCAAATTTAAAAAACATGCTGCTGGATAGAAAAGTTCTATATCTTGATTTGGAAAGTAGATACATGGATGTCTACAAATGTAAAAATGCACTTAAGATTTGTAAGCTTCACTGTATGTAAGTTACACGTCAATAAAAAGGTTAAAAATGCTACTGGTATAGAATTTTGCATATGGCAATGAAAAACGAAAGCTTAGAAATATGATGCCAATCTAGCTCCCCTTGTACATAAAATATTTTGTCTTAGTATAAAAAATTTCAGAGTAAAGACAATCAAAAAGATGATGTCTGGGATTTCCCTGGCAGCGCAGTGGTTAAGAACATGCCTGCCAAGGCAGGGGACACGGGTTCAATCCCTGGTCCCGGAAGATCCCACATGCCACGGAGCAACTAAGCCCATGAGCCACAACTACTGAGTATGCGTTCTAGAGTCCGTAAGCCACAGCTATTGAGCCCATGTGCCACAACTACTGAAGCCCGTGCGCCTAAAGCCCGTGCTCTGCAACAAGAGAAGCCACAGCAACGAGAGGCCTGCACACCGCGACAAAGAGTAGCTCCTGTTCACCACAACTAGAGAAAGCTCGCGTGAAGCAACAGAAGACCCAATGTAGCCAATAAACTAAAAAAAAAGTCTGAATTAGAAGAGGACCGAAAGAGAACAAAGATACCCAAACGAATAAGGGGCAAGATAGCAGGATTCAGCACAAACAAACGTGCCTGCTGCATACATGTTAAGAACATATTTATTGTCTGTACTTAACTGTGGGCTAAAGAATTTTAAAGTTGTTTAAAGCTTCATGACAGTAAAAAGAGAAGCCAATGCTGATGCCTCTTCAGCGGGGTGAAAGAGGTTACAACGGTGCGATGTTCTGCACTCCCCAACCAGTCCCGAGCGTATGTGCAGAGGGAAAAGGGGTTGAGGGGTGGAATCAAAGAGAGGGGTGTCTTTCCTGTGTGACCAGGACTATGGAATTGCCACGCAGAGGACCTGTGTCTCACCTGCAATGTGTCACAGAAGAAGCTGGGTCCTGGAAGCCAGGAGCTTAACAGCGCAGGTTGAGATTTGGGGAGAATGCTGACGAGGTGTGTCGGGCCAGGGCTGTAGCATCATCCCACCAGTAAGTAGGGGGCTTAGGGGAGAATGCAGCAGGAGAGGAAGGGGATGCTGCCTTTACACAGCCACTGCAAGATGACTCCCTTTCCAGAGGGAAGGGAGGGAAATCATCCCAGAGGGAGACTCACCCCACTTTCAACAATAAGACTCTACTGGGGCTGAGTGCCTAGACTCCAGCACCACAGTGAGGCCTGTGAGCGTGGAGCCCACCAACACCTGCAAAAGGGGCCGGTGCGCAGGGGCGCCAAGAGGCTTAACCCCTGGATACACATGACCGAGTGGTCCTTCCCCGGTGTCCGGGCTGAACCTGGAGCTGTACCAGGAGCAGCCAGGACAGAGCACAGCTGCTCCTGCAGCCCTCTCCCTTGTTGGGAAGGCCGGCTGTGTCGCTGAGCACAGATGCCAGGTGGAGCTGGGTGGAAGCCACCCTTGAGGACGGACCCCCAGTCTCCCAGGGCCCCCGCCCCAGCAAGAACACCAAGAAATCCTTCCCTGATCTCCAAGCTGCTTTCTCAGCTCTCCACCACAGATGGGCTCCCTGGAGGGGCAGAGAAGCAGAGTCAGCGCTAACTTTCAGGCTGAGGATGAAAACCTCCAGTCTCTCTCTTCCTGTGCCCACAGGGAGGAAGGCTGCTGGGGGGCAGGGGCTTATCTACATGGATCTGCTGACATGGCCTGGCTGGTGTGGCTGCCTGTACCATCTCTGGAAGGGCCCTGGGATTCAAGGACAGCTCTAGGGTTCTCATTCACTGGCCCGGCTGGCCACAGAGGAGCCAGGCACTTGAGGGGCGGGGTCGTAGGAAAAGCCAGCCAGACAGGGGTCTGCCTGCAGCTGCACCAGGCAAGGCGCGTGCTGCCTCCTGATTCAAAGAGGCATCGGGGGGCTCTCAGCCCTACCACCGCCACTCCTAAGAGACTATCTCCCTAAGAGGGCCTGGCCTCTGGCTCAGCGCACCTCAGCCAGCAAGGCTGTGGCAGACTCCGGCCCCGTGTAGGGCAGCTCTCTAAGAAGCCTCAAGCAAAAGCCCAGTTTGAAGTGTGGCACTATTGGTGGTACAACCCACACACATGTCCAGCTACAGGGCATGGGGGGAGGGGATGGGAGCAAGTCTGTGTGGTAGCTCCCCTCCCCTTCCACCGCCCCAACTCTTCACCTGCCAGTGCCAGGTGGCATGCAAAGGAGAGAGCCGGGCAAGGCTCAGCTTCTTCCCTGGGCCCAACCTATACCTGCCACGGTCCCAGGATGGAGCCTAAGTCACACGGAAGCCAGTCAGGATCGCTGTAGGATACCAGCTGACCCACAGGCCTCACGGTTACTGTTTGAGCTGTTCGTGCTCACGCAGTTCATTTCCTCGGACAGTGCTAACCAGGATCTCAACAACGCAGGCCCCTTCAAGCCCTCTGCCTCGGGAAGGTCTCCGCAGGGGCCAGGGGCACCGGCCTGGACAGCTGCTGCTTCTGCTGATGTCCCAGGCCCAGAAAGACTCCAAGAACCTCTGCTGGAAGTCTGCTGGGCAGCTACATGTAAAAGAACGAAATCAGAACACTCCGTAACACCATACACAAAAATAAACTCCACATGGATTAAAGACCTACATGTAAGGACAGACACTATACAACTCCTAGAGGAAAATATAGGAAGAACACTCGTTGACATAAATCACAGCAAGATCTTTTTTAATCCACCTCCTAGAGGAATGGAAAGAAAAACAAAAATAAATACGTGGGACCTAAGGAAACTTCAAAGCTTCTGCACAGCAAAGGAAACGATAAGCAAGACAAAAAGACAACCCTCAGAATGGGAGAAAATATTTGCAAACGAATCAACAGACAAAGGATTAATCTCCAAAATATATAAACAGTTATCCAGCTCAATATCAAAAAAACAAATAACCCAATCAAAAAATGGGCAGAAGACCTAGATAGGTATTTCTCCAAAGAAGACATATGGATGGCCAAGAGGCACATGAAAAGCTGCTCCACATCACTAATTATTAGAGAAATGCAAATCGAAACGACAATGAGGTATCACCTCACACCAGTTAGAATGGGCATCATCAGAAAATCGACAAACAGTAAATGCTGGAGAGGGTGTGGAGAAAAGGGAACCCTCTTGCACTGTTGGTGGGAATGTACATTGATACAGCCACTATGGAGAACAGTATGGAGGTTCCTTGCAAAACTAAAAATAGAGTTACCATATGACCCAGCAATCCCACTGCTGGGCATATACCCAGAGAACACCATCATTCAAAAAGACACATGCACTCTAATGTTCATTGCTGCACTATTTACAATAGCCAGGACATGGAAGCAACCTAAATGTCCATCAACAGATGAATGGATAAAGAAGATGTGGTACATATATACGATGGAATATTACTCAGCTGTAAAAAGCAATGAAACTGGGACATTTGTAGAGACATGGATAACCTAGAGACTGTCATACAGAGTGAAGTGAGTCAGAAAGAGAAAAACAAATATTGTATATTAACGCATATATGCGGAATATAGAAAAATGGTACAAATCAACCGGTTTGCAAGGCGGAAATAGAGACACAGATGTAGAGAACAAACATATGAACACCAAGTGGGGAAAGCGGGGAGGGTTGGGGGGGAATGAATTGGGAGATTGGGATACCAAATTGTACACTCTAAATATATGCAGTTTATTGTAATGTTAACTGTATCTCAATAAAAGTTCTTAAAAAAAAAAAAAGAAACTCAGGGTCATCAGCAGCACCTGTTTATCGAGCTACTGGTACCAACAACTGACACCTCTCACAAACCCTCCTGCCTTTACCAAAAAAAAAAAAAAAAGAAAGAAAGAAGGAAGAAAGCAGGTTTAAGTTACCGCCCTCTTTGTTTTGCCCTCAGCAACTAAACAGAGAGCAGAGGGCAGAGGTCATGCTTCAGAGGCGAGCAGGGGAAAAGAGAATCAGGCATCAGATCTAGCAAAACCAAATTCCTCCTGCTCAGACACCACACACGCTATGGTCAGAGGCTGCCCAACTAACAAGAAACAAGGTCAAAGTTCCTGCTGTGGGATCTGAGGGACGATGGCTGCTCTCAGGAGCCTGGGTACCCAATATGTTAGGCTGATTTTTGTTTCTTAATTTCTTGTTGAACAAAATGTAGAAGGCTGAAGTGAAGAAAACAAGCAAGGAATGGGTCTCAACAAGTTTCAATGAATGGATCACACTTCTGCTTCATGGACCCAAATTTTCATGACTGCTGTGGGTGGCAAGAGGTTGGAAAACTTGGGGGCTTGACGGTTGGGAGTGAGAAAGTAAGAGAAATTCAGGGCACTGTTGCAGATGAAACGATCATGCTACAAAATTCTCAAAGGCGGACTATGGGTTTCCCTGTGTTTAACAGCACATGACATCAAACCTGACAGACAGTGGGTGTTCATAAATGAGGTGAACCCAGCCTGTGAGGTACGTACAGTCCGGTTAGGGCAGCTAAAGCCGTCCATACACATCCACCTGCCAGACATTCGGGTCCCCTAACAGAGTCACAGCCCAGCAGAGGAGACACCTCACCACCCCAGATAGGACCTCTTAGGTTCCTTCTGCACAGGGGTGAAGAGCGCGAGTGCTGGAGTCAGACAAACTTCAGTTCAAGTCCTAGAGCCACCACTTCCTAGGGTGACTCTGTGTTGTGTCACTGAACCCATCTCCTCCTGGGTAAAACAGAGAGATTAGTGCCACCCATCTCCTGGGGCTGCTGTGAAAAGGATGCATTGAAGACTCTTAGCAAAGGGCCTGGCTCAGAGGGAGCTCTCAGTAAATAAATGTTCACTGTGGGGAAGTCGCTATGAAGTAGATTCCTGGAATAAACATCCAAACACTATGTACTGCTTTTGCTTCCAGTTTCCCTGGATCCCATTCTTCAGAATGGGGTAGGACATTCTTCAGAATACTGAGTAGGACAACAGCTCTAGTCTGAATATTTTTGTTCCTCTCTCAAATGCCTATGTTGAAATCCTAGTCCCCGCTGTGATGGTATTTGGAGGTGGGGCCTTGGGGATGTGAGGCCTTGAGGGGAGAGCCCTCATGACTGGGATTAGTGCCCTTTTAAAAAAGGCTCCCAGAAAGCTCCCTTGTCCCTTCCATCATGTGAAGACACAGCAAGAAGTCAGCCGTCTGCAACCCGGAAGAGGGCCTCCACCTGAACCCAACCATGCTGGCCCCCTGATCTTGGACCTCCAGCCTCCAGAACTGAGAAATAAATTTTCTTGTTTATAAGCCACTCAGTCTGTTGTAATTTTGTAAAGCAGCCTAAACAGACTAAGACAACAACTTTCACCAGCGCCCTAGAAAAAGGACCAGCTCACAACTGATGTCCTATGTCCTGTCAACAACCATAACCTTGTATTCTCTGGAGAGTGGCTTCCAAAGCCACAAGAATGGAGGGTGGGGAACCACCACCATCCAAAAAAAATCAACACTGAGTTAAAGCCCCCAACCAGGCAAGCCATGAACTCTTAAAAAAAAGAAAAGAAAAAAAGTCCCATGACACAAAACATTTTAAAGCCCGAATGCCATTCTTCCATCTCAAAGCCTCTTTCAGGAAAGGGAAGAAGTAGTTCAGTTGTGGAGAGGGGGAGGGGACAGTGTTAGGACAGCTGACAAAGACACCAGAGTTCCTTTTAAAAAACCAGGCTGCAAATACCAGAGGTTTGGAAATTGGTGTCATTAATCACCACAGCCCTCAGAGCAGCTTGGAGAGCAATATGATGACTAGGAAAGCAGCCAGGGTTAGGGAGGCCACCCACGCCCTCCCCCACGCCTGGGACGTTTCTGACAGAGCCACCTGAAGGGGACACACACGGAGCTATGAATAGAAGGCAAGAGGCTTGTAAACCAACTCCTGTTAAGATCCCAAGTTAGTGTTTCCAGCAGGGCTCAAGTTACACATCTTCAGAGGGATGACAGTACAACGGAAGGATTTAAGCTATTCAATGATTCAGGATCACAGCTCAAAGTGACAGCCTGCCCTGAGCCTGCCCGAAGCCAAAAACCCTTCACAAACCCTCCCAAAGGGGAGGTCTGTTTTTGAATGGCAGCAAAAGAACGCTGGCCCAGACCACAGGGACTCGCCCACCAGACCCAGAGTCCTGGAAGGTTTGGCTGGAGAACTTAACACCTGAAATATAGAACGATTATGTACCTCACCTTCCCTACTGGATAGTAAACTCCAGAGTAAATACCAAATCCAACCATTTTTGGATCAGTCAAAAAGCATGAGGCAGGGGTAGGAGAAGTGTGGAGACGCAACTGCCTGCCACTGCGTCAGCTCCCAGGAGGCTCCTGGGGTGGAGCTCCACCTCACCTACCTCTGGAGGCTTCAGGGACTACGACTAATGACCAACCGACTAACCGTCAGGAGGAGAAACACCTTGAGCCCAACCACAAAATTCCGCATCAACATACCTGAGAGGAAACATTTGCAAAAGAGGGAGTGGCCTTGGAGAGCCAGCTGATTTTAGGACCAGGGCAGGAAGTACACAAGGTAAGCCTGGGGCATCTTGTACTGCCGAAAAGTAAGGAAGTGCTAACAAAAATGAAAACCAAAAAAAAAAAACCCCAAGTGATGGGGGTAGGTGAAAGGAAGCTAAAAGAGCTCCCAATGACCGAAGCTGGAACAATGTGAACAATAAAATAAAGTAGTGTTGGATTATAAACCAAAGTGTAAAATAAATGCTCACCAGTCCACAGTGATATAAATAACTGAATAAATAAATGGGGGAGAACAGACAAATCTGTGTACGAGAATCCCAAATAACTCATGTAGATACCCTGCCCTGGAGGAGAGGCGCATAACTGGCCCCCCTCAAATGTGGGCTACACAGAGGGACTTCCTTCCAAGGAGGACAGCACGGAAAGGGGGAGGGGAGACAGTAACTTCACCGTGGAGAAGCCTGACAAACATCACCTCAGCCAGGTGACCAAGGCTGCCGCTGACAGCGGTAAGTCACGTTGACCGTACGTACCCTTGACGTGACGTGGTGAGAATGGCACTTTGCCTCTGTGGTCTCCCTCTCCAAAACCCATAGCCCCAGTGTAACGATGAGAAAAACATTAGACAAATCCCAGCTGAAAAACACGCTGTGAGATATCTGACCAATATTCCTTAAAACTCTCAAGGTCATCAACAGCAAGGAGAGCCTAAGACACTGTCACAGCTGAGAGGAGCCTAAGGAGACATGACTAAAGGTAAGACTGACTGAAGGTAACGTGGTGTCCTGGCTGGGATCCTGGAACCAAAAAAGGGCACCAGCTAAAAACTAAGGAAATGTGAATAAAGTATGGACCGTAGTTAATAATAACATATCATAACTGCTTCATTAATTGCAACAAATGTACAATACTAACGTAAGATGTTAATCACTGTGGAAACTAGGTGTGGGGGGTTGAGAGAAAACTCTACTACTTTTGCAATTTTCCTGCTGGCATGGCCTTCTTAGGCCCACCCTTATTCAAGAATGAGCCTTGTGCAGATATGCCAAGGAATACCCATGGACCAGAGCTGAGTTCACTTCCATAGCCCTTGCCGAGCCCTGACCTGGGGTCAGTGCTGCCTCACCACACAAAGCGGCAGGGGCGCAGTGACCAGGTACAGTGTGCTGGAAGGTGGTCAGCAGATGCTAAGCCATGCTGCCCTTCCTGATGAAACCTGCGTTGAACGTGAAGATTTGGGGCGCTCTACCCTCTGGAAATTTAGCCTCTGACCTGCCTCTGCCCCCTCTATCATCTGTACTGTAACATTCATCCTGTTTACCTATCTCTTAACTATGAGCAACTCTGTGGAGGGTGGATGAAGACATGGCTCAAGCTTTGAGATCAGAGGGATGTGAGCGTGAATCCCAGGTTCACCACATCTGCGCTTTGTGTGTTAGAGGAAATGGGCAGGCATTTGCTTCAAGGGTAGGTTTGAACGTCTGCCCTTTCCTTGGACAACCACACTGGGGGGTCTACTATGCTCAGTGTCATGGTGGGACTGGACACAGAGATAAAACAGGACACGATCGGCGCCCCCACAAGGCTCATAGGCTAGACAAGGAGCAATGAGAGGATTCTCTCCTTGCTCTGCCACTCACCATGGAGTCCCCACCATAACCCGGGGACTGAATGCAGCACCTTCCTCCTGGGGCTGTTGTGAGGATCAAAGGAGAGTGCCTGGCACATGGGAAGCAAAGCTCAAAAAGTTGAGCTTTTATTTGGATTACTGTTCCTATATACAAGAGATGGGGACATTTACTCTGAAAACTAATCTCTTATAGCACCAAGCTCTTCATTCAGAGGACTCCTTAAGAAATATTCCAATTCTCCTCTGCCAAGGCTCTTGAAAGCACTATTACCTGGCTTGGGTGACATCCTAGTTCACAAATTCTACCTGAATCGGTGCGTCTCAAATGGCCCCAATAAAAGTACCCTGACTCAAGTTGGGGGCGGGGCGGGGGGATGCAAAATTCCAGGAATCTGGGAATTGAACCCAAAGCAGCCTGCTGAAACCAAAATATTGTCCTCAAGTTTTCTGTTTTAGCTTAAATACATGCAAACTTTGCATTCCAATCTATAATAGATCCAGGATTGTTGTAGTATAAAAATGTTTAAAACGGAGTAAGACTGAAGTGCCTAGAAGATGCAAAGATCTGTGGCTCTGCGTATCCACTGGGTCTGAGAACCCCAGTGGGAGGAGCACAGTCCTGGCCTTAGCATTCTTTTCAGTAAAATGGGAACACAACCCACAAGAACTCTGCTCACCATCTATGGAACAACACAACATGGGAGCCACCCAGCAAAGCACCGGGCATCACCGTGAACACTGGTAGAAATGTTGACTCAGAATCCTAGGGATGAATTATGATGTACCTTCAAAGCTCCATGGACCTTGGGAGTATCTATCCTGTGCCAGAGAATGGACTAGCTTTACCCTTTGTTTCTAATTGGGCAAAGATACTTTGTATCTCCATTTTACAGGAAGAAAGAGAGGCTCAGAGGTCAAGTAACAAGCCCAAGGCCCCCCAACTGGTAAATGAGGGAGTCCAGACCACAGCTGAGGCCTGGTTGACTCTAAAGCTCCAGTGCCTTCCACCCCACCACGACGCCGCTCTTTCTACCAGGCATGGGTTGGAAGAAAAAGAGTCTTTCTAAGAAGTACTTGGTTGGTGGGGCTGAATTTAAATTTCTGACCTTACTCTGTGTTTCCATGTAAATTCTAGTGAAAGGAGCCCCTGGTGGAGAGCCACTTTCTTCCCATTGCAAGCAGTACGCAGCACCAGAGGAGAATCGCGGGGCTAAGCAGAGGCCAGCTCCACCAGTTCTCTCGCCTTCCATCCTGCCCAGAGGGACCCCTGAGTCCACTCACTTTTACTTTCATTTTCTAGCCATCACGACTTTCAGGTTCCCAAGAAATTAATGGCATGCAGATGTGAGCAAATTTTCAGGCCCTGGAGAGTCCTGACTTGGGACTCATAACTGTCATGGTCCCCAGAGGCAGAGAAGAAAGATGACAGGAGGGTGGGGTAGGGGTGGGGAAGAAAACTGGAAGCAGAGGAGGAGTGCCACTGCTGAGGATGCTAAAGAATCTGCACCTGGGCCACTGCTTGCTCAGCCGCACAGCCATTCCTTCCACAAACAGACCAGAGGACCCGCTCTCAGGGAAGATGAGGCACATCTAATCCCAAGACCCAGCTCTACCATTTTCTAACTGTGTGAACTAAGGCAAGCTACTCAAATTCCTTCAGCATCACCTCTAAAGTGGAGATATAATCCCCACAATCTCCCAGGACTCTTGTGAGGAACATGTGTGAAAAGAACCTGGCAACTTTAGACTGATTTATAAAAATTAGTTGTTACCACCCTTCTGGAGTATAAAGGCAGAAAAAGGCCCACGCCCACTGGTTGTAAGAGGCAAGACAGGAGAGGAAGGGCATCAGAGGGGAGGGGCTTCTGTCCCACACATAGCCCTCCCTCTCTGCCAAGCAGTGTCAGATCTCTGCTGGGACTGTATAATCTCTGGATGCCAGAAGTGGCCGCCTAACCACCCAAAGGCACTGCTGCCTTCCTGTCTCTGAAAGGGAGAGCTTCTTCAAAAGCCTGCTTCAGAATTAGAGCTGGGAGACCAAGTCCAGACAAAGAAGGGCCCCTCGGAAGGCTGACCAGCCTCATCCTGGGACTCCCGAAGAGTTCCGGAAACTACAGCCCATTACTGAGGAGGTAAGTTTGCTCAGAGACCAACGGCTGGTGAGTAGCTGGCCTCTCTGGCCCTGCCCCTCAGGGGCACAGAATGACCAGATTTAGAGAAACTAGGTTGGCCACAGGAGTCTCCAACAACCCTCCAAAGAAATCCATAGAGAGAGAGAGCCTGTGATTCCACTGTTGACCCTAACAAGGTTTTCGTGTTATTCGATAAAAAATGAAACAAGTGCAACCCAAGTCTAGCTCAAAAGTTTGCAGGAGTAAGACCCTGGTGATTGTCCAGAAGAGGTCAAAAAGATCTCAAGGCAAAACAACTTTAACACTTATAAGTAGCATCCAAGGGCAGTAAAGATGGCCCAGAACACTGAAGAGATACAGAAATTCCCAAAGATTGCATGGCCTTGCCTCCCTGCCTCCACTGTAGATAGCAAGGGTCAGTCATGGATTCAGAGTCAGGCTGCTCTCATTAAGGTACAGTCTCTGGCCTGTACTTTGGCCACATAACAAAGAACCTCCCAGCATGGTCTGAGACAGCAGCCATTTCACACACCTAAGTCCCAAGCAATGGACAAGGATCAGATGTCAGTACGGGCTGTCTCTCGGAAAAGCTGGGGACAATCGGCACTTTCTGGCACGTGTAGGAATTCCTTGGGCTACAAAAATAAGCACATTAAGAATCCAGAGGTGCCACTGTGATCTCAACTTAATCCTCTATAATCCACAATTTACTTGGTCAAGCCCAGAAGGGAATGGAGATAGACCCTGGGACTAAAAGTGGTGTGACCTGTTGATCAGAGAGAGGAGTGTGTGTGTTTAGGGGTGGGAAAGAGAGAGCCCAGGACTCTTCAGCTACAGACTCCTTATTTTTGTTTTTTTTCCCTCTAAAGACCAACAGACAGCAGTCCCAGGAAGAGCAGTCCCTCTGAGGCGGCTTGGAACCACTCACGTGCTCTGGAAGGACAGGGCTGAGACTCCAGCCAGGGGGTGGAGGAGGGGAGAGAGATGATAATGAATGGGCAGATCCACCCTGATCTATGTGATCTGTAGCTAGGATTGAGCAAACCTCAGCTGAATTGTTCAGAGGCAGGAAAAGCCAGCGATACACTCAGAGAACAACACAACATAACTAGAGGACAAGGCCGGGGGCCGAGGGGACAAGACAAGGAGAAGACAGCTTATTCCTTAAGAGTGACCCAGACTTTAAACTCTGCTGAGATCCTGGGTGGCTCTCTGGCTTGGGGAAAGAGAGGAAGTTCAGGAGTTGTGGGAGCGGTCTCACCCAGGACCCCCCCCCCCCCAAACCCCGCCCCAGCCCCAGGAAATCGAGATAAAATTCCTCTAGGGCTGCAGAGACAACTGTTTTTGTGGAACGGGGCCGGGGGGTGGGGTGGGGAGAAAAAAGGCGACAGACAACAGTCCTGGCTACCTCTAACAGAGAAGAGGACAGGCTCCTCCACACCTGACAAAGATTCCTCCAATTCTGGGAGCAGAGGGAGAGGAACTTAGGGTCTCTCCCTCCCACAACCGGACCGGACAGGTCAGAGAAGAGCCAAAAGGGTTTCCTAAGGCTCACGAAGGGCAGGTAAGGGAAGGAAAGAAGAGATCCCCCGCTTTGGCTCGACGACTGGAGAGCCCCTTAAGAGGGGGCTACGGGTCGGGGGAGGGGTCAGTATCCCCCTAAGCCAGGGTTGGGAGGGAGGAAGGGCTGCCTCAGAGAGGCTTCAACACGAACAAGATACTGGGTCCCACGACAGGCACACTCACCGCGGCTCCGGGGCGGCGGCGTTACTTGGGGCCGGTGCTCGGACAAGCTCCGCTCCTCTCCCCCCGGCGGTGTCCCAGGCTCCGGCCTCCACTTCCGCCTTTCAGCCGCTCCGGATCCGGATCTCCACCTCCGACCCGCCCCTCAACACCCAGGTGACTGACAGGGCAGAGAGACCAATGGGAGGCACTCTTGGCCGACTCTCAGGCGGTCCAGACGTGGGATGCGGGAGAGGCGGGAGAGCGCGCGCGAAGGACGGCGGGACTTGTAGTTCGCAGAGCTGGGAGGAGCCTGTGGCCTCTTGGGACTTAGGCTTAGGGTGGAGCCGGCAGCGGGCTAGGCGGAGCCCGGCCGGGAACTTTTTAAGGCCAGGCCTACCCACAGCATCATCGCGGATTCCAGGCGCCCCGAGGGGAAGCGGGTGGCGGAGCGTTGTAAGAGGGCAGAAAGCTGTGTGTGCAGATTTGGGAAAGGAAGAACGTGGTGTGAATGAATATGCACGTGAGGCCGCGTGGAGAGCACTCGCTAACCAGGAGAAGCCGCTGTCCGCGCTTTCGGACCAACTCAGTTCTGGGAGCCCAACTGTTGGGGACATTCTGAGATGGGGAAGATGATGGAAGCGCTATAGAAAGGGCTCTTTGGAGGCTACTAGGTGAGATCACAGGGAGAGCCCTTGCTACTGACCAGCCGTAAACCAGGACCCTCTGCCTTTGGCTCAACCGCAACCTCCGTCTCTGCCCCTGCCTCTCCCACCCACAACCAGAACCGGCTGTTGGCTCTGATGCCAAATACAGAGCCAGACCCCCTTGTGCCTCAGCTCTCCCCATCCATCCATAAGTGCAGACTGGAACCACTTCTGTTTGTCCCCACTTTGCCCCTCATATGGATCAGGACTCTTTCTATTTTTTCTGCTCCCCTCAATGTGTATTAGGACCACTTCTGCTTCTGCCCACCCCCAACCCCCAACACAGTATCTCCTCTGCTTCTGCATCCCACCCCCAAGGACACTACTCAGAACCTGTATGGAATCAAAGCTCACCCCAGAGACAGCTGTGGGCATTTTTCCTATGATACCAGCCAACACCCATCAGACCCTGGAGCCTGAGTTGGAGAATCGACCCGGCAACCTGTCTGGGACAACCTGCCACAAGACCGCCCACATCTTGTTCCATCTGGTCACCAGGGTGCCTCTTTCTAATAACATCCATAACACCCACCCCTGCAGTGATCATCACGGAAGTGAAAGCTAAGAAAGAAGAGAATCCTTAGGAGAGCAAAGGGGATGAGGCAGAGTGGGATTCCTAGCAGGTTCTCGGCTGGTGACAAGTGCTTCCTCCAGACCCTGCTGTACCTAGCCTGCCATAGGTACAGGATCGGTTAATGCAGGATTGGTGGGGAGTCCCGTGGGCCACCTTTCCAGGGCTGGAGGTGGACCTGAGTCAGGGCTCTGTCCCTCCCACATACCGTGTCTGAATATGTGGCTGTGACCCGGTTGGGGGGAGGGTAGGTATAACGGGCCCATAGTGACTCATTAAAGTTTCTGCCTCATCCCTGGGGCCTCTGGTGGCGTGAATGTGGTGCCAAGTGGATTGGTTGGCACCTTTGCTCTCCTAGAGACAGCAACAGGGCCCTGAGAGTAACTATCGGGTAGGTTCCTCCAAAGCCCTAGGGCTATCAGACCAACCCCCAGAAACAGGCAGAGCCAACAACTACAAAAATAAAGAGTTTATTTCCTATCCAAAGGGAGCCCAGGATGTTGGGTGGTAAAGGAGAGCTGGAGACCAGGGTGAATTTTCGAGACGTCGGGGCCCTGAGTGAGACCACATTGGAAGGGGGAGTAACAGGTGTGGCTGAGGTCTGGGGGCGGGTCAGGGAGGAGTGCTGCTGGGACTGTTTCGAGTTGCTGGCCGCAGAAGAGACTGCTTTCAGTGCTGGCCTGCAGAGAGACAGAAACAAAGATGTTGACAGGCCCAGGCCCAAGGATAAAATGGACGTTACTGGGCCGAAAAAGCACCCACTGGGGCAAAGGAACCTGGGATCACACTCCATTGGCAGGGATGGCAAACTCAGTTGCCCACAGAGGCCAGATAAAGAATTCAAATGAGGGACGATAGCTGGGTGTCAGGAGATGATCAAGGAATGTAGGGACTGCAAAGAAGTGGAGAGTGCAGGTCTCAGCCAAAGAGGACGGTGGCCACCCAAAACCAGCTCATTATTGCCAGATCTCCCGAATTTGTTTGGAGAAGCTGGACTATCTGGATTTCTATGTGAACTCTCCTGATTTTTAATGTGGCAACTCATTCATATTTTGAAAAAAAAAAATGCTGTGAGAGTCAAAGATTACATATCTGGGGTGATCGGTGCGTTTCTTGTGTGAGCTGTGGGGTAAGGTGAGCCCCTCCCGCTTGGGCTGATGGTGGGAAGCCTAAGAAGTCTTGGGTTACTTAAACGCCAGCCAGGATCTCAAACCTACCCCTCTGGAAGCGACATTGCTTTCAAGGTCTCCAGCAGAGACCCGAGGGCTGGGACAAAAGACCTCATGGTATTACTAAGCTATCTCCCCACTGGAAACTGCAATCTATCCTTCTTGCTGTAGACATCAACCAGGGGCCTGTCTGCTCTTGCCTCGGTCTTCACTTCCCAGGCCGGATCTGGGACCCTTTCCCTTCCCCTCCCTGCCCCGCCATCTCTACCTGCCTCCAGGTCCAGGGGAGAAAGCCAGACATCTCATCTGCCCAGCTCAGTGGGCACCGCGGTCCATCTCATGCCTGTTGGGTTCCACGGCCTTGGGTGGCTCCCCTCACAGAGGAGAATAGAGGAGGGTTTGGAAAAGGGAAAGGGTCAGAAGTGACCAAGCTTTGTTAAAAAGGCCAGAGAATCCAGAGCCAGCCAGACCAGCTGGTGGCTGCTGACCCAAGGCAGGAGGCCAAGGGGCCCAGCCCCTCCCTGGATGGTAGGCAGCAGTGCCCACTCCACACAGGGCTGGGCCCATGGCCAGGGTCAGTGGAACGTGTCTGACCTGGACCGGAAGCTGGGCCTCATGAGGCTTGAGTTCGGAGGTGAGGCCTCTGGCACTGCGGAGAGTCCAAGAGGGTCAGGCTCCGAGGGGTAGGGGGACAGCACGGAGGGTCTCAGGTCGAGGCGGGCAGCCCCCATCTCTGCTGTCCCCACACTGGCTGCGCAGTGGACCTCAGCGCGAGTAGTATCCTGGAGGCCAGGCGGTGGTCCGGACAAACAGGGAGAGATGCACGGGGGCCTCCGAGGTGGGCAAGGGGGGTCTGGGCGCCACGCCGAAACTGTTGGGTGGCCTGGGGGACCCAGCCTGGTCTGTAGCAGGCCCATCACGTGTCGAAGCTCCTGGCTAAGCTGAGACACTTCCCGGTTGAGACGGCAGATCTGTTGAAAACACATCGAGTTGTCTCCCAGGTGCCACAACAATCATCACCCTCTATTGTTTACACAGTTCTTTCATATCCACTCTCTGCTCATGGCCACCCTGAGAAGAAGACAGGACAGGGGTTATTTTAGCCTAGATGTAAATACCCCAGCCTCTTTCCAAAAAGGATTTGGGATGGTGACAGCTATTGCTATCCCCTCCTCTACCCCACCCCCCCACCCCAACACACACACTTTTACAGGATGTAGAAAAATGTGCTCAAAGAGGCCTCACAGCTGTGAAGTGACAGACAGACGCAGGCTTACGCTCAGGTGATACATCACAGGAGCTCAAGTGTCTATTCAGCATTTTTCAAATTTCAGGGAGTGCATGATCAACTGAAAAACGTGTTAAAATGCTGATTTCTGAGCCCCACCCCAGACATTCCAGGTTGGGTGAAGCCCAGGAGTCTGCATTTTAACAGGTCCTCCGGGTACGGATGGACACCCAGGCCGGGGAGCAACTGGTCTAGAAGAACTGCGTGCGGAAGCAGGACTGACCTTGAATCCTGCAGAACCAGGGTTGGCCCCGCCCCCAGCCCCACCCCAGCCCAGGTGCGCCCCGTGGGATGCCTGATGTTTATCAGAACCGAGGGGAGGCCCACTCCCGAGGGCTGGGCCGGGCTGCCCTATGGATGCAGCTATGAGATCCCCGAGGGGGAGTCGTAGGCACAGCCCCGGCAAACAGGATCAGGGCTCTTTCTAACCAGGATTCAGACAGGAGGATCCAGGTCCCCTGGGGCTGAAGTCCTGCTCAGCCTCCCTGTCCTCTGCCGGACCCGTCGGGGGAGGGGAGGGAGGAAAGGACTGGAGCATGTGACTTGGTGGAGGTGGGTCCCTTGCAGAAGCAAATCCCTTGGCAGTGGAGGGAGGAGAGGCTCTCTCTTCCAGCTGGACCACCTGAGCCAGCTGGGAGGAGAGGAAGAAGCCCTCCCTGAGTACTGATAATGCGCTAGGGACCGGGCCAGGGGTGTATTTGCCCTCATCTAATCCTCACAACAACTCTGGGAAGAACCTATGATTTCCCTATTTTCAGATGAGGAAACTGAAGTTCAGAGTAGTCATGGGACTTGCTCAAGGTCTCCCAGCTAGAGTGAATATCTGAATTCAGGACGCTGGCTCCAAACCCTTTGAAGTGCTCCGATATAAAGCACATCTCTGATCCCAATGTTGGAGGGGCGTGGCCAGCCCAACCCACCTCCTGGTTCAGCCTGCAGACCTTTTCCTTCACCTCCTCGGCCTCAGTGGCCACTTCCTGGCTGGGCATGGTCCCTGCAGACAGAGTGGGGAGAAGGGATGCTGGGTGAGTGCAGGGAGCTTGAGTCTACAGCCTGGGCTGGGCCCTTCCCCTTACTGGGCAGGCAGAGAGCAAGGAGAGAGGACACTCTGGGGTCAGGATGACGGGAAACCCAAGCTCCTCAGGCTGGTTTCGTGGCCCTATCACTTTCCCAGCCCTCCCCACCCCACCCCAGCTCTAAGCACGGAGCTTCTCTTTGGTATCTGAACACAATTGCTTTTCTGATCATGCCTCTATGCCTTTCACCAACTGCCTTGCTCTGCCTCTCACGCTCCTGCCCACCCTTTAGGATCCACCTCTAGGGTCCCCTCCTCTAGGAGGGAGGGTTAGAGGTTCTCTCCCCTCCTACTTCGTAGCCCTGTTCTTTGTCTCAGTGGTGGCACTGAGCACCCTGTTCTGGAATCGTTTATCTGAGTACACAGGTATCTCCCCAATGAGACTGGGAGCTCGCTAAGAGCGTGGGCCAGGTCTGGTTCATCTATGTGTTCCTAGCACAGCCCCTGGCAGCTGCTAGGCCCTTACTACATGTGGGATGGCTGGATGGCTGGATGGCTGGATGGATAGATGGCTGGATGGATGGCCGGTGAATGGGTGACCATAAGCAGAAGTCCGCTGCTGGCCCTTACCTGTAGGAGGGGCCTGAGAGCGAGGCCTAGGGTGCTCAGGCCTCCTGCTGAACCGGAAGGTAGGGGCCTCCGCTGTGCTGCCAGAGTCCTCAGTGCCATCCACTACCCTGGGATGGAGGCAGGGGTCATCAGCCCCACAGGGAGAGGGTAAGGGCCAGAGCGGAGCAGAGCAGGCAGGGGCTGAAGCGGCTGCAGTGCCAGGGCGCTGGGGAGGAGCAGCCGTCAAAGAGGAGTGGGCTTGCAAGCTGTGGTGGATCGGGAAGGGCAGGGTGGGCAGATGGGGAGAAGCACTAGTCGGAATGCTGGGGACGGAGCCCAGAGAAGCTTCTGGAAGCCAGCAGGGGTATAGGGAAGGCAGGGGAGGCTGGCATCTCACCGGGGACTGAGGTCCGGAGGTCCAAAGGTTCCCAGTGGGGGAATGAGAAGCTGGGGGGGCTTCCAGGCAGCAGAGCCCCTGGGCGGGCCATGAGGGGAGGGGCTGTGGCCCCGGCCAGCCAGGGCGGGGGAAGGGGTTGGGCTCAGGGAAGGAGAGGAGACAAGGGCTGAGAATGGGGGCAGCTCCTCCCCCAAAAGGCTGACCAGGGAGCCCCGGGGCCGCGCTGGGCTGAGGTTGGGCAGCAGGAGGGGCCGCCGGGGCCTGGGACCACCACCAGGCTCGGCCCCGGCATCAGCCTCTGTGGCGGATGGCTGGGTCTTGTCTGAGGAGGAGCCCAGGCTTTCGGAGCGGGGCTGTGGGCAGAGGGGGCAGCTGATGTCACAGGGCATTGAACAGCAGGCCCCTTCAGTAAGCAACAGCCCTCACCGGCCGTGGCTGCTCCCCATTCCCTCCCCCTTCATCCTGCAGCAGAGCAGCCAAGGGAAGGGGCCCCCCAACTCCTGGCCTCTCCCCACGCAACCTCAACCCCACCCAGGAAGGGTGTGTTACCTGGGAGAGGCGAGGGGATCGGGAAAAGCGGCAGAGGCCCTGCAGGGACACGGAGGGGGGGGGATTCAGCCTGACTCACACCTCCCCACTCCCCCCATGCAGCACCTCCGAGGCCCACCTATCCGTGTTGTGGCGTTTGAGAATGTGGGGCCTTTTTGTGGAATTGATTCAGAGATACCCCCAGCTCTGACTCAGAGAAATCTCGAGTAGCAGCATAAGTCTGAAAAGGGTAAGAACCAAGGTCTAGGATGTGAACGACAGATTTGGCCCAGAGCCTAAACCAAAATGGGCCCAGGAAACATTTGGTGAGTTTGGCGGAGAAGAGGAAGCCCCAGGGGATGAGGCCAAGTCCAGAGAGGGAGGGGACTGATGGAGGAGGAGCAAATGAAGGAGATTGTTTCCAAAGTGGGGGGTCCTTTGAGGAGTCTGCAGTGTGGTGGAAGGAGGGCCGACAGGAGACAGGTCAGTTGAGTTGGAAGCAGAGGTGGTGAGACATAGATCGTGGGGTTGGATAACGGCCAACAGAGTGGGGTCCATGGGCTGGAAGACGTTAAGCGTGGAAGGAGCAATGGGAGGGGGTGCCTGGGGTTGAGAGAGGATGTTTTCAGGGTGGAAGAAATTCATAAGGCTCTCTCTGGGGCTGGTGGTGGTGGTGGGCTACTTTGAAAGAGGCGACCTCAGAGGACATGGAGGCCATGGGGGGTCTACATACATTAGTGTCAGAGCCCTGGCGCAGGTTGAAGGTGAGGTCCCGGGGCAGGCCAGCCCTGAAGGCAGCCCCATACTCAGGATAGAGCCTCAGGACCTCAGCCAGCCCTTGGCTGCTCAGTTGCTGTAGGCCACAGTAGGTCAGTGCCTTCACGTCGGCGCTGGTCTTCAGCACGCAGCTTGGAGCTGTGCCTGACCCAGGCTCCTGGCCCGGCTCAGGGATATCTGCCCCAATCAGGTCTCCTTTTCCTGTGGGTTAGGGATGGGGACAGTCAGCTGGGGCAGGGGGACCAAGAGGATGTCAGTGGATGTGAAGGATGGTCAGTGTGTTTGAAGGATGGCTGAAGGCGGGTCAATCGATGGGATTGGTGGAAATAATCAATGGAGTTGGCAGAAGGTCAGTGGAGAATGGCTGGTGAAGTTGAGAGACAGTCAACTGGGGATGTCAGTAAGGCCTGAGGAGTGATCAGTGGAATTGGGTGATCAATTAAGAATGGCCAGAGGGGTCAGTGAAAGGGTAGAGGTCAATGGAATTGAGGGTCGATGGAGAAGGGTCAGCGGAGTTGGGAGATGGTGCACCGGGAAAGGATCGGTTGACTCAGGGGACAGCCACTGGGGAAGGGTTGATGGGTTCAGGGATGACCAATGGGATCAGGGAGAGTCTAAGGGAAATGCTCTAAAGGGGATGGTGGAAGGGTACTAAAGGGGATGGTGGAAGGGTACCGGGACCGAGAGAGTACTTCTCAGCAGGAACACCAGCTATCTAGTCCCTAGATACCTGGCCACTCCCAAGGCCTCTGGGGGAAGCTTCCAGGGTAGGTAGTGGGTAGTGGTGGGGGACCCTCACCCAGGATGGCCAGCACCATGTTGTCACGGAGCACCTCCAGAGAGCCGGAGCAGACGTAGTAGTGTGCCTGCAGGGCGTCCCCACGGCGCAACAGGTACTCGCCGGGAGCGCAGAATGAGGTCTTGATGTGCAGGGAGAGGGCCCGCAGGCAGCCCCTGCTTGCTGCTCCAAACAGCGGCAGCTGCAGGATCTCCCGATTCAGATGCATAGCAATGTCAGCTCTCAGCTCGTCTGGGAAGTCACGCAGTAACTGCATAAGGGGCATAGGTCATTCTGGCCATCCCCCTGCAGTTGCCACTTGAGCTCTACAGATATGCTGAGCTGTCTCCAAGGACACGGCTCAAGTTACCCATTTCTGACCTTCAGGAAGACTTCTTTGTGTCTCACCTCAATTTGACTTGTGTGTGGACCTCCCAACCCGAGTCCTGGGGCAGAGACTAGGTCTTCTCCCGTCTGTCCACTGCCCATGGCTACACACACTGGTCACTCACACATCCTGCTTACTCAACCCCACATATGCAAGGACCATTCCAGGTGGGTCAGCCTTCAGTTGGAAGTCAGAAGACTAGAAATCGGCTCTGCATAAATCCCTGTGGACTTTGGGCCATCCATTTCCTCTCTCTGGGCCTCAGTATCCCCATCTGTAAAATGCAGGGTTACCCTAGACCTTGAATATTACCAATGACCTCCCGGGGGCCAAACTTAATGTTCATGGTTTGGTTCCATCCTTGTCTTATGGAGCCCCTCGGCCACTCCAGCTTGCTGACCTCTCCCTCTTGTCCCCCTTTCTTCCCCAGGCTCCTCTTCCTCAGTCTACCTCCTCGGCTCTCTTCTCACTGTCCACACTCTCCCTGCATCATGGCTCCAGGACTTCAACCTCCCTGCGAGCCCAGAGCCCTACCTCGGGGTCCAGACCTGTATTTTCAACTACCCACAGGTCAACCTCCACCTGGATCCCCCACGGGCACCACACCCTCATACTGGCCCAACCCTGGACTCTCACTTTCACCCCTAAATCCAATCTTCCTCCTGTAATGCCTCCATCCCACCCTTTGGCTGAAGCCAGAAACCTGGGAATCGCTCTGAGCTCCTTTCCTACAACCAGCTGATCACCAAGTCCCAAGGCTCCTGCTCTCAGAAATATCTCCTGGATCTGCAGGCCACTCCCCAGCCTAAAAATGTGGCAGGATAAAATCTAAATCCAAGGCCATCCGTGAGCTGGGCCTGCCCACCTCTGCAGCCGGGTCTCTTCACTTCTCTGTCCCTCCTCCCTCCACAGCGCTCACACACCCTTTCCTGGAGGCTCACTGAACTGCTTTCAGTTCCCTGAACTCACCCTGCGCTTTTGCGTCAATATTTCCAGACCTGTGTTCCTACTGCTCTTTCTGCCTGTGACAGCCTCTGGTAAGAGGCCAATTTCCTTTTTGTCCTTCACCATGTCCCCTCTTCTGTGCCACCTTCCCAAACTCCTCTAGGCCCAGACACCATGAGGGCCCCATTGCACCAACTCCCTCCAGAAGAGTCCCATTCACAGCATAACTATTTCTTTACCTGTCTGCCTCCCTCACCAGACTGGTGTCTCCCTGAGGGAAGAGCTGGGGATAATCGTCCCCCAGTCCCCGTGTCCAGCACAGAGACTGGCTGGAAGCAGGTGCTGGAAAATGGTGGCTGAAGGGAGCATGGCATTAGCCATGCGTAAAGGAAAAGGGATGTGGATGCCGGTGGGTGCCGGGAACAACACCTCTTCTCCCCACATCCCATTTGCTTCCTTCCCAAACCTGGAGGAACAGGGACCCCTTCCCCACTGCATCTCCGCGCGCGGGGCGGGTACCGGGAGCCGCGCACACTACCTCGTTGGCGTCGATGCCGCTGTTGACCGCCCACGTAGTCTGGAAGTACTCGAGCATGCGCTGCTTGAGCGGCCGGGGCAGGCGGTGCACGCGGATGAAGTCCTTGAGGTCCTTCATGCGGCTGTGGTAGAGCGAGCGGCGCGAGTACATGCGCTGGATGATGGCCGTCACGTTCCCGAACACCACGGCGTGCATCAGAGCTGTGGTGCGCAGCAGGCAGTCAAGGGCGACCACCCCTCTGGCCTCCTTCCCCCCATCCCCCCTGCCCTGGACGGGTCTCTGGGCTCCTGGGGAGGGGCAGGAGAGCCAGTGGGCTCCTGCGACTCTACCTGACGCCACGTGCTGGGTTGGGGCGCGGAACAGAGGGTGGTCCTGAGAGGGGTCAGACCTGATGCTCCTCTCATGCCTCCTCCCCCACCCGCCCCCCCTTTCCCTGCCATTAAGTCATGAACTTGGGCTTCCCATTTCTTTCGCGAGAGATCCTCCTTTTTGGGGCATTCCCCCCAAAGCCACCATGTAGCAGATGCTGAGCAAACATCCATGAATGAAGGCACGAGTGTCTGCTCGTGGGTGGACACCTTGCCTTCTCTGGGGCTCAGTTTCCCCATCTGCACGCTGGGCTTAGCAGGGCCACCCTGGGGCTTGGCAGGCCCCACCTTACCGCCTATGAGCATCATGCAGATGGAGAAGATCTTCTCTGCGTCGGTGTTGGCGCACACGTTGCCGAAGCCCACACTCGTGAGGCTGCTCAGCGTGAAGTAGAGCGCAGCGATGTAGGCGCTGCGCCGCGACGGGCCGCCCGCAGAGCCGTTGACATAGGGCACCTCCAGCCGCTTGCCCAGCTCGTGCAACCAGCCTAGGGGGTGGAGGGATGCAAGGAGCCCGGGCTGCCCAAGCAGGGAAGAATGGGGTTTCCCTGAGCTATTTGCACTTGACCTTGGGCAAGTATTTACCGAGGCGAGCGGAGGTTTGCCCAGGAAATGTCAGGCGCAGCCCGGAGCAGCCCGGGCCTCGGCCTCCCCACGGTGAAGTGGTTACAGTTGCAGTTCAAGGCTACCAGCTCCCTACACAGCTGACTGTTTAGGGGCCCCTTTCACTCTCTAATAGTTTATTAAGTGCTTCCTGTGTACAGAGTGCCGGAACTTGACCCAGACATTCTCCCTGCGCTGGTGGAACTTAAGAGTCTGGAGGGGAAAGACACAGGAAATAAATCATTACAGGTGAAGAGCAGCTACTACAAAGAAAGTATGTTTTAGGAATCATAATAGGTTAGGCAGAGCCAACCCGTTTCGGTGGGAGGTATCGTTCCTGAAGGGCTCCCTTAAGACAGAGCATATTAGTTGAGACCACAAGGAACAGAAAAGTAGCTTAGGTGAAGAAGGGAGGGAGGACAAAAGAAAGAGGATTCCAGAGAGGAAAACATGTTCAAGGCCCAAAGGGAGAAAGCAGTACATCCCGGGTTCTAGAGGGAGGCCAAGGTGGCAGTAGCACAGGGGACCTGGGAGGAAGGGAAGCCGGGTGGGGGTAGAGAGGGCTGCAGGACCACGTATGGTGTGGACTGAGTGTGGACTCAGTTATTTTGAGGGCAGTGGGGAGCCACCAAAAGAGTCCAGGCAGGGGTACTTGGCCTCTGCCCAAAACACCTTCCCCACCTGCAGTGTTTCCCATACTGTACTGTGATTGTCTGTCACTGGTCTTGCTCCCCTGCTAGGCTGTGAGTGCCCCCCAAGGCAGGGCCCACGTCTTCAAATCAGTGTTCCCACGCCTGATCCCGGAAGTTCATGCATGTTTACTGGATGAATGGAGGAATGTGGGGTGGGGGTGGGGGTCCTGGTAGAGGTGTCCGCTTGGGGGCCTGTGTGGACAGGGCAGGTGGATGGGTGGTCAGTGAAAGCCTGGGGTCGATGGCTCACCGGTGTCCCAGAGCAGTGGGTCGTTGGCCTCCATCTCCTGGCGCCCGATGACATACCAGACGCAGGCCATCCAGTGGGCAAGGAGCGCAAAGACGGACATGAGCAGTGTCAGCACCACGGCGCTGCACTGTGAGTACCGCTCCAGCTTCTGCAACAGCCGCAGCAGCCGCAGCAGCCGCACTGTCTTCAGCAGGTGCACCAGCGATGTCTGCAGGAGTGAGTGCGGCGGGGGAGGCTGTCAGCAGGCTCCCCACGTTCCCTCGCAGCACCTTGCCACCACATGCCCTGGAGCTAGGGGAAGCTGCCCCAGGAGAAGTTTCCCTGCTGTGCTGTGAAGGTGACCAGGAAATGCAGAGGGGAGAGGATAATACTAAAACTAATAATGGCTAACAGTAAGTATTCTGGGTGTCAGGCACTGGGCTAAGTATTTGTCATCCTTATTAAAAAAAAAAAGTATGCCTTCAGTCCACTTATCATCATCGTTCTCAGTTCGCAGATGAGCAAACGAAGGCTCAGAGAGGCCAGTGACTTGCTCAAGGTCACAGACCAAGGAAATGATGGAGCTGGGACTCAAATCTGAGCTGACACCAAAGTCCATTGTGTGCTGTGCTGCCTTTTAGCACCTCAGCTGATGAAACGGCAAATCCTGGTCAGAAGCAGGGCAACAGACAGAATGATCCCTGCCCTTGCTCAAAGCCCCCCCGTGTTCTAAGTACAATCAGCTGTGGACAGGGGAAGGTTTAGGGACCCTTGTGGGTCAGCTGCAGATGAGAGGGTCACATTGAAATGTTGAGGGAAGGAGAGCAGGGATGAGGGTCCTCGGGCTGTAAGGTCTCAGCCCTTGTGGGGTTCAGTGGGGATTGATGGAGCTAATGGCACCTAGTAAGGGTCCTGTAAACTTAAGCTAATGTTAGCACTATGACTGCTTTCCTTGTGCCTTTTTAAAAAATATTATTTATTTATTTATTTATTTATTTATTTATTGGCTGTGTTGGGTCTTCGTTGCTCCACACAGGCTTTCTCTAGTTGTGGCAAGTGGGGGCTACTCTTCATTGTGGTGCATGGACTCCTCATTGCGGTGGCTTCTGTTGTTGTGGAGCATGGGCTCTAGGCACATGGGCTTCAGTAGTTGTGGCGCATGGGCTTAGTAGTTGTGGCTCACGGACTCTAGAGCGCAGGCTCAATAGTTGTGGCTCACGGGCTTAGTTGCTCCGAGGCATGTGGGATCTTCCCGCACCAGGGATCGAACCCGTGTCTCCTGCAATGGCAGGCGGATTCTTAACCATTGGGCCACCTAGGAAGTCCCTTGTTGTGCTTTAATAAGCCCTTCCAGTCTTGGAAATGATGAGCCGATGGGGCTTATCTTCTCACTACTCTGGGTAGGGCAGCTTCGAGGCTAGGAATGGGGCTCTGGGGCAGGGCCTGGGGAGCTTGGTGTGAGGGCCCTTCACTGCCACTTTCAGGGGCCTCCAGGAGCATCCACAATAACCCTGTCCCTACACAGCTCCTGAGTCACCATATGCCATTTTCTCTAATTTTAGGAAAAGGCATTGGAAAGGAGGTGGCTCTGATTTCCCCACATGGACCCTCTCCAGGGCTTAATGCCTTCCCCCAGCTCCCAGAGCTCTTGACTCCGACCTTGAGTTCTTCAAGGCTTCCCCTCATCACCTGCCCCTGGGCCCCACTCCCCTGGGGCCCTCCTCTCGTTCTCCTTGGACCAGAATGTCCCAGGCCTGGCTCCTTCAAGTTCACAGCTCTGCCAATGCCTCCTTATCCTCCATCTTTGCTCTGCCTCCCTCCAGCCCCAGCATTGCTCCTTCTCTCCCCTCGTGCCAGGTCATCCACTCAGGTATCCTGGTTTTCTGGGAAACAGGGTGGCATGTTGGATCAGGTCTAGACCAGAAGTTTAGAGATTTGGTTCCAGTCTCCTGCCTGCCACTGCTAGCTGTGTGACCTTCAGCAAACCACTCAACCTCTCTGAGCCTCTGCATCTACCTCTGAGAGATACCAGAATCTGCCCTGAAGGGTTCTTGTGAGGTTCCTATGTGATGATGTGTAAAAGAACTTAGTAAACTGTAAAGTCCCCCTGAAGGTACCAGAGGAGGGAGAGCTTCCTGGTGGGCACAGACCGGGTGGGGGTGCCCTCAGGGTGGGGGGAGCCCTGCTTGGAATGGCCGGAGCCTCAGGGCAGACACACCCACATGCACGTGTGTGGGAGCGTGCACACACGTACACAGCCAGGAGAAGAGGCCCACAGCCCGTTGGCGGCTAGTTAAATCCGGCTGCGTGTAGGTGGTTTCCCGCTATAGCTGAGTGTGGCAGGGAGAGGAGCACACAGGGAAGCTGCTCTCCACCTCCCCACTCAGCAACCAAGGGGGTCTGGGGACACAGGGTGGGACTCCCTCTTCCTGGGCCAGAGGAGACCTAGTATGTGCCGGCTGGGTGCAGAGCTGACCACCTAGGGTGCCTCCAGGCAGTCCCCAGGGAGTAGGAGGACGCAGGTCCTGGGACTCTCCACCTCCAAACCCGCCCGGCAGCCTCTACCTTCCTGTCTTGGTTTACTGTGCTCCTCGCAAATGCTCCCTCTCTTTGTCTCCTGCCAGCCAGGTCCTACTCTGTCTAAGGTCTAGCTCTGCTCTCACCTCCTCCCTCAGGAACACTTCTCAGACCATCCTAGCCTCTGCCCAACTGCTGTGCTTTGCCTTCCCAGGCACTGGCCAGATTTTGCATCATTTTTGTGGGAGTCTGTGTTCCAGCCTGGAACTCCAAGGTCAGCTAGCTCCGTGCCCAGTCCCCATGCAGCAATACCCGGGTGCCATCTTGCACTCCATTCAACTCTTCTGTTCCTGCTGTCCCCCCCAGCTTAGCTGCCTAGAGGCTAAATCCTTATCCCTTTTCTCCACAGTGACCATGCCCTACACAGCGCTTTGCAGACAGCTAAATGCTCATTCGCTGTTTGTTAAATAAAAATGTGAAAAGTGCCACTCAGTTGGCTTCAGACCAATGCCGCCTTGGTAGCCCTAGTTAGCTTTTCATTTGTCTCAGCTTCCCTCAGAGATTGTGAGCTGAGCTCCCTGAGAGCACAGACCTTCTCAGATCCTTCTCAGCTTCTAGCACCGGGCTCTGCCCATCATAGGTGCCTGAAAAATATTTGCAGATGACTGAGTCTGGGACTGAGGTGGGTCCCTTAATGAGAGAGGCTGTGCTGAAGCTGGAAGGCTAGGCTGCAAGGTGGGTCAGGGATCACTCACCACGGTGATGTTGAAGACATAAAGCAGGTCAAAAGGCAGAGCAGCAATAAGGTCAACAAAGAACCAGGTGGCCAGATAGTGGAGGCCAATGGAACGAGGAGCAGAGACCACCTGGCCAGACTGGGACACATAGGTGGTGCGGAAGTTCAGGATGATATCTGGGGGTGCAAGAGGCTGTTACTAGGGGGCCTTGGCCAAGGGCAAGAGACTCACAATGGAATTGGAGTCAGGAATGCGAAAGACGGATTGGGCTTCAGGCTGGTCCTTAGGGAGGAGAGGTCTGAAAGCGGAAGGCTCCAGGGGTCAGGGGTCAGGGATCATGGGTCATGAGGACTTAAAGACCCAGAAATGGGTGGGCTCTGACTGCCTGGGTCCTGCAGGCCCAGGATGGAGCAAGGTTTGGATGAGTGGGTCCATCCAGCCCACCCGCCAGGGTACGTGGGGCAGAGGGTCTAACCCAGGATGAAGAGCATCTCCACGGCGATGTCACTGACAAGGGTGTGTCGAGAAGTGATGGGGGCGTCGTCATCACCCGAGAAGCAGACATTGTAGGGGACGGTGACCGCAACGTAGAAGGTGGCGAGGAGGATGAGGCCGTCCCAGACGGCCTTGGGGACGCTGTAGTGGAGGAGGAGGCAGCGGGACCCCCCCACGGAGGCCACCTTGTATTCGGGCACTGATGGCTTTGGCTCAAACACGTTCTAAGGGGAGAGGGGTGGCGGTTGGGGACACTTGGGGGGAAAGAGGAGCCAAGGTTGGGGGGACGGAGAGGTAAGGAATGGGGAAGGGTGAGTGGGCACTGCAAGCGCGACCACTAGAGATGTAGACCGTGCAGGAGAGGGGGTCAAGGGGCTGGCACCTGACACTTCCTTCCTTTGCCAACTTACTGCTCAGGCCCCCTTTTGAATCAATCATATTTTGGGGGGGCAGTATTTCTAAGGCTTGACTTTCGCCCTGCTTGAGAAGGTGATTGTGACAAATCAGGCACATGCCCTAGCTTGAGGGGTCACTAGCTTCTCCCTCAAGTTCCTCTTGGGTTCTAGGGGTGCAGTGGAGGATGCACTCCTGGGGTGAGAGGAGGCTGGCATGGTGCCACCCCATTTCTGTAGCCATAACAGACTGCACAGAGGACTGGAGACCCATGGCTCCATCATGATCCTAGGAGTGGTACACAGGGCTGGATGCCAGGCCCCCAGTGGGGGCTTTCTCCCTGGGACCACAGCGAGTCATTTCACTTCCCCGCCATGAGGTAACCCTAAAACCCAAAGGTAGTTGATGTAATTGCTGCTAGAGCCCCACCCTTGTGACATTATCAGAGCAGGGTAATGTCAATCACAAGGAAGCAAGGGAGATGGGGATGGAAGGGGACGTGGGGGAACATGGGATAGAGCAGAGAGCCATATATGAGAAATGGCGGACAGAGGAACAAGCCACTGGAGGGACATCAGACAGACAGAGAAACAGGGACACAGTAGCAAGGGTGCCTCAGAAACAGGGCTGGGAGGTGTTGGGGTGGAGATAGGACTCACGTTGGTTTTCATGCCTCCCTGGCCCCGGCGCCCAAAGTGGCCAGTCAGTCGGTGTAGGACACTACGGCTCTGCCTCCTGGCGGATCGAAGTCTCGACCTGGCTCCCCTCCGGCCAAGGGAGTTTTCTGTTGGGAAGAAGTGTATGGAGATAAGTGGGGGCACATCCCATGAGGCTGAGTAAGGAGAGGTCTTGTGTGACCTTGGGCAAGGACTTCCGACCATTCACGCCTTCTCCCCAGACTTGCAGACTTGCAGTTACCATGATTACTGTCACCATAGCCTCCTGGGGGGCCAAGTCCTGGGCCTCCACTCTGAGTGATGTCCTTGAAGGAAAAGAGGAAAAGTACGACCTCCCCCATCTCATTCTTGATGGGCATCATGTCCAGGAGGCACCAAAAGGCCGAGCCTGTAGGTGTGGAAAGATGGAGGAAGAGAGTGAGGGGCCCATGGCACCTCTTTCTTTCTCATCCCCCTTGGTTCCTGAGCATAGTCAAAGGGCTTGGCCAAGGTTTAGAGCTGGAAAGAAGCCCAGAGATTATGTCAGCCGTCTCTTTCACCTTCCCGATGGGAGAATCACAGCCCAGGGAGGGTCAGGGATGCACTCATTGTCACACAGTCAGCTTGTGGCAGTGTGGGGACCAGCACCCAGCCTTCCACTGTGCCAAGTGGACTCTGGGTAAGGCCTGGGGTCTGGGCAGGACTGCAGGGCAGGCCAGGCCCCCTCACCATCCTTTCGGTAGAAGCAGATTTCAGCCCGGTGCTCCTGACGCCCCTCCAGGGCCTTGTGCAGCCTCTGCAGTGCTGGCTCACTGGTTTCCGGACCATAGAGGAAACGGCAGCTGCAGGTTTTCTGCATGACCTCGGTGCGGCCGTAGCCTGTGAGCTCACAAAAGCCGTCGGAGCAGTAGACGATGGGAAAGCCCCGTGGGCCCTGTGCGTTGGCCAGCAGAAAGTTGCTGTCTGTGGGAAGAAGAGGTCAAGGTCAGGTCAAGGCCAGGAGGGGAGCTCAGCTTCCAGGTGGGCCATACCTCCCCCAAGCTATCTATGGTCAGAAATCCCAGAGCCAGAAGCTTCCCAGGCTTCCATGTAATACCTGGATCCCCTTTGGGATATTCTGAAATGAGAGTAGGAAGAGACAGAGCAAAAGAACATGGACTTAAGGGTGGCCTAGAACTGGGAGAAGGACTGCTAGGGGGTTGGAAAAGGAACCCCGAGAGGTCATGCGGTTCATCCTCCTTCCTTCAAGCTGGTGAGCTATTACTGTAGGAGGCAGCACAGCATGGTGAATAGGGCATGGGCTCCAGCATCCACCTTTGCCACTTACTGACTGTAACTTTGGGCAAGTTAATGAACTCTTCTGTGCCTTAGCTTCCTTATCTGAAAAGTGGGGGATAATATCTCTTCCTCACATAGTTGGTGTGAGAGTGGGGAAGAACAAATCCTGGCACATAGTAAGTGTTACACTGAGAAGGTGAAATGATGCCCCACATTTGCCCAGCTTTCAAAGCACATCCATAGCCACTATCCTATCATCCTATTAGACAGTGGACAAGGCAGGGATTCTGGTGATATCATGGCGATTTTATTGATAAGAAACCAAAAGGCAGAGATTATCCACACTCACAAATCTCCTTTGTTGGGGGAGGAAGACAGTGATGAGTAGCATCCTTATTCCCTGCCTTTCTTTTTAGCATCCCTTAGCTAATTTCAGAGGGTCTGTCCCAGTGCTCAGAGTCTGACAGGCTTGAGCAATGAAGTTGTGGCTCCAGCAAACCCAGCAACAGAACCTGAGCTGGCTCCCTCCAGCTCCAATGGGTGGGAGGCCTCAGGGGGGGCTCTGTAGGCCATCTAGGGACAGCCTCAGCTGAGGGAAGGGATCTGAGACACAATCAGTCCTGGGGTGCTAAGACGGGTGAGTGTCTGGGGGTGGAGTGGCTGATGGGGATACTGAAGGTGCCTGGGAGGCACTGGGCCCTGGGCAAGCAGCCTCCTTCTTCCATCCCAGGGCTGTTGCCCGGGTGATGGGCGCTATGGAAACAAGGGAGGTGGGGGGGGAGGAAGGGTGGGGAGGCGGGTAGGGCCCAGGCGGCTCGGTTTCCGCCCTCAGGTGCCGCTCCCCCCAGATTCCAGATCCCAGCCAGGGTGTCCAAAGAGGGCAAGGGGCGATCTCTCAGTACCAAAGTAGGAAGAGGGAATGGCGGGAGAAGAGGCGGGTAAGGAGGATTGTGGCTGTCCAAGGTGCTGAACCTGGAACCCAAACTGGGATGGGAGAGTAGGCAGTTCCCTCCGTCACCACAGACCACCCCCTCTTCCTGCCTCACCTCCCTCAGACACAGAAGCGCTGCGACTTGGGGGCGCGTGACCTTAATCCAAGCTAGGTCCTGCCGAAGTCTAATCTTTTCTCTCTCTCTCTCTCTCTCTCTTTTCTAGGGGCAGGGGATGCTGGAGTCGTCTGAGAGTAGACCCCGGAGAGTCTGGCCACTTCGTCCCACCTCCGCTTCTTGGATACCCCCATACACGCCCCCAGCAGAGCTCTGCCCGAGAGTGGGCGGCTGCCAAGGAGCCTTTCCTGCTTCCAGTCACAATCCCAACCTCGGCTCCCCGCACTCTTGGTCCTCTCCCGCCTCCCCTCCCAGGGCGCTCCCAGTCCTGTTCCTTTACCACGGCTTGGCTTTGGGCGTTCCTAGACCCTCAACTCCACTCTCTCACCTCCCCTCGGGTCTCCCTCACTACATCCAGGAGACCCGCGCCAGCGCCTTAGGAGACTTGACCCCATCTTGAACCCCCAGCCCCAGCCTCCGCCCCACTCACGCGTGCCGTCGAAGCGGGTGGCGATGGTGTCCAGGAAGGTGTTCTGCGGGGCCAGCAACCCCTTCATGACCGGCATGGCCTTGGGGCGCGAGTTCGAGGCGCGGCGCTGGGGGGCTTTCAGCGCGGCCGGGCCGGAGGGGGCGCGCTGCCGGCGGGGCCGGGGCGCCCCATGCGCCCGCCTGCCACCTCCCCTCCCTCTCGGCGCCGCCGCCGCCGCCGCCGCCGCCGCCTCTGCCTCTCTGCTCTGAACCCAGCAGCTCTCAGCTCGTCTCGGCGCCGCCTCGGTCCCCCCCACCTCTCCACGGGCCAGGTTCTTTCCCCCGGGCTCGGCCCGCGCCCGCCACGTGGCCCCGCACGGGGAGGGGCCGCCAGCGGCACCCTCACCCCTCTCTGCTGCCCTCCTCTGGGTGGGGAGCGGCCCACGCGTGTCTCTCCCGCAGAGAATTTGGGACACGCCCACCCGGAGCCGAAGCTGGAAGCGGTGGGGCGGGGCTTGAATGACAGACACGCCCACCTTCCAGGGTGGCCACGCCCCCACGCGTGTTTCCCTGGCGGCTCCTTGGGTCTCCGCCCCCCGGGTTTCCCGGCGTGCCGCCCACGCTGGGAATCTTTTCTGGTTCACAGCGCCGCCTGCTGGAGTTGGGGTATTTCGCAGCACCCCCAGCTCCCTGAGTTTCAGTGTGAGACAGCAAGTTTTAAAGAGGCTGGTTTTGCCGGTGGAGCATCGATGTGAAAGCAGAAAACTCAAATTCTACAATGCACTACTTAACCCTCATCTGTGCCTCAGATGATAGGGTACCCTGGGCGAACTCTGCTCCTAAGTTCAGCAGGGTGGATGAAAAGAAGTTTGGAGTCCGCCGGGTAGAAATCCCAGCTCTGCTACTTACTAATTGTGTGATTTAGTCTCTCATTTTCTTCATCTGTAAAATGGAGCTAATAATTTTTACCTCGTATGGTTGTGAGGATTTAATAGCATAATGCATATCTTTGGCGCACAATGTGCTGGAGAGCAATTGTCTCTCTATTCTCCCTCTTCCCATCATCCTGATTTAACCCTCCTTCTCTCGGCTGCCATTCAAGTGGGAGAGAGGCTAAAGGCAAGTTTGGGGCTGAGAAAGATAGTTTCAAGGTGGGCAGTCAGTTTGTAAATCTCCAAAGTTGTGCTGGCAGATTTTGTTCTCCAGCTTTTCCAAAACGAAACAAGTGCGGCAGCAAGAAGGACCCAGGTGAGACCAGACACAGGACTTTTTCACTATGGAAGCAGAAAGTTACTGGGGCAGCTGACTGTGGTGGCTAAGGGTGGCTGCTTGCCAGAACAAGATAGCTAAAGCCAGTGACAAAGGGAAGATGGACTGGGGAGAGGGTAGGCCAGTGCTCCTCACCTTCACCCTGAGTCCGAGCTGGGCATTATCTGAGATGTTATATTGCTTGAAAATGCCACACCTTTCTGTATCTCTACTTTTGGGTGTTAGTTTCTTAGGGCTGCTGTAACAAAGTACCACAAGCAGGGTGGCTTAAACAACAGAAATTTGTTGTCTCAGTTCCAGAGGCTAGAAGTCCCAAGGTCAAGATGACTGCAGGGTTGGCTCGTTCCTAAGGCTGCGGGGGAATATTTGTTCCGTGCCTGTTTTCTAGCTTCTGGTGGGTTGTTGGCATTTTTTGGCTTGTGGATGCATTGCTCCACCTCTGCCTTCATGTTCACATGGCCTCTCCTCGTGTGCATTCATGTCCAAATTCCCTCTTTATATAAGGACACGTCATATTGGATTAGAGGCCCACCCTACTCCAGTTACAACCTCATTTTAACTAGTTATATCCACAAAGACTTTATTTCCAAGTAAGATTACATTCTGAAGTGCTGGTGGTTAGGACTTCAACGTGTAAATGGAGTGTGTGTGTGTGTGTGTGTGTGCATGCACACGCACACACACACTTCAACCTGTACCGGGTGTGTTCTGTTAAAATTGCAGGAGAATCTTGCCCCATCCCAGCTTAAGAACTCCTCCTGACTCTCAGCTATCTACAGAATAAAATGCAAAGCCTGATCATTTCTGAGGGTCTTAACAATCTGTGCTGCACAAGCCTAACCGCCTCCCCTTCAGCCCCTCACTGCTCCCCCAGACTCTCTACCCGACGCTGCACCTTTCTGGAAGATTCATGTTGAACCTCATATTCCCTGCCTTTTCGGCAGACGCGGCTCCCTCCCTCCCTCCTTCCCAGCCGATTCCTCTCCCCTGCTTGCTCTCCGGAAAGGCCCTGCGATACAGAATGACTGGTGGAGCCCCGAGGGGCGTGTCTGTCCCCATCCTCCCCCCCAAGCACGCACACATACAGTCGTCTCCGCACCCCAGGGCCTTGCACAATTACTTGCTCTGGGAGCTCCCCACTCAAGAGTGTTTGGGGTTCAAAGACACCCAAGCTGAGGTTGTCCGAGCCTCCAGGTTTTCCCGCACTTTATAGTTGGAAAGACTCTCACGCCCCCTGGAGGGCGAGAGGCGACCGCACGGGGACAGAGAGCAGCCACACTCACGGAGGGAGACTCGTCTTTATTGCCCTGTTTCTGCGGGCTGACAACAGGGGGGCAAAGGAGAGAGGGCAGGGCCAGGGTGGGGCCCAAGCAAGGGCTCACACCCCCGACCGTCCCCCGGGAGCGACAGACGAGGCGGCCTCAGCGGGACACCGGCGCCCGGGGCAGGGGCGCGGCGCTGGCTCTGCGCCTGCGCGGCGGCCCATGGTCAGGATGCCGGCCGCGTGGTTGCCGCTGGCCTGCAGGAGGCGCTGCAACCGGCCCTGAAGGCCCGGGGGCCCGGGCCGCCGCTTGCCCAGCGTGAGGATGCCGGCCGCGTGATTGCCCGCTCCATGCAGCAGCTCGTAGAGGCGGCAGGAGCACGTCTTCTGACGGCAGCAGTCGGGCAGGGGCTGCGCGGCCACCCCGGGCGACAGCAATGCCGGCGGCAGCAGCAGCAGCAGCAGCAGCAACGTCACGGTGGCCCAGGACACCTAGGGAGGCGGGCACCGGGCGCTGAGGGTCGCCCGCATCCAGCCCCTGCGCCCTGGCCCTGCCAGCTGGCTCCGCGCCCTCTCCTGGCCTGTGCTCGTCCCCCGCTGTCGCTTAGCTTTCCTGCCACGGCGCAAAGCTGTCTGAAAGGCTCTGTTGGAGAAGAGCTCGTGTCTGGCTCCTGTATCTACACATCCTTCAAGACCCAGCAAAGCGTCTCCTCAAGGAAGCCCTCTGAGACCCCCTGGGCAGAATAAATCCCTCTCTCCTCTGGGTGCCCTTAGTCCCTTGTCCCCGCATTAGAGCGCTGACCACTCCACCTGAAAACAGGCATGTCTGGATCTGCCCCAGAAGTTTGTGGAAACTTCGCTCAGAGAAACAGAGGTCCCCCCACCCCACCCCCCACAGCGGGCAAACACCTGCAAATCAAGGACTGGCAGGATCCAAGTTGCCATCTTGTCTGCCTGCTCCCTTGCAGGGGAAGCAACTGTGTGGCTTTGGACCAGTTTCCTACCCTCTCAGGGAGCACAACATCCTCACTTGTAAACTGGCTATTAAATACTTCTTACTATGCAGGGCTGCTGGGAGGATGAAATGAGATGACAGGTGCAGACAGCACCTGATAGGTAGTAAGGGCTCAATAAACGTGAACTCTTAGGAGAACAGGGCACAATCCGATGTTAACCAAGGCAGATTCTCGGCCAAGGGTCCACCCCGTCCCCTGCCTCAGAACCCACATGGGAAAAGACCAAGAGCTAGACACCTGCAACCTTTCTTTTAGCTCCCTAAGCAAGTATTCTCATTGCCCCCTGGTCTAATGAGTCACCCCTCCATCCCTGGGTCTTTACCTTTGTAGAGGGAGGATTCATGGCGTCTGGAGCTCAGAGTGGGGTAGCCGGGAAAGGTGTCCTCTGCAGTGGTCCAGATAGTCAGGAGCTTTGAGGCTGTCAACTGCAACCTGCTACCAGGGGCCTGGGTTTATAGTGCTCTGAACTGGGTGGGGGGGAGAGATGGGCACTTGCGTCCACTCCAGGGCCAGACAAAGGCAAGTCTAAGATTAGCCTCCTGCAGGAGGGCTGTCTCCAGGCTGGGCCCAAGGAATGGCCGCCAAGGCGCTCAGAGGCTGGAGGTGGATCACTGGGCGCCTGGTCCTCCCCTTGTCTGTCTGCCTGCTCCCTGGAGATGGGGCGGTCTCCGGGCACTAATGAGGCCACCTTGCACCCAGGAATCTGGGAGCACAAAAGAGGCCTTGACTAGGGTGCTGGCATGAGACAATGCGTCAGAGGAGCTGCTAATTACGGGCAGGAAAGGAGGCAGTCGTGAGACCCAGTCTCCATAGGATGTGTGGGGGGGGGGGGAGGGGAGGGCAACCAGGCAACAGTCTTCCCCCTACCCACCGCCTCCCCCCTCCTGTCACTGCCCCCCGGGGCCTTCAGGCTCCAGGGCTTTCTTCCTCCATGGAAAAGTTTTCCTAGCTGGCTCTCCCTCCCCTCCAGCTCTCTTCTTCCCTCTGCCCCTTCCATCAGCCTCCAAGATGGAGAAGCTTGTAAGCCAATCCTACGCAGTGGGAGGAACGCAGGCAAACCTGGTGTTATCCTTCAACCTCCCCAGCTTCCTTCCTACCTGGTTGCGCTGCCTGGACAGGAGAGATGGAGTCCCATCCCACCATCAGCAGGGAGAGAGCCACTGTGGGGTAAAGGACACGTGGCATCTCTAGGCTGGAGTCTTATCCAGGGCACTGTCTACTGAGCACCAGTTCCATGCTAGGCCCTGCTCTGGGCACTGGAGTGACAGTGTGCATAGGACATGGCCCAGTTTTCAGGGAGCTCCAAAGCCCAGGAGGGGAGGCAACCTGGCAAAAGGCTAGCTCAGTGGAGAAAGGCCTCTGAAAAAGCCTTGCGTGAAAAGTGGGTTTCCATCAAGAAAGGTCGGGGGAGAAGGCATTCTGCGGAAGGAACAGCCTGAGCAAAGACCTAGAGGTGACACTGCTTATTTCACGTGGGAAGAAGGGTGTGGCCCACAAATCACAGCTTCTCTTAGAAGAGAGAGGTGGCTGGCAGGTAAGTGAGGCCAGGGTGAGTCCGAGGGTCTTATTGGCTAAGCTGATTGGTCTCGATCACGTGGGCGCCGGGGGGCTGTCGGAGGATTTTAGCAGGAAGGAACCGTGGGTGATGTAGGGGGCAGGTGGGTGGGGGCAGGGGCCTGGATGTGGGACGTGGAATCTAGACGTGGAAATTCAGAGGCAGGATCTGAGGCTTGCCGATGGATTGGGATCAGGTGCCAAGTTACTCCGGAGGAGCTGCAGGGCCTTGGACAAGCCTCATGCCCTCACGGAGCCTCAGTTTCCCCACTGGTAAGATGGATGGTTAACCCACATGGTCTCTGGGGCTGCTTCCTGCTGTGATTCTTTATGATTTGCACTACAGGGTCTGCCCATGGAAGTGATTTGCGGGTATTGGGTCAGGAAGGGGACCCGAGCTAAGGCAGGGCAAGGGAGCTGGGGAGCAGCTTCTCCGCACTTAGGTAAAGCTGGGAATGGGGAGAGGTAGGAGGAAGGGGCTCTGTGTCTTCTGGGTTGACCTAGGCTGTGGTAGGGGTCCCTGAGGGCTCTGAGGGCACACACACTTGGGGCCTGCCCCAGCCCCGGAGGGGAGAAGGTGGGGAAAGCCCTCGCCCAGAGCTGAAGGGGGGAGGGGAGCCCAGGCTGTAGCGGGACTAGCTGGGACTACGGATTTCCCCAAAAGCAGACCCCAAGCCAAGATTCTGGGTGCAAGAGGTTTATTTGGGAGGTGATCCTAGAAAGCACATAAGGGAGTAGGGACGGGAGGAACAGGAGGAAAGCCAGTAAGAACCATGTTAACGAGAGAGTGTTACCGCTATGAGCAACTGGAGGGGGGACCTTCCGAGGGAGGCGGTACAACATACATTTCAGAATTGTCCCACCGAGGGATGATCAGCTCCTGTTCCTTGCTGACTGAGGGTCACTCCTGGGAGCATTAACTCCCAACACTTCCAGCCTGCCCGGCGCACAGGCTGAGAGACACAGGCTCTGTCTGCATGGATTAGAATTCCTGTCTTCCGGGGGGGCAGGGGGCCCTCCGGGCAGGCTCTATCCCTTAGGTCAACTCCTCAGAACTGATGGACTAGGTTGGGCCTCCCTAAGGCCCAGCAGCTCTGATGGGCAACTGTCGGCTGAAACACGAAGACCCTGGCTGAGGGCTCCCCATCCCGAGGGGCCCCAGAGGAAAGAGCAGGGCAGCCTGTGAGGGTGGGTGGGGCAGTGGGCAGGCCCCAGCTCAGGACAGCACCCTCCTCTGCAGGCACTGGACCAGGCGCCTCTGCCTGAGGACCCGGGGCATCTCAGGAGGGAAGGGGGCCGAGGGGCAGGCAGCGAGGGCTGCCCGCAGTTCTCTGAAGGCCCCCGGCCCCACCAGGTGGACTTGGGCAGGGCCCACGCTGCCCCGGAAACGCAGGGACTTGTAGTGAGCAGAGGCTTCCTGGAGGCAGTGATCAAGCTGGGAACAGAACATCCCAAGTGAGGCTGGTATGGGGCTGGGTGGCATGTGGGTGAGGTGCCCGTGCCTGTACCCAGGGAATGCGTGAGTAGGAGTTTTGTGCGTACATGTGTAAGAAGGGACTCATGCCTCCCTTCCCAGAGCCCCAGGGAGCTTCTCCTACCCACTCCCCTCCTCCCATCCCTCCCCTGTGCCCACAGCACCTGGAGGCATGCAGAGTGAAGGGGACATGCGGTCATATCCTGTCCCTGTCTTGTTTACCTTGTCTCGATTTTCCTCTGACAAGTTCCTCAGCCCCTTCAGTGCCACAAACACCTCATAGTGGGGAGCAGAGCCCTCGGAGGAATCTGAAGACAAACCCCCCCCCTTCATGGACACACGCTTTTGTGAACGGGGCAGCTTCCAAAGCCAAAGCCCAGTGCCCCCAGCTGTCCTTCCCCACTCTGAGGTTCACAGGGGGAAAAAAGAAGTTTCTTGGCAAGGAGTGAGGTAAATGGAGAGGAAATGGGTACACACTGCAGCAGGAGGGATGGGAGTTAGATACAGGGAAGGACTTTTGTTAGGAGCAGCAAAGGAGGGCTGAGTCTTTCCTCCTTCCTAGAGGTCTCCCAGCAGGATGGGTATGGGTTGGGGGACAGTGAACCCCAGGACAAGAGCCAGGAACCAGTGGAGAAGCTTACCCAGAATGCTGCTCTCCACACAGCTATGGTCCAACAGCTTGGCCCCTGGCCACTGCCCCACCGCCCGGCTCAGGGCCTCAGAGAACACATTCTCACCAGTGTCTTCGCCTCGAACACTCAGGATCTGGCCCAGCCTGGGGAGGAGGAAGCGGGAGGCAGAGGAACCCCGGGGCACAAGGATGGTCCCTCAGCCACCCAGGGGGTCACTTACCTGCAGATGAACTTGACAACCGGACACTGATGGTAGGCACCAACCACCTGGACCACATCACCCAGGCAGCACCTGATGGAGTTGAAGTGGGGGTGAGGTCAGGCCCAAGGGCCCATCAGCTCATGGGCCTGGCCTTCAACAGGGTTCCAGAGGGCCTGAGGTGGCTGGGGTGGGGGCAAGCAGGTGGTCACCTGGTGAGGCTGGCATGGTCAGTCAACACCAGCTCGTATTCCTTGCCCTTCTGGGCCTCAGCCAGCAGGATGGTGGGGGCAGCTTCTTCCCGGGCTCCTTCCTTGAGTGGGAGCAGCTCAATAAAGGGGGCTCCAGGGGGCAGAAGGTACAGGCCATGGGGCTGCTCTGGCCACAGACTCAGGCCCATCACCCCTGTGGGGAGCAAGCGGCCTCTTCGTGTGGTGATACCATTGCTTTCTGTTAGGCCCTCACCCTGGACCCCAGGCCCCAATCCTCTGAGCATCTGACTGGCCCTTCCACTCCACTCTTCCTGGCTCCCCCAGGCTCAGCCCTCTGCCTCTAAGGCCCTAAATGGAAAGAGGCAGTGGTTCTGGAGGTGACAGACCTGGGGGTAAATGCTGGTGTGGTATAAATTTGTGTGAGTCTCAATCACTATGAGCCTCAGTTTTTTCATCTGTAAAATGGAGCTGCTGGCATTGGGGAGGATTAAATGAGATGATTATATAGGGCTTGCTACTTGGCAGCTAGCTGTATGACCTCTGCCCCCTGCCCTCCCCTCACCACCCTTGAGTCTTGCTGACCTCCAGAGGCAGCGTAGGCAGGTGAGAAGAAGGCTAGCCCTTGGCACCACAAGGCCCCGAGGGCAGCCACAGCCTCAGCCTGGCCTCCTGCGTCCAGAGTCACCACCACCTGCAGCTTTGGCCAGAGCCGAAGGGCCAGTCCTCGGGATCCCTGCTCCAGGGCCTCCCGCAGCTCAGCTGCCCGCCTGGGGAGAGATGCTCCTGGGTTCCCAGCAGCTATTGCCTCAGCCAGCTCTTCGCCATCAGCCTCCAGGCCCAAGAAGATGTCTAGGAGCTCGACTGCTGTCCCAGCTTCCAGAGCACGCAGCCCTGGGGACCTCAGTGCCTCCAGCAGCAGGGCCCTAGGGTCCTTGGCTCCGGCAGGGCTCACCTGGCCCAGGGCATACCAAGGCCAAGGGAGTGGGTAGGGCCAAGGGGAAGTAAGGGTCACACGGGCCGTGCCTCTCGGAGCCAGCACTTCTGGGTAGGCCTTGTTTAGGGCCGCCAGACCCAGCAAGGTGGCCTGGGGGAAGACAAGAGATAGTGTGGGCCTTGGGCCTGAGCCAGACCCTGAGGCCCCAGGTTTTTGTTTTTGTTTTTGTTTTAATATATGTTTACTTGGCTGCACTTAGTCTTAGTTGTGGCACATGGGATCTCTGATGTGGCATGTGGGATCTTTAGTTATGGCATGTGGGATCTAGTTCCCTGACCAGGGATTGAACCTGGACCCCCTGCTTTGGGAGCACAGAGTCTTAGCCACTGGACCACCAGGGAAGTCCCCCCAGTTTTTTTGTTTGTTTTCACCATCCTGATAGGAAGGGTTGGCTGCAATTAGGGGTCTCTGGTGGGGCTGGGCTTCAGCTTTCTCAGTTTACCTGCAGCGAGGCCTCCCCACGGTACTGGTTTGCGGTAGGAGGCAAGAGCTGCCCCCAACTTTCTTTCTCCTGGACCTGGTTGGCCTTGGCCAGAGGGAGATGATTCCGGAAGGTGCTTATATCTGTAGCCCCAAAGACATCATAAAATCCTCATGAAGCCACAGAGATTCCCAAGAGTTTCAGGCAAGACTGGTGAGACCCCTGAGGAAGGAACCCAGAATAGGTCTGGGGGACGAGGGGCTGTCAGGGCCCAGGATGGGAAAATTCATCTTGAACAAACCCCAGCCTGGGCAGGGTGTCTGGGTCAGGTCCGCGTGTTGGCAACAGAAAGGGAAGGGAGGGCTTCAGGTTCTGGAACCTGACTGTCCCGTGGGGTGTCTTTCTCTTCGGGCCACCTCCCCAGGCCCTGGGAAACACACCTGTGGGACAGCGGGGACCCTGGGCTCCCTGCAGACACCGCCTCAGGGCCCGCTGCTGGCTCTGGCCCGCGTGCAGCGTGCTCTGTGCGAGTCTCTTCTGCTGCCAGGCGGCCGCCCAGCACAGGGCCCCCCGTGCCACACGGTGCTGGAGGTGGACCAGTCGGGACAGCCCGGCATCCTGGGGCCGCCGCCGCCGGAGCACGGCCAGCGGCAGCAGGAGCATCAGAAGGCACAGCAGAAGCAGCAGCAGCGGCAGCATCTCCACGCGGCTCCCGGCGGGAGGAGGGCCTCCAAGTACTGGTACTGGGGGGACGAGGGCAAAACGCATGTCCTCCCACCCGCTCTCCCGCACACAGGAAAACCAAGCAGAAAGGGAAGTTCGGGAAGAAGCCAGGACCCTTGTCAGGCAGGTGATGCGGAGGAGAGAACGTCACAGCTTCGGGGTCACACTAACCTGTGTTCGGATCCGGGCTCTGCCCCTCGTTAGCTGGCTGGCCCTGGGTAACTCGGCCAGCTGCTCTGAGCTCCGGTCCCTTCCCCCACCTGGAAAATGGGAATAACAGTACCCCTGAGAAGGTGCAGGAAGGGCATGGCTCGGTGCCTGGCGCACAGCAGCTACTTAACTGATGACACGTCTGGCCCACTCCAGAGAGGCTTTGCTTTCTCAAGGATCCACCCTGTCCCAGCATCATGTCTCCAGCCCCCCCGAGCCCCAGGCTCATGTCCCTCATGCACCTGTCACAGCCCACTTGTGCCTCTGCCTGGTACCCAGGGCCCCCTCAGCACTCCCGTACAGCCTCAGAACACAGGCGGCCAGAAAGACGGAGCCATGGCTTTAAAGGGCTGGGCCTGGACCGGGAAATCCGGCCACCGGGCCTGAGGGAGGAGCTGGGTGGGGGGGCTCTTAAAGGGGCAGGTTGCCTAAGGGCCGCCGTGCTAGGAGCTGGCCCAAGCTGGCAGGTGGAGGGAAGTTAGGGCCAGAGTAGCGTGGTCCTCAGAAAGCTGAGGAAGAGAAAGCTGAGTGTGGGAAAGACGCCTCATATCAGCTTGAGCGGGGGTGGGGGTGGGGTTCACCCCATCCTGGAGCAGGTGCAAAGTTGAGAACTGTTAAAAAGCAAAATTTTTTTGCAATCCAGAATTGCTCTCCTTAAAGGTAGTAGAGGAAGAAAACTTTTGTTGCTGAGTAAGCGTTAAAGCAGAGTGTGACGCATCACAGACAATCCACTGGTACTGCAGACAGAAAAGAATCTCACATCCTTTTAAGGCCAGAGGCAGGCAGACATTGACACCTGGCCTCAAGATAACTAACTTTACATGGTGATTGGCGTCACCACTTGTGTTAGCTTATTAGCTTTATCTCAAGGAAACACAAACTTCTCCCATCCTTGTGGCAGGAGTTAGTTTTGCAACTGGGAATAAGGTGCCCGATGGAGCTCGGCTCCCCCATCCTACTGAAAAGCTCGAGAAGCTGGCCTTAGGATGAAGGTTCTGCTGTCCTTGGTTAAGCCCTCTCTCCTCCTGTGCCCTTGACACAGGCTCTCAGACACTGAAACCTTTCCCTTCACCCTCACCTGATTCTCTGTCATGCAGTCTCTCTTCTCACAGCTGAGCTCTTAAAGTATACAGTTCAGTGCTCTGGTGTATTCTTAGGTATCTGCAACACCAGCAGTCAATTTTATAACATCTTCATCATCACAGAAGCCACCCCAGGCCCTTTAGCTATCACCTCCCAATCCCTTCCCACCTCCCCACCCCCAGCCCTAAGCAACCACAAATCTACTCTCTCTCTCTCTAGATTTGCCTATTCTGGACATTTCATGTAAATAAAATTACATAACGTGGTCTTTTGAGTCTGGCTCCTTTCTCTCTCTTTTTTTAAAATTAATTAATTAATTAATTTTTGGCTGTGTTGGGTCTTCCTTGCTGCACACGGGCTTTCATTTCTCTAGTTGCGGCAAGCGGAGACTACTCTTCATTGCTGTTTGCAGGCTTCTCATTGCAGTGGGTTTCTGTTGTTGCTGAGCACGGGGTCTAGGTGCGCGGGCTCAGTAGTTGTGGCACATGGGCTCAATAGTTGTGGCTCATGCACTTAGTTGCTCCGTGGCACGTGGGATCTTCCTGGACCAGGGATTGAACACATGTCCCCTGCATTGGCAGGCAGATTCTTAACCACTGAGCCACCAGGGAAGCCCCGAGTCTGGCTTCTTTCACTTAGCATGTTTTCAAAGTTCATCCTTGTAGTACTATATATCAGTAATTCATTCCTTTTTATTGCCAAATAATGTTTCATCATATGGATGTATCACATTTGTTTACCCATTCATCGGTTGATGGATACTTGAGTCATTTCTGCTCTTTGGCTATTATGTAAAATGCTGTTATGAATGTTTGTGTACAAGTTTTTCTGTGGACATTTATTTTCATTTTTCTTGCATAAAAATGGAATGCAAGGGATTTACTGCGTTCCAATGAGTGGAATGGCTCGGTCATGTACTAACGGTTTGACTGTTTAAGGAACTGCTAAGCTGGTTTCCAAGATGGCTTCACCATTTTACATTCCCACCACCAGTATATGAGGGTTCCAGTCCCTCTACATCCTTATCAGCACTTGTTATTATCTGACCTTTTGATTATAGTCATCTTAGTGGGGTGTGAAGTGATTTGAGTCAGTTTTTGCGTTTTCCTGATGACTAATGACGTCAAGCATCTTATGTGTTTATTGGCCACATATATACTTTTTTTGGAGAAATGTCTTTTCAGATTCTTTACCCATGTTTTAATTGGACTACTTGTCTTTTTATTATTAAGTTGTAGTAGTTCTTAATATGTTTTACATACAATTCCTCTAACAGATATATATGATTTGCAAATATTTTCTCCCATCTTTTGGGTTATCTTTTCATTTTCTTGATAGTGTTCTTTGAAGCACAAAACTTTTAGTTCTGATGAAGTCCAACTACGCTTTTTTTTTTGGCTGCGTTGGGTCTTAGTTGTGGCACGTGGGATCTTTTTTGCGGTATGCAGGATCTTTCGTTGTGGTGTGCAGGCTTCTCTCTAGTTGTGGCATGTGGGTTTTCTCTTGTCTAGTTGTGGAATGCAGGCTCCAGGACACATGGGCTCTATAGTTGTGGCGAGTGGGCTCAATAGTTGTGGCATGCGGGCTTAGTTGCCTCGTGGCGTGTGGGATCTTAGTTCCCCCTCCAGGGATTGAACCCACATCCTCTGCACTGCAGGACAGATTCTCTACCACTGGACCACCAGGGAAGTCCCCAACTACCTATTTTTTCTATTGCTGTTTGTGCTTTTGGTGTCATATCTAAGAATTCATTGTCAAATCCGAGGTCATGAAGATTTATCCTTATGTTTTCTTCCAATAGTTTTATAATTTTAGCTCTTACATTTAGATATTTGATCTATTTTTTATTGTGGTAAAATATACATGAGTTACCATTTTAACCATACTTAGGTGTCTACTTCAGTGGCATTAGGTATATTCACATTGCTGTGCAACCATCACCATCATCTCTCCAAAACTTTTTCATCTTCCCAGACTGAAACTCTGTACTCATTAACCAATAACTCCTCATTCCTCCTTCCCACAGCCTTTGGCAACCACCATCCTATTTTCTGTCTTTATGACTTTAGCTACTCTTGGTGCCTAATATAAGGGGAATCATACAATATTTGTCCTTTTGTGTCTGTCTTATTTCACCTAGCATAATGTCTTCAAGCTTCATCCATGTTGTAGCATGTGTCAGAATTTCCCTCCTTTTTAAGGAAGGAAATATACATTGTATGTATATATCACATTTTGTTTATCCATTCATTCATTGATGGACATTTACTTTTTTAAAAAAATTATTTACTTGTTTGCGCCAGGTCTTGCAGCAGACATGCTCCTTAGTTGCGGCTCACTGGCTCCTTAGTTGTGGCATGTGTGTGGGATCTAGTTCACTGACCAGGGATCGAACCTGGGGCCCCTGCATTGGGAGTGTGGAGTCTTAACCACTGTGCCACCAGGGAAGTCCCCTTCTTACAGTTTTACAGTTTTAGCTCTTACATTTAGATGTTTGATCCATTTTTTAAAATTATTTATTTGTTTATGGCTATGTTGGGTCTTTTTTGCTGTGCACAGGGTTTCTCTAGTTGTGGTGAGCAGGGGCTACTTTTCATTGCAGTGCACCGGTTTCTCATTGCAGTGGCTTTTCTTGTTGTGGAGCATGGGCTCTAGGCATGCGGGCTTCAGTAGTTGTGGCACATGGGCTCAGTAGTTGTGGTTCACAGGCTCTAGAGCACAAGCTCAGTAGTTGTGGCACATGGACTTAGTTGCTCCACAGCATGTGGGATCTTCCCAGACCAGGGCTCGAATCCGTGCCCCCTGCATTGGCAGGCAGATTCTTACCCACTGCACTACCAGGGAAGCCCCCTGTTTGATCCATTTTTAACTTTTATATATGATGTAAGGTAAGGCTCCAAATTCATTCTTTCACTTGTGGCTATCCAGTTGTCCCAGCACTATTTGTTGAAAAGACTGTTCTTTTCCCATTGAATGGTCTTGGCATCCTTGTCGAAAATTTGTTGACCATAGACACATGGGTTCCTTTCTAGACCTTGAATTGTATTCCACTTATCTATAGGTCTATCCTTATGTCAGTACCACACTTTGTTGATTATCGTTTCTTTGTAGTAAGTTTTGAAATTAGTAAGTGTGACTACTTCAACTTTTTGTTTTTCAATTCGTTATGTAGGAGCATATTGTCTAATTTCCATGTATTTGTGAATTTTCCAGGGCTTCTGGTGGAGCTGCTCAACACTATCAGTCATCAGGGAAATGCAAATTAAAAGCGACTCAAGTCATGTCACACTCCACTAGGATGGCTGTAAATCAAAAGATCAGAGAATAACAAGTGTTGGCAAGAATGTAGAGAAATCAGAACACTCATGAAAAATGGTGCAGACACCTTGGAAACCAGTTTAGCAATTCCTCGTTTCTTGTCTAAGTAAGGCAGTTTCCTTGTTTAGTGAGTGCCTGGATTATTTTAGTGAGTCTATCTTCTCCCCGCTGCCCACCCACACACACAGTGTGAAGCCTCTGATATCACTCCTTAGGGCACAGTTATGTTCACAGTCACCCTAGCATGACCGTGATTTGCACAGATCTCTCCTTGTCTCCTTCCCTGACCTCACCCAACTTTTTTTTTTTTTTCCAAATATATATATATTTTTTTTAATTATTTTTTTGGGGGGTACACCATGTTCAATCATCTGTTTTTATACACATATCCCCGTATTCCCTCCCTTCCTTGACTCCCCCCCCTCGAGTCCCCCCCACCCTCCCCGCCCCAGTCCTCTAAGGCATCTTCCATCTTCGAGTTGGACTCCCTTTGTTATACAACTTCCCATTGACTATTTTACAGTTGGTAGTATATATATGTCTGTGCTACTCTCTCGCTTCGTCTCAGTTTCCCCTTCACACCCCGCCCCCTCCCAAACCTCGAGTTCTCCAGTCCGTTCTCTGTATCTGCATCCTTGTTCTTGTCACTGAGTACATCAGTACCATTTTTAGATTCCGTATATGTGAGTTAGCATACAATATTTGTCCTTCTCTTTCTGACTTACTTCACTCTGTATGACAGATTGTAGTTCTATCCACCTCATTACATATAGCTCCATCTCATCCCTTTTTATAGCTGAGTAATATTCCATTGTATATATATGCCACATCTTCTGTATCCATTCATTTGTTGATGGGCATTTAGGTTGCTTCCATGTCCTGGCTATTGTAAATAGTGCTGCAATAAACATTATGGTACAAGTTTCTTTTGGGATTATGGTTTTCTTTGGGTATATGCCCAGCAGTGGGATTACTGGATCATATGGTAGTTCTATTTGTAGTTTTTTAAGGAACCTCCAAATTGTTTTCCATAGTGGCTGTACCAACTTACAGTCCCACCAACAGTGCAGGAGAGTTCCCTTTTCTCCACACCCTCTCCAGCATTTGTTGTTTCCAGATTTTGTGATGATGGCCATTCTGATTGGTGTGAGGTGATACCTCATTGTGGCTTTGACTTGCATTTCTCTGATGATGAGTGATGTTGAGCATCTTTTCATGTGTTTGTTGGCCATCTGTATATCTTCTTTGGAGAAATGTCTATTTAGGTCTTCTGTCCATTTGTGGATTGGGTTATTTGCTTTTTTGGTATTAAGCTTCGTGAGCTGCTTGTATATTTTGGAGGTTAATCCTTTGTCCGTTGTTTCATAGGCAATTATTTTTTCCCATTCTGAGGGTTGCCTTTTAGTCTTGTTTATGGTTTCTTTCACTGTGCAAAAGCTTTTAAGTTTCATGAGGTCCCATTTGTTTATTCTCGATTTTATTTCCATGATTCTAGGAGGTGGGTCAAAAAGGATCTTGCTTTGATGTATGTCATAGAGTGTTCTGCCTATGTTTTCCTCTAGGAGTTTTATAGTGTCTGGCCTTACGTGTAGGTCTTTAATCCATTTTGAGTTTATTTTTGTGTATGGTGTTAGGAAGTGTTCTAATTTCATTCTTTTACATGTTGCTGTCCAATTTTCCCAGCACCACTTACTGAAGAGGCTGTCTTTTTTCCATTGTATACTCATGCCTCCTTTGTCAAAGATAAGGTGCCCATATGTGTTTGGGCTTACTTCTGAGTTCTCTATTCTATTCCATTGATCTTCCTTTCTATTTTTGTGCCAGTACCATACTGTCTTGATCACTATGGCCTTGTAGTATAGTTTGAAGTCAGGAAGCCTGATTCCACCAACTCCATTTTTCCTTCTCAAGATTGCTTTGGCTATTCGAGGTCTTTTGCGTTTCCATACAAATCATAAGATTTCTTGCTCTAGTTCTGTGAAAAATGCCATTGGTAATTTGATCGGGATTGCATTGAATCTGTAAATTGCTTTGGGTAGTATAGACATTTTCACGATGTTGAGTCTTCCAATCCAGGAACATGGTATGTCCCTCCATCTGTTTGTGTCGTCTTTGATTTCTTTCATCAATGTCTTAAAGTTTTCTGCATACAGGTCTTTTGCCTCCTTAGGCAGGTTTATTCCTAGGTATTTGATTCTTTTTGTTGCAATGCTCACCCAACTTTAAACTACACTCGTTGTTGGCTGATCGCTGTATTTTTCAATAATGCCCTGGGAATAAATGGCTCCACAAATTGATCCAATAAAATTTAGGCTTCTTTGAAGGGATAGTTTCAAAGGTCAGTATTTGAGATTTGTTCTGACCCCAAGAGACTTCCTCCCAGCTGTATCTTTTCCCACTTCTAGCAAACTAGCCAGTCCAGTTTAGCCTATGAAGGCTAAAAGTTTAGACTATGAAGTTTAGACTCATAGCCTCAGTGAAACTGAGTCTCCCGCCAATTGCCTTTCACCACAATCTCCAGTTTTTGAGAGCACATTTAAGCTTGAAATTTTCATGCAAATGAAATCACTTCCTTCTGTTTTACAGCCTGCCTCTTCCTCTGGGGCAAAATCTCTGAGCCTTCGCTCTGGGTGTTGGGGGTGGGGTGGGGGGTGGGATGATGCCACACTTCTCTCGGAGTGATGTACCCACTTAAAAAGTGGAGTGCTTGGTGGGGGGTGGGGATGAGCAGTAGCCTCAGTCCTTCTTGGCCTGCCTCTCGCTTGGTGGAACCACCACCTTATGGGCCTGGGCAAAGGCAATCAGGGCTCCAGGATTCTCAGTAGAGCACTGGCACAAGGTACAGCGTCCATCCTACCAATGGGGGCCAAGCAGAAGGGAGTACCCCACCTTTCAGCTGCAATCACTCAGAACTTAGCCTCAGCAACAGGGGGCTGGGGGCAGAATGAGAAATGCTGACATCCTGCCTTTCTCCAGAAGATAACCCTCTGGTTGGGAGCTGGTGGGAGAGGGAGTTCTGTGTTCTTGGCTGCATTTGGTCTGGAGCGGAGTTTCCAAAATCCTAGGTCTTAGTTCAAACACCACACTCATTTTTCTTACTGAATTTTGGATTTTCTTGAATAAACATTTCTCTATATGCTGTATGCCCTTAGGATACTATTTATTTATTTATTTATTTATTTAGGCCGCACTGTGTGGCATTCGGAACCTTACCCCTACTAGGGATTGAAACCCGTGTCCCCTGCAGTGGGAGCCAGTTTCACTGGGGGGTGGGTCTGCAGAGCTGCTCATGCTCTCACACCAGGAGTGGAACTCCTGTCACTCTTCAGTGCTCTGCAACCCAACTTGTGCCCCTACTTCTCTAGGCTGTTCTCACCAAGGTCATCAACAGCCCCTCGAGTGCCAAACCCAAGGGGTACCTCAGTTACTGTGTTTGACACTGTTCTCCTTCCATGGGCTTTGTGAGCTGTACTTTTGGCTTCTCCTCTACCTCTTTCATCATTCTTGTAACATCTTTTATAAGCTCATTCTCCTCTGCCTGACTCATAAAATAAAGCAAAGTATTTCCCCGGTCCCTTCCTCAATTCCCCTGCTCTTCTTTCTTCAAACCCATATTTTCAACACCCCCTGGATACGAACAAGCTCTACTGCTACTTCTGCCCTGGCCCCATCAGCATCTCTCAGGTCTGATCATCCTCTCAGGCTTCACAACCACATGTGCACTTGGACATCCCAACTTATCCAGATTCATACTCATAACCTTCCTCCTAACCGGCTCCTCCTCCCTCTCCTCATTTTTATATATATATATATATATATATATATATATATTTACTTTGGCTGCGCCAGGTCTTAGTTGCAGCATGTGGGATTTTCAGTTGTGGCATGCGAACTCTTAGTTGCGACCTAGTAGGATCTATTTCCCTGACCAGGGATCGAACTCGGGCCCCTTGCATTGGGAGTCTTGCCCACTGGACCACTAGGAAAGTCCCCGTTTCCCCTTCTTACTGAGGAGCTTCTCTATCAAGCATTTCCCAAGCCAGAAACCTGAAATTATTCTAGACTCCAACCTTACCCCTCAACATTGGTCACTAAGTCTACAAATTGTGCCACAAGACCACTGCTGTGGTACCCTAGTCTAGACCCTCATCTCCTCTGACCCAGACTGTTAGCCTTCTAGCTGCTCCCTGACCATGTTTTTCCTCCCTTCAATCCATTCTACACGTGGTCACTGTAGTATTTCTTAAAATGAACATCTGATCATTCCCTTGCTTAAAATATTTTGAGGTAGGAGATAGATGGGCTGCAGGCTAGGCACTTACAACCAGCCTTCTGTTCACACGTCCTGCGTGAGAAGAAGATGAGCTCCACGCCGGACATTCATTGCCAGCTCCGTTTACATTTGCTGAGGCAAGACAAACCAGCTCCAGGACTACATATTTATGATTGAACTCCTGTCTATATTTTGATATCTGCACTTCGATATAAGAAACAGCAACGGGAATAGGGTAGCTAACCGGACATTGGACACTTTTTATGGTAGGGACAGAGAGGGCTAAACCCTATTAAGAGATCAAGAGGTCATACACTCCCCATCCTTGGGGCAAGGGAGGCATTGCACATGCACAGAAAGGCTGCTTGGAGGTCAAAGAAGGAGGGGACACCACCCCATAATATGTCATGCTAAGGTCTTCCCACAAGGCCTCTGGGCTGAAATACATCTTGGAAAAAAGTTGCTCACGCATGATGGAGAGGGTCCTAGGGCAGGTCAGTTGTGGAAAAAGAAACCAGATAATTGGCCAAAGGTAAACAAAGGCCCAGGAGAATTGCCCTATATAAATGACTTAAGGGCCTCTTTACTGCGAACTCATTAGGGGGGACGCCCACACCCTTTCTTTCTGGGTGTGCATCTCTGCCTTGCTTCTATCGTAAATAAACTGTTTCTCTGTGTGCTCTCCCACTTGTTGTAGTGCTATGTCTCCAACAATAAACTTTGCACCTGCTTTTACACTTTTTGCCTCCGTGAGAAATGCATTTTTCGCTAGGGGCAAGAGCCAGGGCAAAATAGCTTCTAGCCTCTAGCCCTTGCTGGTCTGATGGCTAGGATTCCTGGTTTTCATCCAAGCTACCCAGGTTCAACTCCTGGGCAGGGAATTAAGATCTCGCATCGCGCCATTGCTCACTGCTGCCCCACCGAGACCAGTTCCATTGCTTACCATCATACTTAGGTGAGTTAAACTTTTACCCAGCACACTCGGCCTAATCGCCTACCACAGTCCCTTTCAAAGTATGGTCCTTGCACTAACATCACTTGGGAACTTGTTAGAAATGCATATTCTCGGGCTCTACCCAGACCTACTGACTCAGAAACTCTGGGGTGGGGCCTAGCAATTTGTGCTTTAACAAGTCCTCCAGGAGACTCTGATGCTCACTGGAGCTGAGACCCACACGTCAGCCTTTACTCCACCCATACCCTGCTTTCCTACTTCTCCAGGCCTCTACCTGTGCTAGTGCCCCTGGCTGAATGCCTTTTCCTTTCTAAGCCCTATTTTCTCTTTTTTAAAATGGCCAAGACTTGCAGCCTGCAGGATCCTAGTTCCCCGACCAGAGATCAAACTCAAGCCCCCTGCAGCGGAAGCTCAGAGTCCTAACCACTGGACAACCAGGGAAGTCCCATTTTTTTTTTTTTTTAATAAATTTATTTATTGGCTGCATTGGGTCTTTGTTGCTGTGCACAGGCTTTCTCTAGTTGTGGTGAGCGGGGTCTACTCTTCATTGTGGTGCTTGGGCTCCTCATTTTGGTAGCTCCTCCTGTTGTGGAGCTCAGGCTCTAGGCACGTGGGCTTCAGTAGTTGTGGCACACAGGCTCAATATTTGTGGCACATGGGCTCAGTTGCTTCACAGCATGTGGGATCTTCCTGGAGCAGGGATCAAACCTGTGTCCCCTGCATTGGCAGGCAGATTCTTAACCAATGCGCCACCAGGGAAGTCCCTATGTGTTCTTTCAGTCAGCTCAGCTGTTCGGTGCCCTTCCTCTGTGTTCTTTTGTATTTGATAATGGCCTTGGGATAGGTTCAAAGCAGCAGGAGCCAATATCCTGCCATAATTGGTTGTGTTAGCTGTCTTTCCCAGACTGCAATCCCCTTGAAAGCAAGAATGATTTCTCATCCCACACACAAGCCTGGCCCAGGGCAGGCACTCTAAACGGGCTGAATTTTAAGGATGAGCTTTCTAACAGGACTAGGAGATAAAGACTCTCCTTCTAATTTTCAAAATCTCACGTGAACAGGAAGGTAAGAAATGCCCCCGTTTGCCATCAAAGCTGACGACACACACACTCTCTAAGGCAGCCAACGCCCAACTAGTTCCTCTTTTCAGAGTCACACTGATGACTTCAACTTTTTCCCTATCAACACCACCCTATCTCACCACCTGATGGAAAAAAAATAAGACTCAATATTGTCCATTTAGAAGTATTTATTGTAACACAAAATACACAATTTTGTAACTGCCCCAAATTGTACACAATACATTTTTGGTGCCTATATACTAATCTGCCTCAACACTAAAATATGTATCTGAAATAATTTCACAAAGTTTTATAAAGAAAAATTATAAAAAGGATGTTTCCATTTTAAGTTATATTTACTTTTAGTCTCCTTCCCACCCCCTACGAAGCCCTGCACGTACCACACATTGAAACACTTTGATGACCTCTGTGTGTGTGTGCGTGTATGCGTGTCTGGGAGCGAGCGAGAGGCTGAGGTGGTCCGGACTTGCCGTCACCTCTCCTTGTGGCTTGCAGAACAGGGAGAGGAGAGAAGATATATGCAGGTAGTGAGCACACCTTTCAGTCAAAAACTCTCCCATCTATAGGCACCGCCTCAGGAAAACTGAGGACAGCTCCGCCGCTGGACGTGTACGGGAACCCCAGGCAGGGGACAGCCACTCTCTTGGGCACCTGTCCCCCGCGACTCCAGCGCTCACGCTGCAGCGAGAGCTCCGCCCGCAGCACCCCTGCGGCGAGGCCCACGGCTCACCCGAGAGTGTGTCCATCCCTGCCCCCACGGCTGCGGGGACAACCAGGGCTGGCACTGAGGGTGCCTGGGTGCCGGGCACGAGAGGTCTCTTTGAGTCCAGGAGCAGCCAGGCTTCCTTTCCACCTTTCCCCAACACTCCCATCCTCAGGGGGGATTTTCATCAAATCTTGAGGGGGACGTAAGGGGCTTCGCAGCGCGCTGTGTCGGTGCTGGTATCCACGGAGGGGGTGAGCCTGCTCCTCGGAGGCAGAGACAGGCTACTGCCCAGCATAGAAAAATAAATCAGTGTGTGAAACCAAGCTCGGGCAAAGAGCAGCTTTTAAAAAGTCCTCTTCCAATAAATAATTTACTACAGAGGAATATTTTCCTTTAACATCAAAACACGGATAAATTCAGAAGTAATTTTTGTAAAAAAAATATGTTTATTTACTCACATGTATAAAAATAATGTTTTTAGGGCCATTCTCCTGGGTGTGGTCAGGCCCTTCTTTTGGAGGGGGGCTGGGGGTGACCTTACAGGCCTAACCCCAAAGCTATACCTGCTTCCCCCTCTTCCCGCCTGCCTGCCATGGCCCATTCCTTCCTTCCCGTGTAAAGCTATGGAAGAAATTTTGGATAAAATTGTGCTGAGTACTTCTGGCTTTGCTTCGCTTTTGCAGTTTACCAAACTTCTCAGCAAACCCGCTGACTGCATTCCCCCAAATTACCAAGGCCGACACCCAGCACCCTGCACCAGGTGGGCTACACACTGGTCCTGGGTTCAGCCCACACACCTGCCACCCACTCCCTAAGACACTGTGTGCGAACAGTGAAGGGAAAAGAGGTGACCTGCGTATCAACGGCACAGGACCTGATGCAGGAGGAAAGAATTCCGATGTCAAATTAGGGTGGGAAGGGAAAAACAAGTCCTGATTTGGAAACAAAACACCATTCAACATTTGTAAGAAGCCATCATCAATAAGCCTTTGGAAAGCCTCGCTTATGCCTCCACCAGCGCAGAGGAAGGACAGGCAGACTGGATAGCAGACTGGACAGCCGCTGCCGGGTAACAAGGCAATGTTCTCAGTGCCCGCAGGCCGGGGGCTGGATGGTCCACTCTGGCCGCAACACAAAGGACATCAACACTGTAAGCTTTGGTTATGTGACCCTCTTTTCTTTCCTCTACTTCACCAAACATGTCTGCACACGCGTACACACGTAGGAACTAAGTGGCAATTCCACGGGGGGTGGGAGTGAGCGGTCGAGGCAGAGAACATTTAGATGGGTTACGTGTTATTTAAAAAGCCACTACCCATCGGAAAACCCATGACTCCCCTTGCCCCAGCGATTGTGGTATGTCTCCCCTTTGCCCGTCCCTACCCAGGAAAACGGGGGTTGGGGGAGAGGGAAGGAGGGAGGACTGGTTTTCTCTGTCAAAAGGCAGTTTCTACGTTTCAGGAGAAAAGCAGAGACAATCATGGTTATATATCAATGGCTTGGCAGACACAATGACAAAGACTCACCAGACACAAGGTGCTTTTACCTCCCTCTGTCCTTCTCTCACTTGAACAGCCACATGTCAAAGTGAGGCCACCCTCAAGACACAAGGCCAAGTTCCAGGGTTCGTGGAACTAACTGCCTTTCTGCAGAAGATTAAAACAGCCACAGCCTCTGTTTGTGACCCCAGTGCTACAGCTAAACTCTGGACACAAGGGGGAAAAACAGCACGACGTGCAGTCTCACACACACACACCCACACATGCTCACGCGCCCTTCACTGGTGCCACCATGCACAGAAACACTAAAGTCACAACTAGTATTAACACTTCACATTATGAGTATTGTTTCCAAAGAGAAGCGATTCATGGAATTAAAACATCCACAAAAGTAACTCCTCTGGCGAGGATGAAGAAGCTGGAGATGGCCATGGGGAGGTCACGACTGCGCATGGGGGATCCACTGACTGTCCATAGGTCGGCCTAAGAGCTCCTCCACGCGCCGCGCCACGTCCATCGTGTCGTCCAGATCAAAGTCCCCATCGTTGTCAAGGACGGGGTCAGGGCTTGGGAGGGAAAGAGGAGAGGTTAAGAGAAGGGAAAGGTTGCCAGAAGCCAAAGAGAAGCAGCAGAGACCTCCCTGCACCCTGCACCCCACCAGGTGAGCGGCTCAAGACCGATCACCTGTGCCCTCGGCCCAGGCCTCGCAGGAAAGAAGCATCTGACCTGAACCCTGGGGCAGAGTCCTTTGCTAGCTGGTTGGACAGAATGAATCGGACTAAAATACCCAGCCTACCCACCCCAACTAAACCCCATCTGGTCCTTAAACAGAGCCAGAAAAATCTCCGCTTTAAGAGAGGGGAGCAGGTGACATTTGCCCAACCCCACTCTAAACAACCAACATCTACTGGTCGAATCTCTCCCTCCCACCTGGACATGTGCCAGAGCCTAGCCTGGCCTGGCCTGGGTGGTCTCAGACCTAGAGGAGCTCTGGATTTCTTGCCCACCAGCCCACCGGGCATCCAGCCTGAGGCCAAGTGCCCAGTTCCTCCCCACAGAGCAGCAGGAGAACACAACCTACTTCTGTGGGTACATGTTATAATGAGCCTGGGGGCACACGGCTGGGGAGGGGGCCTGGTCCATGTAGGTGGCGCTGCCCCCTGCAGAGTCTGCAGAGGCGCTCACAAACCTGCGGGAGGAAGCAGAGCACAGTCTCAGTGGGGAGGGGCTCTAGGGCATCTTCGAGTCTTTTTCAGGTGTGGAAGGACAAAGTGCCTGCTGAGCCTGGGGCTCTGGCTACAGGAGGAGGACCCTGGGTACCAGCCCCCTGGTGACCAAGCCCAGTTCCCTCCCCAGGGCTGGGCCAGGTGTGGGGGGAAGGGCACAGGAGGGGTGGCGGTGAGGGGAGAGGGGTGGGGTGGGGAAGGAGAAAAGAGGCAGCAGGAGACCAGAGCTGGAGCCTGGACACTTACTCTGGGACCACTTGCTTGATCTGTGGCTTCACGTATCCGTCCACTGCTTTAGCTGCCGAGGGGGGAACAGTGATGAGAACTGAAGTTCTCAAATGAAATGAAAATGCAGTCTCCCTTAAGAATCCCATCCTTTCTTAGGATAAGACACAACCACCTCATTTCGTCTTAGGATCTGGTATAAGCACATATTTTAATCCATTAAGAAGACCCAGTAGAGGAGAAGCCTCAATACTGACACTGCAAGTTAAAACAGCTTCCAAGTTGGTCTGGATGTGTTAATAAGCTCTTCAAACCACAGAAAAGATATACCTCAATACAAATCTACATCAAGCATTAACTGATACTAACTGTAAAAAGAAAACATATCTTAAAAAGTTTGAAGTCTCAGATGCAGGAGAGGGGACAAAACGAGGACCAAGAGGAGGAGGTTACAACAGGATAAATTCTCGGTCACATAAGGAAGAATGCTGTCATCACCGGAACTCCCAGAAACAGCCTCGGGGAGAACTGATTTCCTTATCACTGGAGGTTTTCACATGGAAGGTGTACCAACACTTGCTGGGGGTTGTGCAGAAAAATCTAAGCATTAGAGGGGAATTAATTTGGCTTGAGGATCCTGGGAGTTACTCTAGCTCTGAGCTTCTACTCTTTTAAGAAAGGGAAGTCACTGTCAGGCACCGCGTGCTCTCTGCACAGGGTTTCTGCCCTTGGGGGTAACGTGACAGTCACGCATCCCCGTGGGTGCCACCCACGCTGCTTAAAAAGAATGCCGCTGCTGTGTCTCACTCTCCACAGCATCCCTACCAGGAGGTGGCAGGCTGGCGATAAACCTGGTGGATAAGCCAGCATTACCTTTCGAAAGGCTGGTTATGGGAATCTAGCTAAGTAGGTAGCAGGAATGTGACGGTCTGAAGTCGGTGAGTGAAGTCCTGTTTCCTGGGCGTGTGAGTATGGAAACACGTATAATCTTAACTACACTAGACAATGAAGATTCCGCTGAGGTCAGAGGATGACTCAGCCCGAGAGAGTGAACTGCTCCACAGGTCACACATCTCTTGTTATCCTGACCTGCTTCTACTGGGGCTTCAAATGTCAGGAGCTGCCTTTTCATAATTATCTCATGCTTTCTGTGCTTTATGGTCTACAGAGAATTTTATAGAATGGCAGAAAAGATTTAAAAAAAAACCAGAAATGCTGTAAAAATAGGATTTAAAAATCTTGATTAGTTGTGCTAACAAAAAGAAGCAGTGGTAGATTTAATCCAAAATACCACCTAAGTCTAAAAATATTTTGGCTTATTTCCCCACCTAGAAAATAACCAGGTGGGAAGGCATGATACAAAAGGCAGATCTATAAAGGAAAAAGCTTGATAGATTGGGCTATATAGAAAATACGAGTCTTTGCCCTTCAGTAAAATAAAACCTAAATGCTAAAAGAACAATGACACGTTGAGAAAAAAATCTCTGCTATATATAATAAAGGCTTTATTTACTATATAAAAACACGGGCACGTTATTAAGAAAAAAAGGAACTCCAAAAGGAAAATGAGCAAGGACTAGGAACACACGTCACAGAAAAAATACAAATGGCCAACAACGTGGAGGTTAGGAGGTACGGGCGAGACCAAGCTCAAAGGCTGGCTTGGCCTCTTCCCAGCTGTGGGACCTCTGGCAGATTACATCACTCCTCTGTGCCTCAACTCCTCAAATGTAAAAAGGGGATGGTTACAGTGCCTACTTCACAGACCTGTCTTAAGGATTAAATGAGAAACTATTTGAAATGGGCTCAGAAAAGTGGCTGGTACGCAAGTAAGCATTTGACAAATGTTAGCTGCTATTATTATTCTATTTATTCTTAGTGTTATTATTATCATTATATGAAAAGATGTTTTGACCTCACCTAGAACCAAAGAAATGAAGATAAGAACTAAGATATCATTTTTTATGCCCATCAGACTGGCTAACATGAGACTGGTGAAGAGACTCTATGACTGGCAGGAAGGGGATGGAGAAGCAGAGACTCAGATCTCTGGGGGAGCGAAAACAGACTTCGCTTTCTGGAGGGCAACTCTGGAAAGATGTGTCAACATGCCTGAAAAGTATATACCCCTTGACACAGATTCTACTTTAGGAATGTGTCCTAAGGAAACAGTAGAACGAGATGCATGCACCAGGTTATCTCAATATTAAGCATAACAAAAAACTGAGAATAACTTAAATTTTAAGTATCTTAACCAACAGAGGATCACTATACAATGGCATTCCATGCAACTGTTAAAATGATGCTGTAAGTTTATATTGACTAACCTGTAACTCTGCCTGTGATACATTTTTACGTGAAAGAATAATCAGCTCACAAATGATGATGTATGGTATGACCTGAACCCAATGCAATCTGGTCCCTCCCACTGCTCTGCCCTCATCTCCCACCATTTCTCCCCGGCTCATCCAGCTCCAGCCTCCCGGGTCCTTGTGAGGTTTCCTAAACATGCCAACCTCACTCCTACCTCAGGGTTTCCGCTCTTGTTCTCTCGGCCTAGAATGCTCCCTCTGTACCTGTGTGTGGCTTCCTCACTTTGTTCAGGTCTACGCTGGTATCACCTCCTCAGGGTGGCCTTCCCTGATCACTAGAGTGACGTGCTCCCCCACCACTCCCCATCAGTTCCCTTCAACGTATTTGTTTTCATAGCGTCCATCACTAAATAGATACATTTATTTGTTTACTTGTTTACTGTCTTCGTTCTGCTATTAGATTGTAACCCCCACACAGGAAGTACTTAAAAAGCCTCCGGTGAATGAGTGACTGAATGCAGAATACATATCTATGTAGATGGGAAGAACATTTACTAAATTGTTTACATTGATGAGATAAGAACTGTTGTGTGATACCTATTTTCTTTTCTATACTTTTCTGAAAATTTTACAATAAACACAGAACACTTTTAGGCCCAGAAAACAATAAAACCATCTGTTTTGAAAAGCAAAATTTTACCTTCCTAATTTTGTTTGATCTAAGCTTGTATTAAAAGTAATTTATTCCCTTCAATTTGATATTTGGGGTTGGTGGCGGATGTGTTTTTTGTATGAAAGAAGAAAACAGACCAGGATTTACATCTGCCCTGGATAAAGCTCAAACAGCAACAACTGAGTGTTAACTGTGTAGATTTTCATGCCAGACGGATAGACAGAAAGACATACCTACAGCTAAAACAAAACCAAAATCACAATGAAACCAAATCAGAATGCGAACATTGTTACCAGTGGCAGGCTCGCAGGGAACTGGGGTGTAATATTTGGAGTACACTTCATCTTTTGGCCGGTCGGGAAACACGTAGATAAGGTAACTCAGGTCTCCCAAGCGGTCAGCCAGGGACCGGATGGAGAAGTCTCTGGTGGTAAAAGGCATCAGATTCCAAAACATTCTTTCCTCTAAATCAGAAAAAAGAAAACAGAATAATCACAGTCTAAATATGATTTCTGAACAGGAAATCTTAAAACCCAAATATACTATAAATAAAGCTCTCCATCAAAATTGTCCCAATAAAAATCTCCATTTAAAAATAACCATGGGTTGTAGATTAAGTAGTTTTTAAATGGGTAGATAAGCAGGTAATGCATATACCACGTCCCTAGAGATCTAATGATCTCAGGTAGTTTCCAACTCAAACAATATCCTGTCCCTCCCTAGAAGAAACTTCTTGCTGACTCCAGTCCCTGATTCCCTGTACAAGAGTATGTAAGAGAGACAGGAAGTGTGTCCATAGCCAGAGGGTGCGTGAGAGTTGTTAAAAGCTATTAAAATCTTTAAGTCACAAGAAACTAGCAAGCTACTCTTGCCTTACCGTGAGGGTCAGAGGAAAGAACTAACATTCTTGGATGGAAATGATCAATGGTAGTATCCTTGTGTCAGGATAAAGGAATAATGAAAATAGCCTATTGTTTCCACTCTAACGACTCCAAACTACAGAGTAATTCTTTACTGAAATAAGCTCAAGGTGGAGTAACAAGAAGGCAAACCTTTCAAAAGGGAAGCAGCTGAGATTTTGGACAGGATACTGCATCACAGGTAGCCGTGTCAGGTTGTACATTTGTGGTTCTCAAAATTAGTAACTGTGTTTCTCATAATAAGATTTTACACAGGCTGCAGCTGTGTCATGGTTATACATTGGTGCTTCCCGTAATTAGTACTGGCCCCAACGAATAATAAGTACTCAATAAATTGTTTGTTAAAGTAGTTTTGCAACAAAAGCACCTAACCAGAGCCAAGATATGTCTTAAAAAGGGAGGGGCACTCACGAGAATCAAACTTCCAAGCAATGGTGATGCCACCAATTTCAGAGTCACTGAACCTCAGCAGGAAGGTCCCGTCAGGCTTGTTAATGAGTAGGTCGTGGGCCTGTTGCTTGTTCACGAAACCCAAGATAGCCCTGGATCACAAAGGCCAAAGGAGCAGAAGCAGAGTATGACGTTTTAATGCCAGAAAGAAGACCTTGCTACCCTACTGCTGACTTAACAAATGACGATTCTCACCCATCATTCCAATGAGGCTTGAGATGTTTTTTTAACACTTCCATCACACCATCAAACCACTGCCAGAAAGTGTAATTCCGTCCTGGTAAGTTCTCCTGGTTGGAGATACAACAATGAACACAAGAAGACAAAAGTAACACTTGGGATATTATTACCTGTATATGCTTTAAATACTTTAACTGGAAAAATTAAATGGAAAACAACATTTATACTGTCAGAATCATACAAACATGCACGCCTGCCTGAGTTTGACCAAACGGGCCTACAACCAAAAAACTGAATGGAGAGAAAAAGATGGAAGAAGGGGAAAAACACCACAGAGCAATTGCCAACCCCAGTGGGCCCCGGCTACACACACACGCCCCTGTATCTGGGCTGACTTGTCCTTTGCTGGTTTTGATGTGTGGTCTGGGACCAGCAACAGCAATATCACCTGGGAGCTTCTGAGAAGTGCAAAATTTCAGGCCCCATCTCAGGCCTGCTGAATCCAAGCCTGCACCTTAACAAGGTGCCCAGGTGATCTGTAAACCTGAACTGGATTAGATCACACCGTGAGGCCACAGAGAACACTCCATCATATGGGTGTTACCAACAATTATCAGCAAAACACAGTGATCAGATTCTGCTGGATGGCAGCAGCTGTACTGCAACGGCAAAGACACACCACTGAGGCCTCCTGCTTCCCCTATCAAACCTCCTCTGACCACCAGCGAACCTGTTCGCCAGCTGGTTAGCACACAAGCATTTTAAAAGGGTTACACTCAGAGTCTATGAGCTCTCTGAATTAGGGCACTTAAAACATGTGAGGGGTGGGGAGATGTAAGTGAAGAAACGAGAGTTCAATTTACAATCAAAGGTGTGACAGGTGACATCTGAACTACCAGATGCTAGAGGCAGTTTCCTTCATCAGCACCCTCTTTTGCGGACTGAGGGTCCCACAGGAGCCTGACTTTGCACTACACATCAAGGGACTTCAGAGAGTCAAGGGGACAGACCCATGGCGTTCTGATCATCACGAAAGCCTTACTTTCCATGACTTACCTTATCGTTCGCTTTGCTGTTTCCTTTACATACGAAGAAAATGCACTAGCCCCATGCAAGGCCCAATTTGCTTAAATATTCAAATGTAATTTTCTACATACAAAAACATGTGGCTGTCCATCTATTCAGAAGCTTCCTATTACCACCGGCACACTGGGCACATCGTATCAGAGATAAAAGGAACGAGGGCCTGGGGCAGGGAGACTCCTGAGGGATCTGGTTTGCAGGGGCTGATCTAACCACAGCCAGCGGCGTCCCTCACCCTGTTGAACTGGGACCAGGACACGGACATGCCGCTGTAGTCCTCGAGGTGGCTGCTGCTGCTGTTGAAGAGTTTCTGTGCCAGGAACACGAGGTTCTCCTTGGTCAGGCCCCGGTTGCTCTGCACCTCGGCCTTGAATTTCATGTTGAGCGCCTCGCACAGCTGCGGCCATAGGACTTTGTCAGGCACTGCAAAAGGCACCCTGCCCTGTGGGGGGAGAGAGGCCAGAACCTTAGGAGAACACAGTTGGATGAGTTATTCCCTCAACCCTCAAAAGAAAGACACTGATGGCTGGGTGGAGTTATGAACACCTGTATGGCTGAGGCTGAGGATAAACTCAAACTTCCTTGGGGTATGCAGTTCTGTGAAATTTGGAAGGTTCCATTTTATCACCTTCACATACAACTTAGAAGGCAACCTCGTGCTATCTGTGGTGTCCTGTAAATTAGTGGCTGGATGTACAGTCCAGGCCTACATTCTAACAGCCACAAAAACAAAACATGACCAAGGTTTGGCTCTGACACTAGAAACGCAAAGGGAGTTGAAATCTACAAGACTGATTCTTTAGGTACAGAGAGAGAGCGAGAGTTCATAAGTGTGTACACAAGTGTCATTCTTGCCCTTGACCCCTTCTGCCAAGAACTCCAGCTCAAAGTGAAAAAACTTAGTATGGAAGAGTGGAAACTGTGAGTTGACGATTTTATTGAGAAACAGGTTAGAATATGAATTTTTAATGAACTGCTCTTCCTGCCATTCAGCCATAGTACTTCATTTTATTTTAATTATTATAATTTTTTTTGGGACAGGAAATTCCTTCACATGATGTAAAATTTAAAAAGCACAGAAGGGTATACAGTGAAGTCACTTTCCTATCCTTGCCTGCCAGCAACCTCGTTCCTCTCCCCAAAGCAAATAATCTAGTCTATTGTGTGTACCCACTAAGATATTCTATGCATGCCAGCAAACATGTATAATTTTTCCTTTCTTTAAAATATAAAACCCACATGTTCTGCAGCTCCCTTTTTTCACTTAATACTTTATCTGGGAGACCTCGCATCAGCACATAAAGAAATTCTTCATTTTCTTTCATGGCTGCTAAACATTCTACAGTACGGCGGAACAAGAATATATTGAACCAGACCCCTACAGATGGACATCTATGTAGCAGCCTCTAGTCTTCGGCTACTAGAAGCAATGCTGCAGTGTATTTATGTCGTTTGACACATATGCAAATACATCTGTAGAATATATTCCCACAAGTATGTATTTGTTCTAAAACAGCATAATGGAGAGGGTGTGGAGAAAAGGGAAGCCTCCTGCACTGTTGGTGGGAATGTAAATTGTTGCAACTATGGAAAACAGTATGGAGGTTCCTTAAAAAAAAAAAACTAAAAACAGAGTTGCCACATGATCCAGCAATCCCACTCCTGGGCATATATCTGGAGAAAACTCTAATTCGGAAAGACACATGCACCCACCAATGTTCAGAGCAGCACTATTTACAATAGCCAAGACATGGAAATAACCTAAACGTCCATCGACAGATGAATGGATAAAGAAGATGTGGTGTACATATATAATGGAATACTACTCAGCCATTAAAAAATGAAATAATGTCATTTGCAGCAACATGGATGGACCTAGAGATTATCATACAAAGTGAAGTAAGTCAGAAAGAGAAAGATAAATACCATATGATATCGCTTATATGTGGAATCTAAAATATGACACAGGGACTTCCTTGGCCATTCAGTGGTTAAGAATCTGCTCTTCCACTGCAGGGGGCACGGGTGTGATCCCTGGTCAGGGAACTAAGATCCTGCATGCCGCGTGGTATGGCCAAAATATAAACAAACAAATAAATAGAAATAATAAAATAAAATAAATAAAATATGACACAAATGAACTTATTTACAAAACAGAAACAGACTCACAGACATAGAAAACAAACTTATGAAAGGGGAAAAGCGGTTGGGAGGGACAGATTAGGAGCTTGGGAGTAGCATATACAAACCACTATGTATAAAATAAACAACAAGGTCCCGCTGTATAGCACAGGGAACTATATTCAATACCCTGCAGTAAACCATCATGGAAAAGAAAATATATATATGTGTGTGTGTGTATATATATGAATATACATACACACGTATATATTCAGATATATTCAGATATATATATCTATATCTGAATCACTTTGCTGTACACCAGAAACTAACACAACACTGTAAATCAACTATACTTCAATAAAAAACTTAAATAAACAAACAGCATAAGATGTACACTAGTCATTAACATAACTGAAAATGTTAAAAATGCTTATTTATTTAGACAAGGTACTTTACGACTGATGTGTCGCAGGAGATGTCAGGGTTACACAAGGAGTGAGATCTGGGGACGATCAGGGAGGGAAATGAGAGCAGACTGGCAATCCTCCCCAGGAGGCTCATCAAGACAAACGGGGGCAGATTTTTTTTAATTTTAATATTTTCCTTGTCTTTTGATTCTCATTTATTCATTTTCTCATATACATACACGTATACATATGTGTGTATATATATATTTCTATACATATGCTTATTGGTTTGTTTAAATGTCTCATCAGTCAATGGATCAGTTTCTTCCTGTTTCAATTGACTGTTCATCCCAAATTCTCTTGTGGATCAAGTCTTCAAGCTCCTTAGGCAGATATTTTTTAAAAGGAGCCTCAAATGCAGGGTCTGTAGCACAAGCACGGTAGAAATTCTGCTAAAAATCTCACCCCTGCAGCAAAAATACTGTTCTCTAAAGAGGCCTGTTGAAAATGCCAAGTCGGACTCTTCACATTAGAGCCACGTTACTGAAGGACGTACTTTGAGGTCCCAAATAACAAGCATAACCTTTTATCATGCTTTTGTGGACTAATCTCCACTGGCTGAGTTCCATGACAACACATGGAACTCTGCCCCCTGGAATGTTCTGAAAATGACCGAGCAGCACACGAGCGGCACGCAGAGAGCATTCGGGGGTGTAACCCACAGAGCCATGCTTATTTCTTTACACAGAGCATCTCATTCTTCATGAGACTTGGGATGAAGCATAGAATCTAAAATTTGGAAAACACATTAAATGTCACCCTCAGTCATGGGAGGGAAGATGACAGGAAGCAACTTCTAAGCTACAGTGACCTCCTGAGAGGTACCACCTCTAGAAGAAACCTGGGAGTCCCAAATTCCATTCGTGGTTTCACCCATGGTTCAAAATACTATGTACAGAGTACTGACTATGTGACAAGCATTGTGTGTATTACCTACATGAATCTTCCAGACAATACTCTGGAGCATTATTCACCCTGTAAGTGCAGACACGTACAGGAAACTTAGGCTCAGAGAGGTCAAGTGAATTTCCTGTGGTCACAGAGTGAGGAAATGGTGGAGCTTGAACTGAAACCCTGGCTTTTCTTCAAGCCCCTGCTCATTCTGCTTTCCACATACTCTCCACTCTGCCTCCCACTAAGAAAAAGAGCATTTTTTTTTCTATGCCTTTTGGTGGGGATAAAAAGACTGAAAGAGATTCATGACACCAGTAACATGACACCCGCAGGCCCAAGGAACACACTCACAGGCTCTGCAAAAGCGTTGTCCCAGAGAACGGTGGCCGTCGCGTTGTTGTCCTGGCTGCCGTGGACGATCACCACCACTGGGAGAGACAGGGTCTAAAAAAGACACAGGAGCAGGGCTGAGCGCCTGCAAGGCACACACGGTGCCCTTCTCCCCTTTATTTCTATCACAGCATCTTCATTCTCTCTATACGTTTCAGCAAACATCACCCTTGAATACCGAATAGGAAGGGCTCCAGGAATAAGAAGACTTTTCACGTTGGCACACTCTGAGAGATTTTAGATGTTTTAAAAGAGATATGTCTGTGTGACATTTTGAGATTTAAATATTCCTTAGATATTTATGAAGGATGGAATAAGCGTCTCAAAGTTAGGGAACAAGAGAGAAAAGAGACAGAGTATGGAGACATTTCTGGGAAAAAACAGCCAAGGAACAAATGTCTAAAACTTACTACAACCGTACTCAAATCCATCCTGAGTGATGTTTCTCTTGGTTCGCTTCTACCTATATCTCTAGCTACTTCATTTCGTGATTATTTGCTTATGTCTTAAGAGAATCTAAGAGATAGAGTCCTAAGGCTGAGGTCTCCTCACTTTCTGTTCATCAATAATCATAAGTAGATACACCTGAAACTTACACAACATTGTAAATCAACTAGACTCCGAAATAAAACAAAATTAAATTTAAAAAATAATCACAAGAAGATACTCTGTGATCAAAACAATTCTTTTGGGATATAAAGTACACACACACACTCACACACCCACCTTGACTTGAAAAACCAGCTCATTTCCACCAACACTGAACTGTGACTCAAACAGGATTGTAAATTTTTCTTCTGTCACAGACTCTGCTCCACGACGGTCAGACCTCTTAATTCGTTTCAGGGACTGCAAAGGAGAAAAATAAGAGGATAAAGCCTTCATACAACTACAGAAAATTCCTTCTTCCTCTTCTCCCATCCTCACCATGTTCCTGAAGTGGGCGCTGAGGGTGCCTGTGGCCTGGTGATACTCCATCACACAGCAGTTGTTCAAGATCTCCCCGCTGTAATCACTGCAAATCAGAGACAGACTCAACTTTAAACCCATACAGGGTCTCAGCACACATAAGGCAGAAAACATACTGGGGGTAGGAGGAAATGGGGGTTCAGCAGCAAAACTATGTCAGAAATAAATATACATAAAACATACAAGAAGTATTCTTAGACATATCCCAACTAAATCTTAAGTTTCTTCCCAGAAGAACCCCCTTATTCGTTCTCTGAGAGCTGGAAGGGGCCAGAGGGCTAATGGGCTTCCTACATAGGAATGGCCGGGCCTAGAAACTTCCTAGGAGGTGGGATCACTTTCCTCCTACTTCCAGCGCGACCTACTTGCGGGTGTTCTCGTTCTTGAGCAGTGACTTGGCCTGCTGCTCACTGATGATGGTGGCCTTCACCTGGGGGGGGTTCATGTGCACGTTCAGCTTCCCGCCCACCAGCAGGCGCACGGTGGCTGCGAACTTCGTCTGGGTCTTGAGGACCTGAGGGGGCTGCTTCTCGATGATGAACGTGCTGTGGGGAGACAAGTGACCAGGTGATGCCTCGGGGGACGGCGCTCTGGCCCCTCCCTCCGCGTGGGGAGGCCGCCTTGCACAAGGCTCAGCGGGCGAAGGAAGGGCTCCCGGCACAGCGCCCCCTCCCCGGGAGGCTGGGGGAGCTAGCGGGAGGGGAGGCCAGGAGACCAACGCAGCAGCTGAAACGGGCTGCAGGGGACAAGCTCATGGAGTGCCCACAAGAGAAACCGGGTGAGGGCAACAGCAAGAGGTCACAGCGGGGGACGGGATGAGGGTGTCAGGCAGACGTAGAAGGATTTAAGCCAGAGCTCCCTGTCTGCAAAGACCTGCTGCCCCCCACCCAGGCCAACCAGACGGGGCGCTGGGTGTGGCCAGGAGGCAGCACTCACCTGGTCACCAGGGCTGAGATGATGTCTGTGATGGTGGCGTTGACCTCCGCCAGCATCTCCTCCACGGGGCCGGGGATGGGCAGCTGCTGGCAGAGGTGCTCGGCTCTGCGGATCTGCTGCCGGTTCTGCCAGATGATCTCTGCCAACTTCTCACACCTGCACGGGAGCCCCGAGGCCAAAGGCAAGGACAGAGGCTTCACCCCCATCCTCCGGGCCAGAAGCTGGCAGCCTCCCAGGCTGGGGAGAAGGCCCAGGCACAGCTCCACCCCCCGGAAGGCCTGGCGCCTTAGCCACCTCGCCTGTCCTCGGAGCAGAGCCCAGCTGCCCTGCCTTCCAGAAACACACACAGACACACAGGAGGACCCACCCCGACTTGGGCCCAACCAGCCTGAGCGTCACCCCCTGCACCCCCGGCCCTGCCCCACTCCTGAACCCGGTGGCGCCCGTCCCAGCAGAGGTGGCACAGGACGGGGCACCAAAGTCTGCATTAGGAACCAGAACCACCGGCGTCATAAGACCCGTGCCCGGACAGAGGGAGCGGCTGCTCACGTACACGCGGCAGCAGCGCAGCAGCTGGTGGCGCCACTCTGAGCCCCTGCCCCCCTCCCAGCCCCACACCCGTTACCAGGACTGTAGCACGTCCAGGCTGCCCTCGGGGGGCCCTCCGTTCCCCGCCAGCTGCTGCCGCCGCTTCCACTGGATCAGCTCGTCGTCCAGAATGATGGTCTGCTGCTTCCGCAGCAGCTGCAGGGTCTTCTGGTGCTTCTCGGCCAGCTCCTGACGGGTGGGCGGCGGCTCAGCAGGCCCTTCTGGGCTCTCAGCACAGCCCTGCAGGGCCTCCCCCCGCCCCGACCCGCTCTGCCCCGGGCGCCCCCACAGGGAAGAAGGCTCCGGCCTCCTGCTCTGCTGGGTCCCGCTCTCCTCCTGGCTCTCTCCCTCCCCCGGGTCCCCGGACGGCTCAGGGTGTCCCCTCCTCTCCCGGGAGGGGGGGCAGGCAGAGCCCACTCACCACGCGGTACTGCTGCAGCGTCTGGGCCTCGCGCTGCAGCCACGCCTCCAGGGACACCTGCTTCTGCTGCAGGGCCGTCTCCCGGCTCAGACGCTCCTGCGGGTTCAGCTGGGCCAGCTGGGCAAACTGAGCTGGAGGAGGGGACAGGACACCCGCGACCATGACCTCCCCGGCTCCAGCAGGGAGCCCGGCACAACTGCACGCACCTGTCCTGGAGGCAAGACCCCCCCCCCGCCGAGGGGACACATCGGACCAGCCGCCCGTCGGGGTTCTACAGCCACGGTGCCCAGAGATGAGTGGGCTCCGTCCCCTGGCGCCCCGACTCTGAGCTCCCCTCGGGGAGCGGGGAGACCGAAGCCTGGGGTCCGGCGGAGGCGGAGCCTGCCGTGGCCTCCCTGCCCACCCAGCCCTCCTCTCCCCACCTGGGGATCAGCTTGGAGCCACCCTGCCTGGTCTGGAGCGTGTCCTCGCCATTTACCAGGTGGCTGAACTCCGGCCAATCACCTCACTCTCCTGTGCCTCAGTGTCCCCAGCTGTAACAGGGGAGCAGCACGGCACCTGCCTCAGTGGCTGCTGTGAGGCTGAAGAAGCCATGATACGGAACATGCTCAGGAGGACCCCGGCACCACCAGCTCCGGGTGGGAGTCAGTCCTCACGCTTAATGGTTACAGGGCCGGATTAAAGGCTGACGGAGCAGCTCTCAGCCCCAACTTCAGGAGGCCAAGCCTCGTCAGGAAGGCCCTGCTCCGCGGGCTTTGTCCCCTCTCCCGAGCACAGCAGCCTCTCCTCGGGGGAGGCGGTGTTTCTCCAGGAGCTGAAGGTGCCTAACGCGTTTGTGCAGGTGGGCTCACTGTGAGCTCCGCCGACCAACCGGAAGAGAGAGAGAGTCCGGGGCCACTGGGGACACGAAAGCAGCAAGATCCTCCCAGGAGAGGGAGGCAGCTCCTCTCCACACCAGCTGTCAGGCGTCTCGTCCGTGGCAGGAAGAAGGTAACCAGGCCTCACTGACTCCCTTTTCAACAAATCTGTTATAAAATACTTAAGACACAGGGACGTATGGATAGAAAGGAAGATGCAAGGAACGCCTATGTACTGAGAAGCCAGCTTCAGAGATCAAACACTGCCACAGGTAAGCACCTGCGCACCCTCCCCTGCTGGCAACCCCACCCCCCTCCACAGGTAACCCCTATCCTGGGTGCTGGCGTTCCTACTCCTGCCAATAGGCTTTTGAACGTCCCAGGGTCCTTACGGGGCTGAGTCAAGCAGACGAGAGCACCCGTCAGCAGGTCTTGGTCGAGTTCCTGGCAGGCCTCTGAGGGCCATGTCACACGGACTGAGGCCCTGCCCTACGGACACACAAGCTGGGAAAGACTAAAGCAACTCTAGACAGCCAGGAAAGCCCAGAACTAGAAGAGAACTTAGAGATATGGCTCCAACATGACTGCAGGGGCCTGAGCAGGCAAGGAACATTGAGTCATCTGGACAGCCACCTCGGAACCCACAGGGAGGCGGTGGGGATCCCACCAGCGGGGCCCAGCCTCCTTATGCAAGTGACCCACTTAGGTCTCTCCTGGCAAACTGCAGAAGCTTCCGGGAAGGATGCCAGGAGACGTGAGGCAATTGTCTGCTCCACTGGAGGGAGCTGAGACTTCTCTTGCACAAACAGATCAGTAGTCCCTGTTTCTGATGGGTGCACTTGATAAATGAGACTGAACTGACATTGCACGATGGGGACAAACCCAAATCAGAATCCAAACCCAACCTCACGGGACTTCCTAGGTGGTGCAGTGGTTAAGAATCCGCCTGTCAACGCAGGCGACACGGGTTTGAGCCCTGCTCTAGGAAGATTTCACATGCCACGGAGCAACTAAACCTGTAAGCCACAACTACTGAGCCTGTGAGCCGCAACTACTGAAGCCCGTGTGCCTAGAGCCCGTGCTCCGCAACAAGAGAAGCCACTAAAATGAGAAGCCCGCGCACCACACTGAAGAGTAGCCCCCGCTCGCCACAACTAGAGAAAGCCTGTGTGCAGTAATAAAGACCCAACACAGCCAATAAAATAAATAAGTTTTAAAAAAAACAAACCCAACCTCACAAATAGGAAACTGAAAACCCAAAACTAGGATCATTAATACTGTCAACCAGTCAAAAGCCTTGGTTAGAAATATTAGGCTGAAATCTCCCATTCCCTAATCTAGGAGGTGGGCTTTCCTTTCTTTTGGGTCAGTCTGGGATCGATTCAGACCTGGGGAAGACCTGCCGGTGTCATCTTCCACCATTTACTCAACACCTGCTATGATCCAGGCTGTACTAATCTCAGGGAACAGAGATAAAAGACACAGTTCCTTCTCAATGAATTTATACTCTAGTGGGGAAGACAGAGTTAATAACTAGTGTTAATATACTTCTAACTCCCATAAGGTTAACAGCTGATTTCTCAGCAGAAACTCTGCAAGCCAGAAGGGAGTGGCATGATATATTTCAAGTGATGAAAGGGAAGAACCTACAACCAAGAATATTCTACCCAGCAAAGATCTCATTCAGATTCGACAGAGAAATCAAAAGCTTTACAGACAAGCAACAGCTAAGAGAATTCAGCACCACCAAACCAGCCCTACAACAAATGCTACAGGAACTTCTCTAAGCGGGAAACATAAGAGAAGAGAAGGACCTACAAAAACAAAACAATTCAGAAAATGATAATAGGAACATACATATCGATAATTACCTTGAATGTAAATGGACTAAATGCACCAACCAAAAGACACAGACTTGCTGAATGGATACAAAAACAAGACCCATATATATGCTGTCTACAAGAGACCCACTTCAGACCTAGGGACACATACAGACTGAAAGTGAGGGGATGGAAAAAGATATTCTATGCAAATGAAAATCAAAAGAAAGCTGGAGTAGCGATACTCATATCAGATAAAACAGACATTAAAATAAAAAATGTTACAAGAGACAAGAAAGGACATTACATAAAGATCAAGGGATCCATCCAAGAAGAGGAGATAACCATTATAAATATATATGCACCCAATATAGGAGCACCTCAATACATAAGGCAAATGCTAACAACTATGAAAGAGGAAATGCAAGGCAGAAATAGAGACACAGGTGTAGAGAACAAACACATGGACACCAAGTGGGGAAAGCGGGGAGGGTTGGGGGGGAATGAATTGGGAGATTGGGATACCAAATTGTACACTCTAAATATATACTGTTTATTGTCTGTTAACTGTATCTCAATAAAAGTTCTTACAAAAAATATATACTTCTAAAATGAAGCCCACAGGCATGGTAGCAGGGGAGCACATGGAATGTGTATGCATGTGTATTTACGTGGCTGGTTGGCTGAGCTAAAGCTTCTCTGAGATCTTGAGCTGGGCATGCAAGCAGGGAGAGGAAGCTACAGGTAAATCTTGTTTTATTGTACTGTAATATACTGCACTTCACAGATGCTGCACTTTTTTAATATAAGTTGAAGGCCTGTAGCAACCCTGTGTTGAGCAAGTCTTTCAGTGCCATTTTTCCAACTGCATTTGCGCATTTCTTGTCCCTATGTTACATTTTGGTAATCCTTGAAATATTTCAAACTTTTTCATTATTATTATACTTGTTATGGTGAACTGTGATCACTGATCTTTGATGTTACTACTACAACTTGCTGATGGCTCAGATGGTTAGCATTTTTTAGCAATAAAATATTTTAAAATTAAGGTAAGTACATTTTTTTAAGACATAATGCTATTGCACACTTAAAAGACTACATTATAGTATAAACATAACTTTTATATGCACTGGGAAACCAAAAAATTCATGTGACTTGTTTTACTGCAATATTCGCTTTATTGCAGTGGTCTGGAATTGAATCCTTGGCATCTCCCAAGCATGCCTGTATTCAAGCGAACCTGCCAAATTCTACAAGGTCAATAGGGGGCGCTGGTGGGGCTCCACAGCCTCCAGATTGATTTTGAAATTCTCTGTACCCAAGTACCAGCAGGATTTACCCCAGGCAGGGGAGCCTTTGTCTATAAGGGCTAATTTATAGACTAGATGCACTAGTTACTCTGCCCCAGGATGGTCTCTCTGAATAACTACATAGAGCGATATTAAAAGGCTGTAAAACACAGCCCCCTGGCTCTAATACTCTCCCTGCTCAGAAAGTTTAACATTTCAATAAAGCATCACTTACAAAATACCTGCCACATACAAAGTACTGTCTGATACTGCTTCCTTAGTCTGTGTGCTCCTTCCCACAAGAGGAAACCATCTTTCCTCCTTGGGTATGGGGAGCCCCAGTGAGAAACCATGCTCTCCACGGGCCATGGCCTGTCTTCCCCCCTTCCAAAACCTCAGCCTCTTGCACTGCCTTCAATGCGTATGATTCTCTGCTCCTCCAGAGAGAGGTAAGTGCCTCTAAATGGAGAACTGGTTCTCTTCTAACCCTAGCAGCTTCTTTCTAGGGGTCACTCCCGTCCTCCAGACACGCTGTGCTCCTACACCAGCCTCACCCTGGATCCTCAGGCTCTCTTGATATTGGATGATGAAGTACTCTTGAGTCTGCTGCAGCTTCTTCAACTCATTCTCTGTGTCCTGCGTGACCAGTCGCAGCTCCTCAAATGTCTGGTTGATCTGAAGGTGTTTCTGGGACATGGCATCAGCGAGACTTCCAGCTGGAGAGGTACCCTGGAGACAGAGCAGGGAGAGAGTGTGGGCAGCAGTGAGCTGGGCAGGAGGATGGGAGAAAACCTTAGGCCTTAGACCCAAAGAAAGGGCGATGCTCGCACTTGCAACTGGGCCGAGATACCAAAAAATAAATTTTGAGTCAAAGAATTGCAAATGTTATTTGTGAGAGTTGGGGTCGAGTGGGAAAAGAGGAGCAACAGGAGACCTGGCAGCCTATGGCAGCTTCATAAAGTACTGCAGACAGGCCCTGGCCTCCACCACAGCATCACACACAGGGTCCACCTGGGGTCTTTCTGGAGAGACTAGAACTCAACATGTCCCAGGACTTACCTGGGTTTTCCTACCACTAACGATGACCCCTCATTTCACAGTCATTCACGGACTCAATGCCAACTGTGCCAGGTGCTGGGGGCACAGTGGGGGACAAGGCTGTGTGAACACACAGCATCTGTGTCCTCCCACAAGACCTTCTTGTGACTGAGGGAAGAGTGTGAACTGCTCACATGTGGAGTCCTGGAGACCCCACGGAGAGTGACAGGGGAGGTATCAACAAGGGCTTTGTGGGTCCAGCCACTGACCTGTGCTGGTCTGACATATTCCTTCAACACCTGGTTGAGGGGGGGGGAAGGTGAGCAGAGGCTGTTCCTAATCTCACCTGAATATGAGCACGTCACTCCTCAAATATCATTCAGTTGAGGTTAAATTATTTTGCACTTGTTCACATTGTTTTGTGCTTGCGATCTCATCAAGGTTACAAGTCCGTTAAGATCAGAGACCAGTGTTCTATTTCCTTTGTGTGCCCCTTAGGACAATGCTCTGTTTATAGTGACACCAAAAGAGGCAAACCAAGTCATCTTGACAAAGCTGGGTCCAGAAAGAGCTGGGCAAGAAAGCACATCCCAGTGCCTCTCCCCAAACCCACGGGACACTCACATTGTTGGCTTCTCGGACCAGCCTCTGTTCATTGTACAGAATGTGGCGGATGCAGCGGACCAGCTCCATGGGGCAGCGGTCATACGTGTTCTGAAAGAATCCAAGGGCACACGTCACTTTGTTCTACTCCATGCTATGGAGCCAAACCTTAGCTCTGAGCAGGGGCCAGATCTTTTGACATAGGAGACTCCTTGTGACACAATGGTGTAATCATGAGGAAAGCTGCTCCTCCAATGCCAATGGGGACAAGAAAAGCACACTGTCGGAAACCCAATTACAGTAAGAAGGTAAAATTATTTTATTTCTTGCATCTTAATTTGCTTAAAGTTAGGGCACCGTGCTTGGAAACAGAATACATTTATTTATTTTTATTTATTTATTTTCTCAAAGTTTTTTTTTTTTTTTGAAGTGGACCATTTTTAAAGTCTTTATTGAATTTGTTACAATATTGCTTCTGTTTTATATTTTGGTTTTATGGCCGCAAGGCATGTGGGATCTTAGCTCCCTGACCAGGGATCGAACCCACACCCTTCGCATTGAAAGGTGAAGTCTTAACCACTGGACTGCCAAGGAAGTCCCAGAATACATTTTTAAAAGGCCAAATCAAGGAGAAACTGGACACGACCTTGACTGGGCAATCAAAATTACGACTACCAGTGAGGATAAGATGGACACTGTGTGCCTCTAGATGTGATACCCTGAGAAGGACACAACATTACTTTCATTAGAATTCTGATCAGGGGTGTATAACCTGAATATAATCAAGAGGAAACCTCATACAAACCCCAAATAAGGTACGTTTTATCTTTAAAAAATAGAAGAGCTGAATTATTTTAAAATGTCAAAGTAATGAAAGACAAAGAAAACATGACAAATGGTTCCATATGAAACCATATGAAATTTTAGGGAAAAAATGCCCTAAACAACATCAGTAAGTCAGTTGACAAAACGGAAATAAAGGTATAAGACTACCTAAAAGTGTGGTGTTGATGTGAAATTTCCAGAAGTTCCTAAGTTGATAACTGTACTATAACTATATGAGAGGAGGTTCATATTCTTAGAAGATGCACACTGGAGCACTGAGGGGCAAAAGGATGCATTGTATGCAACTTATTCTCAAGTAATGAAAAAATGTGTGTGCATGCGTGTGCATGCGTGCGTGTGTGTGCACGTGTGCAGAGGGAGAATACGGTAAAGCAAATGTTAACAACAGGTGAGTCCAGGCATACGTAGGAGTTCTTATTATCAGTCTTATAATTGCCTATAAATTTGAAATTATTTTCAAATAAAGTTTTACAAGGGCAGCTACAGGGACCTCCTAGGTGGCGCAGTGGTTAAGAATCTGCCTGCCAATGCAGGGGACATGGGTTCGAGCCCTGCTCTGGGAAGATTCCACATGCCACAGAGCAACTAAGCCTGTGCGCCACAACTATTGAGCCTGTGCTCTAGAGCCCGTGAGCCACAACTATTGAGCCCGTGTGCCACAACTATTGAAGCCCACACGCCTAGAGCCTGTGCTCCACAACAAGAGAAGCCACTACAGTGAGGAGCCTGCACACCACAATGAAGAGTAGCTCCCGCTCACAGCAACTAGAGAAAGCCCGTGTGCAGCAACGAAGACCCAATGCAGCCACTAAATAAATTAAATAAATAAATAAATAAATTTATTAAAAAAAAAAAGGGCATCTACAACCACAAAACCAAACGATAAGAACTTTATACATGTCACGTGTGACTCAACAACCTTGGGTTAAAGAGGAGAAAAAAGATCTCCAAATGCAGGAAGAGCCCCTGCAGGGAAGAGAACAAAGTGTGGCCTGGAGCTCACGTCCACCTGGAGCTGCGTGGCCCGGAGCTCACACCCACCTGGAGCTGCGTGGCGTAGTGCCCCAGCTTGATCTTCAGTAAGAACCCATCTTCCCCCACTTGGTGCTCTGCCTTCTTCTGCAGCTCCTGCACCAGGCCCTCCAGGAGCTGGGTGGCCTTAATGTTCTCCTGTGGATTATCAAGATCTATTGAGTCCCTAGGGGAAAGAAATTACATACATATGTATACATACATGCACACAGCCTGTATAAATGCAGCCTCAACGCATCACACCTTTTCTCTGGCTAAAGTAATTTCTTTACAATGCTCGCTGCAAATTTTAGGAAAGAGTCCAATTCAAATTGACTAGATACCTACATTAATCTATTCCTAATCCACTAATTACCGTAGTGGGATGTATAGTATATTTTCTTTTTTTTTTCTTTGCCATGCACTGCCCTTTCTCCTTTCTCCTACTGATTTTCTCTGCTGCTCATGCTATGTGCTTCTAGGAATGAAGGGAAAAGGAAAGTGCTTCCTGTACTCTGAAGGAAATAAGGACTGTGATAATTTCCTATTTATAGTTACCCCCTCAAGGGTGTAAGGGGGCACAGGGTCAAGAATGCTCTACATGTTTTTTCCAGCCTGGACTTGTTCTATGTGTTGCTAATTTCACATAGAGTATTTCTTAAGTAAAGCCAGGTGAGTCAACATTTATCGTTACTTCTAAGAAGCTCTGGAAATGGGGGTATTAAGACAGAAGATGCCTACAAGTATTTACGCAAGTCAGACATTTACATCACTAGTTGCAGATTTGGGACACGTAGGCAATGCTAACACCTCCAGTGAACCAGAGAAATTACCCTATGAGCTTTGTATTAACTGAGAGCCACTTAACTGGTAACAGGGGTTGGGTGGTCTCCCTCCCTCCCTTCCCCCACTCCTCCCCCCATCCCCGACTCTCTTTTTAAACAACTTAGGCAACAATTGCTATTGGGCAGTATGAAATTACTTAACTCACTGAAGAAACCAAACAGTTGTCAGATTGAAATAACATTCATTACTGCTGGCGGGTCTGGAGCCAAACAAGAGAGCTGGTGATAACTAAGCGGCTCTGTCATCTCCACACAGCCCTGAAGTCAGTTAGCAACTCATTTCTAACAGAGGCACAAACAGGTACCCCGGAACACTGATACGTTACTTCATCAAATAACATGCTCGAATCTGCACTTTTGAGAAGGCAGCAGAGAAAGCCAAATTTTAAATACGTGTGTGCTATGTACTAAAGAAAATGTGTTTAAATAAAAGCCTGGAAGGAATGAAGGCAGCGCTGCCCCTCTGTTTCAAATGGCAATAATGCTCCTTGTCTGAGGAGTCCACTCTCGAGAAGAGCCAGTCAGAGCAAAACTCATGGGAATCAAGTACTACTGGTTCTCGTACTTCAAAACTTAATTCTCTGCCATATATATATAGAATATATATATATGAACTTTCTTAGCTTAAACATGAAGAACTGAAGATGTTTTAATTAGAATCTTTATATTCTTAAACCAAAACCGAATAAAATTCAGGTTTTTCTTGATATCAACACAAGTCTTTCAACATTCGTCCAGTAAGAAGACTGCATGGGAAATCTACGAAATGAAATTTTAGATCAACAGAAACTTCCTACTAATGTTTTTCTGAACCCTCAAAATCTTTAAAAGAAAATGAAAATGAAATGGAAAAGCACTAAACGAGGTACAGTTGACATGCTCATATTTAGCTTTTTTTCTCACTTAATTACATGAGGCTGAGTTTTGTTTTTGTTTTTTAATTGCCTAGAAAATTGCCTTCCTTTGGTGCTCTCCAGCTTTCGGACAGAAATCTGCTACTAACACATGACTGCAATTATTCCAAGGCAATGTTACTGACGGGTATACACCTCGCCTCAAATAGTAACATAAGGGCTGGTTTCTCCAGGGGCCCCTGCTCTCCTGGTGGTGATGGTGGAGGCCTGAAACATCTGATGAATATCACAGATCATATTGAGACTAGTAACCAACCAGCACGTGCCCAGGCCCTGAGCAGAGCAGCAGACAGCCTGCTGCCTGGCATGCAATAATGTTGTTGATTGAAAAGCTCTGTTGTCCGTCTATTGCACTGTACTAATTCTGAAAGAATTTAAAAACAATTTCCCCCCTGGGTATATAAACAGTAATTTGGGAAATAAGACAAATAAACATGGTTGTTAAATCTGCCACTAAGACGTAATCATTGTTTACATTTTGGTTTTATTGTCTTTTAGTCTTTGCATATATATAAATATACATAAATTACATGTATATGTAAATACATATGAATTACATATAAATTTGAAAACACCAAAGTCACCATTGTTAAACTTGTTAACAATACACTTTATTAAATTTTATGCATATACATACCTTATCTGCCCCGTTAAACACTAAATGCCTTGCGGACAAGGGCTTCAAAATGTTTTCATGTGAACTCTACGAACTACAACACTGCTAGGCACTCAAAACGTAGTTGTTAACTGCTTTCTATTAGCAGCAATACTCTCCTGCTTTTAGGCAGAATTCACTATTAAAGGAAACAAATCTTTTTCTTAAAAATCCCAATCATTATTCTATCTTCTTAAACTTTAAGATGGAATTAAATACCTTTTCATGGGTCACATAATTTTCTTTATACATGTACAACTTTTAGAGTCTTCATTATGTTATCTTTCCAATCAAACGTCAATATGCTTGTGCTTCACAAAATATGACGGGAAAAAGTTTGTGCACTTACCAAGCTTGGCTTTCAATCCACTGGGATAAGTAATGACGCACCTCAATGGGGAAATGCTGACCATACAGCGCTTGCATCTGGTGAAGGGCATCTCCTTGGAGCTGCTGGGCTTGTATCCACACAGCCATGGTTTACAATCTGTGAAACAATCAGTGGTTTGGGTTTTTTTTGTTTTTTTTTTTCTTTCCCTTTTAAATCCACTAGAGTAAATACTCGATTATAAAGGCCAGAGATAAATGCATTTAAGCCCTTTTTGATAGACTAAAGATCAATCTTCTTGAACTGAATTTTAGCTTCAAAATGTTTTCAAAATGTAGACGTTCAGCGTGGCCATGGAAAGGAATATAACTGAAGCTTCTATGAAGCTCTGACTATAAAATGTACTGAAGTTCTATGAGCAAAAGTACAAATCCAGCATTAAGGGGAGAACTGCCTATAGCTTTGACATCACAGACATATTCTTTCTTTGACATGTGTTCCACACTTGAAGCAACGGTAAGCAGCATTTCAACAGCAATGATAAATAAGTAGCACAGGGATTTTGTAAAAGAAAAATCACTTGTTTTAGATTTGGTGTTTTGACTTTCAAGAAATGCAATAAACATATTGCCACTTTGAAAAAGGCCCAGTAAAGGAAAAGTGAGAATATCTAAAGCATGGACTGAACCCTATGTATTATCACTATTTACCGAGGCAGTAATTATTTGCACATAAAGGGCACAGGTTTATCTAGAAAAATAATCCCAAGGCTCAGCTTCTGAGTTACTGCTAAGGAATTTATGAAGCAATGTTCTGTTAAAATTATAGCATTTAAAAATCTTTCAGACATAAAAACAATACATTCCAGCTAAGAGTCAGAAACCAGAACCATTATATTGCAATAGTAGGTAGGTTTTTAAAACACACTTGACTGCAGAAAAACGGTTTTATAAAACTACCATGATGCCTTCTCAGACTCACCTAAGAATTTTTACTTCATTTGGCAGAAACTCTCTGGGATCAACCAGATTGTGGCAGCAACATTACCTTCCTGTACACAAAGGGGACTAAAACTGAACCTTGCTCTAACACGACAATCCACATAGCGTGGAATGTGGTATGAGGCAGGGATATCTTGAATCCCATCCAAAACTATCTGGCTACTGATTTGCACAATTCTCCTAAGAACTGTGTTATAGTCAGGGTCTGGTGAACTAGACCTTGATTTTGTTGAATACCAGAGACCACACAAGTGTGTCAGGAAACAAAAATCCCTTCTCTGTTAGTTGTAGTTGTCCGATCACATAACACAGAGCTATTTATGGGACAAGTTAGTTAGCCAACAATGAGGTATGGGGTGGGTGCCAGTTACCCATTTTAGATTTGTGCAATGCTATAGAACACTTGAGCAGTGTACAATTTTATTTACGGCTTTTGAGCATTAAGGCTGGGATCACTGTAAGATCACCCAAGACATCAAATTTCATTGCGGAGGGTTTACTGGGAGAAAGATTTGGATAAAAGAGCTCTCCCCAGAAGTAATCCCACATTACAATCAAACATCTGGAAGACATTTAATTGTACAATATAATTTCTAATCGAATGACTCATATCATATCCTAAGATTTTGGAAAATTGGAATAGATACCAAAGCATGTTTTTTGGACAAAGGTAAAGGGATGGATGGGATGGATGAAGGTGTTTAGGCAAGAATGATAAAGGAACGAAGAAAAGAATTCAGGTAGTATTAATCCCTTTTAGTGGTAAGGAGTTGGCAAGGAGTAGGACCTCGCCATAGCTCTCTTAATGAATATGTGAATGATACCAACAGATACAAAAATTATCTTGCATCCTGCATTCATTAACTGAGTTGACCCAGGAGACAAAAGGAGGAAGATTGTGGAAAAATGTTTATCTTCAAAGAAACTCCTCAGCCTACCCAAATAAAATACTATTCTGTTCACTCTTTATCCTCTCAGTCTGCTTTATTTTTCTTGGTACCATTTATCACTTCCTGACATTTATCACATATTTGTTTAATGATTTCCCACTAGGGTGAAATCACCACGAACACAATAACTTTGTTTTGTTTTCTGCTCTTTCTCTTGGGCCTAGAACTGTGCCCGGCACATAAGCAGTCAGCAAATCTCTTCTTGCTGCGTAAATAGACGATATACACAATTTGGTCAAATCTATCAGCTCTTTTCAAAGTCATCATGGAACAAGATATCAATATGAAAGTCAAGAAAATGAAACAGATTTTATAATTTGGGTGAATCAATGGTCCATCTGTCCCATATGTATGGCACAATTTGTAATTTTCCCTTTTAGTTCTTGTTAATCTGTTTTTGTGTGGTTTCCCCACTGAATAAGAACAGTAAATGAGGGAGCATGTGTATTCACCACTGTGTCCCCAGTACCTACGATGGTGGCATGCCATGGAAGTATACAGTAGTAAGTATTGGCTGAGTGAACAAATACTCACCAAGCATTTGGTAAATATTTCATTAGTTCTGCTGTCTGAGCATAATTCCAGGAGTCTATTACTGTTTTAAGAAAGAAATATTATGCCACGTAGGTAGGAGTATTATATAAATGTCACGCTATCTGGTCAAGTTTTATATCAGTTCTTAGTTTCTCTAAAAGAGTAGAATGCTGAGCTCTTAGAAGTTTTCAGAATAGTTTTTACGGTTCTAAATATGAACACGCCATAACAGTTATTTTCTAAAATGCCATTTGAAGGATAACAGCGGGTAAATATAAGGTGGTAACCACCTTATTTTAATAAATACAATATAATTTCACTACATAAAATGCTTTGATAGAGCTGGAAAGTAGATTTTGCATGCCACTGGTCAAAAATGTAAAATGAAAACACACTAACTGTACAGAATCATTTTTCTTTTATTTTAAACTAAGGGTTCCATGTGTACATGGAATATGAGATGACCTACTGAGATTATTATGCAACAATTTAAAATATGCAGTTTAGAAAAAAATTACTTCCCCCCATTGACTGTATCAATAAAACCTAGAATCTAAGTAGTACTTTTCTTCATACACGTCAAAACTTCACACACATCCTACAAACCTTATTAGGCTAAGCCTACACCTGGTATCAGCTGATTTCCTGTCCTTTCTCACTAGTACTCATCCAGCCACCGAACACCACCCCACACATGCAGCGAACGCACATCTGTCCTCAATACACGCCCTCTTCTGCTTATTTATGGGCAGCTCCATCTTCAATGCGTGATGTTCTGACAAGGGAAGTGGTTTGTATCTTTGGTAAATCATCACAGGGGCCTCTCTAAAGACTGGGAAATGGATTCACAATTTTATTTTTAGCCAAAGATGAGAACTATTTGAACTTTGTTAGTTGCACTCTTACTGTTCATAAGCATTCCAAACAACCCAAAATAACCTTGGATGTAGAATCTTGCACTTTCTGAAAGATCTACACTGACCTCATATATCTGGATATATCCTAGGAGTCCCAAATAAAGCAGACCCTCAGGCACCTGAAAAGAAAGGGTTTCAAAGTCTAATAGCTCACAATTTTACAGGCATATTGAAAACTGCAGAGATGAATATCTGTTAAATAAATGATATGAGTGGGTGGGATTTAACGATAATTTTGTCCCAATAATAAATACCTCTTTATGAGACGCTTTGCCTTTTATAAGTAAAATATAAACCTTAGTTTAAAAAAATCACTCTCTCTGAAGACTTCTAGAATGTTGTAGCTAAAGTCATGCTATAGCTAACCTGTCAGGGAGGAGGTGCAGAGCACAGGACAACAGAAGGTTCCCAAAGCATACCTGCCACCTGCAAGAATGAATCCCACCTTGGGGTGGGAGTAGGGGGTTTCAAATGTATACAGGGATTTGGTCTGCTGGATTCATATGTATAATTTAAAGCATTTTATAATTCCTACTCTCCATCCCATCACAACCAATGCTCCATCCCATCCCAGGGCCAAAGTCTCTAAGATGGGGTGCAAGTTCTGGAGATAACGGCAAACTCACCTAAACAGAGTTCTACAAAATATTTAACCTCTTAAACCTCTCTGGGCCTCAGTTTCTTTATTTGTAAAATGGGGATAATAATTCTTTATGTCTCTCAAGGGGTTGCCATAAGAATGAGTTAACATGGGTAAATGCTTAAAACAGTGCCTGGCTCATAGTAAATGCTCAATCTTATTCTTTTTTTTAAAAAAAATCTTTTTAAATTTTCTTGGCCACACTGTGCAGCTTGTGGGATCTTAGTTCCCCAACCAGGGATTGAACCCCAGGGCAGTGAGAATGCAGAGTCCTAACCACTGGACTGCCAGGGAATTCCCTGACTTTTACAACCTTAAACTTATAAAGGTGGCTTCCTTCTCCCCACCTCCAATTTTAACTCACTTCAATTAAGTACCTTCCCAAAGGCAATCCTCCACAAAGAGCTCTTGCTATCTTTCTCCTTAACCAATATCCAGCACAAAAACTTTACCCTCCTGTTAAAAAAGCTGGTATTCCCATTTCTTAATCAATTTCACTGGCACCAGGACTCCCACAAGTGAGACCTGATGGAGGCTGGTAGAAAGGCACTGGCAGGGCTGTTCCCTCACCTCTGAACGAGGAAATTAAGAATTGTGAAGGGCAGTGCAACGAAAGCAAGGCTGCCATAAGTATACTAAACTCCAAAAAAAAAAAAAATCCATTCAGATGTGCTCTGTTGCAGCTGGGAGCTAAGCCTTTTCCTATTCTTCCCAAGCACGTACCTGACTCCTACTAATTAAAGTATGAATTATTAGCAACAAATATTTTGATTCATCTAAAAAATAAACTCCAGAAATAAGAATGAAAAGTGAATTAAAATAACATTTATTAGTGTTACTATCCACCATCCAGATTTATCATTTAATGTCATTTACTATCATTTACTGAACACATTGTATTATTTTATAACAATGAGTGTTTTTATGAGTCTACACACTCATCCCTTACAAAAACCCTAGGAGGTAGCCCTATTATTATTCCCTTTACAGATGAGGAAATTGAGGCTCAGTGAATTAAACAGGATTGCAAAATGGTGTAACAACTTTGGAAAACCATCTGGAGCTTCTTCAAAAGGTTAAACATGGAGTTACTATATGACCTGGCAGTTCCACAACTAGGTATATGCTTAAGAGAACCGAAAACATATGTCCACAAAAGCTTGTACACAAATGTTCAAAACAGCATTATTCATAAAAGCCAAAAGGTAGAAATAACCCAAATGTCCATCAACGGATGAATGGATAATATGGACATGAATGGAAAAATAAAATAGATTTAATGGAATATTATTCGGCTGTAAAACGGCATGAAGTACTGATACATGCTACAATATGGATGAACCTTGAAAACATGATGCTAAGTGAAAGAAGCCAGATATAAAAGGCCACATATTGTAAATTCCATTTATAGGAAATGCCCAAAATAGGCAAAACCACAGAAACAAAGTAGACAGGTGGTTGCCAAGGGCTCGGGGCATGGGCAGTGACATTCAATTGGTATGGGTTTCTTTCTTTTAAAAAGAAAAAGAAAAAAGATATATATATATATGTATTTAGTTGGTTGCGTCGGGTCTTAGTTGTGGCATGTGAACTCTTAGTTGCGGCATGCATGTGGGATCTAGTTCCCTGACCAGGGATCAAACCCGGGCTGCCCACATTGGGAGCTCGGAGTCTTAACCCCTGCGCCACCAGGGAAGTCCCAGGTACAGGTTTCCTTTGGGAGTGAACTATTTGCTCCAGTTCCCCCCAGGTCCCACACTGCTGAGGGTACCGTCCCAGCTGGATCTGGGCAGCCTGGCCCCAGTCTGTACTCTACCACTGTATCACGCTGCCTTTGTCCCAAGGACTTGTGGTGGTAGTTTGTCATGTTATGTTTTGTACTTTTCTGCATGTTTATTATATTTCATAACTTGAAGAAAGAAAATGAATAAGAAATTAGAATCAGAAACCTAATATTGCAGGGCTCTGATTTGGGCAAAGGCTTGGGCTAGCTGGCAGATGAAACAGAAGATGTATAAACACTGCTTCTGATCCGCAAAGCAATCTGATCTGGCAAGGAGCCAGGATTCAAAACTGTTAATCATATCAGCACCAGTTAATGACTAAAGGACTTTGGATGGAACATAAAGAGCAAGTTCTCTGCTTGTGTTTTCTGCTTTACTGGCAATACAGCTATTCAGTGGTGATTCCTTTGCAGTAGGAACTTGGAGGGACAGGAAAATATTAAACAGTAGCAATAAAGGATTAAGATTTTGTTCCTATTAAAATTGGCCTAACATCAAGTAAGAAGGTCAGAGTAAAACTATCCCATCTAGAATTAGGGCAACGCTGGAGCCATCTGCTCTTTTTTAAAAAAAATTTCTAAACACTACTTTATAAGCCATCAGGAAGGCAATTCTCTAATAAAATCAGATTATTAAACAGAAGGGAAGAGGGCAGAAAGAATAAAAGTACTGGGCCCACAAAGAAACAAACGAGGAAAAATGTGCCAGGCAACACAGAGATGATAATATTCTCGGAAGACAATCAGTCACAAATCTTTACATTACAGCAAAATCACTACATATTACTTTGGGAAGAAGAAAGGGAGAGAGAGAAGAAGGAGGGTATGGGGGAGAAGGGCTTCCTCACGCCATACTGACCCGCAGCTTGAATGTGTGTACGTTATCATTATCTCTGTGCTGAGATCTATTAAGCAACTTGAACAACCCACTTGGGAAGAAGCGACATCAGTAACATTTTTCCAGGTAACTAAAAACATTTACTGTAGCCCACAAACAATGACCAGCTGCATTGTGGAAAAGTAAGAAAGAATCTGGGGCTGCCCCATGTCAGCCTCAGAATTTCAAATGAAGGTTTTTTATTTATTTAATTAAAAAAAAAATTTTTAGGCTGTGCCTTGTGGCCGCGGGATCTTAGTTGCCTGACCAGAGATCCAACCCGTGCCCTCTGCAGTGGAAGTGCGGAGTCTTAACCATTGGACCACCAGGGAAGTCTCTCTAATGAACGTTTATATTTGTACCCATTTTATACTGTTAATCAAGACCAACTCAACTTAGCCTGTGTCTCTCAGAAAGGTCGAATCCCTTAGTTCAGGAAATAGAAACTCCTCAGCTACTACAATATACTGAGTTTCTGTACCATTTAGATGAGAGATCATCCCTTCCCCTCTGTTCTGAAGTTTTGTTTAAAAGGCAATTTATTAATAAATCTACATATGTTCCAATTATCTTCCTCATTAAAGTTCACAGCCTCCCTCTTACCACTGAGAATTATAGTATTAAATGTCCACTCTAAAATTTTGTTTGACGAGCACCTAGCACTAGGTCCACTCCTAGGGACAACAGTTAAGTTAAACAGTGTGATACACAATAGTGGGAAACTAGAAATAACCTAAATGTCCAAAATAAGAGACTGGTTACACTATAACAGATTAATCTGATGGAATACTGTGCAATAATTTAAATGAAATATAAAGGCTATGTTGAAATATAAGGCCATAGACACATTTTCTGAAAGTATAAAAAAAGGAATAGTAAATGAAAAGTGTACACAATATGTATGCTAGAGGACACATACCAGAGAAAGGTCAGAGAGAACTATAAATATCTGCTCTACTTAGGTGAAGGAGTTTTGGTACAATTTCTTGTAAAGTTTTTTGATTTATTAAATTTTGTTTAAAATGTAAAACCTGAAATATAAATTTAATGATCATGGGTAGACTCCCTTGGTGGCGCAGTGGTTACGAATTCGCCTGCCAATGCAGGGGACATGGGTTCAAGCCCTGGTCTGGGAAGATCCAACATGCTGCGGAGCAACTGAGCCCATGCACCACAACTATTGAAGCCTGAACACTTAGAGCCTGTGCTCCGCAACAAGAGAAGCCACTGTAATGAGAAACCTGCACACCACAATGAAGAGTAGCCCACAATCACCGCAACTAGAGAAAGCCTGTGCGCAGCAATGAACCCAACACAGCCAATAAATAAGTTTATTTAGAAAAATAATAATAATCATCGGCAACTGGCACTGCTCACTATCCCACAGGAATCAAGCATAAAGGGACATGCAAAAGACACAGGAAGAAATATTTCTCATCATGTCAGTATCCAGTATCCATTATGGCACTTTCTTACAAATTAGGTAGTCTTAAGTAGGGCATGAGATATGTATACAGTTTTTTTAAAAAGAAGTGAAATTCTATCCCTTCAAATACATAACAACAATATGTTTTCAAGCAGTGGTTCAAGACTACTACTAGCTAAGATTAATTTGTAATTTTGACATCTATTTATATTTTATTTAAATCCTTTAAAATGTCTTGCTCTCGGGCTTCCTAGGTGGCGCAGTGGTTAAGAGTCCGCCTGCCAATGCAGAGGTCACGGGTTCGATCCCAGCTCCAGGAAGATCCCACATGCCGCGGAGCAACTAAGCCCGTGTGCCAAAAAAAAAAAAAAAATAAAATGTCTTGCTCTCAATAACTGTTCATATTATTCTTTTGTTTAATACACCCTTCTTTTAGAAGTAATATAAAAGTAAATGGCACAAAAATACATTTTGAAGTCCGGAAGAAACAAAAAGGTGTTTATGTGGAGAGTATATAAAAAAGGATTAACAAAATGTTGGTAATTTTTGAACTTGAGTGATGAATCTATGGAAATTCATTATACACTATTCTTATTTTGTGAGTGTTTGAAAATGTTCATACCAAAGAGTTCAGAATATCAATTTTTTTTTTAAAAGGCAAACTAGCACTTAGACCAGGTTAACAACCAGTGATCTCAGAGGGAGTAGAGTTTGAAACTAGGAGGTTTTCTTATGATTTCTAAAAAAGACCATGGAAAATAGAAAAGAAAAGAAGGAATACTTGAGAAAGTCATATTTCAAGGCAAGAAATAATACATACTTAGATTCATGTTTGGCTCTTTCTCATCTTTGACATGACTAAGCAACCGTTCCTGCAAACTTGTACCAATAGTAAATAGAATGAAATACACAGAAAACCATTCCCCAAAGTGCAAGAATTCCTTTTTAAAAACTATCCTTCCCTTACCCCTAAAGACACACTTGGACACAACTGGCCTAGGTGAAGGACCTTGATAGCTCAAGGGTAACAGTTCAAGGCCTCTAGATGGATACAGTTACAGAAGCAGCTCCCAGAAAGCTTTAACCATTGGTTCCTAACTTTGCTCCTACTCAAAGACCAACAGAACTGGAGAGAAACCTTCCTGTTTTGTTGATATCAACTTATTTTGTGCCAGAAGCTACACCTAAAGCCAAAGCAAAGTTCGCACTCCCTTTCAGGTTCTTTGCTATCTCAGGAAGGTTGAGCAAATCAAGCCAGGTTTCAAGAACGGAAAAGCAGCACTGCAGGGCTATCTTGCTAAGGAAAGGCCTGAGACCATCCTCCCCAGGTTACTCTCTACACCTTTCATGTACATCAACACTAAATGCTCACCCAACAATCTTTACCATTAACAGTAAATCTAGGAAAGAGACCAATAATACACTGGGAAAGCAGGCCTGTACACTGAACTCAAATGAAATTAGACAAATACAGTATCGTGCCCCCTTTTCAGGTAGCTGTGTTCTCTGCATTTACCAAGAATCATAATCGACTTTATTTTTGTTTAAAGACACTTGAATATAAACCCTTTCAAAAAACAACATAAAAAATGAACCTAAATATGTTTTGGTTAAAATAACAGAAGACTAAAATATTTTAAGAGAGAAATGCCTCAGGGCTTCCTAGGTGGCACAGTGGTTAAGAATCCGCCTGCCAACGCAGGGGACATGGGTTCGATCCCTGCTCCAGGAAGATCCCACATGCCACGGGGCAACTAAGCCCGTGCCCACAACTATTGAGCCTGCACTTTAGAGCCTGTGAGCCACAACTATTGAGCCCATGTGCTGCAACTACTGAAGCCCACGCACCTAGAGCCCATGCTCCGCAACAGGAGAAGCCACGGCAATGAGGAGCCCGCTCACCACAACGAAGAGTAGCCCCCACTCACCGCAACTAAAAGGAAAGCCCGCGCACAGCAAAAAAAGACCCAACACAGCCAATTAAATAAATAAATAAATAAATAAATAAATAAATTTTATTAAAAAAAAAGAGAGAGAAATGCCTCATCAGCTAGTTTCTTTGCCTGCTCACTGAACGATATTCCAATCTGAAAGCCCAACTACAGCTTTCTGAAGAAAATACCAATGCGTAGGGTATAATATTCACTGTGTCTCAGTAAAACAACCTCTGCAGAAAAGGTAGGTCCAAAAATGGGTAGCAGGTGTGGTAAGAAGTTAATTCTAACTCTGAGATGAAATGACATTTAAATAAGAGCTCCTGTCTTGGAAAATAAAAATGTTTGGCCTCTCAGGAAAAAAAGGTGATCTAGTATGAGAAATAATACTGATATCAGGACATTTCAACATTAAGATTAATTAAAGTTTCACAGAGTAATTGCCCATAGCATTAACACTGGGACTTGGAGATAAAATGCAATTACTTTTGCTAAAACAAACTAGTTTTTCTGAAAACAGATACTCTCTCACTACCTGCTGGGATATCTACACACCACTTAGCTCCGTGAACTTGAGTGCAGGTTCCTACAACACACAACAGATGCACGGAAAGACTCCCCCTCTTAACTAACAGCTTATGCCCCAAGACACCAGCCAGGATAACGACAGAACCCTTCTGTGTATATGTTCTTTCACAGGCTGCACTGTTACAGGAAGAAGCAAAGAGCAGCGATTTCCTTCCAAAAGGTCAGCTGCCTCTGACAGACCAAACAGAAAGCAGTTAATTCTTGCCAACTTCCCCTCCTGCTTCTGTAGCTAGTACGCAATAGCATTCGGTTTCCAGTAAAGCTCCAAAGAAAAACAAAGCAAATGTGAGACCCAGAACCTATGTAATGTAGCGTCTCACTTGACTAAATTAAAGACAACAAGATCACACAGAGCTACACTCTTTAAACAGCAGTGGAACTCTTAAGAACTTCCAGATTTAATGTGAACTTAAACATGAGGAAAAGGACAGGACTGGAACCATCCTAGGCTTTATACTAATGCTCCAGAAGTGTCCACCTAAAAATAAAGTGGCACTTTGGCTGTAATAAATATGGCAACATATAAGGTCCCTAGTTGACCGATACAAAGATAAATCTTTAGCTTTCTTCTTCTCAAACTGAAGTCAAATCAGCTGTGCAACATGCTAACGCACTGGCCAGGTTCAATGCTGACAATCAGTAAAAGCACACACACAAGGGATATATATTTTCTTAGATTAGACGTGGTGAAAAGACTGTACAGCTAATAACAAAAAGGGGAAGACAGAAAGCAGGACATTAAATCTTCTCTGGATACGAAACCTGAATAGTTGTGGAACAATATTGAAGACCCCGCACACCCAAAGAAACAACGCCACATGCTCGCGTAGACTTCTTTAAATTAAGTGAGCATCTATGCATTTAACTTTCCCAGAGGCAACAAAATTAGATCTTTTGAGTTTAAAAGTGAAGGCGAGGAAAGGAAAAACGAAGTTTCCTCAACCAGATGGGTTCTTGGCTTAGCTATCTATGCGCAACTTACAAGAAAGTGTGATGGGTCCTTTGGAAGGGCTCCTACAAGCATGTCATCGGGCTCTATGTGGTTTCTAACGCGTTAGTTTCAGGCTGCAGTGGCAACAGAGACATAAGGCTTTTTGTGAGACAAGGTCTTGTAAAGATTCTAGGCTTTGATGATGGAGGGTATGGAACCCCACTCTGAGAAAACCTCCTTTGAAATGAAGGCAGTTTGGGGTTCAAGGAAAAACATATTAGTGTGTTATATATGCTAAATTAACTACTGCTACCCATAATTAGTTTGTTATATATGTTGGAAACAAAACAAACTATTAAATTTCTAAGCCTTTCCTACAATTAATCACCAAACCTCAAATAACAGCAAAAGAATCAGCATGGGAGAGGAGAAACAGGGAGTACCAGCAGCAGTAGTAACAGCAGTTACAATAAACATTCTGGGAGGCTCTTTCTACGTCATGCACTGTTGCGTGCACGTTATGTGCACCCTCATTTAATCCTCATGACGACCCTGTGAGGCAGTAGGATTATTATCCCCATTCTGTACAAGAGGAAGCAGGCCGCCCAAAGTCCTGTGGCAAGTAAGTGAAGGAGCTGGGATTAGCACTAGGCTGCCCGTTTCCAGCGCTCAGGCTCTCAGCCCCGGTGCTTTACTTATTAAAAACTTCACCTAGCCGAATGAGTTCTTCCTGACTGTGATACCTGTGGTTTAAGATTGCTTTATGATAAAAGCTACAAAGTGAATCAACAAAGTGCGACTCACAGGTACCAAAAATTATTTGGCAATCCAAAAATGTTTTAAATGGGACTCCCTCCCATAAAGGACTGAGAATATGACAAACCTTCAAATACAATCAAAGGAAGCCATGTTAGGGGTTTGGTAGTTCACCTTCACTCCTCTCAGTCAATCAGAAATCAGCTAAAAGCTTTAGATTATACAAGGGAGTGGGAGGAGAATGAGGAGAATCGTTCTGGGGGTGGGTGATTTTCCAAAGAGGCCCAACCTAGATCCTGACCACTGTGGTCAGAATTAATACTGTGGCATTTCTTGTGAGACTCAGAGTGGTTACGTCTGTTATATGTGTTCCCAAGTTCCCAAATTCCTGGGTTTCCATTAGATACATTATTATCTACACCAGTACTTACCAGAGATCATTCTAAAGTCATTAAAGGGACGATATCACTAATACAACTCGGGAAATATTCTAGTGGGTGAGACAGGATAATAGACTTCCCTGGTGGTGCAGTGGTTAAAAATCCACCTGCCAATGCAGGGGACATGGGTTCGAGCCCTGATGTGGGAAGATCCCACATGCCATGGAGCAACTAAGCCTGTGCGCCACAACTACTGAGTCTGCACTCTAGAGCCCATGAACCACAACTACTGAAGCCCACATGCCTAGAGCCTGCGCTCACGGCAACAAAGAGTAGCCCCCACTCGCCACAACTGGAGAAAGCCCGCGTGCAGCAACGAAGACCCAATACAGCCAATAAAAAAATAAATAAGTGTATTTAAAAAAATAGGATAGTAAAAGATACTCGACTAAGTTATCTTGATAACTGCTCACATGACACCAATAACTAAACATCAAGTTACCTGACGCACATATGAAGTTATAGACAAGATGTAAATGATACTACATCACTGTGCACAGTGCCCATCAAATATTAGTTGACTGTTAGGAGATCATTTGGGTTTACCAAGCCATGTCACTAAGAGGTACTCTGATGTGGAAGACGACATCTGAATTTAACAGTGTTGTCCAACACGTCACAGGCAAATTTGTGACCGGGACCCCTGGCAATTCTGTGCTCCTATGAAAGGTGCTTCACACAATCTCTTTAAAACATTTAGCTAAAAAACAAAACAAAAACAACCCCACAATACTTGTAGCCTATGTCTTTTATCATTTTCATCATCCGATTTTTAAAAAGATGGAATGCTTTACTTCTCTAGAATTAGAATTTACCTTCCACTCTGGGCATAAGAACCAAAGCATTTCTGAGATATCTGTTGCTCAACTACTAGACTGTAAGTTATCCCAGGGCAGGAACCATGTCTCGTTCATTTTGATTTCCTCAACATAGTACTAGGTACATGGTAGACAGTCGATAACTGTGTGTTAAATTAACATAATTTTGGTAAATCTCCGTGTTACAAAAAGAACCTAAACTGGGGGAAATGAATGGTAGGTCAGTTATTTCCTTCAAGATGTTATTTTTAACACTGCGGAGGTCATTAACTTGAATCCTGATTACAGGAATAATGGGACTGAATCATACTTTATAGAAACTGTGACGGAGGTTTTGACTCATCATTGGTGCTAATCAGGTAAATACAATCGCAAGCTGTATCCATTCCACAAACATCGTGAAAAGTTTGTAACACAGAGCTGACACCTCCTTGTGGCAATTTCAAAGAGGAGAATTACATGAAATGTGATGATGCTGATATGAGCTGAAATTCCAAAGAAAGCATCTTCTTATGCAAACCGAACTGTTTCTTTCCCTTAACTCAAGAAAGAAGCTGAGTATAAATGGAAAGCACAACTTACACCAACAATTCACTCCTTCAGTTAGCATGCATACTACCGAATACAACCCAGAAAGATTTACTATTGTGTCAAAACAAGACGATGAGGTTCTACATCCAGAATGTTGATTAATGTTAGAAGGATGACTCAGGATTAATGGCATCGGTCTGATAGACACTGAACCTATGTTTTATCTCCTGAGAGTTCTTCAACTATAGAACCAGAATGCAAACTCAGGAAGATATTTTAGCAAATGTAGCTACCTTTGACTACAGACAATTTTTGAATTCAAGATGTATTTCCATGTAGCAAAGTAAATTTAGCCAATGAAAATATAGTCTTGAATTGCTAGGGATGGCCCCTACCCCTGCCAAAAATGACAAGCTGCTTGCTCAAAAGCTGTCACTAATTAGCAGCTGCTACTATAAAGAAAACCAAAGTAAGTGCCAATAAAAGCATATTGAACTGAAAGAGGGCCCTATGACAAGGAATGGGAAATGCAAGAATCTATTTGTGACTGGTAAACTTTATAAATACTAGTGATCTAAATCTGGGAGAAGTGGGGGCAAGACAATAATGGCAATATATGCCCATTCATATTTAAGCAGGAAGGACTGGCAGATTTTCCTAGTGTTCTGAAATTCAGAAGTCCCAGGGTCCTGAGGTTACTTGAATTCCATCACGACCATGTCCACCTCTCCAACAGGAGCCAATCTTGGCTTTAGATAATTTATCACTGTCAATACTTCTGTCTCTGGCATACTAACACCCGGATTTGTAGACATCATAAAAACTGCATTTAAAAAATACCTTTCATATTATCATGGCTTTGGCTCAAAGTCTTATGATTTTGAATCTAACTGTTGACCCTCCATTTTACAGGTTGAGAAATAGAATCAGGGAAGGCAGAAGTGATCTGCCCAGTGCAAATGAGCAGGGGATACAGTGGGAGTGCAATGTTTTGTTTAAGGGGCTCTAAAATAGTCCATGGATTAAGATTCTGCTTGAAATCTCAATTGCACAGGTTACTTTTTAAATCATCCTTTAAGGTGCTTCCTCTCTCTTCCTCTTTGCTTCTTTACCGATTAGATCTCTCAGCCTATTTCTCTTTTTCCTCAACAAGTTAGTCTCTATTCTTAAAAAAAAAAAAAAAAAAAGCATTTAGTTCTCTTACTCTCTTTTTCCCTGTCCCTCCAAGCAGAATGATAGAGAGCCACAACTATTTTACTTATATTTGGACTCCAGGGTCCGGTTGTCTCAGGAAAATGAAAATGAAAAAGAAAAAAGAAAGGAAGAAAGAGATGGAAGGAGGGATGACAGACTAGAAGACAAGGAAAGGGATGGAGAGAGGAAGGGAGGAAGATATAAGAACAGAAAAAGAAATGAGTAGGAGCATGTAATTTCTTAATGAAGCTGCAATCAAAACCTCTAATGTAGCTATTGTCCTTGTATAGAGTTTGTCTTCATGCCTGTATAAACAATTACAACAATGTACCGGTAATTTTCCAGTTCATAATCAGGCTATAAGAAGAACAATTTGCTTTATGAAACATGGAGAAAGACTAATCTCTGATATTATTGTCAGTGCAGGTTTATCAGCAAGACTTGGAGGAGATAAGCCTACAAACATACAGATTAGGAATCACATTTTCAAAGCTTTAATAACCCCTTAGTGGCATGCAACAAGCTGCTGTATTAACTTGTTTTTGGACACTTACTGTGTATGCATCACTTGCTAGGTCTAGGTACAAAGGAAAAGCTAAAACAAAAACAGACAAAAACAAACAAAAAACAGGGGAAAGAAAAACTGGCAAGTCTCCAAGCAAATGGACCATATTTAAATAAAATAAAATAAAAGCCAGACACAAAGGTACAAATGTTATATGATTCCACTCACATGAGGTACCTAGAGCAATCAAACTTATACACAGAGAAAGTAGAATGGTGGTTACCAGAGTCTGGGGGAGAGTGGGGATGGGGAGTTACTGTTTAATAGGTACCATTTTGATGTGGGATGACACTAAGTAATGTCACTGAACTGTGCACTTTAAAACGGTTAAAATGGTAATACACACACAATTTTTTTAAAGGGGAAAAATAGCCAGTTACTGCCTAGTAAACTCAAATTTCTTCCATCATCATATGAAATCCAAAGGAAACAAAGAGAATTGGCTTTCCCCTCTCTTGCCTTTCCCCTCTCGTCTTTCTTCCACAGTAAAAGCCAGACTTTCAGCCCTAATGAGGGTTGAAGTGGTCTCTGGATATACCCTCTATATTGAGATTAAAGGAGAATAGAGAGAATTAAGGTACCTTTAACATCAACCAATCTTTGTTATCAGAAATGAGGATCTTCCTGCCATAAACAAAAGTAAGTGCATTGACCCACTCATAGAAAACAATACGTATTTATTTGACAAATACTTACTGAGGACCTATTACGTGCCAGGTTCTGTTCCATGTACTAAGGATAAGGTAGTGAACAAAACAGACCTGCCTTTTATGGAACTTAGATTCTAGTATCTGAAATGAAATACTTTAAAGTTTAAATGAATACAGACTATGCTACACTTCCTATTTTTTTCTATTTGTTGCCCTTAATTTTCTTTTTATTTATGTTGGGGGAGAAGGACGCCATACCCGACTAATATAGAATCTTACAAATAAACAGCAAAGTCTGTGCATCCAAACCAATATTTGGAAAAAAGTTTTAAAAGCATCTCAACAAAATCAGACTAAAAAGGATGATGATTGGCTTTTGTGAAAGGCTTGGCAACGTGAAAGCAATTTCTGATAAAGCCAGGACATCTGTTCATCCCTGGTGGAAGTGGGTCATCTTTATGGAGCTGTCGTATGTGCAAAACAATGTGGGTCTAATCAAGGATTCTACCGTAAAGGTCATCTCAGTGTGGTATTAGCCCGGCTTTTTCCCAGGAGACACAGTTTTATATAGAGGAGAAATTTCATGCTTGTCACAATCAAATCAAATCATTTAGCTCTCAGAGATGATTTGCAGATTCAATCTCCACAAGGTACTAAAAATATAGAGCACAGAGTTTAAAATTTATAATGAGACTCAGGTTTCTCCCCATCAATGCGTAATAGCGCGAGGTGGCAGCTGGTTTGCAAACGTTTAGTTTCTTCTTTTCCCCGTGGAATAAAATATATACCAAACTCTACTAAAATAACAAATGCCATCACAGTGAAAACCTAGGTATAACAAAAATATTTTGAAATACTTGAAAGTGCCCCATCTGTTTCTCAACTCAACACAACAATCTTCTGTTTAATAGAATGAATATAATGAATCTTAAGACAAAAGAGTCAGATTCCCCTTGGAACACAATGGTTTTTAGATATGCTCTTAAATTTTCACCTTTAAGGGAATATTTTAAATATTCTAAAATAGGCTGTCATATTATATTAGGAAAAAAGGAACTTTTCCTTTACGGAAATAATTCTCAATTTCATTGAGGAGTAATTTACAATCAGTAAACTATACCAGGATGTGTTACGTTATAATTAACCTACTTTGGACACCATATTAAAGGGGCCCCTAAACGCTACCTGGGAGTAAAAGCTACTAAGTGTTTTATTTAACATTAAAAAGCCAACTGAATTTGGCTTAGATGCCAACCAATATCCAAAGCAGCACAGAAGTTCTATCCATCTCTTCAAAGGTTCTTTATAGAATCAGGGATCTAAAAAGACCACTAAGAAAAAATAATTAATTTAAAAAATAAAAAATAAAAAGACCACTAAGATAAACTAAGTAGGAAGGCCTAATGATTGGAGGGTCGAATCGGCCTTCTGAAGCTGTTGGTTCAGTCTTCCACGTACAGGTGGAGTGATCATAGCTCTACGATGATAACTCAAAATTACTCCCTTAGGAGATACTCCCTAGCAGATACTCTGTAAGGCATCTCCTAAGATTAAACCAACATTAGGGGTGAAATTCTCTTTTGAAAGGAAAAATTTCACCTGTAACTAGATCTCAAATTTCAAGCATCGACTTTACGTATACCAGGAAAATGAATAGTAGCTAAGACCAGAAGATGAATATGATTCTTTTCCAGGCAAACTCAGTTTCAAAAACACCCCCGCCCCAAACAACAACAACAACAAAAAACCAAAATCCCAACTCTGCCTAAAAGTGATTTTTTTTAAATTATTTATTTATTCATTTATTTTTATTTTTTGGCTGTGTTGGGTCTTCATTGCTGTACGCGGGCTTTCTCTAGTTGTGGCAAGCAGGGGGCTACTCCTTGCTGTGGTGCTCAGGCTTCTCATTGTGGTGACTTCTCTTGTTGTGGAGCACGGGCTCCAGGCACGCGGGCTTCAGTAGCTGTGGCCTGTGGGCTCCGTAGCTGTGCTCTCGAGCTCTAGAGCACAGGCTCAGTAGTTGTGGCGCAAGCGCTTAGTTTCTCCAAGGCACGTGGGATCTTTCCAGACCAGGGCTCAAACCCATGTCCCCTGCATTTGCAGGCAGATTCTTAACCACTGAGCCACCAGGGAAGTCCCTAAAAGTGATTTTGATAGTTGAGAAATACCTAAAACAGCATGGGCTGTTTTAGTTCCAGAGTTGTAAGCAAGGTCATACAGGTGACGAGAGTTTCTGCTGATGCATCAAAGTTCAACCCTCAGACGCCTGCACCTTCTGTGATAAAACAGCAGGCAACTCCCAACCTCTTCCCTGCGCCTTCTTCCTGCTCACTTTACAAAAGGAATCATAATTCAAAATGCATTTGCATATTTGTTGTTCACGACACACATTTTCCCATAGAAACAAAGTCATAAAGAGATGAAAAATTCTTAGGTAAGCCCTCAAACCCCAGTTGATCTACAATCTTACAAAACCTAATTACCCTTTATAATTTTGTTTCTGAAGGAAAAGAAGCATGTCCAGTCAGGGATGCCATTAGTAACAAAGTAATCCCTCTACTCCTGCCCATTCTAGCTCTCACAGAGCACAAACAGCTCTTCTACTCCCAACAAAAGAAAGGGCCTCCAAGGATGTGGATAACATCCACAACCGGGCCTCAGTGTAGCAGTTTCCAAAAAAAGAGAGTGCATCTGTGTATGTCTGTGTGCCTTTTGGGATTGGGGTCTGATGGGAAGCTTTAGGGGTATCATCTTCTTTCAGGTAAGAGTAGTTTCTGCTCCCCTGTAGAGCAATGACTTCAGTTCCCAGAGGGCAAGAGACCCTATCTGTATTTCAGCTATATGTAAACTAGGTGTTAAAAGTAGGAGACAGCCTGTACTTTATTTTACTTCTTTAGAAGGCCTGTAACTGCACTGTCCAATAGGATATCTATAAGCCATATGTGCTATTATTGGGCACTTGAAATGTGGCTAGTGTGACTGAGGAACTAAATTTTTATTTCATTTTAATCAACTTAATGTAAACTTAAAATTGATGCTCAATTTGGATATTGGAAAACTTTCAAGTATGTTTCGAACAACCTGGGTATGTGAATCTACTTTATCAACTGACAGTTTTATGAAAATATGAACACTTCATGTATTTCTGATAAAAATTTTGCATCTAAATTGAGATATGCTGTATGAGTAAAACACACATCAGATTCTGAAGACTCAGCAGCAAAAAAGGAACGTAAAATGTTTCCCTAGTAGTTTATATATTGATTACATGTTGAAATGGTAATATTTTGGATACACTGGGTTAAAGAAAATATATTATTAAAACTGATTTCACCTGTTTCTTTTTACTTTTTTAAAAGGTTACTTCTAAAAAATTACATTTATACTTATACTGGACAAGCTGCTTGCCTATAACATAAATATTTCACATATTCCTATATAACTCTTACAGTTTTCTAGCTCACATGTGTCTTATCTGTAACAATTATAACATTTCCTCTATGTTTTGCTTAGAAGGAAAAATTTTGAAAGCAATTCAAAGCTTTTAAATTAAAAAATTAAAAATATATAGTTTTACTACACTTACTGAAATGTTAGAATGAAATAACACCATTTGAGTTGAAAGTGCACAGAGTATTGTTTTTAAAAATCACTATTCTGTTACATAATCTCTATAGAAAGTTATGTTCAAGAAGACTAAATCTAGTGCTTCTTTAGTGGAACTACTGGTGATTATCAACCATCTGCTGAAAGAAGGTGAAATTCATTTTGAGTCATATTAAAAACCTATCCCAATGTATATTTCAAAGGGAGTCCATGTGAATTCTCACCTCTCTGATTTATTCTCTGAAAAAATTTTAGTGATCTGAATAAACAATGTGATATAATAATTAAAACAATTTGGTATATTCGGAGTCATACTGATCTATGGAACAGGATAGACAAGAAGCAGATCTGAACATATAGGAGGACTTAGTATATGTAAAATGGACTTTCCTACAGGGAAAAGAGGGAGCTGGTGGGAAGTGGTGGATTTTTTTTTGGATAACTGTCAAGCCATTTGGAATTGATTTAGGTTGAAACTGATAATACCTGTGAAATATTTAGCTCAGTGCTGGGCACACAGTGAGTGATCAATAAATAATATTATTTTCAGGAAAACTAATGAAGCTATACTTCCACCTGACTTCTCACCCAGAAACAGATTCTAGATGTATTCAGAGACAATGCAAAAAACAAAAATAACCCATAAAATATTCTAAAAGAAAATACAAATGAAAATTTTATAATCTTTGGGTAGGTATCATTTTTCTAAGTATGTCTTATAGCCAGATCAGAGAGGAAAAGATTATTAAATTAGATTACACAAAAATTTAACATTTTGGTACTGCAAAAATTAGTATACAAAGTTGAAAGCCAAAGAAAGAAAAAACGGAGGAAATTACTTGTAATATGTAAGACAGAAAGATCTCTGAGGAAAACTCAAGCCTATAACAGAAACACAGGCTAACTATACAAAGAGGCAAATCACAAAGAGGACACACAAAATGGCCAGCAAACTTGTGAAGCATTGCCCAGCCTTGCTAGAAATCAAAGATGCACAAACAAATACTACAGTCTAGCAAAGACAGAAAAGTTGCCAACACTTAGTAATGGCAGATGTGGGAAAATGGCCATCCCCTTCATGCACTAGTTATTGGTGGGCATGTCAACTGGGATAGTCTTCTTGGAGGGCAGTTTGGCACTATCTATGCAAATGACTCAGCAACTTCACTTCTACAGCTTAACATTAAAGAGATGGTTCGGTAAATGTGAAAAAATCCACTCAGTCTAAGGGCCTGTACTACTGTGCTGTTTATAAAACTGAAAAACTGGAAACAATTATCAATCATTAATGGGTTAAATTACAGTAGGGTTATACAATGGAATACACATCTTAAAAATGCTGAGGTAGATTGGTATTTATTAGTTCCCTGGGGAAACAAGTCCCTCCTGAACCCCCAGAAAACAAGATAAGACTAGAGGTTTGTTTTAACAATAAATTTGGATTATTTGTTATTTCCTCTCCATAGTCCCTCATTTCCATTACCTGTGTTAATGGAGAGCTGGTTGTTTACTGTAGAGGTTTGTAACCTGAGTCCATGAACCTCTTGAAATGTATGCAGATTTTTATGTGTATGTATATTTTTTCCTGGGAAGAGAGTCAATGGTTTCATTAGTGCCTCAAAAGGTCCCTAGTCCACAAATGGTTAAGAACCACTGGTGTGGGGGTTGGGGTGGGATGAATTGGGAGACTGGGATTGCCATACATACATTACTAATGAGAAAAAAAATATCAGATTGTACGCTTTAAATATATGCAGTTTATTGTATGTCAACTGTATCTCAATAAAAGTTCTTAAAGGAAAAAAAAAAAAAACCACTGGTGTATATAGTTTAATGCGTCAAGTTGTTGTCTAACTGCCTTAAAAAGCATATGTGATTGTACAGCGTATTAGCTCACTAGTCAGTAAGTATTCACTTAGCATTTACTAAGTCTTAAACCTTGATTGGTAGCTCAATTACTGTAATATTTTGGAATAAATTTCTTTACTCACTTTGGAAGTATTTTTACACACACACACACACTTGCTCACAATCCCAAAAAGCCCTCTAACAGCTAAGAGATTAAAAAGTGAATTAGAGAGTTTCAAACAAAATTATATGGTTAACTTTTAAAAGAAGTAATTAATTTTTACAGTCATTTGAATCTTACATACACTTGAGCTCCTTTACAGAGATAACTAAGATTTATGGACTTAGAAAAAAGACTTATCTTTGTGAGGACAGCCAAGTTCTCAAAATCAAATAAAGACTAGATAGAACATGATCAAGTAACTAGTTCTAAATGAAGAAAGCAATAAATCATTTCATATATTAATTTAAAAGTATTCTATAATTTACTGATGCCATATTATGAAATATATAATGCTAAATGTGAGGTCCCAATTTATATAATTTTTAAAATATCTCATGGTTTGGTGAAAATGATTCAGATAACATAAGAGAAGAAAGGGGATTATTCTAACTGGTCACAATATTATCATAGTGATAAAATAGACTTCAGGGAAAATCAGCAACTATAAATGAACTGAAACCAACTGGATTAAATGAGATTATCATATTTTCAGGAGGCAGAGGAGGTAAGGAGTGACAAGCAAAAAAAGAATAATAAAATCAACAGGATTTATTTATGAAGGCATATTGAACCATATATGTTTATAGTTTAATCTCTATTACAAAAATAATTATCTTCAAAAAAACAATAATTATCGGACCTCCCTGGTGGTCCAGTGGTTAAGACTTCGAGCTTCCACTGCAGGGGGTGCGGGTTTGATCCCTGGATGGGGAACTAAGATTCCATGCGCCTCTCGGCCAAAAAGATAGAAACTTCTATTTGAAAAATAAATAAATAAATAAAATAATCTTCATGAATTGGAATTTAAAAAATAATAATAATTATCTTCACAAATTGGAATTCACTACTTATGGATTTAGGATTAAAAACCACTGAAAGGTACTATATGATCTCTTTTATGTTTTAGTATTCCTAAAACTGACTTAAAATTCTGCTACAGGAAATTCCATTATAATAAACTACAAGGCACAATCTAAGTTAAGGTAGATTTTTACTGAGTTGAATTTCACATAGAATATGTAGGTATTCTGCTGGGCTCAAAAATGCATATTTTTGGGCTTCCTAGGTGGCGCAGTGGTTGAGAATCTGCCTGCCAATGCAGGGGACACGGGTTCAATCCCTGCTCCAGGAAGATCCCACATGCCACGGAGCAACTAAGCCCGTGCCCGCAACTAAGCCCGTGCCCACAACTATTGAGCCTGCACTTTAGAGCCCGTGAGCCACAACTATTGAGCCCATGTGCTGCAACTACTGAAGCCCACGCACCTAGAGCCCATGCTCCGCAACAAGAGAAGCCACGGCAATGAGGAGCCCGCGCACCACAACGAAGAGTAGCCCCCACTCACCGCAACTAAAAAGAAAGCCCGCACACAGCAAAAAAGACCCAACACAGCCAATAAAATAAATAAATAAATAAATTTATATAAAAAAATACGTTTTTTAAGATTGTAATTTTATTTGCTGTAAAGTGATAAGACCTCCAGAGCTATGCTCCACGATTATCCTATAACATCAACTTGTAATTTATGTTCATTTTTCTTCCTTAAACTCCTTAAAATGTTAAAATGCTTTTAAACATTTAGATTTAGATACAAAGAAACTATTTAATTTGAATTTAATAAAGGCAAAACACAAGTCTCTTGTATTAGCAATAACGTATACCCAATAGAAAGTATCTTTCACCAGAGATTTCCTTTACCAGATATTCCCAAATGAATATCATAATAAACACAGAGAAGTCATTAAGCGTGACTAATGGAATTACAAGAAAAAGAAACCTATAAACCTAGCAACCTTTGTAGGTATCATCATGAAGAGAATGCAGTAAAAAGCAAATGCAGAAAATATACTGAAAAAGTAACGATGTTCAGGGTTGCAAGAAGTTAAACTAGACCATTTTTTTTTCAAAAGTTGAAACACACACCTTCAACATGAAATGAATTTTATTATATTTATAGGCAGTATAATTCTCCATCAGTTTATATATAAAAATATGAAGCATTCCACCAAATAAAGGAAATAACTCAGTCCTCAAGTTATTTTAACACTGAAAACATTAAATATAATTAAAATGATTTTAATATCATTCATCAAAAAAAGATGTCATATAGTCATACCAAAGAAGTATATCACGCCAAACATTTAACATAAACATCATAGACTACTTGTTTTTCTGCTCCTAAAAAGGAAACATTAATTGAAAACAAAAACAGGTTTCTCATTCTGAGATAAATCAATATACAAAGCCATTTAAAAAATAACTTTTTGGAACTTCCTTGGTGGCGCAGTGGTTAAGAATCTGCCTGCCAATGCAGGGGACACGGGTTCGATCCCTGGTCCAGGAAGATCCCACATGCTGAGAGGCAACTAAGCCAGTGTGCCACAACTACTGAGCCTTCGCTCTAGAGCCTGAGAGCCACAACTACTGAGGCTCCTAGAGCCCACGCCTCACAAAAAGAGAAGCCACCGCAATGAGAAGCCTGCACACCACAATGAAGAGTAGCCCCTGCTCACTACAACTAGAGAAAGCCTGTGTGCAGCAACAAAGACCCAACACAAGCAAAAAGTAAGTACATGCATACATACATACATACATACTTTTTTCCCAACTTTATTGAGATATAATTGACATATAACGTTATGTAAGTTTAAGGTGCAGATGTAATGACTTGATATAAGTATATATTGTGAAATGATTACCACAAAACGTTAACACATCCATGAACTCACATAGCTACAATTTGGTGAGAACTTTTAAGATCTACTTTCTTAGCAACTTAAAATATACAACATAGCAACAGTGTTGTTAACTATAGTCACCATGCTGTAAATTACATCCCCAGAATTTATTCATCTTAATAACTGGAAATGTGTACCATTTAGTCACCCTCATTCATTTCCCCACTGTCCTCCCCTGGCAACCACCAATCTGCTCTGTTTCTAGGAGTTCAGTTTTTTTAGATTCCACATGTGAGGTCATACAGTATTTTTTTTTCTGTCTGACTTATTTCTCTTAGCATAATGCCCTAAAGGGTCATCCACGTTGTCACAATGGATCTTCTTTTTATGGCTGAATAATATTCCGTTACAGATCTCGCTCATATTTTCTTTACCCATTCATTAAAAATAACTTTTTTCTTGATTACAAAAGTATTTCCTATTCATTATTACCTATTTTTTATAGAAAAATGGGGAGACAGTAGAAAGTACACACACACATACATACACCCAGAATCCCATAACCCCAAAGAAATCTTTTTTCATTGCCTCTTCTTAATGCCTATATGTACATATATATTTCTTTTACGAGTTATTTCACAAAAGCCACTGTTTTTATATTTGTCCTATTCAAATTTACCAATATAACTGGAACGTAATGTTAGGTTCTGTCCCAACTAGATCTCTCATGCTTGGGTAATAAAAATTCAAAGCCATAAATTTTGATGATGCCACTTTTCTGGGACAAAATTTTAAATGTGTGCTTAAGGTAATAAGTTATCTTAAGGACCCATTCCTTTAAAATTATGTGCTTTGCACTGGTATTGCAAAATCAAAGGATTATGCTTCAACACCAACTCAGCAGGTTCACTGCAGCCATGTCATTCAGGAAGTCAAATATTTTCTATTCTGTTTTGATACCTTCAACAGTTAAGAAGGAAGGCCAATATCTATACACATTACAATGCATTTAGTATTTTTACTTGATCCTTAAATTCACTGCAAGATAAACGCATCTTTAAAATATGCCCACATTCAGGGTTTCCATATATTGTTACACAATTGAAACAATAACAACAAAAGAACTAGGAATATTTGTACTGCATCTTTGTGTATTAAACCTTCCATACCTTTTAGAATATGACTCTACAAAGTCCAATTCTCACTATCATTCTCCCTTACTTTCTACCAGAAACAGATTACAAATCCTAAATCATAAATCCACAGGCTGAAGTGACTGTTTCATTTTGTAAAGAGCTATATATTTCTGTAGATACTTAGTTTGCTACTTTTTTCAAGCCTAAAAGCAGACCGAAAGATTTTTAGAAACATGAAACAAAAGGAAAAATAGAATTAGTATTATTTCTAAGCGAATATTTTACCTAGTTTAAACCATTAATGAATATATTGTAGAATGCTACATTATGAAGCTAATAAATCCCAATTTTTAGTACTTTAACAGATTAAGTGCTCAACAGGGTCTTTGCTTTCTTTTTTTTGCTACAATGATATTTTAAATATAGTTTATTTAAAACTTTTCTTCCAGTTCGGGTTTTTAAAAATCCCATTCTTTACAAAAACATAGTGATTTGCTACCAGCTATAGGCTCTGAATTTTAGACAACACAAAATAGTTTTTCACAAACTTTCTAATTGACTCTCACCTAAATGCTGGAAACCCCCACTCTGAAGGTTTTTTAAACTCATCAGACACATATTTAAAAAAGAAGAAAAAAAGCTTTAATTGTAGGAGCTCACTGACACCAACATAAGGAAATTCTGAGTTATAGATACTTCATATTAAGTTTTTTCCACTGACATTGTAACTTTTGTCAACAGTCAAAGAAAATTCAACCCGACTGGTCAAAGGTGACAGTTTGACAACCCTGGAAGCTAACATCCTCTGTTTATTTGAACAAGTTCATACTCTCTGCTCAGGGAATTGAAGTTTTTCTCATCCCTGACTTGATCTCACAAGTTCAAATCACTACACTTTAGGGTTGTGAATTCTGTCTCCAAGACTAAACTTCACAGTCCACCTCTAAGAAAAGTGCTGGTAGAAAATAAGCATCAGATATGAAAAGGAATACATTTCTGGGACAAGTTTCTAATGGCCTTTGCACAGCTCTAAACACAAGTTCAGTTGCCTTAAAAACTGTCCCCCCAAATTAAAATTAAGTCCTTCTATCTCAAAAATCACAATTACTAGCTTTAAAACAAGAATAGGACCATAAACCCCTTCAAATACAGTTGTAAATAAAATGAGCTAGATACTTGCATTCTCAGTCAACAAATACACACGTCTCAAACCACACTGGCACAGGAGATCCTTTTGTTTGTAAACAGAAGCCAAAGAGACAGCGTATAGCTCTTCTCCTGTGATGCACATGGTAATGCTAGTAGAAGGACAGCAAAGGACAACTTACAGTTAAAATTAAGACTTTCTCTGTTTTAATACAATTTCCATCAGGAATATATATATATGTTAGTTGGAAAAACACCTATCATCACCTTCATAAACTTTCAAAAAAATTCCAAATATACATTTAAAAATTTCTATTAAAAAAAATCAGAGTCCATTTTGGAACACAAATAGGGAACTATCAGCCTTAAAGAAACCAAATGTCTCACTGCAAAGCTGCAGTTGCCTGCTCTCCTTCACAGGGCAGTGGGTAGCGATGCAGCCTCTGGTACCAGCTTGGCCTGGGTGTGGATCCAGCCCTGCCATTAACAGCAATGTGACCTTGGACAAATTACTTCACTTCTCTGTGGTCATTTCCTTATCTTTCCCCTGAGGATAATACCCACCCCTCTGAGGATCCTGAGTTAAAACATGGCAAGAGGCTGCACCAGTGCCTGCTTGGCACACTGTAAGTGAATGATGTTAGCTATTATTTTTATTATCTTTCTACTTTTAGGTTTGGGGCATAATTTTTTTTTTAATTATTTTTTTGGGGGTACACCAAGTTCAATCGTCTGTTTTTATACACATATCCCCGTATTCCCTCCCTTCCTTGACTCCCCCCCACCCTCCCCTCCTCAGTCCTGTAAGGCATCTTCCATCCTCGAGTTGGACTCCCTTTGTTACACAACAACTTCCCACTGACCATCTATTTTACAGTTGGTAGTATATATATGTCTGTGCTACTCTCTCGCTTCATCTCAGCTCCTTGGGGCATAATTTGAAGTACTTTTAAATTACCTTTCTGATCACTTTTTGAAAGATGGCATAATAATTATTACATAAATAATTAGTACACCTTCACAGATGAGCTCATAGTACGTAGAGCTATAGCCCAGAGTGGTAAATAGTTTTTTATACAAGTCATGGATGTGACTGTTACTGGTAACTTTGGCTTGATTTCTCATATGCAAAAAAAAATCCCCTACCAGGAAAAAGCAAGCAGTATTAGAGAATACTTGGGTTTGTCTTGTTATCATTGCAGGGTAAAGCCAAAGTCACTTTTACTAGCCTGATGGGCACTGAAAATATTAGTCATCAAATTAATCCCAACAAATAACAATAATTGATTGGCTCATTGATGTATTTTCCCTTGTCTTCCCCAACCTTTCTCTAACTAGTCAGAAAGGAAAGTTTTCATATTTTCTGAGAATCTCATTACTGCTCTCAAACCAAACTCCATATCTTAGTATAATTAAAAAAATGACTCAGCATAAGCACCTCCAAAAACTAGCAGTGCATAGAATATGGAGATATTTCTCTTCACAATAGAAATCTGGAAAAAAATTTTTAAAGAGTTCATCAGAGTGCCAAAGGCAATGGAAGAACAAATGGAGAATGACTGTTAGACTTTGCAAGCTAGCTTCCAAAAGATAAATGCTCTTTATCAATCAATATATGTATTTTTCATTTTACTAGATACTATAACACATGAGAAACGGAGGTAATTATTATGAATAAGCCCAATGAAGAAAATATCCAGTATGTGACAAATCAGGACTTCTCCTTTCTTGACTATGGGGGGGATGGGAGGTCAAGATACTCTATATACTATCCTCATTTGCAAATTGCATCATGCATAACTGTGCAACATGCTAATGCAGTATTGCCTCTAGGGATGTGATCCAAAAGAAAATTTGCCCCTAAACTGCAAACATGTTTGAATGCCAATATAATTAGGAGTCTATTTAGTCATTACACATCTTAGAATAAAGTTAGTTGAAGGCTAGGAAAAGGCCACCTGCTTCCATCATGGAACCAATACTATACGTACTCCTTTCAAGGATATTCTTCTCTGCAAGGCTACATACAACTCATACGCCAACATTTACATTAAAAGTGACCTACCAGGTAATTATCCAGGAGCGCCAAGGAAGAGTTTTATGGCTGAGGGTAATTCCTCCAAAGTTCTACTACCACCATACCCTAAATTTGTCCTTGTTCTTATTTAACTCCTCCATGACATTCTGTATGGCTTCTAGGTGAGGTCAGAAAAACTGCTATAGTCACTGTTAAACAGATGGGGTTCCATATCATATAAACCTGTGGCAACCCCTCTTGAAAGTGCTGACACTCAAAGCTACACGTAAAACGTTTTCACTCTGTCTTAGTGCTGTGCATTTTTCTAGGTACCTGGGAGGAAAACAGAAAGCAGCAGCCCCATTTTTCTGTTAATTGTATCTTTGTTGTGGTAGTTGTTGTTAAGACTCCTTCCAAGGCAGCTAAACCCTGAAGGGAGCTGGGAAGATTTGGGATGTCTTGCCTTTCCAATTGGGTACTTGTAGAGCTGTCGCGAAGCAGTGTAACGGGTCAAAGACAAACCACATGACCTCTGATGCTTGTCTTTATACGTTTAAAATAAAAATGTGACACTACGAGAAGGTTAACATGTGGACCTAATTTTGAAAATACAAACAGGAAGCACCCCCACCCCAATATTACCATTTAAAAAAAAGGAAACCAACTTCAAAGATACCTTCCAAGGAAGTCATGGGTGTGACCAAAACTAACAAAAGTAATAAAACGTCATCTAAAACCCTGAAACCACCAAAAGTGAGGGTCTCGTTCAGCTAACTAAAAGTGGAACACCTGTAAGTTACTCCTCCCTTTGATTAAGAAAAATAGCACAGATTTAGATATGTAAAATCCTCTCCAAACTGGCTTAGGTTTTTAATCATAAAGGATCATCACTAATAAGAAAACATTCGATGTAAACAGGCTACTTAAAATAAGGACATGACAATTAAGAGAATGCAATTAAAAAATTCAATCACTGTGATGCTCTCGATTTAAATGTACAAAAAACTGATCAATGGAAACTAGATTGTTACATCTGACTTTCTTATTCCCAGAAATAAGCACAAAACTGTTGTGTTTCCAACACTGCAGGGGAAAAAAACACTTCTGATTTTAGAACGGTTCTATTAACAAAGCTCAGATTTAAAGAAAAATCTTTTCCTTTAAACACCACACCGAATTGGGGACAGTGATACTTTAGAACAAACTTTTAAACATTATTTTTATTAAGAAGTGCGAGAGTCAACGTATTTTGATAATTATGCAGTAAAAGAATACTCTTCTGAAGAGCTCAGCAACCTAGAATTGTCATAACTTTTTAAAGGAATAGGTTTAGAATGCTCAAAAGAAAGTAACAATAGGAAAAAAAAACAGGTTTTTTGCTTCCTTTTGTAGGAATAATGCGGTAATCTACACTCTAATAGAAGGGGGGAAATGTGTATCACTGGTAGTCCAGAAATCTGTGACTACTTCATGAGCTACATACATGTTTGGAGGGCACTAGAAGAGTTAAGCTTTAATTCTAATTTCAACCTGCAATCTAATCTTGAGCATATTATTTACCTATTTATAACATCTTCCTTTTATAAGACTATCTGTACTTCCTACCCAAACAAAAATAAGCCAAATGAACCAGCACAAGCACATTTATAATGATAAACCTAACACAAATCACAAATAATTTCAATATAACTTGGAATAATTTTAACGTAACAATATAACTTGAAACAAATTGACATAAGTACCCAAAGAGCAACAAATGATGCCTTTTACTAGTCCTGATGTGGTTTTTGCATATGTAAATAAAATTTTAAAAAATCAATTGAGAAATGAAGAAAATGAAGATGAAATGAGAAGTTGGGGCACAATAGGAAGTGCTCACCAAAATATTTATGTTGTAACACTCCAAACAATGATAGCACTTCTTCCCCCTTCTATCATATATATCATGAAAAAACATAGCCACCTTAAATTTCTTAACACAATCCATATTAAGAGCCTATGGGCAGAAATGTGAATCCTGACTAGTGAGAAGGAGGGATAATTTATTTCGTTGGGTATACAACAAAGATTTTGTGCAGTTTAGCTCCAAGTTATGCAATAACCAAACTGCTGGTGATAGAAATTAACTCATGTTTTTCTCTGTTTTGCTTTTTTAAAAAAAGAACTCTCCATTCCCTCCGTGTATCAACCAGGTGCTTGAAATTTTCATCTTCCAAAGGCTACAGAAAACAAGTAATCTACTAGATAACACTTACCTGACCAAAAGTGTGGTGCTGTTTTGGTTAAACCAATAGACATCACAAATTGTCACAGAATAAATTTTCTTAAAATTGACAGCCCCCTTCTCCCATTTACACCATCAATTCTGTGATCTTCCAAGAGATGGAAACTGGTACCAAAACGTACAAAAACCCCGAAGCCTTGAAATAAAGTCAATCAACAGAATTCCACTATTTGAATTATCAGAACTGATCTAATGTTCATAGTGTTACAAAATGAAATGAAATTAGAAAAATATGACAGGTACACCAAATAAAACACATCCTCTTCTAAGAACCCATAGCCAATGATATGAACAATGTAATCAACATAATATAAATAAATAAACAATAACAGAAAAATGTTGAGAAAAGAGGCAACGTTCTACTACCTTAATTGAACGATAACAAAATTATTCGAAATAATATACTCAACAGCTGAAAGCTTATTATGGCCCAGGCGGCTATCCAACCACGTTGGAAACCTAAGATACAAGCGGATGATAAACAGCAATTTGAAGACTGAAAAAAGGACCTAAGCTCAGTTTAAATAATTTGGTGACACACTAGCCCTTTCAAGGGGCATTCCCTGAGTACATTCCAGAGATAATTTATGGGACTGTATTTAGGCAAAGATCTACTACTTCTCTGTGCTTCGGGAAGAGTACTGATCTGAGAGTCCTCAGACCGACATTTCAGTTCCTGAGGTACTAAACAGCTGTGTGAACGGAGGAGGCCAATCGCTCCACCTATCTGGCCTCAGTTTCCTCATTTGCACACACACACACACAGAGAATGAGCATTACCGCCGGGGTCCTTTCCAGCTCTAACATTCTACGACCCACTCTGAGCACTATTTTATTTGATACGACGGTATCAAATCGTATCAAATACAATGACAGGATCAGAGGGGACAAGAAGAAAAAGATCTGGCGTGGCTCTATGGGAAAGAGAGGATCGCTATCTCTTCTTCCCCTTAAAATTCTTGTGGTTCTCATTAATCCCCTCTTCCTAAAAGCTGGCGCTTGTTTTTCCTCTTCGCCTTTTCCATCACTGCTGGCTACAAGTGTCTGCAAACGCCTTTTGCTCCACACAAGTTCTTTCCTCTCTGATCCGCCTGACCATCTTGCCAGATTCCTTTAGCCTCAGACCAGCTTTGGTGACACAACGACTCCCCTTCCGACGCTGCGTATCTACCCCCAACACCAGGAGCACTTTTTAACTCTTTATCCCTGGCTAGAAAAAGAGAACGCGCTGCATCCCACCGACACACGCACAAGCCCCGGCCTGGCAGGTCCTGATGAGGGATTCTTGAACCCCCGAGCCTGATGGAAATGTTCGTATTTGTTGTCTGGACTCCTTATAAGGCGCTGTTCCTTGAAGCCTGGCTAAAACCCCCCACCCCACCAGGCACCACCGGGCTCATCCCACCCCCAGGAGTCGCAGATACCTCTTTCGAAAAAAGGAGAAAAGCGAGGTGCCGGCGGGGGCTATTCGCAACTGCAACACGGAGGTGTGAGGGGGCCGACGGCAGCCCACCCGGACACACGCGCACGCACGGGCTCTGCCCTCCACCCCTGCCGCCGCGCCTCAGCCCCCCGCCTTCGCCCCCAGCGCGCGGCCCCCGCGCCCGCCCTCCCGGCCCGGGGAGCGATGGCGGCGGCGCGGCGCGGCCCTGCCGGCCTCCCTCCGCGGGCCCCACGCCCCGGGCTGGCCCCGCAACTCCTACCTCGCTCGGTCCCTCGGGCGCCAGCGGCTGCCTCGCGCCGGCTCGCTCGCTCGCTCGCTTGCTCGCTCGCCCGCTCCCTCCCTCGGCCGGGCCGCCGCGCGTAGTCGCCTGCGCTCGGTCCCGCCCGGGGTGACGGGTCCGGCCGCCGACTCTCCTCGCGCCGGGGCCCACGGGGGCGCGCGCGCCGCTCGCGCGCGGAGGCCCGGCCGCGCGCGCCGCCCGCAGGCTCGAGCGCGCCCCGCGCCAGCGCGCGCCGCTTCCTGGTTCCGCCCGGCGCGCGCTCGCGAGCCCCGTGGTCCCTCGCTGCCCCTTCGCGGCCGCTCTGGAGGGATCCGAGACCCCCCGCTCCGCGCGCTCTTGGGGCCGGGGCGGGGGGCGTGGAGGGGGGTGCTGGCGCCGCGCGCAGCCCCTCTTCGCGGAGCGGGGGCGGCTCTGCCGCTCGGCTCTCCCGGCCAGGGCCGCGGGCCGCGAGCACATGCTGCTTTGTTTGGGTAGGGTCGGCTGGCCCGACTGTCGTCGTCGTGTTGATTGCCGCCCCCCCCCCACCCACCCCGGCGGCCCGCCCACCTCCCTTCCCCCGGGCTGAGGCCCCCGTTCCTCGTCCAGTCCCTCCCAGGCCGAGGTCAGAAGTCCATCGCTGCCCCATCAATAATTATCCTGGGTTTGCTTCCTGGAGGGCGTTTCAGCTTGGGCTCCTGCGCTTACCACACAGACGGGCAAGAGGAAAGCCTGAAGGGACACAGCAGTTTACAACTGCCCCAAGCCGAATAGATCCATCCACTGTTCCAGAGTGAATCTATGGGGGACAGGGATGTCGCAGACCCTTTCCCTCTCTTGCTAGCTCCCACCAGTGGAGCTACGGGAGGGACTCTCTCCTCTATCCAGAGAAAGAATAAGCAGAATCAGCTCTGTAGGATCCAGAGGAAAGGAAGTCTCTGAGAGCCTTTTCCATGTAATGGGGAGGGGGTGCAGTGTCTGAGAAGGCAGCCTGAGTCACCCACTCTCCTCTCGCTACATCTCTGGAGCTGGCCAATGGTTTCCCTGGCAACCCTCCAAGGACCAGCACCAAAGCAAGGCATGTCAGATCTCTAGAAACCCAGCTGCAGGGGCAAAAGAAGGAGAAGGACCCCTCAGATGCACACAGAGGGTCCCTTCCCTACAGTCTGAAAATCTTCCTGTCCAGAAATGACCACGATCTGCAAGTCCTCACCTTCTCCCATAATCCTCCTTTGGCAGCTCTTCCCAGCAGCCTTCCCTTCACCTCCAGAATAACACCAGCCACAAAAATCTTTGTGTCTGCAGCTGATCACAAACTCTTTCTCCCCCACCCAGGCTACTGCTTTTATCCCACATTCTGGGCCAACACCTGGCACAGTGCTTTGCACCGAGTAGGTACTGGGAGCTTGGAGGCCAGAGCAGGAGGACAGGCTGGAGCAGGAAGCTGGACGGAAGCACCAGCCCTGAGCTCTCTGGCAACCCCTCTGACAGTTACTGTCCATGAGGTTTCAACACTTAGGCACACCACATTTCTCTTTCTTCTAAGATTTCATTCCTGCACACATGCCGTTCCTTCTGCCTGGAATGTCCTCCTGCCACTCGATGGCTGGCCTTCAGTGACAGTTGCTCCAGTCAGTACGAGCCTCACCCTCCCTGTTTCCAACTACACATTTATGCCCCTATTATGGCATCTCTCGTGCTGAAGGACAGCTTCTTGTTTACATGTCTCTCTACCCCCAATGGTACACAAGATCCCATTCACCTTCAAATGCTTCCACCCTGTGCCCAGCCCAGAGCAGACACTCAATAAATATTTGAGGAACAAACCCTACACTCTAGGAATAGAAATAGAAACCAGGAGGACTGCATAGTAATTAAAAGCACAGGATCTAGAACCAGACTCAGCATCAACTCCTTGAGCTGTGCGACCTGGAGCAAGTTTTCCTGCCTTGATGTCCTCTTTGTAATATAGTGCCGTAATAGGACCTACCTCAGAGCATTATTGTGGGAATTGAGTTAGTACATGTAAGGTGCTTCAAATGCTGTAAAGCACTATAGAGCTGTTTATTATTATTGTTTTTAGTGACAGCTAAGATTTATGCCCCTCTTCCTAGGACCGGTCAGGTCTAGGACTCCATCCAGCTGCCTTGGTCATCCGTGGCAGCAGGGTGCTAGTCTGAATGCTGGGAGGGCGGGGCAGCGACGTCTCTTTACTCTTGCATCTCATAGCACATCTCTGACTGACCACTAAACACCAAGCTAGATCTGGCTGGCTGTGTGCACAGACACCAAGGACGGAATGTTCTGGTGACTACCTCCACCAAATAAGAATGCTGTCAACCTGAAAGAGGAAGGAACATCCAACGCCTACCTTTCCCTACTTACAATTCAGGTAAGGTGAGACCCTACCTGACTCTCCTGGTTCTCCCAGGGCCTCAGAAACATAGTCCTCTAAGTTGAGGGGACACCCAACTGAGATTTGACATACAGGGAGTCCTAGAAAGAAAGAAACTGAATGGGAAGCTGGGATCCAGAAAGACCCTATGGAGAGCCCACATAGAAACCTGCCAGAGACATAGCTGCAGATGCAGAGGTGTCCACGGGTCAGAGAGTTGGAGTTATCTCTTAGCCCACCCTGGCCTGACCCAGGAGAGAGAAAGGCTTGAGGGAGAGCCTGAAAGTCTGGTGGGCAGCCCTGTCCAGGCATCCTGCCTGCTCTCCACCAGGACTGGCCCCAGCCTCCTCCCCTTGCTCGCATGCTCCAGCACGTGGCTTCCACAGAGAACAGCTCCCACGCTTCCCATCCTCCCTCAGCCCTGCCCAGCCACAGGGAGGCCATGAGGCTATTTTCTGGAAATGTAGTTGAAACCACAACCACGATCCCCTCTAGCCAGAGACCCACGCTCATGTGGCTTCTTTCTCCAGAACTCTCTGTACCTTGGGAATCAGGCTGGTCTTAATCACACAGCAGCCACAAAAGGACACCTGCGGGAACTTTCCTCCTTCCATGGGCGGGGGGTGCAGGGGTGGGGTGCTTCCTCCCTATTAAGTCAGTACAGGCCCCTGGAGCCTGGGACAGTCAGCAGACAGAAAGCAGAGACCCCTGCAATTCCAAGGCCCCAGAATGGAAGTTTGTCACAGCCAGTGGTTCATGGGGGGCTCTGTTGGTACCAGGGCTTATTTCTGCCAGAGTGCAGGCAGAAAAAAGAGTCGAGTTTCACAGTTACATCTGGTTCCAAATCCCAGCTCTGCCAATTTAGCAGTTGTGTGACCCTAGTCAAAGTACTTAACTTCTCTGAGGGCCTCAGTTTCCCTCACGTGTAACTCGTAGGAGATATGTTATGTTTGTAAATGTATAGACTCTTTCTGGGAGTACACACAAGACTGTAGTAACTGTAGTTGCCCCTGCAGAAGGGACCTGAGGGACAGGAAAGGAGAGAGACTAACTCTTCACCATATATCCTTTTAAATCTTCTGAGTTTTTGTATCACGTCCTGTGCTACCTGTTAAAACATTGGGAACATGAACATTTTTTTCAAAGGAAAAAGTGGAGAGATAGTGTTTGTGAAAGCACCATGCCTGGCTTGTGCAAGCCTCTTGATAAATGAGTATTCTTCTTTCCCGCAGCCCAATCCCAGCTAGCTTCCTGGGCCAGGAGGGAGCCGGCAGCAGGTGCGGTGGTTGGTATGTGGGATGTGGGTGATAGATGTGCAGGTCCTTGCAGACCTTGCCACCTGGAGATCTTACATGCTCCCTGTCTTGCTCCTGTGTGCCTCACCTGTGGGCTCCCTTCCAGCCAGAGTTAAGGGGATGGCTCTCGGGAAATCCTGTGGGCCCCACCTGCCTCCTGGGACAGGGTCATCATGCCCTTTCCATCCAGAGTCCTGGGGCAATGCTGTATTATCCAGAGAGGGTGGGGCTGACATAGATGAGGGAGCTGAGTGTCACTCCGGCCAGTAACTCGCTGGCTTGCCGGGTGGGTTAGGAACTCAAAAGTCAGCCCAGCGCCAGGCCAAGATGGGGCTAGTGCTGGCATGGGTGGGAAAGCAGGTCAGTAGGACCAGAGCAGGCAGAAGCCGGGGTCGCAGAGGAGAGAGGCTTCTAGGTGCTGTGAGTCAGGATGTGTGAAGGGTAACAGGGGTCTGTGCTAGAGAAAGGGAACTGCTGAACTGTCAGAGCTTGGGGAAGCCCTGTGCTGTTTTAGGGACCTTCATTAATCCAGCAAATATTTACGAAGCCACTATGACAAACCAGCCTGTGAGACGCAGCCTTTTAGACAACTAGTCAGAGCCCCAAGAAGTGGCCTGCAACAGGAAATTGAGGGGCTCCAGGAGAGCAGAGGAGAAAGCACCTGGCTCTAATGGCTAAGGTCCCTGAGCACCTACTTCCTATGTGCTCAGCTCTGTGAGTGAGTCTTCACAGCAATCCTGGGAGGTGAGTCTTGCTGCCCTCCTTTTACAAAAGAGGCCACTCAGCTCAGAGAGGCAGACTCATGTACCTGGAGTCACACAGCAGAGTCAGGTTTGCCTTCCAAAGAAGTAAAGTAGTTTAAAGTCACACAGCTGCTAAGTTGGCAAAGCTGGGATTTGGAACCAGATCTAACTCAGCTCTTTCTGCTGCCCACATTCTGGCAGAATCAAGCCCTGGCATCGACAGAGCTCCCCCGCCCCTCCCCCCCCCCCCCCCCCCCCCCACACCCTGGCTGTGAGAAACCTCCATTCTGAGGCCCTGGAGATCGGAGGCCTCTGCCTTCCTGTCTGTTGAGTGTCTGATGTCCAAAGCCTTTGTGTTTTCCTCTCTGCCACACTGACCCTATGAAAGATAAGGAGGATGTCACCAGGCGGCTAAGGGAGGAATGGCCTTCCAGGTAGATGCAATGGAGGCAGCAAAGGCTTGGAGTTGAGAGAGGCCAGTGCATTGGGGGAACTGCATGGCCGAAGAATGGAGTGCAGGGGAGGCTGGTGTTTGGGGTCCATCACAGCAGTGAACGATGACCAGTGAGGAGGGGTGGGGCATGGACCAGTTTTCATTTTGACTTTATATCCCCCACTGGCTTTTGGAGCTGGGGAGCTGATTTTGGAGGCTGGGAGCAGGCAGGGAAGATGTGGGTGGGTTTGTGCCTGCAGTAAACTGGGAACGATAGGAAACAGAGCTGGAGAGCAGGGAACCTCCTCGGTCATAACAAACAAAAGTGGCAGAGTGGTGGGGGATGGCGGGGAGAAGAGATGCACACCCCTCTCTCACATAAGGCCCAGAGGGCTTGAGGTCCACACTGGGCTGGCTAAGACACAAAAGATTTCCTGTTGGGCTGGAAGGAGGAGAAACTAGCTCAGCGGGCAGAGGGGCCTGGTAGTCACTGGGGATGAGGATGGGAGCCAGACCTGAAACCCAGGGCTGCTCAGGACAGTCACCAGGTCCATCAGCTGCCCAGCTTAGTGTCCATGGCCCACCTCTCCTCTCACCCGCCCGCCTCCGTCCCTACCCCTGCCGCGAGGAGGGTGGGCTCCTTTCTGCTCTCCTTACTAGGAAACATGTGCTCAGCCCAGAAGTTGCACCCCCTCCTCTTCCAGTCCTGCAGGCTTCTCTCCCAAGGCAGGTAGACAGGGCAGCTGGGCAAAGGAAGGTCGGTTTTCCCCTCCCACCCACCATGTCATTCCCGCACCCCTCCCCTCACCCTGTTCCCAGAAACAGAGGACAGTCACTGTGCCTCAGGCTGGAAGGCCTCATGTTCCCTTGGTGACTTCACTGTAAGCTGACTTCCCTGAAGAGTGGTAGAGCACAGGGGACAGGGGCAGGAAGGGCGGACAGGCTGCTCTGGGACCCAGCAGCTCCTTTCCCTCCCCCAAATTCACACCGAATTCCTCTCGGCGCATGTACACCCTCCCTGGTGCATGTACAGCCTCCCTGGCGCACGTACACCCTTGCTGGCACATGTACACCCTCCCTGGTGCATGTACAGCCTCCCTGGCGCACGTACACCCTTGCTGGCGCATGTACACCCTCCCTGACGCATGTACAGCCTCCCTGGCGCATGTACACCCTCCCTGGTGCACATATAGCCTCCCTGGCGCATGTACACCCTCCCTGGTGCACATACAGCCTCCCTGGCACATGTACACCCTCCCTGGCACACGTATAGCCTCCCTGGCGCACGTACAGCCTCCCTGGCGCATGTACAGCCTCCCTGGTGCATGTACACCCTCCCTAGATACCACTCTGTCTTCAGGGACGGGAATGAGCAGCATTGCCAGAAGGAGGAACCAGGGTGAGGAGATTCCGGGAGAGGCAGGGACACTGGTCTCGGGGGTGCAGTACATACTGGGCATGGGCCTGCGGCCCCCCTTCCAGGAGCCTTCAGGGTGCGGGCTGGAGAGGAGGTGGATGGCCCCCGAAGAGGCAGGGGAGGGGTGAAGCAGGATGTGTAAGAGCCCACGGGCTTTGGCTTTGGCTGTCCCCACTCTGCTGGGGCACAGAGATACTTCCTGGAACGCCTCCAGCTTTCTTGGGAAGGCTCTTCACCACCCTCCCACCTCCCACCTCCCCTCTGGCTCCAGCACAACAGGAACTCTCCTTGAAGAAGGGACTTGGAGCAGAGGAGACAAAGGCATCTCTGTACCATCTCCCCCACCACCCCCAGGGACGGTTAGGTCAAGGTGACCTCAGATCTGTTCTCCCCAAGGTAGGGACATCAGCAGGGCCTCCTTCACAGCTAACCTGGTTTTCAAGTGCTGACAACGGGATGTGGGATCATTTTTCCCTTCCCATATAACTCGAACCCACCTCCGTGTAACACGCAAGTCACACGACCTCATTCAACAGAGCAGGGGCAGGGCCCAGCGTGGCGATGGAGGTGCCACGCTTGGTGCCAGAAAACAAACAAGGGCTAGAGTGAAGACTACGGTGTGCGCTCAGGGGAGGGAAAGTTAAAAAAGGTTGTACAGAGATCCTGCCCACAGAGCTGGGCAACTTGGATCCTGGCGCCAGCTGTGCATTTACTGGCCAGACTGCTGTGAACAGGACTCTTTCCTGGACTAATCAAAGGGGAAAATTCTGGCTCTGCCTACCTTCAAGGTTGTTGTAAAGATCAACTGAGTTGAAGAGTTCAACCACGTGTGTCCACGAGTGTGCCAGGATCCAGTTCAGGATGCGTGCTTAGCGCGTGAACTGCACACTAGTGTCGGGAGTATTACGATTTCTATGAAAATGCGGCCAGTCTTCTTTGGGGGAATGTAATTCCTGTGAGAATCTTTTCTTTTAATCCTTCCTCATTCCCCATGTAATGCTGTGACTTGGAAATGAGGATGAGGGGCAGTTTAGGGGCGGCAGCCTGGGACCCCAGCTCAGTCTAGATGCAAGGAAGTTTCTAATCTTCCTGAACCCCCCTTTCCCTATGTCTCAGTTTTCTCCTCTATAGTCTGGGCCCGTAAAACCACCAGGGTGCTTTGCTTTGTGGTGGGAAATAGCAGAGACCAAACCAGGGGACCGAAAGCAAAAAGAAACCCCAAATTTGACATTTCCGGGTAGTTGTGTTACCCGGAGGCACGACCACAGTCACCTCTGCCCCCAACCCAACTCTGACACCCGCCCCTCCTCCACGCTCTTGGTTGGCCTTTGCCCATCCTGGGAAAGCTCCAAAGCTCCTCCTCTCCCACTGCATCTCAAAAGGAGAACAGAGGCACAAAGAAATGGAAAGCAACACAGACAGAATCAAACCGAGACCCAGACAGAGACCTAGAGAGAAAGAATTGAAAGGAAGAGAATCAAAAAGCAAGAAGAGGAAACATGCAACAAAGGATACCCCTACTCAGGGCCTCACAGAGAGGCCAAATGGGGAGAGATCCAGAGGTGCAGGGAAACAGCTGTTGCCGTTGGACACAAGGGGAGGAGGGGGGCATAGGAGGGCTCTGAAGGCACTGGGGCACACCCTTTTAGGCCAAGCCCTCCAGTTCTGTTCATGGGCACCCCAATGCTAGCTTTTTAGGACCCAGGAGGACCCACCCCCTAGCCAAGCCCAGTCCAATCCAGCCAGATGTTTGATGGGTGGGGCTGCCAGCTGGAGCAGCAGGCCCCGGGGAGGAGGCAGGAGAGGCTGCTGCCTGGAAGTGGGCAGGCAAGGCCCCCATTCTGAAGCTGGCACCCCGTCCCACCCTCTGCAGATGCCCAGATGTAACTGCATGGCAAGGGTCGTCCTCTGCCTTCCCGACGTGGCTCAGGGGACTTGGAAACTAAGGAATCCGCTTCCACTGACTGATTTAGCCACTTGCTCACGGTGAAAGGCTGGAGAGCACAGGTGCCGTGTCGGACACACCCACTGTGTGGCAATGGGTTTGGATCTGCCACTGACAATCCTCGTGACACTGACCGACCAAGTCATTTCCCCTCTCCAGCCTCTGTTTCCCCACTTGTAAAATCATGTGTAGGGTTGTTTCCAGCTCTGATATTTGGCTATCACTCCGGTTGACCCCCAGCTGGTGTCGGACCTTCCCCTGCCAAACCCATTGCACGGAGTAGGGGAAGGAGGGAGGGAGAGGCATTGTGCTTCCTCCTCCCTAGGGCAAGGGTCCCCCAATCCCTTGAACCCCTTTACAGTTTTCAATTCCTTTCGTTGTGATCCTGCCAACTGAGACTGTGACCACACATGGAAGTGTGTGTCGGGGGAGACAGTCCAGCTTCTGTGGCTTTAAACTTTGGGTTTTCTCTGAAGTAAAAGGATAAAAGTGGGGAAGTAGTGAGTAGTAAGAAGATTGGGGGGGGGAGACATGGGGGTGGGGGAGGGAATGGAGAGAAAAGGGCAGATCCAAGAAGGAATCAGGGAGGGAGGGAGAGGAGAATGATTGCCCCCAGGACACGAGGTCTTGGCCCAGCCAGCTGTGAGTGGGCAGCCAGACTGGCCCCTCCCTTGATGCTACCAATACCAGCTGCCAGGCAGAGGGGAGGCCCCAGAGGAGAGGGAAGCTGGGTAAAGGGAATGGAAGGCTTCCAGGGCAGCCTTGCCCAACTGCACAGGCCCCGTAGGGGGGCTCTCAGGGAGGTGACTGTGACCTAGGCAAGGCTCAAGGGGGGTGTTCCCTGCTCTGGCAAGGCCTATAGGCAGTCGTGAGCTTGTGAGGATCCAAGACACCCTTCCCTGGATTCTGTGAAGGTAGGACCAGCCTCGGATGTGACTGGGCTGGAGTGAATGGAGAGGCAGGACCACGTTTGCGCCACAGTCTGCGGACTAGGCCCTGTGCCCACTGTGGGACCCTAGGCAAGCCCCCTCCCCTCGCTGGACTCCACTTCTTATCTGCAAAATTTCGAGGGGCTGAAACATTTGCCTGCCAGGGTTCTTTCTTTTTTCTGCTGCTGCGGCGGAGTGCACAGTGGCGAGATTAATGGAAGGAGGGGCGGCAGGGCCCTCTAGCTGAGCTGGCTTCTCTGGAATCCCCAGTCTTTCCCCTCAATACGGCTTTGCCTCTGAGATCACAGAAGCTGTGTCCCCAACCCACACGTACACACACACACACACACACACGCACTCACACACATTAAACTTTTGAAATCTAGAGACTCAAGAGATGACAAACGCCAGGGCTGGAAGGCATCTCCGACTGGTCCAACTCTTCCCTCCTCCCTTTTCACAGATGAGAAAACTGAGGCCGTGCTTTGGGATTTCCAGAGCGCGGGATTTCCCAGCCCTCCCACTCCCATCCTCCAGCCAGTCCTGCGCCACTTGCCCAGCACGGTCCGCGGCCGCTCCGCGGGGCCGCCGGCGAGGGCCGGCTGGGACTCCCGGGGGACTCCGCCGTCGGGGCAGCCCCCGAGCTCGGCGCCGCCCCGCCTCGCCGCCTGGGGCCCGGCCGCCGCCGCCGCCGCCGCCGCCGTCGTCGTGCACCCGCCGGGGTAGCCAGCCACCGAGGGCGGAGGCAGGGAGGGAGCGAGCGAGGCTGGGAGGGGTGTTGGCGAGAGCTCGCGCGCTGTGTATGGTATATCAGAGGCAGCTGACCTTTGAGGAGGAAATCGCTGCTCTCGGCTCCTTCCTGTAGTAACAGCCGCCGCCGCCGCCGCCGCTAGGAGCCCGGGCCGGGAACGCGCGCCGGCCCCGTCGCCGGACCGCTCGGCGCGACCAGGTGGGTGGCCCCGGCCGCGCGGCCCCGGCAGCGCGCGCCCCGAGGGGGCGCCCGGCTGCTGCCCAGGGCCCCGCACCGCTGGACCCGGAGCCCGACGGCCGGAGGGGTGCAGGGGTCCCCGGGACCGAGAGGGAGTTTCGACGCAGCGCGGACGAGAGACTAGGGACGCGGGACGCGGATGGAGGGAGGGGGCCGAGGGTGGGCGCCGTCCTCGCCCGCGGTGGGCAGGGGGCGCTGTCGGACTGGACAGCGGGGAGACCTCGGGGGCACAGCTCGGGGGGCGCAGCCCAAGAGAGGGAGTGTCTGTCTCCCCAGCCCTCGCTCCTTAACAACCCCAGCCACGTGCCTGCGGTGACTCAGCCGTCCAGTGGGAACCGTCGGTGGCCTTGCCCTAACTTTGGGCTCGAATATCCCCCCCGTTCCCAGAAATTGGGACTCGGGGTTGGAAGCGGGGTAGGGGGATTCTTGCGGCCCTCCCCAGAGGGCCCCTGGGCCTCCGCCGTCAAGTTTCTCTTTCAGTTTCTAGCTATACCCCCCCACCCCGGGGAAGCCCCGGTGGGGCGAGGGGAGAGGAAGAGGGGGAGGGCACCTGACTTTCGGGAGCCCCTCCCCAAGCCTCAGCGGGTTCCTCGCTGGAGGGAAGGGCGGCCTTCCCCTCCTCACCATCGTTCTTCCCGCACAGGAAAGCGTGTCTGTGGGAGGGGAGGGGCCTGGCCTGACCGCGGTCCAGGGATGGGTGGGCATGGCAGAGCCAGGGGCAGGCCCAGCCTTCGCCTCTGCCAAGGGGGCGCTTCTTCAGCCCTCTTCTCGTCCTAGGTGAACGGACATGGCGGGCTGGATCCAGGCCCAGCAGCTGCAGGGAGATGCACTGCGCCAGATGCAGGTGCTGTATGGGCAGCACTTCCCCATCGAGGTCCGGCATTACTTAGCACAGTGGATCGAGAGCCAGCCGTGGTAGGTGCCCTCTGCCTGGCGCCTTCCTCTGCGGGTCCCTACCGTCCAGGCCCCTTGGCCTTTAGGTCCCTCTTTGCGGTCTGGTGAGATTCTGGTCCTGTCTGTCCCTCTCTGTGCGGAAGGGGCGGTGTCCCTGGGAAAGGGGAACAGGGAAATGGGAGTCTGGGAGGGGAGAGGGGATGTTTCTAGACTCTGATACCTGTGGAGCTGCTAGGAACAAGTCTTGTGGGCACAAGTCTAGGATTTCCATGTCCCTCTTGGTGCCTGACCTCCTCGCCCGAGGAGGCACCATAGTAGGCCTCTCTCTCCTGCCCTGCCCCAAGGGATGCCATCGACCTGGACAATCCCCAGGACCGACCCCAGGCCACCCAGCTCCTGGAGGGCCTGGTGCAGGAACTGCAGAAGAAGGCAGAGCACCAAGTGGGGGAAGATGGGTTCTTACTGAAGATCAAGCTGGGGCACTACGCCACCCAGCTGCAGGTGGGTGTGAGCTTGGGGCCACGCAGCTCCAGGTGGGCGTGAGCTCCGGGCCATCTTCAGAGAAGTGGTGTCCGCCTTCTCTTTCCAGCACCAGAACCCCTGGGTTTTTTCTTGGTTTGGCCACTGACTCACCGTATGACCCTGAGCTTATCGGCAACTTTTCTGTGCTTCAATTTCCCCCACCCCCTCTTTCTAAATCAGACCTGTCAGATTCCCTTAGCATATTACAAAGCAAGAGGTGGGGCGTGTTTGTCTCCAAGAGAAGGGGAATGGGTGAAACTGCATTCTGGACAGATCAAGCAGAAGAGATGAGGGGAGACTGAATCAAAATCTGTTGTCAGACAAAGAAATACTGACAGATTCTAGAATTGAGGCAATGAGGCAACCAGACATCCCTCTTGGGGCTCTTTTAAAGGCTTTTTAAAGAGCTGCTGAAGTGGAGTGCGAGAGGAGCAGAGTTGTCCTGGAGCCTTGAATTGAGTTGAGATGTAAGGTATAGCTTCTCCTTCATGTGAGGATGTGGGGGGAAGGAATACAGGGGAGAAAGGAAGTTTTTATGGAAGCAGGAAAGGGGTGTGGTGGTAATCATAGTTGAGCATTTATTGGAACTCGCGGGAATTTTTAGAGAGCCCTTCTTAAATACAAGCAGCAGGGTGCCAGGGAAATAAAAAGTCCATCCCAGAAGAGGCAGGAAAAACAAGAAACCTGGGGGGAAGAGAGAAGCAAAATAGGAACCCAGGGCCAGGACTATAGTGGAAAGTACTCTGACCTTGGCATTAGATGCCCCGAGTCTCGCCTGAGTCATCTGCTCACTCACTTGTTTACCTCTGGACAAGTACGTAATCTCTCTGAGCATCAGTTTTCTCATCTGTGAAATGAGGACAACAGTTTTTGCTAATGTCATAGGGTTTCTATGATGCACAAGTCAAAGGAGATGGCAGATTGGAAGTGCTTTGTAAACTGTGGGTTTCTAACGTACTGCAAACCAAATATGAAGATCTGGGAGGGGAAATCAAGCCAAGGAGAGATAAAGGTTCTGATGACAGTTCCTGAGGCTTCCCAGGGGAAGCTGAGGCAGGGGCTGGAGGAGAGGAAGGGGTGGGCGTGGCGCTGCAACGGGCATGGTGGGAGCAGAGGGCGGCCACTGGCAGCTTCTGTTGGATTCTTTCAGAACACATATGACCGCTGCCCCATGGAGCTGGTCCGCTGCATCCGCCATATTCTGTACAATGAACAGAGGCTGGTCCGAGAAGCCAACAATGTGAGTGTCCCATGGGTTTGGGGAGAGGTTTGGGGAAGTCCTTCCACCTGCTTTTCTCTCTGAGGACAACTATGTTATATAAGCACTGGCATGAGAAAGCACTGAAGAAATAACAAGTGCGAGAGGCAGTATCACACGCAGGTGTAGACTGACACTGCCCCCACCCTGCCCCACTACTCTCTGGCTTCGGTCCCTGGCTCTACGACTTACTAGCTGTGTGATTTGAGCAAGTTACTTAACCTCTCTGAGCCTTTGTTTTTTTCTGTTATAAATTAGGATAGTCATAGTATCTACCATATAGGGTTATTGTGAGGATTAAATGAGCTACTCCGTGGGCAAAGGATAGACAAACACAAATGAAACAGAAGAGGAAGCCCTAAAAACACATGTACACATCAGGAAACTCTATCTATGTCAGAAATGACACTGTAAATCACCAGGGAAAAGATTTGTCATTCAATAAATGGGGTTGGGGGCAAAAGAAGAAATATCCGCTGGTGGGGTCTGTGAGGAGAGACCAAGCCAAGGTCTATGTCAGAAGAACTAACCCAGGCAAGCTCAGAGAAGTGAGGTCCAGGGAGGCAGAGCAGGGACTCATCCCCAGGTTCTGAAATCATAAAGGCATCGGACATCTGCTTGGACAATGGGACAAATGGTATATTACCTTCAATAAAGCAAAATGAATTTCATAATATGATATCCCATAGGTAAAGATCACAGACTAGTGCCTGGAGCAAAGTCATATTTATTGTTTGCTTGTGGTGGACACTGATTTCAAGCATTTGAGAGTTCACTCAGTAAACATTTATTGAGATCCTGCTGTGCATCTGACACTGGCCTAGGACAGGAGAAACAGATAAAGTCCCGGTCTCCACCTAAAGGATATTCAGGCAATGATAGATTCTTTAGGGGTCAGTTGAGTGCTAAGCGGGCCTATATGGAAAAAGGACCCAACTCAGATTGGGGCAGGCTGGCTGGTGGCGGGGAGGGTGTCCTGAGGGAAAGGATGCCTGAACTACAGTGGGGAAAGAGGGAGGAAGGAGGCGAGAGGAGTTTTCTAGTCAAAAATAACAACAGCGTATGTGAGGGCAGGAAGGCACGAGCCATCTTATGACATTCAAAGAATTGCAAGTGTTCAGTGCTACTAGGGAAAAGGGAGCCAACTGGGCAAAAGCCAGGTCACAAAGGGTCAACTTGTACAACTCTTGACTTGGTGCAATGACAGAGCTATCTGTAAGTGTACAAATGAGTTCAGCTCCAATTAAAAAATACATGCCTATCATGCAGTTGCTGTCATGGTTAGGGGGAAATAATCCTTTTACCAGCTGTCAAGCTGTTCTTGAACACCTCTGATGTCCTGGGCCTTGGGGATTTTGTGGTACACAAGACAGACAAGGTCCTAGCCCTTAGGGAGCTCACATCCTAGCACAGGGAGGCAGACAAGAAAGAACATGCAAGAACAAGGCATGTTCAGTAAGGGCGGTCCTATTTTAAATTGGCTTATTAGAGAAGGTCACTCTGAAAAGGTACCAGTGGAAGTGCCAGCCTCAGGAAGGTTTGGTGCCAGAATGTTCCAGGGTGATGGAACAACAGATGCAAAGGCCTTGAGGCAGGAAGGTACCTGTGTATTCAAGGAACAGGAAGTAGCTGGTGTGCTTGGGCAGCAGTGGCGCTGGGGGTGGGGTAGGCCGAGGCTATCGGCTTAGGGCCCTTGGGGGGTGTGGAAGGAGTCTGGATTTTATTCTTAGAGCAGGTCACTGGAAAGGCCCTAAAGGCTTAGTTGCAGGAATAGATCTGACCAGGTTAGTTAAATGGCTGGACCCACAAAGCCCTTGTCGATGCCTCCCCCGTCACTTCATTTGGGGTCTCCAGGATACCTCCTGTGAGCGGTTCACCCTCTTCCCTCAGTCACAAGATGGTCTTGAGGGAGGACACAGATGCTGTGTGTTCACACAGCCTTGTCCCCCCGTGTCCCCAGCACCTGGCACAGGTGGCATCGTGGCCTCAGGTTAGTGAGTGGCTGTGAAACGAGGGGTCATCATCATTAGTAGGAAAGCCCGGGTAACTCGTGGGACATGTTGAGTTCTAGTCTCTCCAGAGAGACCTCAGATGGACCCTGTGTGGGATACGCTGGTGGAGGTCAGAACTGCAATAGAAGTTTCTTCCATGCTTCACGAAGATGCCGTAGTCAGCCAGGTCACCTGTTTGTCTTCCTTTCCCCTCTCCACCCCTCTTCTGGCAAATGACTCTCCTTCTGACTCAAAGTACCCTTCCTTCTTATTCTAGATCTGGCATTTCGGTCTGTAGTATTGGCATTCCCCAAGGCCTGAGGTTTTCTCCCATCCTCACTGCCCAGCTCACTGCTGCCTGCACTCTCCCCTGATATACCTCCAGGGTAGTTCTTCTGCTGGGATCCTGGTTGATGCCATGTCCCAGAAACACCTTCAGATCAACCAGACATTTGAGGAGCTGCGACTGGTCACGCAGGACACAGAGAACGAGTTGAAGAAGCTGCAGCAGACTCAAGAGTACTTCATCATCCAATATCAAGAGAGCCTGAGGATCCAGGGTGAGGCTGGTGTAGGAGGGCCGCATGTGTCTGGAGGACGGGAGTGAGAACACTTTGTGAACTCCTGCTGGGTTGGGGCTAGATCCCCATCTATCTCCCCAGAGCCTTACCCAAAGCTTGAGAGGAGTAACGGCTCCCAGTGATGGAGTCCCTGTCGTGGGCCAGGCTCCAGGCTAAACCCTTTGCATGCATTATTCAATACAACCGTTACAGCAGCCCTAAGAAATGGGTAGTTATATTATTCCTGTTTTGCAGATGATAAAACTGATGTTCAAAGAGAACACATAATTTGGCCTGGGTTTCTTGTAAGTTGCAGAACTGGATCTTAACTAGAGATGTGTGATAAAATCCCTATATTTTATTAACTAATATTCAGTGAATATCTCAACGAATGAATAAATGAATGAATGAATATGGACAAAGTGTTCCCCAATCAGAGGGAGGACTTAGGTTGGGAGTCCCCTGGCTGAACCAGGCTGGGGAGAGGTGGAACTCCAGGAATACCCCTTCTTGAGCCTCACTAATAGGAGGTAAAGACGGGAGGAGGAGGTGACAGTGGCAAACTCTCCTGTTTCCTAGGTCTATAGTTTGCTAGTGGCTGCCATGATAAGGGTGTGGGGAAAGAAAAATTAACTCAGAAGAAATTCACCCCAGGTACGCTTTGAAGAGTCTTGAAAGTCGCTCATCTTCCTCCATTTCAAATTGACCCCAGAGCTGTACCACCCCATCCTAGTGAGAACAGGAAGTATCAAACTGCCTTCACTCTTCTTTTTTTGGTGTCTTAAGGTAGAACCTTAGGTCATTGATTTTATTTTATTTTATTTTAATTTTTTTATTTTTTTTAATTTATTATTTTTTGGGAGGTACACCAAGTTCAATCATCTGTTTTTATACACATTTCCCCAAGGTCATTGATTTTAGACCTTTCTTCTTTTCTAATATATATATTCAGAGCTACCAATTTCCCTCTTAGTGCTTTAGCTGCATCTCATCATTTTGGCTATGCTATATACTTATTATCATTCAACTTGAAATATTTTCTAGTTCCTCTTCTGATTAATTATTTCACCTACCCATGTGGACCTCCTATAAGGGTCTTAGGAACTCTTGGAAGTATATTGTTTAATTTCCAAATATTTGGTCTTTTTCTAGATGTCATATCATTATTGATTTCATTTTCATTTCATTGTTGAATTCCATTGTTGTCAGAGAACATACTCTATATGATCTCTTTTTTTCACATTTACTGAGACTTGTTCTATACGCCAGCATATATTCTATCTTGGTGAATGTATTTTGTGGACTTGAAAAGAATGTATATTCTGAAGTTGTTTTATTTAAAAATAGCAATAATAAATTCATTAATGTTAACATATATAACATAATATATGTTAACATAATAAAGTTAAAAAAAACTCCAGACCAAATTTAGTGAGTAGAGTGGCATTGCTTTACATTTTTACAAGTTTCTTTAATGTTAGGCTTAATAGCTGGTAGCTGGATCTGGCTTTCAATCTGCTGCAACACCACATATTTTGTAACCTCTAGAAAACTCTGCTGTATACTTATAAGTGAATAAAAGAAAACAAGGTAAATAAGGTCTTATGACTTTATGAAAATAGTTCTGGCTTTGTGGACCTCCTATAACAGTCTTAGGAACGCTTCAGGGATCCCTGGTTCACACTTTGAGAATCACTGATTGATTTTTTTTTTAAATTTATTTATTTATTTATGTATTTAATTGGCTGTGTTGGGTCTTTGTTGCTGTGCACGGGCTTTCTCTAGTTGCAGCGAGCGGGGGCTACTCTTCGTTGTGGTGCACGGGCTTCTCATTGCGGTGGCCTTTCTTGTTGCAGAGCACGGGCTCTAGGCGCGTGGGCTTCAGTAGTTGCGGCACATGGGCTCACGGGCTCTAGAGCACAGACTCAACAGTTGTGGCTCATGGCCTTAGTGGCTCCGCGGCATGTGAGATCTTCCTGGGGCAGGGCTCGAACCCGTGTCCCCTGCATTGGCAGGCGGATTCTTACCCACTGCGCCACCTAGGAAGTCCTCACTGATTGATTTTTTAATTGAATTTTTTGCCTAATTGTTCTGTCAGATGCTGAGAGGTATCAAAATCTCCTATTGTGTTATTTTCCAATTATTTGTGTAAATATTTCTTTTATGTATTTTGAAGCTTTGTTATTAGATGCTTATACATTTACAACTATTATGTCATTCTGACTGAATGACACTTTAATATTTATGGAATATTTTTCTTGATCTCTGGTAACACTTTTTGCCTTGAAGTCTGCTTTGTCAGTTATTAATATAACTCCTCCAGCCTTCTTATTCTGCGTTGGCACAACATATTTTTATTCATGCTTTTTAAAATTTGAAATGTAGACAGCATATAGTCCAGCTTTTGTATCTGACAGTCTCTCCTTTTAATTGAGGTGTTTAGCCCATTAATATTTAATGTAATATTAAATACACTTGTATTGAGGTCCACATTTTCATATTTATTTTGTTTCTTCATTTCAGTGTTTGTTCCTCTGCTCGGCCTTTTGTTTAAATTTTTAAAATTCTGTTTTAATTTGACTATTTAAGCTTTCCTCCTACCTTGCCCTCTCCGTGTTTTCTGTACCCTGAGACTAGCATATTGCCTGAATCATACATAGCAGGTGTTGAGTAAATGTTGGGTGATGCTAGCAGGTCTTCCTCAGATCTGAATCCGTCCCAGGCTGACCCGAAAGAAAGGAAAGCCCTCCTCCTAGATTAGGGAATGGGAGATTTCAGCCTATTATTTCTCCCCAAGACTGTTGGCTGGTTGACAATGTTAAAGATCTTATTCTTGGGTTTTCTGTTTCCTATTTGTGAGGTTGGGTTTTGATTCTGGTTTGGGTTTGTCCCCATCGTGCAATGTCAGTTCAGTCTCGTTTATCAAGTGCACCCATCAGAAACAGGGACTACTGATCTGTTTGTGCAAGAGAAGTCTCAGCTCCCTCCAGTGGAGCAGACAATTGCCTCACGTCTCCTGGCATCCTTCCCGGAAGCTTCTGCAGTTTGCCAGGAGAGACCTAAGTGGGTCACTTGCATAAGGAGGCTGGGCCCCGCTGGTGGGATCCCCACCGCCTCCCTGTGGGTTCCGAGGTGGCTGTCCAGATGACTCAATGTTCCGTGCCTGCTCAGGCCCCTGCAGTCCTGTTGGAGCCACATGTCTAAGTTCTCTTCTCGTTCTGGGCTTTCCTGGCTGTCTAGAGTGGCTTTAGTCTTTCCCAGCTTGTGTGTCCGTAGGGCAGGGCCTCAGTCCGTGTGACATGGCCCTCAGAGGCCTGCCAGGAACTCGACCAAGACCTGCTGACGGGTGCTCTCGTCTCCTTGACTCAGCCCCGTAAGGACCCTGGGATGTTCAAAAGCCTATTGGCAGGGGTGGGAACGCCAGCACCCAGGATAGGGGTTACCTGTGGAGGGGGGTGGGGTTGCCAGCAGGGGAGGGTGCGCAGGTGCTTACCTGTGGCAGTGTTTGATCTCTGAAGCTGGCTTCTCGGTACGTAGGCGTTCCTTGCATCTTCCTTTCTATCCATACGTCCCTGTGTCTTAAGTATTTTATAATAGATTTGTTGAAAAGGGAGTCAGTGAGGCCTGGTTACCTTCTTCCTGCCACGGACGAGACGCCTGACAGCTGGTGTGGAGAGGAGCTGCCTCCCTCTCCTGGGAGGATCTTGCTGCTTTCGTGTCCCCAGTGGCCCCGGACTCTCTCTCTCTTCCGGTTGGTCGGCGGAGCTCACAGTGAGCCCACCTGCACAAACGCGTTAGGCACCTTCAGCTCCTGGAGAAACACCGCCTCCCCCGAGGAGAGGCTGCTGTGCTCGGGAGAGGGGACAAAGCCCGCGGAGCAGGGCCTTCCTGACGAGGCTTGGCCTCCTGAAGTTGGGGCTGAGAGCTGCTCCGTCAGCCTTTAATCCGGCCCTGTAACCATTAAGCGTGAGGACTGACTCCCGCCCGGAGCTGGTGGTGCCGGGGTCCTCCTGAGCATGTTCCGTATCATGGCTTCTTCAGCCTCACAGCAGCCACTGAGGCAGGTGCCGTGCTGCTCCCCTGTTACACCTGGGGACACTGAGGCACAGGAGAGTGAGGTGATTGGCCCGAGTTCAGCCACCTGGTAAACGGCGAGGACACGCTCCAGACCAGGCAGGGTGGCTCCAAGCTGATCCCCAGGTGGGGAGAGGAGGGCTGGGTGGGCAGGGAGGCCACGGCAGGCTCCGCCTCCGCCGGACCCCAGGCTTCGGTCTCCCCGCTCCCCGAGGGGAGCTCGGAGTCGGGGCGCCAGGGGACGGAGCCCACTCATCTCTGGGCACCGTGGCTGTAGAACCCCGACGGGCGGCTGGTCCGATGTGTCCCCTCGGCGGGGGGGGTCTTGCCTCCAGGACAGGTGCGTGCAGTTGTGCCGGGCTCCCTGCTGGAGCCGGGGAGGTCATGGTCGCGGGTGTCCTGTCCCCTCCTCCAGCTCAGTTTGCCCAGCTGGCCCAGCTGAACCCGCAGGAGCGTCTGAGCCGGGAGACGGCCCTGCAGCAGAAGCAGGTGTCCCTGGAGGCGTGGCTGCAGCGCGAGGCCCAGACGCTGCAGCAGTACCGCGTGGTGAGTGGGCTCTGCCTGCCCCCCCTCCCGGGAGAGGAGGGGACACCCTGAGCCGTCCGGGGACCCGGGGGAGGGAGAGAGCCAGGAGGAGAGCGGGACCCAGCAGAGCAGGAGGCCGGAGCCTTCTTCCCTGTGGGGGCGCCCGGGGCAGAGCGGGTCGGGGCGGGGGGAGGCCCTGCAGGGCTGTGCTGAGAGCCCAGAAGGGCCTGCTGAGCCGCCGCCCACCCGTCAGGAGCTGGCCGAGAAGCACCAGAAGACCCTGCAGCTGCTGCGGAAGCAGCAGACCATCATTCTGGACGACGAGCTGATCCAGTGGAAGCGGCGGCAGCAGCTGGCGGGGAACGGAGGGCCCCCCGAGGGCAGCCTGGACGTGCTACAGTCCTGGTAACGGGTGTGGGGCTGGGAGGGGGGCAGGGGCTCAGAGTGGCGCCACCAGCTGCTGCGCTGCTGCCGCGTGTACGTGAGCGGCCGGCTCCCTCTGTCCGGGCACGGGTCTCATGTCGCCGGTGGTTCTGGTTCCTAATGCAGACTTTGGTGCCCCGTCCTGTGCCACCTCTGCCGGGACGGGCGCCACCGGGTTCAGGAGTGGGGCAGGGCCGGGGGTGCAGGGGGTGACGCTCAGGCTGGTTGGGCCCAAGTCGGGGTGGGTCCTCCTGTGTGTCTGTGTGTGCTTCTGGAAGGCAGGGCAGCTGGGCTCTGCTCCGAGGACAGGCGAGGTGGCTAAGGCGCCAGGCCTTCCGGGGGGTGGAGCTGTGCCTGGGCCTTCTCCCCAGCCTGGGAGGCTGCCAGCTTCTGGCCCGGAGGATGGGGGTGAAGCCTCTGTCCTTGCCTTTGGCCTCGGGGCTCCCGTGCAGGTGTGAGAAGTTGGCAGAGATCATCTGGCAGAACCGGCAGCAGATCCGCAGAGCCGAGCACCTCTGCCAGCAGCTGCCCATCCCCGGCCCCGTGGAGGAGATGCTGGCGGAGGTCAACGCCACCATCACAGACATCATCTCAGCCCTGGTGACCAGGTGAGTGCTGCCTCCTGGCCACACCCAGCGCCCCGTCTGGTTGGCCTGGGTGGGGGGCAGCAGGTCTTTGCAGACAGGGAGCTCTGGCTTAAATCCTTCTACGTCTGCCTGACACCCTCATCCCGTCCCCCGCTGTGACCTCTTGCTGTTGCCCTCACCCGGTTTCTCTTGTGGGCACTCCATGAGCTTGTCCCCTGCAGCCCGTTTCAGCTGCTGCGTTGGTCTCCTGGCCTCCCCTCCCGCTAGCTCCCCCAGGCCCCTGGGGAGGGGGCGCTGTGCCGGGAGCCATTCCTTCGCCCGCTGAGCCCTGTGCAAGGCGGCCTCCCCACGCGGAGGGAGGGGCCAGAGCGCCGTCCCCCGAGGCATCACCTGGTCACTTGTCTCCCCACAGCACGTTCATCATCGAGAAGCAGCCCCCTCAGGTCCTCAAGACCCAGACGAAGTTCGCAGCCACCGTGCGCCTGCTGGTGGGCGGGAAGCTGAACGTGCACATGAACCCCCCCCAGGTGAAGGCCACCATCATCAGTGAGCAGCAGGCCAAGTCACTGCTCAAGAACGAGAACACCCGCAAGTACGCTCCCCCCCTCCTGTCTGTCCTCCCCCCCACTCAGCCTGTGTTCTACAGCAGCGGTCCTGGGTGATGGGGACAGCACGGCCTTCCTCCCTGCAGCCCTTTGCCCTGCATTGCGATGTGGTCCCGTGTCTCTCCCATTCCCTCTGTCGCTCCTGGCGCACACTTCGCACACATAGTAAGTCAACAAGGATTTCACTGCTGGGGTGTCCCAGGACCTGTGCTGAGCACTGGGACACAGCTGTGATCCATAGAGAGCTTGGCTTTGTCCCCGCCCAACCTCTAGGCTAGCAGAGCAGACAGCAGACGTGAGAAACAATTACTTACGGGCACGTGACAAGGGAGAGGACTGGGGCACCGTGAAAGTGGGTCATGGAGCGGGTGGGGCAGAGTGGCAACTAGTCTCAAGACTGCGGGATGACTAGGAGGATATAGTGAAAGGGCGTGGAGGGGGAAGACGTTCAGGCAGAGAGCACATGGGCTTGTCCTGAAGAAGGTGTGTGGGGATGGGGAACCCAGGGGTGGGGTCCGGGGGTCAGGCAAGGCCACCCATGATGGGTGCGGGAGTGAATGAATGAGGGCGGGAGTGAGTGAGGTGGGAGACTGGGTCATGCACACTGAGGCCCCCCGTGTGCTCTGGGGATAGGATGATGAAGAGGACAAAGAGGTCCTCACTCTCTTGGAGCTTACATTTGGGCTGGGGAGGGAGATAGTCATATACTCTTAAAAATCAGGCAGCGTCAAAAGATGATAGAGTCGACGGGACTTCCCTGGTGGTGCAGTGGTTGGGACTCTCAGCTCCCAATGCAGGGGGCCTGGGTTCGATCCCTGGTCAGGGAACTAGATCTCACATGCATGCCGCAGCTAAGAGCTGGGAGTCCATGTGCCACAACTAAAGAGCAGGCAAGCTGCAGTTAAGGAGCCTGTGAGCCACAACTAAGGAGCCAGCCTGCCACAGCTAAGACCTGGCGCAAACAAATAAATAATTTAAAAAAAAAAAAAAAAGAGTCGAGACAGAAAATTAAAACAGAGAGATATCACAGCGCCTGGATAGATGTTGCAACAGCACATGGGTGACCAAGGATGGCCTTTCTGAGGATGTGTTTGAGTGGAGACTTGCATGAGAAGGTCAAGAGTGTTTGGGGTGATAGGAAGAGCACGTACAGAAGTCCTGAGGCAGCGTTGAGCATATTATATTAAGCAAACAGACAAGGCAGAGGGCTCACTTGTCCTGTGTGACGCCAGGGAGGTGGACAGGTGGATCGTGGGGATCTTTGTAGGCTATGGTCATGACTTTATCTCAAGTGTTCTAAAAGCTGCCGAAGGCCCCCATATCAGTCTTGGTACCTAAGGAATTTTAATGATATAGAGACCTGGGCCCCACCCTTGGAGCCTTTACTCAGGTGCTCTAAGGCTGACACTCGGAGGAGCGCCCTTAGGGGAGGGGCAGGGGCTGCTGGAAGGGCTTTCTGGAGAAGCCTGGGCCCAGGCTGCAGACGGGTTGGCGCTCCTGGCCTGAGTCTGGTGGAGACAGGTTCCCCTCCGCTTTGCAGCGAGTGCAGCGGGGAGATCTTGAACAACTGCTGTGTGATGGAGTATCACCAGGCCACGGGCACCCTCAGCGCCCACTTCAGGAACATGGTGAGAACAGGGCCCTGCCCGTGGAGGGAGGTCCTCCTGGAGCCGAGTCCCCGTAACCGGCCACTTTCTGCTCGTCCCCCTCTGACCTCCTGCCCTGCAGTCGCTAAAGAGGATCAAGCGCGCTGACCGGCGAGGCGCAGAGTCCGTGACGGAGGAGAAGTTCACGGTCCTATTTGAATCTCAGTTCAGTGTTGGCAGCAATGAGCTCGTGTTCCAGGTGAAGGTGAGGCCTGGCTCCCCCATCCCCTGCAGGCCACCCGACGGGCTTGGGAAAGCCAGAGACCTGAATGCTCACACAGGCTCAGTCCAGTTACGCCGTGATGCTCTCAGAAAGCCTAATATCACCCTGTTGGTGCCCATGTGTTAGGTTGTAACCTGAAACCAGCCCGCAGAATTTAGGCGATGGGCCACGAAGAAATATGCTGTGTTTTTTGTTTATTTTTGCTTTGGTTTTGCTGGGAGGGGCTTGAGGAGTGAGGGTTCAGCGTCTCCCCCAAGTGGAGGGCAGGCGCTGGTTATGTGCCCTCACCTCTCATTCCCTGGCCCCCCCAGACCCTGTCCCTCCCAGTGGTCGTCATCGTTCACGGCAGCCAGGACCACAACGCTACTGCCACCGTGCTGTGGGACAATGCCTTTGCTGAGCTGGTGAGTCCCCGTGGGACCCTGACCTCGGCCCCCCTCCCCTCAGAGTTTCCCAGGGTCAGCCCCACCCCAGGACCCCTGCTGAGCGGTCTTTTCCCCCACCCTAGGGCCAGACCAGAGGTCAGGGGACAGCTGGTGTGAGCACCCTGCCCTCGGCATGTCCTCGGCTCTGTCTGGGCTCAGAGTCATGAGACTGGGCTCTCCTAGATCTGCGAGCTTGGTCTCGGGGCTCTGATCCCTGATCTCTGTCCCCAGGGCCCTGGTCTAGGTCTCCATCCCTGTAAACCCACCCCTCTGCCGCTGCACCACCCCACCCCTGGCCTTCTCTTGCTTTTTTGTCTGCTTTTCTGTATCTTTCTCAGTCCCCTCCTTCTCTTGTGGGGGGTGTGTGTGTGTGTGTGTGTGTGTGTGTGTGTGTGTGTGTGTAAATATCTCCTACTCCCTCAATCTGCCTTTTTTCCCTTTCTTCTCTCCCCCTCAGGGCAGGGTGCCATTTGCGGTGCCCGACAAAGTCCTGTGGCCGCAGCTGTGCGAGGCGCTCAACATGAAATTCAAGGCCGAGGTGCAGAGCAACCGGGGCCTGACCAAGGAGAACCTCGTGTTCCTGGCACAGAAGCTCTTCAACAGCAGCAGCAGCCACCTCGAGGACTACAGCGGCATGTCCGTGTCCTGGTCCCAGTTCAACAGGGTGAGGGACGCCGCCCACTGCCTGCCAGGGACCATCCCCCCTCTCCGACAACCAGGAGTGACGGGGGCTCGTACCCCAAGGGGTGCGGGCAGCCTGGAGAGCCGAAGCAGCACAATGGAAGGAACCCGGAGCTGGGAGTCAGGGTCCCCGGGTTCTAGTCCTTAATGTGTTACCTGATTTGCCAGGCCCCTTCCCTCCTCTGTGCTGCGCTTTTTCCGTCTGTAAAACCAACGGGTTGGGCAGGAATGACTTTGGAGGTCTCATCCAGCTTGGACCGTCCTTTGCACCTCTGCCTCCCACCCCACGGGACTGTCCTGGACCTGTGTCTGCGAGGCAAGAGGCCAGTGTACTCTCTGGTTCCCTAGGATGCGAGCAGGGGCTGTGGCAGTTTGCTGGAGTGTGGGACAGATAGGATGAGGAACTGGGAGAAGGTCTGGGTGAGGACAAGAGGGCCCTGAGTGTTCGCTGAACCACCTGTGACGACGGGGTTTCCTGGGGGCCCTCAGGAGAACTTGCCGGGCTGGAACTACACCTTCTGGCAGTGGTTTGACGGGGTCATGGAGGTGCTGAAGAAACATCACAAGCCCCACTGGAATGACGGGTGAGGAATGGGGGCATGGGGGTTGGGAGGTCATGGGCTCAGGGGCGGCGGCCGCTGGCCCAGCAGTGACACGGTACGCTCGATGCTCCCAGGGCCATCCTAGGTTTTGTGAACAAGCAACAGGCCCACGACCTGCTCATCAACAAGCCCGACGGCACCTTCTTGTTGCGCTTTAGCGACTCAGAAATAGGAGGCATCACCATTGCCTGGAAGTTTGACTCTCGTGAGTTCCCTGGGTTGCCCACCCTCCAGCCTCAGGGGGCCTGTCTTCCATCTCCTTGTTCCCATTCTCCATCAGTCCTGCATCCTTAGAAGGTATCCGGTGGGAAAGATGGAAACTGAGCTTGGAGGGTGGGAAGAGTGTTGCTCAGGAGCACATTCCTTTTCTATCGTTTTCCACTCCGGAGAACCTAAACTCACGGGCCCCTTAGACTCCAGAACTGCCGGGTGAGTCCTCCTCTGCCCTGACCCAGGCTTGTTGGTATCTGCTCACCCGTGGTCATTTCCTTGGCCTATGCCGAGGAGCACGGGGTAGGGTTGCAGTGCCGGCTAGTAAAAGCCCCGATGTCTCTGCAAGCCTGCCCCCAAGCCCCACAGTTCTGGTCCTCCTCCTGAGGGTGGCGGGTTGTGGGAATGAGCTTGGCCTTTTTACAGCTGACCGTAACCTGTGGAATCTGAAGCCGTTCACCACGCGGGATTTCTCCATCCGGTCCCTGGCCGACCGGCTGGGGGACCTGAGCTATCTCATCTACGTGTTTCCCGACCGGCCCAAGGATGAGGTCTTCTCCAAGTACTATACTCCGGTGCTCGGTGCGTCCTGCCCGGATACTCCCGGGGCTAGGGAGTGGGGATGCCCCAAGCAGAGCCCAGGGGCCACTTCCCCTGTGGGTGTTGGTCTGTGGGATGGTGCAAGGCACGTGGAGAGGATTTCAGGGCTCACAATGAAAGAGGGAAAGCAAAACTTCTGAGCCAGCTTTCTTCCCTACAAAGCAAAATGCTGAGTGGATTCACTTCTGTGCCCTTGGAGGAGGAGGCTGCCGTGCTGGGGGAGGAGTCAGGATAATGCAAAGCCACGTGTAATGCACGACTCCCATCTTAGTCAATCGCCCCCACCACTCTCCACCCTCAAACCTGCCCTCGAGTTGAGTGTAGGAAGCAAAATGGACAGGTTTTTCCTCTTCAACCTGTCCCCAGTCCATTGGTTGGGTTGGTTCCTTGGTGTTGATTCTGTTTCCTTGGCAGGGACGGGGATGGGGAGAGAGAAAGCAAAAGGCCAGAAAGGGAAGCAGGAGAAGGGATGAGACCGAAGCCAGGGGCCTGGGTGGTGTTTATTGTCAGCAGGTGTTTATCGGGAGTCCGTGGGAAATCTCATCCCTGCTGAGGCCCCTTGGCAATGTGGGGGGGCAGGGGGTGGGGGGCGGTGCAGGCTGCATAGGTGGATTTCCACTCCCCTGGGGAGCTCCCAGAGACTTCGATTCTCATCACCGTTCCCCCCTCGGCAGCTAAAGCAGTGGACGGATACGTGAAGCCACAGATCAAGCAAGTGGTCCCAGAGTAAGTGTCCAGGCTCCAGCTCTGGTCTCCTGCTGCCTCTTTTCTCCTTCCCCACCCCACCCCTCTCCCCTCACCGCCACCCCTCCTGTGCCCTTCCCCCCACACCTGGCCCAGCCCTGGGGAGGGAACTGGGCTTGGTCACCAGGGGGCTGGTACCCAGGGTCCTCCTCCTGTAGCCAGAGCCCCAGGCTCAGCAGGCACTTTGTCCTTCCACACCTGAAAAAGACACGAAGATGCCCTAGAGCCCCTCCCCACTGAGACTGTGCCCTGCTTCCTCCCGCAGGTTTGTGAGCGCCTCTGCAGACTCTGCAGGGGGCAGCGCCACCTACATGGACCAGGCCCCCTCCCCAGCCGTGTGCCCCCAGGCTCATTATAACATGTACCCACAGAAGTAGGTTGTGTTCTCCTGCGGCTCCGTGGGGAGGAACTGGGCACTTGGCCTCAGGCTGGGCTCCCGGAGGGCTGGTGGGCAAGAAATCCAGAGCTCCTCTAGGTCTGAGACCACCAAGGCCAGGCTGGGCTCTGGCAGGCGCCCGGGTGCAGGGGGGGTGAGAACAGCCAATAGAAGGCGTAGAGCATTTTGAAACTACCTAGAGCAGGGTCCTTGCTCTGGTGCTGACTAGCTGTGTGACCTTGGGAAACTTATTGAGCCTCTCTGATGCTCAGTTTCCTCATCAGTAAAATGGAGGCAAGAATACCTACCACATGGGACTGGGGTCAGGATTAAGAGAGAGAGTGCAGGTAGAGCATTTAGCACAGCTGAAGCTGTCGGTAAGGGCTTGATACAGGGTAGCTATGGATGGAGTGGTAGTTCTTAGGGGTTGTGTGGAAACAGGGTATCAATTGCTCCTCTCTGGAGTTCCCAGCGAAGAGAATTAGTTCTCTTTCAAGTTGTGGGTGGCCTGCTACAGTGGGAAAACCACAGGCTTGGGAGTCACACAGACTGGAATTCCAATCCTGACTCCACCTGCCAACCAGGTGGCCCTGAACAAGCTTCCTAACATGGTCGAGCCTCCGTGTCCTCCTCTATAAAGTTGAGTAAATGCCTGCCTTACAGGTGGCTGTGAGGATTGGCGTAACGTGGTTGAAAGACCCAGGCCTTTACGGGTGCTCAGTGAATGGTGCCTGGGATTTCACAGGCAGAGCTCATTCACCCAGCCACCTCGTTTTACAGATCAGGACAGGGACAGGGGAAATGAATTCCCTGAGATTACTCCTTAAGGTTGTGAGCAATGAGACTAGAACTGGGATGTCTCCCCGCAACCCAGTGACTGACGTATTCGACTTGGGGTATAGGAGTCTAGCCAGAGTGGTCCTGCTCCCATGAGATTCTGGTCTGAATGGGGAGCAGGCTGGAAGCTGTCCCCCAGGAGCTTGGGGCCGTGACGCATGCCGGCTCCCTCTGACATCCCGCTCTCTCTGCCAGCCCTGACCCCGTCCTTGACCAGGATGGAGAATTCGACCTGGATGAGACCATGGATGTGGCCCGGCATGTGGAGGAACTCTTACGACGCCCGATGGACAGTCTGGACCCCCGCCTCTCCCCGCCTGCTGGTCTCTTCACCTCTGCCAGAGGCTCGCTCTCATGAATGTTTGAACCCTGCACTTCTCTTTGGAAACACACAGGGTTTATATTCATTGTGATTCTGTTTTTGTATCACTGTGCGTATTGATGCCTTTGCAGGCAGCACACGTCCACGTGCCTATGGGTACATGTTTGTGTACGGGGTGTGCCTGCCCCGCCTTTGCAGTCCTAGGTACATGGCTGCCTTTTTCTTCAGATGGAGGCATTCCAAGAGCCTGCTGGATCCGTCTCTCGTGGAAGAGACTGAGCTGCTTCTGTAGTTACATGTACGCCAGGCAGGCAAACCTATTCCTGCCAGAGACTTTGTCTGCTCAGTGGCTATTTGAATGGAGTTATTCAAGAAGGGAAAGGAGACAGGTAATGTCTCTAACCTCAAGTTTTACTCCCGAGTTAGAAGCTTCGCCTCCCAAGTGTGTGTGCATATAGGTGTGTGTGTCTGCTCCCGTACAGAGCAACGCACATGTTGGTCTCTTGATTCTTCCCCTCAGGATGGAGGCTGGGGTTCAGTTTTGAGTGATATTTTATACTTTATCTAATGAATATGAACTCCAGGCTTTTTGTGAACTGAGAGCTCATCTAGGCCATCCATGGTCATGTCCATAACACGGCAGAAACGGGTCTTTTGCATTGGGTCTGTTGGAGCTGCTCTGAGGATGGTGTCTTGGCCTCTTGGCCCCCAGCCAGGGGGTTCCAGCTCCAAGTGTATAATACTGCAGCCCATATTCCTGCTCTTTTGCCCACCACGTCCCCTTCGCTCCGTCTGGCCCCAGCTTTCTTTCCTGGCCTCTCTGTCTGCAACCTTGCTCACTTATGAGGGAGGGAGGAAGGACTGGTCTAGGACTTGGTGGTGAAGAGGAGGCCCAGGACTTGCAGGGTTGCTCCTCTCCCCTCCTGGAAAAAACCTGCAGTAGCAGCAGTGGCTTGCTGCTTGCCTGTGGAGTCTGGAGGGAGGGATAAAAGCTGATGGCAGTCCACTCTGCTGGGAGGTGGAACCTGGAAGCGGCCTCATCACAGTTGCATAACTGGCTGTGGTCTGAGGAGGCTGGCCGCCCAACCTCACACGCTCCTCCCTCTGAAGCTGCCGCACACTGCCAGGAGCAGCTGACAGCACAAGGAGTCCTGGAAAGAGTCCCTGGTTGAAACATCTCTCAAGGAAGGTGGGGATGAAACGTGGGATTCTTTTGTACTTTGTACATAAGCTACACATTTGTGTAAACAGTGTTTTTGAATAAAATATTTTTTTTTTCATAAATTTGCTGGTATGGCTCCTGGGTCGTATGGACCACTGGAGTGGTTTTGTTCCTTTCTTCCTGCGGAGCTGGTGCTGTAATGTGTAGCCTGAAGCTGCCAGTCTGCTCCCTTTCCTGTGGTTTTAAGGGTGCCCCCTCCCCCATACTTTCAGTGCCTCTCGGAAGACTAAATAAAGAACTTGAGGTCTTGGGAAAAGATGGGGCAGGAATTACTGGGAGTGGGGGAGAACTTTGGTCCCTGCCTCTCCTTATCAGCTGCTGCTATGAGCAGTCTGGAAGGTGGCAGCTGAGGGCCAGTGCCCAGACCATTCTCAACACCCCGGCATCCCCTCCGTATGGAGGATGGGGGGACGCTGCAGGAGCCGCCCACCAGTCCCTCCTCCCCTGGCCTCTTCCTAGAGACCAGCAGGTGGCACCATCCCCCTGCCACAGCGTTTTCAAACGGTCGGCCTGAGATGGGAGGGAGGCTGGGGCGAGAGGAGGGCGGCCTCCGCATTTGGCCCCACTGGCACCGGGAATCCAGGGGTTGCCGCCGAGGGCCTGCGGGTGGGGGAGCAAGAGCCTATGACAAGGTTTCTTCGGGGCTCAGAGCAAGGGAAGAGGGGCTCGCAGCCCGCCCGGAGAGGCGCAGGGGCCCGGCGCGGGGCTGGCGGGGGCGGGCGGGCGGGAGGGCAGGCAGCCGCCGAGCCGGGGGCGCGCTAATCTGCAGCCGCATCTCTGCAGGGGGAGGCGGCGCGTATCTCCCGCACCCGCTCGTCTCCATGGTGCTCGGCGCAGGGGGAGGGGGAGCCAGGCGAGTGGGCGCCGCGGTCTGTGAATTATCACCGCCCGCGGCCCGTTAAGTGTTGACGATCGTCCCCACGGAGCGAACTGAAGAGAAAGTGATAATGGAGCCAACTGTGTCTGCCCCCCCACCCCCTTTAGGTAGCTTATCTGACCCCAGGCAGGACACCGCGGCTTGCGAAGGCCCCGGGAGGGCGGAGGACGCAGGGAGGCAGGAAGAGGGAGCCGGAAGAACTCCACTCTGCCGCCTTTGTGCGCGAGGAACAGGGACCCAGGCTCCCCCAGGTACCCATGAGCTGGACCTAAAATAAAATGGGGGGCACTTGGTGCCCCAGAGATGGGCTGTGTCAACTCGGGCGTGAGTGGCTAAGGCCCCCAGCCCCGGAACGGGGGCAACCACCCCCTCTCAAGACCCAGGCTCAGCCTGAGACCCCCTCAGAACTGAAGCAGGGGAAGAAGGACCCCCTCCCGCCCCACTTCAGCCAGAGAGGGCGCTGCCATGCTATCCGACGGTTGCTATATAACTTTTATTTCTGGAAGTTAAAGTAGATACAGCAATATACAAAAAACAAAAACAAAAAAACACAATAATATAAATTTTTACACTATTAAGTATACATTGGAATTTGAATGCAGTGGCCAGGACAGCATCTCACAAACCACCATGTGGGTAGGTCAGGCATCCATGGGCGTCCCTCGGCTGAGCAGGTGTCCAGCGGGCAGGTCTTGGAGGACTGGGTTTTTTAAGGGAGGGGCCAAAACAAGTCTCAGCTGCTCTCAGGCTCTTGCTATCATCAGGGTTAAAACCAGAAACACGCAACCTAAAAGCCACGGGTTTTACAATTTCTGCTCCAGCAAAGCCAGGATCCTCGCCCCAGGTCCCTGGAGTTAAGCTTATTACCATCTAGAGAGTGTTGCTGTGGGGGAGATATTCCGCACTACCTGTCGACCCCTGCTTGCCTTGGAGAGAAGGTCTTGCTCTCTTCCTTCAAAATCTGGTGAATTGGGGTGTAACGCACAGCATTCCCTAGAATCCCTGGTCAACTGAGACAAGGTGGTTGTGGGCCGCCCAATCTAGCTGAGCCTCTGGGTCTGAGGAGGCCCCATATCAGGGACCACCTCGCATGCTACTGTGTGTTCTGAGGGGCACAGTAAATGCGAGTTGTTCTGCCTCATCTCGGGGGCCCCCACGTGGAGGAGACAGGCACCAGTGCTGCAGGGAAGGCTGGGGTGTACACTCCCGCACACGAGGGACAGACCTCAAGCTTATCACTAAGCCTTTGCCCTTGGGTTAACCAAGTAAAGAAGTGATTACAGGTGCTGCAGGAAATCACCAAGAAACTGGGATAAGAACCATATTCCCTGAGCTCAACTAGACCCTTGACCGGGGCCCCGCAGTCTGACTCATGCTCAACCTGTAACTCTCTCCCTCTTATCCCAGGAGGTCCTGAGACCAGGATGCCTAAAGCAAACAGGACAAGGGACCCTTAGACGCTGGAAAGAGCCATGCCACAAAAGGGGCTCAGGTAGACTGGGGGAGAGGAAGAATCATCCCGTCCCTTATAAGGCACCCATGGAAACCACCCAGGCTTGGAAACAGGAGCAAAGTCCAAGGAGAAAGGGAGAACAGATTGTAAGTGCCCCTCTGCCCAGCCTCACCTACTAATAGGCCAACAAGATAAAAGGGGAAATAAAAACTTTGTTTATTTAAAAAAAAAAGCCTAAAACGGTTAGGGTCTCCTTCAACCTTCCTATTTCAAAACCAAAGGCCAAGCCACAACTTCAGATGACTTTTAAGGGCTGGATCTGAAGCTCATGTCAGGGTTTATATAAATTATCAGCCTGAAGAAAGCTAAAGCACCAAGGAGGAAATTAACCGTTTTCTTAAATATAGAAAAGGCTATGCCGATACAGTGTTTTTTGCCCTTTAAAAACCTTTTTTTTTTTTTTTTAAGTTTAAAAACAAACCTTGGGGCTTTGAAAGTCCTAACTTCTTCTATTTGGACATTAGCAAGGTTAAAAGTGCAGTGCCAGGAGGATGTAGCTAGAGGCAGCCTGTGGCATTAGCTTACAGAAATAGGCAGAGGGATGCCGCTGGCACCAGAGGCACTTGTCTGGCAACGACAACAACAAGCTGCTGAGAAAGGAGGGCAGGAGGGCAAAAAAAGACATTTCCTCTTTCTCCCTCTCGCCACCCCTTCCACATCCCCTGATCACAGTCTCAGCGCATTCTTATTTGCATTTAGATAAAAGCATATCACCCACATTCACTCATTTCTCTATTTTAAAAAGTGCCCAGATTGCCTAAGATAGCCGAAGTGAGAGATGAAAAAAAAATCTGGAACCACAGAGTCGGGAGTTGAGTTGATCTGGGCTTGGGCTGTTTAAGGGCTGGTGGAACACAGGTTGGTGCCTCCGTCATCTCTCTCTGCAGCTTCCGTCCTCGGCTCCTCACATGGGGGAGGTAGCGCACTCCGAGGTCAGCTCCATGTCGAAAGTGAGGGACTCTGGGGGGACACAGAGGGAGAGCCAGTTCAGTCCCGAGCCCTACAGCTGGCGGGGCCCGCACCCCTAACCTTTCAGGGGGCCAGTGGCTCAGGCCACGACTGCCCCTTGGTTGTCAAGATGGGGTCAGAGAATCCAGATTCTCTCTCCTCCCTTCTGGAAGGACTCAGCCTCCTTCCTATCTTAACTTATTCCCAACTCTTCATGTTTAAAGAGCTCTAAAGCTGCCCTGTTGAACACAGCAGCCTGGAGACACTTGAGATGTAGCTAATCCCAACTGAGATGGGCTGTGGCTGTAAAACACCCAGCAGGTTTCAAAGACTTAGTATGAAAGAAAACCTTATTCATTTTTTTCTTGGCTGCACCATGTGGCTTGTGGGATCTTAGTTCCCCGACCAGGGATCAAACCCATGCCCCCTGCAGTGGAAGCTTGGAGTCCTAACCACTGGACTGCCAGGGAAGTCCCACATTCATTTTTTTCTAACGTGCAGAAATGCCACTATTTTGGATTTATTAGGCTAAAGAATAAAGTTGTAAAATTAACCTCATCTGTTCCTTTTCACTGTTTTTCATGTGGCTACTAGAAAATTTACACTGGCACAGGGAATGCATTTCTATAGGAAAGTGCTGTTCGAGAACTCCTCCCCATCTGGGTGCCCCATGCTTGGTTCTGTACATGGGAGCATCACACCTAGGGGACTGACTTCCCTCACAGGGACAAAGTCCAGCAACCGGATACTCACCAAACTGCCCTCCTGCTGAGGGTTCAGCACCTTCACCATTATTTCCAAACTGCATCAATGAATCTAAAGTGCGGGGGGACATCGGCAGGTCAATGGTATTGCTGCAGGTCGTTCTGTAGGAAATGGGGAGCAGCAGGAGGGGAAAGGGCCGGGTTGACAAGACACAATGGAGGAAAAAAAAAAAAGAACAAAACACACACACACAAGCCATCAAACTCTGGTCTCCAACAGAAAAATAAAAGCTCAAGCTTTTTAAACACACGACGTCACTTTGAGTACTGAACATAGCTTGGAGGATTCCAACCCTTCACAAGAGAACTCTCACCCGGTGTCCTGTTCCCAGGGATAACTGAGGACATTAGAAATGGAGGCAAAATTGGGAAGGGAAGCCACTTACGGTGTCACACAGATGAACTTGGTCTTCAGGTACGGGGCAGCACCTGGGTAGAAGAAAACTCAGGCTTACTGGTTGTGACTCCACTCTGGGTACCAGGCAGGGGGAAGCTAGCTGCCTCCCCAGGACTGACTTGAAACTCACTCCATCTTTGACCAGAGATTGTCTGGAACCTCTGTCTCCCCTCAGGGCTGCTCTCCCTCACTGTATACTCCGATGTCCCAGCACTTGCAGCTGGACGCTCTGTTCTTTCCCTTCAAGCTTTCCTGAGACTTTTCAGCAGACCCTGGTCCCACCTGAGCTCAGACGAGCACCAGCCTGGTGTTCATTCTTCTCTGAGATCATGTAAAGAGTTTAACTGTCTGTATGTGGGACTGTGGATAGGATTCTGGCCTGGTCGTATCTCTTAGTTGAGTTCCCCACATGCAGGACAGAGCCCACACAGTCTGGGCACCACATGCTGCTCAGATACCCAAGTCACCAAGTCTTTTAAGAGAACATGGAAACTGCTAATGCAGTTCCAAAGCTGAGGGTGACACCTTCTGTTCCCATCAGCACTTATCTGCCTCTATTACATTTTTCGGTGAGGGTATGAGTAACTCCCCAGTTGGATAACTACGTCCCACAGAAGAGCCTCTCCATGGGGAGGATGGCTCTGGACTGGGAGATAGGAGGCCTGGGCCTCATTACATCTTCAACAGCTAAGAGATCCCGGCAAGGCCTTTTCTCTGTCGTGTATAAATAAGCGGGAGGTGGAAGAGGGAGGGGCCCATCTCCGTTGTTTATGATCCTTGTTCTATAGTTAGAAATGTGAAGATTGAAATAAATGAATTTTAAGTGCTAAAATGCTTACACCAAGAGGTCAAGGAGCCCTGGAGACACTGGCATGGAATTGGGGGGATCTGGGTGAACGAATCACTCAGGAGGCACAGGGCAGGGTGGGTGGGCTGAGAGAAGCACAGCTACGAAGCTTGGCGTTTACAGAGAAACTGAGGGATCAGAATGTACGATGACAATCTGAGAAAGGGCATTGCCATCTGAGTTTATTTTTGGCCAAGAAATAGATTAACTCAGTACAGAATCCAAAGATGCTATCAAGGCAGGGTTCTGGTGTCTTATGAGTCCATTTTGGCCCAGGCCTGAGGGGAGCTGACACCCCAGACAGAAAAGGGTTTAATTTCCCAAGTGATCAACACTGCTGAGAAAAACAGCCTGAGATGCCACAGTAGAAGCAAAGGAGAACTAAGCTGATTTATGGCTCCGTACAAGGTTGTAAATGTACTTTATCTAATTTGTAAGATAAGGAATTTGTCATTTCCACGGAGGAATGTCTCCCTCAAGCCATGAGGAAATAGTGTGTGAGCTTCTGAGTAAGGAGGAGGGAAGAGTCCTGGGAAGATAATCTACCTCCTAGAGATAATAAAACCTTCAGGATGGAAACAGAGAGGAAATGGTCAACTCTGGGGGACCCCACACGTAGCCCAGCCCACCAGCCCCCACAACCCCCCCCCCACCCCATCGCCAGGCTCACGCCCAGGCCCTCCGGACACACTCGCAGCCCCAGGAGGCAGACAAAGCACTCAAGTAATTATTTCCCTTCCCATGACTGGCATCTCGCCCCTGAGGAAACACTGAGGTCTCCAGGCAGGAAAGCCTTGCCTCCTGGTCACACGGGAGGCGTGACGGAAGGCGCAGCCTCAGACTGGGAACTTGGACCTTGAAAGCAAAATGAGTGAAGGGCCGGGGACTTGGACCTAAATGCCTCCTGCAGAAGGAACAGGGTACTGTGACAGGGGCTGATAAACAGATCTCCCAACCGAAGCACAACATGGGAGGAGAGATAAGGGGAGACAGGAAGTGAGAGTTACGCTCGCCTGGAGTGTGGCCGAGACTCACCCCCAGAACAAAGGAGAAAGGAAAGTCAATTGCCAATCAGCCCCAACTCCCTCTTCCAAGTCTCGTTCTTCTCATCCCAAGAAATCCCTCACAGGGAATTCTTATGAAAAAGTGGGAAGGAAGCTGGTGGGTTTGTGTTTGTGTGTGGGAGAGCTCTTTGGACAAAAACAGTTTTTTCCAAAGCAGGGAAGCCAACCACAAAGGACCACTTTAAACCACTGCTGGCTCTACAATTAAGAAAAGTTAAATAAAAACAAAGAATGGCAAATTATAGTCTCCTCATCAGGATCTGGACAGAGAACCCAGAGTTCAAACCCCAAACACTCATGGGAACAGACAGAGGGCTCTGCCCTCCACGCTGGTGGTGGCACTAGAGAAAGAGGGTCTAGTGTGAAAAAATGTATGTGTGATTTGCATAAGCACACGGGCTCTTGCACATTAAAGAAACATGGTATTTTCCATAGCTGCGCCTTCAAAGTACCAAGTCCACGCCTCTCCCACCAGCTACCGTCTTCCCCTTCAATCACCACTCTCACGCTCTTAACCCATGTTCCAGCGCTGCAAACACTCATTTCCTCCAAAAAGCCTTTCTTCATCCCACTTGGCGCTGCTCACATTGTTCCGTGATGGGGGAAAGGAAACACGCTAGACTGAAGTCTGGGTCACAAACCTTCCAGCATCTGCTTTGTAAGAAGCGCTGTGCTGGCTGGGCATCCTGTTTCTAGAGAATTCCGCCCTCGCTTTCTCTCCGCAGTGTTTTAGGTACGTCTGGGTGTGTGCGTGCTGTTTCCCCCTTGAGACTGCTGCTGCCTGTGGGGCAGAGCCTGGCGACCGATTCCTCTCCTCTCTCTAACCCCATCGGCCACCCCCAAAGGCACTCATTACAGAGTTCTTTCCCAGAAAGGGGGATAAAGATCACCAGCTTCTTCAGGCATTTACCTCATTTGTCCTCTCACTCTTCCCCAGAATTAAACGGCTGTCGTGGAAAATCAACAACTACCTGGGTCAGCTTCGGGATGCTCCTGGCTCTCTGGCCGACAGTACTTCCCGAACGCCTCCTCCTTTGGAATGTCGGGGTAGAGATAGACCAGCGGAGACACGAGGATATTGGTGGCGTCCATAATCTTATAGCCCATGATGATTTCAGCAAAGGACATGTTGTTCAGCTGCTGCTTGGTATATGGTTCCACCGACTGGATTTGGGTCTTACCTGTCACAGGAAATGGAAAGGGAAGACTTAGGTGATCTCGGAGAAAACTACCTGATTTATTTTCCCTCAAGGGGGAAAGCCTTATGCCAACCTAGCGCTCGAGACCCTGAATACCCTGCCCAGTCGCCTGGCACGGTAGAAATGTTCAGCTGGCTTCGGGAGGGGCTATCCACTAGGCCATAGGTAATACACGTGAATACTTACTTACAGAAGATGTATTAACAGGGTTGGAAAGAAAGGAAATGAAGAATAAAAGTTAAATGGCAAATTTCAAAAAAAATTGCAAATTTCTAGGCAAATATTAGCCCCTGGAGCAAGCAAAACAAAACTGGCAAACCAGTCCTCCAGCTGGAAGAATTTAGAGGAAAGAAGGCACCCAAATGTGCCTTGCACATCTGAGGCGGGGGATGCGAGGCCACCCCTGCCCACGAGGGGGCAGCAGGAGCCTGAAACTAGCGGTGGCCGCGACGCTGGCGGCAGCAGCGCTCACCACCAGAGGGGGTGGGGAAGAGCCAAGCTTACCGCTGATGTCCTTCTCCACCCAAGTGAAGGTGACGCCTCCTTCTTTGCTGCTTTCACTGAATCTCAGCAGGAAGGTGCCTGGGGGCTTGGTGCTCAAGATGGCCCGCTCCCTCTCCTTACTGATAAAGCCCATTATGTACCTGGAGGCAGAGAGTAGCAACAGCAAGGTTTGGGCTGAGGGTTCCCCAGCTACTGGCCTGCTGGGAGAGCGGGGGTTTGTCACACCTGTGCACTCTGCCAGACACAAGAGTTCCAACCTACCCTTCATTCCAAAGGGCCAGGATGTACTTTTTCACAAGGTCGATGATATTGTCCAGCCAGACCCAGAAGGAGAAGCCCTTGCCAGCCATGTTTTCCTAGAGAAAAGAATAACAGGAAAGCCAAGTCCACCACCACTCCAGGCTTTTCCTTCCTAGGGGTGAGGTACCACCAAAATCCTCAGGCCTATCTACCCTCGGGCAGGTCCTACTGGCCGCTGGACCAAGAGTCTAGGGCCTTCCGGCCCAGTGCCCTCCATGACATCCCTGCAGGTAAGCACCTCTCCCACTGCTCCTCCCATGAGGCAGCCACATGGAATTCGCACGGTTACTTACTTTGCAAAATTTAGCCCATGTGATCTGACACCCTGAATAGTTCACACCAGGTCCTGAAGGAAAATAAACAATAAAGTAGTATAATTTTCAGTTTTGAACCAAGATCTTATTTCTTCACACAGAACACACGCACAATTGCCCCATGATAGGCCCTGAAACCGTTGGTTTTCACGTATTTGAATGTTGCCACTGCTGCAGGCACACAGGTGCACCCGTCCCCCCACACCCATCCCCACTGCTGACACCCCCAGAGGTGTTGTTTCGCCCAGCAGAGGTGGTGGACGATGATAGCATCAAGTCCCCGCTGCCCTTTTTAGCCTTGTGTGGTGGTCCGGGGACCAGCAACACACACTAAGAAGCTGACAGCTGGAGTTACAAGGTCACACTTGGTGGCAGCATAGGATTAAGAATAGGTAGCACATAAAACATTCTACCAAGACCTTTTTTCTAGGGAAAAAATTACAAACAAGCCTACGATTTCTTGAAGAAATGGACAGGGATGCCAAGCCTTTAGCCCTAACACACACTTAAAATGTCTTCCTAAGGCTGGATAAAGGGGTATCCTGGAAGGAGGAGGGAGACAGCCACGAAGAGAAAAGAAATCTGCCGCCCACCTCATAAAAATGATCACCAGGATGCAAACCTCCTCTGCGCCCTGACTCCCCGACGTGCTGGAGCAAATGTGTTCTGGCCCCAGCACAGCACCTTGCTCAGTACATGCTCCTGAATCACAGCCCCACAGGCCAGATTCCTTTTTCGAGGAGGGTGATGGGAGAAGAGGTAAAGTGCTGACCTAAGAGTTTCTCCGCCAGCGTCGTCAACTGCTCGATGCTCAGCCCACGCTTGGTGGTGGAGGAGAACTGCCAGCTCAGCACCTCAGCCACTTGATCCCACGTCCCAATGGGGGGCTTGGTGAAGAAGTTCACGTTCTAGTGGAAGTGACACATTCACTCTTTTAGATGATGAGCTGCGCGAGGTACCACGACAGCCCCAAGGCCCCGAGAAGTCTCAGGAGAAGCCGGGGCCCTGACTCACCTTGGGGTTGTTGGTCAGCATGTTATACCACAGGATGGACGCCCAGGCGTTGGGCATCTGACAGATGTTGGAGATCACCACGACTGGCAAGGAGTGGGTCTGTGGAGGGAGCGGGGAATGAGCTGGGGAGGCAGAGGGCCCTCGCAGCTTCAAAAACCTCTTCACCCATATCTTGCAGGGTTCAGAATAAAAGGATAGGCCGCGGACCACACCTGCTGCCAACCCTCAGGGAGGAGTGGGGCCGAGTCAGCTCAACACCCAGAGCAGAAAGAATGTTGAACTCGGGAGCTGTTTGAACAGCACCAGGAACCTGTAAAGCTGACTTGCTCACGGTGGACTCACAGTCCACGGACTTCCCATTTATAACACCTGGAAGGCAGCCTCCACAGATGGAAGATGTATCTGCCCATTAAACAGAGAGGTCCCAGGGATCAAAGACTAGGGTTCCTGCTTTTTCTGCTGTATCTTTAAAGATCAAGAAAGTTGGAGAAAGAGCATGTAAATACCATGACTGTCTAGATCCTAAAAACACTGGTTGTTGAAAGACTGTTTTGCTCAAACTTTATAAAGTCAGCTATGATCAATTTCTAAATACAAGTTTGTATATCAAGTTTGCTGAAAGCTGGGTAGACATGATCTTCTAAGCACTCTCAGGTGGGATACTAAGGATTTTTTGGAGAAAGAGAAACAAAAGTAAATACAGTGCTTAGCAGAGTTGCCATTCCACCTTTTGGAGTAAAAACCCCAAGTAGAAGAAGTCTTGTTCTGAATCACCCCTGCAAGCAGCCCTACCCAGTTCTGCCGCAGAACTCACCTCTAGGTCAATCTTGAGGCCTTGGTGATACACCTCAGTCTCAAAGGTGATCAGGTGCAGCTCCTCGGTCACAATCAGGGAGGCCTACAAGAATGAGAAGGATGCTCGTCCTCAGAGAGGATGGTATTCAGTCCTGACGGCCACCACCACCACACCATCCAGAAGGGCAGTCCACCAGGTGGCCACAGACACAACTGGAGCACGTGGTCTCTTCAATACTACAACCCTCCAGTGCTCTGATCCTCCATCTGATCTCCTACTGGCTTTATTATGATACTACGCAGATCCGATCATTTATGTATAAAATGGCTAAGGCGCAAAGAATGACAAAACAGTGAACACCTGTGTACCCACCACCCGGTTTAAGGGAAAGACCATCACCACTGAGGTTCTCTGCACACCCTTCTGAACCCCATCCATCCCTGTGCCTCCTGCCTCAGAAGTAACTGCCATTTTGTCTTTTGAGTTTATCATTTCCTAGCTCTTCTTTATTTTATCACATTTATATCTCTAAACAATGTATGCACTGTTTAGTTTGCTGAGTTCCGTCTTATTACATACAGAATCACACCCTGTGTATTCTTTTGTGGCTTGCTTTTTACATCCATGTAGCTGTGTGCACCTGTGATTTATCCATTTTCACAACTGTATAGTATTCCACCACCTGACTATACCACTGATCACTCATCCACTCTAGTGCTGATGGCGTTTGGGTTGTATTTAGGGCTTACATTCAGGCTGCTGTGACATTCTGTACATGTCTGCTGGTACCTATGTGCAAAGATTTCTCTATTGTTAAATCCTGGGAGTGGCACTGCTGGTTTACAGGGTATGTTTGTTTTTATAATGCCCAACTGTTTTCCAAAGTGATTATAACAATTTATGCCCCCACCAGCAACATAGTGACATTATTTTGAATGAGAATTGCTGATGAATTATTAGAAATTCCAATTCATATTTAAAATGCTCTTTTTCTAATTACAAAAGAAATACAGGTTCAGTTTAAAATGCAAATATTACAGCGATAGCATAGAGTAGCTTTGGATAAGAACAGCAGCACAAATACATAAGTCCGTTTGGTAGATATTCCTCTAGAATTTTGTAATGCAGACACGAAGAGACAAAAGACAGGGCATTTTTTTTAAACAAATATACTAATATGCTGCTCATATTATTTTGAATCTTTTTTCTAAATAAATATGCCACATACATTTTCCCATATCACTGCATAGAGACTACCTCACTCTTTAACTGCTGTCAACTATTATAAATTCAATGTTTTTTTTTTTTTTCAAAAGGCTCGCTACATTCTAGAGAAGAGGCTAAGAATGGCTCAGGCGACAAATATCAGAAATAGAAAAAAGGATGTCATCATTTTATAAAAAGATTTTTAAAAGTTTTTGGTCACATTTACCTTTTTTCAAGTTTATTTATTTATTTTGTTTTTTTTTAATTTTTTTCTTTTTTGGCCACACCATGTGGCTTGCAGGATCTTAGTTCTCTGACCAGGGATCAAACCCAGGCCCATGGCAGTGAAAGCCCTGAGTCTTAACCCCTGGACCACCAGGGAATTCCCTTACGTCTATTCTTGACACTAAGAATCCAATCATCTGAATCAATGGGAGGCAGAGAAGAAATAAGGGGGATAAAGAACAAGAGGTCTTGCTCTTTTTCTTCCGGTGAAGTGTTTAACTCGGATTTGTTGAAAGCTTCTATCCCACCTCAGTGACCAAAAGAGGTCACCAAAAACTCAGCCAAGCCGTGTCAGCACACAGAAGTTGGAAGGGGAATTTGGAAAGCATCAGGCAAGGTGGAAGGCTTCTTTTCCACTAACAGGGTGTGGGCGAGGGACTTTCCACTCCTTAATGACGAGCGAACGCCCCGGACAATCAAGGAAATACTCCAAGCCAAAGAACTCCAAGGCATGTGTGACTTCTGATGTGTCACGCTGGTCTGTGGTGACTGCAGCTGAAACAGCAGGTACGTGTCTCTACTTCCAGGCAGTAAGAAGGCTCTTTTTCTCTCCAGCTCAAAGAAAACCCTCCCAGTTGCATTTCATCCCCAACAAAACTTACATCGCAATTGGCTCGGCCCCCGTTACCACATCTCTGCTCTCTCAGGGTCTGTAAGAAAAGCAAAGAGCATCCCCCGTCACGGGAGGCTCTCCCCAACCCCTCCCCCTGCCAGAGGCCCCGGGAGAAGGAAAATCAGGGCTTCTCCAGCGTACCAAGTGTTTGAACTCTGCGGAGAGGCTGCCGTTGTTGGACTCTTCCATGTTCATCACTTTCGTGTTTGTGCCCAGAATGTTAAATTTCCGGGATCTGAATCACAAGAGAAAAAAACAACCACATAAGTGACCGAGTGGCCAGGGGACAAAGTTACATTAAGTGAAAACAGAAGGAAGCCTCCAGGCTGAACTTACCCTCTGAGAGCCGCAACGTCCCCGGAGTCTCTGTTAAGAACACAAACCGGTATTAATAAAACAGGCCCCGAGTTTCTTCAAAAGTCTACTTTGAACACCTGTAATTTACTCTGATGGAAAAATTGCTGTTCTCCTGGGGATATCTGTAAATGACTCAGTTACGTGTTATATGTGAAATTAACAACCCTATACATGCTAAAGTAGTAGATACAGCTGGTTGCCTCCCCTCGTCCTAACAGAACCTTGACCCTGCCAAGTATCTTTCCCATCCCCACCTCCAGGGGATCCTGATCATTAAGCTCACCAGAACAGAACATGCCCATAGCACAGTGGTCCAAGGGTGAGGTCAGGACCTATACTGTCTCAATCAGACCGGGAAGGAATTCTCTCTCAGGCTGGACTTACATCCCATAGCTTCAGCTGAACGTGAGCAAGGAGGCATGCGGCCTTAACTACTACAAGCAACCATGCTACAACCCAGAAGGAACCCTAGAATGCCAGTGACACTTATGGTGGCAGAGAAGGAAGATGGAAGATTCTGGGTCCTTGATGACATCAACTGAGTCACTGATCTCACAGTCAGGAACTTGTTCTAACTTTGCACTTCCAGTTATACTGGTTGCAAATTTCCTTATTATTTAAGCCACATCGGGTTTTCTGCAAAGGTTTACTGTTACCTGCAACTCAGAGCATCCCATTGATGTAGTTGGAAATATTCTTCCCAACGTGTTTGCCTTTTAACTATGTTTTGAATATTTCATTTTTTATATAGTCACCATTTCTCAGTGCTTTCCTTTCTTTTTAAAATTATCTTAGTACTGTTTAAAAAAGTCCTCCATTGCTATCTACTTACTTATGCTTTTAGAATTAATAACAGCTACTATGGGACTTCCCTTGTTGTGCAATGGTTAAGAATTTGCCTGCCAATGCAGGGGACAAGGGTTTGATCCCTGGTCCAGGAAAATCCCACATGCCTCGGAGCAACTAAGCCCATGTGCCACAACTGCTGAGGCTGCGAGCTGCAACTACTTAAGCCTGCATGCTTAGAGCTCATGCTCCGCAACAAGAGAAGCCACTGCAATGAGAAGCCCGCACACCGCAACAAAGAGTAGCCCTGCTCACTACAACTAGAGAAAACCTGTGTGCAGCAACAAAGACCCAATGCAGCCTAAATAAATAAACAGCTACTATTTATTAAATAGTGCATTCTGTAGGAGTTTACAGACTAAAATGGATCAACTTTTAACCCATTCAAAAGGTATCTTTCCATATAGCACATTTTATTTTTATTTTTATTTTTGTTGGCCACGTGGCTTGTGGGACCTTAGTTCCCTGACCAGGGATGGAACTCAGGCCCTCAGCAGTGAAAGCTCAAGAGTCTTAACCACTGGACTGCCAGGGAATTCCCCATATATCACATTTTAGAACTTAAATAAGTACTCATCACCAGAAAATTTTCCCTCATGTCTAGCCTACGTTTACTTTTTTTTTTACGTTCTCTTTTTTGTATTACAGCTTTGATGTATACTTGACAAATAAAAAATAAACTGCATGTATAAAATGTACAATTTGATGAGGTTTGATATACGTACACTATACACACCTGTGACATCATCAGCCCAATCAAGATAATGAACCTATCCAGCATCCCCAAGTTTCCCCACACCCTATGTGACCCATTCCCCAATCCCACACTCCACCCACCCCTGGCCCCAGGCAACCAACAATCTGTTTTCAGTCATAACAGATTCACTTAAACTTCTAGTCTCTCATATAAATGAAAACATAAAGTATGCACTCTTTTTTCTTGGTCTGGCTTCCCTCACTCAGAGTATTAATTTGGAGATTTATCCCTGTGTGGTGGGTATCAATAGTGCATTCCTTTTTTGTTGGTGAGTAATATTCTGCTGCGTGGATAAACCACTGTTTACCTGTTCACAGACACTCATCTATTAATGAAGATTCCTGTACAACCCTTTGTGTGGACATATGCTGTCATTTCTCTTGGGTAAATATCTAGGAGTGGAATGGTTAGGTTATAGGGTAGGTACATGTTTAACTTTCTAGGAAATTGCCAAATTGTTTTCCAAAAGTGGTTGCTATTTTACCACCATTATAGTATACATTTGCCTATGCTTTTAAGATACATCTAGAATTTATTCTGATGGATAGGGAAAAGTTTAACTTCTCACTCAAATCCCCTCAATACTAAGTTGCCCCAACATGACTTACCGAATAATCCATCCTTTCCTCACTGATTTAAGATATTGATTAAAACATATATTAATTCCTTATACAAACCTGAAGTCTACTTTTGGACTTTAGATTTTGCTTCAATGATCAGTTTATTCCTGCCCTGGTAACACACTCATTTAGCAACTGAAACTTTGTACATTTTAATATCTGGCAAGGCAGCTTCCCATACCACCCCTCATAATTTTTGTTAAAAAAAATTCTTTTGGAAAGTAGAATGGTGGCTGCCAGGGGCTCAAGGAAGAGGGAAATGGGGATTTGTTGTTCAGTGGATATAGAGTTTCAGTTTTGCAAGACGAAGAGGTTCTGGAGATCTATTGCACAACAACGTGCATATACTCAATACTGCGGAACTGCACGCTTACAAACGGTTAAGATGTCAACTATACATCAATAAAAAAAAGAAAAAGAAAAGAAACCAACAAGAAAAAATATGAGGTAAATTTGAACAGTTACTGACTATTTGATGATATTAAAGAAGTATCTGGGGCAAGATTTACAATTGCTAAGATAGTAAATGTTATGTTTATCACAATTAAAAATAAATAAATCCTTTTTCAAAACTATCTCTGCTTTTTTTTTCATCTAAAATATAACTTGAAAAGCAAGTCAAGAGTTTTTAAAATTCCTACTCACATTTTGGTTGGTTCTATAGTAACTGGGAAGAATCAACATCTTTACAATAAAATTAAAAGTCTGCAATCCAGGAATATGCCTTATCGCCTCACTTTTAAAAAGTCACTTCCTCACTAAAATTTCAGTGTTCTTCAAGAAGGTCTTAGCTATTTCTGTTAAGTTTATCACCATATATTTTGTATTTTTGTTGCTTATTGTGACATCATTTTTCTACTAGTTTCTAACTGGTTGATGCTAATTTATGTGTAAAGTTATTAACTTTTTGCTTACTTATTTATTAAACCTACCACCTTCCTCAAGTCCCTGATTTCATTAGTAACTATTTAAGCTGTACAGTTTGCCTTTTTTAAGAAAATAAATTTATTTATTTATTTATTTACTTATTTATTTATTGGCTGCATTGGGTCTTTGTTGCTGCACTCGGGCTTTCTCTAGTTGTGGTGAGTGGGGGCTACTCTTCGCCGCTTCGGGCTTCTCACTGCGGTGGCTTCTCTTGTTGTGGCTCATGGGCTCTAGGCGGGTGGGCCTCAGTAGTTGTGGCATGTGGGCTTCATTGCTCCACGGCATGTGGGATCTTCCCGGGCCAGGGACAGAACTGTGTCCCCTGAATTAGCAGGCGGATTCTTCACCACTGAGCCACCAGGGAAGTCCCCAGGTAAATAATTATATCACATACATTTTCTCTTTCCTAATCTCTTCAGAGGGTAAGTGCATTTCAATTTTTTAAAGGTACTGTCAAATTTTGAAGAGGATTCCATTACGTGGTAAAGTGTGGAAGAACAACAATCAATTTTCCCTTACAGTCTCAGTTTGATATAATATGCATAAATTACATTTAGAAGTAAAAAAAATGAACAATGAAAAAGAGGGACTTGAGGTCACAAGAGCAATCGCAACTCAGATCTGTACCCCCAGCTCTGTGGTTTCGTTCAGGCACGTAAAGGACAACGCACAGTAAGGCTTTTGCAAACTTTTTAAAAAAACGAAGATCTCTCAATGAAGATAAAGCCTCTAAGTTCACATGATGTCTGTCAAAGTTCTCATTTCTGTTCCTCGTTTGAAAAAAAGAGCTCAGATAAGGAGTACTTACTTGTCAATGCACACTTTAATTTTAAGCTGATAATTTAGCTCAGGGAATTTGACCAGCAATCTATTTCAAAAAAAAGGGAAAAAAAAGTTTCAGAGCAAAGAAAAAAAATCCAGTTTTAAAAAAAGAAGTCAGCAGGCTCCCCTGGCAACCTCTAGTTGAATAAATATAAAACTCATAATTCTTCAATTCTAAAGAGGTAAGTCATAATCCCAAATTCCTCTTCCTGCCAGTACTGTCTTTCATCTTAAGTCAAGCATCACCCCTTCAGGCCAAAAAAGGACTGAAAAAAAAGCCTAAGAAGTAAGAACTTGGACAAAGTTGTGAGAGATTCACCAAAGGATAAAGAAAGCCATTTCATGAAAAATATTACAGGAATATATGCTCTGCAGCTGGTATTCATTCTATTAAATCTGAAACCCAACACCATACTACCTTGCTGAGGAGGGAAATTTCACTGCAGAAGGGCAAACCCCAGCTTACCTGTTCTGACTTGAATGTGAAAGTAACGCTCCACCTGCAGGCCCCTCCCCCACCTCCCCTGTGGCCTCTGAGCTTCTATTATCACTAAGCTTTACTCTTTCCCTTTAAATCCTCAGGGAAAAGTAGACTCAAAAAACAGAAAATAACTCATATTACTCCGTCCCTTTTGCAGGGCAGGCGGAGATTCTATGGCTTAAGACTTTAGGCCTGGAATCTTAGGAATACAGTGGGTCTGAATCAAAGGAATATGCCCAGGTAACCTCAAAAAGATTACCATTCTTTAGCTTTTGACAGGAGAATCAAAGAGCAAATTGATATCATGCCAACACATTCCATACTCATCATAGTACTGCCTGCGATACCTGTAAAGAACAACCCTGGCCACCAACTCTGTTCTGGCCCTGAGAGTGTCCCTCGATACAATATCTGCCGGAAGTGGAGGTGCCATGGCCCACCTGACTTTAGTTGTAAATTGGACACCGGTCTTGATGACTAATGGCCGGTCAGGATGCATGGGCATGCAGGGCTGCCGCTCCACCACGAAGGCACTGGAACGAAAAGAGAAGGGCAGTGGTTCACACATGACACAGTGGGCCAGTCACTGTCCTGTTCCTCAGAAGTCAGCCAGCCTCTTGTTCAAGGACATATTGGGGTGGGCGCAGGTGGTGGGCGGGGGTGATGGGGGAAAGGGACAGGGATTCTAAGTTACCTTTTCATTAAGTTTCTAAACAGCTCCACAATTCTCTCCTCCAGCATTGGCCGGTGCTGCACAATGGGGTCCCCTTTGTAGCTAACTTTCTGCTGCAACTCCTCCAGCTTCTTAATTTGTTGGCGGGTCTGAAGTTGAGATTCTGCTAATGAGGTTATCCTGTCAATAAAATAAGGAAGTTACTAGTTACCAATTACCCAAGTGGGTGTACACAGGTGAGCTGGAGGAACGGAAGGGAATACCACAGGAATAAACACCTCTACGTAGTCCCCTGACATAAGAAAGGGGCATTTTTTTCATTGTGGGAAAGTAAAATTGACCATTACTAAATGTACAGTTCGGCAACATTAGATTAGAAAAGGGACACTTATTTTGCCTTTTTTGTTTTTTGTCTTTTTGGCTGTGTTGCGTGGCTTGCAGGATCTAAGTTCCCTGACCAGGGATGGAACCTGGCCCCTGGCAGTGAAAGCACTGCTGGACCACCAGGGAATTCCCTATTTTGCCTTTTTAAAATAGTGACTTCCTAAAATTTTACATATCAAAGAGGAAGGCAGGCGTAGAGGAAGAAGTGTTGAAACTTATGCCACTAAGAGGCATTAATGGGGTTACCACTGGAAACTAACAAACATTAGAACCCAGATATGGAGAACATGAAATATGGAATGTGGTGCTCACTTTGCTCAGCCTAACTTGTCTTTGTACCAAAATGTGAGGCCTGGGGAAGCGCAGGATATCAGACGGCCCAAGGAGACAAGTCTGCGTAAACTCGGCCAGGTCCCTGCACTCTCGTGGGCCTTGGCGTCCCCTTCCCTGTGAGGCAGGGGTTGAACTGCATGATCCCCAAGAGCCCTTTCAACCTCACCTTCCACGGATCAAAGCATGTGACATTACGTTTCAAAATACTGATAGCATGCATATAGAAAAAGCAGACAGGGAAGCAAAGGCTGGTTAAGTCTGCCCCCAAGAATGGAGAACACCAGTGTCTCTCTTTGATGGTCCCTGCTAGTTTAGTAAAGACCCCAAAGACACAAAGTGGAAGGCAAGGGGCGGGGGAGGACAGCACCAGGACTTCCGAGCTTGCTGACTCTCTTCTGGCACCTACATTCTCGCATTCCCAGAACTTAAGCTTTTCGGTTCCCTGATCAGAAAGTATTTAGAACTGCTTTCAGCAAATTAGCAAAGCTCAGGGTTAGTGAGGATATGAACAAACAGGTATCCCATGTAGAGTCGTCCTAAATTTCCAGTTTCATGCTCTATGTATCTGGCTTCCCTTTCATGTCAAGTTTCTCCCAGTTTAAGCTGGTGCAACATATTCAGTATTGGGCCTTGCACATCAAGGGTGCTTCATCAAGATTTTCTGAGTGAATCAAAGTAAACGAGTGGATTATAGCGACTTCCCTGGTGGTGCAGTGGTTAAGAATTGGCCTGCCAATGTAGGGGACATGGGTTTGAACCCTAGTCCGGGAAAATCCCACATGCCGCGGAACAACTAAGCCCACGAGCCACAACTACTGAAGTCTACGTGCCTAGAGCCCGTGCTCTGCAACAAGAGAAGCCACCACACTGAGAAGCCCGTGCAGAGTAGCCCCCGCGCAGCAACAAAGACCCAGTGCAGCCAAATAAATAAATAAATAAATAAATAAATAAATAAATTTTTTAAAGTAGACAAAAAAAGAGTGGATTGTAGGAGAGCATATAAAGAATGCTCCTACTAATGTGAAATGTATAGATTTCTATCTTTACATGTACATATATGATAACAGATGTCTAGAGTGACGGTCACCAAAATTTTAACTGTAAGTACTTCTGCATGATTTGATTTTAAGTCTTTTCTTTATTAATTTTCAAAAGTATTTGAACTTCTTCCCTCATAATGAGAACATGTCATTTGAGAGTATTAGAATTACTAAAATTTAAAATCTAGTCTACGTGTTAAATACAGTTAAACCAAAAGCTTTACTTAAATTAGTAAAATATATTTAAAATAGAGCAATATAAATACATTTTTATTAAAAAAAAATTGTCCAAAGAAAGTAAAAGCTTTAACCCTTAGACTAAATTTGAGTATGTTAAAGTCCCCACCTCTAAAATATAGTAGCAACTCTTTGGGCCTGCAGCTCTGACTGTAATTTAGCACAGCTTTCTAGAAAGAAAGGAACAACTTCTCTTTTCTGTTTTACCAATTTTCTAGCCGATCTAGGCAGATGTTGGGAGGGCCTCCAATGCAAGCAATCTGTTGCCGCCTCTTCCAGTCGGCCAGCTCTTCGTCCGTGAGAGTTTTCTGTACGTACTCCATCGCTGACAAAAGTCCTGCCAACTCGCTCACGATGCTCTGGTTGGAAAGCACAAAGTCAGAAAACACTTCCTCAGACATCTCTAACCACAGTCCTTAGTCAATTCCAGAGAAGGAACTCATTAGAAAACAGGCAAGTTCTTCCCCGAGATGCCCAAATCCCACAGGCGAGTGAGCCAGGCATGGGGAGGTGTCCACTGGTCTTACTCGGCGCATCTGGTCCAGCGCAGTCAGCATCTGTTCCAGCTGCTGCATCTTCTGCCTGGTCACCGACTGGTTGTTTCCATTCAGATCTTGCATATCTGAGAAGGAAGGAGAAACTCCTTGAGCCTCAACAACTAGGCTCCCTTAAGCACCGGCAGCCCCTGAGCGCCCCCTCCCCCAAGTCTGAACACAGAGTCAAGACAAGCAAGTCCTGAGACTCAAGTAACACAAACTCACTTTCTACAGGAGATTTTAACGTCTCTAATATTCACTTGCCTCCTTGACTCTTGAGGGTTTTGTAGTTGAAATCAAAGTCATCCTGGAGATTCTCTACCACTTTCATTTTCTGTTCTAGATCCTGTTTAAAACAAACCAAAACAGAAGTAAAAAGGATTTCCCTGGGAAGAGGGAAAAGGAAGTTTCTGAACAGGATTAAAATAAAGCCAAAACCTCACAAAAGATACACGCAGGACCCCACAGGCAACTTCCCCAAGAAAAGGTTTCCCGCCCAAGACGTGCTTCACCTGGACACGCTTCCGGACATCCTGTAGGTGCTGCTCCAGCATCTGCTGCTTCTCCGTCACCACAGCGGCTGTGGGGTGGTTGGCCTGGCCCCCTTGCTGCCAAAAAAGGGAGCCAATCACATGTGAATGCCGGAAATATGGGGAGAAAAATATCTCTGTCTAGCCTCCATCCCACCCCACCACCCTTCCTGCTTGGCCTGAGCTGCTGCTGCCATTGTGAGGGGAAGGGCGTTTACACGGCGCCTGGTGCTCTCCAGGTGCTGTCAGTACAGTGCCAAGAAAGCACTCATGGTTTTACCTGTGTCCTTGGCTTTTTACTTCTAGGTCATACTATAAGCCTACTCTATGTATTGTTCTAGGAGACCACATGTTCAGCTAAGATATGGTCCCTACCTCCAAAAAATTCATTCTAGGTAAGTATATATATTAAAAAATTCAGAGCAACTTATGACAGTAGGTGCTGGATGTTTATTCTTTTTTTTTAATTTTAATTTTAATTAATTAAATAATTGATTTTTTTTGGCTGTGCTGCATGGCACGTGGGATCTTAGTTCTCTGACCAGGGATCAAACCCATGCCCCCTATGGTGGAAGTGCAGAGTCTTAACCACTGGATCGCCAGGGAAGTCCCACTGGACACCTATTTAAACGCATGGGGGTGTCCAATACATTTCTGTGGGATAATAAAAAACCATTCTGTCCTGGGGTGAAATTCCCTATCAAGAGGTATTATCTTAAGGGAGAAGGGGAGGAGGCTGGTGCCTTGAAAAGGTCAGATAGCACATGAAACTTACAAATAAGTTTTGTCAGAGTAATACGACATCTTCAGACAAAAAAGACCATGTAAAACCTGCAATGACCAAGTCAGCATGGTACTGGCATAGGATGGAGATATGGAACAGAACTGAGAGTCCAAGAAAGACATCATATCCTCAGTTTCCCAAACTAGCAACTCTCAGTTGTCTCTGATTTCACACTGAACCGCCAAATCTTCCTGGCTCTAGATTCCGTAATCTCTCCAATCGATCTCTAGCGCCACTGGCTCAGTTCAAGCCCCAACTGTTGATCCCTTTGCCTCTAATCTCTCTCACTTCCAATCTGCTCTCTACACTGCTACCAGAAGTCTCCAAAATGGATCTAAACGTACCAGCTTTACAGGGAAACATTTTCTCCTTTTCCAATGGACCCTGTCCAAGCCAACAGAATACAAACTTCCCTTAGAAGTTCTGGGAAGGCAGGGACTTCCCTGGTGGCGCAGTGGTTGAGAATCTGCCTGCCAGTGCAGGGGACACGGGTTTGATCCCTGGTCCAGAAAGAACCCACATGTAGCGGAGCAACTAAGCCTGTGGGCCACAACTACTGAGCCTGTACCCTAGAGCCTGCTCTGCAACAAGAGAAGCCACCGCAATGAGAAGCCCATGCACTGCAACGAAGAGTAGCCCCCACTTGCCATAACTAGAAAAAGCCCATGTGCAGCAATGAAGACCCAACACAGCCCCCCAAAATTAATAACTAGAGAAAAGAAAGAAAAAAAAAAGAAGTTCCCTTACTTACTCTCTTCACAGGGGGAGTGACTCATTGGATTAGTGAGGTTGGGAGAAAGACTGCACACATAGAGATCATCGAAGGGCCCAGCACTTAAGGTGGTGCCTCTCTCCTCCCACTCCTGCCTTCCCAGGGCACGCCTAGGGCAGGAGCGAGGGCCTGGTTTCTAGAAGCAGTTCTAGAGGCCTATGTTCAGTGGGCATCAGTGTGTGGTCTTTGAAGCTCCATAAGGATGGTTGGGGCAGTGCTGCCCTGCTAACCCAGTCTCTCACCCCAAGACCTGACCCAGGGGGCAGGCATCTAAACAACAAGGACCTATTGTATAGCCCAGGGAACTATGGTCAATATCTTATAATAACCTATAATGGAAGCGTCTGACAAGAAAAAAATATATACTGTATATGTATATATATCTGAATCACTTTGCTGTACACCTGAAACATTGTAAATCAACTATACTGCAATATAAATAAATAAACAGATAGGTAGATAGGTAGGTAGGTAGAGAGATAAAATGAGGCCCCCATGTCACCCACCCAAGTCATGTATTCGGTCTCGTTTACCAACAATATAGCTGATATTTTAATCTGTATTCCACTCCCATGTCTGTTTATAAATTGGCACTGCACTTAGAGGGGAATGTACATGTGATCAGTGATCACCCACAGAAATCTGCCCCTGATACCTTAGTAAAATCTATTGGCTCCCCACTGCTTCCAGGTATAAACATCTCAGCCCAGCACAGACAGATGTTTCACACAACCCAACAACAACTTAAACCTTCCCTCCCTGTGCTTCAGTCACCGCAAACTACCCACCCTTCCCCTGCACCCTGTCGATTCAGGTTGGCACACCTGAACTCATTCACCTTCAAACTCAGTGCAAATGTTTGCTCCCCTGTGAAAATTTATTCAACGTCTCAAAGCAAAAGTACTCACATCCTCCTCTACGTTTTTCTCACTTGAAGTGTTTGTGCACTATTATCCAATTAGACTGAGAGCCCTGGGAGACAAGGGATCACACTCACTTGTCTTCCTGTTTCCTAATGCTTTACCCATAAAAGACCAGTGGGACTATGCCGGATGATGTAAACAGACAAAACGACAGTGAGGCCTGGGTTGGGTTGCTTTGTATCATGGGCTGGAAACTTTTTCTCTAAGGGCCTGGTGGTAAATATTTTTGGCTTTGACGGTCATACAGTCTCTGTCATAAATAGCCAGCCGTGCCCCTGTGGCATGAAAGCAACCAGAGACAGGGCATATGTGAATGTGTGTGGCTGTGTTCCAAAAACACTTCATTTACAAAAACACTCAGCAGGCTGGATTTGGGCCCTGGGCGTTGGTTGGCAGCCCAGATCAATACAACTGGGAATATCCTTGGGACGCTTACGGCTTTTCTAACTCTTATGGTAAAGCTGGTGCCTCTATCCAAACTGGCTTAAATTCATTACTTTTATCTTATGGGACAGGATGCAAACATAAAGGTTCTCCACAACAGCGAACTCTAGTGATGCACAGACAAGTGCCATTGGCTAACTTCCCTGACTCCAGAGTCTTGAATGGTGAGTGCTACCAGTTACCCCCTCACCCACATCCGAGCCTATCAGCTTTCTACTTACAGTTCTTCAGTGGGTCCCCATTTCCTGCAGACAGGGTGATGGTGATGGTGTTGATGATGATGACAGCAGCCACAGAAAACAGCTGACACTGGCCTCGCATTTATATTTATGTGTCAGGTGCTGTTCGACGCATCTTACACATATGAATTAATTTAATTCTATGAAGTTGGTACTAATATCCTTCCCAGTGGAGGAACAGAGACAGTAACCAGTTTGCCTGAGGTTACACAGCAAGTGGCAGCGCTATGGGGTTGAAACCGAGGCGGTCTGATCCCAAGGCCCTTGTGGTAAACTGCTCTTCCGAGGCCAAGTTGCCAGACTTGACTAACTAGAAAGGTTTTCGTGATGCGGCCCTTGACACCTTATCTTCCCTTACCCAGACAGATGCTGAACTCTCTACACTTCTCCCAATACACATGCCCCTCTGTTTCTGTCTGAACACGATCTTCCTTCTCTCTACACCGTGCTCTCCTTACCATCTGCCTGATGCCCATATAATAAGCCTTGAGTCTCGGTTCAAACACTACCTCTCTTTTCTCTATGATGCCATCCCCGACACTCTCAATTAGACTTAGATGTTCTTTCTTCTTTGTTCCTGCTACATTTTTGTCTTTAAAAAGAAAAAACTGTACACCCATGTTCACAGCAGCATGACTCATAAAAGCCAAAAGGTGGACACTGCCCAGGTGTCCATCAATAGATGAATGGATAAACAAAACGTGATACAGCCACACAATGAGTAGTACTCAGCCTTTGAAAGGAAGGAAATTCTGACACATGCTACACCATGGATAAACCTTAAGGACTTTATGCTAAGTGAAATAAGCCAGGCACAAAAAGACACACACTGTATGATTCCACTTACATGAGGTACCGAGAGTAGTCAAATTCATAGAGACAGAAAGTTAGAATGCTGTTGCCAGGGTCCAGGGGGAATGGGAGTTATATTTTAATAAGTATAGAATTTTAGTTTCGCAAAATGAAAAAAGTCCTGGAGATTGGTTGCACAACAATGTGAGAACTTAACACTACTGAACCGTATACTTCAAAATGGTTAAGATGCAGGAATTCCCTGGCGGTCCAGTGGTGGGACTCCATGCTTCCACTGCAGGGGGCATGGGTTTGATCCCTGGTCGGGGAAGTAAGATCCCACCCACAAGCCACACAGCCAAAAAAAAAAAAAAAAAAAAAAAAAAAATTTCATGCTATGTCTATTCTACCATAATTTTTTAAAAAGAAGCGGAAACCAAAAAAAGAAAAAAAAATCCCTGATTATAGGATATTAAAGAAAATACCTCAGGGAAACTAAAAAAGTATCCTGTAACCAACAACAGTAATGCTTCGGTATATATCCTTCTAGACATTTTATCATACATTTCAATAATATACGCATATCATACATTTTTCTTTCCTGTTACAAATGCAGTCTTTTCTTCCATTACACTGGCATGTAATGGAAGGCTATAATTGCTATTGTATAAGAGAACTACTGATTCTTAAAACATTTATCTTGAACACAATCACCTTTCCAAACTCTTGGTAGTTCCAATAGTTGTGTTTTGGTTTTTTTTAAGTTTGTCCTTTGCTTTCCAACATTTACATTCCCTTTTTCTGTTGTATTACACTGGCTGGATCCTTCAGAAAATTATCAAGAGCAGGATGCACCCTCAATCTTGTCACTTTTTAACGAGATTACTTTAGTGCTTCACCATCGTGCATCATGTTCCCTTTGGTTTGTGACAAATATTCTTTTTTTTATTAAGGAAGTTTCGTATTTTTATTTTTTATCTAGAATGGACACTAAATTTTGTCATCTAAAAAAATACAATTTTTCTTCTTTAACATACGAATTTAATGAATTACATTAATAGAATCCCTAATGTTAAGTCACTCTTGCATTCCTAGAATATAAACCATGCTTAGTACACTAAGCAGGATGCAAACATCCTAACCATTTTCTTTACTTACACTGTCTTTTTAGGTCTCGATGGTAGCATTATTCCAGCCTCAAAATAAGCTGGAAACATCTTCTTTTTTTCACTACACTTTCAAGAGTTTAAATGCTATTGGAACAATGTGTACCACAAAAGTTTGTTATAACTTTTAAACCATCTGGCCCCTTGGCTTTTTCGGTGCAATACAGAGTATAATTTTTTTCAAGTCTTTTTCAATATATTTTTATGATTATTGATCTAATTAAGTTTTTTCATCTTTTTTTGGTATATTTTAATAATTTGTATTTTACTGCATCATAAAGTTGTTTGATTTTCTATTTCTCCCAGACTACAACCTCCTCTAAAGCAGGGCGCTGTAACAACCAGCACATAGTAAGATACACATACATATACACACATAATAGATTAGAGGATCTAGAAAGATAAGTATGACTATCATATATCAACGTGCTCCCCCAGTGGGCCTGTTGGTGTCACATAATCTCTATTCCCTAAGCTAACTGTATCTTGAGCTCTAGTGAGGTTATTATCAAACTTAACCACAAAGAGAAATGCACATGAACCTGAATCGCTCATTCCCAAACCATCCCCAAGGCGGCTCCCAAGAATAGTGCACTGTCATATCCTCCTGGTGCAAATGTGAACTGTTACAGCCTTTGGGGAAAGCAATCCAGAACTATCTATAAAAAATGTATATATATTTTACACACACACACACCGCCCTTGATCTAACAATTCCATGCCTGGAAATCTACTGTAGAGAAGTAAAAGCAGGAATATATAAAGATATACAGGGAGGTATTATACTAGTATTTATAGTGGAGGAAAAAAAAACCTCAGAATGAAGTGAATGTCTATCAAAGGGGTAATAATTGAATAAATTACAGCAAATCCATACCACAGAATATCATGCAGCAAATAAAGTGAGTTAGCTTTATACTACTTGACTTAGAAGGATGTAGTACATAGTATAATTAAACGAGAAAAGTAAGATGTAGAGAAGTAACAGTTTAAATATAACGTGTGCGTGTGTTTTCTACAGTTTATAGGATCCTGGGGAAAGGTCTGAAAGGATGTATTCCAGACGATTATGTTGGACTCCTGGGAAGAGATGATGAAGACAGGAGTGACATTTCAGATCTTCTTTTTTTTAAACTATCTTCCTTGTAATTTTCTGCAATGTCTTAAAGTTTTTCTCAAAAAGGAGAATGCATTTTATATGCAGGGGAAAAGAAGTTATTTCCATTGTATAAAACAAAAAAAACCCAAGGGACTTCCCTGGTGGTCCAGTGGTTAAAACTCCGTGCTGCCAATGCAAGGGACGCGGGTTGAATCCCTGGTCGGGGAACTAAGATCCCTCATGCTGTGTGTGCATGTGCCGCATGGCCAAAAAACCTCCCAAAGCTAAACAACAACGATGACGACAAACAAACAAAAACCAAAAAACCCCAAACACCCACTTTTCCCCGTAAGTCAATCCATAGCCTAAAGACCCTAGAAGAACAAGCACATCTTTGTACACACGAAAGAAGCACATTTCAACAGCGCTTTGTTTCTTCCCAGGCCTCACCTGGGCTGCAGTGGCTGCAGTCTGGAGGAGGCGGGACTCTTCCCACAAGCATCGGGCCACAATTCGGGCAATCTCCATTGGCTTCTCAAGATATCTGCTCTGTAAGTAGGAGAGAAAGAGAATGAAAAGCGGCAGTAGACTCGGGAGATGTGGACCAAACTTTGCTAACTTAAAGCTAACTTCCTCATAAATTAGGGAAAGCATGACATTTACTACAGGAAACAAAAGAGCAAAAGGCCTCAGAGCCTGGCTGCAATTAGTGGGAGGTGAAGGGAAGAAGAGAAGAAGAAAGGCAGTCATGACGAGCTGTACTTTGGTGAGAGAAGGCTTCGTAGTCTGTCTTTTGGACAGTGTGTTATCCTGGTCTTACAGGGAGGCGACCAAGTTTACCAAGGAGTATCCAATTACCGTCAAACCATTAACAGTGAAAAGTAACAGTCATCTTCCTAGTCATCTGACCTCATTACAATCATGTTATTAACTTGCTAACATAATATGATTAACGTTACGATGACATTATTATTTCAATGAACCCAAGAAGTGAATTTCAGGCAATGATACTCAAAGGGCTAGTTACTTCTCCTTGGATTTAAAGTACAAGATAGGTTCTCATTATTTAGCCAAATGAGAAAAGAAACACTTGCAGGAAAGAAAGCTAAAACCCTCCTCTGCGGGTTCAGTTTCTCATCACACCTGAAGGAACTGCTTGATTCTTCGCAGGTTGTGCTGATAGAGAACATTGGACTCTTGTAGGAAGCGGCTATACTGCTGGTCAATTTCACCCAAGAGATTATGAAACACCAAAGTTGCGTGTGACTCTTTGCTGGCCGCGTATGCCCTGGGAAAAGGAAGGAGGATAAAGAATGATTCTGAAACCTACACACACACACACATATACATACATACACACGCACGCACACACATAGAAATCACCGTCAAGAAGGAGGAAAAAAAACCAAGGCAAACCTGAAGCTTCAACCCACTCATCATTTTAGATGCACCCTGCTCAGCAACCATAAATGTCATCAGTTTTAAAATCATCAATTACTCCAGATACTCTTAGCCACTGTCATAGTTCTATATTTATCAAACACTTGAGAGAAGTGAACAGATATGCTATTTTGCTTTAAATTCTCAGTCAACTCTGTAGCCAGACTTTTAGAAGCAAATAAGCAATGCCAGGCTAGGATGGCCTATTTCCAACATCTCTGAATCACCTCCCTGATCCCTCACCAAATTCTGGGAAAACTAGCTCAGGGGCCTGAATTAAACCAAAATTAATATGTGGATCTGAATACATTAAAGTGCAGGAGATAGTTGTTGGGATTCTGTACCATTACCTCCTCTACGAATGAGTCTATTTCTCTGACTCTGTCTCTTTCTTTAATGAAAGGGGAATCAGAAGTGCGAACCCAAATTTTTACCCATGACAGAATTCTCATTCCAATAAACAATATCTGCAGCACATCCCTGAAGTGTCAGAACACACAGAGCATCTCAACAAGCAAATGAGATTAAAGTCAGGCTTCAAAACATCTACCACCAATCAGGCTGTTTCAATGTGCCAAAGGACAGCTGCCCTTCTAATGTAGACAGTGTTCTTACGAGACTAACATGACCTCCCTATCTTTTGATCTCTTTTGCCCCATCACTTGTACCCATATGCTTTTGGATGAAATAGTTAGCAAAGAACTAAGTTAGAGGAGATCATGTCTCTTGACCCAAACTAAAACCTAGCAATCGGGGGAGTTTTTCAGGAAGGGCTTACCAATCTTGACTCTCAATCCAAGGGGCCAGAAACTGCCGTAGCTCCATTGGGAAGCTGTCACTGTACAGCTGATGGAGCTGCTCCAAGTACCGTGTGTCCAGCTGCTGTAGCTGATTCCATTGGGCCATTCTGCTGGAATCAGGGGTCACAACTGCAAACCAAAGGTTCATATGGTCATTACAAGCCCCAATAAGGGGAAACAGTCTATCCAACACAGGCATCAGGTCTGTGATTAGGGATAAAAGGTGCTTTGGAAAGGATCTCTCATGTTTCTCCCAGTTTAGAACAATCCATATACACTCAAAACTCTACTTCTGGAACCACATCACAGCTTCTTTCTTCTAAACCAGGATGACGATGTGGGCATGATGCCATGTTCTAGAATCCATTCTCTCTCAGAGGTATGTGAGATTGAGAAATTACTTAACTTCCAGATTTCCATTTCCTCTTCCATCAAACAGAGATCATAATTCCCACCCCTTGGGGCAGCTGAGATAAGATTTCTTGAGCATCCAGCTCAGTACCTTGCACACAACAGATGCTCAACAGATGTGAGTTCCTTTCTTTTCACTCTACACTCCTTTTAGGTGGACTGAGAGGTATAAATACAGTAAACCTGAACTAAGACCAAAATGTGGGATGTGGGTACTCAGGGAGGACAGAGAGCCAAGACGACACATTCTGAGACTACAGGTTTAAACATATAAGCAAGGACCTGCCTGGGATTCTCCCATTCAAAAAAAAAAAAGTAATTTTGTTTTTAATATTTCTCAGTCTGGGATGAGAGAGAAGAGAAGCTAAAAACCAGACATTCAGATTGTCCCAGGTTCATGAACACCCCAGGGAAGTGCTCAGAAAGAAGAAGCCAAACCAGCTAACCACCTTGAGTCCTCTTTCTGAATAGCTTAAGTCATGGAAATAGCATTACAGACCAAGTAGTCTTAAGAAGCTGTAAAAAATAACTCTGAGTAGTAGCCAAAGACTAAGGTATGTATGGATCAAAGTAAACTGAGATGGTTCTCTGGGACAGTGAGGACACTTACTGAAAGAATACATACAAACACATACACTTCACTAGAAGGCTTGATTTATTTCTCGGAGAAGGCATGAAGAAGCATCTAATTACTGGTCCTTTCATAAAAAAGACTGGGCAAACTGGCGACAAAACTGACAGGTCTTGTGTTCTCAAAGCAGCAACCTAGATGGCCGCTAAGTTGTTCAGAATCTGGGGCCCTTACAGAATTCAAGGGGGCCATGCTGCTTTCTCCCTCCCTCTCTTGTGGGGACAGAAACAGCAGACCCCCTTGCTACTACAAAGAGGGCATCAATTGATCAAGCTCTCAAGCACAGGAGAGCAGGGGCAGTCCCCTCACAGCAGCCTTTACACTGAACAGTCAAAAATCTAAGGCAGCATTATCCAACAGAAATGTAATACAAGCCACTTATGTAATCTTAAATTTTCTAGGGGCCATATTTAAAAAGTAAAAAGAGGTAAAATTAACTTCAATTATACATTTTCTTTAACTCAATATATCCAAAATGCTATCATCTTAACATGTGATCATAAAAAAACTATTTTTTAAAAATATTTATTTATTTTGGCTGTGGCATGAGGGATCTTTTAGCTGCAGCATGCATGTGGGATCTAGCTCCCTGACCACGGGCCAAACCCAAGCCCCCTGCATTGGGAGCACGGAGTCCTACCCACTGGACCACCAGGGAAGTCCCATACAAAAACTATTAATGAGATACTTTACATTCTTCCTTTTGTACTAAGTGTTCTAACCGGTCTGTGCTTTACACTTACGCCACAGATCTAAGGTATTTCCCTCCTCAAGTACCAAGGGCTTAAGTTTCACTGGTGAAAAAATTCAGTAAAGCAAAGAGATAAGAATGTCAGAATGAGGTATTTGTCCCAATCAGGCCGATATGTTTCCATAAATAAACTAAATCTTCCAACAACATTAGAGGAGAATAAGTTAAGTCTCCTCGGTGCTTGGCATTTTTTTTTCTTTTTCTTTTTTGTGGCCACCCAGCACGGCATTTGGGATCTTAGTTCCTGACCAGCGATCAAACCCGGGCCTCCTGCAGTGGAAGCGCAGAGTCCTAATCACTGGACCGTCAGCGAAGTCCCGCTTGGGTGTTTTTTAAACAATGTCTTAGGCACCTCCCAAACCTTTTCAGCTACCACTCCTTTGCAGTCCCTCCCCTCATCTCACCCCCAAGACTGACCTGTCACCAGACCAATGCGATGCCACGTGGGCAGTGGCACATGTACACTAAACACAGGCTAATGAAAGCAGTAACTGAAGCGCATGCTGCATGCTACATGCTGCAGCATTGCAACCATGTCGAATTTTACCCTCAATAAGAAATCACAGGCCTTTAGGGCCAAGTCAAAGTCTGCCTCCTAAGCTAAAAGCATCAGGATCTGCCTTGTGTTTCTTAGATTTGCATAGAAATCTGTACAGTACGCCAATTTATGCAGATTCTACTGCACGTGAATGTATGAAACTCTATCCACACCTACATAATTTAATAGGATAGTCAGTAGCCACATGTGGTTACTGAGCACTCGAAATGTGGTGGTTCAAACTGAGATAGGCTGTAAGATACACCCTGGACTTTGAAGACTTAATACAAGAAAAAGTAGGACTTCCTAAGTGCGCAGTGGTAAAGAATCCACCTCCCAATGCAGGGGACATGGGTTTGAGCCCTGCTCTGGGAAGATTCCACATACCGCGGAGCAACTAAGCCCATGCGCCACAACTACTGAGCCTGTGCTCTAGAGCCCGTGAGCCACAACTATTGAAGCCCACATGCCTAGGGCCCGTGCTCCACAACAAGAGAAGCCACTACAATGAGGAGCCTGTGCACCGCAAGGAAGAGTAGCCCCCACTCGCAGCAACTAGAGAAAGCCCCTGTGCAGCAATGAAGACCCAACGCAGCCAATAAATAAATAAATAATAAATTAATTAATTAAAAAAAGTAAAAGATCTCATAATATGTAAGTGTTACTATTCTAGATATATTGGATTAAATAAAATACATTAAGATGAATTTCACCCATTTCTTTTTTTTAATTTTTTGTTTTTTATTTTTTACAATAAACTGCATATATTTAGAGTGTACGATTTGGTATCCCAATCTCCCAATTCATACCCCCCCAACCCTCCCCGCTTTCCCCACTTGGTGGCCATATGTTTGTTCTCTACATCCATGTCTCTATTTCTGCCTTGCAAACCAGTTTGATTTGTACCATTTTTCTATAGTCCACATATATGTGTTAATATACGATATTTGTTTTTCTCTTTCTGACTCACTTCACTCTGTCACCCATTTCTTTTTACTTCTTTTAATGTGGCCACTAGAAACTTTAACATTACATAAGTGACTTGTGTTCTATTATTACTGGAGACTACTGCTCTAGATTATGCAACCCAAAAGCTTTGGATCTCCTAATAAAGGATTTAAAGAGACAGATACCTACTTTTCTTAATAAACTCCAGTGTTACAAATCAATAAAAAAAATCGACAGATTATTTAATTGCTGATCTTGGATAGAAATGTAGAGCCATCACATTCTGCTCCCCGAAGTCCCAAATTAAAACTATAAAGCAGCATCCCACTCTATGCATTAACAATGGGGTCATGCATGAATATTTGCATTTTCAAACTAATATACCATTAAAAATTACAAGTTGTTGAAAAGTTGCCAATTCATTTCTAGTCCATTACTCAGAGGGGTTTTGTTGCTGTTGCTGTTTTGGTTTTAGTTGGTTTTAGTAAGTAGTACAGTCATCGGGCTATTTCTTAAACCAGAAACCAGCTAATAGTATTTTCCATAAAATTAAAGGATCAAAAATGACTGATGTTATGTTCTACTTCTCAGTCTAATCATTGTAGGTAATACTGTAAGAGCTATCCTATATTTAAAAAAAAATTCTAAATTAAAGTCAAAGAGCAAGTAGTATTTTCAAGGAGAACATGGGCAAAGAGTCAAACAGTGATTTCCTTACCAGCTGCTCAGCTACAAACCATATTTAACTAACAGGAGCCACGAGGCAATCAGACCAATTGCTCTTCCTAAGAACTGTAGATCCTTAAGAGATCACTAGCCAAACTGTCTAGAAAAACCATTGCCAACGAGCTTTGAGGTAACTGTCTTACTGGAAAAACAATTTTTTAAGGCCACTTTATTTCACAACCTCAATTCTGGTTTTTCAAATTGCAAGTTAATCTGAAGGACTCTGCTAAATTCTAACTAAAATATTTCTTATGTGTGGAATCATTCGAAGCCTAATTCTAAGCCTGACTTCATAACCGCTTTCACTGAACCCCAGAGCACAGAGAGCGATTTGCAGAACAATGTGAGTGCCCAGTACTATTCTGGGTACAGAGGAAAGAAGTCAAATCATTCCATTCAGTGACTGGTTTAGGGCAGTACACTCTCTCAATTCTCTCCTGGCGTTTACTCAGTTTAAGGGTCACAGATAAAGGAAAGGTAAGTTTGATCCTGTTTTCTACAACTGAAGAGAAAAGAGCAATAAAAATGAAACAGCAAGTCACCAAAGACTTTCTGGATTTTTCAAAACAGGAATTTCTCAACCCCTTGGGGATAACTTACCAACAACAAGTCATAAGGCAAACGACTGTTGTCTAATGGGGAACTTATTACTGTAAAGATCACTAAAAAGGTTCGTCCAAGTCACAGTTTTCAATTATATACATTTCAGTCTAAAGAAACCAAGGGATGTGTTGGGAACCACAAGCTGAGAGTACTCACAAAACACTTCATTACATCATTCCATAAAACGTCTTTTTAAATTAACACCTGTTCTTCACATCCACGCACCAGTGGATTTACGACAGGGATGAGTGTGTCAGGGCTGAAAGCAGGGAGAGGGCCGAAAACCAGGCATATACAATAATCCAGAACAGAAAGCCATCTAAAGATAGTTTCTGTTCCACCCTGCAGTGTGTCACAAGATTTCTCTTTGGTGTTAGCCATACTCTATATTAGAATTATCTCCATTTAAAATAGAACCCATTTATTCATACTTACATTTTATCTGTTGCCTACACTAAGCTCCTCTTTGCTATCAGAACAGGCCCAGTGACTAAGGCAACCAAAGTACAAAATAACATAGAGATGGTGCTAATTTCTATTGCAACCAGTCCTTTTAAGAAGACATTTTTAAAAGTAATAACGTCGGGGCTTCCCTGGTGGTCCAGTGGTTAAGAGTCCGTGCTTCCACTGCAGGGCGCACGGGTTCTCAGGGAACTAAGATCCCGCATGTCGCGTGGTGTGGCCAAAAAACCCAAAAAAAGCAATAATGATCACTGTGGAAAATTTAAAGAAATACAAGACCAGAAAACAAAAGATAAAATCATCCATGCTGTATCATCCCACTATCTAGAACTACAGGTGACATGTTGATATAATTCCTTTAAATCTATCTCGGGGAGGGGGGGGGGTATGTATTTTATTTCTTTCTGAAACTTAGGATCATAGTATTTTTACAGCTTTGTATTCTCTTTTAAATCTTATTTTATAGTAAACATGTTCTATACAAAGGGATTTTTCTTTAAAGTCCACAAAACAACTATTTGGTTTCTATTAGAGTTTTCAATATAATCCTGAAAATTCCATTAAAGGTCACAGAATTTATTTATAATTCTAAGCTCCAATTTTTTTGTTCTTGCCTTACCACCTTCCAAAAATAATATGAGGTAGCTGCAAACTCCTTAATTAGCGAGGAGAAAAAAATGAGAAAAACTAAAAAGGCAATTTATGTTAGACAAAACAATCTTCATGAAATTTTCACTGTTGGATTAAAGGTGCAATGAATGACAGAGAGTCCACATTTAAATGTCATAGCTTAACTATTTAACCACTGATAATTACCCTAGACATTAAGACTTTAGAATTTCAAATTTAAAAAGATAATTCGAAATAAGCACACTTCTAGAGTAAATATGTAATTTCATTGCTTATAAATCCAAATGGTTCCTTTGTAAAGTTTAAGACTGGGTGTTTGCCTTTACAATAAGAAGTCTTTACAGAGATCTAGTTTTGATTTCCTAAAATGACAAAATATTAACACTTGAGTGCCCAATCCTAACTAACCTCATCGTAATATTCAAATATATTCAATTACAAATAATAGGAGTGGCTTTAAAGTCAGAAACCAACACTTCCTTGCAAAAAATGGACATTGCGATATAAGAGAACTTGAATTATAGTTCCTTACTAATGTGGCAAAACTGAATACAAGAAAGAAGTATTAAATTACTGGGCAATAGAGATCTGAGAACTAAAAGAAAGAACAGTTTTAACGACCCTCGGGAGGACATTCAACCCCCCAAATTCTACTATCCTTCATTCTTCCTACTCACTTTAATTCTTGGAAAAGTTCAAGAATCTTGTGCTGAGCACATGGCTTTTTCCATTCCAAATCCTGGTATGTGTAAGGTCTTATCACTAGCACTACTTCTGTACAGTTATCTAATTTAAATCCAGAAACACAGAGAATAAAATGTATCAGGTTTATGACAGTTAAGTGTAAGAGGTGGAGACTACCAGGAACGCTGACAGCAAAAAGGAAGGAAAACCTAGTGCCTTGATCCATGAAGGACAATCAGGATGTTAAAAACAAAACCAAAAGCGCTACCCAAAATCTAGTGCTCACGCAGCTACCTCCAAGAAAGATTCTAAAAACTATGAATTGCCAAGGCCTCTTATTTCAAACCTAATAGTGTTATGGAATTAAAAAAACAAAACCAAAACCGGATGTATTCTCCACACTTCATTTGGAATAGGCACCGTATCTGATCACAAATATTTCAGATTAAAGGAACAAGAGCATAATAAGCACAATTTCCTCTAAACTGAAAGTAACACGACGAGACACGCTCTGTCAATTACTGAGTGCGAAGTTTATGGTTAGAGTTGCCTGAGAACAGGTCTGAGCTCCAGATAAAAACCACAAAACCGACCAAATTTGAGCATCACGTGCCCCCCCCCCCCAACTCTGTCACAAGTCCCTTCCCCCAACCAGACACGCTCCTCTGAAGCGGTGTGGTGCAAAGCCAAGGACCTTGAGACTTGCCATTGGGTGGGCCTGGGTGCTAGCCCTTCCTACCACGTATCAGCTGTTCCTCTGGGAGACATTACTTGACTACACGACAGGCTTCTCCTTTAGTAAAATGGGGAAGTATCCCTCTTTTGAAGGGTTATTATATAAGTTTAGAAAAAATAATGGATGCACAGCATCCCTCCTGTGTGTGCTGGGTACACCTCACTGCTCTGTTGTTCCTCCCCCTCACGGCACCCCTTTCATCAGCACTTCTTATGCTAAATCCATTTTCTCAATGCTCTGGGAAACACAGATTAATCCATCAGATTAGTCCTCTTACGTGATAAAGTCAGCTTTCCCTGCTACATAAAATACATGCATTTTAATGGGTTTTTGTAACATATCCTGATGGAGCAGTTAGTAATGCTGTGATTTGGTATAAGAGAATGAAGGGGAGAGAGGGATGGATGGTGCCCTGATCAAATATCTCCACCCATAGTTCACCTAAGGATAGCTCCAGGTCCTAAAAAGACTGAAGGTGAAAACACCAAGTGATATTCAAAGGAAAGAAAAAGATGAAAAATAAGAATCTTGGTCTAAGAGCAGTCCAAAGAATTAATGGTTATCGCTGATATTTATATAGCACTTGGTATGTGCCAGGCACTCTTTTAAGTACTTTAGTATATTTATTTACTCATTTCATCCTCACAACAACCCTATGAGATAGACACTATTTTCATACCCATTTTACAGAGGAGGAAAATGAGGCACAGAATTTTAAGCGATTCACCAAAGCTCAGACAGGCAGTAAGGCATGAAGCTGGAATCCTAACCCAAATAAGTCCGTTTTCAGAATTTCCGCTCTTAACCACTATGCTGCAGTGGGAGTTTTCATTGATTTTAAGTCAATCACAATGCCAAGCCAGTGTGATCTAATGATATTTTAACAGATATACACAGCATTTGAATGAAAGGATCTATTAGTCCAGCTGTAACCAGCCCACACCTAGTGATATTCTAGTTGTATCACAACTTAAACGGTGCACTAAAAAACAAACACTTCCAGGGAGGGGCAATCAGGGTGTGAGGAGTCCAAGAACTTGAACTTTTGCCCAGGAAGAAGACTTGGGGAACAGGAAGTGAGGTCAGGAGAGAAAAATATAAATTACGGAAGAGTGGATTTTCAAATAACTGGAGATCTGAAAGGATAAATCACTCCAGAATCTGGATTTGTTTTCCCACAACATCTATCCCCGGATTCTGCCCTCTGTATGCAGAGGTTCCCCACCCTGGCTACAGGTCAGAATTACAAGGGCAGATATTTTTTAAAAAATAAAAAATAAAATAGAGATGCCTGGGAACCAAACCAGACGCCAAATGGGAACTGCTGAGGGTGGGAACCAGCTTTGGACACTTAAGAGCCCCTCAGACGATGCTAAGGTGTGGCCAGATTGAGAACCTCGAACAAGAGCAGAGATCAGGTCTCACCCAGGATGCACATCCCAATCACCTGAGGGGCTCTGAGACGCAAGAGGCTGGTCCTTACTCCACATGTACTGAATAATCACCCCCATGCAGCTGTAACGAAGCAGAACCCTGTGGAGACTGCATAAGGAAACCATGGCACGAGATGAGGTTGGAGAAGGTTCTCGTGTAAGCCATAGGAAGAAACAGGAACTCTCGCCCAAGGGTAATGGGAGGTCTCAAGAGTTTTAAGCAGACAAGTGACAATTCTGTAAGCAGATAGGTTAGGGGGTCCCCGGAGAAAGAGAACCAGAAATAGCTTTCTTAACATAAGAGAAGCCATCTTGGCCTAAGCCACTTGGTGATCTAAGCCTGGCTGCAATGCTTGCCCTTGAACAAGTCTCAGTAATTCATAATCTTAAGGGAACACAGAGAAAAGGCAGTCAAACAATAGTGCGGTGATTAAGTAGAGTCCTAGTTCCTCCTCAAGGAATATACATAATAATATATCTTTGAGTTAAGCAGGAACTAAGGCCCCCACCCAAGCGTAAGGATGGAGCAATGATGTTGACCCCCTGACTTCAATCAACTAAAGCTTGGACTCTGTCGACCTTTGCCCCAATTCTATGCTGAATTCTCCTCTGCTCAAGCCCCTTCATGCATATGCATGTACCCTTAGCTTAAAACTTCTCCAATTTTGCTGTTCAGAGAGACACTACTTTGGGAAAGATCCCTGGTGTTCTCCTTACTTGGACCTCAGCCATGTGACTCCGTAACATGCATTTGTAACCTCTATGCTGGACTGCCTGCCTGAGGACTGGAAGAGCCTGGGCTTTTGCTCACCAGTGTGTCCTCCCCTTCACCCCCCAGCATCCAGCAGGGTGCCCAGCTCATACTAAGTACTCAAAAAATACATATGGAGTGAATAAATCACTGGTATTGAATTACAGCTACACTGACTGAACCAGATTCTCCCTGGCAAGGACACTGCATCCAGTAAGAAGTATTCCGAGAAGCAGACCAACTCTTTCGGTTTTGCTGTTTGAAAAATTCAAGGATGACCTTTAGTGACCTTCCTTTCAATAAGAGGAAAATCACAGCAACTCTCCCAGTTCAAAAACATTCACCAACTTCTCACTGTCCCACCAAAAATCTTTACCCCTGGCTAAGGCTCCCAACCCCTCAGCCAACATTGGCCCCTCTAGCTCCTCTCTGCAGCCTCAAGCTGACTTTCAAAATGTCAAGTCAACTTATCTCCCTCTTGCCCTCACCTCCACCCCCCACAGACTTTGTTCCTTTCTCACAGATGCTCTTGCCTAAAACATTTTTCCCCTTGGTGGGATTATACATCCCTTTCTTGTCTCTGCTGGAGAGACATTCCCTAATCCTACCCATGGTCCAACCACTGCTTCAACTCTGAATGCCCACAGTACTTACATATGTGGCTGAATCTTATTCTTTTTTTGATTCCATCTCCTCCGTTTGACCCTTACATATCATTCTGATATCAGATTTAAGACATCAAATGAATATTTCCTTTATTGCTTTCTTTACTCACATTGGCACACACACATAAACACCACCTCTGCTGCAAAAGTTCCTACTGAACAGTCATTGATGGCTACAATACTGAAAAGCCTGGCAACTGCACCTAGGAAAACAAGATTAGCTCTACCCTGTATAACTGGTTACCTAGAATTTGGAGGTTTTTCTAGGGAGAAGCAAAGCATCCTTCCACTGAGCTGTGACTATTGAGGGAGTCACCGTCACAGGAATCACAGGTAAGCTGCCAACTTTTACAAACAAGAGTTTAGCCTTTGAGACACAACTGTTAGGTTGGGCAAGCAAACTATCCTGTCAGAACTTCTAGGCTCGGGACTTCCCTGGTGGCACAGTGGTTAGGAATCTGCCTGCCAATGCAGGCACACAGGGTTGATCGTTGGTCCAGGAAGATCCCACATGCCGAGGAGCAACTAAGCCCATGCACACGACTAATGAGCCCACGTGCTGCAACTACTGAAGCCCATGCACCTAGAGCCCATGCTCTGCAATAAGAGAAGCCACCATACTGAGAAGCCCGTGCACTGCAACAAAGATTAGCCCCACTTGCCACAACTAGAGAAAGTCTGTGCGCAGCAATGAAGACCCAATGCAGCCAAAAGAGAAAAACAAAAAACAAAAAAACCCAGGCTTGAAGGCACTGAAGGGAGAAGGAAAAGTTGCTTGGAAAAAAAAAAGCCTATAGGTACTGTAATCTTTGGCCAAAGCCCAAATAAAAGAGTCAAAAAGCATCCACTGATCTAGAATGCTATGTAAATTAGTAATATTCTCTTAAGACAGGCTACTGATATAAAGCAGAGAAAGGGAAGTTAAATTTCTCAATCTCAGTGTCACAGACCCACAATATAGTTGAACACTTATTGAAGAGAAGGAAGAACCTTTTCTTGAATCTATTCAGGCCACTTCCTGGTGAGAGATATTAAGGTGCTCCTGGTTACTTCACATGGAGCACCGTGTAACTGGGGCTTGACTCTATATCCGTGGATCCGGGGTTGGAACTCCTTCCTTCAAAGTAACTATGGTTTGGGGGCAGAACCCCAAAGGGCATTTGTGGTGGCTGTAAAACACGGCCCCAAATTCTCTGATATTCCTCCCTTTGAGAGAAGGGGTCTTTGTCCCCTGCCCTTGAATCCAGCTAAGCCCATGACTGCTCCAACCAAAAGATGTGTCGATATGCAACTCTAAAGGCCTGATTCTCAGAAGGCTCATTCTCCAGAACCCAACCAACATCCTGTGAGAAACCCAAGGCAGGAGAGGCCACGTGGAGGCAGCTGGTGTACAGTCCCAGCTGAGATTAGCCTTTGATTCACCCCGGTCCAGGCATCAGATATGTGAGTGAAACAGCCTTCCAATGATAACTGCTCCCAGATGTTCAAGTCTTCCCAGCTGAGGTCCCAGACGTTGTGGAGCAAATATGAGCCATTCCTGCCGTGCTATCCAAATCCCTGCCCACAGAATCTGTGAGCACAGTAAAATGGTTGCTGCTTTATGCTACTAAATGTCAGTTGGTTTATTGCACTAGGTGACTAGGACATTTTTACTAATTCCATCACTACTAACATAGTGATGGAATACCATCTTGATAGAGTCCGACTTCCATAAGAAAGGAATTTAGAGTTTTAAAAGGAAAGGCTTTGCTGTTAAAACTATCTCACTAATCTCTTTTTTCCTCTATGCACTCACTTTCTAAATGATTCATCCAGCCGCACTCCTTCAAAATAACATCCAACAATCCCCAAGTTTACATCTCCAGCCTTAGCCTCTCCCATGAACTCGAGTCCTCTACCTGCCTACTCAGTATCTCCACTTGGGTGTCTAACAAACACCCCAAACTAACCCTTTCATTAAAAACCTCTCCCAACCAACTTCCCCTCCAATCTTCCCTATTTTAGCAAATGACACCTCCACTCTTGCATGTGCTCACACTAAAAACCTTGCTCCTTCTCCTCTATCTCCTCCTCCTCCTCCACCTCCTCCTCCTGTCTCCTTCTCTCCCCAAAACATCCAATCCATTAACAAATCCTGTGGACACTACCTTCAAAACATACCTAGAATGTGAGCAATTTCCCACTACCTCCACTGCAACAATCTTAACCCAAGCCACCATCAGCTCTTACCTAAACTACTGCACCAAACTCCTAACTGATGCTTGATACTCTCACTCTTGTCCCTGTAGTCTATTCTGCACATTATAGGTCCTTTCAAAATACAAGTCAGATCATTTCATTCCGCTGCTCAAAACCCACTCAGAAGAAGATCCAAACTCCCACCATGGCCCACCAGATAGTCCATTTTGCCCTGAATGCCTCTCTGACTTCCTCTCTCACTGCTCACCCCTTTGCTCACACCTATCTCCTTTCTGCTTTTGGAACACACCACACCCATTTCTGCACCTTCTTCTCTCTCCTGGAAAGCTCTGCTCTTGGACAGCTACCTGGCTAGCTCCCTCACTTCATTCAAGTCTCTGTGCAAATGTCCGTTGACACCACTCTATCTAAAACAGCACACCTGGGACTTCCCTGGTGGCGCAGTGGATAAGAATCCGCCTGCCAATGCAGGGGACATGGGTTCAAGCCCTGGTCTGGGAAGATTCCACATGCCTTGCAGCAACTAAGCCCTCGCGGCACAACTACTGAGCCTGCGCTCTAGAGTCCGTGAGCCACAACTATTGAGCCCACGTGCCGCAACTACTGAAGCCCGCATGCCTAGAGCCTGTGCTCCACAACAAGAGAAGCCACTGCACTGAGAAGCCCACGCACCGCAACTAAGAGTAGCCCCTGCTCTCTGCAACTAGAGAAAGCCCATGCACAGCAACAGACCCAACGCAGCCAAAAATAAAAATAAATAAATAATTTAATAAATAAATAAACAAAATAGCACATCTACCCCTGCTGAATTTTTCTTCACATCCTCATCACCCTCCAATACACCATGTTTCTTTTTTTTTTTAATAAATTTATTTATTTATTTATTTTATTGGCTGTGTTTGGTCTTTTTTTTTTTTGCTGTGCGCAGGCTTTCTTTTTAGTTGCGGCGAGCGGGGGCTAGTCTTCGCTATGGTGCGCGGGCTCCTCATTGCCATGGCTTCTCCCGTTGCGGAGCATGGGCTCTAGGTGCGTGGGCTTCATTAGTTGCAGCACATGGGCTCAACAGTTGGGGCTCACGGGCTCCAAAGCGCAGGCTCAATAGTTGTGGCGCACAGGCTTAGTTGCTCCACGGCATGTGGGATCTTCCCAGAGCAGGGATCACATCCGTGTCCCCGGCACTGGCAGGTGGATTCTCAACCACTGCGCCATCTTGGAAGCCCACACCATATGTTTCTTTTTTGTTTCTCTCCTCCACCTGCTAGGGACGTGAGCTCCATAAGAACATACTTTCTTCTGGTCACTGCTACTTCCCCAGTACCTAGCGGATGCTCCAAGAATTGCTGAATAAACAAAAGAAAATTAATAAGTTAAAAAATCTGTAACATACTTTTAGCACAAAGACTGAAACATCTTAAGCAGCTAACTTCACATAATGCCATAAGCTAGTCTTCCTTAAGCATGAGCTAAAAGGTACAATAATTCACACAAGTTTACTATCAGTGACAAAGCAAATATGTACAGTTTCCCAAGAGAAGAATTTATATAAAAATGTAAACATAAAAAAAACACCTTTTTCTTACTATAAGGCTTTTCCTATCAAGTAAGTAGAGTTGTTACTCCTTAAATTGCAATAATGAGACTTTTGCTCCCTGCCACCATCTAAAAGGGCACACTTCATGACATGTACCGGAGAACCTAAGAAGTTATATAACTAAATATTGACATGTAGACAATGAAATGAGGCATCTCAAAAAACATAAAACCACTCCGATGAGTAAGTTTATTTTGAGATATTCCCAAACTGAAAGGTCTAAGACCCAACCTAGAGTCAATAGTAAATCTCTTTACACAAGATATCTATTGCCTGCTTTTCAATGCTTTACCCTCAACACATGTGGGCTCCAACTCAATAACAAAAAGCATATACTTGTTGTTGCCACTGTTGTTGTTTAACAGCTCTTAAAATAAATAAAATCCAACCTCCTCACTTTACAGATATGGAAATAGACCACTGACGTGAGCATAGGGAAGAACATCCAATACTCAGTCTCTTGACTTAGTCTACTGTTCTTTCCACCACAAAACAGGGCAAAGAGTGGGTCAAGCCTTCAATTTTACAACTAGAAACATATGGCAAGAAAATGGGCAAAGTCTGATGACAGAGAGAAAATCATCTATCCAGGCAGAAAAAAATGGTCACAGTTGCTATTCTTCTGCAGAGTACTTTGTTGTTGAGGTTTGAAAAAAAAAAGTTTATCATATAACTGTGACTTCAGTAGCTAAAAGTGCACAGAAGCAAAATATATCATTTCTCAGAGGTTTTCTTTTCTTCCCCAGTTTTACTGAGATATAATTGACATATAACATATTAGTTTTAGGTATACAGCATAATGATTTGAAATATGTATACACTGTAAAATGCTTATCACAGTAAGTTTAGTTAACATCCATCACCTCACAAAGTTAGTTTCTTTTTCTTGTGATGAGAACTTTTAAGATCTACTCTCTTTACAACTTTCAAACATACAAGAGAGTTCCCTGATGGCCCAGTGGTTAGGATTCCCTGCTTCCACTGCCGTGGCTTGAGTTCAAGCCCTGGTTGAGGGAATGGAGATCCCGCATAGTGGTGCAGCGCAGCCAAAAATAAAAACAACACAAAACAAAATAACGACAACAACAAAAACCATACAATACAGTGTGGTTAAGAATGGTCATCATGCTATACACCACATTTCCGTCTCAGAAGCTTTCTAGCGAACTTACAACATTTAGAAGGCCACATGTAGAGGCGTCCCTGGTTCACTGAACATTTATTTGAGTGCCTCTTTCCCAGGTGCTTTGCTAAGCCCCAAAGAACACAGACTTGGAGAATTCATAGCCCCTCTGCCAGAGCGAAAGGAAGGAATGCACAACTCCAGGGTGCACTCCTGAAGCATAGCTCCAAAATAACAAGGTGAATGGTGTTCCTGGGATTTGTCCAAACTGACCCCTCTTGTCAAATAAGATACAGTTTTGAAAGAAAGGCAGACAAATAACAAGGCAATTACATGGACATGGAATGGTGCTACACCAGAAGGCAGATACTTTACAAGGAGAGCTGGTAATGCTAGAGAGGAAGAGGTAACCAGTGCAAGCAGAGGGACCAGCACACGCAAACACAGGGTGCTCAAGAAAACATGACACACATCTTCTGGTTAAACACGACCCACAGGCCTACTAAAGTGACAGTAAAGCAGGGGCAATGGGTACAAACCCACAAGAACAAGGAATGTCAATAGAATTCTGGAATCCAGAAAGTGGACTGATGGTAACTGACCCAGCACAGTTGAGAAAACTGAGCAGTTTAAGCGTCTGCAGAAGGGATTTCCATCCAGGAGTAAAAAGCTACAAGTTGGAGGTGGTAGGTATGGTTGAAGAGAGGGATGAAAAGTTTGGCTAAAAAATAGGAGAATTGGTTGAAAAACCTGCATAAAAAGCATTCAGATCCCCCAGATAACTATCTTTCTCCAAACCCAGCAGTAGACAGAATACTCACTGTCTGGAGAAACCCAAGTCCAGGCTTGGGGGTACCAGGCACAGCTGAGGGCAAGAGAGTCACTGAACTAAAACAATGGAGATTAGGTAAGAAGCTACATACATCAGGTCCCAGAACCCTGGCAGCCAGGGCCTCCACCAATCACCCCACAGGGAAGCAAATAAGACCATTCAACTTTAAGAACTACTAGACTCTTGAAGAGAACCTCCAACATGAGAGAGAGATGAACAAAAGAGGAACCCAGGAATTAGAGAATACCACGAGTATACAAAAATTTCACGAAACTATAAATAACATCCTCAGACAAATTATATATGTTAAACAGGATAAAAATGAAGATGAAAGATGAAGATAAAAATGGCAACTGAGAAAGGACTCTTGAAATTGAAAATGACAGCCAGAATTTAAATAGATGGGTTGAAAGAGCCAAGGAACCCTGAAATACAATCCCCAACAAAAAAGATGGAAAATAGAAGCAGAGGGGAAACAAAACAAAACAACTCAGATGATCTGTCCAAAAGATCCAATATCTGACCAAGAGGATGCACAGAAAAAGAGAAGGGGAAAATGGTAAGGTGGGAATTATCAAAGAAATAATAAGAATTTCCTTTTCCAGATTGAAAAGGGAATTTCCTGTGCTTTAGAGCCCGTGAGCCACAACTACTGAAGCCAGCGCCTAGAGCCCATGCCCTGCAACAAAGAGTAGCCCCCACTTGCCACAACTAGAGAAAGCCCACACACAGCAATGAAGATCCAATGTAGCCAATAAATAGATGAATAAAAATTTTTTAAAAAGTATCCCTAACTAAAAATTTTTTTTTTTAAATTATGATGGGACTTCCCTAGTGGTCCAGGGGTTAACACGCTGTACTTCCACTGCAAGGCGCACGGGTTTGATCCCTGGTCAGGAAGTTCCCCATGCCCAAGGTGCAGCCAAAAAGAAAAAGAAAAATAATAACAATTATGATGATTATATTGTGAGGTATGAGAAGGAATAGCAGTGGTGAAATCTTCACCAATGATAATAGGAAGTTAAAAGGTGTCTAAAATTTGATATTTCAAAAATAGCAACATAAGCTTATTACTTAAAAGCATGGAAGTAAATACCAGAAAAAAAAAGCTAAATGCTTTCAAAATGGCTGTCTCTGGGAAGCAATACTTAGAAATGAGAAGGGATGGGACAGAAGACTGTTGTTTTCAACATAAGTCTTTCCATATTCTTCAATTTCTAAATTATTTGTATGCATTGTTCTGGATAAAAATTAAAACTGTTTTAAAGTGAAATGCTTAGTACCAAAATAAAATAAAATTGACATAACATCATTTTATCTTCTCTCAGAAGGAACCTACTCAGTTGAGTCATTTGTCCATTCATTATAAACAAAACAAAAACAAACAAATCTCATTCTGGAACTTCCCTGGTGGTCCAGTGGTTAAGAATCCGCCTGCCAATGCAGGGGACACAGGTTTGATCCCTGGTCGGGGAACTAAGATCCCATATGCCAAGGAGCAACTAAGCCCACATGCCACAACTACTGAGCCTGCATGCCTCAACTAGAGAAAAACCCACGCAACGCAACAAGGAGCCCGAGCGTCGCAGCGGAAGATCCTGCATGCCGCAACAAAGAGCCCAATGAAGATCCTGCGTGCAGCAACTAGGACCTGACGCAGCCAAAAAATAAATAAATAAATAAATATTTAAAAAAACAAAAAACAAAAAAACAAGCTCATTCTGGAAGCAAGGGCAGGGAATAGAGTGGCAAACAGGACAGGCAGGTCTCTGCTCTCCGTGGGATGGAAGAAGACAGACAAGTAAATGCGGACAGTAATTACCACTTGTGATAAGAGCAGTAAAGATCTAGGATAATGAGTGCCTGGGGTCACACTTTAGATAGGCATCTGGAAGGAAGTAGGCTATTTGTTCTGACTCCTAAAGGAAAAGGGAACTTTTTATGTTAAAAATCTCAGATTGGAGTTTCCAGGACCAAAAAGAGAGTGTAAATTCAAATCTTAAAAGGCACAGGCCTATGCTTAAAAATTATTTTAGACTTGGCAGGCTCCTTACCAAGAGCAAGACCTTGTCTGCTGCCTAGAGTGGCTGTTAAATTAAAAATCCTTAGCAATGGGGATAGGGAAATGCCCCCCCACACCCACCCCCATTATAGGCTGACTTCTCCCTTATTTTGTTGAGATTCCATTTGATTTTTTAGAAATATTTATTTTACTTGTTTCTTTATTTATGGCTGCGTTGGGTCTTTGTTGCAGCATGCAGACATGCAGGATCTTTTGTTGTGGTGCATGGCCTTCTCTCTAGTTGTGACGAGCAGGTTTTCTCTTCTCTAGTTGTGGCACGGGGGCTCCAAGGTGTGTGGGCTCTGTAGTTCGCGGCACACAGGCTCTCTAGTTGAGACACACGTGCTTAGTTACCCCGTGGCATGTGGGATCTTAGTTCCCCAACCAGGGATTAAACCTGCATCCCCTGCATTGCAGGATGAATTCTTTATACCACTGGACCACCAGGGAAGTCCCTCCATTTGATTTTTGCCTCTATAAAGATTTCCCTAATTTCCTGGAGAGCTCAGTGTATCCAACACTTCTTGGTGTTTTGTAGAGGAGGTTTTCAAGGTATCTAGTCTACCACAGAGCAGGAACAGAAGTCAGGATGAGACAAGTAAAGGAATTTAAGAAAACTTCTGAGGTGGAACCAGCAGTACTTGATGATGATTTGAAGAGAAGCAGAGGTATGAGAGAAAGGGAGAATTAAGGCTACACCTAGGTTTTGGGCTTGTACAATAGGGTAGGTGTTGATACCACTTACTTAGATGGTGAAAGCTGGGCAGGGAGATGGGTACAAGCTTGTGGTAAGAAAGCTTAAGAATTATGTTTTTTGTGTGACGGATAGATTAGGAGTATGGGATTAACAGACACACACCACCATATATAAAATAAACAACAAGGTGTGTGTTTACTGAATAGCACAGGGAACAATATACAATGGTTTTTACTATAGATTATTATTTCAATTCATTATAGGTTATCTTGTAATAACCTATAATGCTAAAGAATCTGAAAATATATATATATATATTTTTTGCTGTACACCTGAAACTAACACAATATTGTAAATCAACTACTTCAATTTAAAAAAAAGGTTTTTTGACAAAATAAATAGGAGATAACTACAATTGTCCAAGGGGGTTGTCTAAGCATCCGGACACAGAAGCTGGGAGCCTTGAGACTCCTGGGTTGGAGAGACAATCAGTTATCAGGATGGAGATGACAGTTAAAGCCAAAGTAAGTTCAGCTGTGCCAATACCACTAAAAGGGTGAGCAAGATGGTAACAGAGTGGCATCCACTCAACTTGGTAATGCAGAGATCCCTGGTGACACTCCAGCCCACCATTCTTACTCCTTCCTTCAATTAGGATCTACCAATCTCGCTCCTTGGTTACCCAAATGAGTTGAAACTTATGTCTACACAAAAACCTGCACATTGGGAATTCCCTGGTCCAGTGGTTAGGGCTTTACACTTCCACTGTAGGGGACATGGGTTCGATCCCTAGTTGGGGAACTAAGATCCTGCATGCCGTGCAGCATGGCAAAAAACAAAACAAACAAAAAACCCTGCACATGAATATTTATTTTATGAACTTCATTCATAATTGCCAAAACTTAAAAACATTCAAGATGTCCTTTGAATGGATAAACAAACTGTGGTACACACAGACAATGGAATATTATCCATCAATAAAAAGAAATGCACTATCGAGACTTCCCTGGTAGCACAGTGGTTAAACCTCCACGCTCCCAATGCAGGGACTGGGTTCAATCCCTGGTCAGGAAACTAGATCCCACATGCATGCTGCAACTAAGAGTTCACATGCCACAACTAAGGAGCCCGAGAGCCGCAACTGAGGAACATCCCTGTTGCAACTAAGACCTGGTGTAGTCAAATAAATTAATCAATTTAAAAAAAAATGCACTATCAAGCCTTGAAAATACATGGGGGAATCTGAATGAATGTTGCCAAGTGAAAGAAGGCAACCTGAAATGGCTACATACTGGATGACTTCAACTGTATGATATTCCGGAAAAGACAAAGCTATGCAGATAATAAAAAAGACCAGTGGTTGCCAGGGGTTTGGGGGAGGGATGAATAGGTGGAGTACAGGCGATTTTGTAGGGCAGTAAAGCTATTTTGTATCATGCGGTAATGGTGGATACATGTCATTATACATTTGTCAAAATTCGGAGAATGTACCAGAATGTGTCAGTATTGGCTAATCAATAGTAACAAATGTGTCACACTAAGGTGAGATGCCAATAATTGGAGAAACTGGGAAGGAGAGAGAAGAGGGAGTATAGGAAGAATTTTCTGTACTTTCTGCTCAATTTTTATGCATCCTAAAACTGCTTTTAAATATACAGTCTATTAATTTTTCAAATTATTGAGCTTTATGAAAAATATTTTTAAAAGATAAATCTGACCCCATAAAGTTTCAATTATATTTAAGAAGGAAGATTAGCTATCTCCCCAATTAGACAAGCTTTTCTATGAAAGGCTTATCAAAATGAATAATATACTTGGAAAAATAAGTGACCTCATTTACATCATAATTTTGCATGATGTGAGCACTTTTCAGAGAACAGCTGATCTTATCCATTAGCATCTACACAACAGAAGGTTAAAAAAAAGTCTCAATTACTTATGAAATTATAACCGGACAATATAAGTGAGGTAGTGGACATGGCTTAGAAAGAAAAAGAATATATACTTAGAAAGATAATGAAACACTATTCCAGTTTGTGTTGGGGGGTAGCTTATGATCTAAATTCTAAAAATCACACCCATAGAGAACCTGGCCTGAAGCATGAATTCGCACTGGATTTTCTAGTCAACCACTCAGCCAAAGAGAAGCCTGAGGTCCCAAGATAATATAACAATTCTATCAAGCAGGTTGTTATTTCCATTTTACAGATAATATAACAATTCTATCAAGTAGGTTGTTATTTCCATTTTACAGATAAGGACAGAAATGTTAAGTGATCACAACATATAATGATAGACTCAGAACACAAACTTTTGGAGTCTTCAAACTCCCAGGCTAGTGGAGTCAAATGTTTTGTTTTTTAAGTCTTATCTCTGCTATATGATCTCTGACAGATAATTTCTTTTTGAATTTGTAATACAAACAATTACAAGAAGAAAGGAAAATGAGAGCTTTACTTACATTACATGTACTAAAGTTAAAGACATGTCTGAAATAGAACACTTCTTATAGAATTTAAAGACAATTCTTTATCAGAATTGAAATTAATCCAAGGCTGTAGAAACTGTCTTAATATGTTCATGGATAGTCTATCAATAAAACCAAACTGAACATTAATCTGGTAAAGTGATTCTTTTGATAGTCATAATCCATCCTTGATTAATATTCAGGTCCATAAACACTAAGAAGAACAAACAATAAAAAAATCGCCAAAGCAATTTTCCTTAGAAGACCACTGATCTACCATTTACCTTTATCCCCCAAACAACAATTAAACCCTGTAGATAGGACTTCACTAACCTGAAGACTTTTACAGCTTATGATCCTTTAGAATACTATTTCTCAAACCAAGAACCACCTGTATCAGAACATTGGCTGCCTGTTGAAAGTGACCTTAGATCTACTCAACCAGACTCTCTAGAACAGAACCATAGAATCTTCTTTTTCTTTTTTAAACAAGGGTCCCAGAGGTTCTTATGCTAAAACCTTTATTTATTTTTTTTTGCAGTATTAAATTTTTTTTAATTTTTATTTATTTATTGGCTGCTTTGGGTCTTCGTTGCTGTTTGCAGGCTTTCTCTAGTTGCGGGGAGTGGGGGCTACTCTTCGTTGAGGTGTGTGGGCTTCTCATTGTGGTGGCTTCTCTTGTTGTGGGCTCTAGGTGTGAGGGCTTCAGTAGTTGTGGCTCATGGGCTCTAGAGTGCAGGCTCAGTAGTTGTGGCACACAGGCTTAGTTGCTCCGTGGCATGTGGCATCTTCCCGTGTCCCCTGCATTGGCAGGTGGATTCTCAATCACTGCGCCACCAGGGAAGTCCATGCTAAAACCTTTGGATCAGCAGTCTCAAACTTTTTGTCTCAGGACCCCTTTATATCCTTAAAACTTGAGGACCCTTAAGAGCTTTTCTCTATGGAAGCATATCAATGTTTATTGTATAACAAATTAAAACTGAGAAATTTAAAATAATTTATTAAAAAAATAAATCTGTTATATAAATAACATCTCTATGAAAAATAACTTATTTTTCAGAATAACAACAACAAAATAGTGGAAAGAGTGGTATTGTTAAAGTTTTGGAAATTTCTCTAATGTCTGGCTTAACAGAAGACAGCTGGATTCTCACAGCTGTTTTTCTTTCAGTCTGTTGTAGTATGTTGTTCTGGTTGAAGCGTAGAAGAAATTTTGGCCTCATTAATTGGAAAGGAGGAGAGTATCTTAATAATCTTTGCAGATAACTTTGGATATTCTTTAATACTACACCAAAATTTAACAAGTAATAGTTTCTTAAAGGTTAGATGCAACGTGGATTCTGAAACTATAGCAACAAACTCTTCATACTCAGTTACGTTAAGATCCATTAGTCTATTTTGCATTCTGAATAGAATGTTTTCCCATGCATGATTTTGTAATGCCATGCATTAATCATTTGGAAAACTATTTCAGAGACATGCAGACCTGCCAAATGTCAACATATTTCATCATAAACTATTACAAAATCACATATGTTATTACCAAAAATTATATTAATTAATACTGGGAAGCTGTCAAATTCACAAAAATGGATACGACTTTTCTCAAACTCTAATTTATCACGGAAAGTTTAAACTTGGACTTCCCTGGTGGTCCAGTGGTTAAGACTCCTCGGTTCTACTGCAGGGGCGTGGGTTCAATCCCTGGTCGGGGAAATTCCACATGCCGCATGGTGCAGCCGAAAAGGAAGAAAAAAAAAAGGCTTAAATTTTTAATAATCAGTAACAAATATTGTCAGCTCTTTTCCTTGAAGTGAAAGCTTCCCTTCTTTCATTTTTGAGAAAATATCAACCAATATCCCCATCAGTCTGCCAATCATTCTTTCATGTAAAAATGGTGTTTCAGGAAAAAAGCAGCTAGTTTTGAGATTGCAGCTCAATTCCACAAATGCTTTTCCACCATACTTCTCTATGCAGCAGAAGTGCTTTATGCGTCCCTCCCATTTCATTACAGAATATCAAAAAGACATCCTCAAGAGTTGAGAGATAATGAAATTAATATCGTTTACTGTTTGATCACATTTTTTTTTCCCTTAGACTGCACTGAGTACCATAGCTACTACTATAAGTGCAGATGCGGAGAAAGTGAAAAACACAAATAATGCTATGAAAATAGTTTTGATCTCAAAGACCCACCCTGAAAGGATCTCAGAGACCAGCTGGAGTCTGTGGACCACACTCTGCAAACTGCTGCTACAGACAACTCAAACAGAAGCATCAGACTTCCTAGGTGGCACAGTGCTTAAGAATCCGCCTACCAATGCAGGGGACATGGGTTCGATCCCTGCTCCAGGAAGATCCCACATGCCACGGAGCAACTAAGCCCATGCACCACAACTACTGAGCCTATGCTCTAGAGCCCGTGAGCCACAACTGTTGAGCCCATGTGTCACAACTACTGAAGCCCACGCACCTAGAGCCCGTGCTCCGCAACAAGAGAAGCCACCACAATGAGGAGCCCGTGCACTGCAATGAAGAGCAGCCCCCGCTCTCTGCAACTAGAGAAAGCCCTGTGCAGCAACAAAGACCCAACATAGCCAATAAAAAAAAAAAAATCCAATAAATAAATAAATAAAACAAACAAATAAACAAACAGAAGCATCAATGAACAACCCGTCCATGAACAATATAAAAAAAAACAACCCCACCTCCCCACCCGGCTGCAAGCAATGGGAGAGTTTACACAAAATAGTCTGTTGTGATTTAGGGATGGAGTGGTTCAGATTGATGGAAGCTGGCCACTAGTGTCACAGGTATATGAACAACAAGCTTTTAAAAAAATTGGGGGGGGGCGGGACGGGTTTGCAACAATTCCTACCTGCCCAAGTGACACACACTGGGGTTTCATACTTAAAGAGGTAGCTAGACTTCTCCCCAGAATTAAAGTTTATGTTTAAGGGCGAAATGTGCACTCTGTTAATTGAAAAGCTACATTTCTAAACACTATGCCTATGATTCTTAAAAATTAAAAGTGTACGGGGACTTCCACGGCAGTCCAATGGTTAAGACTCCGCACTTCCACTGCAGGGGGCACAGATTCGATTCCTGGTCAGGGAACTAAGAGCCTGCATGCCACGTGGTGCAGCCAAAAACAAAAAAAAGTATACAGGTACAGATTTATTCATATGTGCCTCAAGACAAACATGATGATATTTACCACAACACTGTTTTGCCTTCAGATTCTGCAGTCTACGCCTATCATTAGGAGATGCATCAAATACATTATGATATCCGTAGCCTAGAAGACTATGATGAAGGCTTTTTAAAAAAACAACAAACTTTTTCTCCTCCAAGTTCTCCTAAGAAGAGATCACAATACTGAATATTTCACCCCAACCAAAATCCACACTATGCAGACCTTAAAAACATGAGATAGATATAAACATATTCACATGGAGTATTTTCTAAGATAAACAATGTGACAATACACACAATCGCTCTGGAAATATAAGTAAGAAATAGGTAACTAGCTATCCCTGGGAGAGAGAGTTCAGAGGATAAGGTGAAGGGGAGACTTTTCATTTACTGTACTGATTAATTTAAACTCCCCTCCCACCCCTAAAATAAGAAAACTAGAGTCTGGAACTGAAAAACAAAACTGATACATTCTTGCTGCAAACCTGTGGTTAAAGCTAGCATTTTTAACCTATCTTTCCTAAGGTTCATCTCATGCTCCATTATTTGGGAGATACTCACTGGGTAAAAGCATGGAATTCTCACTGCCAAGCTTAGGGTACCCTGAGGTAGAAGTCAGTGGAATCACACAGCTGTATACAGGGCACTTCTGACCCAGGACACCTCAGATATTTCTGCAGAATTTTTTTTTAATTAACAAACTTGATTTTTAGAGCAATTTTAGGTTCAAAGCAAGATTGAGTGAGAAGTACACAGTTCACCTACCCCACCCCACCCCCACCCCCACCCCTGTTGGCATCTAGCACCACAGCAGTACATTTGAGAAACAGGATGGCTCCATGAAGCTAGGATTCTTCAGCATAGTAATCAGGACCCTAAAGTGTCCCAGCTGCTTCTATTTACAGTCCACTCTTATTTATGTACTCAAATGGAAAGGGACAATAACACGTGGAATTAAGAATAAGTATTGAGGACTTCCCTGGTGGTACAATGGTTAAGAATCTGCCTGCCAATGCAGGAGACATGGGTTCAAGCCCTGGTCCAGGAAGATCCCACATGCCACGGAGTTACTAAGCCCATGTGCCACAACTACTGAGCCTGTGCTCTAGACCCGTGCACCGCAACTACTGAAGCCTGCATGCCTAAAGCCCGTGCTCTGCAACAAGAGAACCCACCATAATGAGAAGCCCGTGCATCGCAAGGAAGAGTAGTCTCCACTCGCCGCAACTAGAGAAAGCCTGTGTGCAACAACGAAGACCCAAAGCAGCCAAATTAATTAATTAAAAATAAATAAATAAAAATTGAGATTTGGCTTCGGAATGCTTTGATTATTCCACCTGCCCTTGTGCATAAGATAGTTACCATCCTAATTACATTTTGGTTAATGTTTCAATAAATTTGCTTTCCCTAAACCTATGGATAAAAAGAGGCCCAAATACAAGACTGATTTGTCAGGCAAAGTCAGTCTGAGATTAAATATTTATTGCATCTAAACCACAAGCAGAAATAAATTCGAAGGCCAATGATTTTAATGCTAACTCGATCCAAGATCGCACTTTGCTTGAATTAGAGAAGAGGTAATTACACAGCCAACATCTGGGTTTTGAGGAGTACATTCGGGTGGATTGGGGAATGGGGGGAGGAGAGAACAAAGGGAAAGTCTCATGATTTTAGATTCTGTCAGAAAAAGTGTTTGCTCAAAAGCAAAAACAAAATCAAATTAGAAAAGAAGCGAAAAACATGCATTTTAGGCAGCTTTCACCTAAGCAGGTGCTCAAAGTCACACTCAAATCCTCCAATTCTCATAACAAGAGCCCGAGGTCAGGCTGCCACAAACAATAGAATCAATCAACAAAGCGGGAAAACAGCTGGTTCACAGACCAGGCAGGGTTTTCCTAAATTGGGCTCACCTTCGATAATCTCAATCGGTTTTCAGAAATGGCTTCTACAAAAACTACCCAAACATCCCCCTAATAATTTGCACTCCTCCTCCACAATAGGGAAGCCATTTATTTACCAGAAAGTTTACTTTCTCTTTCAAACTCTGCTGGCTTCCTCCTGCCCCACATATGACCAAGAAACAGCGGGGAGGCCTTTTCTCTCCGGCCTCCTCTGACCCCAAACTAGAGAGCTGATGTGAGAGAACCCGTTTCATGGAGGTGCTGAGTGGCTCTTCTTAAACCACAAGGCTGTTCTGAGTATTCATTTGCAAAGGAAAGTTACAAGACAGGAAAGTAAAGCTCAACTCCTCCAATAAAAACACACGTACTCACACACACAGATGTGAAGGGACAAATCACCTCCCAGCCTCATTCAGGTCATTCACTCTGTTTAGAATGCTGCCTCACCCCGCAAGCTGCATGCTGTCCCACCTTCCCTGCCTGACTCCTGTACCCCTCAAACCTTTCATATTCTCTGCACTTTTTGTATCAAGAACTCCAAGGACTGTTCCAATCCTAAGTGGTCATAAAAATTTAATGTGTTGAGTACTACCTCAAATAAATGGGCCACAATTAGAAGATGCAAAGAGACATACGGATGACCAGGGCATCCGTGGAAACAGGAATTTACGGTTTGCCTTGCCTATTCCTTTTACGTGATAGACTCCATTTCCTCCACCACAATGTAAATCCCCCTGGTCCCTATTCATTTAGTTTTTTTCCTATTAGGTTAGAATCTCCTGATTAGTCCTCTTTTCCTTTGGGTCATTAAAGACTACTGTGAATCATAACTGGCCTGACTTTATAGTTAGATAGATACTGCAGTTTTTAATAACAGTAATTATTAGCACTCCAATTTTAGCTATCTCCCAGGCACTGTGCAAAGTATTTCATAAACGTTATCTTGCTCAGTCCTCACAAATCCCTTACAACTGGACCTGGCATCCACATTTTATAGACAGAGAAACTGAAACCTGGAGAAGTTAAAACAAATGACCCACGATCTAAGAGGTGCTGGATCCGGGACTAAAGCCCAGGAAGTCTGACCTCATTGCCATTCTTTTAACTCCTATCGCAACTGTGGACCATGAAACCCTCAAACTCAACACCCAAGCATTTCGACACCACAGTAACAGTTACCTTAGGAAAGCTCAAAACATAAGTTCCTTGTTTGATGTCATTCAGAAGTCAAGGGTCAGGGAAAAGTTCAGTGATTAGGAAAGTCATTTATTCTTATGGATGGGGAGGGTAGCAGAAAGGAAAGCCAGACAACTAAACCTTATTTTATTTGGGGGGCAGATCTGCCCTCCTTACTAGTCTTTTATTAGGCTGTTCAAAAGGAATTTGCAATAAGTTTGTCCAAGATAAACTGGTAAGTAGAAAAAGCTGCAAAAAACCTGGAGAAACATACAGCAAATTAACAAGACATATATATAAAATATGCATAGTTTATATTTCTACAAATTTATATTTCTTTACAATAGCATGTATTACTTTCATACACAGGACAAAACAACTTATTTTAATGACATTTGAACACAATTATCAACAGAAAAGCAGGGCTAAGAGCCATAGCTTCCTTTCCCCTTAGTTCTCCTAAATTAAGAACTTCCACTTATAGCTCCCTGAACACACAATGCTGTTTTAAGCCTCTGTATGCTCATGTTCCCTCAGCCTCAAATGCAGCTATTCACCACTCGACTTTGTTGGAAGAATTCCTATTCATCCTACAAAACCCTACACAGGTGTTCCCACTTGAATACCTCTCTATGAGAAAGCCTTTCACCCCTAAAAAGAGTTAATCTTTTTTCTTGGACATTCAGTAAAAACTTAGATTTAGGGAGTTCTTACTGTGTACAAAGGCATTATGCTAAGTATTTTACCTGCATTATCTCCTGGAGTCTTCAACAGCCCTAGGAGATAAGTACTGTTAACCTCTCCTTTTACAGATAAGAAAACTGAGGTTCAGATTCTGACTAGGAAGTAGCATATCCAGAATCCCATCCCAGATGTGTTTGACTCCAGAGCCTGACCTTTGAACCACTGTGCTGTCATCTTCCCAACCCTAAGTCCATACTGACACAGCACATATCCTGGACCCCACAACACCAATTCCGGTTCCGTGAAAACGGGGACCATACTGCATTATCCTTGGGTCCTGCCTGGCACAATAATTGGCTCTCAATACATAATATGCTTGCTGATCTTAACTAAGAGTTGCAATAATACTAATATGATATAGGAGCACTGACCATAACAGAAATTCTTTCTTGGATATGCTATTCCTTTTAAAAACTGGAGACATTTCAAACAACTTACCACCAAAGAACCATGTAGCCATCCTGACAAAAGTGCCCCACAGTGAGCCAAGATTCCTTGCAACAAATGTGTAACCACAATATTAATGTTTTTCACCATAACTACCAAAGACTGAAGTAGCCCAGGGATGTCATCCTGCCGGACCTCACCAAGGCTGCTACAGGACACCAGGAGTTCTCCAGGATTAGGGAATGTCCTTCAAGTGCTCTTTGGCTGGTTATACGTGACCCAAAAGTTAAAGTAAGTTTTTTTAAATATGGAAGACAGAAAATGTGAATGGGCATTTGTAGCCAATTAAAAATCCTCAAAAAACACTGCTGCACTTAACCACACAAATCCAACTAGTCAGGACCCCTCTTTTTGGGTGCTGGCCCAGTTTATACAGTCAGCTTCTGACCGTATACAACCCCCCTGGGGCAGAGGCCATATGCACCGATTTACTTCGTACAAATTAACCAAGGTCAGGCATGTAGTAGGCACTCCATAATTAAACAACGGTATTTGGCCTCAAAAATCTTTATAAATTCCTTGGTCTTGCATTCAAGACCTCTTATGTGCAGGCACTCATTCTCCCCTACTTACCTTCCTAATCTACCAGGATTTTGTTTGTGTTATATCACCATACCTCCTCACCCCAAATTCTTTATATCTGTCAAATGCCAACCATTATCTGGGACCCAGATCAAATCTCTCCTTTGGCAAGAAGACTTCTACACAACTGTAAGCCTCATAACCTCTCCTGAAGACCTGTAGCACTCAGTGAAGCACTGTGTAATAGAACTGTCTATGATAATGGGAATGTTCTATATCTGTGCTATATGTTTTCTAATATATAATAGCTACCTTGTTGGAAAGCATGGGCGTAATGTCTTACCATCTCTTTGAGGAAAACAAGTTGCATTACATGGATAAAACATTTATGAAGTTGCCTCAGTAGACTATAAGTTCTATGAACAAGGTGTCTTGTTCCCCATAGCAACTTTCACAAAGTTGTAGAAAGTAAATATTTGTTGATTTGTACATCACTTCTGAGAAAGCCATAAGGTTAAAAGGTGCTGGACTCAGCATCTGGAATGATGGCCACCATCTCTGCCCCATCTCACCATTTGACTGCCACGATGTGCAGAGTCAGGGAGGAGAAATCAACTTTCTGCAGACATAAATGACCACTGATCAAGCCACAAGGCACTTCAGTTTAAATGACATTTAGGTCATGACTGTCCTTCACCTACAAAGTTCCCTAAATAAATCTCTCTTTCCAATAGCAAATAGCTAAATTCTGATGGTAAATCATGCAGACTAAAAAGTCAGTTACCTGGGGGCAGGAACAGATTGGGAGTTTGGGATTGACATGTACACACTGCTATATTTACAACAGTTAACCAATAACAACCTACTGTATAGCGCCAGGAATGCTACTCAACACTCTGTAATAACCTAAATGGGAAAAGAATTTGAAAAAGAATAGATACACGTATGTATATAACTGAATCACTTTGCTGTACACCTGAAACTAACACAACATTGTTAATCAACTATGCTATAAAATTTTTTTTTTTTAAAGTTACTTCCCAAGTTAGACATAGCAGTTAGGGGAAAAAAAAAACAAAACCCCTAAGCAAACCCCACTTGTACATCATTTTTCACCTGTTTATTAAATATTTCCCTTGGAGTCTTACAGACTATTAGTGGTATTTTATTGTCTAGGTATATGTTATAATTTCACTGACACTCTTCCCAGCAGGGCCCACAGTCACTGTAAATCAAGACCTAACACTTAAGAATAGATAGCCAAAAGCAAATAAAATATACAGAAGGTACAAGTTCTACCACTATGGTACTCTGCTGCCCCGGGGCAAGTGTCTTGTTCCTTTGGCCTCAATTTCCTTATCTACAAAACAGAGTTAAGGTTAGATGAACTATCTACACTTTGTGGCTCAAGTCATAACTGTGGATATTTCTAGATGGCTATTCTTCCCAAAAGAACTACACATAAAAGATTTCTGAATTTTCTAGTGGTTCTTTGTGGTGGATATGCTAGCAAACAGATTAAGATCAAGCCTCTAACATCAACTTTTTTTTTTTTTTGCTATTGAAGACTTCGTTCCTCCACCCCACTGTGCAAATGTCACTGTAAAAATTCTACTAGTATCCCAGTCTGGCACATGTAATAAGGAAATAAATGTGTTGACTCAGGGAATAGACATATTCAATATAAAACAGAAAACTGGTTGAATCAAGTTATAACACAGTCTAAATCCACATTTAAAGATTGAGATAATTTACTGTCCTGATTTATTGAAACCAATGCTGTATCAGCCCAGCCAGCCAAAAAATGATAACCCACACACAAAACAAATATACCCTTTAGATGCACACACAATAATAACCAGCAGGGACACTTTACATACATTTTTAATAAGAATAAGTGTGTCAGTACCATACATCCACTTGATATAACGCAGAGGAATGTGGACCAAACATGGAAAAAACAACTTGGGTGATGGTTTGAATCTTGCTAACTTGAGTGCAACCACACCCCCAAACACAGGTAAAGTTTACACACGATTTGCCAAGGCCAGTCTGTCTTTGTTTCCTTCTCCTCTGCCCTTACCCAAGATCTTGGCTCTGAGACAGAAAACTCCCACTCTCGATTGGTTCGTTCTGTCCTATGCAATTAAGCAACACCACAATCCAGTAAACGCAAGGGCTCAATTATTTATCTTCTGGCCAAGTTTACCAGGTGTTTATAAAAGAACAATGTCAAGGAGGAAAAAGGTTTATTTCTCTCTAGAGCTGGCTTGATGAGGGTTTTATTTTGTTTTTTGAGAAGGGGGAGGAGGGAAGCACTACTTTAACCTAGAAAAAGATGGAAGGGAATTTAGAAAGAGTACAAGATCGTCAATTTCCCTACAGGAAACTTGATTCTTATGCAATAATCCTACCCACAACCAACCAGCCCACGAGGCTGTAGGGGGAAGACACCTATTCCTACCTCCTCCAGAGGGGCACAGCTGGCTCCTAAAGGAGCGGGAACAGGGCAAGGCGGAGGAAGTGGCTCAGCCGGGAGCCACCGGGCCTCGCCGGGGGGCAGGGAGGAGGCGCGTGCCAACCACCCCCCCCCGCCCCCCACCTCCGTGGTGATCTCCGCCGGCGTGACAGTCGCTCCTGCGGCCGGAACGTCCCCAGAGCCCCAGGGAGCAGGAAGTCGGGGGGCTGTCCCTCACTCCTGCCCCCCCACCTTGGAGTGCCTTCGCCCCATAGTGCTCCCCCTCCAGCCCATTCTCTCTCTTCCTCGGCGTCTCCCCTTACTCCAATGAACGAAACTTCCTTCCAGCGCGCCCTGTCCCTTCAGAGGCTGCCTCCTGTCATCCCCGGGAGTTGTCCCCTCAGAGCGACCCTCCGTGCCTCCTCGTATCCCCCCTCCCCACTGAAGCTTCCGCCCACTACTCCCCCAAACACCCCAGAAGCTCCCAGCGCCCGCCCTCCCCCCCCCCCCCCCGGGATGCCCAGGCCTGGAGGCCGTCGGGGGACAGCCCCACCCTTAACCCCCTTCACCTGCTGCTCGGGCTGAGGCCCGGCCGGCCGGGGCTGCGCTTGCGCCGGGGTGCTAGCCGCGGGGCTCCCTCAGGCCGCGAAGTCTCCCCTAGCAGATGTGGGGAGAGCGCCGAGCTGGGGTGCTAGTCAAGGATCCGGTTCGGGCTCGCTCCCTCCGCGGCGACGTCGGAACCCCAGGCTCCCCCTCCCCGTCTACGCGGCCGCAGCTCCGGAAACCGCTGAATTACAGCCCCTCCAGCCAATCCCCGCCCAGCCCCCGCCTGGCCTAGGCACGCCGCTTATGCATAATTCATGAGACGACCAGTTTTCTCGGCCACCCAGTGGCCCTGGTGAATGTACTGCACACCTAAAGCCCCACCCACCAGCCAATTAGGAGAGCGTCTGGGGAAAGGGCGGAGCCAACACAAGGCTAGAAACGCCCCTGTTCTGGCTGTTCCGAGGGCTTCGTGCTCCTCCCTCCGCAACAGCAGGGGAAGAACCAAGGCCTTGGGCAGAGAAGCCCGGGGGGAGGGAGGGAAGATGACCGGAATGTCCTGCTGAAAACTCAGCTGAGTTCCTGGCAGTGCGTGACGTCAAGACACTTTAAATGCCCCTGATGCGGCTCCCTTCTGCCTGCTCTCCCTTTTCCCGGCCCTTGGCATCACGTGGGGGCGAGGTTGGGAGCCACTTACCACGTGGGAGTCAGCCAGTTAGACGGTCCCCAGGTATCGCCAGATCCTCTAGAGGCCCAACGCCTGAATTGGGTTTCTGGGGACGGCAAAAAGAACATGGGTGACTCCCGCCCGCTTTGAACTTCAGTTTCTGCGTGAGTAGGGACACACACACCCGGAAACATGACGTGGAAATAGAGTAATTACTAGAGTGCGTGGGGAGAGGGTAGTGGATTTAACCCGTCCTGCGTTCCGTCGTCGCTTCAAGCATCAAAGGCCAACGGCTGGCACATTGGCCGATTCAAGGGAATGAGGAGACAGTACAGATGAAGAGTGACACGTACACACATTGTTTTTATGTGTCTGAGTTGAAATACTTGAAATTGCGTGCCTTTTTCGCTTCATCTACTTTGAATGCAACTTTTACTGCATTAAAACCAGCAGTTTATAGGAAATTAGACATTTTACCTTACATAATAGAGGGTGTACTTTGCATAATAGTGATTTTGTGTGTATGTGTGTAAGACTATCAGGGTTTTCAAAAATAACAGCTATTAGTGTTTGTTTAGTGCAAAGCAGTATTAAGATGAAATCTAAAAAGGGCCTGGGGACTTCCCTGGTGGTGCAGTGGTTAAGAATCCCCGGCCAATGCAGGGGACACAGGTTCCATCCCTGGTGCAGAAAGATCCTGCATGCCTAGGACCAACTGACCCCATGAGCCACAACTACTGAGCCCACGTGCTGCAGCTACTGAAGCCCCACGCCTAGAGCCCGTTCTCTGCAACAAAAGAAGCCACAGCAATGAGAAGCCTGCGCACCACAACCAAGAGTAGCCCCACCCCCGCTTGTCACAACTAGAGAAAGCCTGCTGGTAGCAACGAAGACCCAACGCAGCCAATATATAAATAAATAAATTTTTAAAAATAAAATAAAATAAAAAATAAAAAGGGCTTGTTATCTCACCACCCAAATAAACCCTGATGACAGTTTATTCAATGAAACTAACACATTTGTGGTTAGAAAATTCAGCCAGTTCAGAAAATTAAAACTAAAACCCCTCCCCCCACCAGTCCTTCTTCCCCATGGATAGCTATTCTTATTAATTTTGAGTGAGAAAATCAATGACTCCTAACTTTTGGGGGATCATAGATCCTTCCAAGAATTTGCTGGAGACTATGGACTCTAGTCCCTGAAATATACAGCATGAGCTGTAAATTCACCTGGTTGCCCAATTTAGACCTTTCGACGGACGGCCTTAAATGCAAGTGAGAGGTGAGATCATCTATAGCGCAACTGGTAGGGTGACTCGTGGTGGGGTTGAGAGTTTGCTATTGCCATCCTGTAGACCGAGCTCAGGGTAGAAATTGCTGTATTTGTCTGTAGTGTGTAGTGTGTGTGTGTATTGGTGGCTGCGTTTATCTTACTCTTCACTTCAGGACAAATATCCCCCACCTTCCACCTTGCCTAAACTCTTGCTTTAGCTGTGTTCTCCCATGCACTTGACTACCTCCTTAATAATATACGGTCTGATGTTTATTTAGTTATATACTGCTTACAAAGCACTTATACACTCTTTACCTCTTTTCCTCACAATAATTATGTGTGGCAGATAGGAGAGGCCATGTTATTCACTGATAGGAAATTAAGGTCGAAATAGTATGATAATCTCAAGATCACAGAGATACTCAGAGATATACTGGGTGGGTTCAGAACCAGATTTTTAGATTCCACATCTCATAATTTTGTTTCATCCACCCAAATCTGGTCCTCCTCCCTGACTCTTCAGCAGCTGGCCTTTGTTTCCTTCACTGCCCTCCCCTCAATTTACACAGAAAATCTACCCCTGAATCTATCTGTTCCACTTACAAAACCTACTCCCAGCCCAGCCACTGGCCTTTCTCCATACCACGAAGCTTGCCCTTGGCTTAAAGATAGCAGTTTCTCTCACTTGAGCCAATGCTTTGACCTGAACTCCTTTTTCCAGTCTCATCCCCTCCATCCCACACACCTGAAGCTCCCACACTGAATTTAACACCTTCCTCCAAACATGTCAACACCTTCTGTAACTTCATGCCCTTGCAAATCTCCTTACCTCTACCTGGAATACCTTCTCTTTCCTCATTTCCTACCTGAAAACTCTTACTCAGTCTTCAAAGACCGGTTCCAACATTACCTCCTCCAGGCTTTCCGTGATTCTTCCTGGCAAAGTTAATCTCTTCTGCTGGACTCCTTTAGCAGGGTGTTTCCCCATCCAATTTAGCATTCTCCACCTTGTACTCTAACGAATCCATTCGTTAGCCTACTTCCTGATAAATAAAATTAATGATTAACAATTATTAAAACAATCACCGTTTTCCAGGAACTGTGCTAAGCTTCTTACATAGATTATCTCCTTTGATTCTCACTAAAACCCGGTGAGGTGGGTATTGTTATAATTCTCCTTTTCAACTAGGAAATATGGCTGAGAAAGTTGAAAGACTGGTCCAAGTTCCCACAGATAGAGACTACATGCAAACTCAGAATGAGAATCGGGTCTGGCTGCCTCCAAAGCCTGGACACTTTGCCCATATATGCTTGAAAACATCTCCCCTAAGCTTTTGCTTCCTGGAAGACTGAACCTTTCATGGGCACTTTCGTAATCCCAGAATCTGGCCCAGAACTCACCTAAGCCCGAGTTAATGAAATATTCATAAACATGTGTTGAATAATCACATTAGCAATAGCTAACACATGGAATGTTTACTATGCACTAGTCACTGCTTCTGAGCATGTATTATGCAACTCATCTATTAACTCATTTAATCCTTAGAGTAACTCCATGAGGAGGAGACTCTGATCTTACAGATGAAGAAAATGTGGCTTATCCAAGGTTAAGTGACTTACGCAAGAACAGAGAGCTGGTAAATGACAGTCAGGATTCAAATCCAAGTGTGTTTAATTGGAGACCCTGAATAGCTGCTCTTCCTTGACTTTATCTCCAGGCTCAAACTTCCTTTTGGATTCCCAAGGAAGGAAGGGTCTAAAGAAGGGGGAAATGTGATGCCCCCACCCTCTGCCCATCAGATGAATACAGGCAGAGTGCAGAAACTCAGCCCATTCAAGCCCACAGTGGTTTATAAACATGTCTGCAAATTATTTGACACTTCTCCCATCTAAAAGTAGAGTCTCATTCCACATCCTGAGTGACTCACTTCTAATAAATGGAATACAGGGACTTCCCTTGTGGCCCAGTGGTTAAGAATCCGCCTTCCAATGCAGGGGACGTGGGTTTGATCCCTGATCGGGAAAGTAAGATCCCACATGCCGCCAGGTAGCTAAGCTCGCAGGCGGCAACAAAGAGCCCTCCTGCCCCAATAAAGATCCCGCATGCCACAATTAGGACCCGATGTGACCAAAAATAAATATATAAACAAAATAAATAAGTATTAAAAAAAAAAAGAATACAATGCTGCATGACTTCTGAGGTTAGGTCATAAAAGGCCAGTGTCCACCTGATTCTTTCTCTTGGAACACTCACCCTTCAAACTCAGCCACCATGTTGTAAGGAAGCCCAAGCTGTATGTAGCTACCACATGAAGGTGACAGCAAGCATCAGCTGTGAGTCAGCCAGACTCCAGATGATTCCAGGCCCCAGCTTTCAAGCCACCCCAATGGAGGCCAAACAGAGCAGAAATGAGCCATTTTTGCTGAGCCTTACCCAAATTACAAATTCATAAGCAAAATAAATGTGGCATTGTTTTAAGCCACTACGTTGTTTGTTTGTTTTTCTTTAATTGAGGTAACATTGGTTTATAACACTATGTAAGTTTCAGGTGTACATTATATTTCTACTTTTATATACCTTATAGCATACTTACCACCAAAAATTTAGTTTCCATCCACCTTCATACAGTAGATCCCCTTTATCCATTTTGCCCTTCCCCTCTGGTAATCACTATGCTGTTCTCTGTATCTACATGTTTGTTCTCATTTGGTTTGTTCATTTATTGTTTCTTTGTTTTTTATATTCCACATAGGAGGGAAATCATTTATTATTTGTCTTTCTCTGTCTGACTTATTTTACTTAGCATAATACTCTCAGGGTCCACCCATGTTGATGCAAATGGCAAGAATTCATCTTTTTATGGCTGAGTATTATTCCTGTGGGGTGTGTGTGTGTGTGTGTGTGTGTGTGTGTGTGTGTGTGTACCACATCTTTATCCATTCATCTGTTGATGGGCACTTAGGTTGTTTCCACATCCTGGCTATTGTACATAATGCCAAAATTACATAGTTGTGCATGTTCCTTTTCAAATTAGTCTTTTTGTATTCTTTGGATAAATACCCAGAAGTGGGGTTGCTGGATTATATGTTAGGTCTGTTCTCAATTTTTTGAGGAATCTACTCCATACCTTTTCCCATAGTGGCCGTACCAGTTTTTATTCCCACCAACAGTGTGTGAGGGTTCCCTTTTCTCCACATCCTTCCCAGCCCTTGTTATTCTTTGCCTTTTTGATAATAGCCAGTCTAACAGGAATGAGGTGATATTTCATTGTGGTTTTGATTAGCATTTCCCTAATAATTAGTGATGTTGAACAGCTTTTCATTTGCCTATTGTCCATCAGTAGGTATGTCTTCTTTGGAAAAATGTCTATTCATCTTCTGTGCCCATTTTTAAAGTTTTTATTTATTTATTTTAATTTTTGACTGCATTGGGTCTTCATTGCTGCACGCAGGCTTTCTGTAGTTGTGGTGAGCAGGGGCTACTCTTCGTTGTAGTGCTCAGGCTTCTCATTGTGGTGGCTTCTCTTGTTGTGGAGCACGGGCTCTAGGTGCACGTGCCTCAGTAGTTGGGGAGTGTGGGCTCATTACTTGTGGCTCATGGGCTTTAGAGCACAGGCTCAGTAGTTGCGGCGCATGAGCTTTGTTGCTCCACAGCATGTAGGATCTTCCTGAACCAGGGATCAAACCTGTGTCCCCTGCATTGGCAGGCAGATTCTTAACCACTGTGCTACCCGGGAAGCCCTCTCTGCCTATTTTTAAATTGGACTGTTAGTTTTTATTGTTGTTGAGATGTATGAGTTCTTTCCATGGTTTTTGGTTTTTGGTTTTTGGTTTTTTTTTCCATTTCATCTTTAATTTGGTTTAGCTCTGATTCTTTACACTGGCTCAAAATCCTGTGATTATTGTATCAACACCATGAAATATTTCAAAACAACTCTTCTTTTATGAAACAATTAGATTTCTAGAAAAAGAAGCCATGCTTTTTTCTTTTGTTGGGTCACTTCAAATTTTCATTATTGAAAACTTTCCATTTCCTTTTAATGGTTACAAATCTATCATTTTAAAATAATTTTTCTAAGTCTTCCCATGTTTTGGATATTAACCCCTTGGATATATCATTTGCAAATATCTTCTCCCATTCTGTAGGTTGACTTTTCATTTGTTGATGGTTTCCTTTGCTGTGCAGAAGTTTTTAGTTTGATGTAGTCTCATTTGTTTTTCTTTTTTTCTTTTCTTTTCTTTTTGTGGGAGGTGGGGTGGGGATGGGGTGGGGCATGCCATGCAGCTTGTGGGATCTTAGTTCTCTGACCAGGAATCAAACCTGGCCTGGGCAGTGAAAGCACTGAGTCCTAACCACTGGACCACCAGGGAATTTCCTTATTTGTTTATTTTTGCTTTTGTTTCCCTTGCCTGAGGAGTTATATCTGGAAAGATATTGCCATGACCAATTGCCAAGAGCATACTGCCTATGTTTTCTTCTAGAGTTTTACGGTTTCATGTCTTACATTCAAGTCTTTAATCCATTTTGAGTTGCTTTTTGTCTGTGGTGTGAGATAGTGGTATAGTTTCATTCTTTTGCATGTGGCTGTGCAGTTTTCCCAACAGCATCTATTGAAGAGATTATCCTTTCTCCATTGTATATCTTTACTCCTTTGTTGAATATTAGTTGTCCATATATGTGTGGGTTTATTTCTGGGCTCTCAATTCTATTCCATTGATCTTTATATCTGTTTTACTGCCAATACCATGCTATGTTGATTACTATGGCTTTGTCATATAGTTTGAAATCAGGACGTGTGATACCTCCAGCTTTGTTATTTTTTTCCCCTCAGGATTGTTAAGCCACTGAGTTTTGGGATGGTTTGTTACACAGCAATAGGTAACTGATAAGTTTTCCATTTATCACTTCAGAGAGAACTAGGAACTATAATCTAAATTAGGAACTGAGACTGTCGCAGTAAAACTCTAAATCAAGAAGAAGGTATGGGACTTCCTAGGTGGCGCGGTGGGTAAGAATCTGCCTGCCAATGCAGGGGACACGGGTTTGATCCCTGCCCTAGGAAGATACCACATGCCGTGGAGCAACTAAGCCCACGCACCACAACTATTGAGCCTGCGCTCTAGAGCCCGTGAGTCACAGCTATTGAGCTCATGTGCCACAACTACTGAAGCCCATGTGCCTAGAGCCCATGCTCCACAGCAAGAGAGGCCACCAAGATGAGGAGCCTGTGCACCACAATGAAGAGTAGCCCCCACTTGCCTCAACTAGAGGAAGTCCATGTGCAACAATGAAGACCCAACACAGTCAATAAAGTTAATCAATTAATTAATTAAAAAAAAGAAGAAGAAGGCATGGCAGGACATATCTGGTAGTCCAGTGGTTAAGACTCCACCCTCCCAATGCATAGGGCCCAGATTCAATCCCTGGTCACGGAACTAGATCCAATATGCCTCAACTAAGAGTTTGCATGTCGCAACTAAAGATCTCACATGCCACAGTGAAGATCCCACACACGGCAACGAAGATCCTGTGAGCCACAACTAAGATCTGGTGCAGCCAAATAAATAAATAAATATTTTAAAAAAATAAAATAAAATAAAATAAAATAAAATAAAGAAGAAGGGATGGCAAGGAAGAGAAGATCCTTGGGGGTGGTAAATGGGTGGCAAAGGGGGCAAGGGGCAACTTGTGTGGGTGATGAAACCCCCATGGGACTCAGCAATAGAAAGGCTCACACAAGGCTGCCCAACTTAACCTCACTAAAATCACAGAGAAGAGCAGGTCTGTTCAGTGTGAATTCCTTTGACTTCTACTTTCTCTCTGTAAAAACACTTCTTGAGCATCATTATGCAAGCAGCTCTCTTCCCCCCTGTCTGAAGAACAGTCTTCATTACTCAATATTTTCTAGGCTAAACGCTTTTCTTTATTCTTTTCTGCATCAATGATTATCACCATTCTGTCTTCCAGGTCACTTAGTCGTCCTTCTGCCTCAGTTAATCTGCTATTGGTTTCTTCTAGTGTATTTTTCATTTCACTTATTGTGTTGCATATCTCTGTTTGTTTGTTCTTTAATTCTTCTAGGTCTTTGGTAAACTTTTCTTGCAACTTTTTGATCTTTGCATCCAATCTTTTTTCAAAGTCCTGGATCATCTTCACCATCATTATTCTGAATTCTTTTTCCAGAATAGTGCCTATCTCCTCTTCATTTAGTTGTTTTTCTGGTGTTTTATCTTGTCCCTTCATCTGGTACAAAGTCTTTTGCCTTTTCATTTTCTCTGTCTTTCTGTGGCTGTGATTTTCAGTTCCACAAGATGAAATAGTGCTGATACTGCTTGATTCTGCTGTCTGCCCTCTTGTGGAGGAAGCTGTCTAGGAGGCTCGTGGGTGCTTCCTGATGGGAGGGACTGATGGTGGGCTGGGCTGGGTGGGTGGAGCTCAGTAAAATTTTAATCTGATTTGGTGGGTGGAGCTCAGTGACACTTTAATCTGCATGTCTGCCAGTGGGTGGGCTGTGTTCCCACCCTGGTGGTCATTTGGCCTGAGGCAACCCAGCACTGGAGCTTACAGGTTCTTTGGTGGAGCTAATGGTGGACTCTGGAAGGGCTCACGCCAATGAGCACTTCTCAGAACCCCTGCTGCCAGTGCCCCTGTCTCCTTGGTGAGCCACAGCTGCCCCCCACCTCTGCAGGCAACCCTCCAACACCAGCAGGTAGGTCTGGTTCAGTCTCTTATGGGGTCACTGCTCCTTCCCCCTGGGTCCTGGTGAGCACAGTTTTTCGTGTGCCCTCCAAGAGTGGATTCTCTGTTTCCCCCAGTCCTGTGGAGGTGCTGCAATCAAATCCCGCTGGCTTTCAAAGTCTGATTCTCTGGGGATTCTTCCTTCCGTTGCTGGACCCCCAGATTAGGAAGCCTGACGTGGGGCTCAGAACCCTCAGAACTTCTGCAGTATAACTGTTCTCCAGCTTGTGAGTCACCCACCCAGCTAAATGCTTTTCTTATGCTGCTTAAAACATCATTCATACCATGACATTCCCGTGGGGCTTAGGAAAAAGGAGTTCTCCTTTCTCATCCCTTTCAAGGCCCCACCTACCCCACCAACCTCCCACCTGCCCACTAAATTCCAGCCAGTCCATTTCCACATCAGGGCCTTTGCATATGCCCTTCTTTTTCCTTCTCCAGCTCTGGCATGCCTAGTTCCTTCTCACCCTTCTGGTCTCACCTGTGCAGAAAGACCTTGTCTAACTACCTCCACTGAAAGTTGCTCCCAGCAACTGTAGTCTCTATCTCTATATGTTGTTTCCTGTGGAACTCTTACCATAATTCTCATTTTATTTATCTGTTTACAGTTTCTTGTCCTCATTATACTCTCAGTTCCAGGAAAAATGGATCTTGCCTGTTTACTGCTCCCTTATCTCTCCAGTGCATGGCACATAGTAGGTACTCAATAAACACATGGACTAAATGGAAGTACTCTTGATCCCATCCCTCCCCCAAGCGTTATCTGTTCTCCTTTCCCCCTGGACCTTTTCCACTTATTGCCTCCCTTCTGTCTCTGAAGATGCTCCTTCTTTCCCATCTTGACCCTTGAGTTACCCCCCCTTTCTCATCATGGCTCCTATATCCTCATCCCCACTTCTGCCCTCTCCTCTCCGTAGGACAGTGCTCTTGAAGGCCACAAGGGACCTCCTCCTCACCAAAGCTGATATCTTCTTCTCAGTCATTTTATTTAACTTCACTGTCGAATCTGCTACTGCCAATCATCCCCCTTCCTCCCTCCTAGACATTCTTTCCTCCCTTGACCATCACAATGGTCAACAGAAGCAGTTGCATTAACTAGAAAGCTGATGGGAGCTGGAGTGAGACACACAAAGTTTGAATCCTGTCTCTGACACAGAATAAGTGGTGCAACCCTGGGAAAGTTCCTTAACCTCTCTGAGTCTCAACACCCTCATCTTCAAATCAAGGAGCTAATTCTAACCTTGGTAAGTCTCATTAAAGGGTTCTTGATTGGAAGATACTCTCAAGTGTGCAGCATGGTAGATAAGAGCCAGGTCCCGGCAGGGTCCGCTGCTCAGGCACCCCACCTACACAGCAGTGTGACCCTGGGCCAGTTGCTTAACCTCTCTGATCCTCAGTTTCTTCATCTACAAGACAGAGAATATGAGAGCACCTACCTCATAGGTTGTTGTGAAGATTAAAGGAGATAACCTGCAAAACATTCAATACAGTGTTAGCTATTATTACCTTATGCAAACAGAAACAAAAACAAACAAACAAAAAAGACCACTAAAAAAACAAGGGTGGGGGGAGGGGAACTTATTGGAAAGAATCTGAGATCTCTCTCAAATTCCAATAAAGAGTTGAACAGCCACACCTTATAAAGGACAATTCCAGGAACCTCACCAGAAGGAGTTAGTGCAAGTCCCACTAAACTCTGCCCTTCCCTTATCATAATTTGACTTGAGGCTCCTACTGAAATGTTCAGTCTCTAACCATGGCAACAAATGCCTTTGGAGGGTAAGTGAAGGTTCCACACGTTTTTAATAGCTGGTGTTTTTGTTTGTTTGTTTGTTTGTTTTTGTTTTTTTTATAGTTGTGGCACACGGGCTTAGTTGCTCCATGGCATGTGGAATCTTCCCAGGGCAGGGCTCGAACCCGTGTCCCCTGCATTGGCAGGCAGATTCTTTACCACTGCGCCACCTAGGAAGTCCGCTGGTGTTTTTTATGCTACCATTTCAAGCATTATTTTTCTTTCTTTTCTTCTTTCTTTCTTTCTTTCTTTTCTTTCTTTCTTTCTTTCTTTCTTCTTTCTTTCTTTTGTTCATCTGATTGAAATTACATTTCCAATTTCCTGTTGCCTGTAAGCTCAAAATTCTAAATTGCTGGCAGAGAGGATTTCATTGGTCCAGACTGGCATCCGTGACAAAGCAGCTGTGGACAGGGGCGGGGGTCCTAGTCACCTAGCAGAGACAAAGCCCTGGAGGGAAGGGGCAAGGGTTTTCCAAGCAGAGGGACGTTCAATACGCATCAGAATTACCTGCGATAATGTTTATGAATGTGCCCTGCACCCAGTAAGATGTCCTTCTCCCTCTCCAACCATCCCACAGTCTACTTTGCTGTTCCCCCAGCCCCCTCCATACTCTAAAGGTGGGCACTCCTGCTTTAATTCTTTCTTCCTCTCTTTCTTCCTTCTTTCCTTGGCTGCCCTGAGTCTTCGTTGCTGCGCGCGTGCGGGCTTTCTGTAGTTGCAGCGAGCAGGGGCTACTCTCTGTTGCGGTGTGCAGGCTTCTCAGTGCGGTGGCTTCTCTTGTTGCAGAGGATGGGGTCTAGGTGTGCAGGCTTCAGTAGTTGCAGCGCATGGGCTCAGTGGTTGTGGCACGTGGGCTCTAGGGTGCAGGCTCAGTAGTTGTGGCGTCCGGGCTTAGTTGCTCCGTGGCATGTGGGATCTTCTCGGACCAGGGATCGAACCCGTGTGCCCTGCACTGGCAGGAGGATTCTTAACCGCTGCACCACTAGGGAAGTCCCGTTCCAACTTTAATTCTAAAATCCATCCTCTTTTCTCCCTAACTCCCTCCCTCCCTTGGCAAACATTTATTCCTAGCACTTCAAAGACCTCTCTCTTCTAATAACTCTTTTACACTGTTTTATAAGGTACAGATAAACTACTTTCTATCCTGAGTCCTCTGTAAAATTTTACAGCAACTTCCTCTGTAAAATGACTCCTACTTTTCCTTATCCATGAAACAAGACCTTTTGGGAATTCCCTGGCAGTCCAATGGTTAGGGCTCTGTGCTTTCACTGCTGAGGTCCCGGTTTCCATCCCTGATCAGGGAACTAAGATCCCGCAAGCCACGTGGCCAAACAATAAATAAAAAATAAAGCAAGACCGTTTTTGGTCTAACACTCCATAATTCTATTAACTGTTCCTCAGTCACGCCTTCAGCGTTCCTTCCTCTTTGCCTTTCCACACACTGTTCCCTTTGCTTGGAGGAATTTCCCTGTCCCACATTGCTATTTACATTAATTAACATGTATTGAGCATCTATGTCAGTAGACACCTCTTGGGTCCTGCCTGGCTCACAACGAGTTCTCCTTTCCTAGGAATTGCCCCTCTACTCCACAATCATATGCTGGAATGGGTACCTTCAGCCATGTCTGTATTCCACAGTCCTGTCCTCCTGGCCATAGATTATTAAATCTGGGGTGAACACATGTTTACTGGCTTAATCAGAGTCTCTCTGCCAGGAATTTGGAATTTGAAACTGAGAGACACAGAGCCTGGGAGCCCTTAGAACCGAGTTCCATTAATGTCAGAACTTTCAAGAGGGCCATCCATCAACTCCCTCTCAGAAGTCCCTGGAGATCCCCTGATTCCTATTCTTCCCGGCCTGACTGTTCAGCAATTCCTTGGAGTCTGTGGGATACCTTGGCAGCCTTCCAATATAAGTTCCTTTTTCCCCTTTTGGCCAATGTTCTTTTCTTATGCTTTCAACCAAATAACATTAACCAATGTAATTGTATATGAGACACTGTTAGGCTCTGGTGACACACAAAAAAGTAAAATACTGTCTCTGCCCTCCAGCAACAAATATTTGAAACCCTACCCTGTGTTAAAGGATTGTAACTCAAAAGCCCTCTTCCTCAAGTTTCTCCATATTTCCCAAGCAGGATGAATCTGTCTTCGGTGTGTTGATGTTGCATTTTGCTTTACCTCTCTTATAGTCAACAGTTTGAGTTATTTTGAACATCTGCCTCTCCCACTAATGGCAGAGTATTTCAAATCAAGAGCTAGATATGTTGCCTTTGTTGTGTTTATAGTCTCTGGGCTCCTAGCACAATATCAGAAAGAGATCATTCAGAAAGAACACCTGTAGCTTTATTGGTCCATCATCCTCTCTCCTTCCTCCAACAGTAACCCAATTTTCCTTTAGGAAATCAGCCTTCCTCCACTCTCAATTCCACCCTGCAGGTGGGTTGTAGAAGTGGTACATGACCTAGATTTGGTCAGAGGCCTAGTGATTTGAATATGTGATCTATCAGAGTCATATCTGAGATTCTGGAAAAATTTGGAAAGAAGCCCTCTTAACTGGGGTTGTTGACCTGTTAAGCCATAAGCCTGAAGCTATTGATGGTCATCTTTGCCAACACATGGGGAAAATCTGATTGTTAATGAAACAAACACAATGGAGAAGAGGAGACAGAGAAATTCCTAACGATATTACATCAGAGCTTGCGACCAGACACCCCCGGACCTATTATTGGGAAATTTTTCTTTTTCTTTTTTTTAAAATAAATTTATTTATTATTTTTGGCTGCGTTGAGTCTTCACTGCTGCACGTGGGCTTTCTCTAGTTGCAGCAAGTGGGGGCTACTCTTCATTGCGGTGTGTGGGCTTCTCATTGTGGTGGCTTCTCTTGTTGTGGAGCACAGGCTCTAAGCACACAGGCTTCAGTAGTTGTGGCGCACGGGCTTAGTTGCTCTGAGGCAAGTGGGATCTTCCTGGATCAGGGATCCAACCCTCTGCATTGGCAGGTGGATTCTTAACCACGGTGCCACTAGGGAAGTCCAGGAACTTTTTCAATTTCATGAATTGCTTCTATGCTTTTTTTCAGCTTTGGTTGGTTTTTTTTTGCTTGTTTGTTTTGTTTCATTTTGTTTTTTCTGCTGAAGCCAGTCTGAGGTGAGTTTATGACACTTGCAATAAAGTCTTGTAATTCATTCAACAAACATTTATTGATATAGAGTTCTATGGGAGCCCTGAGAAGGAAATGATCAGTATGACTGGGGTGGAGCTGGGGAAGAGGTTGGTTTATGAGGGGTGGTGGGAAGAGGGAGGCCATTCCAGAAAGAGGTAATAGCCTGAACAAAGGTCCACAGGCCTGAAAGTGTGCGGTCCATTTCTGACCAGCAGACTCTTAAAGAGTATATTGAAGGACAGTAAGAACTGAGGCAGGGACCAGACTCTTTTCAGTTCTCTAACGAGGGATCAAACCCGTGCCCCTTGCATTGGGAGCACAAAGTCTTAACCACTGGACCACCAGGGAAGTCCCAGGGACCAGACTCTTAAGGGACCTTGAGAGCCATGCCAAGGAGTTTAACCCTTTGGTCAAAAGAAGACATTTAAACTGTAAAGTATACTTTCTTTTTTAAAAAAAAATCTATCTATATTTCTCTATTTATATTTATATCCATATCTATCTCTATCTCCATCTCTACCCGGCAGTAACGTGGGGAATAGATTGGAAAGAGAATCTAAAGTCAATTCAAATACTCCATGTGAGAGCAAGTGAAATCTGGACTAGTCCAAGATTGGCTGCAACTGTCTTCTCCTGACTCCAATGGAAAGTTACCTCTTAGGGATAAGGACTTTGGAGGTACTATTAGAGACCTGATAACTCAATATGAGGCTGCAGAGAAACTACTTTATTATTTTTTATAGCTAATCTTTTTAAAAAAAATTTATTTACTTTATTTTTGGCTGCATGGGGTCTTCATTGCTGCGCACGGGCTTTCATTGCAGCGAGTGGGGGCTACTCTTCATTGTGGTGTATGGGCCTCTCATTGCAGTGGCTTCTCTTTTTGCAGAACATGGGCTTTAGGCACATGGGCTTCAGTAGTTGTGGCACTTGGGCTCAGTAGTTGTGGCTCACAGGCTCTAGAGTGCAGGCTCAGTAGTTGTGGCGCATGGACTTAGTTGCTCTGCAGCATGTGGGAATCTTCCTGGGCCAGGGCTTGAACCGTATCCCCTGCATTGGCAGGTGGATTCTTAACCACCAGTGAAGTCCCCGAGGAACTACTTTAGATCCCAGGTATACACTAAGAATGCTGCCTGCCATTACCAGTAAACAAAAGATGTTGCAGCTATCAAGCCACAATATTACAGCTGCTCCAACTGTGAGCCTGGAGGGAACTCAGGATAGAAACAAAGAATGCCCATCATCCTGTAGTCAACTGCAGCAGTAACCCCTGATGGTGCACCCTGTAGAGACTCACAATGAGAAAACACAGGATACTGACCTCAGATAGCTGAGGTGCATATCAAAGAAATGATTTTAATGAATCCAGATTTTGCATCTTCCCATACATAAAAAAGCTCTAATTTCATTAACTTGAGACTTTTGGTTTTCTTTAATTAACAATAATATTTTGATGTTCCGACTACCTGGCCTTTTTGCAAAACTCTTATATATCCTGGCTCCCCCTCTTGCCTCTTCACAACAGTTTCTCAGCCTTATCTGAGATGCTATGTCCCAGTCTTGAAGCCCTCAGAATGTCTGCTGAATAAAACATAACTCTCAAATTTTAGGTTGTGCTTTTTTTCTTTTTCTTTTTTTTGGTCGACATAGGTAACATTTGATGGGATCCTTTGAGAGACAATACCCCCTAGTTTATTGTCTGATTCTAAACCATGGAAATATTGCTAGTGATGGATGGGCAAGTTAGTGACCGGTTGGTGAAAAAGATGCTTTGTGGGAACGGGACCTTGGAACGTCCATCAAATCCTATTGGTAGGCAGCTATTTCATTAAAGCCTCCTCCTCCTTCATTCGCAAGAGAAGAAGAAAAGGAATAATTTCTGATTTGGAGAGAGCTTCTGGAGCTATGGCCCCACATTGTGCCGTAAAGGAGGAATGCCATGGTACAGGGGCCAGCAGAAAAGTGGCTCTGAGCGGGGGTGGCAGGAGCCTTATTGCCGTGGGTAAGAGAAGTAAACAATGGCCTGGTATCCCAAAGCCCTTCCTGGTTTCCCTCAGGCTTACTACTCCACCACTGGGATCCTGACATCATTCCCTGCTTCTCACAGCTACACCTCTGCATCCCAGAGGAAGGAGGATCCTTAGCGTGTTTCTCCTGGTGGGTGGGGAGTTTCCTGACTCTCAGGCTCTGAATTTTCAGCCTCAGTTTTCATTTTTTTAAATTAATTTCTATGAGAGTATAGTTGCTTTACAATGTCATGTTAGTTTTCATTTCTTCTCGAGGAAAGCCAATCCTTTCTGGGGGATTTAGAACTCGAGACTGCTGTGCTTGCTGCTGGGGGCCGGGGCAGGGGAGTCCAAGGGAAATGTATGGTTCCTGAGGAAGGACTCAGCTTGTTTGAGGTAGCAGCAGGAGGCTGGGAGACAGCCCCAGAAATGGCATTGTCTTTATTAGGGACACCCCAATCCAGGTGATTCTGATTGGCAGAACCAACATGATGATTTGTGTCCATTGCTCTAGGAAATTCATAACTTTGGGGCAGGTAGGGCAGACTACTCGTGGAGAAGAGAGGCTGTACAGACAATGAAAGAGGTGCCCATCCCAGGGCTGTAGGGAGAATCAGATATGCTGTGTGGCTATGACTGGCATCTATAACATGCACTGGAATCCTTTATGACATTCAGGCCTCTGAGTCAGGGCCTCTGACATCTCCCCTCCCCTGGGCTGCCTCCCCTGGGTTTGATCTGGCAGCATGCATTTGGGGGAAGCTCTGGCTGAGTAGAGTTAATTGGGTGGGTCTGGACGGCTAAAGCTCTGACAGTAGGGAAGCAGATCTAGACAGTACAGGATTATAGACACAGTTAAACAGACTGGTTGCTTGACTTAAAATCCCAGCTCTAGGGCTTCCTAGGTGGTGCAGTGGTTAAGAATCCACCTGCCAATGCAGAGGACACGGGCTTGATCCCTGTTTCAGGAAGATCCCACATGCCGTGGAGCAACTAAGCCCGTGTGCCACAACTATTGAGCCCATGTGCCACAACTACTGAAGCCCACGCGTCTAGAGCCCGTGCTCCGCAACAAGAGACGCCATGGCAATGGGGAGCCCACACACCACAACGAAGAGTAGCCCCTGCTTGCCGCAACTAGAGAAAGCCCACGTGCAGCAATGAAGACCCAACACAGCCAATAAATAAATAAATTTATTAAAAAAAAATCCCAGCTCTACCACTTACCAGCTACAAGACCTTAGACAAGTCACTCTGTGTGTGTGTCTGTGTGTTTCCATTTCTAAATGAGGATGATAATAATACCCCACCCCCGCTCCCCCACCCAAACAAGTGAGGCCCATTTAAACCAGCAGCCCTTTCTCTCTCCTCCCCTCCCTGGTTCCCTCCTGTCCTCTGGAACTCATCCTATGTAATTGCTTTTGGAGAATACAACCCAACACAGATCCTTTTAGAAAAGCAGGTTTATTGGTCGGGCTGCTCACCAGGACACAGCAACATGAGAGGCTCCCCAGAGCTCACAGGAAACTGTATCTGCCCACAACTCAGGCCCCTTCAGCCCATCAGCACCAAGGGACCTCGTCCCACAATCCCCATCCTCCCTCAGTTGATGTGTCTCCAACCATTCAGAAGAGAGAAGGGAACCAAAAACAGGGGAAAAAAAGAAAAGAAAAAAAAAGCAAAGCTTTGTATTGTAAAAAAAGATGTGTCCCCAGGCTCCCTCCCTCCACCCCTTAAAAACAGTTGGTTGTAATTCTAAAATGCAGAGCAGAGACGATAAGGCAGAGGAGGTAGGGGGCTAAGGAGAAGCCTTCAGCCCTCCTCTTCAGGCTGTGATTTGGGGGTGAGGGGAGCTGTCCTTGCTTCTGATAAGCTGCTGTTACAGGGGAGGAACAGGGGGACTGAAGTGTCCTGAGGAGAACCCAATCAGAAATCAGGCCTTTGGACCGGAAGTAGCACCCCTCTCACCCCAAAGATTTAGGAGAGGAACTCACAAAGCCAAGGAGGTCTTGGCAAGTTCTGCAGCTTTATGGTACTAGCTCTAAGGGAAGGATCTTGAGAAGAAACTGCCAGGAGTGAGCCAAGGCTGGGCTGCTCTACACACAGGAATTCTACACTCTCCTCCCCTCCCCTCCAGCTCTCAGCTTGGTGGCCTGGACTCCAGCACCTAGTTCTCTTTCCATTCCGCCTCCTTCCTACCTGCTCTCCGCAGCCTGGTGCTGCCCTCTTCTGGGACCCTAATTTCCTGGGCTTGGAGAAATGGACTGCCCCTAGGGGCTTCATCCCCAGTGGAGGCGTGGGAGGAGGATTACCTCTCTCTTCTTTGGATCATGGATTTCTCACATTGCCCTCCCTCCTTATCCTGAATATTGTCCTGCTGTCCTCTGAGAACCCCCGTGAGATGGGATTCTTGCCCTGTGCTTCTCACGCTGCTAATGAGCATTCTCTTTTCACCCATTTCCACCTTCTATTTCCTGTTCTCCTTCAAAGCCACAGCCATGCTCTCCTGTGTGCAGATGCTTAAACATGTAAACCCCCCCCCCCCATCGCCCCCCGGCTCTGCCAGGCTCCAGCCTTCCTTATTGGGACCTTTCTGCAGATACACTCTGCACTAGACCCTCATCCAGGGTCACGGCTCACTCTGCCCTCTCTCCCACGACGCTGCCCCAGATACTCCCAAAAGCTGCTTTCACATCCTTCCAGTGTGGGGTCTCCCATGTGGGCAAGGGGCCTCTTCAGGATTCACTCTTCCCTTTCAGGGTAATTTTGGCTTGAAGCCGCCAGGGATCAGAAAGAAGAGCTCAGTGAGCAGACATGACAGCAGCTGGGTGTGAGTGTGAAGGGGAGGTGGGGGGAAGGCAGCCTGCCCCAAGGGGGCGGGGGGCGGGCCAGTCATGGAGGATCCCTGACTTGGATCCCCAGGACGTGAGTCACCCACCGTCCCCTGCATTTCCACCCAACCTGTGCCTAAACTGGGGCTGTCCATGGTGCAGGCTGCCTCCCCCTCCCGTCTGAACAGCTGTAAGACTTGGAGGGGTGCTCCTTCAGGGGAGGTGTTCTCAATTTAGAAACATCTCAGCCTGTCCGAGGCCAAGAGAGAATGCGAAAGAGAAAGTTCGCACTGGGAAAGGAACCGAGGCGGGGGGCGGGGAGAGGCGGGGCGGCGCGGCCTTCGGGGCACAGCCCCGCGCCGCGCTCAGTCGCTGTCGCTCTTGTCCACCAGCACGGCGTCTGACTCCTCGGTGATCTCCAGCAGCGTGTGCACGTCGGGGCTGCTCCCGCGCAGCAGGTCGGCCGCCTCGCCGCGCTCCACGCCGCCCTCCTCTTCGTCGGCGCCGACCTCCACCATCTCGGTGGCCTTCAACACCTCCACCTCGCCCTCGCGGATCTTCTTGACGTGGAAGGTGAAGGGCGGCACCTTGTAGACCGCGGTCTTGGAGCGCGCGTAGACCACGTGGTCGGGCGTGAAGGACTTGCGCAGCTTGTCTCGAGAGGTCTTGAGCTTCTCGCGCCGCTCGGCGGGCACGAGGCGCGTGCCCAGCTTGTTCATGCGCTTCTCCAGGGTGTGTCGCGTCTTCTCCAGGTTCTCCTTGGTCTTGAGACGGGTCCTCTCCAGGTTCTCGCGGGTGCGCACCTTGGTCTTCTCCATCTTCTCCTTGGAGAAGGCCTTCTTGAAGTCGTCCACGCGCCGCAGGCCGCTGCGCTTGATGCGCTCTGCGCGCGACTCCTCGATGACCTCCTCCACCTCCACTGCCTCGTCCGACGACAGCTCGAGCGCCGCCGCGTCCTCCTCTGGCCGCTCGCCCTCGGCCAGCTCGTCGCCTTCCTTCTCGGGCAGCGCCTCCGACTCTTTCAGAGACTTGCCGATGCTCACTTTGGCCGGCAGTTTCACTTCATCCTAAAGGGAGATCAGAGCGAACAGATGAGGCGGGCAGAGCGGGAGAACTGGGTGGGGGACCTGAGGGGGACGCTGGGCGAACCCGGGCCGGGCGGTGGCACCCGTGATCCTGGGGAGTGCGTGGTACCCGTGAGATCGGCCTGGGCTTGTGCGCCGTTGTATCCCCAGCGCCTGGCACAGAGCTGGGCACCTCGCGGGCGCGCAAGAATATGTGTTGAATGACCATACAGACAGGGCGAGGAGGGAACCAAGCTTCGGATCGGAGGCTGGCCTATGTTTTCGCACTTCGCTTAAGAATCTGTGCGGCCCGGCAGCCGCCCATTTTAAACCATTCCTTACCCAGGGACAACAATTTAACTTTGGAAATGGGCAGAGCGCCCTCTGGTGCGCTAAGCCCCACAGTGCCCCTGCCAGGCCAAAAAGCAAAGGCGTGTGGGCAGAGCCTGTTCAGGTTGAGGGGTGCCGGTAGGCGGATGAGCTCACAGACAATCTCAGGCGGCCCCCAAGCAGGGTAACTTGAAGGCAAGTTTACCTTCAAGGGAGTGCGTTTCCCAGACTTCGTATCATTTCAGAAGAACCAGTATTAGGGAAGCGGAGCTGTAGCCCGCCCTCCCTCCCCCGCCTCATAGCGTTTGGCACCGCCTTTGGTCATTCTCTACCCTCGTGTAGAAATTGAGGAAAGAGGAAGAAGCTGGCTGGGAGCCAAGGACATGTTTTCTTCCCAACCCGGACATTTTTTCTGGTTCTGACGTCCCTGCCTCGGAATAGAAGGGAGGGATTGCTTTTCCAGTCTTACTGTTTCCCCCCAAACAAGAGCTCAAGGGGCCAGGAGTAGGATGGGGAGAGATCCTGGAGCTCAGAGCCAGTTCTTCCCTCTTCCCCTGGGAAGACCTAGCACCGGCACTGTTTTCCAAGATCCTGACTCTGGACCAGCCTTTCAGAATCTCAGGATCACCTCTCACCAGAAGGTAGGGGAGATTGAGCACAGAAAGGCAAAGGGGACATAACCCGAAATGTAAACTGGCTCTCCTCTTTGGCCCAGACTCTCTTTAGGAACGTCATACAAAGGGATGATAGGCAGTAGTTTTTGTAAAGGGTTTTCCAAAGATTGTTTCACAGCATTGTAAGAAAATCCCATCAGAGAAAAATGAGGCAACATGAGCTGACCCATCCCATAAACACACACACATACACACTTGCACGCACGCACACATATACATTGGCTGCTTGGTATCTTTGTACCACCTGCTACAGAAATTCCTTCCCCAGCCCCCAGTCTCTTTCCTCTTCCCTCCCATCCACATCCCCACAGAGTTTCCTGGTTTACATTGAAAACGAGGAACACCTCCTCCCAACTTCCTTCCCTCCCTGTCAATATCATTAGCAGAGACAAAGAGGGAATGCTGGCTCCACCTCTCCTCCCAAACTGGGCACTGGCTCTGCTGGGCACCAAGCCACCTCAAGCTCTGATTACTCAACTACACCTCCCAGCAGGCAAGGTGACCTGGGCTCAGGGCATGCTGGGACTTGTAGTCTCCACCTGCCACAGCTGGCTGGGTACTATTATGGGCACCCTGCAGCATTCTGTCCATCTTCTGCTTCTCATCGCTCACAGAGGCACTGAAGGCGTGTTTTCCTTGCTCTGAGTGTCCCAGCCTCTCTTAGCAGTCCCTCTGATTCCCAGTTGTACCCTTTGGGTCTACTTTTGCAATCACTTCTCCCTGCCTGCTACAAAGTCCTCTCTCTTACACGCCATTTTAGGACTCTATTATCTGAACTCCTCGTTACTTCTTCATGCATCTCCGCCCAGAATTTACTGGTAGCCCTAGCATCAAAAAAATGTCAGGTCTGATCTCTCACAGCTTCCTAGTCCAAAAAGCCACCCACACTCCCCCAAGTTTGAAGGAGAATGCCTCCTTTCACTAAGCTGAGACAATGTGGATGAATTAAGGGAAAGATTAAGCATGACGGGTGGGGAATAGTCAGGAAACAGCCTCTGCTGCTGGAAAACAGATCCACATTGTCTCCCTGCCCCACCCCAGCATCCGTGATTCTCCCCTCTGCTCCACTCCAACCCCTAAAGGCTGAGCTGGCTGGTTTTTTTGGCCTCTGGCATCCTAGATAAAGGTCTCTGCCAGCTGAGCTTGAATGTGAACAAGACTGGGGAGAGAGTTCCAGACTTCTTGTAGCCAATCCCATCTCCCTAGTGCCTGATGAAAGGTCTCAAATACATCAAGGGAGCAACCTCAGTGAGGGGAGGTTTATTCCTGGATTTGGGGTCATCTCCCCCGGTCCAGAAAGATACTTGGAAGCCATTCATTGCAGGCTTCCTCCAGAGTGATGGCTTACACCAGAGGAGCTGCCTTCTTGGTGGAATGTTAGGGGATAGGGGAAGAAACCATTTGATCTAAGTCCCAGATGACATCCAGTGGATTGACCCTGGAGAGGGTACACCACCATGACTTTAGCTTTTCCCCTCCATTAATGGATTTTGTCTTTTCTCCTGGTTTCCACGCCAGGTTTCCCCTATGACTCACAGCTTTGGAGTGCTGTCTTGGGCCCACCCAGTTGGCCTGTTGCTACAACAACCACCAACACAATCCCAAAGCACCTCCCCCAACCCTGGGCACAGAGGCCAGGCACCCCCCGTCCCACCCTTACTTCCCTGGCAGAGCTCCTAAGCCAAAGGAGGGGCCGTGGGGTGGCAAGGAGGGAGAGTTCTGCTTGTTCTGTTTATACATTTTTACTAAACAAAACCACCAGTGCCAACAGGCTTGGTTTCCAGAGTTACCTTTAATGACCAGGTCTGAATAAAACCATGCACAGCTTCCCCTGCCCCCCATCAAGCACACACAGTTCCCCAACCCAGGAAAACACCACTCCAAGATGAATATTAGAGGAACCCCAGGATGGCTCCCAGCCCCTTCCTCTCCACTCCCCAACCCTGCTATATAAACTTCAGATCCTCCGGCTTAGGAAGATTTTTATATAATTATAATTTAATCAAGCACCTATTATTTGCCCAGTCCTTCGCCAGGCACTTCACATTTGTCAGAGACAAGGGACAGGTGTCATGTGGGTAGAACCTCTCTTGACTTAGTTCTGTCCCCAACTGCTGCCTGGGAATGGCCAGAGAAGACACTGGAGAGGTCATTTAGACCCAGGATCTGCTCAGAGACTAGGTTAGAGGAGGGTGCAGACGGGGAGAGGTGAAAGAGAGGGCAGTCTCAAAAACTCAGGACCTCCGCCCACTTTAGGTTGCCAGGACAAGGGGGTGAGAGACACTAAAGGTAGAAGGGTCCTTTTCTGCTATAGTATGATTCTCAACAGGGGGCATGTTGTCCTCAAGTGGGCGGATATTGGCTCTTGGAGGGGAGGCATGTGGAATCTTAGATATTGCAATAGTTTGTGATGCTCCAAAGAGTCCCAATATATGGTATATCTGTAGGGTTAAAATTTCATGGGGTAGAGGACAATTAGGAAAAAAAAAAGTCTAAAAGGACTCCTTAGGAGAATGATCATATTTAAAAAAAAAAAAAAGGTTGAGAAACACCCTACCATAGGGAGGCCAGAGCCAGTGAAAATGTACCCGCTTCTGGCCTGAGTTGGCAGCTTTTGGGTGCCCTGCCCAAGGCAGGATCTGGTAAACATAAAGGATCTCTTTGCAAAACACTTTCTTAAAAAAACTGGAAAAAATAAGTGTGGATGCTTTCCCCAGCTATAAAGACAGGGTGGAGAGGGCACAGAACAGACCCAAGGCCTGGGCTTCATGAGGGCCCTCTCCAAAGAGGCTTTGAGCCCAACTGGCCTGTCCCTGAGCAGGAGGCGGAAGAGGGAGGGAAGGGGGAATCAGAGCGTGGGTAGTTGCAGGCAACCTCATGCAGGCAGCGGCAGGTGCAACTCAGGTATGATGGTCTGGAGTGTCTACTGTTAAGACAGAAACCAAGAAGTAGGGGGGCGACCCCTTCCCGGCACCTCCCACCCCATCGTCTGAACTCCCCATAATGCAAGAGTGTTTTCACAATACCCGTCACCCACTCACACGGGGCAGTGGCTTGGAAGAGACCGACCACCCCAGACTGGCCACCACTAAGCAGTGAGCTGGTCGTGGACTGGGGGTGTGACACCCCATGCCCACGGCCCCAAGTGACCCAGGAGACCCTAAACGCCTCCGCCGGCTGTCAGCTCCTCTGGGGTGGGCAGAGGCCCAGGCTCTGGGTAATAGGGCAGGGTCCTAGGCGTCTGGTCAAAGGGTGGGAGCTCAGGCACTGTCTCAGGCTGCAGGTCAAAAGGCTCAGTCTCAGGCAGAAGGTCAAAAGGCACGATCTTGGCTGTGGCCAGGTCTGAGGGTGCATTCAGCTTCTTCTTGGGCTAAGATGAGGAAAAGGGGTTTAAGTGGTGCTTGGGATGGGTGTGGATGGGGTTGGGAGGAGAGGCCTTGGTCGGCATGCAGAGTTGGGGCTGGTGAGTAGAGGGGAGGGGAGCACACAAGGATTAGGATGGAAAGACACCACAGTTTAAATGCTTCATCAAGAGGGCCCGGGGCTGAAAGGGGAGGGACAAACCCAGGCCCATGAATTAATAAACACAATTTAATTGGAACCCCCTCCCTTCCTCTCTCTAGAATCTTCCCCAGTCCCATCCTTGGCCTCCTGCCTTCTACCCCGACCCAGCTATGGGATGGTCTTGGGATGATGCTATTGAGGTTGGAGTGATGGGGGAAAGAGGCTGCTGGGGGCGGGGAAGAAGTTTTCTAAGAGGCCACTTGTTAGACTCCAACTGGGGAGTCCCCAAGGAGTAAACGAGAAGGTGAACAACTTCACTGTCTTGAGTCAGACGCTGCTGATCCCAGTTATTCCCCAGGGCAGGGTGGACATGGGTGCCAGCCCGGATAAGGAGGGAGAGGCATGGGAGAGGGATATCCTGGCTATTTCCCTTCCGCCATGTCCCCACCTCCTGCCTCCCTTGCCACCCATCCCCCACCCACTTATGGGCTATCAGATGCCCGGATGCACAGAAAAACCAGGATCAAAAATCAAGCTATTGGACTTCCTAGGTGGTGCAGTGGTTAAGAATCCACCTGCCAATGCAGGGGACACAGGGTCGATCCCTGCTCCAGGAAGATTCCACATGCCGCAGAGCAACTAAGCCTGTGCGCCACAACTACTGAGCCTGTGCTCTAGAGCCTGCGAACCACAACTATTGAGCCTGAGTGCCACAACTACTGAAGCCCGTGCGCCTAGAGTCCGTGCCCCACAACAAAGAAGCCACTGCAATGAGAAGCCTATGCATTTCAATGAACAGTAGTCTCACTTGCTGCAACTAGAGAAAACCTGTGCACAGAAACAAAGACCCAATGCAGCCAATAAATTAATTAATTAATTAATTAAAAAAAATCAAGCTATTGATATTTTGGGGAATTCCCTGGCGGTCCAGTGGTTAGGGCTCCGTACTTCCACTGCAGGGGGCACAGGTTCAATCCCTGGTTGGGGAATTAAGATCCCTCATACCACACAGTACAACCAGAAAACCAAAAAAAAAAAAAAAAACACCCCCAAAACCAAGCTATTTTTACAACCAGTGGGCCTACATCCTGAGGCACCCAGCAGCAGCTCCCAACTCTTCCTTCTGACTGGCTGAGCTGCCACTCTTGCTTTGGACAATAGGAGAAGTCAGGGGAGGGGGACATTTGGGGACACTACCAGACAACAGTGTTGGATAAGGCATGCAGCCACAAATACCCAGAGCAGCAAGTGCCCACCGTCCCTGTAGGATACAGGGAGAAGAGGGCAGTGGCAGGGAGGCTGAGGAGAAAGGAGCCAATGTGGTCCTCTTTTAGCCAGGGGACACCCCTACTGGCCAGGGAGCTCCACTCCTTATGCCCTGCATGCCTCCCCCCCACTGCTCTTGGGCCAGATGACCACACACTGCCTCTGCTTCAGCAGTATGAGGCTGAACAGCTAACCTGAGCAGTGGCAACCTTAGCCACTCTGCCAGGACACACACACCCCCAGCACACACACCCCCAGCAGCTCCAGTGCCAGGACTGTGCAACTATCTCCCTCAGAGAATGAAGGAGCCAGAACTATCCTAGCTTAGGGCTAGCCTCCCCCCTGATTTCTGCTGCAAAGCCTGGGAATAGAAGGAGAAGATGGGGAGCAGAAAGTGTAGCAGAAGAAGGGGTATACCTGGGCTCTGGCCCCAGCTTTGTTGTTTTCTTTGGGGGGGGTATTTTTTTTTAAGTGCCGGCCCCAGGACTTAGTTGTGGCATGCAGACTTCTTAGTTGTGGCATGCCGACTTCTTAGTTGCGGCATGCATGTGGGATCTTAGTTCCCCGACCAGGGATTGAACCTGGGCATTGGGAGCACAGAGTCCTACCCACTGGACCACCAGGGACGTCCTGGCCCCAGTTTTGACCCCCAATCATTTGAGTGACAATAGGCAAGTAACTTCCCCTGTCTGGGCCTCAGCTTCCTCCACTACAAAATGAAGGAGCTGAAGTTGATTACCAACTCAAAGGGTCTACAGTGATAGAACAATGAAATATTCACAATGGTATGGTTCAAAATAAGGAAACAAACCACCACGCATCTCTGTAGTTGGTTGCCTGGCAACAATATTCCCTCTCCCTATCAGTTGCCCATTCTGTGCCATCTCCTCCCTTTTTGATTTTGACCCTTACAATAGTCAGACTTTATTTACTTAAAAAAAAAAGAATCAAAGTGAGGAATATGATTTCCTTTGGTCTTAGAAGAAATACCCCTAAAAATATGCTCCCATGCTCCCTGTTTTGGATCCAGTGAACGGGAAAAACAACCCAAGCTCAGCTTTTTGGAGGAAGGGTATGGTAGACACTCTCTCCACTAGGCCACCGGGGTAGGGAGTGAGGGGGACCAGAGCCCAAGTTGGGAAGATTTTTGGACACAAGTATGGAACTTTTCTGCAACCAGGTAGCCCTGATTTGCTTTGAGTCCAGGAAGGAGCTATAGGTTGGGTTAGGATTTGCGGAGGAGAAGCCAGCAGGCCCTCATTCCAGCCCTGGTGTCCTCCCCTTTAATGCCCATGAGCCACCTAAGTCCTTAAATGCTTCCTGGATCCTGTCCTCAAGCATTTGGAGCAGGTCTGATCGGTCCATGTGTAGGTGACTAACTGCCTCCTCAAAACTACTTCGGAAAACATGTACTTCCATTTTAGCCTCCCTTTCTGGATTCTAAAAGAACTCTAATAATACCCAAATCAGTCGTTGTCTCGGAGAAGTGGTTCTTTAATGACCACAGCTCCATCTATTTGCATGGTGCCCACAGTGGGGCCCGATCTTCCCAGCAGTTCTCAGTCCACTGGCCCCTAGCTACTAGTAGAATTCACTTCTCTCATTCACTAGCTATTGTCTAGTAAGGTGTCCCCTGATAGGATGGGATGTCAAACTTGTAGTTTTTGTTTGGGAGACAGGGAGGGAAATGCCAAAGAAGGACAGTAATGACTCAGAAGTGAGTTCAAGGGGAGAGCTCCGTTATCCTGTGATGGGAGGGGCTGAATTTCATGTGTGTGTTTGGTGGGGGTCAAATGCAAACTTAGCCTGTGAAATCATTGTCTAGCAGTTCCCTGATTCTCGGTGGGGCCACGCGAGGGATTTCCTCCTTTACCCCCCAGGAAGAAGGTGTGGGAGGCCAGATGGCCTGATCCCACAGCTGGGGCCTTCCCACCCTTCCACGCTCCCTCCACCCCACCCCCCTTGCCACATCACCACCTCCCACATCTACAGTGGGGAATACCACATCCCCTCCCCTGCTCCCACACTGGAAAACTCACATCATCCCGGGAGGCCTTTTTCCAAATCTCTCTGCCTGGCCACCCAAACATCCTACCCCCTCAGTCTGACTTTATCGTAAATGTTGCTGCCCCCAGCCTTCCCTATGAGGTCTGCCAAGGCACAGAGCTATTTTTACCTCATTCTCTTTCCAGGCCTGCAGACCTCAGGGAGGAGCAGCCCCTGCTTTCCTCTAGCAGCTGAGTACCCCACCCCCTTGCCCCAACCTGGAACATCTATCGGATCTGCAACTTAGGGAAGTTCTGCTTCCCTGAGCCCCACCCCTCTTGCTGAAATCTTTTCCTTACCTCTGAGCTCCTCTGTGGGTTGGGACCACTTTAGGTATAATTTCCCCTGTGGTTTGGGGGTTCAGGGTCCCCAGCTTGAGCCATTCCTTCTATCTCAGCTCTCTGTCCCCCACTGGCAGTCAAAGCTGCCCTGTGATTAGACCCCCTCCCCACCACGGATACACAATATACAGACACAGGGACGTCCTAGGTGGCTCAGTGGTTAAGAATCCGCCTGCCAGTGCAGGGGACACAGGTTCGAGCCCTGCTCTGGGAAGATCCCACATGTCGCGGAGCAACTAAGCCTGTGCGCCACAACTACTAAGCCCATGTGCCACAGCTACTGAAGCCAACGCGCCTAGAGCCCATGCTCCACAACAAGAGAGGCCACTGCAATGAGGAGCCCATGCACCACAAGGAAGAGTAGCCCCCGCTCACCACAACTAGAGAACGCCCATGTACAGCAGCCAATAAACAAATTAAATAAACAAATAAATAAATTTATAAAAAATATATATACATATACAGACACACAATCCGTGCCAACTGCCGAGAGGCAGTAACAGAGACACGCCATCGGCTTCTGCACAGACGTTTCTCTCCATACCTGTCCTCTCAGAATCTCCAACTTTGACATAAGGAGGTTTACCTCCAGGCTGAGAACTTTCCCAGGTCCTGCGGCCTGGGACATCTCGAGTGAGGAGGGTCACCCATCCGAGCCCTTTGTGGCTCCTCTCTACCACACCAAGCTCCAGAGAAAAGATAGAGCTGGTTTACTGTCCCAGACCCCTGCCCTGTTCTCCTTCCTTTGATGCACCCCAGCACTGGGCAGTTCTCTTTAAAAATCTCTCTCACACACACCGCCCGACCCCCCCCCCCCACCCCATTCTACTTCCTTGTAGCAGTTAATTTAAGTAGAAACAATCCTGGGCAAATATTTTCTACCAGATAGTGCTATATGGGGGGAAGCAAACTGCTTAAAGGCCAAGTACCTCTTGGGAGGAGTCCCTGGGCGCCAGGGCAGGGAGGAGTACCACTTCAGCCTCTGTCCCACCACCACCTCCCCAGATAAGTGCCAGCTCACTTATGTCTACTGCCCCCAAACTTACTTGTCCCAGTCTGCATTTCTCTTAGCTCCACCCAGCTAAGGACCTCACGCCTCCCTGGTCGTCACTCAGAACGCAGCTTACCAGGGCCTCTAAGCAGTCAGTGAAACCACAGCTCCCTGACGGAGGTCCTCGCTCTGGTGGGAGTGGGGGTGGGGGGAAATCTGGCCTTCTTTTCTTTCTGTTCCTTTCGGTAGGGGGAGGAAGGGGAAGAGGGGACATAGACTAACCCCTCCACCCCCAGGATCTCACCTCCTTGGGGTGGGAACATCAACCAGGCCCACGGGAAGCACATTCCTACCTCACCAAAGATCACCTGAGTGCTCAGCTCAGACCCACCCCTAATGGGACTGGGGAGGCAGAGTGGAGAGGAGCTGCAATGCTGAGATTCCCAGGTTTACGTGGGGTTAGGATACAAAAACCCCATTTTTATCCAGGCGGAAGGAATGGGGAGAGGTGCAAAGGAAGCGACAAGCTGCCCGGGCGGAGCCTGGGGCGCGCCGGCCACCCGCCGCCTGTCCTGCCGCTCCTCGGCCGCCCCCGCAGGCATGCGGGTTGATTCGCGGCGCCCAGACCGCGCGGCCCGCGGTCGGGGGTGGGGGGTGCTGTCCCCTCCCCTCCTCCAGCCCCTCTGGCTCTCCTCACGGCGCGGGCCACCACCCTCCCGCCGCTGCTTCCCGCAGGCCGAGGGAACGCGCGCGCCGCGGGCTAGGGTATCCCCAAGGGCCGAGAGTGCCGGGAGGCGGAAGCAGATGGCAGCGAGGGGGCGGCGCAGGCGGCCGAGGCTGATGCGGGGGCGCGGGGTCCGCGGGGGCGTGCGGGCGGTCGCGTCCCTCGCCTGGCGCGGCCCCCGCGGTGCGTGCCTGAGCCCTGAATCACCCGCTATATCGGGCGGGCAGCGCCGGAGGCCCCAAACCCGGGCCGCGCCGCGCGTGTCCGCTTACAGCCGGCGCCAACGGTCGCCAGGCACCCCGCTCTCCCCAAAACTTCCTTCAAGTAGGAAGACTTTTGACAGAGCCATGTCCGGAGCGATCTGCGAGGGGCCGTGTTCCCGAGTTCAGCCCCCTATTTCGGGTCCACTACGCGTTTGACACCGGAGGGAGGGGCTGGGTGGGGAGGCGCAGGGCGCACAGCGCGCCCCTCTGTGCGCTCCAGGAGCCCGCCGCCCACCCCCTCCACCCCACCCCACCCCACGCCACCCCAGCAGCAATTGCTGGAAGGAAGGTGGGTCCCCCGAGCTGGGCCAGACTGGCCGGAGAGCCGCGCCTCGGTCAGGTCCCCCCACCCCAAGCCCCGGGAGGGGGACGGCGGGCCTCTGGGCGCGGTCCGCCCGCCGACTCACCTGGTAGATCATGACTTTAAAGTTGCGGCGCCGCAGCAGCTCGGCCTCGTTGACCTCCAGCTTCTTGATCTGGCCGGCCTGGCGCTCCAGGCTGCCGCGCACGGTCTTCACGTTGACGCTGACCTTGCGCACCTTCTCCAGCAGCTTGCTCACGGTGTTGCTGGTAGTGGCGTGTGCCTTGCCCAGCTTGCTCAGCTCCCCCTGGATGCTCTGCACGGCGCCCTCCATCTCCGCCTGCCGCTCCTCCAGCTGGGCTTGGGTCAGCTGGATCTGGTCGACGGCGCCGATGATTTTGTCCAGAAGGCTCAGTACCATCACACCGTTCACCTGGTCCGATTTGATCAGCTCCTCAGAGCCGGCCCCCGACGGCTCCTCTGCCGCCGGGGCCCCCATGCTGGAGGACCCCTGGTCGCCGGCGTCGGGGTACCCGGGAAGCGGCTGCTCGATGATGTGGAGCTGGGTGTCCTCCATGGCTGCCCGGAGCCGTGCGGGGCCGGCCGGGTGGAGCTGGAGCGGGAGCCGGAGACCGAGAGAAGAGGAAGAGCGGGAGGGGGCAGAGCGCAAGAGAGCGGATAGCGGAGGAAACTCGAGCCACGTCCGTGCGCACCGGGATGGTGGCCAGAACTGTGGGGCGGGGGATCCGTGAGTTCCCCAGCTCCCAGGCCAAACCCCGTAGTCTCGTCGCCCATTGGCTGGCCCGACCCCAGAAAGGGAGGGACCGGGGCAGAAGGGTAGACCGGTGCTGGGGAAGGGGGGGGGGCAACCCAGGGGAACTCAAGAGCCGAGCGCCCCACCCTTCCCAGGATGGTTGGAATAGTTGGAGCGGGAGACTAGGGCCTCCTCTGGGAGCGGAGGCGGCGGGAGCGGGACTGGGGCGGAGGAATGTGAGCTGGGGAAGGGAAACAGGTCCTGGAGTGTTGCTCTACTTTTGCCTGTCGCTTTTTTCGCTCACCCGCTAACCCACCTCCGCCTTTTAAGTTCTAGATTAGGTCGTCAGGTGGGACAGAATATCGTGAAATTACGTGCAAAATATTGTAGTATTTGCCTGTGCCCAGTTTTTGAGAGGGAAAGGATCCACGGCTTCCACAATCTTTTCGAAGGGCCTTCTAACTACCCACCCCACCAAGTTACCCACCACTCTTCTAAAAGCTTGAGGGGTCGTTTGCGGGAGGGAAGGGAGAACTTAAATTAGAGTCACGGTGGTGGTGAGGGGCCGCCAGGTTCCTCTAGGTTCCGCTTAGAATTATTGTAACGGAGGAGGATTAAGATGGGCATAAAGTAGAAACTAAAGCTTTGTACTCACCTGTCTCCAAAAATCACCTTTCCCTGTGTTTCCACCTGCCCCAGAGACCTGACTGACACTAACCTCAGACAGCAGGATTGGGAGCCCTCCATCTCTCTGAAGCCCAGAGACTAGCGGTTAGCAACCTGAGATATTAAACCCCACCTGCTCACTTGACCCACCGAAATCGGAGGGCCTGGAGAAGGCAAGTGACTTGCCAAGAGGTTACCAGCAGGTTAGCGTTGGCTTGGCGCTCGAACCAGGTGTCAGGACTCCTCTCTTGCACTTTCCACCTTAGCAGGCTGTATCTTTCACTGAGACAGGGAGGGGCAGACGCTGCCACCTGTATGTGCCGCCAGCCTGTCCAGCTGAGGATTAACTACAAACATATTTTCAACCACAATGGGTACCAAGGAGCAGCCATTTCTGAGGAAGATCAAGAAGGGCCCTCCGCTCAGAAGAGAGAAGAGAGTGCCCATTCTCCCCCATTTTGCTCTCTAGCACAGCTCTGGAGCTGTGAGTTCCCTGAAGCAGCACCAGTCCCCTTTCCCCCAGAAAAGCTGCAGACCTTTTCCCTGGTTAGGAAACCAATCTTGGGTTTCCCCAGCTGGATAGATGATGGTCTTGGCAAAAGGTCACTTCTAGTCTGGTGTGCATTATCGTCAAGAAGAGTGAAAAAACTGCTTGGTGGGGACCCCAAGCCCTATTAATCCAGTTAGAGAATCCACCAACCCAGAGAGGAGCTGAAGAGCTCACTGCTTGGGATAGCCTGGATTCATCTGCAGTAGTCCTAACAGCTACTGAACAAAATATTTCCCCTGACATTTCAATAGCTATTTCCACAGAAACAAGTGGCTTTCTCGTCTGCGATTCAAATAGAATGGACTGGTATATAAAATTACATGTATTTATGTGTTAGAACCGACAGATTAACAATGTATTTTAGAATTCAAGAGAAACTGTGTGATAGCAGTTTTTCTTTCCATTGAGGATTGATAACACTTCTAGAGAGAAAGAAGAGTGACCGTAGAGAAACTTACGGACCTTCATAAGGTTCTTACTTTTAAAAATTGATTAGATTATTTTCACATGTGACACGTAAGATACAAATTGCAAATAGCACGCAAAGAAATATAGTGAAAAGAAGTTTTCTTTCTATCCCTGTCTGCCACAAAGTAATTTCTGGCTCAGACAACAATTATTATTTTCTTGTGGAATCTTCTATAGAAAGCCTCTGCACACACACACTATATATATACATCAGCACTTTGCTTTTTGTCAGTTACTATTATATCTTGGAGATTGTTCCATATCCGTACACACAGAGCTGCCTTGTTTTCCAATGTAGGGATGTTTTGGTACTATACCCATTTAAACACTTCTCTATCAATGGACATATACACATTACAAGTTAAATCTCACTTGGTGGGGGAGGGGTCCTGAAGAGGAGTTTTAGTGGTTGATTTGTTTTTGCGGTTGCATGCTTGCTAAAAAGAATCAAGTCCATGCCGTTCTGATTTTCCCATCAGGAAAGTATCTCTATTCTTCAAAAAGGAATGTCTGTATTTGTGGATGAGTCAAGTTATGTCCCAGGGGTAGTGTGGTGAATACAGCTCTGATTCATTTGATGCCTCTTTAACAGAGAATTTCGCAGGAAGGGCACTACCCCTGCTTGCCTATGTCCAAGAAGTATTTGCCTTAGACCGGTTTCTCTCCTGTTCCTCTAAATGCCAACTTCATCCAACAGGGGGCGTGCCGAGCCTTGGTACACCAGCTTTATCAACACCGACACCCAGAACTGGAGCCAAACAATCCTTCCCGGTGGACTTCACTCCATTTCAGTGAAAATAAGCGGTTTCTCTTCCTGTGGAATTGTGTTCGGCATGCCATAGCTTGCATTCAGGGTTGATGCTTTGCATTTTCCATTGCTCGCTCTTTTTGTTGCAAGGCACACGGTTCCATTGTGTGCTTTCAGCTGGTGAGGCAGAGTCTGTAAAAGGGATAGAGAAGTGGAAACAAACAACCCTTTGGCGCAGAAAAAGAACACCAGGATGCAACCCTGTCGGCAGCTGGGCTCTCACAGCTCTTTATCGTGTTCCTCTATCCATCCATTTGTTCAGCAAAGTGTGACTATTTACCATGAGTCAGCTACTGAGCTGGGGACTTCAGTAAAGCCCAGTGCCTCCTGTTGAGAAGTTCATAGCATAGCAGGGGAGACAGATGCATAAACAGTCTCTGATACAAAGTGGAAGGTGCTCCAGCAGCTCAGGGAAGGTTGCTGCTACTTCTTGGGAGAGTAGGGAAGGGTTCACCGGGTACAGCCTTACCCCCCTCCCCCACTCCCACCCTGCCCTTCCTGCGGTGACATGAGGTGTGAATGTGCGGGGACTGAGGGGGTGGGGGAGTAGCCAGGCATTCTCCTCTCTTATCATGGTTCTGCGTTAAGTCTTACCAGCTTACGCTGAGAGGGATCCAACAAGGTGTGAGGGGTGCAGCATGCAATATGTTCCATTCGATTTTGGATCTGTGCTGGAAGAGGTCCTAGGGAGACAGTGTATTTAATAACAAATGATTGGGATGCATGATGTGTCTTCAAGTCAGAGAAGCCATCCTGAATGGAAAACCAGTCCTCAGCAGCTGGCTCACAGCTGCCACAGACAGCAGCAATGTTCTTCTCCCTGGATTTATAGGCACCATTCTTGCCCCTCTGACATATACGAAAAGTGCCTATGATATTTATGTATTTCTCTTCCTCAAAAATCCCTTCCTTTCTTCTCCTTCAAACATTAATAGATAGGGTAGCTTTCCTGCACCAGGAAGCAATCAGAATTATTTATCAAGTGCTAATTTATGCATAATATGGTGCTAGAAAACATTCAAAGGACACAGGGAATGTGCTGCGGGGTGAGAATTTCAGTCTCAGGGAAGCAGTGAGTCAGGCTGAGAAAGAGAAAAATCAAGAAAATAAGTGAATGAAAATGCCATAAAACCTGTTTTTCTCCTCTGCCTTCAGCATGCACTGGCCTCTTATCCTAAAAATGAAAAACAAACCCAAACAAACCGGAACTGCAGTCTTAGTTGGTTTTACCTTCCTGCTTTCCCAAGATGTGTCCATCCGTCTTCTCCTATTCAGATTATGTTCTTTTCTAGAATGGCTACTACATATCCCTTACCTCCAATTCAGTCCTTAAATTTCTGCAGTTCATCCAAAAAGGTGGGTTCCTGTCTACCAAAATAGCACTTAAAAATCACTAATAAAATCCGTATTCTACCAGTTATCTCTCCTTTTCTAATTTTACTTGAACTTTCCACAGGATTTAGCATCACCGACCAACTTGCCCTTGAGACTCTCCCTCTTGGCCTCTGCGAGGCTGTATTGTTTTCACTTACAGTATTTCTTGTCCCGTTTGCTAATTTATTTTTTTTCATCCTTTCATAGTCTTAAAAAAAAACCCAGCTTTTCAAGATCCTTTTTGACCCATCTCCTAGAATCATGGAAATAAAATCGAGAATAAACAAATGGGACCTCATGAAACTTAAAAGCTTTTGCACAGTGAAAGAAACCATAAACAAGACTAAAAGGCAACCCTCAGAATGGGAGAAAATAATTGCCTATGAAACAACGGACAAAGGATTAACCTCCAAAATATACAAGCAGCTCATGAAGCTTAATACCAAAAAAGCAAATAACCCAATCCACAAATGGGCAGAAGACCTAAATAGACATTTCTCCAAAGAAGACATACAGATGGCCAACAAACACATGAAAAGATGCTCAACATCACTCATCATCAGAGAAATGCAAGTCAAAGCCACAATGAGGTATCACCTCACACCAGTCAGAATGGCCATCATCACAAAATCTGGAAACAACAAATGTTGGAGAGGGTGTGGAGAAAAGGGAACTCTCCTGCACTGTTGGTGGGACTGTAAGTTGGTACAGCCACTATGGAAAACAATTTGGAGGTTCCTTAAAAAACTACAAATAGAACTACCATATGATCCAGTAATCCCACTACTGGGCATATACCCAAAGAAAACCATAATCCCAAAAGAAACTTGTACCATAATGTTTATTGCAGCACTATTTACAATAGCCAGGACATGGAAGCAACCGAAATGCCCATCAACAAATGAATGGATACAGAAGATGTGGCATATATATACAATGGAATATTACTCAGCTATAAAAAGGGATGAGATGGAGCTATATGTAATGAGGTGGATAGAACTACAATCTGTCATACAGAGTGAAGTAAGTCAGAAAGAGAAGGACAAATATTGTATGCTAACTCACATATACGGAATCTAAAAATGGTACTGATGAACTCAGTGACAAGAACAAGGATGCAGATACAGAGAATGGACTGGAGAACTCGAGGTATGGGAGGGGGCGGGGGGTGAAGGGGAAACTGAGACGAAGTGAGAGAGTAGCACAGACATATATATACTACCAAGTGTAAAATAGTCAGTGGGAAGTTATTGTATAACAAAGGGAGTCCAACTCGAGGATGGAAGATGCCTTAGAGGACTGGGGCTGGGAGGGTGGGGGGGACTCGAGGTGGGGGGAGTCAAGGAAGGGAGGGAATATGGGCATATGTGTATAAAAACAGATGATTGAACCTGGTGTACCCCCAAAAAATAAAAAATAAACAAAAACAAAAACCCAGCTTTTAAAACCACTCAAAAAATAAAAACAACTACTAGTTTTATTGAGATATAGCTTATATACCATACAATTCACCTATTTAAAGTGTACAATTCAGTGGTTTTTAGTACATTCACAAAGGTGACAACCATAATTGATCTTAGAATGTTTTCATCGCCCCCAAAATAAACAACCTGTCAAATACAAAACAAATCCAGAACGAGTAAAGAGAGACTTTATTAGAAAGGATTGTTGCAGGGGAGGAAAGGGACTATGGCAGTCAAGTGGGAGGGGGTCGATCGTAATAAAGAGAATGCTGTGACCATAAGATCGGCAGGTGTCTGAAGGGGTAGGCAAAAAGGGGTTTTCTTTTATAGAGAGGAGTAAACAAGGCTAGAAAGAACCAGGATCAGAGAATGGGATGAAAGGGTGGCATAATGAGAGAGCAGAGCAGAGAATGCTTTTCCCTGAAGCCAGTCTGTCCTCAGGACGGGTTGTGTGTTGGCTCAGGCTGGGAGTGGGCCAAAGGTCAGGGGCCTGGAAGGAGAGAAGTTTAAGCAAAGTTTTGATAGTAATCATTTTGTTGCAAGTGATCCATGGGGACAAGCAGTTTATTTTAATTATTTACAAGGCAAAGATGAGACTGTGGACAGTCTGTTCTTGGCGTAAATAAACAAGAGGGCCATCCATGAGTCATAGGGAGAAGGGTTGTTCTTTGCAGAACACAAAAAGAGAGGGAGATTCCTTTAAACCTCAGTGTTTTCCAGGAGCACAGGACTCATAAAATTCAAGTTTGTCAATCCAGACCCAGGAGCTGTCACTCCCCAGTCCCTGACAGCCACTAATCTACTTTTTTGTCTCTAAAGATTTGCCATTTCTGGACACATATAAATGGAATCATACAATATGAAGCCCTTTGTGTCTGTCTTTCTTTCTTTCTTTCTTCTTCCTTCCTTCCTTTCTTTTTTTCTTTCTTTCTTCTTTTTTAAAATGTATTTATTTATTTATTGGCTGCGTTGGGTCTTTGTTGCTGGCTGCGGGCTTTCTCTAGTTGCAGCAAGCGGGGGCTACTCTTTGTTGAGGTGCACAGGCTTCTCAGTGCGGTGGCTTCTCTTGTTGCAGAGGTCGGGCTTTAGGCGCACGGGCTTCAGTAGTTGTGGCACGTGGGCTCTAGAGCACAGGGTCAGTAGTTGTGGCACACAGGCTTAGTTGGTCTGCGGCATGTAGCATCTTCCCAGGCTAGGGATCGAACCCATGTCCCCTGCATTGGCAGGTGGATTGTTAACCACTGTGCTACCAGGGAAGCCCTGGCTTCTTTCACTTACATAACATTTTCAAGATTGATCCATGTCATAGCATGTATCACTACCTCAGTCCTTTCAATGGCTGAATAAGATTCTATTGTATAGATATGCAACATGTCTGTAATGGACATATGGATTGTTTCCTTTTGTTTTTTTTTTTCTTTTTGACTATTATGAAAAATTCTATTAACATTCACTCTATTTTCTTTTCTTTTTTTTAACACTTTTTGATTTTGATTTTGATTTTTTTGGCTGTGTTGGGTTTTCGTTGCTGCACATGTGCTTTCTCTAGTTGTAGCGAGCAGGAGCTACTTTTCCTTGTGATGCACAGGCTTCTCTTGTGGTGGCTTCTCTTGTTGCGGAGCATGGCTCTAGGGTACATGGGCTTCAGTATTTGCAGCACAAGGGCTCAGTAGTTATGGCTCACTGGCTTAGTTGCTCCACAGCATGTGGGATCTTCCCAGACCAAGGATCGAACCTGTGTCCCCTACCTTGGCAGGTGGATTCTTAACCACTGCGCCACCAGGGAAGTTCCATGCTATTTTCTTTTCTATTTTTATTTGTCATGTTATTTTCTTTTTCTTTTTCTTTTATTTATTTATTTTTTGGCTGCACTGAGTCTTCGTTGCTGCGAGCTGGCATTCCCTAGCTGTGGAGAGCAGGGGCTACTCTTTGTTGCCGTGTGCAGGCTTCTCATTGTGGTGGCTTCTCTCGTTGCAGAGTGCAGCTCTAGGGCTTAGTAGTTGTGACTCACGAGCTCTAGAGCACAGGCTCAGTAGTTGTGGTGCACGGACTTAGTTGCTCTGCGGCATGTGGGATCTTCCGGGACCAGGGATCAAACCCGTGTCCCCTGTATTGGCAGGTGGATTCTTAGCCACTGTGCCACCAGGAAAGTCCTGTCATGCTATTTTCTTAATGTAGATATTTAATGTGGATTCTGTCTCCAGCCCTCTGTGCTGGTTCCAGTCACTTTTGCTTTTTCCTTTTCATCTTCTTTTACGGCATCCTCTTTGTTATGACTCTAAAATCAGTGTCTGGTCCTGAAATGGGGAGATACTAAAAATATTTAAAACCAGTGGCACAGACCTCAACTCATCCGAGTGGATGCTGTTATCTATTGTGCTAAAGCAGTTCTAGTGGCCCCTGCTGTGCCAGTTATTACCAAGGGTCCTAAAGGAGTTGCTGAATCCCATGAGGCTGGAGGAGCAGTGGTTATTTACCAGTATGTCCAAAACTATTTCTGTATTTTAACAGTCAGCCTTGGCTCTGACCTCTCTCCTAAATGCCAGGCTCTCACTGCTTACAGCCCTAGTTGGATATGCCACCATCATCCCAACTCAACACTTATAAACTATATTTAATCTTTTTCCTCAAAAATCAGAACCGCCCCAGACATTCTTACTTCCGTCGATGGTACCATCATCCTCTCAATCACCAGAGCCTCCAACCTTGGAATTATCTTTAACTCCTGTCTCTCCCTCACCTTCTAAAGCAAATGAAATCCCAAATCCTGCCTGTCTTTCCCCCATAACTGTTCTCCTGTCCTTCCATTTCTTTGTCTCTAACCTCTTCCCTCCTATTCATTCAGCATGTACAGCACTGACAAAAAAAAAAAAAGCCTTCTGGGGAATTCTCTGGCGATCCAGTGATTAGGACTTGGAACTTTCACTGCTGGGGCCAGGTTCAACCCCTAGTTGGGAACTAAGATCCTGCAAGCTCTGTGGAACGGCAAAAAACAAACAAACAAAACACACCAAAAAAACCTTCTGTGGCTTTATCTTATCCACTCAATATAGTGGATATTTATTCATTTTTGGTTGCCAGATTTTGTATGATTTAATACACGTGGATTATTATTGTTAATTCCTTCTATTCCTTTACTTTAACCTCCTGCTATTCCAGTTTGCCTGATAGACCCTGTTCCAAAGACATGCCATGAGCAACATCTCCTTGCATTAGTATTTTTTTTCCTGTGTTTGTTTGCTCTCTTCAACTAAATTCTTATAGGTTTGGACTTTTCTGAAATCTGTGCAGCACCTAGCACAGTTTGATATATTCAGAAGGCACTCCATTTAGAATTATGGCTTGAAATCAATGAATTATGGAATGTCACATCAGTAGAGATCTTAGTAGTGCAATATTCTTTCAAGATTACGAATTACCTTAGGGATCATCTGATTAAATGTTTTCCAGATGAGGAAACTAAGGCCTGAAGAGGTGGGGTACATAAATGGAAACTTGCTTTAATGTGGATCATTTTAGAAAATGAATTAGTAGGGTTTAAAATTATAGAATAGTAAACAATTTTGAAAAGAAATTCAACTTTATTATTTCCTGTTTTGTATAGTTACTCTGATCGCAAAAATTTTCCTGGTAGAGATTATGCTTGACCCTTCTCTGATAAACAAATAGATGGAATTTGATATTAGAACTGTCTATTTGCATACCAGGAACATTTAGCACAAATCCTTCTATAAAAAGGGTTTAAATTTTTTTAAAGATTTTTATTTATTTATTTATTTATTTAGTCTGTGCTGGGTCTTAGTTGTGGCACCTGGGATCTTCACTGTGGGACATGGCATCTTTCAGTTGCAGCATGCAGACTTCTTAGTTGCAGCATGCAGGATCTAGTTCCCCCATCAGGGATCAAACTGGGGGCCCTCTGCATTTGAAGCATGGAGTCTTACCCACTGGACCACCAGGGAAGCCCCAAAAAGAGTTTACATTTCTTAAAATTTTATTTCATATTGGAGTATCATTGATTAAAAATGTTGTGTTAATACAGGGATATGTGTATAAAAACAGATAATTGAACTTGGTGTACCCCCCCAAAAAAAATGTTGTGTTAGTTTCAGGTGTACAGCAAAGTGATTCAGTTATACATATACATTTATCTATTCTTTTTCAAATTCTTTTCCCATTAAGATTATTACAGAGTATCGAGCAAAGTTCCCTGTGCTATATAGTAGGTCATTGTTGCTTATCTATTTTATTTATTAAAATTAATTAATTAATTGGCTATGTTGGGTCTTCGTTGCTGCATGCAGGCTTTCTCTAGTTGCAGAGAGCAGGGGCTACTCTTCATTGTGGTGCTTGGGCTTCTCATTGCAGTGGCTTCTTTTGTTGCAGAGCACAGGCTCTAGTAGTTGTGGCACGTGGGCTCTATAGTTGTTGCTTTCAGGCTCTAGAGCACAGGCTTTATATTTGCGGTGCACAGGTTTAGTAGCTCTGCAGCATGTGGGATCTTCCCAGACCAGGGCTTGAACCTGTGTCCCCTGCATTGGCAGACACATTCTTAACCACTGCACCACCAAGGAAGCCCCTGCTTATCTATTTTAAATATAGTGGTATGCACATGTCAATCCCCAACTCCCAGTCTATCCCTCCCACCCCCACCCCCGTAACCATAAGTTCATTCTCTAAATCTGTGAGTCTGTTTCTGTTTTGTAAATAAGTTCATTTGTATCATTTTTTTTTTTTTAGATTCTGCATGTAAGCAATATCATATGATATTTGTCTTTCTCTGTCTTCACTTAGTATGATAATCTCCAGGTCCATCCATGTTGCTGCACATGGCATTATTTCTTTCCTTTTAATGGCTCTGTCTCCAAACTGGTGTGTGATTTCAAGTGAGCGACTTTGCTTCTTTTAGATCTTCACCTCTCTTTTAGGTCTCACTTTTTTCATCTGCAAATGAAAAAAATACGAGTAGATGATTTCCAACATTCCTTTCAGTTCTGACATTCTATGACTCTATGATTCTAATCTCTGATAACTCAGAAATCCCTTTGGCTTTTTTAGAAAAAGTTCATTTTGAACATCATTCATTCAAGCAAACATTTGGCAACTAGTTACTAAGTGCCTGTAAATTGCTAGTTCTCGTGCTAGGACTTGAGGACCCAAAGATGGAAGGACATGGTCTTTACCATCAGCAGCTTATAGTGTAATATGGGAGCTAGATATGTAGCTCAACAATTACAATTTAGTGGGATAACTGCCCAAAAAGGTAGCATGTACAAGGAGCAATGGGAGCACAAGGGAAAGAGTGATTATGTTTGCATAAGGGACAAAGGAGACATTTAAGAGGAATAGAGTTGTGGCTTGAAGAATGAATAGGCATTTGCTAAGTAGCAAAAGGAAGCTGGAGATTGGGATTCTAAGCAGAGGAAAGATCTTGGTAAAGACATGAGAATGTCTGAGCCTATGGAAAATAGCTTATTAAGGCTGGAGCATGAGGTAGAGGCAAAGAGGCTAAAGGTGAGACTGAACAGGAAATGTTGTCCAATCACAGAGCATCTTGAAGTCATGCTAAGAGGTCTGGACTTTGTCCTCCCTCAAGGTTTTAAGGCACTGTTTAAGAACTTTAACCTAAAGAGGGAGAGGAACTGATTTGCATTTTAGAAAGAAAATTGATTTGAGGAAATGTAAATGATAGTTTGGAAGAGGCTGAGACTAGAAGCAGGGAGATCTATCAGGAGGCTATTGCAATAGTCCCAGCAAGAGAAAATGATCATCTGAACTAAAGCCGTATAATGTACATAGATGGAAAAGATCTGATGGGAGAACTCTCTAGGAGGGAAAATCAGTAGGGCTTGGTAACTGATTACATGTAGAGAATGAAGGAAAGGGAGGAGTCTAAAATATTACAATTTTCATGGGACTTCCCTAGTTATCCAGTGGTTAAGACAATGCCTTCCAATGCAGGGGACACGGATTCAAACCCTGGTCAGGAAAGTAAGATCCATGCTGCAGGACAACTAAGCCCGAGCGCTCTAGAGCCCATGCGCACAACTAGAGAGAAGCCCGCACATCACAACGAAAGATCCCACATGCTGCAACTAAGACCCAACACAGCTGAATAAATATTTTCAATAAAATAAAATATTACAATTTTCATTATTTAGGAATACAGATGCAGAAACGATAGAATATTGGATTATATGTGTACTAATCCTGTGCTATTCCCTGGAAATTTACTTTTTTTTATTGAGGTATAGCTGATGTACAATATTATATAAGTTTCAGGTGTACAACATAGTGATCCACAATTTTTAAAGGTTATATTCCATGTGTAGTAATTATAGAACATTGGCTATATTGTCTGTGTTGTACAATATATCCTTGTAGCTTATTTATTTTATGCTTAGCAGTCCGTACCTCTGAATCCCCTGCCCCTATCTTGTCCCTCCCCACCTCCCTCTCCTCAATGATAACCGCTAGTTTGCTCTCTATATCTGTGAGTCTGTTTCTTTTTTGTTATATTCACTAGTTTGTTTCATTTTTTAGATTCCACACATAAGTGATATCATACAGTATTTGTCTTTCTCTCTCTGACTTATTTTACTTAGCATAATGCTCTCCAAGTCCATCCATGTTGTTGCAAAATGGCAAAACTTAATTCTTTTTATGACTATTATTCCATTGTATATACATATCACACCTTTTTTATCCCTTCATCTGTTAATGGATACTTAGGTTGCACCTGGAAATGCCTTTAAAAAGAAATTCCTGATGTTAAATTATTTTCTTTATAATTAGTCCCTTTATGTAATAGCAAATCATGTGTGGAAAAGCATTGATAATTTATTTTTTTTCAGTTATTTGATTTCAGATAATATATATCAAATATGTGTAAATCCATATGCGACGTCCCTGGTGGTCCAGTGGGTAAGACTCCGCACTCCCAATGCAGGGGTCTCTGATCAGGGAACTAGATTCTGCATGCATGCTGCAACTAAGGGTCTGCATGCCGCAATGAAGATCCCAAGTGCCATAACTAAAACCCAGCACAGCCTAAATAAATAAAAAAAATATTAAAAAATTTCTAAATCCATGAATTCACAGTGATGCCAAACAAGCAAAAAAACTCCTTGGAAGTCACCTTTGGAAAATACTGGATAACCCACTTATTATTCTGAAAACTGGAACTAAAGGGAAATAACTAAGCATTTACTGTACCTTTTTCTGTTTGAATTGTATCTCAGGGTAAATAAATAGTGGGTAGGGGAAAGTTCTTATTTATAGAATAATTTCTGCTCATAAGTGAAGAAGGAATGATAGAGTTAGAATGCCACTATTTTGTAGCCTCTAGCGAAATAATGATCTAGAAAATGATCACTAATGCCTGCTAAAAATATTAGGTGGAGACTGGTCGGTAACTCTATAGTTGTTGTGTAAGACTAGCAACACCTAAACCCACTCAATCTTTTTTTGGCAGAGATGGTGGGAGAGAACAGTCTGTTTCTTCTTTTGTTTATTGAATGAGGATTCAAGAAAATCCCCCTCCCCCTGCTTTAATTAATCATAACATCACAAAAGAGAAATGATTGATATTATGCCTGGGGGTGTGATGTAATAGGAAGTACACATCAACATTTATGAAGTATTCCCTTTTTTTTTTTTTTGGCTCCACGAGATCTTATTTCCCTGACCAGGGATTGAACCCATGCCCCCTGCAGTGGAAGCCTGGAGTCTTAACCACTGGACCACCAGGGAAGTCCCAAAAGCTTTTTTCAAAAAAAAAAAAAAAGAAGAAGAAGAAGAAAAGAAAAATAAAAAGACAGTCAACTAATTACAATGTATGGACCTTATTTAGATCCTGATTTGAACAAACAATTGTAAACAAAAAAGGTTTATGAGGCCATCAGGGAAATTTGAACACTGATTAGGTATTTGCTGACCTCAAGGAATTATCATTAAATTTTGATGTGTAATAGTGGCATTGAACAATAATCCTGGGACTTCCCTGGTGGTGCAGTGGTTAAGAATTCGTCTGCCAATGCAGGGGACACGGGTTTGAGCCCTGGTCCTGGAAGATCCCACATGGCGAGGAGCAGCAAAGCCCATGTGCCACAACTACTGAGCCTGTGTGCTGCAACTGCTGAAGTGTGCCTAGAGCTGGTGCTCCACAACAAGAGAAACCACAGCAATGAGAAGCATGAGCACTGCAACGAAGAGTAGCCTTGCCACCACAACTAGAGAAAGCCCTTGTGCAGTAACAAAGACCCAATGCAGCCAGAAATAAATAAAATAAATAAATAAAATTTTAAGAAAACACCAAAGGCATAAATTAAAAAAAAAAGAGTAACCCCCACTCACCACAACTAAAGAAAAGCCCACACGCAGCAACGAAGACCCAACGCAGCCAAAAAAGTAACAAAAAGAAAAAAAATTAAAAAAAGAAAAATAATCCTTATATATAAGAGATACATACTGAAGTATTTACAGATGAAATAACATCTAGGATATGATTTAAAATAATCCTGAGGGAAGTGAATGAGAATATATATGAAATGAGGTTGGCCATGTATTAATAATTATTGAAGCAAGCAATAGGTACATAGATATTCATTACGTTATTCTCTCGACTTTTGTCTACATTTGAACATTCCCATGATAAAAAAAAATACTAAGGTTGGGGAATTCCCTGGTGGCCCAGTGATTAGAATTCCAAGCTTTCACTGCTGAGGTCCCGAGTTCAGTTGCTGGTTGGAGAACTAAGATCCCACAAGCCTCGAAGTGTAGGGGGAAAAAACAACAAAGGTTGCTTTAAGGATGAAATGTGTTCGTGTATGTAAAGGCACATGTCTGAATGGTTGACCCACAATTGGTGGCGAGAAATGCACATGGCCTTTTTCCCTTTGGGGCACTTGAACCAGTCAGGAACTGGTATCCAAAAAGATTTTCTGTTAAACCCATTCTGTTGGGAATTCCCTGGCAGTCCAATGGTTAGGACCCCCGAGCTTTCACTCCCAAGGATGGCGGTTCAGTCCCTGGTGGGGGAACCAAGATCCCACAAGCTGCACGGCAGCACAGAATAGCCAAAGCAAAAGAAACAAAAAACCATTATGTTGCACTTGGTAGGACCCCTCTTCCTTTCAACTTTGCAGTTGGAACAAAGTTTAAATCTTTAAAACAAGACACTGTCAGTAAGCACAATAAGTGTTTAGCAGCTGTGCACATTTAGGCTTAACCATTTCATTATTTGTGGAATCTGGCTCTTTTCCCAGGAAACAATGTTTCCATTTCACAATGTAACAGAACAGGAAGAGTGCTCCTGCTCCACTCAGATTTCCACATTTCCATTGTGGTCTGCTGTGAGAGTCCAGCTGTGCGTTGGTGGAGTGACTCATTTTTCCACCAAGATACATATTTCTATGAATCCCAGGGGCCATTGATTGCTGTGAAAGAGCCATCAGCACAGACTTTGTTCCTGAATCCATTATATGACTTAAGCAATGTGATTTAGTTTTTTTTTGCATGGGCTTAAATTGAAAGGGGCAATTCAACTATTCAGATAACTCATGCTCCAAAACCTTTAGTGTTTATAAGTGGTTATTAAGAGCAGCTACTTGATACCACATGGAAATACAAAGGAAACAGAGGCAAAATTACATCCTTTGGGTGTTTAATAATCTCATCAAGGAAATAAATGCACAAGAAGAACAAAGATTTCCAAATGAGTAGATGATATCCAGTACAAGTGTATATAAAATATACCCATCAACATTTAGGAGCCCTAGAATAATAGAGTGATCAAAACGGAAAGAAGATTTCTGAATTTTCTTTTTAATTTATAAAATTTTAAAAATTATTTAAAATTTACAGAAAAGTTTCTTTTAAAAACAAAAAGATAATTTTTTTCTGAACCGTTTGAGAGTAAGTTGGCAACCAGATGTCCCATCACCCCCAAATACATTAATGTGAATTGTCTACAAACAAGGACATTCTGTACATAACCACAGTACAACCATCAAAAATCAGGAAATTGCTATTGGTACCTGCCACCATCTGGTTCTCAGCAACCTATCAAATTTCATCATTTGTCCCAGTAGTGCCCTTTATAGCTTAATGATCCAATCTAAGATCACACTTTGAATTTAGTTGTCACATCTTTTTAGTCTCCTTCAATCGCAAAAATACCTCCTCATTTTTTCCTTGACTTTCATAAAACTGACATTTTTGAAGATTACAGGACAATTATTATGTAGAATATGGTTCAAACTGGGCTTTCTGAATTTTTTTAAACGATTGAATTTAGGATTTTTATCTTTAGCAGGAATAGCATGAAAGGGAGACTGTGTTCTTTTCATAGTATCCTATCAGGTGTTACAGAATTTTGACTTGCCCTTTGCTAGTGCTGTTAACCTTAAACAGTTAAGGTGATGTCTATCACACTTTTCCAGTGTAAAGTTACTCTTCTGTGTCACGTGGAAGTATTTTGTAGGGTGGTATTTTGAGACTATGTAAATATTCCATATTCCAATTTCTCAAGTAGCACCGACGACCAGAACTCACCCAATATGAAATAGTTTGGATAGCTCTATAACTGTAAATAAATTTATTCTGTAATTTAAAAGTCTAAAAAAAAGGAAATATCCAGGTCCAGTTGGTTTTTGTGTAGACGCTACCAAACATATAAAGAAGAATTAACACAAATTCTACACAATTTTTCCCAGAAAGTAGAAAAAGAGAGAATTCTTTCCAACTCATTTTATGAGACCAGTATAACCCTGATATAAAGAACCAGTCAGAGACTTCCCTGGTGGTCCAGTGGTGAAGATTCTGCGCTTCCACTGCAGGAGGTTTGGGTTTGATCAGCCAAAAAAGAAAGAAAGAAAGAAAGAAAGAAAGAAAGAAAGAAAGAAAGAAAGGAAGGAAGGAAGGAAGGAAGGAAGGAAGGAAGGAAGGAAGGAAGGAAGGAAGAAAGAAAGAAAGAAAGAAAGAAAGAAAGAAAGAAAGAAAGAAAGAAAAGAAAACCATAGACCAACATCCCTCATGAATATACAAAATATAAGCAAATAGAAATCAGCAATATGTAAAAAAAGAATTACATACATGACCAAGTGGGGCTTATTCCAGGGTCACAAGGCAGATTCAGGGGTCAAAATTCAATTAGTGTAATCCACCATGTTAAAAGGCAAAAAACAAAACAAAACAAAAAACCCCCACATGATCATATTAATTAATGCAAAAAGTGAATTTAACAAGATTCAACACCTATTCATGATAAAAAAACAAAAACAAACAAACAAACAAACAAACAAAAACCTCTTAGAAAACTGACTAGAGGTGAATTTCCTCAACTTGATAAAGAACATTTACAAAAAATATCCTTACAGCTAGCATCATGTTTAACGGTGAAAGACTGAATTATCTGCCCCTAAGACTGGAAACAAGTCACGGATGTCTGCTTTCATCACACTTTTTCAACACAGTGCCGGAAGAACTAGCCAGTACTGTGTTGGAAAAGTAAGGAAATAAAAGGGATACAGATTGGAAAAGAAGAAATAAAACTGTGCCTTTGTGCAGATGGCATGGTGGTCGACATAGAAAATCCCAAAGAATGTATTTTTAAAAACCCTAGGAAATTCCCTGGAGGTTCAGTGGTTAAGACTCTGCTCCTCCACTACAGGGGACATGGGTTCAATCCCTGGTTGAGGAACTAAGATCCTGCAAGCTGTGCAGTCTGGTCAAACCAAACCAAACAAAACAAAACAAAAACAAAAACAAACAAACCAACCCTACCTAGAACTAATATCTGAGGTCAGCAAAGTTACAGGAGGTAAAATAAACACATAAGAATCAGTTGTGTGTCTACACAGTATCAGTGAACACATGGAAACTGAAATTTAAAATACCATTTATGGGGGTTCCCTGATAGTCTAGTGGTTAGGATTTGGCATGGCCCGGGTTCAATCCCTGGTTGTTGAACTAAGACCCTGAAAACCATGGGGCGCAGCAAAAAAAAATATTTACAATTGCTAAAAAAATGAAATACATATAAATCTAACAAAACATGTAAAACAAAGTTAGTTTTGTTCACTTATAATTTCTTAAATAAAATCATCTAATCTGTTAAAATTTTATTAACATTTATATTTATAATTTTATCTAGTATTTTCATGTTTTATGTTTCTTCTATATCTGTGGTTAAAACCAATTCTCATTCTCATTATATTTGTAGTCTTTCTTTCTCTCATCTTACCAGAAGTTTTCCTAATTTTTAAAAATATTTATTTATTTATTTATTTTGGCTGCATTTAGTTATGGTATGTGAACTCTTAGTTGCCGCATGCGGGATCTAGTTCCCCGACCAGGGATCAAACCTGGGCCACCTGCATTGAGAGCATGGAGCCTTACCCACTGGACCACCAGGGAAGTCCCCCTATTTTTATTAATATTCAGAAAGAACTAGCTTTTATGCTTGTTATCAAGTCATTTGTCAAAATTTATTAATTTTGAACTCATGTATTGTACCAGGGTGTTTTTTTGAACATGAGATGTTCTACATAGACCACAATGCCATCTGCACAAAGGCAAAATTTATTTATTCTCCCTTTCTGCTTTATTTGGCATTATTTTGTTGTGTTTTCAAAATATACTGAGAGGGAGTTGCCAAGATGACAGAGTAGGAAGACCCTAGTTCATCTCTTCTCATGGGCGGACCAAAATTGTAACTATTTATAGAACAACTATTGATGAGAAAGACTGGAAGACTAGTAGAAAAGATCTTCTACAATTAAAGATATAAAGAAAGTATCCCAGTGAGACGGGTAGCAGGGGCAGCCATGCAGTATAGTCAAGACCCATACCCCTGGGTGGGCAACCCATAAATGGGATAATAATTACAATTGCAGAGGTTCTCTCCAAGGAGCGAGGGGTCCAAGCTCCACATTGGTCTCCCCAGTCCAGGGTTCCTGCACTGGGAATGTTTGGCTTTGAAGACCAACGGGGCTTACTTTTGGGAGAGCCAGAGGACTGTAGGAAATAAAGTCTCCACTCTTAAAGGTGCACACAAAATCTCACACCCTCTAACACACAGGAAGAAAAAGTAATTTGAAAGGAGCCTGGGGCAGACCCAACTGCTGATCCTGGAGAGCCACCCAGAGAAGCAGGAGGCATCTGGAACTCACCCTGGGGACATAGATACTGGCGGCAGCCATTCTGGGATCTCATTCTACCATGAAGACATCGGTGCTGGCAAGAGTCATTTTGGAATCCTCTCTCTAGCTTATTAGCACTGGGACCTCAACCCATCAGTGTGTCCGCACCAGTACTGGGACAACTCAGGCCAACGTCTAGCCAGAAGAGGACATAGACCCACCCACCAGCAGCCAGCTTCCTTAAGACCCTCTGACACCCCAGTTGCCCCAGGACCCAGTTCTGACCCTGCTGGGCCGGCACTAGCCTCAGGACAAGCCTCATCAACCAATAAGCAGGCACCAGTCCCAGGAGCCCTGGGCCCTGGCCCCACCCACCAGTGAGCCTGCACCAGCCCAGTACCTCCTTCCACGCCGCCCCCCGGCCCCGCAGCCAGCTACCTCATGATCTGGCCCCACTCAGCAGCATCCGGCATCCTCTGCACAAGGCAAGGCCTGGGAACCAACAAGACCCGGGACCAGCCACACCTACCAGACTGCCCACAGTAGTCAGCCCACTACAACTGAAGGGCCCACACAGCCCACATAGGGGACACCCCTAGAGCCTATTGCTCTGGTGACCAGAAGGGAAAGCACTGCTGGGATGCATAGGGCATTTCCTACAAAAGGCCACCTCTCCAAGCGTGGGAAACATAACCAACCTACCAAATACACAGAAGTAAAAATAGCAAATTAGGCAAAATGAGGCAACAGAGGAATATATTTCACATGAAAGAACAAGATAAAACCCAGAAGAAGAACTAAGTGAAGTGGAGATAAGCAATCTACCCAATAAAGAGTTCAAGATCATGATCACAAAGATGCGCAAAGAACACAGAGAAGAAAGGGTGAACAGAGTGAGAAGTTAGAAATGTTTAATAAAGAGTTCAAAAATATAAAGGAGAACCAGACACAGATGAAAAATACAATAACAGAAATTGTAAATACACTAGACGGAATCAACAGTAGATCAGATGATATAGAGGAATGGATCAGCGAACTGGGATACAGAGTACTGGAAATCACTTAAACTGAACAGAAAAAAAAGAAATTTTAATAAATGAGGGCAGATTAAGAGATCTCTGGGACCAGAGCAAGTGTATTAACATTCACACTATAGGACTTCCCTGGTGGCACAGTAGTTAAGAATCCACCTGCCAATGCAGGGGACACGGGTTCCATCCCTGGGCCGGCAAGATGCCACATGCCACAGAGCCACTGAGCCTGTGCACCACAACTATAGAGCCTGCGTGCTGCAACTAGTGAAGCCCGCGCGCCTAGAGCCCGAGCCCGGCAACAAAAGAAGCCATCTCAATGAGAAGCCCGTGCGCTGCAATGAAGAGTAGCCCCTGCTCTCTGCAACTAGAGAAAACCCACGTGCAGCAATGCAGACCCAACGCAGCCAATAAATAAATAAACAAATTTATTTTTTAAAAAGTCAAAGCTGAGATTATTGCTTATCATAATGAAGAAGAATACTACCTTAAAAAAAAAACCATTCACATTATAGGAGAAGGAGAGAGAGAGAGCAAGGGTCAGAGAACATACTTGCTCAACGTTACTAATCATCAGGGAAATGCAAAGCAAAACCACAATGAAATATCATGTCACACCTGTGAGGGTGGCTATTATCAAAAAGGCAACAGATAACAAGTGTTGATAAGGATGTGGAGAAAAGAGAACCCTCATGTACTGCTGGTGGAAATGTAAATGGGTGCAGCTACTATGGAAAACAGTATGGAGATTCGTCAAAAAATAAAAAAATAGGAACTTCCCTGGTGGTCCAGTAGTTAAGACTCCCTGCTTCCATTGCAAGGGGCATGGGTTCAATACCTGGTCAGGGAACTAAGATCCCATATGCCACATGGTGCAGCCACAAAAACAAAACAAAACAAACCAACAACAGGACTACCATACAATCGAGCAATTCCTCTCCTGGATATTTATCTGAAAAAAATGAAAACACTAATTAGCAAAGATTTATGCACCCCTATGTTCATTTTAGCATTGTTTACAACAGCAAGATATGGAAGCAACCCAAGTACCCATTAACAGATGACTGGATAAAGAAGATGTGAGATATATATAGATTAGATAGATAGATAGATACATACATACATACATACATATTTCAGCCATAAAAAAGAATGAAACCTTGCCAATTTGCCACAGCATGGATGGACCTAGAGGGTATTATGCTAAGTGAAGTAAGTCAGACAAATACTGTATGATTTCACTAATATGTGGAATCTAGAAAGCAAAACAAATGAACAAACATAATAAAACAGAAACAGAGTCACAGGAATAGAGAACAAACAGGTGGTTTCCAGAGGGGAGGAGGGTGTGGGGAGGAAAGAAATAGGTGAAGGAGATTAAAAGGTACAAACTTGCAGTTGCAAAATAAATGAGTCACCAGTATAAAATGTAGTGTTGGGGATATTGTCGATAATGATGTGATATCTTTGTTTGGTGACAGACTGTTAACTAGACTTATCATGGTGATCATGTTAAAATATACTAAAATAAAATATACTGAACATAATCGAACCATTATGCTGTGTAACAGGAACTAACATAGTGTTGTAGGTCAGTAATACTTCAAAAACGAAGAAACTTATAGAACCGCAGAGATAATTTGTGGTTACTAGAGGTGGAAGATGAAAGGAGGGGTACATCTGCTGCTCCCCATCGCACTTCCTCGTGAACCATTCCCCGCCTCCCCCCTCCCCCACTGGTTCATGGAAAAGTTGTCTTCCACAAAACTGGTCCCTGGTGCCAAAAAGGTTGGGGACAGCTGATGTACAACATAATTAATGTTGACACTGCTGTATGTTAAGCATGAAAGTTGTTGGAAGTAAATCCTGAGTTGTCATCACAAGGAAAAACATTTTTTCTGTTTCTTTAATTTTGTATCTATATGAGATGTGCGCTAAACTTATTGTGATAATCATTTCATGATGTATGTAAGTCAAATCATTATGCTGTTATACCTTAAACATTAAAAAAAATTTTTTAAAGGTTTATTTATTATTTATTCATTTATTTTGTCATTTTCGGCTGCATTGGGTCTTCGTTGCTGTGCATGGGCTTTTTCTAGTTGTGGCCAGCAGGGGGTACTCTTTGTTGTGGTGCATGGGCTTCTCATTGTGGTGGCTTCTCTTGCTGCCCAGCTTGGGCTCCAGGTGCTCAGGCTTCAGTAGTTGCGGCACATGGGCTCAGTAGTTGTGGCACACGGGCTTAGTTGCTCGGAGGCATGTGGAGTCTCCGGACGGAACCAGTGTCCCCTGCATTGGCAGGTGGATTCTTAACCACTGTGCCACCAGGGAAGCCATACCTTAAACTTTTACAGTGCTATATGTCAATCATATGTCAATAAAACCAGAAGGAAAAAGTATGTTGAGTTATGCTTACTTAACTTACTTTATTTTATTTATTTCTTTTTTTAATATTTATTTATTGATTGGCTGAGTTGGGTCTTCATTGCTGTGCGCAGGCTTTCTCTAGTTGAGAGGTGGCTACTCTTCATTGTGGTGTGAGGGCTTCTCATTGCAGTGACTTCTCTTGTTGCAGAGCACAGGCTCTAGTCATTCAGCCTTCAGTAGTTGTGGCTCATGGGCTCTAGAGCACAGGCTCAGTTGTGGCACACGGGCTTAGTTGCTCCGTGGCATGTGGGATCTTCCAGGCCCAGGGATCGAACCCGTGCTCCCTGCATTGGCAGGCAGATTCTTAACCACTGTGCCACCAGGGAAGCCCTTATTTATTTAACTTACTTTAATTCTTTCTTGTTTAATAAAAACATTTAAAGCTATAATAATTTTTCTCATTTTCTGAGTGCAACTTTAGTGATATCATACAATTTCATATATAGTGTTGTCATTATTAAAAGATTGATCTTCAACTCAGTCTTGAAAGAAACAATTTGCAGAGAGAAGCAGTGGAATCACTCCCAATGCAGGCAGAGAACAGACCAGGTTCATAGTCTGTTCACAGGCAAATACCTCCTCATCCTTTAAGACCACTCAAATTACATCTCCTCTGTAAAGGTTTCAAAGCATACGTAGTGATGCCTTTACCAGTGCCTCCCCATTACTACCTATATATTGCTAGTAAAATCCTTATTGTATTATAGATTCTGAGCTCCTTCAGGTTAGGGCCCTTGTCCAATTTCCTATATCTAGGTCTGTGTCATATCAAGCACAAAACCTTGTCTGAATGAAAGAATAGAAGAGAGGCATATAAAAGTTGACTGGAAAGCTCCTAAAATTCACTTAACTTGCAGATTTTACTCAAATGCAGAGTTGTCAATAGCTATTCATATTGCCAGAAAATTTTAAGGGCCCAAAGTGTATTTTTTAAAACAGAAATAATTGTTCACTTGTATTCAGAATCTCTAAAACTCTAAGCAAAAAGAAACTTGTAATGGAAATGCAGCTCAGGGCAATATCCAACTGAAGGTTCCCTTTTGGATAACTTTCTGCTTCCCTTAAAAAAAATTCCTCCTCCGAAGATGACGCCCTTATACATCCTTCCTGCAAGTTTCCTGCAGTTTCCCTTCCCCACCACTCTCCCTTCTTGAAAATACCACAAAAGCCTGGTAAGCTGCTTTTATAAAACAAAAGTAACTCGAGTGTAAAGCATAGCAATCTCCAACCTTAAATAAGTATGTAACTGCAAATAATCTATACCGGATGTCACAAGTTAAGAAACTAAATTCCCAGTTTTGCTTTCTTTCAAAAAGATTAAGTGCATTTTGAATGCCATGCACCAAGCTCAGCAGTGGCAATACAACAGTTCAAGGTGAGTCTATCCCTTGACCATTAAATCAACCAGATTCAGTGAATCTACTGGAATTTCCCCATGTATTTCTTTTCTACAAATTTCACCTCCTTTCTCCAAGTCACTAGAAACTCAATACAGAAGCATTTGCCAGATTCTCCACTTCAGAAATCTTGAACTAGTTTCTTGTTTACCTGGGCAAATACTTCAGGTCTTATGTCACAGAGAGGTTTCTCAATCCTTCCCCTCCCTCCCATCTCCAGTTTTCTCAATTTTATTTCTTTTTTTAAAAAATATTTGTTTGCTTATTTTACTGGCTGCATTGGGTCTTCATTGCTACGCTTGGGCTTTCTCTAGTTGTGGTGAACACAGGCTACTCTTTGTTGTGGTGTGTGGGCTTATTGCGGTGGCTTCTCTTGTTGTGGAGCACAGGCTCTAGGCATGCAGGCTTCAGTGGTTGTGGCACAAGGACTCAATAGTTGTGGCTCACAGGCTCTAGAGCATGGGCTTAGTAGTTGTGGCGCACAGGCTTAGTTGCTCCACAGCATGTGGGATCTTCCCAGACTGGGCTTGAACCCATGTACCCTGCATTGGCAGGTGGATTCTTAACCACTGCGCCATCGGGGAAGTCCCTCAATTTTGTTTCTTTCCATGGCATTCTTAACTCTCACAAGTTAAGAGGCTTCTTGCCTCATGTGTTGGTCACAAGACTCTCAAGTGTAGCATAAAATGTCACATGCCTTAGGCTCATTCATGTCCCCTTGTGGATATAATCATTACCAGAGCTAAAGGAAGCTGACTTTCCCTGAGCTTCAAAGGGAGCCTCAAGATCTATTATGAATAGATTTTTATTAAAGACTTTTTCTTACAACTTTGACAGCCTTTGCAAGTAAAAGCACAGTGTTATCCTCAGGAACTCAGAGTGAAACTGCAAAAGTAATTACATGTTTCTGTGGAAACAAACTGCTAATCAATATTTCAAGAACCATGGTCAAGGTCATTGACAGGTCACTTAAAGTTTGTGGCAAGAGAAATCTCTCATCCAACACTCAAATCAGATCTTTGGTAGAATAGTTTAAGAATTAGAGTTCATTTTTATATAAAAGGGAAAAACAAAAAAATTATTTGACTGGACACACACAACCATTACACTGCACCACTGTCACCTCATAGAACGCAGACAAGCAGAATTAACGTTTAAATCAAAATTTTAGCTGCCAATTGCTTGCACTACTATGCAGAGCAAAATTTCCTTCCCCAAGTTGGTAAGGGAAGTGCACTGGGTTGAACAGCACTCCCTTCAAATTTATGTCCACCTGGAACAGGTGAATACGTCTTTATATGGAAACAGTGTATTTGCCGATGTGGCCAAGTCAACATGAAGTCATACTGGATTAAGGTGGACCCTGATCCAGCAATTATATTCCAATAAAGAGCTAAAAAAAAAAAAAGGTGGACCCTGATCCAATGACTGGTGTCTGCATCAGAAGAGGGAAACATGGATGCAGATACAGACACACAGAAGGAAGAAGGCCATGTGCAGATGAAGGCAGCAGTTGGAGTGAAGCAGCCCCAAGCCAAGGAATGCCAAGAATTTTGGACAACCACCAGAAGCTAGGTAGAGGGAATGAAGGATTCTTCCCTAGAGCCTTTAGAAATAGCATGGCCCTATGGATACCTTGATTTCAGACTGCTGTCCTCCAGAACTATGAGAGAATAAATTTCTGTGGTTTTAGGCCGCCTGGTTTGTGGTGATTTGTATGGCAGTTCTAGGAAATTAATACAGGGAGCATACGGCAGAGAGAGACACTTGAGCAAATATGTGTTTCAGAACACTTGGTTTAACTTTAACACTCCCATCTAGGAATCTAAGTTGGATGAGCAAACATGACCTGACCTTTCATGGGTGGAAATTTAGATAATTGCTGTGCATTCATTCAAACTCAAAAAGGAAGGAAGAAAAAGGAGAAAAAAACATTTGTTTTAGTCATTCCACTACAGTGACAAGTTTTGAGACTCGGTTAGATCACTGCCTCTGCTCTCTCTCTCTTTTTTTTTAAATTAATTAATTAATTTATTTTATTGGCTGTGTTGGATCTTTTTTGCTGTGTGCAGGCTTTCTTTTAGTTGCAGTGAGTGGGGGCTACTCTTCATTGTGGTGCGCGGGCTCCTCATTGTTCTGGTTTCTCTTGTTGCCGAGCACTGGCTCTAGGCACGTGGGCTTCAGTAGTTGCAGCACACGGGTTCAGTAGTTGTGGCTCACGGGCTCTAAAGCGCAGGCTCAATAGTTGTGGCGCACGGGCTTAGTTGCTCTGTGGCATGTGGGATCTTCCTGAAGCAGGGATCAAACCCGTGTCCCCTGCATTGGCAGGCGGATTCTTACCCACTGTGCCACCTAGGAAGCCCTCTGTTCTCTCTTTTGTCTTGGTAGTAGAATTGATTTTTGTAACTGTTGTTTAGATATTTTCACAGATGCTAAGAAACAGCTCAGTTTAGACACCCAGAATTGCATTACTGGCTACGCCTCATATGGAATTGCTCACTTCTCCTAGGGTTGTGTAGTAATAGCCTGTTTATACTGGATCTTGTTGGACACATGCTGTGCTTGTTCAAATTACAGAAAGGCCTAAGCACAACTTCTTTCTTCCCTAGGGAAGCATACAGGTAACTCTAGACAAAATCAATATAAATGCCTGATTATGCTGTATCAAAAAATTTTAGTCAGTTTTGGGCTAAGGATGTATTTGCTGACTGTGATGAAAACAAAATCTGAATTTAGTTTGATATTAGTACTATTTCTGTTCGATTAGCCTTTGCCTCCTCCTCTGAACAAACTATTTATCCTTTAATACCCATCTCAAATGTCATGTCTTCTAAAAGCCTCCCACAAGGCCAAACAGAATTGATAACTCTTTTCTCTGGGCTTACACAGACTTCTACTTCAATTGCTGCTATATTGTGTATGGTATATCACAGTTAGTTGTTTGTCTCTCTTAACAGACTGTGGGTTCCTTGCTCCTCTTTGCATTTCCAGTTTCTGACATTACGCCTGGTATAAAGCATGTACTTAATAGATGTTTGCTGAAGGAATGATGGCGTTTTGGTGACTGAAAGCTATTTATTAAAATATCAGTTATTGGGGAATTCCCTGGGTGGTCCACTGCAGGGGGCATGGGTTCCATCCCTGGTCAGGGAACAAAGATCCCACATGCCGCAGCACATGGCAAAAAAAAAAAAAAAAAAGTACTCATTGTTGAACTTAAAGAGTATTTGAGTATTTCCCTCATAGGAATGTTCAGATGTAGAAGAACTTTGAGAACTGTACATAGGATACAAGCATCAGCACTATTATTGTACTGAATGTGATGACTCTGCAAAGTTTTCGCAGACTCCACACACATTTTCTGATTCTATCATCTGCTTGGAACCTTTCCCTTATATCTCTGTTACAAGAATACAAGCATCTGTCACATCTCTTCCCCACAGATAATGAAGTCCAGATAAAACTCAGGGGGCAGAGAACAAGCAGGATGTGATCATATTCCTTTTTGTCTGATATCTGTGTTCTTTTGTTGATAGTATATTTCTATTAGGAGGTCCCCATTTCTTTCAGAATCATCTATCCATTCACCCATTCATTCAAGAAATGACACTTACCATTGAATGAGTAGGCTCAATACTAGGGGAGAAAAGTCAGGTAGAAAGTACTGTGTTTGGGGGAATTCCTTAGTGGTCCAGTGGTTAGGACTCCATGCTTCCACTGCAGGGAGCACAGGTTCGATCCCTGGTTGGGGAACTAAGATCCTGCTTGCTGCAGGGCACGGCCAAAACAAAACAAAACAAAATAAAACCAAAGAACTCGGTGCTCTGTAGTGACCTAAATGGGAAGGAAACCCAAAAAAGAGGGAATATATGTATATATACACATATGGCTGATTCACTTTGCTGTACACTAGAAACTGACACAGCAGTGTGAAGCAACTATACTGCAATTTAAAAAAAAAGAAGAAAAAAACACACTGCCACAAGGACCCCACCGCTGACGCTGCACAAACCTTCTAGGCCTCTGCACAAACCTCAGAAGGCAGATTTAGGGCAAATTTTTTTTAAGCTTAGTATATATTCATACTTAGTTAAAGTTTTATACTCTCTATACAAATTTTGTTCAAGAGAAAACTCAGCACATAATGTTGGCCAATTAGAGATTCTTAGACAATTATTAGAAGAAAACATTCACCTGAAAGTGAAATTTTTACAAATTATAGAGTAGATGCTTGATTTTTCACAATATAAATAGTAGAAATTTTTCTCAGAGATATTTAATATCCAACTTGTGCTAATTTAGCTTGTGCTAAGTAAACAACGTTAAATAGAAGAAAAGGGTGGCTTAAGCTTGGAGCCTTGGTAACTAGGAAAACAATGATGCCATTGGCAGGATTAAAGATCTCAGAGGAAGAGAAAGTTTTTATTCAGTGAGAGCTCTAACTTTTCAGAACTCGTGTCATCTCCTCCATGTAACCTTTTCTGACATTCTCAGGTCCATTACACAGTATTTCATATCTCAACAATAACAATAGTGATGATGGCTAACAGTTTTTGAATGCAGACTGAGTGCCAAGCATGTTCTAAGTTCCTTCTCTTCCTTACAATAAACATATAAGGCAAGTACTATTATTAACCCTATTTTATAGAGGAGGAAACTAGGGCTTACAGAGTCGTAAAGTTAGAGCTATTCAATGACAGACCAAGATTTGAATTCAGGTTGGACTCAGAGACAGCACTCTTAACAGAGTCAGAACAGTGCAATACTTAAGAGCACAAGAAATGGGGCCAAACTGGCTGAGTCTGAATCCTGCTCTTCTATTTACTAGCTGAGTGACTTTGGGCAAATTATTGTGTCTCAATTTCACCATCTCATCTGTTAAATGAAGACAATAATAGTGTCTGCCTCCTAGTGTTGTTATGAGGATTAAACTCGTTCATATTTATAAAGGACTTAGAAAAGTACCTGGCACTGTGGTAAATATTAATCTCATCTCACCTCTCTCTCTCTTTCTCATAATTACTGGAACTTTATTTCTCACTGAGCTGTGAGCTCCTTTAGGATTGGAAGAGTGTCTGTTTCATTTTACTATCTCCAGCACCTAGCACCATGTCTGCCATATAGCAGGCTGCCTCAGCAAACATTTATTGCTTGAATGGTATTATTCAGGCAGCTTGAAATTCCATTTCTGAGCCTTGGAGGAAGGAGGTGGATGGAAAAATAGGTATGAGTACTACACATAGACATTTAAGTCTGACAATAGGCAAGACTTTCAAGGAAGAGAGCATGGAGAGAAAAGAAATAGAACATTGGAGAAAAACTGATGGCAGGAGATGAAAGGAGACAGAAAAGGAGCTCTGAGAGAGTATACTTTCAAGGAAGCAATGAAAAAAAGAGAATTCAAGGGAGCTGAGTCCAGATGAAAGGCTGTCTTAAAAATAAGAGTATGAAAATTTGTGGTTAGCAAACAGCTGACCCTGAGGTTAAAAAAAAATTTTTTTTAAGTCTCAAAGGAAGGAAATGACAGTCATTGTGTAATAGTTTTCTAAAACTTGGCAGGCCAAATGTGGGTCCTTATCTGCCTTGCGGGGAAAGGTGAGAGAACCAGGGAGCAAATAAGCTCACAGGGAAAGGGCGGATCTGGGGCTCTCCAAGGTGCTACTTCTCAACAAAATCGTGATGAAGTCGTTATATCTTCATTCACAATGTAGAAGAGAAAATGCAAATTAAACCTCCGTTTTTGCCCTTCATTACTTCCTGTAGGCTGGTAAAGCAAGTTTGATGATGTTTTTGCCAGGTAGACGTATCTCCATCATTACATTCGAATCTTAATAGGGTTCCACCACCCACAAACTATGAATAACTGGTTTTCCGAGTTTTTCCTGATACAATTCTGGTTATGACAAATGACTCGGGATCCACACTCTTCCTGAAAAGAAGGGCAAGAAAAGGGAATCGATATCAATAGTTGAGAAAGGCGTTTTTATAAATAATAGATAGGCATCCCAATGCGTTTTTTAAAACTTAGTTTATTTTTTTACGAATTTTGACGAATAGAAAACTTTTAAGTGGTCAGATGGGCGCACAGAAATCCATCAAACATGATTCAAACTTAACTTTCACAACAAATGGTCTAATAAGTTTTCTCCCACTATTAATTGGAGAAAAATAGACCCTGGACTGTTGCTGGAAGGACTGAACCAAATACCTTTCTAAAGAGGGGTCCTCCATATTTAAATGAATGAGCCCCCCTGCTCAAGGCTTGACTACAGGATCTAGCACTTTTAGCAAGTCGCTCCCCACTCTAGGGCTCAAATTTTCTCTATAAAATAAGGAAAAAGGGGGTGTATGCGCGCGCGCAGATTGACTGGAAGCCCTTTAAATCTCCCCTCCAGCTCTCAAGTCATTTCATAATAATTTCTCCCCTTCATGCTGCTTCCCTCCAGGCAGAAAAAGTTGTGAATTCCTTGGGTATGAAAATAAAGAAAGCAGGCAGCCTGGCCTCAAGGACACATATGAGGGAGAAGGGATCCTGAAGGGCTCAAGGATTGAAGGCCTCCAGCACCTGCGCCGCAAGCCCCACACACCTGCCCTTCAGAGCCCACAGCCGCGGCTGCGGGAACAAGATGGCGTCAGCACGTAGGGTCTCGCCCACGCCCCCAGGACTTCGCAGTGCTGCAGCCGGCCGAGGCCGCACCCCATTGGCCAACGGCAATGAGGTCATCGTGGGGGCGGAGGCCGGCGGCGGCGCGGGGGCGGGGCTTTGCGGACGCACGCACGTCGGGGTGCTGCTGCCCGGAGCTGCGGAGGCTGCGGGCTTCGTCTGCGGCGGCTGCTTAGGCGGCGGCCAGGCTCGCGGCTGGAGGTGAGCGGGGGCTGTAGGTACAGTGCGGCAGGGAGCGGCCTCCGAGGGGCACCGCAGACCCTTCTAACGGCCCCTTCGGCTGTCAAAGGAATTAGCAGGGACTTCAGGAGTTTGAGAGGAAATGGGGGTTCACCCCTCTTCGGGCGCCCCTCCTGTGGGCAGAGGAACAAGCGGCTTACTCCCTTTTGGATGCCCCGACCCCTTCCCCCCATTTAAGTGGAAGGCGGAGGAACTGAAGGTTATTGCGTAGGCAGAAGAATTTGGGGGCTTCTTAAAGGGGCACCCCATGTGAGGATTCTCCCCTTTTATTCCCCACTCCAGGAGGTAGGTGCGCCTGGACTCAGAGAATTCCTGCTTCTCACTAGGTAGACAGGAAATGAGGCCGGTGAATTTGAGTACCTTGTTAGGAGGCGAGGACTGGATGACAGAAGTGAGGCAGGACTCGAGCGCTTTATTTGGACCCGTCTTGTGCAGGATTACTGTTTCTTCATATTTTGTTTTATGACACCCCCCCCCCCCCCCCCCCCGCCACACACACACCAGAATCGCTGTGGCCTTTTTAGTTTCCTTTTTGGCTCCAGTGAAATAGAGATATTCTAGGGAGGCTTGTAATCATTAAAGAACAGAAACAGGGAGGCAACTCACTGGAGGCTGTCATTATCAGCAGCCTCTGAACTATGCTGATCTGGCATAATATTATGTGTTTAGTGGTTGTGGAATCTATTCTTGTTGAGGGGAGGGTGGGGGCTGTTAACAGCTGTTTTGGATGATTCAGGTGTAGGCAGTCTTAAAGTCAAGCTACATAACCTCTTGAGAAAATCTTACTTTTATCTGAATGTGTTGTTTTGCTGCCTTGACCGTCAAATGCACAAAGCTTTTGTCATTCAAATTTCTCAAAATGTCTCCCAGGCTTCCGGAAGAATAGCTCTTCCTTTGATGCCAATTTCACCTATCGTTAGGGATGCCCTCATGATACTAAAAATACCGTACATTTTGTTGAGTTTAGATACTATACAGTCTGTGCCTACAATAGCTGAGAATAAATAATTGCAGTTTCAGGACCACTGATAGCGCCAATTGTCTTTCCTACCCGGTAACGGTAAGACCGCCTGAAAAGGAAATCTTTATTGGCTCGTTCATGAGAAGCTTTAACAGATGGAAGAATGTAGTTAATATTGAAGGTGGGGATAAGAAACAGAAAGCTGCGGAGATCGGAAGCTTATTCTCTGTGACTTGATAAAATTGCTTTGTCATTACCAGGTATTCCTGTCATGCTTGACTTGAAATGGAGCTTAATGTGTAAACTGTTTCTGTGGGGGTTTTTTTGTTTGTTTCTTTGCTTTTTAAGTTAATGCTCATGCATTTAGATTCTTTTGAGAGAAAATGGTGTTTTCTGAGGAGTTTGAAAATTTAAACCCTTTAAGGTAGCCTTACCTTTAGGGCAGTGCTGGGACTTTGGCTTTTGGAAATTGGCAGTAGAGGATAGAAAACTAGTCGCAACGGAGACATCCTTTATGAGAGGGTAACTAAGGTCTCTTCTGTTTGTTTCCTGACACAAGCAAAAAAAAAGAAAAAGAAAAAGAAAAAAGCATAGGAATATTACTGCCTCATAATATTGTGTCCAAGGTATTTAAAGATCTGTTTCAGATCCCCAGTTCCTGTTTTTAATCTGAATACATTCTTATGTATTGAGATGTCCCAAATTACTGTCATTCGATCCTAACGTTGACTGCAAAGGAAGTGACTGTTCATCAAGCACTCTTTGGGAGAGGATTCAGTAACAGCCTTTGCAATTTCTCCTTTCTGTCTTTCTAAGAAGGATGACAAGACAGGTTATTAAAGACCTGTCAGCATGGAGTGGAAAAAATGAAATGCAAAACGGAAGAGGCTTCCTGGGGTGTTGTTTGCTCTCAGTCCTCTTGGTAGTTCCAAGGTCATATAATTTTCTCTTTTTGCCTTAGGTTGGAGAGAAATCCAGGTACTCAGTTGACCAGTCCTTTCTGCCGCCATGGGGGAGCTTTTCCGGAGTGAGGAGATGACACTGGCCCAGCTTTTTCTACAGTCAGAAGCTGCTTATTGTTGTGTCAGTGAATTAGGAGAACTCGGAAAGGTTCAGTTTCGTGATGTAAGTAGTTATGGGGCTGCTTCTAGATTACCGCTGAACTCTATTTTTCTTGTCATGGCCAATTGCCTTATGACAAATGTTTTGCTTTTTATTTGCAAAAATAACATTATAGCACCGGTTTACTATTGGAAGAGTGTACATTTCAAGTTGTCTTTGTAAAGATGAGAACGTTTTGTGCCAATCGTTCCATACTTTTACTAGCTACCCCTTTGAGAATAATCTTAAGCATTCTCAAGGTAATTGGTTGGGATGCAGGCGGAGGACACAAAACTAACCTGCACCTTGCTTTGGGGATCCTGAACACCCACAGAAGAGTATTTAAAAAAAAAAAGTGTCATAGCGCTTCCATACAATAGGACATATTTATTACAAAATCTGAAGCATCCAGTTACAGACATATAGTATATAAGTATGTATCCTGAATACCCATTGTCTTGAAGTGTTATGCTGGGCACTTGCAGGAGATATCAAAAGAAAATGGACAGTCTAAGAATATAAAAAAAGTATGACCTATGGGGCTTACAATCTGAAGGCACAATCTACACTGCTGAGAGGAGGGGGCAGTTAACAATTCCCTGATACACAGTCTCAAAGCTCCATGTACCTCTCTTTATAGCATTCATCATAGTCATGATTTTCTGTTCATCAGTGTGAGTGGCTGATTAAGGAATCTCTCTTCTACTATGATCTAAGCGCCAGGAAGACAGAGAGATTCATTATTATATCCTTAGTGCCCACATACGAGATCAATATTTGTTAGAATGAATGGATGGATGAAAGAGGAGTGGTCAGAAAGGAGTGGAATTAATCAGTTTTGGCTTCCTGGAATTGGCAGGCTTTCAGCAAGTTCTCAGTCTGAGCCAAAATTGCACAAATATAATCCAGTGACATGGTCTTATTCCTTACTCCCTTTGAACCCTTTTATATCACCTCTTTTCAAATGTTCTCCTACCTAACTCTGGTTCCTTTTCTTACCTTTCTGAGGACTCATTGTTAACTTCCACCAACCTCTCTTTTATCTTCCTCACTCCTGCCCTAGGTGTCACTGTTCCCGAAAGTCTTTGCTCTCTCTGGATAAATTTCTCCGTGCCCACATCTTCCTTATCCTTTTTTTTTCTTGGGGGGGGGGGTGATCTCATCTATTCTCAAATCTTCCACCTTTATTCAGTGAGTCCCATATCTGTGTCTCTGTCCTGACCTCCCAAACACCATCGCTGAATGAACAACTCTCTAAGATTTCTGTCTAACACTACATTGTAAATTAACTATAGTTCAATAAAAAAATAAAATAAAATAGCTCCGAAGGCCTTTGTCCCCCCATCTCACCTCCTCCCAAAAAAAGATTTTTGTCATCTCTGTTTCTCTAGCTTGGTATGTCTAAATCCCAACACCTTGCCTTTTAACAAACTATTTCTTCATCCTGACTTTCTAAGCATGAGCTAATGCATCAATATTCTTCCAGTTTTCTAGACTTGAAACCTAAATCAAACCTAAGTCATCTTTAATTTGCAATCCTTCATCTGGTCCTATGGTTTCTCCCTACCTAACGCCCATTGTGTCTATTCAGTGTTCTTAACTTTTACTTATGTTGTATTTCTTTTTCTTTTTTTCACAGTGTCCCCTTGAATTTACTTTTATTTATTTATTTTTACATCTTTATTGGAGTATAATTGCTTTACAATGTTGTGTTAGTTTCTGCTATACAACAAAATGAATCAGCTATATGTATACATATATCCCCACATCCCCTCCCTCTTGAGCCTCCCTCCCACCCTGCCTATCCCACCCCTCTAGGTTGTCACAGAGCACCAAGCTGATCTCCCTGTGCTATGCAGCAGCTTCCCACTAGCTGTTTTACATTTGGTAGTATATATATGTCAATGCTACACTCATTACATCCCAGCCTCCCCTTCCCCACCGTGTCCTCGAGTCCATTCTCTATGTCTGCGTCTTTCTTCCTGCCCTGCCACTGCATTCATCAGTACCATTTTTCTAGATTTCATATATATGCATTAGCATATGATATTTGTTTTTCTCTTTCTGACTGTATGACTGACTCTAGGTCTATCCACCTCACTACAAATAACTCAATGTCGTTCCTTTTTATGGCTGAGTAACATTCCTTTGTATATATGTTCCACATCTTTGTCCATTCATCTGTTGATGGGCATTTAGGTTGAAATACTGTGAGAATTACCAAAATGTGACACAGCGACACGAAGTGAGCAGATGTAGTTGAAATAATGGTGCTGATCAACCCTTTCTCAATGCAGGGTTGCCACAAGCCTTCAATTTGTAAAACAAAGCAATATCTGCAAAGTGCAGTAATGTGAAATACAGTAAAAGTTATGCCTGTAACTATGTTTCTACTACCTAATTAAGAGAAACATTCCACAAGTAATTGAAAGCTCCTGTGTATCCTTCTTCAGTGCCATTCGTTTCTGTCTTTTCCTCCACAAAGGTAATCTGTACAATGGTCTTTACTTTTATCATTCCCTTGTGTTTTTTCCCCATTTTTGGTATGTATCACTAAATAATATATAGTATAATTTTGTATGTTTTAAAACTATGGGGGCTTCCTTAGTGGTCCATTGGTTAAGACTCTGCACTTCCAATGCAGGGGGTGCAGGTTCCATCCCTGGTCGGGGAACTAAGATCCCACATGCTGTGCAATGCAGCCAGAAAAAAAAAAAAAAGCCACCAAACCGCTGCCCCCCCCCACAAAAGCTGTGTATATGGTTTCATATTGTATGTATCCTTCAGCAAATGCTTTTTAAATTTAATGTTTGTAAGTTTTAAGCATGTTGATACAGGTAGTACTAGTTCTTTCCTTTAAATTGCTATATAGTTATTGTAAGAATATATAGTTTATCATTTTTTCCTTCTGATGAACATTTTGGTTGTTTGCAATTCTTTGCTTTATAGTAGTACAGTGAAGATTCATATATATGTCTTGTGGTATACATGTGTGATAGTTTCTCCAGGGCAGTGGTTCTCAAACTTTTTGGTCTAAGGACCTCTTTAGACTCTTAAAAAACTGAGGACCTCAGAGGGCTTTTATATGAGTTACAGTTATCAATATTATTGTACTGGAAATTAAAACTGAGAAATGTTTGAAGTATTTATTTATTAAATTATTTTTAAATTATAATAATAAACCCACTACATGTTATCATAACATTTTTATGAAAAATAACTATATTTTCCAAAACAAAATAATAGTTTCAAGAAGAGGGGTATTACTTTTACACTTTTGAGAATCTTTTAGTGTCTGAATTAGTAGAAGACAGCTGGATTCTCATTTGCTTCTGCAGTCAGTCTGCCGTGACGTTGCTCACAAGCCTCTGGAAAACTTCACTGAACACTCATGAGAGAATGAGAATGAAAAAGGCAAATGATACCTTAGTGTTATAAGAAAATGGTACTGATCTCATGGACCTGCTGCTGCTCCAGGGATTATAACCAGGAGGGGCATTGCTGAGCATTTGTGTGCATCCCTAACTTTTAGATGTTGTCAGAGTAGACTTCAGGGTGAATGTACCTGTTCACGCTCCCATTGCTGGTTGAGAGTACCTGTCGTTCCACAATTGTGTCAACACCTCTGTGCTCAGACAGAAAGAAATTTGCCAATCTGATGGCTGTGAAGTGGTATCTTATTGTTGTTCTAATTTGCATTTTCTAGATGAGTACATTTAGTATCTTATTTGTTTATTGGACATAATGGGTTTCACTTTCCATGAATTTCTGTCCATATTATATGCCTGTTTTTCTATTGGATTTGCTTGTCTTCTGTTTATTGACTTGTAGGATTTTTTTTAAAGCTCTTCATGTATTCTGGAAGCTAATCTTCTTCTAGTCTTCTACTGATAACTTCTTTCAGGCTATGGCAACCATCACCACTATCTAACTCCAGAACATTTAATCACTGCCCCGCAAAGAAACCCTGTACCCAAAGCATTCACTCCCCATCTCTTCCTCACCCCAGCCCTTGGCAATCACTTAATCTATTGCTGTCTCTCTGGATTTCCCTATTCTGGACATTATATATGAATGGAATCATATGATACATTGCCTTTTGTATCTTGCTTCTTTTGCTTAGCATATTGTTTTCAGGATTCATCCTGTTATAGCATGTATCAGTGCTTCATTCCTTTTTTGGCTGAATATTTTCCATTGTATGGATATACCACCTTTTGTTTATTCATTTATTAGTTGAACATATTTGAGTTGTTTTCACATTTTGGCTATTGCGAATGATGTTACTATATAAACATTCATGTACAGATATTTGTTTGAGTACCTATTTTCACTTCTTTTGGATATATACCTAGGAGTATATACCTGGAATTGCTGCATGTGGTAATTCTAACACTTTGAAGAACCTCCACACTGCTTTCCACAGCAGCCACACGTGTCACTTTACGTTCCTACCAGGAACATATGAGGGTTCCAATTCCTTTACATCCTCACCAGCACTTATTTTCCTTCTTGAAAAAAATTTTTATAGCCATCCTAATGGGTGTGAAGTGGTATCTCACAGAGGTTTTGTGTTTTTTTTGTTTGTTTTTTTTTTTGGCCGCATTGGGTCTTTGTTGCTGCACTCAGGCTTTCTCTAGTTGTGGCAAGCAGGGGCTTCTCTTTGTTGTGGTGTGCGGGCTTCTCATTGCGGTGGCTTCTCTTGTTGCAGAGTACTGGCTCTAGGCACACAGACTTCAGTAGTTGTGGAGCGTGGGCTCAGTAGTTGTGGTGCATGGGGTTAGTTGCCCCACGGCATGAGGGATCTTCCCAGCCCAGGGCTCGAGCCCATGTCCCCTGCATTGGCAGGCAGATTCTTAACCACTGTGCCACCAGGGAAGCCCTGTCACAGTAGTTTTGATTTGCATTTCCTTCATGGCTAATGATATGGAATCTTTTTCATTTGCATTCAGGCCATTTGTATACAGGCCATTTTTAGATGGGTATATTTTAACTCTTGAAATTTCTATCTGTAGTTTATGTTTATTTCTTTTTCTTTTTTTTTTTCTTTCTTTTTTTTTTTCAGAGTCCAGGCCTTTTATTTTCTTTACACCCATCATGCCATGAACTCATAGGGAACAGGCTCCAGCAGCTCAGGCTCCTTTCCATTGGTTCTCACGAAGTGTGCTTCTCTGAGTGGAGCAGGCTGGTGCTTCAGCTGAACCCAAGTACTCTTCACTTTGGCTTCCTTCTTTTTCTGATCATTTTCCTTCATCCGTTTCAGGAAGCTATCTTGGCTCTTAGAGTGCTTAATATGCTCGATGTGCACATGAATTCTCTTGGCAAGAATCTTGCCCTTAATTTGTTTGTTTACAGTGATGCCAACAGCATGCTGGGTAACATTGTAGACTCTTCCAGTTTTGCCATGGTAACATGTGGGGCATTCCTTTTTATACAGTACCCATTCCCTTGATATCTACAAAATCACCTTTCTTGTGGATTCACATGTATGTGGCCAAAGGAACAACTCCATGTTTTCTAAAAGGCCTAGAGAACATGTAGCGGGTGCCCCTCCTCTTCTCTTTTGTGTTGGTCATTTTGGTGAATTACTGGAAGATGGTGGTTCTGGCTGAAAGGCTATGTTTATTTCTTATGTTTTGGTTCATTTTGTCTTTTTAAATAACCAGCTTTTAAGAAAAAATGATAACAAAATGATAAAGAAGAATAAAAGAAAGAAATCAGCTTTTAACTTTGTTTTCTTCTGGAACTTTTATTCATTTCTGCTATTTTTTTTTAATCTTTTTTATTGAATTTGTTACAGTATTGCTTCTGTTTAATGGTTTTTGATTTTTTTGTCCCGAGGCATTTGGGATCATAGCTCCCCAACCAGGGAGCAAACCTGCACCCCCTGATTTGGAAAGCGAAATCTTAACCACTGGACCACCAGGGAAGTCCCGATTTCTGTTCTTTGTTGATTTCTACTTCCTGTTATCTTTTTTTAACTTCTTTAACACTTAGCACATTAATTTTTTAGCCTTTTCTATTTACATTTAAGTCTATAAAGTTCCCTTTAAATACCACTTTAACTGCATCCTAAAAAGTTTGATCTCTATCATTTTCATTATCATTCCATTCTAAATATTTTAAGGTTTTTCAGGGAATTCCCTGGCAGTCCATACTCTCATTGCTGAGGGCCTGGGTTTGATCCCTGGTCAAGGAACTAAGATCACGCAAGCCATGTGGTACAGCCACAAAAAAAAAAAAAAGAGAGAGAGAGATTTTTCATTATGACTTTTTCTTTGAGCTGTGAATTACTTAGAACTATTTTAGAATTTCGAAATGTGTTAAGTTGTATTTTTGATGTGGATTTCTAACTTAATTGCATGGTAATCAGAGAACATTTTATGGTACCAATTCTATACTGAGACTTGCTGTGTGACCTATTTTGTGGTCAGTTTTTATAAATGTACACTCAAAGAGAGACCTATTGGATGCAGTGATAGAAAATATGTGTGTGTGTGTGTGTGTGTGTGTGTGTGTTAGATTAAGCTGATTATGTTGTTCAGAGTTTCTCTATCCTTTATAATATTTGGTAGAGTTGATGTGTCAAGAGTTTTAAAGTTATATTAAAATTTCCCACTATGTAGACAGTTTGTCAGTTTCTTCTTATAGTTCTGTTAATGTTTGTTTGAAATATTTTGAGGATGCTTGCCCACATATTTCAAGACTCCTTACCTGAAACAGGCCATGGTGTGGCTGCAGTTGACGCTTGACTCCTGATTATGAAACTAGTAAAGTCACCATGAGTCTTGTGGCTACTTTCACTTCAGAATGTCTTGTTTTTTGAAGTGGAAATTTCTGAATGAGAGGCTGAGGTACTGCCTGTTCAGTAAAAACAGAAAGAAAAACAAACATTTTATTAGGGACACAAGTTTGGAATTGTTTCATTTTCCTGGGAATTGTTCTTATTATCATTATGTAGTGAGTCTCTTCATCTCTAATAATGCTTTTTACTGTATATTCTGTCTGTTGAGTATTAATATAATATATAATACCAATAATTTCCTTACTAGTTTCTCTGTTACCAGTCTCTCTCTCTCTACTGTTCATTCTTCACATACAATATTATTATTCAAAACAGTAAGTTTTTTAAAAAATATGAAAAAAAATCAGATCATTTGATTCCCTATTATTGCCCATAGGGCCGAGTCTTCTACATCCTGCTCCTTGCATTCCCCCTCTTCAGCTATAGTAAATGTCTCTCCTTCTCTGAAAATATGATTGATTTCTGTCTCTGAGTCACTTGTCATGGTCTTTCTGCTTCCATTCTGCCAATTTCTGCTTGGTGAACTCTGCCTTATCACCCATAGTCCCAGCTCGGGTATTACCTTTGTGCATTTTTTTCTCTTTATCCCTCAAGATAGAATTAGTTACTCCTGTGTATGTTTGGTTTTTCTTTCTTTCTTTCTCCCTTCCTTCCTTCCTTCCCTCCTTCCTTTCTTCCTTTTTCTTTCTTTCTTTCTTCCTTCCTTTCTTCCTTTCTTTTTTTCTTTCTTTCTTTTTTCCTCCTTCCCCCTTCTTTTTTATGGAGATAAACTTTATATTCAGTGAAATGCATAGATCTTAGGAGCACCTGTTGATGATTTTGGTAAATTTATACACCTTTATAACCACCACCACAATCAAGATATAGAATATTTCCAGCAGCCCAGAAAGTTGTCTCATGCCCACTTCTGGTCAGTCCCTACCCATCACAGGTAACCACTGTTTTGATTTCTACCATCATAGATTAGTTTTGTCTGTTCTTGAACTTTATGTAAATAAACAACACATTGCAGACTCTTATGTCTGACTTCTTTCACTCAACTTCATATTTTTGAGATTTAATCTCATTTTGCATATATCTGTAGTTGATTCTTTTTTATTACTGAATGGTATTCCATGGTACCAGCATATCAGTGTCTTTATCCAGTCTCCTGTTGATGGCATTTGGATCATTGCCAGTTTGGTGCGGTTAAGAATAAAGCTGCTGTAAACATTCTCGTACAGGTTTCTGTGGACATGTTTTCATTCCTCTTAAGCAGGTGCCTAGAGTGGAGTGCTCAGTCATGAGGTAGATAAGTGTATGTTTAACTGTGTAGGAAACTGCCAGCAATATTTTGCTTACCCTTTAATAACATTTATCACAAAAGTTGTATTGATTGGTTTGTGTCTGTCTCTTCTGCGGGGCTGATAGCTCTTCAAAGCTAGGACATATCTTATTCTTTATATTTATACCAGTGCCTGACACGGTGTCTGGCACATATTTGGTGCTCCATAAATGTTGAGTAACTATAGTTCTTTATTTGTATTGTTTTGATAGAATTTATCACATGCTCTCTTATTGGTTGTACTCATCTGTCTTCTCTGTTAGACTGCAAGCTTCTTAATGAGTAGGAACTTGTTTTATTCTTGTTTGTATGTCCCCAGAATATCTGTCACATTGCTTTGAAAATTACTTCTGATGTATGGTTGAATAAACCAGCCTATCACCTAGAAGGTGAAGACCCTGGGGCAAAAGAACAAGAGAAGTTTGCCTTCTGTCTCTTCCGACTGAGAAGAAGGAGAGAAGGAAAACTAGGCAGAGCTCCTGTTATATCCATTGCCTAGATTTGGGAGGTGGTTGTGCCCGCTGAGACTTTTAGCCTGGGAGGAACATTTTGTACCACTGTGCTTTGTCTACTTCGCCTCCGTTCCAGGAATATATTGCAGCAGTGAGGGGGCGGGGCTTTTACCTTTCGTTGGTGTGACTGGTCCCAAAGCAGGTTGTGTGGATCAGTAGAAAGTTTTTATTAGCATCGCATCATACATTGACACAAAATTAGGTTTTCACTTTGCAGGATGTGTTGCTTATGAAAGAGAGGAAATGTAGTATTTGAATATTTGGTATTCTGTTCTCATTTTGCAGTTAAATCCAGATGTGAACGTTTTCCAGCGGAAATTTGTGAATGAAGTTAGAAGATGTGAAGAAATGGATCGAAAGCTTCGTATGTGCATTTTGGTCTTGTATGATGTTCCTCTAGTGAGCCATTTGTCTTAGGTTAGATTACTGTTAATAAAGGAAGAAAATACTACAGGAGGAAAAGAAGAGGAAAAATCTTGCAATCTAATGTGAAGATGCATTTCTTGTGTACAAGTAGATGTGTGGTATTTGGGCTAGGGAGTGCTTAATAGAAACTTTGTTTGAGATGCCAAGGCTGCAAGCTGGAAAATACTGATTTTTTTTTTTTCACGGGAAGGGTTTTATGGCATTACTCCACTGTAGAATTCTGAGAGGTGCCACCCAGAACACCATCAATTTTAGATATCAGCATAGCCACCTTTTAATCTGAGCTATTTATGAGGGAAGAATCTAACATTTATTAAGGTCCTATGGAGAGGGTGTTTATATACTTTATTTTGTTCATTCCTCACAACATTCCTTCAAGATGGGTGTTCCCATATTCAGTAAATGAGGAAACCAAAGATCAGAGAGGTTAAGTGACTTGCCCAAGAACATAAGCAGTTATGAAGGGATCAGTGTTTGAATCCAGGTTGCCTGTCTCCAAAACACAAGATCTTGCTACTATACTATGCCAGCTTTCAGTTAGCTGTTAGGTGAATTTAGTCCCCGTGCTAAAAAATAAGTGAGAAGTTATCACCTGAAACACTTTTGTCTTCTGGTGTTTTGGGTCCTTCCTTATTCTATGCTTTGTTTTTTGTATTTTTAAAGTCAAAACTGACCTGACTGTTTTCAGATTTAATGAAACCCTTGTAGGCTAGAGTTGTCTCACTAGTGTGCCAAGTTTCAAACATAGTATTGAATCACACTCTACTATAGCTCTCCTCTGACAACAATATCTGTGACTAGAACTGTCATATAGTAGAAGTCACACAGGGTAGAGAGCTGACCCAGATGAGGACCAGTTTTAAGATCAGAAGAGGGAAGGAAGACAGTAATGGGATGATAAGCCTCTTTGGGGTAGCTATGCTTTAGAGAACGTGGAGTAGGAGGAAGAGGAATATGGAGAAAAAAGGATTTACGTGGTCTGTGTTTTTTAGGTATAAGTGTCTTTCTTAGAAGGAAGCTCTTTTTAGCCAGGTTTGGAGTCTTATTTTTCTCCTCAAATATTGGCAATTCTAGACATGTGCAGCTGGACATGAAAGTTTTGATTCTGTTATTCTAGGGTTTGTTGAGAAAGAGATAAGAAAAGCTAATATCCCAATTATGGACACTGGTGAAAACCCAGAGGTGCCCTTCCCCCGGGACATGATTGACTTAGAGGTAAGCAATTCTTCTGAGGAAGCCTGATAAGTTTCTTTCTATTTAAACGCAGAAAGTACTGTTCTGAGTAGTTGGAGAGTAGAATAATTCTTGCTGTCCTTGTTTGTTGATTGAAACAGTATTGTCTGTTGATTGCAAGTTTCTTGTGGATGGGATTAAAATGAATTCCCTTTTTTATGGCATAAAAAATGCTGTGGTATCTCAGATACTATCATATGCCACTAAATAAATGTTTATTGGCTTATTGAAACTTTGTTGGATTAATGTTAATTTATCCAGTATTTTATTAATCTCATAGACTAAATGTATAGCCTTTCATAACTTTGCAATAACAATTTTATCTATACGAAGTCCCCTGAGGAATTTAACCAAGCGTACAACAGAATCTATAGACAAAGACCATTTTAAGCAAAAAAATTTTCATAAAGAAAATTGCCCTGGTAAAAACACAGTAGGGACTTCCCTGGTGGTGCAGTGGTTAAGAATCCTCCTGCCAATTCAGGGGACACAGGTTCAATACCTGGTCCAGGAGGATCCCACATGCTGCAGTGCAACTAAGCCCCTGCACCACAATTACTGAGCACGCATGCCTCAACTACTGAAGCCCGTGCACCTAGAGCCCCTGCTCTGCAACAAGGGAAGCCACTGCACTGAGAAGCTGGCGCACTACAATGAAGAGTAGCCCCAACTCGCCACAACTCCAGAAAGCCCGCATGCAGCAACGAAGACCCAATGCAGCCCAAACAAACACAGTTGTCCCTCAGTATCTGAGGGGGATTGATTCCAGGCCTTCCCTTGGTTACCAAAATCTGTTGATGCTCAAGTCCCTTATATAAAATATTTGTAGTATTTGCATATAACCTATGCACATCCTCCCATATACTTTATTTTTATTTATTTATTTATTTATTTATTTATTTATTTATGGCTGCATTAGGTCTTCATTACTGTGCACAGGCTTTCTCTAGTTGAGGCGAGCAGGGGGCTACTCTTTGTTGTGGTGCTCCGGCTTCTCACTGTGGTGGCTTCCCTTGCTGTGGAGCAGGGGGCTCTAGGCACGTGGGTTTCAGTAGTTGTGGCACGTGAGCTCAGTAGTTGTGGCACACAGGCTTCGTTGCTCCTCGGCATGTGAGATCTTCCCAGACCAGGGATCGAACCCTCGTCCCCTGCATTGACAGGCGAATTCTTAACCACTGTACCACCAGGGAAGTCCCCTCCCAAATACTTCAAATCATCTCTGGATTGCTTATAGTACCTAATATAATGTAAGTGTCATGTAAGTAGTTGTAAATACAGTGTGGATGCTAGGTAAATAATTGCTGATGGGCAGCAGATTCAAGTTTTGCTTTTTGGAACTTCCTGGAAAATGTTTTTTCCACAAATATTTTTGAACCGTGGTTAGTTGAATCTGCAGATATGGAACCGAAGGACATGAAGAGCCGACTGTACTTGCTGTGCAGATATGAGATACCTTTGAACCGTCTGCATGGCAAGTGTTCTGTGGGATGGATGAATTCATGTTTTTCAGAGCAAGCATTTTGAGCTTCCTTTAAGTTAATAGTTTGTTTTGTTGTTGTCGTTGTTGTTTCTGTAGGCCAATTTTGAGAAGATTGAAAATGAACTGAAGGAAATCAACACAAACCAGGAAGCTCTGAAGAGAAACTTCCTGGAACTGACTGAATTAAAATTTATACTTCGCAAAACTCAGCAGTTTTTTGATGAGGTCAGACTATTGTTTCTTTTAGTATTTGAGCAGCTGATATTACACCAGCACAAGTGGGCCATATTTTTATTCCAGTAATTATTTTAATTTGCTAGTTTGAAAGCAGTACCATCTCTGCACCCTGTTTTAGTTGAAGAAATGTCAGATTATGTTCCATTTTTCATGCAGTACACAGCCAGCCATAGTTTTGTATATTTTTGCATTTTCAGCAATTTTTCATCTCAAGATGGGGAAAGGAACCCTAAAGTAGTTGTATAAACATAGTTAGATGAAATTTTTACATTTTAAGGTAAGTATATGCTTCAAGCTGAAGCAACAGGAAACAGTTATACATGAAATTATAACAAAGGTTTAATCTCTAAACCTTTTGTCATTAAATTTTAATTTTTATCCTCTATGTTTGCTTGTCAACCTTTGAGCACATTTTTAAGCATCCAGACAGCACATCACACAATTTTTCTAAGAGCTTTTCTTTATTTATATGGAAACTTGGTAGGATGCCTGTTTGAAATTCCTGGATTTTCATATAAGCTCAACTTCATTACCTTCTAGGGAAAAAATGTTAAGTTCCTGGGTTAAAAATGTAAGTTGCCAGGTAACAGCTTGTTGAGGTGGCCCCATGGAAAGGATTTGGAGCAAGGCTTTCAGGAGGCTTCCTTCTCCTAATTAAACCTGGGGAGGAGTCTTGGCTTTCAGCCTGAATGTGCTTTCTCTGCTGGCACAGAGAAAATATGGGTAACTCTCTTTTTTATAGGTGTCTTTGCCACCACATTAGCAACATCAGACATTTCAGGGATTCTCCCAGTCACTGTTCAGTGTGCCTTCCCATCAGTTCTTCATTTCCTTTGCTTAACAACAACAAAAATTAACAAAGCTTTGAAAAAATAGAGGGCCCATTTTAGTTAGCATCTGATATGTCCTCAGTTTTACTTTTAATTTCTGTCTTTTGAGGAAGGAATAACTCTCCGTAGTTCTAGAGCCTGGAGCAGGGGTTGGCCAACCAGCAGTATCAGCCTCACCTGGGAACTTGTCAGAATGCAAATTTTCGGTTCTCACACCAGACTTATTCAATCAGAAACTCTGAGGTTGGCACACAGCCCAGCAGTCTGTTTTCTCAAGGTGATTCTGAAGCTTGCTAATGTGAGATCCATGGGGCTAGAGAAAGTGAGCTGAAGATGTGCTACATTCCTCGGTAACTAAGGATTTGACTCAGAGAAGCTATGCTAATTAAAAGGATCTGCCAGAGCCAGGGAAAGGGGAAAATCTCCTAGGAATTTAATTACCCAGTTGTCCTGAGAGTAAGGGTCTGGCTGCATATCAGGAGAGGGTTGGTGTGAATATTCAGTTTGCTGAGTTCAGAATTTTGAGACTGATGGTAACTTCTTTCACCAGTTCCCCGATATCATCACATAAGGGTGTGGGACAATGTGATTAGCTCTTTCCAAGTGTTTCAGGTCTTTTGCAACAGGCATGGCCACTTATTCCCAGTAGTTCTGATGAACAAATAATCTGAAATTCCAGTATACTCACTGCCTAAACAGTATTGTATTTATACTCATTAATTCACAGAGCATTTGAAGAGCATCTGCTCTTTGTGAAGCATAAGATGGGTAAGACATGGTCCCTGTGTTCAAGGAGTTTGTCAGTTAGTCATATCAGGAAACATCCCTGAACACAGTGCCTCCCTATGCTCACAGATGTGTGCTTTTCTATACATGTCCAAGCTGCTGCCCACAGATCCAAAGTAAATCTGGCCTCAAGATCAAAGCTCAGTTACTTTTATCATTATTTGGGAATTCTTTTACCCTCTCCCCTGTTTTTTTCTCTTTTGAGATAGCCTTTAGTTTACTGCTGGGATGTTGCTGAGATGTATGAAAATGTTTTTCATAACCTCCTGAGTTTAAGGATTGGGATAGGCTTCCTAGGCTAGTTCATTTTGGGAGAAATTCTGAATAAAGACTGACAAAAGGATTCCCTTAAGGGAAATAGTTTTTTAAACTGTTAATTTTATAATTAAAAAAAATAGTAAAAACAAAAGAAGAGGATATATAAAATAGATAACTAATAAGAACCTGCTGTACAGCACCGGGAACTCTTCTCAATACTCTAATGACCTATACGGGAAAAGAATCTTAAAAAGAGTGCATATATGTATGTGTATAACTGATACACTTTGCTGTAGAGAAGAAACTAACACAACATTGTAAATCAACTGTACTCCAACAAAAATTATAATAAAAAAAGAGGAACCGCTTGGAAAGATGATATAAGATTTTAAGGGCTTCCTAGGTGGTGCAGTGGTTAAGAATCCGCATGCCAATGCAGAGGACACGGGTTCGATCCCTGCTCCATGCTGCAGAGCAACTAAGCCCGTGCACCAAAAAAAAAAAACAAAAACACATTTTAAAATTGTAGCTATGGGTTTAGGAATTTTCTTTGTGATTAATAGGTCTAAACATGAAATGCCCATCCTGAGAAGGCTGGCATGACCTTCACGCCCTATCCATTTTGCATTGTTTACCTCTCCTACTCATGCAAAACATTTTTTAATCTTTGAAAGTACTTTTGAGCATGAGGCCTTGACTGTGAGTGGTTCTGCTGCTTTCATCATCAGCCCCTCTCATTCCAGTATGAGGAGTCTTCTGCAAGAACCACTCCTCCTTTTCTCTCCTAGTGCACAGTGTCTTGCCACCTCTTGCCATTAGCTTGTAGTCTCAGCCAGGTCGCTTTCACTAGCCCCTGCCCTGCTGTGGCCACACAGCAGTCTCAGGTGTCCCCGCCATGATAGGAGACAAGGCCTCACAGAGGTGAGCGCGTCTGCACGTGCGAGTGCACGCTTCACATACTACAAAAGAGAAGGAAACTTGGGACCCTCAAATCTCAAAAATGTAGAATTTTCATGAGACTTTCTTCCATGCCTGAGATTATAATGTTTGCAAATGTCCTGAAACACTACCAATTTTAAGCCCTTCTTTTTAATATAATTTGGTGAATATGATCAATAATTTACAATAATGAGGTAGCAGAAAATGGCTAAATCAGAAAATGATTCTTTGCATCTCCAGGCACAGGGGTTATGATTGGCCAGGTGTGTAGAAAGGGAGAAGTAAACATATATTGAATATTCTTATGATTTACAATGATTACAAATTTGACTTAGCCGTTTCTTATCCAGAGCATTTAAAATGACTTGTTGATAATTATCCTTTTCTCAGTCTTCTTGCTTATGAAGAACTGTAAGAGCTGGAGAGATTTCTCTGCATCTTTTACCATAAGCACCATAATATTTGAGAGCATAAAGAAGACTGGAAAAGTAATGGTTAATGGCATGCAGATCCCTGCCTTCCTTTCCTTCTGAGTTTCCCATCCATCTGCTTTCTTTTCTTTCCCATCTGCCATCTCCTTTGGGGTTTGAGTGAATAACTTAGGTGATGAAATGTAATTTCTTTCTCAGTGTAGATGGAAATAAAAGTGTTTGCTCTTGGTAATGTAGCTTGAACTGGATGTGCTGCTTGTACTGAAGTGTAGAAATAGAACTACTGAAGTTCTACTACTTCCTTTTTCAAGGCATGGTTTTAGTATTTTGACTGGGGGAAGGGGTATATCAGAGGGCATAGCAAGTAATTTAGAAGAAACTTGGCAGTGCTTTTATTAGAGAACCCAAATTAAGATTTAGATACTTGATGACATGGTTTTAGATATTGCTTTAAAGGCCCTCAGTTAGTGGTTCTAGACATCCTAGTTTCTCATCAGGCACAGTTATTTCATTTGAAAAATTTTAACTTTCCTCTCTAAGCCTTAGGATTCTTAACTATGAAATTATTAATTAGAATATTATTACAAATCTCTCTTTAATTTTAATTCTGCTGGGTTTTGGTTTTGTTTTATTCCCAGAGAATTCTAGATAGAGTCTTTGGAGTAGTGTGGTTGCTAAGCACTATTTGCTGTTCTATCAGTTTTCCCCTTTAGGGTACATATGTTTTCACTGGTTTACGTAAACCAGGTCTTGTGAACCATGCAGGGAAGTAGACAGGAGGCTTGTGGGTAGTAGTCAGTTTCACTGATTTTTGCCAAGGGGCGTGCTAAGAGGAAGCTGAAGTGCAGAAGTCATCTGGATCTTCAAAACAAATTGCCTGTGGCTTATAGTTAGCTGATTTGATTTTTTTTTAATATTTAATTATTTGGCTGCATCAGGTCTTAGTTGCTGCGCACAGGCTCTTCATTGCAGCGTGTGGACTTCTCTCTAGTTGTGGCGCACGGGCTCAGTAGTTGCAGCATGCAGGCTTAGTTGCCCCTCAGCATGTGGGATCTTAGTTCCCTGACCAGGGATCAAACCCACTTCTCCTTCATTGGAAGATGGATTCTTAACCACTGGACCACCAGGGAGGTCCCAGCTGATTTGATTTTAAGTAGAAACCAAAAAAGTCCCCTAAGCTTCCATTTGAGAGCAAGTGGTAACCTGTGCCCCTGTTATCTCATCTAAAAGTTTTCCAAATCTCATGATAGTATTTCTCTACACTTCTGGTGTACCCACTATTTATCCTTCCCATTTTTTTTTTTTTTTTTGGTTGTTGAGAGTTGATCCTGCTTCTAGAACTTACCTCCCAAACAATTGCTTTCACTTATTTAGACTTTCAGACTTATCAATTGGTTTATATTTAGTTCCGCATCCCCTGCCCTTTGACTTTACATTTATGGTCCTAAGACTTTATCAAGAGGGGTTCCCACATGGCATTTTTTTGATAGTGGGGTTGACAGGAATAGAATCAAATTGAAATTTGGAGTGAAAATGATAGAGAAAAATTCTCCTTTTTGTTTAGTTTTGCTTTTGAAAAGGAAGATTATTCTGGCTCACTTCTAGTCTTTGGTTGAACAAGTACTGTGTGGATATTGAAGTTCAGGAGATCAGGCGGTGGAGAGGTGAATTGGCCTTCATTTTATTTATTTATTTGTTTGTTTTTGGCTGCATTGGGTCTTCGTTTCTGCGTGCAGGCTTTCTCTAGTTGTGGAGAGCGGGGTCTGTTCTTCAGTTGTGGTGCACTGGCTTCTCAGTGTGGTGGCTTCTCTTGTTGTGGAGCATGGACTCTAGGCACGAGGTCTTCAGTAGTTGTGGCACGTGAACTCAGTAGTTGTGGCTCTCAGGCTCTAGAGTGCAGGCTCAGTAGTTGTGGTGCACTGACTTAGTTGCTTCGAGACATGTGGGATCTTCTGGGACCCGGGATCAAACCCGTGTCCCCTGCATTGGCAGGTGGATTCTTAACCACTGTGCCACCAGGGAAGTCCCATGGCCTTAATTTTTTAGGGTAGCTTCTCCTTCCTAAAGAGAGGAAAGGTAGTGAGATGTATTGTGTAGAGAAAGGCTGGGAAATGTAGACCTGCATCTGAGAGGATCCTGTTCCTCCTTCGTTATATTGTATAAACTGTCATGGTGGAAATCATTTTAAATGTAAACCATCAAATTCATCCACACGCTCTATGTTGGCTTATTATCTGTTACTTTTTCTTCACTTCACTTGATTTAGATTGTTGGCTTAAGCTATGTTCTCAAGAATCCTTAAACTGTAAGCCTACATGAACTTTTTAATGTTCCTAGATTCCTGGTCAGAAACTAGGACATTCAGATATGTTAACCTTTCCTCCCCTTTATTGATGCAGTGGAGGCTCATGCCTGCCCAGCTATTGTGCTTCTTATCCTTTTGGACAAGGAAATACTCTTCAAATCCCGTGGTTTGGATTAACATTTTTTACAGTTTTTGTGCTGAAAGTTCTCATATTCTGAATTTTTAAGAGCATGGAAAACCAAGAAATCTGGAGATACCCCTTTTATTTTTCTCCTGTTCAAGACAGTGACAACACCTTGCTTTCTTCCTTGGAAAGAAAGTCTCTATCTTTTACATTCTTACATAGAGAAGATTCTAGTTTGTAGCTGCCTGGAAAGTTGGTATTGAATGTATCTGCAGAGTTACCTTGTTTTTGCTCAAAAGGAAGAAACACTTCAGCTTCTATCCATATGCAAAAGTATTTCTTGGTACTTTCATGGCTCATTCAGGGAAACATAAGAGAAAAAATGGTTTCCACCAAGTAACAGATTTATACAGGTGTCACCATCATTTAATGTTTTTTTCTTTATTCCTTATTTCTAAAACCATTTCCCCAGGTGCTTTACTGGGACAATTCTGCTTCCTTTATCTCTTGTTTCTTTCCTTTGTTTTCTTCCCCTGTTCTTCTTGTCTTCTTTTTGTGAGTATGTCTTCTCTTTTGGTGTTTTTTTTCTCTCCATCTTTATTTTCTGAACTTATCTCCTGGTTCCTCGTTCCCTGCATGCCACTAACTATTTTCATTAGATATTAATTGATTTGTGAATTCAGGCTGAATTGCATCATCAGCAGATGGCGGATCCAGACCTGTTGGAAGAATCCTCATCCCTCTTGGAGCCAAGTGAGATGGGAAGAGGCACACCTTTAAGACTTGGGTGAGTACCACTTCAACCCTCCGTACTCAGTGGGATCATGTTCATTTTTGCTTTTCAAAAGAGCAGTGAGGCTGGGCATTCGCTTGCTTCCAGGATGCCCTGTTCTGAGCCCATTGCAAGGTGTTGCTAAGTCGCTTTGGATTCGGCTCCTGAGTCCTTCTGTCAACTCTCTGCTGAGCCAGGAATCAGACTTTGGCAGCCCTTTTGACATAGCAATGTATAGCCTCCTGTTTGGCACCTTTGCCCGCTGCTCTCATTTTCCTCCCATCCTGTGGCATGGAATAGTTCCCAATCTAGCTCTTCTCCCCACAGCTTCGTGGCCGGTGTGATTAACCGGGAGCGCATCCCTACTTTTGAGCGCATGCTTTGGCGGGTGTGCCGGGGGAATGTGTTCCTGCGTCAGGCTGAGATCGAGAACCCCCTGGAGGATCCTGTGACTGTAAGACAAGGAAATTGCGTCTCGTGGAGTAGGTTTTGTAAAGGGAGCTCAGAGCAGTAACGAAGCAGGTGCCACCTGAATCTGACCCTCCCACAGAGGAGCCCTTACGTTTACTCTTGCTTTGATCTATGAATTTGAAGGACTGCTCTTTTCCTCTTTACTGTCATCGTGTGTGTACATACAGTGTATACATGACATATACGTATACATTTTCAAGCTTTACCCGTGTAGGTATTATTTTGATTGGAAGTATGTTTTTTCCAGTTATTTTAAACTTTAGCTTTATACGTTTTCTGTTACTTATCTGGGACCAAAAGAAAATTAACTTTCTATGAAAATTGACTTAAAGCAAGACATATGGTTCCAAGTTTGGTAACATCCATGTGTAAAAAGAAGAGAGATTTCCTAAACTGTGATCTTTATAAGCTGATGAAACTTTAATTGATAAAGTTTTTTGTCTACTTATTTGTTGGGAGTTTTAGGAACTTAGTTTAAAGATTCATATTGTGCAGGATAGGAATATCTTCCCCACCCAATGCTTTGGAAAGTAGGAATAGCTTAGCATCGTGGCATTTGACATAGTGGGACAGAGTTCTCAGCAGAAACCTACTTTTAGTATGGTGAGTCCTAATTTCAGGGATGACAAGCGAAGAAGATTAAATGTTCTGCAAAAAATTTACTTCACTTTGGTATTAGTATTATTTAGAAGCCTGGAGTTGGTTTTTATGTTCTCAAGTATCTTTTGGGTTTCTCCAATTAGTATTCTTTTTTCTACCTAAGAAGAGAGGTTGAATTATGAGGCTTCTCAGAGTGGGTGGGTCATGCAACTAGAAATGATCCTGGTAAATGGATCTTATCCTCGGTACCAAGTGGGAGTGTGGTGACGCTTTGGTTGCAGTGAGTGTCTCCTTACACCGAGGAGCAGTGTCAGTATCTTATTGAAGGCTGTCCTTGGGCAGAGGAGACATTGCAGTCAGCAGTCACACCTAGTGTGGAGCCATTCCCAGGAGTATTCAGCCAAGTTCCTGGGCAACAGGAACATTATTTTATCAACAAATCAAGTAAAGGGAGGGGTCTGGGTATTCACAACAGAGCAGCTGCACGCAGAATGTGCTCCAGTTTATTCCTAGAGAACTTAGGAGTTTAAGACCCTGAGCCTTTCTTTCTTCACTCCTTCACTCCTCTTCCCTCTTTATCCTTCTGAAGTTTTGTGTGATTTCCTGTTATAAAACCTGTATAGGAATAGGAGAAAATATAGGCAACCAGAGGCAGTCCTGGCTCATACCCACTATTGCTTATTTTCCTGCTCTTCCCCCCTAGCCTTTGCCTCATACTTCAGGTGTGTAAACTTGATATTTGGAATGGATTGCCTTCCTCCCTGCCCCTTCAAGTCTAAATTAGCACAGATCATGAGATCCTACATCAACATTCTTTCCCAGCTACTCAGTTCCTTGTAGCTATTCAGTCCCCTTTATCTGGAGTTTCTAAGCATGGGAACAGGCAGGAATGGCTTCCTTCTCTTTCCTCTTCTCAGTACTTATATCATTTAGGCAATATAAGATTTATTCAGTTTAAAGTTGAATTAGTAAATAGGGCTAAATTCTGTTGAGAAGAGAATCATCTTTGTATCAATGTGAAGCTCCTCATTGAGTTTAAAAACAAGTACAGGGCTTCCTTGACGGTCCAGTGGTTAAAGCGCCACGCTTCCAGTGCAGGGGACGTTGGTTTGATCCCTGGTCAGGGAACTGAGATTCCACATGCCGTATGGCACAGCCAAAAAATAAATGAATAAATAAATGAGTACAGAAAGATTTTTGTGAATCAGAGATTACAGGGCAAATGTTCTTATAGTAGAGCTTAAGAAATAGATTTAGGATAATGGTTACAGTACACAGTTGCCATACCTCTAAAGGATTCCAGTTGTTTCTTTTATTAATTTTTTTGGCCATGAGGCATGTGGGATCTTAGTTCCCTGACCAGGGATCAAACCCATGCCCCCTGCAGTTGGGAGCACGGCATCTTAACCACTGGACCACCAGGAACTTCTCTCCAGTCGTTTCTATATCGCCAAGAAAGTAAGTTACTTGAGAAGTTTCCTCCTGGATTATGAGTCTAAATTCTTGGTTTGGGCTTGGGGCCTAGGGAGACCACGTGCACAAGTCTGTGTTCATCATTTTCTTCCAAGGCGATCAGCTGAAAAACAGAGTCAAGAAAATCTGCGAAGGGTAAGAGAAACGTGCCTCCCCCGAGGGCGCAGCCAGGTCACCTAACTATTAAGCCTGTAGAATAGTGAAACACAAACCCTGTTAGTCCACCTTGACACGGTGAATATACTTTTTAATAATGTTAAGGTTATTGTAAACAATTAGAAATGGCCTAAGTTTATTTTTTTAAATACTGTCAAAATCACAATTTCCTTTTCTTGGAAAAAGTAATTAGGACTTGTGGTTTATAAATTCTGCATTGTTCTGGGACAGTGGGTCTGCATACCTAGCAGTGTACCATAGGCACTGTGCCCTTAAACTTTTCTGAAATTCTGCCCATGAGATCTTTTTTCCATGCCATTTTTCTCCAGCAGTTTATAATGTATGAGTAATTTGTATCACTGTTTCTTTTTTTTTTAATCTAAAGGAATTTAATAGCTACAGAGAATGTCAAGACAGTTCAAATGTTGCTGCTCTGTCTGTAGGCCCCTTCCCATAAATAATTATTGTTGATTAGTGTATCAGTCTGAACTAATCCTGTTTTGGTCCTTCTAGTATTAAGATTACTTTCTGAGATTATTTAAATTGGCTATGTTAAGAAATGTCAGCGTTCCTTAGGCTGTGTCTGCACATTCCAGGTTCCGGGCCTCACTCTATCCCTGTCCTGAGACGCCACAGGAGAGGAAGGAGATGGCTTCTGGAGTTAATACCAGGATTGACGATCTCCAAATGGTACACAGAGACCTGGAGGGAATTTGTTTTTGTGAAATGCTGCAATAGGAGACCATTCTTCTTCCTCGAAACACTAACAGTTAGTTTATTAGGCACCTGCAGCAGCCCAGTGTACATTTCTTTTTTTTTCTATTTTCAAGTCATTCTCTGAAACTTTTTCCCAGCTCCCATGGGGAATGACTTAAAAATGGTGTGAATCATCTTCAAATAAGACAGAAATGCTCTGCATCTGAAGTCATTGTCGCTTAGAGTATTCAGTTCCCCTCCTCATGAGCCTGAGATATTTTTATAATAAAATATGCTTAGTTAAGAAAAAAATCAAATAATATAGAAGTACATATCAAATCAGTTCTGCCTCTCACACACACACTCTGCCTCCAGAGGCAGCCACTCTCAGCAGCTTGGTGTGTATCCTTCTGGTCATCTTGAATCTGAACCATAGGGTCTAGCCAGAGAGTCCTGGTGTAACTCTTGAACCCAAGAAGAAACTCTTACCAAATCGCAGTGTGTGTGGTTTGCACACACCCGTGGGTGTCACGGGGTTCTAAGGAGGGAGTCGTGATTTATGCATACGTGGAAGGAAAAGGGTGCCCAGTTGGAGCTTTGTTCCTGTTGCAAGGATGTGATGATTGCCCCCTTGAAACATTAATGAACATACTTAATCCCAAAGGCAGTTCTTTCCAGCAGTGGCAAAATTGTCAGAGATACGTTGAAACTCCCATTTCAGCATCCATTCTCATCTTTCCCTCCAACCCCCATTGTATATGACCCACCGACTTGACCTATTGCAGCTCCTTTCAGATACACTTATCTGTTTAACCAAGGGCAGGGGGATTTTTAGAGCTGATGGTGGGTGATGAGCCATATTCGTATATTCTGGGTTCTAGGACTGTTCTGCCCCCTCCTTATGAGGAAGGCTTGTGGTAGATTCTAAAGAACATGTGCAATAGTCATTATAGATGACTAGAATTTGATTTTTAAAACGCCAAACTGTAGGAAGTAAAATTTTAAAAGGGATTGAATAGCAAGAAGTGAGATTTGGGGGTGGAGAACGGGGAAAGAGAAAAGCAACTAGAACATTGCTTGCAAGTTTATTTAGCATCCTTCCTGAAGTTTAAATAGTAATTGTGAAATTGTCAACAACCAGGAGAGAAAGTAGCTTTGTTCCTTTATTCTCAAATGACACAAGAGTTTCCCCAGCATGCTGTGGCTTTTTTTTTTTTTTTTTTTTTTAAAAACTTCTCATGGAAGCTACTTTCTACTACCCAAGACAGTTTCTCAGGGAGCAGTTACGACTTTTTTCCTGAACTGACTTGAAAAGCCAGCTATGATGGAGACTTGTGCTAAAATGATTAATATATATTTTTTTCCTCTTCAAACAAATGTGGAGATTTAAGATAGATTCTCACGCACAAGTGTGAGTTATGGGTTCCTTGCCCAATTTTGGCTTTGCCCCTCTTCTGCTATAGAAATCTTGGAATATTTGGTGATATAATAAGGCAGTAGAATGTAAAGTATCCCTGGCCCTTCCTCCCACTCTATTCTTGGCAATGTGATTCCTCCAAGGGAACCCTGCAGTGGTTTCCAAAGGATCAGTCTTCTTTTTCCCGAGAAAAATCAAGGCTTATCTGCTCCGTGATGACTGTGGTATGTGGCAGTCTAAATCCCCTCTAAAGGCCGTGGTGTCTCCTCCCGCCGGCAGGGAGTCTCTCTTGGCAGAGGCGGGTGCTGGTGTTCAGCAGTGCCTCTTTCCCACCATTCCCTGAGGCTGGCTTATATTCAGGGGATTCTGCAGCTTGCTGTTCTTAAGTAGGGATTTGACAACCTGGTCAGCTCCTGGGCCTGTGATGCTGACTTCTTCGACTCTGAGTTACAGGCCCCACATGGAAAGTCCTTACTCTTTAATGAGCTAGATAAAAGCCAGTGACCTACATTGTTCTGCTGTGGATTTAGTGGTAAGATTAAATATAGAGAGAAAAGCTAAAAACCATTTTCTCAGGTTTCTCTTCAGCGTGAAGCTAAATGAATATGAATGTTAGTAACTAGAACTCTGATTTCTTATAATTTGCTCCCCCCCCCAAAATAAACCCAAAACCATTCTAGCCGGGGCGGGGGTTGGGGGCACCAGATCCCCAACAACCCTTCTCAGAAAGGTGTGCCTCTTTGCCTTCATAGCCTGAAATCTAAGACTGGTGCTAGAAGGATCCCTCTCCTGCTCCTTTCTCTCCCAAAAGGTTCTGAATCAAACAGAGGATCACCGTCAGAGGGTTCTGCAGGCAGCTGCTAAGAACATCCGTGTCTGGTTCATCAAGGTGCGGAAGATGAAGGCCATCTACCACACTTTGAACCTGTGCAACATAGATGTGACCCAGAAGTGCCTGATTGCAGAGGTCTGGTGTCCTGTCACTGACCTTGACTCCATCCAGTTTGCGCTCAGAAGGGGCACGGTGAGTCCCCCACAGCTAGCAGTGCAGCCTACAGCCAGGAAGAGAGGTTCCTACCAATAGTAACATGAATCAATTACATTTTCATGGCACTCTTAGTCTCAGAGTTCTTTAATATACTCATCTTGTACTCATCTTGTATTCTGACAGTACATTTCATGTATCCTTATTTTTCAGATGTAGAAATTGTAGTTCAAAAAAGATTAAATGATTTGATCATATACCCATGATCCTTCAGGGTAGCTCATGACCAGTACATCAATTTCCTGATCCACTCCTCTCTGTCCATTAGACTAGTTCCATAGTATAACCCTTGCAGTCCATTTAGTAGTTAATTAGAGCTACTGCCCTGTCCAAAGCACTGATCTAGGGGCCAGGAGGTACAGAGATGTAAAAAATAGGCCCTTAAGTATCTTATGCCTTATTGAAGAGGCTGCTATGCAAACATACAAGACAGTCTGTGCTAAGAGTAGTTTATGTGTGTGGAGGGGAGGAAAGCGCTAGCTTTTCCAACTAGGATGATCAGAGAAAGCTTCAAGAAGGGGGCATTTACTCAGGGCTTTGAAGAATGGGTAAGATGTTGATCAGCAACAATGAGAAGAAAACAATATGGACAAAGGCAGGAAGTACAGCGCGACCATGCGTGGTTGGGCCAGAAAAGGAATTGTAATGGGTGAGCCGAAAGAGCAGGAGGTAGACCTGGGTCAGGGAGACTGGAATCTAATTGTGAAGGGTTTTTAATACCAGGTTAGTCGGTTTTAAATTTTATCCCAGAGGGAGTGGAGAGACATTGGAAGTTATTTAGCGGTGAAAGGACATGATCAAAACGGTTTTAAAACAGTAATCCAGGGGCTTCCCTGATGGTCCAGTGGTTAGGAATTCATGCTTCCACTGCTGGGGGCACAGGTTTGGTCCCTGGTTGGGGAACTAAGATCCCATATCCCACATGGCACACAGCGTTGCTAAAGAAATAAATAAGTAACCCATTGAGAGCATCTGGGTTGGGTTGGGGAATTAGAGTCTACAGGTGGGGGTTCAGGTAGGAGGTTATTGTAAATACAGAGTAGTAAGTGATAATGACTGCTGCAGTAAGAATTGGCAATGGGAAAAGCAAATATTGATGAATTTGTGAGACATTCTGAAGGAGGTATCAATTGGTATACTTGGTATTTAGCAATGTACAGGAGAAATACAAGGAGAAAAAATTAAAAACGTTTCTGAGGCATCAAAGCTGGGTAGAATAATAGTTCCATTAATAGAAGTAAAAGTTCAGCAAGAGAAACTTATTGATAGGAGAAAGATGATAAGTTCAGTTTCAATCACATTGAGGGGCTGGGCGGAAATCCACATGGATATGTCAAGCAAATAATGGGATAGGTTCTCAAAAGAAAGGGCAACATGAAAGAGATGGGATCCATGAGGCTGGAAGGGAATGAGACCTCCAAGAGAGAACACAAGTAGCTAATAATAGAACCTTGGGGGCCCTGCAGTGTTACAGGCAGTGGAGCAAGAGCCAGGAAAGGCATGGCTGGTAAGCAGAATAGGAAGCTCTCCAGGGTCAAGGGCTTGCATATAAGAGAAAAGACCTTTGGATCTGCTGATGAGCCGGCCACTTTGACGAAGCGTGCTCTGCTAGGCTGCAAGGATTAGGGAGTTAAGAATAGGTGGTGAAGTAGGAAAGTCAGAGGATAACTTTGCTTTCTCCATGAAAGGAAGAGAGAACAATGACACTTGTAGATAGGCAGAGAAGGAGGTACCACATTTTCTTTGGTTACATATTTTAGAATTAATTTTTTTTTCACCGTAAGGGTAGTCTTCATGAGACTTCATTTAAATCTTTCATTGTAAATTTTATAGCTAGTTCCAGTTTCCCCAAAGATGGGAAAGGTTGAGATATAATTTACATAAAAGAAAATACACATATTTTATGTGTACTGTTCGATGAGTTTTGATAAATATATGCGCCTGTGGGACTTCCTAGGTGGCGCAATGGGTAAGAATCCGCCTGCCAATGCAGGGGATGCGGGTTCGAGCCCTGCCCCAGGAAGATACCATATACCGCAGAGCAACTAAACCTGTGCGCCACAACTATTGACCCTGTGCTCTAGAGCCCGTGAGCCACAACTACTGAGCCCATGTGCCACAACTACTGAAGCCCATGTGCCCAGAGCCCGTGCTCTGCAACCAGAAAGGCCACCGCAATGAGAAGCCCATACAACACAATGAAGAGTAGCCCCCGCTCGCCGCAACTGGAGAAAGCCTGTGTGCAGCAACGAAGACCCAACACAGCCAATTAAATAAATAAATAAATAAATAAATAAATTTAAAAATATATATATATGCGCCTGTGTAAGCACGACCACAATTAGGAGGGTGACCTGATTCTGATATATGTACTTATTCCTTCCCAGGAACATAGTGGTTCCACCGTGCCCTCCATCCTGAACAGGATGCAGACAAACCAGACCCCCCCAACCTATAACAAAACCAACAAGTTCACCTGTGGCTTTCAGAACATAGTGGATGCTTATGGAATTGGAACTTACCGAGAGATAAATCCAGGTAAAAAGGCTTGAATCTTTTCCCTCTAGAGGTTTTATTCTTTGTTATTTCTTTTAATGCCTCACTTTGAATGCTATTGAACACAATTGGCTAAAAACTAAAGATGTTGTCAAGGCCTCAGCTGTTGTGTGTTTCCTGTGAATAGGTGCCTGTTTGGATGAGGTTTATATCTGGGTGGCACTCCTTTAGGAGGTGGTTTTATAGGAGTTTTATAGGAATGAGCTCCATGGATTGGATTCCTCTGTTTGCCCTCATGTCTATACAAGCACCTGGCTTTCTCTCACACACCGTTTGCTGGAACTGCTTTAAGCAAAAAGTTTTTTTCAAGACAATTGATGTTTTAAAATCGCTTCTCTGTTCCAGGTTAGACAGAGAAAATATAGCAATTGTTGACCATTTTAGGCACAAGGCAGATTTCTCCTCTGTTCAGAGGTTTAATGATTAAATCCAGAGTCTGAGAATTCATTTTCAGCAGGAGCCTTCTTCAGGACCTGCTCTGCTCCAGGTTTTGGGCTTTCTCCCACTCACCCAGTGGCTTTATTTAGCTGGCTGCTATATAAGGGAGGAGAGCTGACCTGCCCCAGGAGTAGTGCCCCAAGGGTGAGAGAAAGGAATCAAAGAACAAACCACACTGGTCCCAAGGCTAGAGACAAAACTTTCATTTCCTGTGTGGTTCTTTGTTGAAAATGCTGGCAGCAGCTAGGATGCCACCAGAGCTGCTTTGTGAGGCTGTGCAGATCCTGCCGTGGAAGTTATTCCCTGGGAGTCCCTCTGACTAACAGCTTGGGAATAAGTCACCTTACGTTGATCTTAGATGATGTAGAGGGATGGGATATGTTGGGAATTGCTGTGGTTTTCTGTACTTTGTCTTTTTCCTTCTTTGGTGTCTTCCTAGCTCCGTATACCATCATCACTTTCCCTTTCCTATTTGCTGTGATGTTTGGGGACTTTGGCCATGGCATTTTGATGACCCTTTTTGCTGTATGGATGGTGTTAAGGGAGAGCCGGATCCTCTCCCAGAAGAATGAGAATGAGGTAATGTTTTGCTTGTTTTTGATAGAAACTCAGAAACATAAGATAATTTTATTATTTTCTTGATGTATTTCTAATATTTTTCTCCCATAATCTTTGGCTGCATACTATCGTTGTCTCTTCATAGGGTAACAAATTTATTTTATTTTATTTCAATTTTTTTTAAATTTATTTTTTATTTTTATTTTTTTTTTGCAATAAACTGCATATATTTAGAGTGTACACTTTGGTATCCCAGTCTCCCAATTCATTCCCCCCCAACCCTCCCTGCTTTCTCCACTTGGTGTCCATATGGTTGTTCTCTACATCTGTGTCTCTATTTCGGCCTTGCAAACCGGTTGATCTGTACCATTTTTCTATAGTCCACATATATGTGTTAATATACGATATTTTTTTTTTTCTCTTTCTGACTCACTTCACTCTGTATGACAGTCTCTAAAGTCCATCCATGTCTTGACAAGTGTCCCAGTTTCATTGCTTTTTATAGCTGAGTAATATTCCATTGTATATATGTACCACATCTTTTTTATCCATTCATCTGTTGATGGACATTTAGGTCATAGGGCAACAAATTTATAATAATTTTTTACAGACAGAGGAAAATTCAGTCTTTCCTCTAGCATGATTGATGGAAATGCACTTATTTTGTATTTATTGAGATGTAATTGATTTGCAATATTATATTAGTTTCAGGTGTACAACATAGTGATGCAGAAATTTTATAGATTATACTCCATTTATAATTATTATAAAATATTGGCTATGTTCCCTGTGCTGTACAATATATGCATGTAGCTTATTTATTTTTATATTTATAATAGTTTGTGCTTCTTAATCCCCTACCCCTGTCTTGTCCCTCCCCCCCTTGCCTCTCCCCACTGGTAACCAGTAGTTAATTCAAGAATGAGGTAATGTTTAAGTTACATCTGTGTTGGTCTGAAACTTTATAATTTCTCAAGCATTCATTATGAAAATTATGATCTGAAAGTCTTTGATCCATGAATTTATAGAGAAGTTATAGAGACTATATAGAGAATAGAGAAGTTATGTTCATTTTTTTAAAATAAATTTATTTATTTATTTATTTTCTTGGCTGTGTTGGGTCTTTTTTGCTGTGCGCGGGTTTCTTTAGTTGCAGTGAGTGGGGGCTACTCTTCATTGTGGTGTGCGGGCTCCTCATTGCTGTGGTTTCTCTTGTTGCGGAGCACGGGCTCTAGGCGGGTGGGCTTCAGTAGTTGCAGCACATGGGCTCAATAGTTGTGGGTCATGGGCTCTGAAGCTCTAAAGCGCAGCCTCAATAGTTGTGGCGCACAGGCTTAGTTGCTCCACGGCATGTGGGATCTTCCTGGAGCAGGGATCAAACCCATTTCCCCTGCTTTAGCAGGCAGATTCTTAACCACTGCGCCACCCAAGAAGTTATGTTCACTTTAACACTATAGAGGCCACATGCTGTGAAAGTAAATTTCTTGTTAGCATTGTATTTTGGTCTTTACTTCAAGCTCTCTGACTCAGAATGGGGTAAGAGTGGTGTGAGAGGATGGGTCTAGTATATTCTAAATAACATTGTGACAACATGAACTGCAGCATGTGCATTTCATTGACCTCTTTCTTCTGGCTCCCAGATGTTTAGCACTGTGTTCAGCGGCCGGTACATTATTCTGTTGATGGGAGTGTTCTCCATCTACACTGGCCTCATCTACAATGATTGTTTTTCCAAGTCTCTTAATATCTTCGGGTCATCCTGGAGTGTGCGGCCGATGTTTGATGAATATAATTGGACGTAAGTTGCAAAGAAGCTGAAAGTCAAAGTTTATTCCTTTTGTGTTCAGCTCTGGTTTTCCAGACAAGTGGTAAACTAACACTTCTTTAGGAAGTGGTTGACACTGTCTGTTGCAAAAGAATGTAGTGTCTTCTCTTACTTATGCTGCAGCCTGGGAAGTGCTTTGTGATTTGTTCAGCAGTGTCAAGGAACTGAAACCCTAAATTAGGCACATTGATTCTTTTTGTAAGATACAAGCAGGTTCCCTTGTATGTGTGTCTAATTTTTCTTTTTGTTTTCTCTGATCCCTTCTCACTCTCTGTTGCTAATCCCTCCTCTTTTATTGAGGAGACAAAATAGCTATAGTATTACAGTGTCTTTGGGGATCAGTTTCTGGATCCCAGTAATTTCCCTCTCTTGATAAAAAAAAATAAATGCAGCTTTTCTCCTAACATGGTAGGGATGAGACGCTTCGGGGGAACCCTGTCCTCCAGCTGAACCCAGCTGTCCCTGGAGTTTTCGGTGGGCCATATCCTTTTGGCATTGATCCAGTAAGAGCACTTCTTTCCTATATGTCTAACACCAAATTTTTTACCTGAAATCCAGAAGCGAGAGAGTGAAAATGAAGATAAATAGTTGTTTGGGTTTCAGTTAACATATTTTTAGAAAACCTCAGTGTATCTGTCCAGAGTACTTTAAAACCGCAAGAGACCTAAATGCGTGGGGAGCCAAATAATTTTTCCTGCACTACTTATTTTAGAGGCGGCTAATAATACTGACTCTGGGAAGACTGGTTTTCAAGACTCCTTCCCAGTTTATTTCTGTTTACCATAGTTTGGTTTTTATTTTTAGCAGATGTCTTAGCAAAGCAAAAATAGCTCTTTTCTATGGACTTTAGATTTCCATTCTTATCTTTACATACTTACAAAAACTTATCCCAGAATTTTATTTTTTTTCAGATACTTAGACAAGTAAAGTATGATCAAATCGTTTGTGTTGTGTGCTTAAACAGGGGAGGCAGGGGGTGGGGGAGTGTGGAATTTAAGTCTAAGCGTTAGATTGTAAGGATTACAAGATTCCAGAGGAAAAGCAGATCAATAACGGGCCAGAAAGATTAAGGTTTCTTGTTAAAAAATGGGACTTAATCTGACCTTCGAAAAATATTTCAGATTGTTATAGGTGAAGAGAAGTAAGGAGATACAAAGTTAATTATTCTAACTATTATAGAAATTACTGTTACTGAAATGCTTACTCTGGACCAGGCACTGTACTGAGCCCTCAGCGTGTCTGATTTATGCCCAAACAATTCTATCAAGTATGTACTGCTATCTGTATTATACGGATAAGGAAACTAAGGCTTGGAGATATTTAACAACATTTCATATATACATTTAACAGATGTTTACTGAATCCCTGTTGTCTGCAAGACATAGCGCCTGCTGGGGGAAACACATAATTCTAAGACATAGCTCCTGCCCTCAAGTAGCTTGGAATCTAATAATAATATTATCTCACGTTTATGTAGTTTTCTATAGTTAGAGTGGTTTTTTTTGCAGACATCTCATTTGATGCTCACAGGGTAGATACTGAGTTTAAAGTGCCTGTGAGACACCCAGGTATTAATGTCCATCAGGCAGTTGGAGTTGCGGAACTTCAGGCAAGACTGGGGCTTCAGAGAGAACCAGCCACAAGTGTCAGGTTAGAGGTCATTGAGGTTGAGCTCTTCATGAAAAGGCCAGTTCAGAAAAAAAGATGCCAGGCTAGATGGTGGAAGATCTGGCTTATCAGGGTACAGAGTTTGCATTTTATCATAGAGGTGACAGTGGGGGTTCTGGGAGGTTTTGGCACAGGGAAATGACTGCCTCAGAGTCATGATTTAGGAAATATAACCTGATGGCCAAGTGGAGGCAGAACTGTCAGGAAATTTTTACAGGCATCCAGGCCTTAGGTGACAAAGCTTAAGGCAATTAATATTTAAAAATACAAGGAAGGACAGCACCACTGGGTTTCAAACAGCAAAACACAGATTGTGGGAGCATCTACAAGATAAACGTCCCAATTAAAAAGGAGAGCTGGGGAGAACCTATAGAGACTTAAAAGCTATATCCGCAATCACGGTGTATAGACTTTGTCTGGACCCTACTTTGAATAAATGAATTATCTTTTAAAATATGGATACAATTGGGGAAATTTGAATACTAATGATTCCATGGTATTGCAGAATCATTGTTGATGCTTTGGGTATGATAGCAGTATTGTGGTCATGCTTTAAAAATGAGTTCTTACCTTTTAGAGATCCATACTGAGTGAAATATTTACAGGTAAAGCGACATGGTATCTGGACTTTATTCAAAATAATATGGAGGTGGGGAGTGGGCTGGAGATATGAACACAATTGACCAGGAGTCGATAAGTAGTAGTTGAAGCTGGGCCATAGGCACGTGGGAGTTTGTTGTGTTATTCTCTCTGCTTTTGTGTATATTTAGAATTTTCTACAATTTAAAAAAACAGCAACTCTTTTTTAGAATAGGTGAATATTTTTCCATTCCAGAACTCTTTGTAAGCCTGTTTGTTTTCTTGGGTCGTGATAGATTTGGAACATTGCTACCAATAAACTGACCTTCCTCAACTCCTTTAAGATGAAGATGTCTGTTATCCTTGGTATCATCCACATGATGTTTGGAGTCACCCTGAGCCTTTTCAACCATATGTGAGTCACGCTGTTTTGTCATAAGAATGCACATAAGTTCAGACAGTGCTTTTGCCTAAAGAAATCATAACACCTCGGGAGGGATTAAGAACTCAGAACCCTGTTCTGTGTTAAAGAAGTGCTTTTATAAATCTCATTTCTTTGAATGAAGCTTGCTTAATATTAGTCTCTTAACAATGTACAGTCATACTCAAGATCTTTGAAAAAACCTTGTGTAATTTTCATCAAAATGAGAGTTATGTTTTTTTCCCTTGATGTGTAACTCATATAAACTTATGAACTATGGTCTCAGAATGTACTAGATTTTCCTGTCTCTTCCTCATGGGAGATTGATAGGGGTGGTATTGGAGCTGTTCAAGGTCCCAAAGTTTGGAAGTCATAGTTAATCTGCTTGTTTCTGTTGCCTCCACTGCTTCTGGTTTTTGCTTCTTAAAATGATAAACACAGCGCTGAGAGAGCATTAGGTAGAAAATCTAGTGAACACTCCATTTGGTATAGGGGTGACCCTGGGTCTGCTCACCGTTAACATTTTTTTCTCTCTTACTTCTTAGCTATTTCAAGAAGCCCCTGAATATCTACTTTGGATTTATTCCAGAAATAATCTTCATGACCTCTTTGTTTGGCTATTTGGTTATCCTTATTTTTTACAAGTGGACAGCCTATAATGCTGACACATCTGAGAAAGCACCAAGCCTTCTGATCCATTTCATAAACATGTTCCTCTTTTCCTATGGGGACTCTAGTAATTCGATGCTGTATGCTGGACAGGTGCGTCAACCCAGAGGTGGACTGTCTTAGGTGGTTATCCTAGGTCAGGAAGCCAGATGTTTCTGTGACCCTGGAAAAGCCTTAGAGACTTCCCTGGTGGTCCAGTGGTTAAGACTTCGCCTTCCAATGCAGGGGGTGTGGGTTCGATCCCTGGTTGGGGAGCTGAGATCCCACATGCTTCACAGCCAAAAAACCAAAACATAAAACAGAAGCAATATTGTAACAAATACAATAAAGACTTTTAAAATGATCCATGTCAAAAAAAAAAATCTTAAAAAAAAAAAGAAAAAAGCCTTAAAAAAATCCCTTTCAGCCCACACATCAAGATCTAAGTTCAGCCCATCCTCCTCCTTTGTGGGGGTCAACTGTAACTGCTGTATCCAGAAAGGGTAGAGTTTATAACTCTCATCCTATGGGACAGTCCTGGGCTTTGCCACAACATCTGCTAATTATTTTGAGAAGCTGGATTGTGTTATTTATTCAGAAATCGGCAGGAAAGTATTATTTTAGGGGGAATTTGTGCTGGAGTTGGAAACCGCACATTTGATTAATGTGATGTGCCTTGTCCTTCTTACTTTGCAGAAAGGAATTCAGTGTTTCCTGGTAGTGGTTGCACTTCTGTGTGTCCCTTGGATGCTGCTGTTTAAACCACTGGTCCTTCGCCATCAGTATTTGAGGAGGAAGCATTTGGTGGGTGTATTTCTGTTGCTAAAAGTTATTAGATTTTTTTTTTTTTGAGATCAAGGCTATTCCACATTGGATGTAATGAGTTATGCATTTGTGTTGTATCCCAGCATGAGCACTGGACCTGCTGAAATGAAAAAACAAAATCTAAACATCAAAAACAAACATGTAATTGCTGCTCAGATATCCAGATTCAGCTTTGAGTAGCCCAGGTAGCGAGAACAAGTCATAAGTTTTTACCTTTCCTTATCATGCTTTGCTCATGTTGTGCTCAGCAAAATCCAGGTCTGGACCTGTCTCAGTGCAGCCTCAGCCAAAGCAAGGCTGCAAGAGCTGCAGACGGGTGAACCCACTCATGTGGTTTGCCTGGGCAACCACAGGGCTGACGCTGAGACATTTTCTTTTAAAATGAGACCGTGATACTTTCACCAACCCAAACATCCGGGGTAGGGAAAGATTTGGTTTAAAGCACAGTAACTTTTTTTCTTTTTAAAAAACGGCATACGTACTTGTGTTCATTTAATGTATGTATATGTGCCTCTGAATTACACACACACACACACACACACACACACACACACACACACACACAGACTCTTAAGTTGCCAGATGTCCATTTCTGGCTATGCAATAATGCTTACTTATTACATTGCCTGGTGAAGCCCAAAAGATCTTGTTGCATGACTTGCATATGGCTGTTAGATTGTTATTCCTATTGGAGAGCAGCTGAGTTACAAGACCTTCCTTCTCCCTTTTCTGACCATCTTCATCCAGCCACGTGCTCTCCATTCGTCTCCCCGTTCCCTCCCTCCCTCTTTTGTTTCCTTCTCCCTTCCTCTCTTCTTCCATTCACTATCAGGAAGGGCAACCTGTGGAGGCCCCCGTCAGCCCAGCCCCGAGCCGACAGGGACTAGAGGCAGCACCAGCTGCAACAGGGAGTGAATTAAAACCAGCAAACCATCCTGTTTTGTTTAAAGAGGTGGCAAACAGTGCAGCAGATTTCTTTTTAACCATATTGAGAGCATGGGACATGTGTGCTCTTGGGAAGTATGTCCTTGTTACTCATTGAGATGATGACAGAAAAGATTTCCACCTCTTAGGAATAGATTCTGATATCATCTTTACCATTGGTCCACCAAGTTTCCACTCAGTCTGTAAGTACAGTCGTGTCTATGGAAGCAGGGTAGTTGTCATACCCTCTCCAAGCCCCATCATCTTAATCCAAGAGGGCAGCTCTCGGACTCATCAACTTTCATGTCTGTATTTTGTGACCGTGTATTGAATAGGTTTTTTTTAAATTTTTTTTTTCAGCATGGAGCAAGAACATCTCTGTGATTCTTGAATAGATTTCCCTGCACTTTAAAGTTCTGCTTCAGAGTGATGCTTGGACATTTGGCCCATTGTAGCTGTGACTTATTCTCTTTCCAGTGGAAGCTTATACGTGTCTACTTTTTTATGAAACACTCGGAAGCCCTCATGTCCTCAGCTGTTCACTGAGCCCTCCACCCTGCCATGTGTCTCGTGTGTACTCTGCATCTGGTGTAATAACCACAGTCATCTTCTGTTTTGATCTTTCCTTCTTCAAATACTAGCTCATGATTCAGTAACAGGACTTTGAATGTTAAGCATTTCAATATTTGTCCTTAAAACATCTCTTAACCAAAATCTTATAATGCACTAATATCAAATTATCCCAATCTATTCTAGATAATGAATCTCTAATATTTTTAAATATCACCAGTAGTGATTACTCATATACTATTGTGCTCTAGTAGTATCATATTTAGACCATGACCGTTTCCTTCACGAGGTGTTCCTGATCATTTTAACTCAGAAAACTGCTATAATTATCCTTCTAGAACTAGTCTAAAAAGGCTGATATTTTGGATCAGAACATATTTAAATATTGCTGCTTAAAATTATTTTCAGATGGGGACTTACTCTTTTCTTTCTTATGAGAGAAAAAAAAAACACACACCAAAAACCCTTAAAGCACATACTGTCCACGTATTGGCATTCTTTCCAGGTGCTCTTCTTTCTGCTAGTCATAGTTTATTTAAGATGTGCTTCTGCTGCATCAGCCTTGATGCTTTTAAGTCTAGCATCCTATTCTGTGATACTGTGCATGTTAAAAGTCCCTGGTCTGGAAACCTGCACATTCAGAGGGACTTCTTAGCCCACTGGTTCTTTAGCCAAACATCTGTTTCTGGAGGGCATCCCGAAGGTATCAGGATGATCAGTCTGCCATGGGGGCCCTGGATTCCTGACCCTGAGGGCTGAGGCTGTGAACACTGGTCTGTTTTTGTTCTGTGCTCTGTCCTTTTGGTTGTCTGTAACCAGTGTATCACAGTTTAATTTTTTTCTTTTCTTCTTTCTGCTGATGTGTGTGTCTCATCCCCCTTCCTGTAACTCAACATCCCCTCTGTTCTGAAGGGACACTTACTTGTGTCTGGCTGGGAGGTTTAACCTGTCTGCCCCTCATTTCATCTGCTGATTGGGGAAAACTTCAGAAATGGCTTTCTGCTTTAGGCCTTAAAGCCTGAAACCTGCCTCCTCGACCCTGGGACCCATCCCCGCGTACTCTGGAGCCCTCTCCTGTCACCAGCGTGGTGCAGAAAGGGCTGCATAGTGTGCGCCTGTGTTGCAGTTCAGTCCACCTTTTGAGGGTTGTCAGGTGTGATATTTGCATGACCCAGAGGTGCCAGGCGCTTCAGTGGTTCCCAGATCCGACTACACATCAAAATCGCCCGGTGAACTTTAAATTTGTTTCTTAGGGCATTAAGACAAAACAGACAAGTGGAGGAAGGCATAAAGATTGCCTGTAATTCCATGACCCAGACAACCCCCTACTGACCTGAAAAACTAAAATCGAAGCAATAGGTGCACTTGGTTAGAGATGCAGATAGTACTGACAGTGAAAGCCTCCCTGTCCCCGGCCCTTCTCCCCCACCTCCTCCTCCAGGGTGTTATTAACAGGTGGGGAACTTTGCCTTTGAATTCTTTTCTGCAGATATCAGCATATATCTATCATCTATTGATAGAAATGTGTATAGGTGTATGTACATATATATATATTTAAAACACATTAGCAATTGTGTTTTAAATTGTAGCATTCTTCTGCCCCTTGACTTACTAGATTTTTTTAAATTGTCTCTTGGAGATTGTTTGGTAGTGATACTCTTATAGTTGCCTAGCATTCCATAGAACATTCTGCTGGATGTGCTAAAATTATGTAACCGTGCTCTTGCCGGTGGCTCTGTTCTTTGTTCCCAGTTCTCTGCTATTCTGAATAACACAGGGAACGTGCTTGTCCTTGTATCTTGATAAAACTTCACAGGCACGGATGTTCCCAGCAGGGGCTTGCTGTCTCAAAGGGTGCATGCGTTTTTTTGAGCATGCCTTTTCGATTTTGATCGACAATGAAAATGATCATACAGTTTGTACTTGGGGAAATATTTTTTAAATACAGTTTTCCTAGGCACTACCCCAGACCTACTAAATTTATCATTTCTAGGGGTGGTATTTGAGAATCTCTGTTTAATGAAATGCAGCTTTCAAGGTGATTCTGGTTCTCTGACCAGCATGTGAGAACCACTGCTAGAAGAAGAGAGAGAATCCGCCCAAACCCTGAGGGTTGATGGTCATATTGCTGTGGTCAGAGATGGACACCAAAGGTGCAGCTGCGAGTGGGGACCTGGGGCGGTTGACCAAAGCCTCTGGCACGCTGTGTGTGCTGCTGCTCGGAGGCCGTTTTGTGGGAGCGTGGTCTCTGAGCTCACACCTTGTTTGGCAGCCCTGACGGAAACCACATGAAGTGGGTCTCGGAGCTGTTTCTTTGGCTCCTTTTCACTTTGTGGCAGGTTAGCACTGATTGGTGTCTGTCACACTTAACCCCAGTTCTGCCTGGTTTTAGTATGCAAAGAGTCCTTTTGCCTCAGTAAACCCAGATTTTTCCAAATCAGGTTGACTTAGAAATCCTGGTCCTGGGCACCCTGCTGAAAACTGCCTGGGGAGTGAGAGGCACCAAACACCCAGTCAGCATCCTCCCGCCTGCCTGTGGAAGAGTTGTGTTAACACTCCAGCATCCTCCATCGAAGGATAGGAGCCTTTTTTTTTTTTTTTAAACTCAGTATTCTCTAGCCACAAGCTAAAGTACATTAAGCTTTTTTTTTCCTTCTGTGACCTGGGAAGTCCTTTGTTCCTGGGCAGAGACCCAGTACATTTTGGGGAGAGGTTGCTGGAACTCTCAGGCTCCTGTTGAAATCTTAGCAGACCAGGTTGCAATCACCATGTCATTTGGCTCCCCTCCCTCTTAGAAAGTCTAATCTTTAGTTCCAGAAAAACTTGGGCCCTTGAACTCTTTATAGATAGAGCTATGCTTGTTGGGAGACTGTTCATGTTAAGCTTTTCATGCAAGCAGGATTCTCAGTTGGCATCGGCCAAGGCGAGGTTGGTATCTCTTGGTGCAGCAGGAACTGCCTGTTGCATCTGATCAGGATGAGGTGGTAAATGTAGCTTGGGCTGGGCTGGGCGGTGGTGGTTGGGGTGGGAACAGTGGCTTGGCTTTACCTAGCTGTTTGATCAGCGTATTTTGTTTTTGTTGTTAGAATATATGCTTTTCTGAGGTTTGTATGTACTAACCGTCGCCCTTCCCCACGTCACAGAATGTCACGTTAAAGCCCAGGCAAATTCTACTCTTTCTGTTCATCTGTGTAGGGAACTCTCAACTTTGGTGGGATCAGGGTGGGCAACGGACCGACAGAGGAGGATGCTGAGATTATTCAGCATGACCAGCTCTCCACCCATTCAGAGGACGCAGAGGAGGTAAGATCAGCGGTGTGGGCTTCTTCTCTCACGTCGGGTCAGCCCTAGTCTTGTGTCCCTAAGTGGCCTCACTCTTGTCCGCTCCTTAAAAAATGAAAATGCTAATACTGAGCATCAGCTTGCTTCCTGGGCCTCTTAGGGCACCACAGCTTTTTCCAGTGGCCCCTGCTCTAAACTCCAGGTGTTGCCTGCAGAGCCCGCCACAGTTTTGTTCTGTTGTCCGGCTTCTTGAGTTCCAGCGGCCTTCAGTACCCTGCGCGCAGATCTCAGTTACTGACTGCTGTCCCCGGGGCCGAGGCAGGACGAGGCAGAGCCGGCCCCAGCGCCCCGGCTCTTACTGCCAGAAACCGGGCCACGTACAGTGGCTCCTTCATCCCTGGCCCCTCCCCAGAATGGTTCCCATTGGAACTTTAATCACTGGGACTTTTGAAGTCCTCTTCCACTAATGTGCTCTTGTTGCAGACATTTTATTTGAGCCTTTTGAAAATGTGATTTGCCTACTTTTTAGAGGGAGAGTGAAATCTAGCCAAGCTAGACTTTTCCTTAAACCACCACCTTCAAGCTCAGTTTTTTTTAATCCAGTCTTCTTGCCTGACCGTTCATACCACAAAGCCTCTGAGCTGAACTTTTGAATCTCATCTATTTAGTATATTCTTTTTCAAGTAAATAGATAGAATAGGAGTTGAGGACCCAGGGGATTGGACTTTGCAGTCTGACTGACCGTGTCTACTCTGTGTATGACTTAAAAAAAAAAAATTGCAACGCTTGGGATGCCTTTTAAAAATAAGTCCTGCTAATTTTGCTTTCCGTTTATGCTGAGGAGGCCCGCCTCCACCATGTTAGACCATTTAGCATTCACACCCCCCAGCCCTCCCCACCCCCCACAAGAAGCAATCAGTAGCCTTGTACTCATGACTTGTGGCCTTGTGTGTGGCGTGGCTTCCCACTAAGTGTAAATTTGTATTTTCAAGCCTACCGAGGACGAAGTGGTAAGAAACAAGCTGGCTTTAGCTTCATGTTTATCTGGAGCTTCTCTTCCCGTCCTTGTGATCACTCTGCTGTCCCTGCTGCATCCTGGGGCCACACATGACACCCATGTATCCTGCATCTCACTGGCCATTTCTAACCAATTTGTGAACCTGTGTTCTGAAAAAGCTCATCTCCATTAACTGCATCTCCTGTCAGTCACCTTTGTCTTTGTTTCATTGACTTTGCTGATCTAATGCCTTGAGAATGGCTTTACAAGGAGCTACAAGTAATGTCTGCATTGGCATTCTTGAAGTGACTCCCCTTGGGAGTTAAATCCCATTGGCTCCTGCCTTCCTCTCCTGTGTTGTTATGTATGGTTGCTCTGCCCCGGGAGTAACTGTTTCCTCCCTGCTCCTCTGAGTGCTTATGGGAAAGCTTGCCCTTCCTCCCTGTCTGAGGTGCAGCCAAGCTCTTCCTGCCGCCCTCATCGGCTTGATGACGCTTAGAGTGAGAATGCTGGGCCCTCGCTTAGGGTCAGCTTTACCTCCACGTGGCCCAGTTGGAAGGTGGACAGTTTTCAAAAGGAGGCTTTGCCTCTCAGGTGCATCCCAGAAAAAACAATCCATCTGCGTGAAAGGAGTTCGTGTTATACCAGCCCTACATGGAAAATAACAGAGAGTAGAAAGAAAGTTGGCTAAATATTCAGGTCACAGCCAGAGTAGAAGGCCTTCTAGCTCAGCAGTAATTCATTTAGCAATATACAAGTTTTGAATTGGGCTTTTAATAGGCCTTGCTGCACTGTTTGCATCTTACCCCCAGGTTTCTCTCTAAAATACCCAGACCTGTGAATCCCTCCCTTTGCTGGCTTTCCTGGTCCTCTCTAAGGGGGCAGTGGGCTGGGAATGGGAAAAAGCTTTGCTGTTCTGTGTGAAAGCAGGCAGTGCTCAGTTTTCCTGAAGGCAGAGAGGCTCCTTTGCTGCCATCTAGGAGCTCTTGTGTTCCTCTGGACCACTCATTTGTGCACAGCCACAGGCTGAGCCACCTGGAAGGTCCCTGTCAGCACGGCCCTCATTTGTAGCCATGTCCCAGGGGAGCTGACATCCAAACAAGATGGAGTGGAATTCAGCCTCCTCAGTCTCTGGCCCCCAGCTCCCTCAGAGGTTCGTTTCCCATGGTGTCCTAAGTAGTGAGGACATTTTATCTTCATCAGGCACATACGCAATCTAGTTCTGTACAGCCAGATTTAGATAACTGTCTTGGTTACCTAAGTACGTCACAGGTGGAAGCAGCAGTCCCTCTTCCTGGAGGATGCTCAGTCCAGCTGCAAACCAGAGCCAGGCTCGTTAGTTGTCTGGGAAATCTCTGACGGCTGTAAGCACTCAGCAAGGGTCAGTGGGACCTGTCCCCACTGTGTCCTCTCACCAGGCACATTCATCCAACCCATGCATTCATTCTGCCTCCACGTGCCAAGCTCTCTGTTTAGAGCTGTAGGAACTGAGAAGCAAAACAAGTCCTTGCCTTCAAGGAACTCCCAAATTGAGGAGACAGTCTGGGTGACAGATGCTGTGATCAAGGTGTGCCCAGGATGCTGTGGGAGCACAGGAAGAGGGCACCTGACACACTGGGGTGGGGATAGGGAAGAGGAGACCCGGAAAGGATTCCTTAAGGAAATTATTGCTGAGGTTAGTCTGGTGAAGCCGGAGTCTCGGAGGCAGGTGGTGGGGGGCGGAACGTAGATCCATCAGTATGTACAGTTATCATAAAGATACAGAGCCCTGTGTCATAAAGACACATCTTGGGGATAATCAAGTATTCAGCTTGGCTGCAGCTCAGAGTCAGGAGTTGAGGGACTGGTGAGAAGGGAAGCTAGAGGCTGGCAGACACCAGCCATAGTAGAGAATTTCGGTAAGAAGGAGCATCAGAGGGCAGTGAAGCTGGAAGAGACATAGTACATGCCATTGCTGAAATACCCTAGTGGAGGGTAGAGAGCATATTGGATGGGGGATGGGCACCATCTGAGAGGAGTCAGGAAAGAACTGGGAGGCCTGAAGGGAAGTAAGGCATTTGCAGTGGGTGTTGGAAAGGAAGGGACCAATATGAGATGAAGGAAGTAGAAGGAAAGTCAAGCTCGACTTCCAGGTTTGGGCACCTGAGGCACTAGTAGTGACCCCCGTTAGACACGGGACGAGGAGCAGAGGTAGGTCTTGGTGGGTCAGAGGAGAGCAGTCAATGAGTTTAGTTCAGGTGGCGTTGGGTTTGAAGCACCTGTGGTGCAGCAGGAGGAGGCGCGGCACAGCTGGTTGGAAACAAGCAATACGAACAAAAGAGGCATCCATTTGGGAGCCCCTCCTGGGGTGGCCGCTGAAGGTCTGAGTGGCAGTGCAGCGGGAGGACGTGAGGGCTGAGGCAGGAGCTCCAGCATTTAAGGAGGATCCAAGGAGACAGAGAAGGAACATCCAGAGGTGGGAGGGAAACCAGGAGGAGGTGAGCGTTCTCAAGAGGGAGGAGGACAAGGCGATAGTGACAGACACTGCGGAGGCTCAGGTCACAGGGTGTCTGTTAGGCCTCCCGGCTGGGAGGTAAGGGGGGCGTGCCTCGAGGTGTGTGGGGCTGCGGGGAGGCGTCTGTGGCGGTCCCTGGTCAGTCATCGCTGACTCGTGTGGGGCAGTGACAGACTCCTAAGTGCTTGGCTGGGCTTCTCACTTAGTTCTCACCCCACTTAGTATCTCCCCCCAATACACAGATAAGAAAACTTGCCCAAGGTTACAAAGCAGGACGTTGGGAATGAAGAAGAGTAGAAAGCCAGAGTAATGCCTGGAAGGGAGAGAGAGGGAAGGTGGGGTAAAAATGCTGAAAGGGGCCGCCGTCACTGTTTAGTAAAGCGCTGTGCTCCTTGGAGCTGGGGGCCTGTCCTTCCTCAGACCATGGGCTTTGGGCCGACGGCCAGCAGCGGTGGCAGAGAGCTCTTCACAGCATTGTCGGGATTGGGGTAACTATGATCACTCTAGTTTCCAGGGTAACTAGGAGACTTGGAAGAGCCTGTTTCAGAAGAAAAGCCCAGACGTACTCTGGGTGTAGATAGTCAGAGGTGAGGGAAAATGAGGCGGTCGCCCAGAGATGGCGCGTTGGAGCGGGCCCCCTCCCCATGGCCATGCCTGTGAGGCCTGGACTGTTAGCGCCTTACCAGCCAGCCCTCCTCTCCTGGCCTCATACAATTTCTCAAGACAGTTCTTTCTGTTATCTTTTGGGGGTGAAGTCATGTGAGTCTAGAAAGAAACTGGTGAAACAGAGACTCTGACCTGTGGGCAGGGCAGGCTGGGGAGCCCCCGGGGCAGCCGCCCTCTGCTCCTGGAGTCTGGTCTGGACCAGGCGGGGAGGGGTGGGGAGGCCCCCAGAAGGGGAATGGCTTGCCTCCTGGCCTTCAGTGGCTGTGGCTCCCCGCTGGAGAGCGAGGCCCGGAAGTGCACCTGGGGGCCCTTGGAGTGGTCCTAACAGGGAGCTCCCGGAAGCTAGCTCCAGCCCCTCCCCTTTAGGCTAAAATAATCTTTGATGTTAAAACAAAAACTGGAAGAAAGGGAGCATGGGGACAACAGAAACAAAACATACATGTTCTGTTTGGTCTTCACCATCCGTCCAAGTAGGAATTTGTAAAACTTTTGCCAGCATGTCCCTGTGTAAGCTTTTCAGAAGTCTCAAAAGTCAAAGGAGGTTATCTTGCTGCCACCACGTTGTGAGAATAAGAAGTGGCTGCAGAGGTCTCGTCTTCTGCAGGCAGTTTCCAGCCTGGTGGCCTGTTGCCTGGCGCACAGCCAGGGGAGGAGCCCTTCCTGCCCTCCTGGCTCATCCAGAGCAGGGCGCTCTGCTCGCAGGCGCTGTGAGGCAGGAGTCAGCCAGAGCGGGTGCTGCCAGACAGCTTCCACCTCGGCTCGCACCCCCTCCGGAGCGGACCGCCTAGCAGGGAGAGAAAGCAGATGTATCGAGAGGCGTCTCATTAAGACGTAGTTCATTAAAATGTGGTGTTTTGAGAGGCATGGGGTGTCCCAGGCAGGGGCTCAGCCAGGCAGGATTTCTGGGGACGTCACAACTGAAATCGCCACCAGGAGTCCAGCGCCGGAGGCTCGGGGCCCGTGTAGCTGTTTGTGCCAGCGCTCAGAGCCCTGCACACGCCCCTCCCAGCCTGGCATCTTCTCTCTGGTTTCTTCCCATGACAGTTTGACTTTGGAGACACCATGGTCCACCAGGCCATCCACACCATTGAGTACTGCCTGGGCTGCATCTCCAACACTGCCTCCTACCTGCGGCTCTGGGCCCTCAGCCTTGCTCATGCACGTGAGTGTATTTCTCCCAGGTCAACAACTATGTTTTTCCCCTTCTCCGGGCACTCCCTCAGGTTGGGGCTTAAAGAGAGTGGAAATTACATAAAGCCTCTGGAATTATCAACTCCTGAATCCAGGGAGAATGATGTCCAGTTGGGAGGATCGGTGCTTTTGCCAGGCTAGCTGGTAAGGTCACAGAAAGCCAGGGGGCAAGGAAGGCCGCTGTTGAGGGATGGCAGAGCGAAACGCAAGGCCCACAGCATCCCTGGCCTGGCTGAACCGGGTGTCATGTCTCTTCCCGTTCCCCAGAGCTGTCTGAGGTGCTTTGGACCATGGTGATCCACATCGGCCTGCGTGTGAAGAGCTTGGCGGGAAGTTTGGCCCTGTTCTTTATCTTCGCCGCCTTCGCCACCCTGACTGTGGCCATCCTCCTGATCATGGAGGGCCTCTCAGCCTTCCTCCACGCTCTCCGGTTACACTGGTAAGGGGCAGCGCAGGGCCGGGGGTGGGGATGTGTCCTTAGCTGCACCAAAGGCAGCTTTACTCCTGTCCAGACTCCAGAGACACTAGGAAGTGTCTGCTTTCACATCCTCTCACCCAAGGACGTACTTGGTAGTGAGCCTCAGGAAATGTCCACGGAAAAGCACAGTTCACTTTCACAGCCTCCAGGTAGGATTCTCTGATGAGAATTGTCAGAGTGGCTCTCCCTGTCTTCAGCCTTCTTCAGCGCTCTTGGTTATGGCTGGGGTTTTTTGTTTGTTTGTTTGTTTGTTTTGGGGTTTTTCACACTGGCATATAACTCTCCTATCTTCAGAGCAGTGAAAGCAGCTCTGGAATAGATTCTAAGTCCAGGAAAGTGCTAGAGCACACTGTGCCCTTGTTTCATCCCCCTTATTCTGTCATCATGCCAGTGTCTTCGGGTAGGACCCCTGGCAGCTCTATGTGAGTAGGGGAATTCCTGGCCCCACAGCGTGTAGCCCAGTACACAGAAGCAGCTTCTTCAGAAGGGCAGATTTTGGATTTGCTAGTTTTCTTTAATGTAGTCTGTGGCTTTTAATGGCTCTGCATGGAGATAGCTCAGTCCCATAACCTCAAAGTAAGGTTGCCAGATTTAGCAAGTAAATCACTCAGTTAAGTTTGGATTTCAGATAAACACTGAATTTTTTTTAGTGTATTTCCCAAACATCCATGGGACATACTTATGCTAAAAACTGGGCATCCTATACTTTATCTGGCTACCCTACCTCAAACCCTACCTCTTTGAGTCTCCGTTCCCCCCCCCTTTTTTGAGACTTTTTTTTGGGGGGTTAGGGGGAGGTTTGATTTAGGTTTCATTTTTTGGCCTCGCGGCATGTGGGATCTTAGTTGCCCGACCAGGGATCGAACCCATGCCCCCTGCATTGGAAGCAAGGAGTCTTAACCACTGGACTGCCAGGGATGTCCCCATTTCCCCCTTTACGTTATGATTCTCCCTGTCTTTTTGGGTCCAGCGACTCTGGAAGCTTTATACCCTCCCCTCAAAGAAACACCCCCCCCCACCCCCAACGTGTGCACACAGTTTTACCAGTTTAAGGGCTCACAAACTCACTGACCCTCCCTTAGGACCCCCTGGACAAGATGACCTGTGGTGTTAATGACCTCATGGTCAGAAGAGGGCTGTGACTGTCTCTTTCCATCACTTCTTGAAAGCTGAAGAAAACCAAAATCTGAACCTGAGAAACCTCTTCCTCACTCCCTTTATCTTTGATTTTCTCCTTGCTTGGTCACAGCTGAGCCCGCTCAAAGATTCTGCCGTTTGTTGTTCTGAATTGCAGAGGGGGACGGCGGGGCGTGTGAGGGTGAGCCGTGGCCAGGGCTTACTCTTCCCTCAGAAGCTCCTTTAGGAGAGCCTGTCCTGCCGCGTCAGCACGTGGTGCTTTGTGGGGCCTGGCCCTCCCCTCCCGCCTCCCCTCCCCTCCGCGCCCAGCTGTTGTTTACCGGGAGCCAGGAGGCTGCGCTGCTGCTGCTGGCCCGACGGCCCTCGGCTTATCAGCAGGCTCACCCCAGCACACTTCCTCCCGCTCGGCTGAGGGAACGTCTGTGCTGCCGGCCTGCAGTGACTCACTTTTTCTTGCCCTCTTGGCTTCCTTCCTTTCCTATTCACTTCCCTGTCTCCTGAGCCCTGGGTTTGAGGGAACAGTCACCACCCCACCTTGACTCCAGCCCAAGCGGGAGTCTGCTGCCTCCTCCCTGGGTGGGTGGGAGCAGCCAAGGACCTGGAACAGACCTGTCAGAGCAGGGAGCCAGGCGCGCCAGGGAGCCAGGAGGGCCGCCTGGGCTCGGGCCTGATGTCCAGCGTGAGCCGAGGCGATCGGGAGGTCGTGCTTTGCTGCCTGAAGGATTGCTTCTTCCTCAGGCCCACCTGTGGCCTTCAAGTGACGGCGTCTTCCCACGTCCTCATGTATGAGCCCAAGGAAGTGACGCGTGGCGAGAGAGAGCGGGCTTCAGAATCGGGTGACCTGAGTTCAAATTTCAACTCCGCCGGCACTGGCTGGGGGACTCTGCGGAAAGCACTTACTTCTCTGAACCTCACTTTCTCTCACGTGAAAGGAGAGGATAATGTCCGTGTGATAAGGTTGCTGTGATTAAATAGGAAATAATGCACAGACCAAGTGACTGTCACAGTGCCTGGGCACAACATAAACCTGTGATCAAGTGCAGGTGCGGCTGCCCTGCAGAGAGGGCCATGGCCCTGTAAACATCTGCTTTCAGTCTGTTAGAGAGAAGGGAGGCCCCAGGGAGAGGCATCTGATACGACTTGAACGCCTCGCAGATGTAGTTTGCAAGGAATAGGCTCATCAAACATATTGCACTTGCAGGGTGGTGGCGGCTGTTGTTTGGTAGTGGAGATATTGGCTAGAAGAGAAAAAACAGTGAAAACTCCTTCATGCGACTTTCGGAATCCCGTCACTGGGGGCCTCTCCCCCACCACCAGAAAGGAGAGAATGAAATCGGTGCTTGTGCACCCCCTCCTGGCCAGGCGTGGACATGCCTGGAGGGTGCTGCGTCTTCTCAGTCCAGCAGGACTGCAGGAATTCCGAGCTGTGGCCATCCTCTGAGGGGTGGGAACAGCTGGGCCCGCTGAAAATGGCTGCAGGGACCTTGCTGTGATTTTTTTCTGGCGTCCAGCCCGGGCACCTTCATACCTGTCACTTTACCCCTGGTGTTCAGCTGGGGTTTGCTGATTCTGGTGTGAGGCCTGTCCCATTACACAAGTTCTGGGTCTCTTTTGTAGGGACAAGAAGAAAAACATCTGATTTGATAACAAGGATAAACCACAGGTCACAAGGAGGCGGGCGACATCTGAAAACAGCAGTGAGCAGGTTCACACGCCCGCCTGCTGATTCAGTCTCCTCCTGAGTTATGTCTGTCTCTTTTCCTGCCACCGACTGCGTGCAGTGTGCTTGGCCTTCTTGGCTACCGTAATGAGATGTCTTCTCTTCCTCAGAAGAGGCAAAGGCAGGGGTGTAATTTGTGGCTGTAACTGTGGACACCAGACTGCTGTTGACAGAAAGACTGTTGCCCCTTGGCCTGCCTTCACAGGAGCCTCATCCCTTCCTACCTAGCACATTCCACGTGCGCACTCACAGACTGGGGGCTAAAGGGACAGATTTGGGACCAATCTGTTGTAAGGGATGCAGTGGTGCCACAGCAGGACAGCGCGGGGTAGCTGAGGGGTGGCTGCCTAGGAGACCGAGAACGTCGGAGTTGCGGCCCCAGGCCGACCTCACGTCCCGCATGTGGGCCATCAGCCGCCGTGTGCCCCAGGCCCGGCGCTGCTCAGACAGGGGCAGAACCATCTTCCTAAGACTGCCTCTGCCGGTCACACCCCCACCGGAAAGGGAAGAGGCCTGGGCCTTCCCCCCTTCATTCACTCAAGAAAACAAAGTTTCCGTCGTGTAGCAGGAGTGCTCTCTCTGTGGACTCCCAGTTAGTCCTTCTGGGCCACCGGGTGGCCTTTGGCAGGTGGGGGAGCTGGCAGGGGTAACAGAGAACCCCACCTGACTGCCTGAGGCTCTCCTCACATGATGGCTGTGTCCCTCTCTGAGCAGTGCCGGGCCTGGGACACACGGCCCACAGGCCGGGGCGTGAGGTCGGCCTGGGGCTGCGTCTCCGGCGTTCTCCTGGGCAGCCACTCCCTCAGCTACCCTGAGGTAGCTGAGTCCTGAAATGCATTTTAGTGGCCCAGGGCGTGGCAAGGCCCTGGAAGCACCCAGAGCAGAGTCCCTTGAGAAGGAAGAACTTGCAGGGCGGCCAGCAGGGCCCCGCTGTGCCCAGGCACAGAGAACTTTATGTTTGTACTTTCTTAGGAAGCACACAGTTCCCTGGCTGGGAGGGTGGGGAGACCAACAGGGAAACTGCTTTCCAGCTTTGTGCTGGCAGGTTGAGGTGAGCACAGCCAAGGAGGGAGGCGAAGTCAGGCTGACCCTGAGATACCCCCCCTAAATCCCTAACCTCGAGTGGCAGTTGGTGGGTGAAGTGGTATCAAGTGGTGTGTCAGCGGGACCCCCATCTGCTCACAGCAGAATCCATGTGCCCCCATCCCAGGTGTGTGTCCCCTGATGTAGATGAGGCAGGCAGGGCAATGCCAGGAGAGGGGTGGTGACCCCTCGGGCATCTGAGAGCGTCTGCAGCTTCTCCATTCACCCAGTTTGGAGTTAGAATTGATTGTGTGATGAGCCAGCCAGAGGTCAGAATTCCGGATACCTCCCAGACCCCATGGTGGCTTGCCCGCTATCTGGCTGTAAGTCATTGAATGAAATACCATTGCAGACGCAGCGAACCCAACATGGAGGATTCAGTCCTCACAGCAGGGGACGGGAAGCAGGAACCTACCCCACCCCCACCACATTCCCCCAGAGGAGGCCTCAGGAGCTGGACCCTCTTCTTGGGGGTGCTGGGACATGGGGCTGAGTCCTGGGACTGACTTCCGTTTGAAACGCCCCCTCCTGTATCCCATTTTGTCTGAGTGGGGCTTAGCCATGGGAATCCTGCAGGGGCCAGGAGGCTTTGGGGACCTTGGTGCAGCCCCTGGAATGTGGGGTTGGGGAGAAGGCTGCCTGTTCTTATGCCCACAAGAAAATTCTGTTCCCTTCTTCTCCCCAGGGGCTGGAGCTGGCAGCTCTGCAGTCAGTGTCGTCAGCCAGCACCCCAGGGCCAAGGGGCCTCTGAGGGCCTCTCAAGGCCACCAGAAGACAGTTCTCTTCCCACTCCCTTTTCACTGATTCCTCCCTTATCTTGGGAGGCTGCCCTGGCTGAAGGCTGAAGGCTGAGTGAAGGGCATGAAGGTGGAGAGCACCTTGGTGCCTTGCTGTGCTGTCAGCCGCTGCCTGTGGCCTGCCCTGGGCCCGGCACCGCCTGCTCTTGCAGGGATCTGGGGCCCCCAGGGTCACACAGCACTGAGTGGAAACTATTCCTCAGGGTAGCGCTCCTTGACTTTTTTATCCTCTGAATCATGCATTTTTCTGCCCATATTTGGTGGTGATTTGGTTGCTGGGCAGCTGTCCAGGGCGAGCTTGCAGCCTGGCTCTGCATACAGGCGTGGACTCCTTCCTGCCTCCTCAGAGTTTGAAGGGCCCAAGGAGACCATCAGGGAGGGATGCTGAGCTGCTGGGGAAAGGAGCTGAAGCTGTTTTTCCTTTCAGTCCCCAAGAGAAGAATTCTTTCTCAGATGTTTTTGTAGTTGGAGAATATTTTTGCCATTGCTTTGAGAAGACTTCCCCTCCTAACTTCCCCCTTTCCTGGGAATTTCCTTCCCTAAACCGAAAACCTCCGCCCTTTGCTAGCAACCCTCCCTTCTCCTTCCTCCCCGGAGAAGAGAAATAAACAAGAAAACAGTGGCGCCTGCCAGGGTTCCTTGCACTGAGCTCGTGGCCACTCACGGGCTTCCCTTGGCGGTCTGCTGTAGGCCCTGCCAGGGGGGGTGTTGGGGGGCTCTTCTTCATCATTGTTAGAGACTCAGGCCAACTGAACATTTTTTGCACGCGGCCCTCTGCAGAGAGTTTTGCATAAACACACTCTCTGCTGAGCAGGACAGAGCAGGAACTGAGGCCAAACCAGTGCATCGGCGTGGTGCACCCTTGCCGAGGGCAGGCCCTGGGCGTCACGAGTGGGAGGTTGTGTTAGGGTTAGGGTCGTGTTCGCCATGAGCAGGCCGAGGTCTGGGCTTCGTGGGCGGCAGGAGGCTTGGGGAGCTTGGGATCGGGGCATCGTTCTGGCCCAACTGTGGAGTCCCAGACGGTTTCTGTGGAATGATAACTCTCCTCTTCCCCTTCTCCAGGGTGGAATTCCAGAATAAATTCTACAGTGGGACCGGTTTCAAGTTCCTACCCTTCTCCTTCGAACACATCCGGGAAGGGAAGTTTGACGAGTGAGCCCTTGTGGGGGCTGTGGCCCGGCTGCCCTCCCCGCTCCCTCCACAGTGCTTAGCGGTGCTCCGCTTGCCTGGCCGGTGTGACCCCTGTGTGCCACGGCATCTGTGTCTTCCCTGCTACCCTTCCCCCAGCCACCTGTGTGTCACTTAGATCCAGCCCTCCCCGGGCTCCCCGCCACCTCCACCTTTGTGTGTTACAGCGCAGTGATTTTCTAGAGAGAAGCAGACGCTAGCGGTCACTCATACCCACTCACACTCACTGGGCACCCTCCTCGCCCTCCCAGCCTCTGTCCACCCCTTCCTCTGCCCCCTGGTGGTGAACCAGTTTGTGCTTGTACAGAGGAGCCCAAAGCGCTTGCAGGGAGCACCTTCCCGGTCCACAGCCAGACTCTGAGCCCCCTGCTCCTGCCACTCTCATTACTGGCTGGGGGTGGGGTGCTCTTTAACACTCCCCACTCTTGGATTAGCGGGGTGGGTCCAGGAAGATGCTGTTTCTGTCCTCTGCCCACCCCCTCTGGCCTTCAGTGCGCTTGTTAATCAGGAATTCAGCTGCACCCAGCTGTGCCAGCGTGCGCAGCTTCTCCCTGGCAGCCCCAAGGGTCCCTGGATACCCCAGCCCCCCTTCTTAGCCCCACCCTAAACTCACACCCTCTCCTCCTCCTTCTCAGAATCCCCTTTTAGCACCCAGCACAACATACACAGCTGGGAGGACTCAAAACAGAGGGCCTGGCTGGCTCCTGTGGTGGCTGCTTCTCAGGCCATGCATGGGCCCTGCCACAAGCGTGCCCCCTGGGCAGAGGGTCCACATCGATGCTCTTTGCTGGTGCAGACCTGGAGACCTTTCCCCACCCCAATCATGAGTCTCGAGTGCTGAACTGTAGTCGTCAAGGGCGGTTCTGCCTGCACACCTGCCTTGCTCTGCCCACTGGTGCCCCTCCCCACTTCCACGCGGACCCCACGTTGAGCAAGTGGGTCCTGGGCAGGGAAGGTCAATGTCATTTACCATTTGCCGATTGGAGGCAACTGGCGGGGCTGCCAGTCAGGGCATGTGGTTGTGCGAGCTGCATGCCCTGCCCTGGGGGCTGGTAGGGAGCGCCCCCAAAGGGCCATCTCCCCTGTCACCCCCACAGCAGGACGTGGTCTTGGGGCCTTTTAATCACGCGCTGGCGCAGCAGCCCTGGCTGCTTCAGCTAAACTGACCCCCATACCTTCGGTGGTTGAGGGGCCCCCCGAAATTGGTCGGCCCCTTCCCACCCCGCCCCAGCCTCCACCCCCACCCCCACCCCTGCTTGTCTGAGGGAGCCTCTTAGAGCTGCTCACTGACTCTCCCAGGCTGGGCCGCCCGCCCCAGCTCCACCGCCCAGCGGCCAGCGTGACCCGCCCCAGCCCTTGTGCAGAGCCCCCTCCCGTCTGGTCCTTGTGGTTTACATGATGATCTTTGCTCTGTTTACAGCGGGGTTGGAAGCAGAGCTCTTTATCAGGAATCCTGCCCAAGGCCCTCTGTTCAGACATTCCTGTGCTGAATAAAGTGTGTTTGACTCTATCAGGGAGGCTGCCCGTCTGTGTGCCCGTGGCCCCCAGCCCCCGTGTCACTCAGGGCTCAGCCCTCTTGAGCCCATCTAGTATCTTACAGCCTCCACTTCCCTCCGCCAGCATTTCTGCTTTTTGCTCTGATCAAAGGCCACAGCTGCAGTGGTCCTGGCCAGACAGTTTGTGAAATTCTCACCTTATCTCAAGTTTCCCAGGGGCTTTCCCACTCCCTGAGCCCCACTCCCTGAGCCAAGGCAGCTTTGCACACACTACCTATGTTGGGGAGGGGACTTGGGGACCATCTCCATCCCCCCTTTCTGCACCGCACACCCAAACAGCAAGGGGATGTGGGGGCCTGGGCATCTGCCCACCCTCCTCTCCTCTTCTGCAAGTGTGCTCTCCAGGGCTCAGCAGCCTGGCTATTTTGAGCCCTGATTGCCTTTGACCTTGGTGTAGGCGGAGGCTCAGCGTGGGGTTGGTTCCTCAGGGCAGCTGGAGAATTTGAGGTGCTGAGGCAGGCAGCCCAGGAGCCAACAGGCTGTCCAGGCAGGCGGGGTGGACGAAGTGGGGGGGGGGGGGCTTCTCCCTCCTCACTGCCATGTAAGGCGACCACATTCTTTCTCAGCCCTCCCTCTCCATTCCTCCCTCCTGGGGCCTCCAGGGCAGGGGCTGCCCAGGAATGTGAGCAGCAGGCTGACAACTGCTGCTCCAGGAGGGGCAGGAACACCCTGTTCATTCCATGCTCCTCAAACCCTCTCCTCCCTGACGGCCACCTGCCCTAGAACAGGCCCGGGTGCAACACCCAGCATCCGCTCCCCAAAAAGTTGAGAGTGGACGTGCAGGTAAATGAGCTTTTTTAACCTCTGCTCTGTTACTGACTTAAAAAGGGAGGCCTAATAAGAATAGATACTAGGAATCAATGGACTAGAGTTGAGGGTTCAGAAACAAATGCTAACGTGTGTAGTCAACTGATTTTCCACACAGGGGCCAAGATAGTTCAGTGGGGAAAGAACAGTCTTTTCAACAGATGGTGTTAGTACAACTGGGTATCCCCACATGCAAAAGACCAAATGTGGAGTGCGATCCGCTACACACAAAAATTAACTCAAGGGGCTTCCTAGGTGGCGCAGTGGTTAAGAATCCGCCTGCCAATGCAGAGGTCACGGGTTTGATCCCAGCTCCAGGAAGATCCCACATGCTGCAGAGCAACTAAGCCCGTGTGCCAAAAAAAAAAAAAAAAAAAAATTAACTCAAAATGGATCACAGACCTAAATGTAAGAGAAGTCTTAGAGGAAATCATAGGAGTATATCTTCCTGACCCTGGGTTAGGCAATGGTTTTTAGATATAACATCAGAAGCACAAGTGATTAAAAAAAAAAAAAGACAAAAGATAAGTTGGGTTTTAGCAAAATTAAAAACTTTTGTGCTTCGAAGGACAGGATCAAGACAGCCCTTACAATGGAAGAAAACATTTGCAAAGCACGTATCTAACAAGGAACTTGTATCTGGAATATATACAGAACTTTTACAACTCAGTAATAAAGACAGATAAGATACCTCAGTTTTTAAAAGGACAAAGGATTTGAGTAGACATTTCGCCAAAGAAAACACGAATGGCCAATAAGCCCATGAAAAGCTACTCAGCATCATTAGTCATTAGGAAAATGCAAATCAAAACCATGAGGAGACACCACATCACACCCACTAAAAAGGCTATAATTTTTTTTTTTTAATATTTATTTGGCTGCATCGGGTCCTAGTTGCAGCACACAGGATCTTTGTTGCAGCATGCAGGATCTTTTGTTGTGGCATGCAGGCTCTCTAGTTGTGTCACAGGCTTAGTTGCCCCATAGCAAGTGGGATCTTAGTCCCCAGCCAGGGATCAGATTCACGTCCCCTGCTTTGGAAGGTGGATTCTTAACCACCGGACCACCAGGGAAGCCCCCCAAAAGGCTATAATTTTAAAAAGACAGTTACAAGTGTTGACAAGAATGTGGAGAAACTGGAACCCCCATCCACTGCTGGTGGGAATGTAAAATGGTGCAGCAGCTTTGGAAAGCAGCCTGGCAGTTTCTCAAAATGTTAAACGTAGGATTAACTTAGGATCCAGCAATTTGACTTCTAGATATCTACTCAAGAAAAATGAAAAAATGTGCACACAGACTTGTGCGCAGGTGTTCATAGTGGCATTATTCATAATAGCTGTAAGTGGAAACAACCCAAATGTTTATCAGCTGATGAATGGATAAACAGAAGGCAGTATATCCACATAATGGGTATTATTCTACAATAAAAAGGAATGACGTACTGGTACATGCTACAACACGAATGGACCTCAAAGTCAGACACAAGGCCACATAATGTATGATTCCATTTATGTGAAATGTCTCGAATGGGCAAATCTGTAAAGACAAAGTAGATGGGTGGTTGCCTAGGATCGGCTGCTAGATGCGGTTGGGGGCGGGGTTTCTTTTGGGGGATGATGAAATGCAAAATTAGGTTATGGTGATGGTTGCACAACTCTGTGGCTATACTAAAATACTATTGAGTTGTACACTTTAAACTGGTAAACTTTCTGGTGTAATCAATAAAATGGGGCTGAGGAAGGAGGACTAGACCTCCCTGGGAAGAAATTCCTCCCTAGCCTGGCTGAAAAGACCTGGGCCAGTGGGTCATAGCTAAGCTGAGCTTCCAGGATCTAGGGCCTTGGGCTGCTTCCAGCCCAGCCAAAGATGGGACCACCTGGGAACGGAGCCCTGGAGGGTGTGGGAATTCCCAGGAGCCCTGGGGTGGGGGTGGGGAACAGGATGGCGCCACTGCTCTTATTTTTAAGAGTCTTGGCCTTTACCCTGATCCCCTTCTGCAGAATCCTTGGACCCTAGACATCTGCTTACTGAGTCTGTGCCCCCGTCCAGCGAATGCTCCCCATCCCAGAACCAATGTGGAGAGGGTGACTTTGGGCCTGCTCCGTGTTATAAAGATAGGGGACAATTCCATCACCAACTCCAGGAAGCACCCCCTCTCTCCTGTCCCTCACTGGGGACCTGGGCGGTACTGCGCCTCTTTCTGCCCAGGAGTCCTGGGTGGAAATGGCACTGGAGCTCCCCTAAGATCTCAGCGGGTCTGCCTGCCCTCCCCTCTCCAGCCTACCCAAGCAGCCCCTAGGCATGGGCTGCTCCCTGGTGGCCAGACAGGGAAAAACTCTTTCTTCCTCACAGGTAAGAAAGGTGGGGTCCTAGTGGGGCTGTGGCAGGCAGGCAACTGGATTGGCAGGGCCGAGGGACAGTGATCTGGAGGGATTCTGGGGTACACAGGCAGAAGGGAGGATGGCAGGAACGAAAGAGATGAGAGAGGAGCGAAGAGCCCGGCCAACTTGTTTCACACACATTAGTTGAAAAAGTAATAAAATGTGTCATGTGGTAAAAGGATCAAACAGTACAAAAATAAGTCTTCCAGGCTTCATAGGTGGCACAGTGGTTAAGAATCCACCTGCCAATGCAGGGGACATGGGTTCGATCCCTGCCCCAGGAAGATCCCACATGCCAAGGAGCAACTAAGCCCATGCGCCACAACTATTGAGCCTGCACTTTAGAGCCCGTGAGCCACAACTATTGAGCCCACATGCTGCAACTACTGAAGCCCACGCACCTAGAGCCAGTGCTCTGCAACAAGAGAAGCAACGGCAATGAGGAGCCCACACACTGCAGTGAAGAGTAGGCCCCACTACTCTCCGCAACTACAGAAAGCCCACGCACAGCAAAAAGGACCCAACACAGACAAAAAAAAAAAGTCTTTCACCCCAGTGTCCCAGTACCCCACCTGAGGTAAGCACTGTTTACACAGCCTTTAAAACAAAAACCAAAAAACACAAATGGGATGTACTATACCCAGTAATTTGACATCTTTTTTATTTTTTTATTTTTATTTTTTTTGCTGAGCAGCTTGTGAGGTCCTTAGTTCCCCGACCAGGGACTGAACCCTGGCCTGGGCAGTGAAAGCATTGAGTCCTAACCAGTGGACTGCCAGGGAATTCCTTGACCTCTTTTCAAAAAAATATACTTTGCAGAACATTCCAAATCAGCAACAACATATCTTCCTCAGTTTTTTTTTAAATAAATTTATTTATTTATTTAATTATTGACTGTTGGGTCTTCATTGCTGCACACGGGCTTTCTCTAGTTGCTGTGAGCAGGGACTACTCCATTGTGGTGAGCGGGCTCCTCATTGGGGTGGCTTCTCTTGTTGTGGAGCACGGGCTCTAGGCGCATGGGCTCAATAGTTGTGGCTCACAGGCTCTAGAGCACAGGCTCAAAGGTTGTGGCACACAGGCTTAGTTGCTCCATGGCATGTGGGATCTTCCTGGAGCAGGGCTTGAACCTGTGTCCCCTGCATTGGCAGGCGGATTCTTAACCACTGCGTCACCTAGGAAGTTCCCTCATTTTTTTTTTTAAAGCAAATGATTGATATTTCATCCTATCGATGCACTTTAATTTCTTCAACCAGCCCTCTATTGTCCTCAAAGAGTTCCCAGCTTGGTGGGAAAGATGAGAAAGACAGTGTGACACACCTGGAGTAATCAGTGACACTCTTGCCAAGCATACATGAGCTCAGGCTGTGAATGTGCTACCAACTCCCCAGGATGGTGTCCCCAACCTGCTGCCCCTGTCAGCAACCATCTGCCATTCTACATGAATCCACACCCCACAGAGAGCCACCCTGAGCCTGACGGTGGACCTGCAGCCCAATTCCCTCAAGTAATGTGTTCCCTAAGATCCAAATTGCTGGTAAAACAGGTGCTGGGAGGAGCAGAGGCTAACAAATCTCACCTGGAGCAAGAGGTGTTTGGAGGGGAGTGTTGGAGGGAGTGGAGAGGGGCCTGGGGGCTACAAGCTATAGCTCCATGAGGGCCCATCTCTCCGGGCAGGTCTAGGAGCTGCTCTCCGGGAAAAGCTGAGAACCTTCTGATAATTAGGAAGTGAGTGGAACAGGGCTGCACCTCCTGCACTAGCTGCTCGCTGAGCTGGGAACAAGGCAGGAGGCACCAGGGCTTGAGTCTGCAGCTGGGGGCAGGGGGCAGAGGGGCAGAGCAAGCTCAGTGGACTCCCACATACTCTTTCAGTCCAGGCTCGGGATTTCCTGGATTGGCAACCCTCCTCTGACCCCTTCCCTGTCTCTAACTCCTGGCCACCACATGGCCCCACTCTACCCCTCCCTGCCCGTAAGCAGCCTGAAAAGTTGCATCTCTCAGCGGGGACAGTGGCAAGAACACTTATCTGAGAGTTCAGAGTTCCTGGTTCTAGTCCCAGACCTGCTGTCCTACTGGTCACTGATCTTCTCAGAGTCATTTCCTTTTTCTGGCCCTCAGGTTCCCAGTATGTAAAATGAAGATAACTCCCCGTCCTGTTCAGCTGCTACTACCGCTTTTGGATCACATGAGAGCCCTTGGCATGCCCACTAGGCCTTGCCCCCTGGCCAGTCAGGCTCACATGGTGTCATCCCTTTATCCCTCCTCCAACTTCCTGACCTTTTAGTTCCTCAGATCTGCTCAGCTCTTTCTTTACCCTTCCCGGGTCTTTATATATGCAATTTTTCCTTCGCGGAATGTGCTTCCCCTCCCCTTTCTCCTAGTCAATCCCAACTTAACTCAGATTAAATGCCACTTCCTTTTGGAAGCCTTTGGCTGGGTACCCAGCACAGCATCACAACTACAGTGGGCCCTTGCACAACACGGGTTTGAACTACCCAGGTCCACTTATACAGGAATTTTTTTCCCATAAATACGTGCTACAGAACGGCACGATCCGCGGATGCGGTACCATGGACACACGAGGGCTGACTGTAAAGTTATATTTTGAATGCCAGGGGGCCGGTGCTCCTAACATACGCGCAAAGTTCAAGCGTCAGCTGCATAATGTTGATCTTTGTTTATATAAGTACTTGGTTTGTAGGTCTCCCCGGGAGAGGGGTGGCAGTGCCTGGTACAAAATCAACTTCAAATATTTATGGTAGGATGGATGGAAGGAAAGTGATTCGCATGTGAAGGCGCGCTGTAGTACCTGAAGGCGCTGGTGAACGCCTACGAGTCACATCCGGCCCTGGACTTTTTATTTTTTTTATTTTTTGGGGGGTACACCAAGTTCAATCATCTGTTTTTATACACATATCCCCGTATTCCCTCCCTTCCTTGACTCCCCCACCCTCGAGTCCCCCCCACCCTCCAGGCCCTGGACTTTTGAAGTCAGTAGAGTCATGCGCTCTTGCACCACGTGGTCAGAAAACACACCCAGGAGCCGGTGTGGAGCCCGGAAGCTGGTCTCCCAGCCGCCGGCCGGCGTTTCCCTTCAGTTCCGCGTGACCTGAGGCCCGCAGCTGATTGGACGCGGCCGTCCTGCCTCCAGTCCCGAGTCCCCATTGGCGGCGCCGAGACCGCTGGACCATGGAGGCCTTGGCGGTGGCCGCGGCTCTGGGGTTCCTGCTCCTGGCCGTGGCGGGCGGTTCGGCCGGGGACGAGGCCCGGGAGGCGGCGGCCGTGCGGGAGCTGCTGGCACGGCTGCTGGGAGCCGAGCCGGCGGCCGCCTTCTCGGTGTCGGTGGATCGCGCCCTGGCGGCCGAGTCCGGCCTGGACACCTACCGCCTGAGCGGCGGCGGCGCCGGGGCGCGGGTGCTCGTGCTCGGCTCCACGGGCGTGGCCGCCGCCGCGGGGCTGCACCGCTACCTGCGCGACTTCTGCGGCTGCCACGTGGCCTGGTCGGGCTCTCAGCTGCGCCTGCCGCAGCCTCTGCCCGCGGTGCCCGAGGAGCTGACCGAGGCCACGCCCAACAGGTACCGCGGCCGGACCGCTCCGGCCGGCTCCCCTGCAGCTCCCCGCCGCCTGCATTCTCCCCGGGGCGCCAGCCCGCGCTGAGGTCCCCGCCTCCCCCCCCCACCCCCGCCCCCCCATCGCCAGGCTGCTAGGGAGCGCTGGCCTTAGGGTCTCAGGGTCGCACACGACTCTGGCTTCAGACCCCAAGTAAGTCACTTAGCCTCTCTGAGCCTCAGCTTGGCTCATCTGAAAAATGGAAAGAATGGCATCTACTGTGCAGTGGTGCCGTTTTGGTTGTGAGGATTTGCACGGTGCGGGGTGTAGAATTTCTGGTGTGCCATCGGTGATCAATAAATGCCATTCCTTTCCTGCCCCACCCTCTCTTCGAAGATGCTTCCAGAGGAATGACTCGCAGCCCTGTCACAGGCCTCTGTTCTAGCGCTTGTCCCGCTGCACAGAGGTGATGCCTTCACACAGCTGTCTCCTCATTTGACTGTGGGGAGAGGGGGACCCCTCCTTCAGGACAGGGGCTACCTTTGCCGTATGGCACTTAAACACTGTACACAGAGTAGGAGTGAAAATGGAATGTGCTCTCCTAAATATCTGAGAGGCTAGAGCACTGAGCGCTGGGCGCAGGTGTGTGGGTGCCTCAGAAGCTCAAGCATCGGAGTCTCAGCTCCACCTGGGGTGGATCCTGGAGCGAAGCAGTAGTGGGGCCACGTCTGCAGCCACTCCTTCCTGAGCTAGATCTGGGGTGGTGTGGGGAGCTGTTCCAGGGCCAGGCTGCCCTCCAAGTTTTCCCCAGGCTGTGGAACCTCAGGGATGAGGGACATCCTCTTTGCCCCCAGGGCCACGCCCCAGCTCACGCCCCTGCCTGCAGGTACCGCTATTACCAGAACGTGTGCACACAAAGCTACTCCTTCGTGTGGTGGGACTGGGCCCGCTGGGAGCAGGAGATTGACTGGATGGCGCTGAACGGCATCAACCTGGCCCTGGCCTGGAGTGGCCAGGAGGCCATCTGGCAGCGGGTGCGTGCCCACCACACCCCCGGTGTCCCGCCTCCCCTACAGCAGCGCAGTATCTGGCACACAGAATAGGACTCCAGAAGTGTTGGTAGCAGGAGTGATGGCTGTAGCCTCCCAGCTTCCATGGTTGAGACAAACACATTTACCTAGGGCTGGACCCCAGCACCCACCGTAAACACTCTAAGAAGTCGGCCTCCCCTCACTCCCCACCCCAAGTGGGTCAGTCAGCAGCTTCTGTGGATTCTGTCTCATTAGCAGCTCTTCATCTGCGTTGTCCTCTTCATCCTTATTCATGACCCCAGTTCAGGCTCTCATCCCCTCTCCCTGGACCCTTGCCCGCCAAAGCCTCTGAACAGAGTCAACCCAAAAATAGTTCAGGAGGTGGCAAATAAGAAGAGTTTATTTGGGGGGGTTTACTAATTGCAATTTAGGAGATACAGTCTTGGATAACCATGAAACAGTGTTCTGAGGAAGAGAAAGAGGAGCTTATTTTTTTTTTTAAGCCATGAGATTGTTAAGAGTTGCCTGGTGAGAATTGTGACTGACTATGACGTAAGTTGGAAAATATTTGTTAGTAAGGAATTGTGAGTTATTTTAGGGTAAGGATCCAATAAGTACCTTGAATTTCTAGTAGGCTCTTTGGATGACTTGGTCAAATCAAAAGGTGAGATTCCATCCAGGCTGAGACGTGCGTAAGTTATGCTTCCTTAATGGCCTCCGGGCCATTAGAGTTTAGAGAGATCTCTAAGCAATATTTTCCTTTCACAACAAGACTCCTGGCTCTCCAAGTTCCACCTGAGTATCCTTTCTGAAATGCAAGTCTGGTGGAGACCTTCCACTATTAACCCAGTCAGGAGTTCACCATTGCCTTCAGGTTTGCCCAGCCTGGGAGCTTCCATACCCGAGCCCTGAGAGCTCTGGCTACACCTGGGGCTGCTTAAGCTCCCTGCAGAGCTACCCTTACCCATCATTCTAGCCCTCCTTTTCCCGTGAAGCCTTCTAAGGCCCTTTCCCCATTTAGGGGAGAACCCCTTTGTGCCTCACCTCACCCATGCAATAAGGGTGACATATTCGCAAATTCACCTGTTCACAGATCTCTTTCTCCTGGACTGTGGGCTCCTTGCAGGCAGGGGTTGGATTTAGTCTTAGTAACTCTAGGGTGCAGCCCTGAGAAGAGGTGAATGTGTTTGTTGAGTGAATGAATCAATGCATAGAGATGAAAGACTTACACGTGTGGGGTTCGCCCTCCCCCTCAGGTGTATCTGGCCTTGGGCCTGACTCAGACAGAGATCGACGAGTACTTCACTGGTCCTGCCTTCCTAGCCTGGGGGCGCATGGGCAACCTGCACACCTGGAGTGGCCCCCTGCCCGCTTCCTGGCACCTCAGGCAGCTTTACCTGCAGGTACAAGGATGGGGAAGGGGAGGAGTGGAAGTGGTGCTGGACAGTCATGGGCCTGGGGTGGGGGGTGGTGTTTGGCCCACCTCGGAGCTCTTAACTGGGCGGTGGGGAGTCTGTGTGCCCTGGGAGAGGGAGGGCCTCCCACCTCGGTGGCCGTGCTCACCACCACCCATCCCATTCCTCCCAGCATCGGATCCTCGACCGGATGCGCTCGTTTGGCATGATCCCCGTGTTGCCAGCGTTCGCAGGGCACGTCCCCAAGGCTCTCACCAGGTGATGTCCCCCCCACCCCCCATTCAGCTTGGAGAGAGAATTCATGTTCCCCTGCAAGGCACAATTTAAAGAAAAACTTAAGCTGTAGATGTAGGCTGGGGCTTGATTCCTGGCTCTGCTGCTGACCTGCCATGCAACCTTGGACAGATTATGTGACTGCTCTGTGCCTCAGTTTCCTCACTTGTAGAATATCCATGTGGCTTGGCACAGAGTCTTAGCACATGGCAGCTCTGAGTGATGGTAGGGTGCACTGGTCTCCTCTGTCCTTCCTGCTCCCCTGTTCCTCTGTGCTACCCACCCATCCTCTCCTGTGGCTGGCAACGTTCTTCAAGGCCCAGCCGAGACCTCCCCTCCTTCGGGAATCCTTGCAGGGCCCCCCAGCATCAGTTACCGCCTCCCCCTGAGTGCCTGGTTCCCACCACTCTCAGTGCTCAGCGCGCGCTGCCGGCCTCACTGGCCACTGCTTGGCCTCCCCAGCTGGGCAGCAGGCCCCTCGTTCGTACATTCAGCCAGCGTTCGTCAGGCTGTCTGGGGCTGCCGGACCTGGCCCTGTGCTGGGGTCCGGGGATGCAGCCACAGAGGTGCACTGAGGCCCCGCCCCCGCTGGGAGATGCGTTGCCAGGGGGATACAGTACAGTGATAATGGCAGCAATATATGTGGGCCCAATTCTCCATCAAGGTCACGTCTGCTGGGGGAAGGGGGGATGCAGCAAGGGCTCAGAGCAGAGGTGGTCATTTGTTTCAGCCAGTGGGAGGGGGAGAGACCGCAAGAGCTTTCCAGACAGGTGAAACTTAAAGGGTGTCGGAGTAACCAGATGCGTAATCAGGGAGGGTGGCGGAAAGGGCTCCAGGCGCAGGGCATAGTATGTGCAAAGGTACAGAGGCGTGAGCGACCCAGGAACTGCAGGTGTTAGTGAGGCTGGCGATAAACACTGTGTCAGCCTCAGCGGTGCCCCCCCCCCCACTAGGGTGTTCCCTCAGATCAACATCACCCAGCTGGGCAGCTGGGGACATTTCAACTGCTCCTACTCCTGCTCCTTCCTCCTGGCTCCGGAAGACCCCCTGTTCCCCATCGTGGGGAGCCTCTTCCTGCGGGAGCTGACCAAAGAGTTTGGCACGGATCACATCTACGGGGCCGATACTTTCAATGAGATGCAGCCCCCGTCGTCGGAGCCCTCCTACCTGGCTGCAGCCACCAACGCTGTCTACCAGGCCATGATCGCAGGTTCGGTGCCAACGGGAGGTGGGAAAGGGAAGTCCCCCGGACCCTCAGGGAGATGGGGGTGGCAGAGGTCAGTGGGGGTGGGAGGAAGGGCTGGGAATAATATCTCACTGTGACACAAAGCACTTCACAGTTTACCAAGCACTTCTACACACACATCATCTCATTTAGTCACACTGTGGTTGAGAGGGGAGCTCTGGAGCCAGACACCCTGCTCCAGTGCTAGCACTGCCACTTCCTGCCTGCAAGACGTGCAACAACTCACCTCCCTCCCAGTGCCTCCCAGTGCCTGCCAGTGCCTCAGCTGCTTCATCTCCAAAATGGGCTACCTCATAAGCAGAATAATGCCTGGCCCAGAGTAAAGTATCATTAAGTGCTGGCTATTGAAAATATTTTATTTGATCTCTGCCTCCGTGCTGAAGTAGGTAACACAGGCCAGAGGTCAGGGGATGTGCCCCCAAGCTGGTAGGTGCCCTTCCAGGTGCACAGATGTGAACCCAGAGCTCCTTCCTGCCACTTACAGGGGAGGGGCAGGGAGGGGCCAGGTCAGGAATGGCTTGGGGAGGCCTCTGTGTCACTGGGAAGGGGCACATTGGCTCAGCTCCAGGTGTGATCTGGAATCAGAAGCATCAGAATCACCCCGGAGGCTGTCAGAGCTGCAAATTCTCAGCACCTCCCCTACCCCCTGAATCAGAATGACTGGGGCTGGAGCCCAGCCCTCTGGGTAATTCTGATGCTCCATAAAGCTTTACAGCACTATGCTGGCACTCCCAGTGGGAGGAGGAGGAGATGGGAAGGATATGTGTGATGGAATGCCCTGCTGGGAAGGAGTGTCCTATGATAGAGTCCTTGAACTTCTCTCGACCTCTGTTTCCTCATCTGTAGAATGGGGTGAATGCTCCCCTGCCCCCTCTCCTCTCATCACCCTCTTTTCTGTCCCTCCTGCCCCGCCACAGTGGACCCTGATGCCGTGTGGCTGCTCCAAGGCTGGCTCTTCCAGCACCAGCCTGAGTTCTGGGGGCCCGCCCAGGTCGGGGCTGTGCTGGGGGCCGTGCCCCGTGGCCGCCTCCTGGTTCTGGACCTGTTTGCTGAGAGCCAGCCGGTGTATGAGCGCACGGCCTCCTTCCAGGGCCAGCCCTTCATCTGGTGCATGCTGCATAACTTCGGGGGCAACCACGGCCTGTTCGGGGCGCTGGAGTCTGTGAACCGAGGCCCCACAGCCGCCCGCCTCTTCCCCAACTCCACCATGGTAGGCACGGGTATGGCCCCTGAGGGCATCGGCCAGAACGAGGTGGTCTACGCCCTCATGGCTGAGCTGGGCTGGCGGAAGGACCCAGTGGCCGATTTGGGGGCCTGGGTGACCGGCTTTGCGGCCCAGCGGTATGGGGTCTCCCATGGGGACGCAGAGGCGGCGTGGAGGCTGCTTCTCAGGAGCGTCTACAACTGCTCTGGCGAGGGCTGCCGTGGACACAATCGCAGCCCGCTGGTCAGGCGACCATCCCTACAGATGGGTACCACTGTCTGGTACAACCGATCAGATGTATTAGAAGCCTGGCGGCGGCTGCTAACCGCCACCCCCACCCTGGCCACCAGCCCGGCCTTCCGCTACGACCTGGTGGACGTCACTCGCCAGGCAGTCCAGGAGCTGGTCAGCTTGTACTATGAAGGGGTGCGGACCGCCTATCTGAACAAGGAGCTGGTTGCCCTGATGAGGACAGGAGGGGTCCTGGCCCACGAGCTCCTGCCCGCGCTGGACGAGGTGCTGGCTAGTGACAGCCACTTCCTGCTGGGCAGCTGGCTGGAGCAGGCCCGGGTGGCAGCGGTCCGTGAGACTGAGGCCCGTTTCTATGAGCAGAACAGCCGCTACCAGCTGACCCTGTGGGGGCCAGAGGGCAACATCCTCGACTACGCCAACAAGCAGCTGGCGGGACTGGTGGCTGACTACTACGCCCCCCGCTGGCAGCTCTTCGTGGAGATGCTGGTTGAGAGCCTGGTCCAAGGCATCCCCTTCCAGCAGCACCAGTTTGACCAGAACGCCTTCCAGCTGGAACAGACCTTCGTCCTCAGCACGAAGAGGTATCCTAGCCAGCCCCAAGGCGACACGGTGGACCTGGCCAAGAAGCTCTTCCTTAAATATTACCCCCAGTGGGTAGCTGGCTCCTTGTGACAGACTCACCACTCTTGGGCCATGTTGTCCCCAAACTCCAGGCCTGGGCAGGTTTCCGGGGCCTGGGGCTGGACAAGCGTCACAGGGTTTCCCCAGGCTTAGGGGAAGGAACTCATGCCAGTGAGATCAGGCATGGAAGGTTGGAGAGGGCTGAGCTGCCTTCCTCCCCCACCCCAAATGTGGGATCCACGTACTGTTTTAATACAACTAAATAAATGGATGAATCACCTGGACCTGTGTGCCAGAATGTCAATGCCACGATGCTGGGGAGGACTCAGCATGGACGCTGGGGAGGTCAAGTCTCCCCACCCCCTTGCCTCAGCTTCCTCAGTTTTTTGTTGTTGTTGTTGTTTGTTTCATCAGTTTTATTGGTCATATATCCAGAATTCATTATATACATCTTTCAAAATAACTGGATATTACAAGAATAGTTTACAGTTCAGCTGTGACTGCACAAATACTTGACACAGGAAACCATTTTTACAAACACTTATTTTTCTTATAAGACTACTTTAGTACAGAAAATAAGTCTCCTTATATCTTACAGCAAAGTTTATGCAGTTTTTTCCCCCATGCAACCGTCATTTCAGGTTTCCTATCATACCACGTCCATCACATCCCATAAACCAAAGTAGAATCTGCTACCATTTCCCGTTTTCAATTACTATTGAGTCCACTGTTAAGAATTTTTAGGCTTCTTTCCTGATCAGAAAGAATTCATGTATTCAGGCTAGAAGAGGTAATTGAAACAACATTCCTTCTAAATTTAACTTGTATCGGGTTAATCACTGTGCTTGGTGAAGAATCTTTTCACTTTTCTCTTAGGCTAGACCATCTAGTAGTTCACCCCAGCTGTATCAAGCAGAAGGGATATAGTCCTTACATTCCTAAGAGTTTCGAAACTGCAAAAGCAAAACCCTAGAAACAAGAGTTAAATACAATTACAACTATTTAGAAAGCTAAAACACTAATGATGAGAAACAGAGAACACTTTTAGATTTAAGGTCTCACCCAGGTTGAAGATGACATAAAAGAAACTGTAAGGATGTGGCAGTCATCTTACAAAATATTGAAAAACTGCAAAAGGTGAATCACTTAGGTCACTGGCCTGTTGGTGCCCAGTGCCAGAAGACACAGAATCTTAGGCTCTGTGGCTAGCTGAACTATTTGACATTTTTCTGGTGCTGTGACTTGGTGGGAATAGCCTAATAAATACCTTGGCCAGAACAAGTAATCGTTTAGGCCAGAGGAACTTTATAGACCACATTTCCCTGAAGAGACAGGACCCCCCCACACACACCCCAGAGAAATATTTGGCATTCATTCCATTCCTTCAGGTTACTGCAAAGTGTGGCCAGTGAGCTAAAGCTTGTCTTACTTTTCAGGTAGCATGAATTAAAACCAAGAGCCTGGCAGCAGTCACGTGCCTGAGTGCTCAGCCCCAATTATCCAGTATTCTTGAAAGGATTCTTTAATCAGGCCCTTGTCCAACAAGAGATGTAACAGTACTTGGGGACTACAATTTGTCCCATTTCTCTGCTTTTCTCTTGATTTCTCTTTCTCGCCCTAGGGTAACAAGTTGCTGCAGGTATTTACCAAAATACCATGGCAGTATTTTGGAGATGAGTTATTTTGCATTACTGGAAGTATGCGATCATATTATAACGGGTCACACTTGCATCTAACGGGGAGATGGCCACATCCTGTCTCCTGCAGTGATTTTGTGGACTCAGCATAGTTGATGTACCTGTCATTGTTCTTGTCTCTCAAAACACCATCTGTTAAGGTGATCAGTTCATCTTTGCTCACTGGTACCTCTTCACTCCCTTCCTCCTCCTGCAAGGTCGGGTCACAGGCCTCACAGGCCAAAGCTGATCGAAGCTGCTCCCTGGTTCACTCACCCTCGCAGCCACCCAGCTTCCTCAGTTTTAATACTAACTCCTGACCTTTGAACGGAGAATCCCCTTCCAAAACATGTACTTTCATACCCTCAGCAACAAACTTTTGTAGCTATCATTGTCACTGTGGGACAGAGACTTTCCAGGGGAAGAGCTGCCCGGGGCACTCGGTGCCCACTTGGGAAGCTGCACATCCTGTTTGCAAAGCTTCGCCCTCCCTCTAACCAGCGACTTAAAGAAGCGGTGGTCTAAGCAGTGGCCTCATCTCTGCCTTGACCTAGAGTAGATTGGGGAGAGTAGGCCAGGGACCCACAGGAGGGCTCAGCCTTGAGATTGTGTTGCAGACATAACAAGGGGTGGGGACCCCCGCGGGCAGGGGCGGAGCAAAGCAGGTGATATCCATCCAGCCTTCCAGCACCCGGCATTCTTGGGGCCCCTCCACACGCACACCTCCATGGACCGGACCGTGGTGCTCATTACCGGCTGTTCCTCCGGCATTGGCCTACACCTGGCCCTGCATCTGGCGTCCGACCCGTCCCAGAACTTCAAAGGTACATGAGGGGGCTAGGGTGGAGAGAAGGGAGCTTCTTCCTGGTCCAAGGGGGCCTAGGGAGGGTCGTAAGCCCGAAATTCAGAGCCTCATCCTCTCCCTGAACCTCCAGTGTATGCCACGTTGAGGGACCTGACGGCGCAGGGCCCACTGTGGGAGGCCGCCCGGTCCCGAGGGTGCCCTCCCGGCTCCCTGGAGACGTTGCAGCTAGACGTGAGGGACGCCGATTCCATAGCCGCTGCCCGGGCACGCGTGACCGAGGGCCGCGTCGACGTGCTGGGTGAGCCTCCCCGCAAAACTAGTGCAGGAGGCTTCCTCACCCTGTGTCCAAACCAAGATGTCCCGAGACCCAGGGTGCATGAGGGGACGCGAGGGGAGGAGGGCCATGCGTGAAGGGGGTGAGGTCCAGTCTCTCTCTCTGCAGTATGTAACGCAGGCCGGGGCCTGGTGGGGCCGCTGGAGGCACACAAGGAAGGCACCGTGGACTCAGTGCTGGACGTGAACCTGACCGGGACGGTACGGATGCTTCAGGCTTTCCTGCCAGACATGAAGCGTCGCCGCTCGGGACGCATATTGGTGACCGGGAGCATGGGAGGCTTAATGGGTGAGTGGAAGGGGGTTGAGTGGAAGGGAGGGAAGGGCCAGAGGTGCGCAGGATGCAGGGCTCAACAGGAGAGGCGGGGTCTAATAAAGGAGGTGGAGCCTGGTGAGTCTGCCAGGGCCCCTCCCGCTCCCCACTGCGCGCCTCCGGGATCTGCCTCAGCAGCTTCCTCTCCCCTCCAAGCGCTTCCCTTCAACGCCGTTTACTGCGCCAGCAAGTTCGCAATCGAGGGTTTGTGCGAGAGTCTGGCGATTCTGCTGCAGCCCTTCGGGGTCCAGTGAGTCACCGCCCTGCCCCGGGGCCCTCTAAACCCTGACTTTGGGAACCCCAGCATCCTGTCTTGTTGGAACCCCTCTCAGGCATTCTTCCCGGCCCCTCCCTAGTGCGGCTCCCGTTTGTCGTGTGCCAGGCACAGTACTGCGCGCTTGTCACACGGTCCTCTCACTCCACCTGCCCACCTAGCTGGTGAGGCGTCGGTACTGTTAGTGGGAAGCTCAGGCCCAGAGAGCTTCGGTGACTGGCCCAAGGTCACACAGCTGTAAATGACCCAGCCACGGTGGCATTCTGACGCCAGAGCCTCTCTCACATCCTCCAAGGGATGTGCGGGAGCTTTTCCGGCAGTACACCGGCTTTCAAACGCTCGGGTTATCCTAAGCGCCCGCCACCCGGGCACAGCCCCCCTTCGACCCTCCCTCCCGGACTCGCATCCGTCGCCGCCTACTCACTGCTCTGCCGCCGGCAGCTTGAGCATCGTCGAGTGCGGCCCGGTGCACACCGCCTTCCCCGAAAAGCTGGAGGGCGGTCTGGGCGGGATGCTGGACCTCGCGGACGCCGAGACCCGCGACCTCTTCTCCCGCTACGTGCGCCACTGCGAGCAGACCTTCCTTGAGGCGGGTCAGGACCCAGAGGAGGTGACCGAGGTGAGCGCCGGGCGGGGCTGCGGGAGCGGGGGCAGCGCTCGGGGTCCCCAGCCCAGTCCCGGCCAGGGCGCCTGCTGCCGCCGTTGCAGGTCTTCCTCCAGGCGCTGCGCGCCCCGCGCCCGGCCCTGCGCTACTTCACCACCGAGCGCTTCCTGCCCCTGATAAAGCTGCGCTTCTCCGACCCCAGCGGCTGCACTTACGTCGCTGCTGCACGCGAGGCAGTGTTCGGCGACCAGGCCGCCGAGGGCTCCGACGGCGCCGCCGGGGCGGAGGCCGGAGCCGGAAAACTGGGGGCACCTGAGCTCTGAGCTCCATTCACCACCCCGAAATAAAGGTCTGGTCCACCGCTGTCTCCCACGCTCTCCTTTGCGGCCCGGGGGTGTGCGGTTTGGGGATGAAAAGGGGCTTTTGACTGCACTGCACTTGCAAGACCACTGGCGCGCGCAGCGGGTGGACGATCAGGAAAGATGGTGTTAGCCTGGGTTATACCTGCGGAAACCGAGGCCCAGAAAGGGAAGGAGCTAGACCAAGGGCACACCTCCAGTCCCCCGCAGGGCAGGGAGAGTGGCCCCTGGATTCCCCGAGGGGTGTCTGCAGCAGCAGGAGTTGGGTGCGGGAAGAGTTGGCTTGTGACTTGGCTCCCATGAGTCATGGGAACTTAGGCAATGTCCTTACCCTCTCTGAGTCCGTTTTCTTACCTGCAAAATGAGTATAATACCTGTCATGGATTGTGCTAAGCATTCATTGAGATAATGCCCAAAATGCTGGTATAGAGGGCTTAATAGCAGGCACTGGCTATTATTATTACTACTAATGCTATTACTATTGTAATTGTGTTCCCATGTGGAAGCCAGATGTGTAAAGAAGAAACAAGGCTAAATGAGCCAAAAGGAGACAGCCCCACTCACCCCCATCCTTGCCCCCTGCCCTAGACAGCACTCAGCAGGAGAGATGCCCACCCGTCCAGAAGCTGCCTTTCACCAGGGGGTCAAGCTGAGGCTCCAGGCCTGGCTGATCTTCCCAGTGGTCCATCCTCCTTCTGGAAGCCAGTGAAAGGAGCCAGAGTGGCAGGAGCCACTGAAAGGGCCTGCAGGGTTGCAGAGCCAATCTCTTTTTAACTTCCTCTGAGGCTGGGTGCTGGAGAAGGGGTGGAGATAGAGACTAGGTGAGGAGGTTGCAGGCAGAGGAAAGCGGTAGGGGTGCCCCAGGAGGGGCTTAATAAAGAACATACATTAGCAGGCTTGTCAGGTACACAACACTCTGGATAGTGGCACAGGTGCCTCCTGGCGAGGCAGTAATAATGCCCAAAGGTATCCTATTTTGGAGGACAGCTTTCTCATTAGAGACCTAAGGACGGGCTTAGTTGGTTATTATTTAAGGCTTGCTGGGTGCAGTTAGTAAGGGCACCTGTGTGTGCTATAACGTCCCCCAGGCCAATGGAGGGAACAAAGACAGCGGCCAAATGATTGTATCAGTGGAAAACGGAATATGCCCACCTTGCCTTGAGGAGTGGGAGGTGGCAGCTTTAGGCACTTGACCTGGTTTTACATACCACACACGTTGGCCAGGGAGGCAGCCTTGTGGGGTGTGGTGGGGGAGGGGTGGGTGGGAGGGGTGGCGGGATATGCCAGACCAGGCCTTCACCTTCTCCCCCCCCCCTTTTTTTTTTCCTGCTGCCTGGCTTAGTAGGATCTTAGTTCCCCAACCAGGGATCGAACCTGGGCCCTCAGCAGTGAAAGCGCAGAGTCCTAACCACTGGACTGCCAGGGAATTCCTACCTCTTCTCCCCTCTTTTAATGGTGCATGTTCCATTCCAAGTATAGTATGTTTCAACAACAAAATCCCTCACTGGTTGGGAACTCTGGTGGATGCCCCCAGGCTCCTTTGGCAGTTGCTTTGGGCATTGTTTAGAACACATAGGTCATGCTGTTGCTATAGTAACCAAGTCACTATATTTCAAGGGTAATCGGGTGTCCTTGGCAATATGCCATCCCATCCAGGCTCTACAGTGGCTGCTTTTTCAATGCACCCAATCTGCTATATCTACTGAAGGGTCAGTTGTTAGGGCTTATACCCAGGCTAGGGCATCAGCTTCCTGACTGCCAGGGGATGTCAGCGCCTTATGAGCCAGGATGTGGGAAGACGGTGAGGACTGCCTCAGGCTCTTGCAGATGAACTCAAATGTCTTTTCACACATTTTGACCTTACAAGGGCTTACTTCTGATCATCCACCTCTCAGTGTCCCTTTGTCCAAGCCATAGGGTCAATCCCTTTAGAACAGCCCAACTGTTCTGAGTTTAGCTCACTGGCTGCTGCAGTTCATTCCTGTTTCCATCCAGGTGGTGTCAGTATTGGGCAGAATAGCAACTGCAGTCCAAGTGGGCGGGTTACTCTGACTAGACCCATCTATATACCAGGCATCAGCAGGGATCCCTGCCCCCACCCTGCCTCTCTACAGGCTGCAGGGGCCTACCCAGGTACAGAGGCAGGGGGATTTGGAGGATCTACGTACTCTTCAGGGCTTAGTAGCACTCAAATTTCTAGAGACTGGCAGACGGGGTGACCCTCTGTTGCAAAATGAGCCATTTAGTCAACGTGGGGGTTGAGCAATGGCAGAGGTGGGTCGATAGAACATATTCTCAACCCATCCCTTGACTGGAAGGGAAGTTCTTACCATGATATGCTGTCTTTTGTGAGAGGCTCTACCTGGTGGGATGCTCTGTGTACACTGCGAGGAGCTGTTGCTCTATGGGGGTGTACTGGGGTTTCTGTGCCCTTTCAGAGCTGGAACCAAAATCCTAGGGGTGCCCTCTCCTTCTGTTGTCTCTGCCACAGTGTGTTCCAGAGTCACAGACACATCTAACTCAAATGGTAGCCCTGCTTGGGAGATGCCTGGAGCTGTGATCTGCTTCACTAGTATTTTTTTTTTCCATCTCAAAGGTGACTTGCTGCCCTGATCCCCAGTCCCACGTGTGCCTTCTCTTTACCAGGGATGGAGGCACTCTGCCAGGTGGGGAATAAAAGTGCCCCCAAACCCCCAAATCCCCGCAAAGTCTTGCACCTCTTTCATGGTCTTAGGGGCTGGATAGCCTTGTATCTTATCAATCACAGCTTCTGGGACAATGCACTGCTGAAAGCGCTGTGGGCACAGCATACCATTCCCACTCAGTGCAGTTCTGGAATAGTTTCTTCGGTTTCCTTAAGCCCCAGTCACCCAGGCAATTTATATTGTTTGACAGTCTCCACTCTTCCTCTGGGGGTGGCAGGCTTACCGTCCCCAGTTGGTGACCGCTCGTCACTGGTTTCGCTACTCTAACCCAGAGGCAGATCCACAGACAGAGGTTTGCAGAGTTTGACCTTGTAGGATATCAATGCCCACTATGTTCTCTGGTATTGGAGTCATTAAAATCTCATATTCTCAGGGTATGTGGGGGGAGGGTTAGGGAGAACACCCAATTTGCTGTGTGAAAAGAACCTTCCTGATTATAACCACTTGCCTATGATAATTCAGTGGCACTGAGGGGGCCAGGAAACTTCTGAGATGTACTACAGTACATCTGGGGAATTTTCTGGCTGTCCAGTGGTTGGGACTCAGTGCTTTCACTGCCATGGCCTGAGTTCAGTCCTGGTCGAGGAACTAAGATCCTGCAAGCCGTGCTGCACGGCCAAAAGAAAAAGAAATGAGAGTACATCAGGCTCCAGTACCCATCAGAGCTGTCACCTTTTGTTCATTTCTGGAAGATTAACCACTAGTGAGCTCCACAGGAGGCCTCCGATTGCCTCCAATGGGCCTCACCTGGAGGCACTCTTGGCCTGCATCCTATAACCTGTGGCGCAGGTGGCACTCACCTCGAATAGGAGGATCCCTGAGGCCTCTGCTGGAGCCTGCAGGGCATTAGAGATGGTAGGGGCAGGTGGGGCAGGTCTGAACTGTTGTGCAGGTTTGAAGGCTTTCTATAGGCCAACCAACACAGCGCTGGATGGCCAGTGTATCTTTTCAGGTGAGGTCCCAGCAGCAGTGAGGTCAAACCACATTTGCTTCTGGGTTACTTTTACCAAACGCTTTACGGCCCTTTGGGGTAGCTTTTCGGCTTTTCGAGCTCCCTCTCTGTCTTGGGTCTCCCTGCAGGCCAGTCTGTACCTGTTCCTGGGATTTGTCAGTTTGCTCCAGCGCAGCAATGCATTGCCCAACATCATGAATGCCTTCTCCCACAACTAGGCTCAGCGTGGTTATCAGCGTCCCATACCAGGTGATGGGGGCGAACTGGAGTATCTTAGCTTTCATTCCTGCAGTCAATGTGGCCTGATCGGGCCCCTCAAAGGTAGGAGCACAGATGGCCTGTCTCACTCCCAACTCCCTAAGGAGTTGTTGTACAACCCCCCCCCCCCCAGATTTCCAGGGTCTCACATGCCCTAGGAGACCATCCCCCACCCCCACTCCCCACAACACACATATTAGGACAAGCCTCCTTGCAGGCTAGAATAATCCAGTCTATAAGGAACTGACGACCTCGAACCCCCAAGTCCTATGTAAATGCTTCAGGAGGGCAGGCTGTGTGGTGATGTTGCTCTTTTTCTCTGCCTCCTGCCCAGCCAGGGAAATCCTCCCCCCACACCCCCAAAGCCCATAGCTACACTCACCATACTTGGATACTTTCCCTGGCCTTTTGCTGGAATTTGGCAGGTGTATCAATAATCTTAGTGGATGTTTATTCTCTCACCGTGAACATTTCCTGAATGGGGGCTGCCCTGCTGGCTGGGGTAGTTGATGCTGGTTTTTGTCTTCCTCTGTAGAGGGGTCCTACTGCATGGGGCTTTTCATCTGTTTCACTGTCAATCACCACAACACCCTCCCCTTCCCTCTCCTCACTTTCCCAGGGATTCTACCTCTCAGTGTCGTCACGCTTTGTCACTCAGACCTTAATTTGAGGCCGCTCTTGAATTCCTAGCTTTGCAAACCACACGGTAACGTCTCCAACTTAGCATCCTGCTCTCCCACCCTGCCTGCCAGCCCCAAAGTGAACAGAGCAGTGGACTCCACACGTCCTTCCCTAATGTCAGCTCTTCTTCCAACTTTCCAACTTGAGCTTCAGCTTCTAGCTGGGCATCGGTGGCCAGTGACCTGCCCACAGCAGCGGCCAGCCCACCCTGCCCCGCAGACTTTCATCTTCCATCCTTGCTGCGGTGTGCCCTGCGTAGTTCCTCAAACAAGCACATTAGACTAGCCTGTGTTTCCCAAGATTTCCCATGCAGGTGCCTCTTTCCCAAGGCCCATTTCTTTGGCCTCCTGGCTAGCTTGCCAGTGTTGGTTTGTAAACTGGCCCCATATACAGAGGGCAGAGAGACTGCAGAAAGAGGCAGCCACTCCAGATTGGTAGGTGGCAGGTTTAATAAGCAAGGGAAGTTACATACGAGGCTTGTCCTGGGAGGCGCAAGAAGAGCAGATCTCTGCACCTGCCCACCAGAATCTTTAACTGGGTTCAGTCACGTAAACCGTCCAGTTGGTCATAACAACACATTGCCCTTTCAAGGCTGCGTCCTTGGAACAGCTCCCACCGTGGGAATCGTGAGCAGGCTTCATTCCAAGGACACGGGAGGGGTAAGCAGCCTCTGACTGCCCGTGTCCAGCTCAAGGGTCAACTGGCAGTCACATCTCCTCCAACAATGCCTCTGTAGGCATATGAGACTGTGTATCCAGACATTTCAGGGAATTTCCTGACAGTCTTTGCCCTTTGCTTCTTCAACTGGTCCTCTCCTTAAAAGCCAACTTAAGATGTCTTGGCAAGAAGCCTGGCCTCAAAGCCTTTGTGGCACTAAAACTTCCATCCTTGACTCCAGGACCAGATCCTGGTTCTGTGGGGCCAGAGGCTTATACACTTTGGGAGACCTCTTTAGGGATACAAAAAACCACAAAATTAAGTATGAAACTGAGCATTTATTTAGTTTGGGAAAATAAATCAAAGCACATTACTGTAGTGGAATCTTGGAGATTGGTTTCTCTCGCTTTTGAGAGCGCCCTGGACAATTTACCTGAAATATTTCTTGATGGCAACCTGGCTTTGTCTTCCCACGGAGACTACCAATTGCAGCTCTCCAGCACTCATTAGCCCCGCGGTAAACCCTCACCACTAGGTCCCCGCCCTGGCCCCCGCGCCCTCTTTTCCCCCACCCAGAGGAACCATTCTCTCGCAGCTCTACTGAGCTCACACGCAGAACTCTCCTCCTCTCTCTCCGGAAAACTATCGTATCACTGGTTCTGGGTGATGTGGAGAGCACTGCACGGAAGCCACGACACATGGCCTCTGTCCTTACCTCCACAGATGTCCCTGGAACACACAGGGCCTCAATTTTTCAATGTGTGAAATGGGGACTTGGACAGAGTTGTCCTGTGACCTCCCACATGAGGATCCGCAGGCTGGGAGGGCGCCAGGAGGGCTCTGGAGACGCCGAGCCTTAACTTTAGTGCTACCCTATGACCCCCACCTCCGTCCCCGCGATTCATTAAGCAGGAAAACCAGGTGTTAGTTCCGCCTTTGCCGCCGTCTCATGAGTGACCTGGCTGAAGCCGATCTCTTCTCTCAGATTCTGAGGCGCACCCGCGAAACAGGCTTTCAAGCCTGCCTTGCCCTACTCCGCCCAATGGCCGCGAAGCTGGGTTTTGGAAATAAATTTCCACGCATCTCCCAACCTCTGACCCTCTGTAACAGCAGGCGCCCCGTGCCATGAGAAATCTCGCGAGAATCCCTAGCCGAAGCGAGGTTGAGACTTTTGGCCTTTCTCCTGTTCCGTAGCTCGGAGTCGCAGCACCGGAACTAGTGTTAACGAGTGGAGGCTGGGGAAGCCTCCGCGGTGGTGCAGGCGGAACCAAAGCCCGGAGGTCTCAGTAAGTAGGACCCGAGCCTGAGCGTCCCCCTTCAGTCCCCTCCTCCAAGTCCTTGAAGATCCTGGTGCCGCTCAGCAAGAGCGCCCAGGATTTCTGGATTTCCAGCCTTATGACTCAGGGGCTCCTGCCTAGTTTCCCTCCCAGGATTTCGATTCAATTCAGCGAATTCACCATTCCGTCTGAGAGATGATAAAACCGAGATTTAGAGCACAGCCCCGAGGCGCCGTTCGCCAGGCCCCGTTCCCTCCCCCGGGTGCCTCTCGATCAGCACTGAGAACGCCGTGCCTGCTTCAGGCCCCCTTCTCTAGAGTCCGAGTCCCCTTACAGTCTTCGGCCTCAGACACGTACCACTCAGTCACCCTCGCCTCGTCTCCCTGACTGTCCGCAGGCCTGGGCAGCATGGCGGTATTCCGGTCGGGCCTTCTGGTGTTGACAACGCCGCTGACCTCCCTGGCCCCTCGCCTGGCCCCCATCCTGACCTCGGCGGCCCGGTTGGTGAATCACACACTCTATGTACACCTGCAACCGGGCATGAGCCTGGGGGGCCCGGCTCAGCCCCAGTGCAGCCCCGTGCAGGCCACGTTTGAAGTTGTCGATTTCATCACGCACCTCTACGCTGGCGCCGACGTCCACAGGCACCTGGACGTCAGAATTCTGCTGACCAATATCCAAACCAAGAGCTTTCTCCCTCCCCTGCCCAGCTCAGTCCAGAACCTGGCCCACCCGCCAGAAGTGGTGCTGACAGACTTCCAGACCCTGGATGGAAGCCAGTACAACCCGGCCAAGCAGCAGCTAGAGCGTTATGCCACCGGCTGCTACAGCTGTTGTCCGCAACTGTCTTCGGTGCTGCTATACCCTGATTATGGGCCCGGAGTGCTGCCCATGAGGTCCCTGGACGTCCCCTTACCCTCCGCCATCAGGCCAGCCTCCCCCGTGGCCAGGTCTCCAAAGCAGCCAGTGCGTGGCCACCAGCGCGGGGCTGTGGGTGGCACGTTTGACCGTCTGCACAATGCCCACAAGGTGTTGCTCAGTGTCGCATGCATCCTGGCCCAGGAGCAGCTTGTGGTGGGAGTAGCAGACAAAGACCTGTTGAAGAGTGAGTCAGAGAGACTCTGAATTAGGGCAGTCTTACCCATCCCCCAGGCCAAGATTGAGGAAGGGTGGGGCCATCCATTACTTCCCACCCTTCCCAAATGTCACAGTGTCTGGCCCTCAGTTGGCACTGCGGGAATTTTGTTAAATGAATAAACTCAGCTTTCTAGGTGTGTGGTCTAGTCGCCATTCAGTCAGGATCCCCCCAAAAAGGGAGCCAAGGAATGTGCACTTTTAAACAAATACTCCAGTTGATGAATCCTAAAGTTTGAGTCCCTGGGAACATATGGATGAGGACGTTATAGGTAGCAGTGCCAGAGGCAGTCAGAGGAGCCTCTTGGACGTCTCTGGCTCTTGGAATTCTCCATCTGACTCTGATGCCTCCTGGCACTGCTAGTTCTCTGCACATATGCCAGCCCTCGCAGCACTACCGTGCTTGCCTGCTGCCTCCTCCTCATAGCTCCTCTGTCACAGACCACTGCTCAGCTCAGCCCCGTCTTCCTGCCCCCACTTCCCCTCTGGAGATAGGATGCTTAGAGACACTTTGTAAACTGGCCCACACTCTTCCTCCCCAATAAAAGGATCTCACTGTTCTTCTGGGCTCCTTCCCCAGGCAAGTTGCTCCCTGAGCTGCTCCAACCCTACGCAGAACGCGTGAAACATCTTAGTGAGTTCCTGGTGGACATCAAGCCCTCCTTGACATTTGATATCATCCCCCTGCTGGACCCCTATGGGCCCGCTGGCTCTGACCCCTCTCTGGAGTTCCTGGTGGTCAGCGAGGAGACCTATCGTGGGGGGATGGCCGTCAACCGCTTCCGCCTTGAGAATGTAACCCCTGAGGGAGACTGGCAGAGGGAGTGGATGGGGATGGGGAAGGCCACTGGGGGCTGTTGGAAGTACCATGACCCCAGAGGAGGGAAGAGAGGGCTCAAGGTGGTGGGACGAGGCAAGGAGGAACTGGTTCCCAGCTTGCCCTCTGAGACAAGCTCTACCTCTGGGGTAGGCAGGGAAGGATAAGGCAATAGATTAGTCCTTTTTCATCTCACCCCTCCTTCTCTCTCCTCACTCTTCCTTTGCCTCAGGACCTCGAGGAGCTCACCTTGTACCAGATCCAGCTGCTGAAGGACCTAAACCACAAGGAAGACGAAGAGGACAAAGTCAGCTCCTCCAACTTCCGCCAACAAATGCTGGGAAACCTGCTCCGGCCTCCACATGTAAGTCCAACCTAACCACCCCCCACCCCCACCCCGCGTGGGTGGGCTGGGAATGCTGGGTAGGAGAGACTGAAGGGTTCAGCCTCAAACCTGAGTCTGGGGACCCTCTTAACGGTGGGGTTCCCTCTTATCTACCCGTAGAAGAGGCCAGAGCTTCCCCCAGGTTTCTACGTGATTGGGTTGACGGGCATCAGTGGCTCTGGGAAGAGCTCAGTAGCTCAGCGGCTGAAGGGCCTGGGGGCATATGTCATCGACAGTGACCACCTGGGCCACCGGGCCTATGCCCCGGGTGGTCCTGCCTACCAGCCGGTTGTGGAAGCCTTTGGAACAGGTAATAACTGGGGAGGGCTGGAGGTGGCCTGAGGTGAGGAGATGGCCTGGCCTTCTTGCCCAACCCTCTGTCTCTGTCGTCCAGATATTCTCCACAAAGATGGCATAATCAACAGGAAGGTCCTAGGCAGCCGGGTGTTTGGGAACAAGGTAAACAAACACACACCTCTCCAAGGGCTCTGCAGCTGCTACTAGACCCAGAGGTTGGGACCCAGTGGACCTCTCTGGTCTGGCCCAGAATGCCAGTTTCCACTCACCTCTTCCCAACTACCTCCTCCCTCGGGCTGGCTCCATCTCTGGGGGAAGGTAAACTCAGCCCACCCCTTCCATTCTCTTCCTCAGAAGCAGCTGAAGATGCTCACAGACATCATGTGGCCAGTTATCGCAAAGCTAACCAGGGAGGAGATGGAGCAGGCCGTGGCCGAGGGTGAGTGAGCCGCCCAAGGGAACAGCTATGCAGAGTCCCCCTCGGGAGCTTCCCCGTCCCAAATCAGACCATCCACTTTCCTTGGGACTATGTTTCCTTGGCTCTCTGACTGGTAGCAAGTGGCAAGATGCTGCTGGCAGTGACGAGGGTCTCCCCACAGGGAAGCAGGTGTGCGTGATTGATGCCGCCATGCTGCTGGAGGCCGGCTGGCAGAACATGGTACATGAGGTGTGGACCGTTGTCATCCCTGAATCTGAGGTATGTGGATCCCACCCCCACTCCATCCCACATCCTGCTATGAACCAGTGGGCTGATGAATGCCTTGTCTGCCCAGGCTGTACGACGCATCGTGGAGAGGGATGGCCTGAGTGAGGCTGCGGCTCAGAGCCGGCTGCAGAGCCAGATGAGTGGGCAGCAGCTTGTGGACCAGAGCCATGTGGTGCTGAGCACCTTGTGGGAGCCACATGTCACCCAGCGCCAGGTGGGTACCCAGGGAAGGGCTGGGTTGTGGGGAGGGAGTCTGCAGTGGATGCTTGTCTGACCCTGTCCTCTTTTCTTCCCAACATTCTGGCCTGTCCGAAGGTGGAAAAAGCCTGGGCCCTCCTGCAGAAGCGCATCTCTGAGGTGCCATCAGGCCCATGATGACAGTGAGTTCTCTGTGGGGCCAAACTGGCCCCTGGAGCTGACAAGAGATCCAGCGGTGAGGAGGAATTGAGGCCTTGAAGCTCACCCTAGCTTGGGCCTACAGGGCTCTGAGCTAAGCTGGGCAGAGCCGGGCTGGGCCTGCTGGACACAGGAGGCCTACGCAGCTTGCTGGTGTTTGTTTGACCGACACCGAGGATGTGGCTCGTGGGGAAGCCGGCGCCCTAGCCTTGTTCCATTCCCGCTCTTGCCCACAGGTCTGTGGTACCCGTGGCGGGCTGGGGCCAGGGCAAACACTGGAACTTGTAACAGAATTAAAGGTGAATATTGCCAGGTGCTGCCTGTATGGTGTTTGCATCTTGCTTCAATGCCTCTGGGTATCTTTGCGACCCTTTAGCCACAAGTGCAGGGCCCAGGCCTGAGCTGGAAGCCAGGAGTGCTGTGGTTAAGAGCGTAGCTTTTGAAGCTAAACCGACTGAGGCTAGCCTTGGCCCTCTCACTGACTCGCTGTGTGCTCTTGGATACGTTCTGGACCTCAGTTTCCTTAGCTTACATAGTAGCATACCTTGGCTAGCAGGCCCTTTGAAAGCGTCAATTCTACAACTACCCTGCCAGACTCTGGGCCGGGCGTTGGAGGAGCATTCTTCAGCAAGCTACGCGGGGCCTCTGGCCTCACAGAGGTTGCACCCCGGCGGGGCCGGACGAGGTGGCCAGCACTGCAGGTCCGGGAAACTCGTCCGGGTCCCCGGGAGCCGGCTGTGCTTGGCGGTGCGCGTGCGTGCAGCCATCTGCGGCATCCTACCGACAAGCCTTTTGAGGGGCCCCCCAGGAATGTGCTTCACGTCGCGGCGGCGGGGACGCCTGCTCTGAGGAAGGGCAGGGGCCGGCGGGGAGGACGGCCCCAAGACAGCAGGTGTCAACCCACACAGCAGGCGGGGCCCCGAGTCTCCACCGGCTGCAGCGGCAGCGGCGGCTGAGGGGGTGTCGGGGGAGGTCCCCCCGACTCCGGGTCGCGCATGCGCAGCCTCCCCGCCCCGCCTCCCGTCTCTGGGCCGCGGGTTGGCGGGTTTGGGTCACGTGGGCGCGCCTCGCCTCTTCCTCGCGGCAGGGGGCCCGCCCGCGGGCAGGTTTCCGGTTCGGTGGCTCCGAGATGACCGAGCCGAGCGCCTCTCCAGAGGACCCCTGGGTCAAGGCAAGCCCCGTGGGCGCGCACGCCGGCGAGGGGAGGGCGGGTCGGGCTCGTGCACGTAGGGGGTCCGGAAGACGAGGGGCCTCCCTGCAGTCCCCGGAGCAACCCCCGCCCTCCGGGCCCCGGGGCTGCAGAGAAGACAGCTCTCACCCTGCGTGTGCCAAGGTGGGAAGACAACTGAGGCGTGTGCGCGCGGGTGTGAGGGGCCGGGGCCGGCGGGCTGCGGGCGTGGAGTGGGCTCACAGGGTCCTGCAGAGGGGCGGCGCTCCCGCGGCCTAGCCACTGTTGGCTCTGGGGAAATCCTGCGACTGCCCGTGCACCCCGAGAGAGAGTGTGTGTGTGTGTGTGTGTGTGTGTGTGTGTGTGTGTGTACACGCGCGCAGGGGCAGAGGTGTCATGGGCTTCTCCCTTGCTCGGTGCTGCAGGTGGAGTATGCCTACAGCGACAACAGCCTGGACCCCGGTGAGTGCCTCCCGCACCGTCGGCTCTGGAGGGACACTCCCACTTCAGCCCTATAGATTCGTGGCCTTGCCAGCCACACCTGAGCACAGTCCACTGTCCCTGAGCTGAGCGGGCCTGAGCAGCGAGGGAGGAGGAGCTGGAGGGCAGGGGCAGGAAGCATCCGAGGGTGACACCTAGTTCCCTGTGCCCTGGAGCAGGGACGTGATGGAAGTAGTGACAGCTGGTCACTCACCATCATCACGCCCAGATGCCACTTTGTGAGCCGGGAGGTATCACTACAGGCCGGTGGAGCAGTGTAGACACTCGGGACGGGAGTGTTGCGGCATGGCATGACAGGAAGTGGGTGGCCCAGTATAGCTGGCTTTTGGGTTGAAGGGGAGAGGTCAGCATTTAAGGCTCAGGAAGCCATTGTGCCCAGGTGTCTAAGGGCCTAGCAGTACGCCTCCCCCCATCTTACCCCTTAGTGACTGGGGCCTCTCTTTTCCAGGGCTTTTTGTAGAAAGCACCCGCAAGGGGAGTGTAGTGTCCAGAGCTAATAGCATCGGTTCCACCAGTGCCTCTTCTGTCCCCAACACAGGTAGGCAGCAACGTCCCCCGCAACCCAGGGGAACCAGATTTCATTTTATAATAGTATCTTCCCTAGACAGGGCAGCTCCAGCCATCCACATTGGGGCGCTGGAACCATAGTGCTAGACGCAGGGTGTCACCATCTCTCACCTCATCTAGGTTACTAGGTTCTTGTATCCATCCGCCATCTATGGGCACCAGGTTCTTCTTCCCAGCTGGGGAAAAGTGAGCTAGCTGGGCCCCACTGGGCCCCAGAATGACCTCTTCCTGTCCCCCAACTCTGAGCGTAGATGACGAGGACAGCGATTACCACCAGGAATCCTACAAGGAGTCCTACAAGGACCGGCGGCGGCGAGCACACACTCAGGCTGAGCAGAAGAGGAGGGATGCCATCAAGGTGATTGGGGCGACCTGCACCTCAGCCCGCGCAGGAGGGCCCTGTACCCTTCAGATCCACTCTGCCCTGACTCCGTCAGGCAGTCCCAAGCAGGCTTGGGGGCAGCTAGTCTAGGCCCTGGACATGAACTTCTCCCTCCTTCCCACCCCTTTGAGTGAGTGAGCATGGAATTTGGTATCATGGAAGAAAAGCTTTGTGCCCATTTGCCTTAACCCCTCAGTTAAGGAACCCATTTCCCCTGCTTTCTCCACAGAGAGGCTATGACGACCTGCAGACCATCGTCCCCACCTGCCAGCAGCAGGACTTCTCCATTGGCTCCCAAAAGCTCAGCAAGGCCATCGTTCTGCAGAAGAGTATGGCCAGGAGGGCACTAGAAGGCTTGGAGCCAAGGGGGGCTGTGAGAAGGCTAGCGCCTCAGAGCCGCTGTTGGCCCGGCCCTGGTGGGGTGGTTGTAAGGGAGAGGTGGGGTCTGGGGGAAGGGGAAACAAACTCAACCTTGCCCTGGTTGAGACTTCTTGTGCCCACCCCGTCTCCAGCCATTGACTACATCCAGTTTTTGCACAAGGAGAAGAAAAAGCAGGAGGAGGAGGTATCCACGCTACGCAAGGACGTCATGGCCCTAAAGATCATGAAAGTGTAAGGGGGGTGCTGGGCTGGGGGAACCGGGCTTCTGGTTCTGAGGGGACTCTGAGGCCTCTTCAGTTCACACCCTCCCCTTTGTTCAAAGGCCACATCAGATAATATTCGCACTCCCTCATGTGGTAGACAGGATTCTACCCCAACTGTAGCAAATACTCTGGAAACTCCTGTGGAATTAATGAAAGGCAGGTTGGAGAGGGTGGGTCGCCCCTTCTGACCTAGAAGCAGTATCTAGCTGATGTTGAATACATCCGGAAATCTCCCTGGGAATCTCTTTCCCAGGGGGGTATGTAGGGTAGCGCTATTATTCTTCCTGGGCCGGTAGAGCTGCTGCAGCCCCTTAGCCCTGGCCTGCTCGCTTTCAGGAACTATGAGCAGATTGTGAAGGCACACCAGGACAACCCCCATGAGGGGGAGGACCAGGTCTCTGACCAGGTCAAGTTCAATGTGTTTCAAGGCATCATGGACTCCCTCTTCCAATCCTTCAACGCCTCCATCTCCGTGGCCAGCTTCCAGGAGCTGTCGGCCTGTGTCTTCAGCTGGATTGAAGAGCACTGTAAGCCTCAGGTATGGGGCAGCAGTGGACATGGGGTCGGGGGTCTTCCCTCAGGCACAGTGGCCTAAGCCACTGTTTGTTCAGAGAGGCAAGGTAGCAGCTTTTAGGTTTCTTGAGGGTATTTCTACAACTTTCAGTGTTCTTGTTTCCTTCTTTGCTTTCTAGCCCAGATTTTCCTGTTAAGATTTCATTTGACAAGAATGAGTGAGCACTGCCTCCTGCAAGGCCTACCTCTTGGCCTCTGTTTAGCCCATGCTCAGGCACTCCTCCTCTGCTCCCCAGCATGTAACCCCTGATCACTTGCAGCAGACTTACTTGGGGTTTTTGGAAAGATTCCTGGCCCCCACCCCCAGGCCCACTAAAGTAGTTTTCCTCCGGGCTTCTGATTATTTGTAATGGAGAGTGTGTTAATGGTTGCCCTGAGTCTTCTGCTTTTGAGGCCTGGTTGCTTTTTCTGAGGTTTGACTTGTATCTGAGAGTCTCACTTTTTTGTTTCCCAACATTTTTTTAAATATAATTTTTAAAAGTTACGCTCCATGTGCAGTTATAAAACATTGGCTATATTGCCCATGTTGTACAATACATCCTTTTAGCCTGACACCCAGTAGTTTGTATCTCCCACTCCCCCACCCCGATATTGCCCCCCATCTCCCCCCACGGGTAACCACTAGTTCGTCCTCTATATCTGTGAGTTTCTTTTTTGTTATATTCACTAGTTTGTTTTATTTTTTTAGATTCCACATATAAGCGATGTCGTACAGTATTTGTCTTTCTCTGCCTTATTTAACTTAGCATAATGCTCTCCAAGCCCATCCATGTTGTTGCAAATGGCAAAATTTTGTTGTGTTTTTTGTTTGTTTGTTTTTTGGCTAAAGAGTATTCCATTGTGTGTGTGTGTGTGTGTGTGTGTACCACATCTTCTCTATCCATTCATCTGGGTTTTTGTGTGTTTGTATTTTTAAAAATTTTATTGAGGTATAGTTGATTTACAATGTGTTAATTTCTGTTGTACAACAGTGACAGTTTTATATGTATATATACACATATATATATTCTTTTTCATATTATTTTCCATTATCATTTGTCACAAGATGTTTAATATAGTTCCCTGTAGACAGCAGGACCTGTTATTTATCCATCCTATGTACAGAAGTTTGCCTCTGCTAATCCCAAACTCCCAGTCCTTCCCTTCCCGCCGCTCCCCCCCTCCCTTGGCAACCACAGATCTGTCCTCTGTGAGTCTGTTGCTGTTTCGTAGATATGTTGATTTGTATCGTATTTTAGATTTCATATGTAAGTGACATCATATGGTATTTGTCTTTTTCTGACTTACTTCGCTTAGTATGATAATCTCTAGGTCCATCCATGTTGTTGCAAATAGCATTATTTCATTCTTTTTTATGGCTGAGTAATATCACATTGTATATATATATACACCACCTCTTCTTTATCCATTCTTCTGTTGATGGATGCTTAGGTTGCTTAGGTCCATATCTTGGCTATTGTAAATAATGCTGCTGGAACATTGGGTTGCATGTATCTTTTCGAATTAGTGGTTTTTGTTTTTTTGGTTATATACCCAGGAGTGGAATTGCTGGATCATATGGTAGCTCTATTTTTAGTTTTTTAAGAAACCTCCATACTGTTTTCCACAGTAGCTGCATTAATTTACATTACCACCAACAGTGTGCAAGGGTCCCCTTTTCTCCACAGGCTTACCAACATTTGTTATTTGTGTACTTTTTTAAAAAAATATTTATTTATTTTTGGCTGCATGGGGTCTTAGTTGTGGCACACGGGATCTTTTCTTGAAGGATCTCTCCTTGAGGTGCACGGGCTTCTCTAGCTGTGGTGTATGGCCTTCTCTCTAGTTGTGGCATGCGGGTTTTCTCTTCACTAGTTGTGGCTCACGGGCTCCAGAGCACGTGAGCTCTGTAGTTTGCCTCACTCAGGCTCTCTGGTTGTGGTGCGTGGGCTTAGTTGCCCCGAGGCATGTGGGATCTTAGTTCCCTGACCAAGGATCAAACCTGTGTCCCCTGCAATGGAAGATGGATTCTTTACCACTGGACCACCAGGGAAGTCCCTATTTATGTACTTTTTGATGATAGCCATTCTGACACATGTGAGGTGACATCTCACTGTGGTTTTGATTTGCATTTCTCTGATAATTAGTGATGTTGAGCACCTTTTCACCTGCCTGTTGGCCATTCGCATTTCCTCTTTGGAAAAATGTCTATTCAGTTCTTGTGCCCATTTTTTAATCAGGTTGTTTGTTTAGGCCACACCACGTGGCTTGCGGGATCTTTGTTCCCCAACCAGGGATCGAACACGAGCCATAGCAATGAAAGTGCCAAGTCCTAACCACTGGACTGCCAGGGAATTCCTTTTTTTTTTCTTCAAGATTTTCAAATAGATTTTATTAATAAAATATGTCATAGCTTATTTGTACATCTTTTTTTTCTTCAGATCTTTTTTTTTTTAATTTTATTTATTTGTTTTTGGCTGCATTGGGTCTTCGTTGCTGCGTGTGGGCTTTCTCTAGTTGTGGCGAGTGGGGACTTCATTGTGGTGCGTGGCCTTCTCAGTGCAGTGGCTTCTCTTGTTGCAGAGCATGGGCTGTAGGCAGACAGGCTTCAGTAGTTGTGGCTCATAAGCTCTAGAGTGCAGGCTTTAGTTGTGGCACACAGGCTTAGTTGCTCCACGCCATGTGGGATCTTCCTGGACCAGGGATGGAACCTGTGTTCCCTGTATTGGCAGGCAGATTCTTAACCTCTGCGCCACCAGGGAAGTCCCTCTTCAGAGCTTTATTGGAGTATAATTGCTTTACAGTGTTGTGCAGTTTCCACTGTATAACAAATTGAATCAGCTGTATTTATACATATATCCCCATATCCCCTCCCTCTTGAGCCTCCCTCCCCTCCTCCCTATCCCACCCCTCTAGGTCATCACCAAGCATCGAGTTGATCTCCCTGTGTTATGCAGCATTCTCCCACTAGCTGTTTTACATTTGGTAGTGTATATATGTCAATGCTACTCTCTCACTTCGACCCAGCTTCCCTTCCCCCCATGTCCTCAAGACCATTCTCTACGTCTGCATCTTTATTCTGGTCCTGCCACTAGGTTCATCAGTACCGGTTTTGGTTTTTTTTTTTAGATTCCATATATATGCGTTAGCATACGATATTTGTTTTTCTCTTTCTGGCTTTCTTCACTCTGTATGACAAATTCTAGGTCAATCCACCTCACTACAAATAACTCAATTTTGTTCCTTTTTATGGCTGAGTAATATTCCATTGTATATATGTGCCACATCTTTATCCGTTCATCTGTTGATGGGTGTTTAGGTTGCTTCCATATCCTGGCTGTTGTAAATAGTGCTGCATCGAACATTGTGGTACATGTATCTTTTTGAATTACTGTTTTCTCAGGGTATATGTCCAGTAGTGGGATTGCTGGGTCATATGGTAGTTCTATTTTTAGTTTTTTAAGGAACCTCCATACAGTTCTCCATAGTGGCTGTATCAATTTACATTCCCACCAGCAGTGCAGGAGGGTTCCCTTTTCTTCACACGCTCTCCAGCATTTACTGTTTGTAGATTTTCTGATGATGCCCATTCTAACTGGTGTGAGGTGATACCTCATTGTAGTTTTGATTTGCAGTTCTCTAATAATTAGTGATGTTGAGCAGCTTTTCATATGCCTCTTGGCCATCCATATGTCTTCTTTGGAGAAATACCTATCTAGGTCTTCTGCCCATTTTTTGATTGGGTTATTTGTTTTTTTGATATTGAGCTGGATAACTGTTTATATATTTTGGAGATTAATCCTTTGTCTGTTGATTCGTTTGCAAATATTTTCTCCCATTCTGAGGGTTGTCTGTCTTGTTTATGGTTTCTTTTGCTGTGCAAAAGCATTGACATTTCATTAGGTCCCATTTGTTTATTTTTGATTTTATTTCCATTATTCTAGGAGGTGGGTCAAAAAGGATTTTGCTTTGATTTATGTCAGAGTGTTCTGCCTATGTTTTCCTCTAAGAGGTTTATAGTGTCTGGCCTTACATTTAGATCTTTAACCCATTTTGAGTTTGTTTCTGTGTATTGTATTAGGGAGTGTTTTAATTTCATTTTTTTACATGTAGCTGTCCAATCTTCCCACCACCACTTATTGAAGAGGCTGTCTTTTCTCCATTGTATATTCTTGTCTCCTTTATCAAAGATAAGCTGACCATATGTGCATGGGTTTATCTCTGGGCTCTCTATCCTATTCCATTGATCTGTATTTGTCTTGGTGCCAGTACCATACTGTCTTGATCACTGTAGCCTTGTAGTATAGTCTGAAATCAGGGAGCCTGATTCCTCCAGCTCTGTTTTCCTTCTCAAGATTGCTTTGGCTATTTGGGGTCTTTTGCATTTACATACAAATTATAAAATTTCTTGTTCTAGTTCTGTGAAAAATGCCATTAGTAGTTTGATAGGGATTGCAATGTTGATTCTTCCAATCCAAGAACATGGTATATCTCTCTGTTTGTATAGTCTTTGATTTCTTTCATCAGTGTCTTATACTTTTCTGCATACAGGTCTTTTGCCTCCTTAGGTAGGTTTATTCTTAGGTATTCTTTTTGATGTGATGGTAAATGGGATTGTTTCTTTAATTTCTCTCTGACACTTCGTTGTTAGTATACAGAAATGCAAGAGATTTCTGTATGTTAGTTTTGTTTCCTACAACTTTACCGAATTCATTGCTGAGCTCTAGTAGTTTTCTGGTGGCGTCTTTAGTATTTTCCATGTTTAGTATCATGTCATCTGCAAACAGTGACAGTTTTATTTCTTCCTTTCCAATTTGGATTCCTTTTATTTCTTCTTCTCCTATTGCTATGGCTAGGACTTCCAAAACTATGTTGAATAAAAGTGGCAAGAGTAGGCCTCCTTGTCTTGTTCCTGATCTTAGAGGAAATGCTTTCAGCTGAAAGAATGTCCCAACATTTTTATAGTGAAACACAATATACTACAGCACTGAGACAACTGTATAATGAACACTCATATACCGCTCATGGCCACCATTAACGTTTTTTGTATTTGCTTTATCACATAGCAATGCATCTCTCCATCCCTGACTCCATCCTGTTTTGGGGGCATTTGCAAACTGTAGACATCAGTGCTTCCCAGGTTTTGTTTTTTGTTTTGTTTTGTTTTGTTTTAACTGTAAAGAGCACACCTGGCCCAGGAAGGCGTCACTGAGTGGCTCTGTGCTCTCCCTGAGCGTCATCTCTTTCTCTGCTACCCCCACCAGACCCTACGGGAGATTGTGATTGGTGTCCTGCATCAGTTGAAGAACCAGCTTTACTGACCGGTTCTTGGAAACTGCAGAACAGCCAACAAGAGGCCTTGAGTCTCCTGCTTGGCCGTGAAGCCACTGGGCTTATGAGATTGGACTGCGACACCGCACACCACTCAGCTGCTTTCTCCTCGGTGTTTGGCTCCCCAGCTACCCCCCTCCCCTCCCCAGCCCCACTGAAGATGGGACTGGGGCGGGGGGGGCAGTATTATGAAAGCTTTGATTAATTTATTATATTGACCACAGATCTCAAACCTACCTAGTCTTACCCCTGCCCCAAGAAGTCCACGGGATGGGGGTCAGCTCTGGGCACCCTAAAGAGCTCCTGGCCTCTTCCTTTTTCTAAGCCTCAGATTTCTGCTCATATTGGTAACTATTGTTTGCCTGTTTTGGTCTCTCTGGCAACATTTAGCCCAAGTTTGGCCATTTTGGCAGTAGCTGGATGGGAAGAAAGGAGTAAGAGGAAATACTCCCACAGCCATGAAGGGTGAAAGGTGGCCTCATGCCACCTGGCTAGGGCTGCCTGGTCAGCCCAAGGTGAGGCTAGAGTTTTCTCTGGCCAGCTCAGGGCAGGGCTGCCAGGTTCCTGCCCTTGCCCCCTGCTCCACTGCCTCTCTTGCCTCCCTACTGTGGGTGGTAGAGGGAAGCAGCCTCCCCACCCACTCCTGCCCTCTCCATCCCCACAGGCAGTAGCATGGCACAGTAAAGTCAAGTGTGACACAACACTACATATTAAAATTTTTAATTTTTCTAAACACCAACGATGCAATTTTGCTAAAGTTACAATTCTGGAAAATTAACTGGCCTCAGGACCACTTCTAGCCTCTCTGTCACGTGTATCTGGGTTGCTGCCATCTCAGTGCTGCATTTCTCCCAGAACTTGGGGTGGGGTGAAGGCAGATAGAGAAGATTCTCTAAGGTCTTCTGGAGGATAGAGCCCAGGAGAGTCCTGGGTGAGGCCCTGGGCTCCCTGAATGCTGTGTATAGTAGCTTCTCTCTGCCTTTGTCCCCCAGGCTCCCTTTTGCCTTCCTCAGGTTTGATATCCGAGGTTTGATTATCCAGAGGAAATTAAATATTTTTATATCAAATTATATTACAATAAATATTGCCAAATGCTTTCCTTTAGCGTTGTTCCCCATCTAAGTGTTAAGCTCAAGCAATCAAAACGTGGACAATGAGATGAGTCTGACCAGCCTCTGCCGGCCACCCACGCTCCCTCCCTCCAGCCAGTACTCTGGTGTGTGCACAGAGGTGGACAGCAGCAGGAACAACAAAAAAGCTGACCTAAACAAGGCAGCCAGTCCAGGACATCGGTTCCCAGTCCTGCTGGAGGGCCTCTCAGGGGTCTGGGAGCCTGACGTTGTAATCTTCATCTGTCTCTATCCCAACTTCCTCCTGTGGGGCAGCAAGACAAGTGAATGAGACCTCCCTGGACGAAGGCCCCAGGGGAGTAAGGAAGGAAGCGCACCACTTACAAAAAACTGCTTCTTGCTCTTGGGGTATCCTTCAAGGATTGCATCAGACAGCTCTGTTGCCTGACAAGAAACAAAACCACCCCTTTCAGATGGGCAGTACTCGGCATCCCTGATGGGTCCATGATACGGGGCAGCTCTCTCCCTGGTGGCTGTCATTGTCCAGGGCCTGCCTAGAGCTCCCACATACTTACCATCCTCTTCCGCTTCCTCCACTCCTTGCAGTACCTCTGCCTCTCTCTGTACACCTAGATAGGGAAACAAATTCTTCTGAGCCCCACAGCAGCCACTGGGGTCAACCCTCCTCCTCACTTTGACCCTGCACAGGCAGTCCTCCATGCTCCCCCTCCCTCCCAACCCACCTGCTCTTTCTCTTCTGGAGTCACATGGTTGGTGGCTGCTTTGATGTTCTTCAGTCTCTCTGTGTAGCTAGCACATTCCTTCTTTAACTCCTGGATCTCTTTCTGCATCTCCGGTGTGGTCAGGGCACTCGTTAACTCCTTCAGCTCTAAAACCACATCTCCCTGAGGTCACTGGCTACCCTGAGGTAGGAGACCAGGCCTCCACCTTGCTCTGGGCTCTACACACAGGGTCCAGGATGGGTCCCATATTCTGGAAATCCTCAAGAGAGATTAAGGCTTACAGAATTATCAGCTTATTCTAGTTTACTTTCCTCCTCCATCTACAGATAGTTGGGGGGTACGAGTTTGAGTAGACTGTTAGCTGTAGCCAGTTGAAGCAGAATAAAGGGAAGTGTGGGAACTGTGTACTGATAAGCATAGCAGAGAAGGCAAATGCCTGTAGTTGTCTTCAAAAGCCATCAGTTAGACATTGATTTTACTTTTTTTTTTTTTTTTTTTGGCACACGGGCTTAGTTGCTCCGTGGCATGTGGGATCTTCCTGGAGCTGGGATCGAACCCATGACCTCTGCATTGGCAGGCGGATTCTTAACCACTGCACCACCTAGGAAGCCCCTAGACATTGATTTTAATGCAATGCCTGTGGCAGCCCAGCAAAGGCATCTTTGCTGCAAGAAGAGAACACTGCAGTCAACAAATCCTTCACTTGGTAAAATCTGACCTCAGGGCTGACCCTGACACTAGGAGAACCTTCTGGGGGCTGCCCAGTCCTACCTCCCTCCATGTGGCGACAGCTCTGCTGCAAGCCCTGCACTTTAGCAGTGAGGGCCACGATTTTGGCATCCAGGCCTTGCAGGTCAGCATCACTGACCATGTCAAACTGGTCCTGCCAGAGACAAAAAGAGAATGAGAAGCAGGCTGATGGGAGGCACAAGATAGGAACCCACATCTGGGAAGGCAACGTTCATACACACTTAAAAATCTGGGACTCCTCACCCCTCCAGAGGGCCTGGGAAGATAGTGGGAGGGCAATTCCGAGCAGTCATTCTACCGGTCCCTAAAAAAACTATAAAAGAACAGGTTGAAACCTGATACTTGTCCTCAAGGGGCTTCGAGGTGCAGGATACTAAATAATACGACAGAAGTATCTTTCATTTTCCTGGCAAAACCACTCAGTGGGCTGAAGGAATAAAGGAACATTGTGATGATACCTAATTCTGGGTTTCCACAATAGGAAGAATCTGGACAGGTGAAGAGGCGTGGTGGGGGTTATTTAGATAAAGGATACTGGGAAGAGTCTGAGGAGCCCCTCCCATGAGACCAGCAGCTAGAAAAGGCCTGTGCTGGGGCTCAGGGGAGTCTTGTCAGTTGGGGATGGGAAACAGAATGGAAAGGCCAGGAATGCCAGTTTAGACTATATTCAGGTGAGGTAAACAATTAGGGCAGAAGGTAGCAAACTACAGCCTGCAGGTCAAATCCTGCCAGATGCATGTTTTTAAAAAAAACTTATGGAAACATAGCCACTTCCATTCATTTACATATTGTCTAATGGCTGGTTTTGCTCTACAACGGCAGACTTGAGTACTAGTGACAGTTGTGTAACTGGGACAAGAGACCATCTGGCCTGCACAGCATAAAAATATTAATTGGCCCTTTACAGGAAAAAAAAAAAAGTCTGCCAACTTCTTTAAGGGATCTTCAACAGAGCAGTAATATAATGAAACCTATTTTAGGAAAATTAGTCTTGATGGTGGATGTTAATTAAATCCTGTGGGGGTACTGAGTAAAGGAAGATGAATGAGAAATGGGGTCTCCCCTAGAAAAGCTTCAGTTTTGTGAGGCAAGTGAAAAGACGATTATAATAGAGTATGCCTCAAAAGAGGTAGGTGCCTGAAGAAGGCAGTTAGCTCACAGCATTCAGGGAAGGTTTCTGGAGGTGATGCCTGAGTGAAATTCTAAGGATGAGTAAGAGTTAGCTGGGCAAAGAGGAAGAAGAAATTCAAAAACTCTGAGCAGAGGAAGGACAACGAGAAAAGGCCACAGGAGTAAAGCCATCTAAATGGTCTAGTAGTGATGGATGGAGAAACAAACAGGGATATGTATGAGAAGCTAGATTCTCCAAGTGCCTTTTATCTGTTCTAGGGAGCACTAGAGTTTTCAGTAGGGAAACGGCATGACTAGATAATTCTGGCTGCAATGTTTAAGATATGTTTAATGAGGCCAGGAGATCAGTTAAGAGGCTATTGCAATAGATGAGCAGCACCTAACTAGGGCAGTGGCGGCAGCTGGAAAGGAGAGGATGGGTTCAAGAAAGCGGGAAAACACCTGGACTTGATGGCTGACTAGGCATGTGAAATAAGGGAAGTTAAGAATGACTCCCCGATCTCTGGCCTGGGTGAAGAGGGATTCCACTAAGGGAGAAGAGCCAGTTCAGAGAAATGAGGCATTCTACTTTGGCAGTATTGATTCTGAAGGGTCTGAAAGGCATCCAGGTGGGGTCTGGGCTGGAGATATTGATACAAAGTTAATGTTGTGTGTGTTTAGGGAGGGGTTGGAGACAGAAGGAAAATAATTCGGCAGACGGTGGTTCTCATCTAGGTGACTGGCAATAAGAACTAAGCGTAAATGGACCTCGATAGCAGCAATTCAGGATCTTCTGTCATCTGTCATATTTTAAGTCTGGAAATCTCGTGAAGTTTGGATGACTGCAAAGGAAGTCCACACTTTGACTTAAAGGCTAGCTGGGGCCCTTTTAATGGCCTAAGGCCGGTGAATTTCACGGGATGCCTCAATTCTCCCAAAGAGAGTTCATCACTAGGGGCTGATTCACCCCATGCCGGGCTCTCACACAGGTGCTAATCTGCGCGTTTACCTCACCTGGTCCGCAAAGTATATCTTCTGCTTGCCATACGTCTTCTCTTTGATCTTGCCTTGTTGGGCCAGCTGCTCCAGCGCCTTCACCACCGCCTGGCAAAGGGGAAGGGGCGGGGCAGTCGGGGGAGTGACTTCGGGCCCAGGACGTCGCCAGTGGTGAGGGAAGCGCCCGACGAGCCTTAGGAAGCCCAAGGCTAGAATGGCAGCCTCGAGAGGGCGGGACTCCAGGCTGACTGGAGGGATCCCAGGGGAGGAATCCCAAGAGAGGGTTCTCACCGCCTTGCCCAGTCCGTGTTCCCGCTGTAGGTTCCCGAACACATCCTGGGCGCTGTAGGGCCGGTTCTGCTCCTGCAGGTACTTCAGCAGGATCCCGGAGGCTACGGAGAGAGAGGAGGCAGGGAGAGGAGTCCCTCGAACGACCCCGGCTCGCCCTCCTCCCGGGTCTCCAGCGCCCACGGCCTTTACCTCCCGCTGCGGCTTCCGCCCGGCCTTTACTCATGGCCTTTCCCGCCGCCAAACTCCGAAAGCCGGAAGTTGCAGTTGCTCCGGGCAACGGCTCGAAGCAACTTCCGGCGACGAGCAAGGCGGGCCTCCGATGGTGATTGGTGGAGGGAAGCCTTCGCGAGGAGCGGAGCGGAGCGGCCCTTCCCGGGCACCGTAGTTCAGCTCGGCCGCCGCATTCCATCCTCTATGGTCCTGGTCTCGGCTGCGGAAGCGGGACGCGCGCTTCGAACCTTTCCCTTCCTCCGCTCGGAACCAGGGCTGTAGGGAATCACGCCCTGAAGTTTCGGGACCCAGTTCCAGCGCCCGCTGAGCACTCGTGACCCAAAGCTGAGCTGAGTATCCGAACGGAAAGAAACCTTTCTTTCGAACGAAAACTCCCGGTGGGCAAGCGACTTGCTCAAGGTCACAGGGCCACTTACCCAAGGACGTGTCCCGTCCCATGGCCCAAGCCTTTTTGTCGGTTTTTCTTATTTCTTGACAAACGGGAACAAGAGGTGTTTGCAGGAGACGGGTTGTGAAGACTTAGAGCGCGTGAGCGCCCTGGGAGGAATAACGCCGCCTTTATTTGCCCGTCATCGAGCTTCGCACACAGGGGGCGCTCGGCACATGCTGTGGTTGAAGGCAGGGTTGGGAGGGGGCTGCTCTCAAGCCACAAAGCTTGTAGAAGTTTCCTTTTGGCTGAGACAGTCTTATGGCAACACCTGGCAGGTGCTTTCCACTCCTGCCCACAGCGGCCAATGGGACAAAGCCTGAAATAAGTATTTCTAGTTTCTGAGGTCAGCTGAAGGCCAAAGAGCAGCTGTTGCTGCAGCTCAAACAATCCAGAGGGGCATGGTGTTACGTTCTAAAGCTTCTGTTACCTAAAATCTCATTAGCCTTTGAAACCTGTACTTGTCTTCACACGTTTAGGGGACAGTATTAAGACTTAGAAATGATGGAACTGCAGGCTAGATGCCAGCCAAGAGTGCCGGTTATGCTCACATCTGAGCTCTCCTGGAGAGGGGATGTAGCCTCCCACCACGGTGACTGTTCTGGCCTTCACAAAGGAAAAACGGGGATGGGCAGGTGGGTCCCTCACACATGGGCTTTCTCTTTTGAGGCTGTCACCTCCCCAAATGAATAACATCTCAGATTAACAAAACTATCCAGGATAAAACACCATTCAACATCAGTCTTTATCGTTCTCATACAAGATTTATTCCCCAGCACCCCTCCCACCCTCATCCCCATCCCAATTCACAGTGGAGGACTAAGGAGACTCAGAGCAGGATCCACAGCTACAAGAAACACCTTCCAAAGATTTTGCTCTCCTTCCTTCCTTCCTTCCCTCCCTCCCTCTCGCCAACTCCCAAGGCCTGACGCTACACACACTCATGCAAACACACAAAATCCCACTCCTTTCCCATACCTCCTGTTTATTTCTACATCAGGGCTCACCTGTAAGACATCTGTACTCTGAGAAGAGAGGTGTCCAAAGTCTGTTTGAGAACCCTAAAGTTGGGAGAAGCTATCACCCTAACCTTCACACGAAGGGAAGTGACTAGGAGTCAGACGCCTAACTAACTCTTCTCCCTTCTCACCGTTGACTGTTTTCACTCTCTGGCCTCTACCTTGTCCATCAACCAAGAGCAAACATGTTAGCACACTCCCACCTGCAGCACGTGAAAATGGGCTCTGTCCAACATCCCTCACCCAGGTATAGGGGTGTTGGAGGAGTGGTCCCTGAGGATCAGCAAAGGGTTAATGCAGAGGGAAAGAGCATAGAAGAGTTCAGCTTGAGCTCTGATTGGGGAGGCACAGGTTTAGAACTAACGAGCATTTTTAGTTTTTGTCTCACATGATTTTAATAGGGGCAGATTTTAGCAGAACCCCCTTACAGGGGTCTCTGCTGATTACAGACACATTCTTGCTAACTGGGCTTATCCTTAAAAGAGGCCCTGCCAAACAGGGAAGCATTTAAAAACAAAATTATTAAAGGAGCTGAACAGGGAGTAAGAATAGCTGGTGCAAGAAGAGCTGGTGGCTCCTGGGATGAATGCCACTGAGCCATTTGTAAAGTGCTACTCTGACATCGCCCGTGTGGGATTATTGCTTCTCCAAAGGAGGAGCAGGGGAAAGAACAGGAACATGAAAATGGGTATGGTATGGTATTGCTCTGCTCATTGCTCAGGCTGATGGGCAAATGGAGCCAGGGGTTAGCAGCACCAAAAACAACCAGGCAGCTCCAAAAGATTCAGTGAGACCATGAGATACAGAGGCGCTCACCCTCCCAGCCAGCTGACCCCATGGCCCAAAGTAATACAGAAGAGGCCCACCCCTACCTCATGTTCACATTCTTAAATTTCACAAGCAGTATGTTGGAGCACTGGGGGTTAGGCCTCAAGAAGTGAGGGTGGGCTGGGGCAGAGGGAGTAGGCCTGCTCTGCAGAACCAAAGGACAAGCTTGCTTAGAAAAAGGCAAATCAAATCGTGGCTTAGCAAAAGAGGAGGAGGATGACAGTATAACTCTTCCAGCTGCCTGACCTGGAGCTCTAGGGAGATGATAAAGGGAGGAAGGAAGGAAGGGAAGGGATCTATCACTGAGGGCCTCTGCGCACCCATACCTAGAAGCACACAGCAGCATCCCCTCAAAAGGGAACCAACACCCCTGACTACTTTGTTCCCCAAAAGTACCACCATCCTGATTGAGAGAAGTGTCCCTCAGGGAAACACACTCTCACTTCAGTGACTTGAGCTCAGAAATGAGTGTCCAGCTGGTAGCAGGGAAGTGAGTATCCTCTCTCAGCAGGCCTCTGAGCATCAGCCAGGCCACTGAGCACACATATATAATTCAGGGACCTGGGTTCTTCCCTTGCCCCTTCACCTTAAGTGGAATGGGGAGAAAAAAAACCTAAACCACAGTGACCCCCAAAGGGAGTCTCTGCCTCAGTGGCTCCTGGAACTGGCAGGGTCCAGCTGATTCAGCTCCGACTGGTCCAGAAGTTCAAAGTCATCCCCCTCAGCATCAGTGTCCAGGTCTGAACTGGGGGCCCGGAGGACACCTCTTGTGGCTCTCTGGGGAGGTAGGCCAGAAGGGCCTGGCTGGGAGGCTCCTGACAGGGCCAACTGGATCATTCCCTGGGAGACCAGGCTAGCAAGGTTGCTGGTAAGGTTGGATCCTGCAGGCAGGGCACCAAGCAGAAGCTCTGGCAGTGCAGCTTCGGCCCGGCTGGCACGGGGGCCCTGAGGCTCCTCGGCCCCTGGTGGGGAACGGTACATCAAGCTGGGCATCCCGATGCTGGTATCGTCCTCATCATCCAGGCCAGCAGGATCCACATTAATGGAAGGAAAGTCTGGAAGGTCTCTGGCAAAAGATTCCTCTGGATCACTGTGACCATCTAGGTCTGGAAGAATAAAGGAGTGTCTGAGACATGCCAGGCCTTCCTGTGCCCCAGCCCCACCAAGTCAGCCCCAAGTAACCAGATGTTTCCACCCTGGATTTCTGGCACTGGTCAGCTTTCCCCCTCTACTTGACCTCTACTGGCAGGAGAACTCCCCCTTTCCTCCTCTGCTATGTCCCCCGTGAGCCCAGAATCTGAGGCTACTAAGGGACTGAGGATTTCTAGGAGAGCAGCAGTGCCACCTGGCTGGAACCCTACCCCTAAAGCTGCTCCGCCACCTGATCCACGACTCAGGAAACAGGAGAGGCGGGGGAAGTATCCCCGCTGCCTGTGAAGCTGAGAGGCAACAGAGCCAATATCAACTCAGATCCAAACTTCTTCTCACCTTCAGAGCCTTCTGTTAGAGGTGTCTGGCCCCGCGAAAGATTGAATGTGCCATTGTCTGTACAGGAGACCTCAGCATCCGAGTGCTCAGAGTCCGTGATGGCCAATTCCCTGGCAACAGTAGAATCATCCAGCTTAGGGAAAGAAAAGATCAACAAGCCTGAAGAGATGGTGCCATTAGAAACAGTGCAGCTCCCCAGTTACAGCTTTACCAGGGAGCTGGCCCTAAAGGCTACCCTAAGGCCAACAGTGTAACCAGGCATGGATGGAGACATTAGTCAAAATCTTGACCCCTTTTAGGCTGCTTCTCCCAGGGAAAACACCCTTCTTCAGCAGTCTTGAGCACAGGAAGGAAAGCAGTTTTGGGTGTCAATCAGCCACTTACTCTTAAGCAAATAACTGACCCAGAGAATACTTTCCACAGGTGGCCATGAGGGTACACATGTTGCCTGACCGAAGGCAAGCTGGGCTGTTTAAAAGATGATCGAGCCAGCTGCAGAAGTTCTGCCATGATGGCAGGGATTAAAAGGAGACAAAGAAGGAGGTGTGCTGATCACCAGGCTCAAACTGAGATCTACATACAAAGTCCCAATATAACACTAGCTTCTTTCCTCACTGGTCTTGGATGCAGTGAGGTCCTTGGAGAAAGGCAAGAAGCCGGGTCCTTGGAGAGCCCACAATGAGTTTGAAAACCTGGTTTCTGTCTAAACATAAGTGCCAGATGGTTAAAAAGGCGTTAAAAAAACCTGGCCACTGATGCAGCTCCCACACCCAAGATACCTGAGGACAGAAGGCAGCGAGCTCTTCTTCGCTGTCACTGTGGTTGTCCACGGCACGTCCTGGGTGTAGAGCTCTGCGGCGCACTATGTGGGAAGAGCAAAAGGCCTTGACACCTGCCTTTGGGGGGAAACGCCGGCCCCAAAGGCATAAAATCAGAACACAAGAGAATGAACCCCCGAAGCCTACATAACAATGCCTGCTGAGCCTAGGTGGCAAGGTAAGCTGGTAACACGGGAACCAAACGTCTCTCTTCCAACATCCCTCCCATTTTGTTCTGGTCAGATGATCAACTACCAGGCTTGCCAACAACTCTCAGGATCAGCCAGGGACAGACCAGATGTCAGTGTGTAAAGCAGACACTATCCTAGACAGGGCAAAGGGAGAAGCCTCACCTGTGTTGAATCAGGGTTTTGAGGACTGGTACGATTCAACTGGCTGTGCCAGGGGAAGCTGGGCCTTGGTGCCCATGTGCAGGGCTCTGAGAAGGCCAGGGCTTAATGAAAACCCAACCTGACCACACCACAGAAGAGAGGGAAAAGTTTGCACAACTGTCATTCCTGTGTTGGAGGATCCTGGGCTAGTGCACTTCTGGCTTCTGAAGCCAGTTTTAAATCACTTTTGGAAGGCAGCTTTCAGTAGCAAGTGGAGGCCAAGCTTAGGAGTTTAAAAGACCTGCTCTGCCAGTTACTAACCGTGTGCTTCAGTTTCCTCAACCAGAAAAGGATGACACCACCTTCTTCTCAAGGCTGCTGTAAGGGTTACATAAGGCAATGTGTGCAGAGCAGCCAGCACAGTGCTCAGGCTCACGGGACATGCTTCATAGAAAGCAACTAACACTGAGAATATCCTCAGTCTGTCTTTTATTTGACTTGGGAGAACTTTTCTTATATTTGTTTAAAATGGGAGTATCTAGAATTCCAAATGGGAAAAACTGGTAAGCCTGCATAGATTTCCCTGGAATAGAGTATCACTTTTACCTCCCACCCCGCTACATACCAACCACATCCCACTTCTCCATGTTCAAGGACCTATCACGTTAGACCTATGGGCTTCTCCTTCTCCTCCCCAAACTGCCCGAGTGGAAGGACGCTTCCCCTTGACACTTACATTGTCTCTCTCTCTGCTTGGACATCATGTAGCCACGGACACTGAAGTCCAGCCGCTGCAGAGCTGGCTTCAGCCGTACATACACTCGATCCCACAGTCGGTGGTACACGGCAAGGGGCCACATCATGACAGTGACAACTGAGAGGAGGGTGAAGAGTGGCAAAATGGAGAAAGATCTGCAGGAGACCGTCCCGACTATCCCTCTGCTATTGTGTCCTTAGGGCTTGGACAGCTCGCGTGGAACAGGACTGCTCAGTTCTGCTGGTCGTCTTTACGGGTGTGCAGGTTTTGGAGGGCAAACACTGCTGCAGGCACCTCCAGGGCTGTGCACAGCAGCGCGCTGCTGACACACGGAGGGTGGAAGCAGGCAGTGCCGTCACCTGCACATGGGCGTCGCTGAGCCACATGGTAATGATGCCTCAGCAGCTACACAACAAACCATGTGAGCTGCTGATATATAATGGCCAGGGCCATCACTACTCAGTTCTTCCAGTCTCAAGCAGACAGGGTTCATGCCAATATGAAGTAACTAAATTTACAGAACTGTGCTCCAGGGGGAAAAAAGTGCTCCAGCATAAAGAGAATCTAGCTGAGGATACCCTAGCAGTTATGTTCTACTGTCACACAATACATCGACTCTAAAAATTCCCTCCTGAAACAGGGGCAGACAGTCCTTTATAGCTGGTAATACACTAAATGTTAGTGGACCCCCATCAATTTCTAAAGCTGACTTGGTAAGAAGAGGACTGTATATGTGGGGAGCCTCATATAGTAAAAAGAAAGATATTTTCATGACACTAAACAGGACATGAAAATATAAAAAGGTCATTTCCTGGAGAACCAATATATAAAAGTCCTCTCCCCAGATCCAGAGTTAGCTATGGCTGGAAAAGCTATAAGGAGGGTAAGCTCGTGAGGGAGGTGTACACCATACTTACGAATGAAGTAGGAGAGCAGGAGCCCAGGGATGTAGCGGCCCAAGACAGCCAAAAAGGTCAGTATCCCACAGCTCAGCAAGCAGAACTGGGGGTGTCAGGAAACAGTATTAAGTTTCTGCTACATGGCAGGGGACTGGGGTGGGGATGGAGGGCAGGTAAGATGGGAGATGTGACTGAAATTATTCTTTATGACCTCTGAGTAAAGCATGGATATGTCAGAATAACATGTACCTAGCCACTGCTGCATCCAATGGTGATTCTGTTTGGGAGGAAAGGGAGGAGGTCCACTTCTATTCAAACTCCTTTCACGTGGCTAACCCCATAGGGCTGCACCTTTCATTCTGGGAAATTGGCTTGAATAGGACTTAGCCAAAAATTCTCTCTGAAAACAAGTGTTGGTGGTGGGCTTTTTAAGTCAAAGTAAAAAAAATAATAAAAAACTGAACCACCTACCACATGTTTAATATGACACAGAATGCACACAAGCAAGCTTTCTTTCCCATCTTGGGGCAGGAAGATGGCCTCATCTAAGTGGCAAGCGCCCAAAGAAGGAGTCATCAAGCTCTTGCCTTAGTCCTAGTGGCTGGTCAGAAGCCCCTTCCTACAACTTCCCTTTGTCTCTACAAACACCATGGTCTTTTCTTTCTTAAATGAGGGCAGGTAGTAAAACGGCTGTTTCAGTTTAGCATGAACTGAACTGAGAAGCCAGAAATGAGAGTGAAAAAGGGAAGAGTCTTACCTTGCCTGGGTTTTGCTTTTTGAAAAGCAAAAGATTCCTTATGAAAATGGTCCCACTAACCCAGACTTCAGCTACGTGGTGGCAGAGCTCGGGCACGCTGAGCAGCCGAGGGTGCACAAAGCCCCAGCTATGGAAGAGAGAAGGGGGAACTGTGAAAGGAGGGTGTTGAGGGTTCCCCCCATCTCGCTGTGAAGGCAGCTTCCGGGTTTAAATAGGGGCTAGAGAGTGGCTAGTCCTAGGTGCTCTGGAGGTGAAGCATGACTTTCTTCTCGTCTCACCAGGTTGAAACTTGAATTTAAGGACTAGGAGGGCAAACTTGTTCTGACAGCTCCACCCTATGAGTAAGCAACCCAATCCACGTGTGTAAACCTGCCACCAGCTCCAAGGCCCTTTGTGCTTAAAAACATCTTTCCTGTGCTCAGACCATTGCAATTCACTGTGATTGCAATCCAGGGAAAAAAGTACAGCACAGTGATACCACTGCTGCAGTGGGGGAGGCAGTGGATGTGCCCCTCAGAGAGAAAACAAAGCAAAACCAAAATAAACCACAGCAAAGAAAATTCTTTGGATCAATCACATGAGATGAATGAATTGAGAAATGAAGGCAGGAACTGTAAGCCACAAGAGGAATCTTTGGCTTGCTGATGCCAGGAACCAATGTGTTTTCTGACCAGGAACTTTAAACAGCCAGAGGTCACAGAAAACACTAAATGACTGGGTACAAAAGCCAGGACACAAATGAAGTAAGCTGCCTCTAAGTTTTCACACTAGGCCTGCATAATGCAGCTAATTCCTTGGTATATCAGATTACAGGGCACTGTAGAGCTTCCTTTTCAGAAACATCTCTTGTAAATCTCAGAGGACACTAGCCATCTCAACACATTGCTGCCTCAACTTTAGGATTTATTAAAAATGATCATTTGCAACGGACTAGGTTCTCAGCTTACACTTTGTATCCAGAACATGAAGTTAACCTATAACCAGAATATTACAACAAGAGAATCAATCAGAGCAACAAAAAGGGATTGAATTAGTGTTCCATACCTCTCATTGTCTAATGCGTCGGGTCTTGGCACTACAACATTAAAACAAACACCAGCATTAGTTGGTAGGGAAAACTTAAACATGAAAATGTTAGGCTGTTGGTCTGAGAGCTCAAGTTTTAATAGGTTTGGGGAAAGGAAAACAGTAATAGCCAATGAAAAGGAGACACCATGTTATACTGCCAGAGTTAGGGAGCTGCAGACGAGGGAACGAGGGCTGATGCCTGCTCATTTCTCTGAATCCAAATGGAGCATTAGGGCCCCTTCTAATTACTACAGTTGAGAGAAAAAAGGTCCGTCCCACCCCTCAACTGTGTCTGGGTTGTGCGTACACATCAGTGTGTACCAGGTTACGAAGGCATGTTATGACTACTTCAATTTTAGAAATCTGCCTATTCTCTTTAAAAAGAGACTGATTAACTGCAATCAATGATGTAAAGTCTTTTGACATTCAGTAGCCATAAGACAGGTGAGTGAATACATGATTCCTTGAAGTCTCTGTAAAATAGGATGGGAATGTATTTAAAAGCTGTAAACTCTGGTCTGAATATTCTGCCAACACTTCAAAATTAACATGTCCAACCCACCTCAATTTTCCTCACCCTCACTCCCCACCCAAACTAACTGCCCAGCCTGACGCTGCCTACATATGCTAACTGTTATGCCACTCCTACTCTCCCAGCTTTGCAATCCCAAAGCTGCTGTTGTCCCTTACTCTCCCAACCTCCTATTTATCAGTTTGATGTGTCTTCCTTCTCTACAGCTCTCCAAGCCATCCATCATTTGTTTCCACTGACACCTCTCTGACTGCTTCTCACACAGACACAGCCAGTCTCCCTTCTTCCCCCTCTTCTCTTTTCATGTGGTCGGATAAAATGCTATCAAATTAATCTTTAATCTCAGCATATAGCTCTAATAAAAAAAATTGTCGACGACCACCCGCTACCTATAGGATAAAGTCTAAATTTCTAAGCCTAACTTAAAGGCCCTTATAAAATCTCATCCCAACATACTTGTTTTATTTCTTAGCACTCCCTTCAATAACCCCTCCACTCCTGTAAAAATGATCAGTTCCCTGCCCTCAGGAGATGCTGTGCCACTTCTGGTTGCTCAGACTAATCAAGGCTCTGACCTTCCTAGAAACACACATCTCTCTCTCTGTCCAAATCTTTTGTTTCATTCAAGGCTTGAGATAGGGCCAAAATACATGACAAACATACTGATCACATACTGCACTGTGACATCTCTGCTGCTGTTCTATAACTTTTCTTATTTACATTGTATCATCTTTGATAAAAGGAACCATATCTTAGAGTACTTTATATAAGTCACAATATCTAACTTAGTGCTTTGCAAATAAACAATTTAAAAGAAATTTCTGAGAGGCAAACTGATACCATCTTGGTAATGATGTAGTACCCAGTGAGAAGAATTATTTTTTAACAACTTGAGGACTATTTATTCCTCAGGCCAATTATGAGGGCAAGAATATCTCAGGTGGCGGATATAGGTTTCCTGAGCTTAATAACAATGGAAAGGACAGAACTCAGCTCTAAGGAACTACAGATGGGGCCCTAGCCATTCAAATGTCTCCTAAAGTAAATAATTCACACTTCAAAAGATATTCCCAGCTCCACATACTCCCCCATAAACCCCTAAAACTAAAGGTAAAAGTGACAGAAAGGCCATTTCCGGTTCAGATTGTTCTAAATGCTACCAAACTCACCTTTTATTTCAGGCCAGATTTTGTTCTTCCATTGATCTATACACACAATGATCATTGAGCTGAATGCAAGTAAAAACACAAGACGAAGGGATGTCAGGGCAAAGAACCTAAAGAGAAGGAAAGACAGAAGATCATTAACCAATTATGTGCACTACTGGTTCTGACTTAAGTGCTAGCTATACACCTTGGGAAAAATCACTTCAACTTTCTGGACTTCAGCTGTTTTACCTTTTATGGTGCAAAGATAATAATTTGCTTCTGTAAAGGCAGAGGACTAAACCAAATAACCTCTTAAAGCCCCTTTCAACTTTCAAGCCTGTGATTCTATTAATTTCAAGGAGAAATTCATTCTTTATTTTTTGTTTGTTTGTTTTGTTTTTTTGCTGCACCACATGGCTTGTGGGACCTCAGCTCCCCAACCAAGGACTGAACCTGGGCCCTCAGCAGTCAAAGTGCGGAGTCCTAACCACTGAACTGCCGGGGAATGCCCAAAATTCATTCTCGAACTGAAAAAGTTGTTATGACGAAAGCAAACATTTTTCTACCAAATTAGACCCTTGTTCAGGGCAACAAACTGACAGAGGTGCATTAAAGAGTATCTAATTCAATTAGATATCCTTTCACAGATGAAGGAACTAAGGCTTAAAAAAGTAAAACAACTTGATTGAGGTCACAGAAAGTGAGCACTGAATCATATCTAAAAGCCAGTTCTTCAGAATTAACACCAACCCTTCTCAAACTCTTCCCAAAAAACTGAAGAAGAGAGAACACTTCTTGATTCATTTAATGAGGGCAAAATTACTCTGCTATCAAAGCCAGACAAAAACACTACGAGAAAACTACAGGCCAATATACCTTATGAATACAGATGCAAAAATCCTCAATAAAATATTATCAAAATGAATTCAGGGGCATACACCATGACCAATTCCTGAGATTCATTCCAGGAATGCAAGGGTGGTTCAAGATACGAAAATAAAAACTGTAATGTATCACATTAATAGAATGAAAGAAAGGCTAGTTCTTATTTGAAGGAATCAAGCATAAAGAGATATTTATAAAAAATCTGGGAAATCTGAACACTGACAGTACATCTGAAGATATTAAGGAATTAAATAACGTTAACTTTTCGGGTATGCTGATGTTACGGAAGTTTTGTTTTTAAAGAGTCCCCATCTTTTAGAGATACATATAAAATCTTTTAGAGATACGTATTAAAATAAAATATTTTATTTATGAATGAAATGATATGATATCTGGGATTTGTGTCAAAACAACAGTTTGAGAAGGGAAAGGGTGTGAAAGAAGAGGAAACAAGATTGACCAGGAGTTGATAATTGCTGAAGTCGGATGATGAGTACATGAGATTCTTTATTTATGCTATTCTTTCTACCTCTCTACATATTTAAAATCTTTCACAATAAAATTTTTTTTTTCAAAAAAAGGTAGTTCTTATGAGTCTTTCTATTATCCAACTCTTAAGCCTCTAGGGCAGTGCCCTGCAGAGTATCTGTAGTCCAGTGATTTTACCAGACTGTGAGGAAGTAAGTATAGAAACTAAAAGTAAGAATTTAGAAATTTTTATAGCAATTTGATCAAGTAATTTTGAATCTAAGGCTATATTTGGGTTTGTATTTTGTATGCCTATTTAACTTAATTTATCTAGTAACTCATTTCTATTGTATTTTACAAAAGTATTGATCAGAAATAGACTGCAGAAAAAGACAACACTAGTCCTTCACTGCAGATGGTTTGAGAAACACTGTTCTAATATCCAGAGGGAAGCCAAACACATCATCAGAGGAAGTTCAGCAGGGCAGTGAGGCATGGCTTTTAAAATGAGATTGACTTGAGTCTGTTTCTCTGAACAGCTACTGTTAGTTGTATGACCTTGAATAAATTAGCTTAACCTCTTTAAGCCTGTTTCCTCATCTGTATGTGATGTTAACAATAACAAATTGGGACTTCCCTGGTGGTGCAGTGGTTAAGAATCTGCCTGCCAATGCAGGCAACATGGGTTCGAGCCCTGGTCTGGGAAGATCCCACACGTCATGGAGCAATTAAGCCCAAGCACCTGCACCTGTGCTCTAGATCCTGCAAGCCACAACTACTGAGACCATGTGCTGCAACTACTGAAGCCCGTGTGCCTAGAGCCCCTGCTCTGCAACAAAAGAAGCCACCACACTGAGAAGCCCCCGCTCGCCACAACTAGAGAAAGCCTGCATGCAGCAATGAAGACCCAATGAAGCCAAAAATAAATAAATTACCTTTAAAAAAAAAAATCATGCTGGATTGTTTGCAGGTATTGGAAACAACATACTTAATCACTTATAAAAATATCATAGTTGATCTTGCTAAAAAGAAAATACAAGGCACCTAATATATAGCCTATTCAGTTTTACAATATAGAAGTGTTATTAGCTATCATCACAGCAACTGATCAAAGGTAAGGATGACCAAGAGCTGGTTATAAACCTCTTCTCTTCTCAACTCACACATGACCTAATGACTTGACACATTCACAGAACACCATACTAAGAATATAATCCTTATACTAAAAAAAAAAAAAAAAAAAAAGCTTTATCTGTGTGTATCTTTGAATACATATATGAATGCAGGGACTGTCAAAAGAACTTTAATTTTGATCTCTAGACGTTTTTGCACTGTTTTCAATAAACATGAATCCATGTTATATAATTTTTTAAACTATACAAAGAATGAGGGATGCGAGAAACCGAGAACTTAGAAATCCAGTCACCAATGACAACCCTATTCCAGTATTTCCACCCCATCACTTTAAGGATACTAGAATTATATATGAGATTAAAGAATGAAAGTAGTTTAACAGAAATAAGCATCTAGAGCTGCCCCAGGCCATTAATCTTCTCTCCAAAGCCAGTCTGTCATCCCAACAAACAAGGAAATTTTACAAGGCCAAGGATAAGGGCTCGAGAGCATCTTGCTCCCCAAGTGCTGCTGCTTCCATTGTCCCAGCAGCAGGATGTGGCACGACTGTTTTCTCTGGAGTACATAAAAGGGCTCTCTGGGGAGGCAATCCAGACTGTCTGCAATCTCCACTTCTCAGATCATGATTACTGACACAAATATAAACTGGGGTAGGGAAAGGATACTAGGCTCTCCTAAGAAAGGTCCGTTTTCCAAAGATGATGGCAATAAAAATACTGTTTCTCCAAGAGCTGGACTATTTTGGTAGCGCTATAGCCACCCCCACCCCACCCCATGCTTCAACTCAATTCAAACACTTAGTAATTGCCTATTATATGCCAAGGCCTTGTGGTAAGTAGTCACAGTTACAAAAAAGAGTAAAACATGGACCTTACTCTCAAGTGTATTTATGTCACTACGTGTTTGTAATACAGCATGACAAGGTAACGATAACAAAGAGGACATCTAAGCTGGGATTTGAAAGATAAATGGTAAGACAACAGGGCAAAAGGGTGCGGGGAAGGAGAGGACATTCAGATAGGGAGAAGAGCCAGCTGGCATGACTTTTTTAGGGAAATACAAGTAGTTTGATAGAACTGAAACATAAAGAACAGAGGGAGGGGATGAGCATGGGGAGAGAGGCAGAAGTCAGATCATGAAGGGCCTTTTATGACAAAGGGTATTGGATTTTATCCTTCACATAAAGGTGAATCAGCAAAGAGGTTTACAAAAGATGTCTTTTCTGGATCATGAAGGCTAAAACTGTGACCATCTTCCTGAACCAGATTAATCCTAGTCCATAATTCAATTTTAGAGCCAGATATAGGATAATCTTTCCTTGAAAAAGTCAATGAGATACTTAAGAGGAAGAAGAATTTTTCTGTGTGGTGTAAAATAACAATTCTTGGAAAAACAGCTTCTTCCATATAGATAAAATCTTTATTACTGGAAAGATCATCTCAAACCACTAGAGTTGACCGACCTCTCCAAGGTTAACAAGACAATTAATATCAAATATTATTAATTCCCTTAGGGGTCTATCAAGTATAAAAGAATATGAATAAGTGTGTGCTCCTTTCCTTCAGCCCTCAATACAATATTACATTCCTAAACAAAAAGGAAATATCAGTCTCAGACTGATCTGTTTGGGATATGCTGAAGACACATTACACTTTTATTTTATGGAGGTAACTTGGAAGCCTACCTGTAAAAAAAACCTCTGCCACTATGTACAAGGGCAAGACAAAACTGAAGTACTTGTGAGACTGGTATAGGTAAGAAATGAGGAAAAATAAGGGAGGATTCCCCTGGATTAGTTCAGTCCTGCAATGTCTATTCATGCAGGCCAAAAAATTCACATGTAGATACAACAGTGTACAAGTTTGATAAGACAACATGTAAAACATTTGTCAGCAACTATAATCAGCATGAGAACTTTAGCAAAGACAACTACAAATGCAGTCAACTCTGGATAGTCACATGTCAATTATTTAATTTGGGTTTTGCCCATAGCCCATTACTCCTTCTACCCACTGCAGGTTCACAGTAGATTGTTCCTTAACGATATTTATTTTTTTCTTATTTCTAAAGACAAACATGTTTACAGGAAAAATTCTAGAAAATATAATAATTAAGGAAGAAAATAAAAATAAAATTAGTACACTATCACCAGTATGAAACAATCTTGCCAAAAAAAAAAAAAAATTTTTTTTTTGGAAACTAAATCTGATCACACTTCTAGATTCAGCCACCAGTCTACAGGAAATACACAGAGGAGCACAGGGGAACGTGTTAAGCCACAAGGACACAATCAGCAAAATCCAATCTATAGGACACTTTACAGGACAAACTGGTATCTTCAATAAATAAACTGCGAAGAGGAAAAAAGACTGAACAGAAACAGAGTAAAAGAGATGTTAAAACAGGGCAACTGGTCACAATATGTGGACTTCATTTGGATCCTAACCCCAAAGAACTGTTTAAAAACACAAACTGACATTTATGAGAAAATTGGAAATTTGAACACTGACTGGAATCATTAATTTTTTTTACATGTGATAATGGTAGTGATTTTTTAAAAATCTTTATTTTTCAGAATCACATACTGAAATACTTACAGATTGAATGATATGACTCTAGGATTTGCCTCAAAACAAGAAAGGAGGAGGTGGGAAAGAACTGGGGTATAGAAAATACAAAATTGGCCATGAATTAAAAAATTTTAAAGCTGGGTACCTGCTGATACATAATATTATTCTGTCTGCTTATATATATGTTTTTAATTTTCCACAGTAAAAAGTTTAAAAAATAACCCTTTATCACGCATACACTCCAAAAAGTCAACAGAGGTTATTCCCTTCATTTAAAAAAAATTCACATATAAAAACTCCATGAAAGTTTACAGAATATCTGGTTTAAAAACCTCCTCCTTCACTTAAAAATACATAGATATGTTTTCCTTTATCACCAGAAAAGCATCCACAACTTGAAAATGATTACATCAAACACAGATACAATTAGTTTTTTAAACCTTTCCCTGATTGAACTGAGATGTTTCCAATTTTTGATGTAATAAAGTAAAGCTGAACTACATATCACTAAGCATAAACCTTTGACCTTACTTATGATTAAGCACTTTAAATGGAAGTACTAGGTCAAAAAGCATTAACTTTTTTTTGTAACAGTATTATTGAGATAGTTTGCATACCACAAAATATACCCTTTTAAACTAATTCAGTGTTTTTTAGTCTATCCACAGTAGTGCAACTATCAACATTATCTAATTTAGAACATTTTAATCACCCCAAAAAGACACTCATGCCCATTAGCAATCACTCCCCATTTCTCCCAGCCCCCAAAAAAGTGATAACTTTTTAAGTATCTTAATACATGTGGCCAAACTACTTTGCAGAAAGGCTGTCAGATTTATGTTCCTATCAACTATACACCAGTTTTTCCATATTGTGCCCATAATTAAATACTATCATTTTAAAAAACCTAATAAGCAGAAATTAGCAACAATGCCACTTACATTAGAATTTTTTATTACTAACGAGTAAGAATTTATATCCAATGATTTATTATTGTTTGGGTTTTTTTTGTCCTTTTATAAACTATCCATGCCCTTTATTAGGGACTAAAATCCAATTAATTATCAGTCTAAATAAAATACTTCTTGGAAAAACAATCTAGCGTCCAGAGAAATCACGAGAAATTCCAAAAATGAACAATTTTTTTGAGGTCATCATTAGTACACGTAAATTAGAGTTTGCTATAATCATAAACAAAAGAAAGATCACACGTGTATTTTCAATCAAACAAGATACTATTTCTGGGTTCCTTTGTTATTACAAAGTAAGCTTCTCTCACTGGCATTTCAGAACAAAGCATCCCATCCTATAGGGACAGAAAGCCCATTATTGTACGGCACTTGTGGCTGTCTGGTTAATGAGCCAGTCACTGGTAAATCAGAATGAAAAAAAATTAACCCAACCAATATTCTGTAGCGATAGTTACTGCCTGCACAAAATGAGAAATGCAACCAGCTAGCTGCAAATGACCTACCTCATGTTAATGGACAGAAAGTTCAACCTTATAATCAGAACAGATAAAAACTGATAGCAAAAGAGAGGCAAAAAAAAGTAAGCCAAGCATCTCTGGGAGTCCTCCCTGCTACCAAAAGCAACTAGAACCCTCCAAAGACTATCATCAGAAACATTTGCTCAACAGATTTCATCTGAAATTTGATGTGTAGATTTTTTTTCAAAAAACAAATGTCTCTACTTAAATAGGCCCTCCCTTCCATTTCCTATCTCTCACTATTGTTTTTCACTCAAATTCTAACCTTTTAAATCAGAATTCCTATGTACCTTTAATCACATCTCAGGTCTTTTTTTTTTTTTTTTTTTAATTTGGGGGGATTCAGGGGGGTTAACTCGGACTAGTGACTGTAAAAGCAGATCCCAACAGAGATCTTTACAAAAAGCCTGCTTGCAGACTGCTCTAAATCAATATTCCTAATTTAAAGACAACCTAGAATCACAGAATGCTAAAAACTTGAGAAGGAGCTCAGCAGTCATCAGCCCTCCTTGAACCATATGCTCTTTCTAGGAGGCTCTGTGGGGGCTTAGAGTTCACACACATTGCCAGGGCTCCTTTGTCCTCCCCTTACCTCCTAGGTATGAGTCAAACCAAAAAGTTACTCAAAGCTCTTCTTTTCTGATCCTGTCAGGAGAGATTCTTGCTGAATCAGATATTCTTCCCCCAAATCACTCATTTACAGGTGGTGCTGACCCGAATGAAAATACAGGCTATTGCTAAGGAAAGCCTGACATTTCTGTTACCGCACTAGAGAAAATGACACATAAGTGACCAGAAGCAATAAAGGCTGGAAGACCTCTGGTATGGTCACTGTAATTTTTCTGGAACCTGAAAATAAGAGTGAAAGCCTTGAAATACTATAGAAGCAAGGCATCTACATCTATCCCTATCTTTCATGTTTTTCATTAAGATTTAAGAGGGCACATTCACAGGTACAGAAAAACCTCATCTGAGAAGACAACACTGAAAGTTAAGAGCTACCTACCTGAATTCTGACGTTTTGTTTGTACTCCTACTCAGTCTTCTAATACCTAAAAATGTATAAAACACCTCAGCTAATGATGTATCATTATTTAAAACAAATAATGGAAGAAAAGTAAAATGTTTCAGATTTGATTTCCCTCTGACCTGAGCCTGTTTCCTAAATTCCTTTTTAAATAAAGTGAGAACTAAGCAGTTACTCTCCCACAATCCTAAGCAAAATGTCAACACCCATATTCAATGTGACACTACTGGAATGTGAAGTGGAACTTTTACTTTGAACCTCAAACTACCTTCCAAAGAAGTTCATTTCCTAAAACAATCCTGTGAACTCCAACACTAAACTAACCTGGGCTCCAGGGTCAGTCATTCTGTATCCTTCACAGGTGTGAATCCTCTCCATAAATGGCATCCCAATTACTCCCTCACTCTCAAGAGTCACACCCTCATTTTGCTACATCTCTCCCCCAGCTACTTAGAGCCTGATGGGAATGTAACAAGAGTAACTGCATTCTGGATACACAGCAGGCAAGCCACCAGGAAATGCCAGAGATAAAGACCAATCACACCAATGCTTTAAAAGACTCAGTAGGAAAAGGGGATCTGAGAGAGATTCTAAACATAGCAATATTAGTAAACTTAAGTAAGTACTATTGGGAGTCAGCAAATTAAAGATACCTAAAACATTTAATGATGTGTCTCAGAGCAGCTCCTTACGTGCAGACCTCAACCCCACATTCTACTTCAAAAATCTCTCTCAGGCAAGGGGCATGTGGAAAGCCCTCTCCTCAAAAATAACAGCATACATGCTACAGATCTATTTGGATTAATAAACCCTTGGTTTATCAGGATTCATTTAAATCTTGATAAAGTTTTTATATATCAGTCAGTCACACTCTAACACAAAGTGGTTTATAATCAACTTTTTTCCTAGGAGTACAATCCCAATGTAGGAAATAAAGTTTTGATTAAATGGTCTGAGGTTAGAGGTTGGGATGGGAAGGCGAGAGGAAAAGAAAAAAAGGTCATTTTGGAAACTGCTCCAGAATGAGATGCTACAGTTAAGGGTTTCTGACAGAGAGCCCAGGAAAGAAGTAGGTACCTGGGGATCAAGCTGAAGAAGCACTAACAAAAATAAATGAAGAATGCTGCAGGAAAAGTTTATCATCAAGTTTGCTCAAGATACAAATGCTGTGACACCTCTAACCTAAGTCTCCTTCAAACTGTGAGAGAATTGATGTAATAAGTTCCACAGTGTGTCTTCCTATCATTGAACCTGGAATTATTTGTTTTGCACCAGCTCACTGAAAATCTTCTTTCAGACAAAGGATAATAAACGTTTTGGTTTTAAAACCAAGAATTTAAAGAAGAAAGCTATTTTTAGCAAAAACAATTTTGTTGTGGAAACACACACTTTGCTCTGTTTCAAGCTTATCCAGAACAGCTTTATGTCATTCAGCCCCCCTACGCACCAGTTCCCTTGGAGTCTGATCAATAATACTTCCCTACTTATGAATAAATCCAAGCTCTACTTGGCAGATCTTATGAAGACCTAAGTCCACTTTTGACGATGACAACTCAGAGAATCAGCAGTTCCATCTTCACAGAGCATGACAGACCCATCCTTACAGTGTTTATAGCCCCACTTCTCCAGCTCAGGAAAACACACACGATTTGACACCTTAAATTTCCCTGCCTATAAACCGCGGCTAAGGATGCCTCTCTAAGTCCTTGGAACAGGGAGGAGTTGCAGTCATAAGTGGCTTTGAAACGGGGGAAATCTCACCATCACTATTTCATAACTGTTCTTTACAAGCTTACAGTTTTCTTTCAAGTTGCAGCTATGGAGGCTCTCACGGAAGCTCAGACTTTGCAAACTTCCTGAGTGAGCGAAAGGATGTCTGTCTAACATGCTAATTCAGATCATTCAAGCGTGTTTTCTTATCACACCTATGTATACCTTTTCAAGATCGCACGCCTCACGCATCTACCCCAATAATAATTACTAAAATCTCTGGAGACAGTCTTCAAACCACTGTTGAACAGGCAAGAGAAGGGAGGTGATGGCCTTGACGGGACACAGCTTCCCCTAGCTAAAATGAGGGACCCTCGCTCACTGTGAGCGGCTCAAGATGTTATTAGAAGCTCCTGCCAGATGTGCGGGGCAAGGGTGCAGGAGCAGGTAAAGCCGGAGAAACAACTGGAAGGCCCTGGGGAGAACTGCGGTGCTAAAGCCGCAGGCGGGAAGGAGTGGAAGGAGGTGATGCAAAATTAGGCAGATACAGGAAGGCGCCAGTGCAGCGAAGAAAAAAGGGGAGGCGAGAGATAGAGGCTTAGAGAAACCTGACGAATTCGCGCCTCGGAGGGTTTCCGAGCATCCAGTTCTCTCACCAGAAAGCCGCGTTCAGCCCCAGGCACCACAGGGCGCTCCTGGCTGGCCGCTCCCACACCAGGGCTGCCTGCACCCGGCTCAGCAGAGGCTCGTAAGGCCCCAGCACCTCCACCAGGGCCCGCTGCGCCGCCTCAACCTGCTGGTCCCGCTCCCAGGAGCCTGACATAGTGCGGCGGCCCCTGAAAGTCTGCCCCGAAGCTGGGCCTGGGGCCACGGCCACCCCCTCTGCCTCCGCCATCTCCCCCCGGCAGCCACAACATCCGGGGCCACGGCCCGACAGTCACAATAACACCAACTGCGCAGCTGCGCGATTCGGCGAGGGAGGCCGCTTCCCTCCACAGCGCGCCTGCGCGTAGGCTCTAACTCGTGTCCACCCGGAGGGAAGAACGCTTCGTCAAAGTGCGTCCCCGGCGCCCCAATCAGGAGCTGCGCACGCGCAGTCTGCATGACTGAAGCCAAATGAATAAGGAAGTGCCATGGCCAGAACTCAGTTCTCATTGGAGCAGAGAAGGTTCGTGGGCGGAGCGAATTGTTTGGCGCCTGCGTCGTCCGGCTAGCGGGCTAGCGAGCGGCGTCTTTGCTGGCGGGAGCGGCTGCAACGCCGGTGCCTGAGGAGCGATGCCGAGGGAGATCATCACCCTACAGTTGGGCCAGTGCGGCAATCAGAGTGAGCGAACCTTCGGCCCCTCTACTAGCCAGGTTCCTTACGTTCTATGGGGTCTCTCTGTGGGATCCTGGACTCCATCTGCCCTTCCCAGAATCGTAGTTCTCCGAAGGGCGGGACATGCTTGACCCAATGTCCAGTTGCCCAACCCCTAGGGGCGCTCCCCTGCCCAGTCGCTGACATACGGCACTTTCCTCTGACACGGGAAGCTCCCGTAGCTTGACTTCCTATCCCGGGACTCAGGCTCTCAGTCCCCCAGCTCCTAGTTGGAACCTGCCCAGACCCAGATATCCTCTTTCTCCCTCGCCCGCCCCTCCCCCTAGTTGGGTTCGAGTTCTGGAAACAACTGTGCGCTGAACATGGTATCAGCCCCGAGGGCATCGTGGAGGAGTTCGCCACCGAGGGCACTGACCGCAAGGACGTCTTTTTCTACCAGGTGCCCCCAGCGACTTGGCCAGGGTTGGCAATGGCCCAGGGGGCCTGAAACGAAGGGCTTGGTAATGGGAATCCCGCTGCGCAGAGGAGCCGGGTAGCTGGCTTGAGGAAGGAGGGCAGGCAGGAGCCAGAGCTGGGAGGACTGGAGGACTGGGCGGGCCGAGCTGATTGGGCCCCCTCCTGGACTCCCCTTGACAGGCAGACGATGAGCACTACATCCCCAGGGCGGTGCTGCTGGACCTGGAGCCGCGAGTGATCCATTCCATCCTCAACTCCCCCTATGCCAAGCTCTACAACCCAGAGAACATCTACCTGTCAGAGCATGGCGGAGGAGCTGGCAACAACTGGGCCAGCGGATTCTCCCAGGTCATTTGCCGTTCCCTGGCAGAACAACTCCATTCCTGTGAGGGGACAGGCCCTATGACTTCCTAGAGAGAGATGAACCCGCTGGAGGATGTATGAGTATATATATAGAGAGAGAAATGGCTGAGGGGAGTTCTAAGCCAACTATGTAATATTATTAAGAGACTGCACTAGCTGATGCTGTGTCCCAGACCATACTGGGTTCTTTATATATATTCACTTATTCAAACCTCCCAACAACCCTAGAGGTAGGTCCTACAGGTCCACAGTCTCTGTAGGTTTCCAGAATCCAAAAAACTCTTAAACCAAAAGATGATTTATAACTACTCATTTAGCAGCAAAAAATCCCAGTGGGCACAGACTAGCTTATAGTTTCCCTCCAACTTACTGTCGCTACTCATACCTTTCACTGCAGAAATATCAATGTATTTGATTAACGCCTCCTCAGACCCGCACTGGCATTGTACTTCGCATGTGTTATACACACCATATTGCCTTCCAGGAATATGAGATAGTTGAATTCCAGAACATAACTGGCCCCAAGAATTTTAGATAAGGGACTGTGGACCTGTATTAGTACCTTCATTATACAGATGGGGAAACGGAGGTATAGAGAGATGAAATAACCTGCCCAGAGTCACTCGGCTAACTAGAACTAGAGCTAATATAGGAACCCAGGCAGTCTGGATGTAGAGGGCCTGTTTGTAACCCCTAGGCTGTACTGCCTCTCAGTGCAAATAAAAAGCAGGACCACTGTACTCCAAAAAAGGACTTTTAGGTGCTATAAGGAGATTAGAGGGTGGCTATTCTGAGATCACAGCCCTTGTCCCTTAGCCTGTCCCACTCTAACCCCACCCCCCACCCCCCAATGTCTCTACAGGGAGAGAAGATCCACGAGGACATTTTTGACATCATAGACCGGGAGGCAGATGGCAGTGACAGTCTAGAGGTGAGTGTCTCGGGAATGCTGGTTGGAGCAAACATGGGGAAGCCTTGGCAACACCCTTTAGAAGTCACCTGTTAGGTACGAGACCCTCCCCTGTACCCTTTGCACTGGACAGAAGCCACAGGGCCTTCCTGGAAACAAGGCAGAATCTCCTAAGCTGTATGTTAGTGTGCGTGTGTTTGTGTGTGTGTGTGTGTGTGTGTCTGTGTGTGTGTGGTGGGCAGGCGGGGGGAATGGAGGAAAGGGTCTGGGAAGATAGGAGTCCAAGAAATTATGAGATGGGTCCAGTCTGAAATCCTGCCACTAGATACCTAGACACTGACGACCCCTTCCCCATGCAGGGCTTTGTGCTGTGTCACTCCATCGCTGGGGGAACAGGCTCTGGCCTGGGCTCCTACCTCTTAGAACGGCTCAACGACAGGTAAGTCTGTGTTTTAAGGGGCTTGGGAGGTTTTGGTTTCCCAGATGACTAGGAGGCCCTCCAGATAAACCTTTCTATTCGCTGGAGCAAGAAAGGGCCCTTCTATTCCCTCTTGTATTGAGGAAAGACAAGGTACAGTGACCAGGGACCCAATCACACTCCCAGTGATTAGAACTGGAGTCTAGCATCTCAGCCTTAGATAAAGATTCAAGGAGTATGGCTGGTTTGGAGTTAGAACCCTAGGTCCGAAGATGTCTCTCTGCCCTTCCCCCCTTTTTGGGTTACAGACTTCCAAGAGTCAAGTCTCCCTTCTCTGCTGTCCTGTGACCCCACCCCAATTTCCACATCCCGACTTAGCTGCTTCTTGACAATCATTGGAAGCCCCAAGTTTACCAAACCTCCAGTCTGTTGCCCTTCAGCATCCTCTCTCAAACTCCACTAGGTACCCCAAGAAGTTGGTGCAGACATACTCAGTGTTTCCCAACCAGGACGAGATGAGCGATGTGGTGGTCCAGCCCTACAACTCACTGCTCACACTCAAGAGGCTGACCCAGAATGCAGACTGTGTGGTGAGTCCTGGATTCTGCCTTTCTCCACTCCCAACTCCCGTGTCTATTTCATCATTTCCATGCTTTTTTTTTTTTTTGGCTGCGTTGGGTCTTCATTGCTGCAAGTAGGCTTTCTCTAGTTACAGCAAGCGGGGGTCTACTCTTTGTTGTGGTGGACGGGCTTCTCAGCGCAGTGGCTTCTCTTGTTGTGGAGCATGGGTCCTAGGCATGTGGGCTTCAGTAGTTGCAGCACACGGGCTCAGTAGTTGTGGCGCACGGGTTTAGTTGCTCCGAGGCGTGTGGGATCTTCCCAGACCAGGGATCAAACCTGTGTCCCTGCATTGGCAGGTGGATTCTTAACCACTGTGCCACCAGGGAAGTCCCCATTTCCATGCACTTTTAAAAGTCCATTTTGAACCCTTCTGTGCAAGTCCCTTTTAGATGGGTCTTTCTGACTATGAAGCACCGAGGAAAGTTTCAGACCTCAGACTCAGGCAGAGCTCCTGTCGTTTCTGTCCCCATAAATCTGTCACCCTCCTCTGTCGCCCCAGGTGGTGCTGGACAACACAGCCCTGAACCGGATCGCCACAGACCGCCTGCACATCCAGAACCCATCCTTCTCCCAGATCAACCAGCTGGTGAGCCCCCCACTCCTGGACCCTTTTGGACTGGAGCCCCGCCTTGCCGGAGCGCCATCTGGGGAAGGGAGGCCCCCCAGGACAAGGCCCGTGACACGGCACCCCGTCCCCAGGTGTCCACCATCATGTCGGCCAGCACCACCACCCTGCGCTACCCCGGCTACATGAACAACGACCTCATCGGCCTCATCGCCTCGCTCATCCCCACACCACGGCTCCATTTCCTCATGACGGGCTACACCCCCCTCACCACGGACCAGTCGGTAAGCGCAGCCCTCGGGCCCAGCAGGCCCTGACTAGCCTTCCTCTTCTCCCAGCTGCACCCGGAGCTGCCCCGTGCAGCCCCCAGAGGCCCTGCGCTCAGGGAGTGGCACAGGCTGGGTGACTTCCTGGCTGACGTGCTCCCCTCTTCCCCTGCCTGTGGCTCCCTGCAGGGCCCAGGCTGTACAGGGTCTGCTGATGCTCCTGCACGAGGGCATGAGTTTGCTGAGCTCGGGAGGACTGAGATCTCTGATCCCACAGCAGAGGCTCAGTGTGGACCTGAGTCTAAGGACACTCGCAGAGAGACCAAGCTACCTCGTGTCTGATGGGGATGCGTGTTGCCTGCTGCTCTCTGTCCCTGCATCTCTGGGCTGTGCCCTGAGTGCTGGGCTGCCCTGTGGCCACTCTCCCCTCAGGTGGCCAGCGTGAGGAAGACCACGGTCCTGGATGTCATGAGGAGGCTGCTGCAGCCCAAGAACGTGATGGTGTCCACGGGCCGGGATCGTCAGACCAACCACTGCTACATCGCCATCCTCAACATCATCCAGGGGGAGGTGGACCCCACCCAGGTAGGTGAGGCCCCTTCGTCCTACCCCCGGAGCCCAGAGGGGTAGAGGAGAGGCCACCACCACCACTCCTGTGCCCACCCAGGTCCACAAGAGCCTGCAGAGGATCCGGGAACGGAAGCTGGCCAACTTCATCCCCTGGGGCCCAGCCAGCATCCAGGTGGCCCTGTCCAGGAAGTCGCCCTACCTGCCTTCTGCCCACAGGGTCAGCGGGCTCATGATGGCCAACCACACCAGCATCTCCTCGGTGAGTCTCACAGCTGACACCCGTTTTCCTCTAGTCATTGTCCTGCTTGTGCCTCACCTCTCTGCAGCCCTGCTGCCCCCACTTCTGGCTCTCTCACTGTGGAGGTAGCCCAGCCTTGGTTCCCTGGCTCTCTTGACCATGTTGTTCCTTGAAGTTCTTTGTGCCCCCCGCTTTCTGCACACCCCAAGCTCTTCGAGCGGACCTGCCGCCAGTATGACAAGCTGCGGAAGCGGGAGGCCTTCCTGGAGCAGTTCCGCAAGGAGGACATCTTCAAGGAGAACTTTGACGAGCTGGACACGTCCAGGGAGATTGTGCAGCAGCTCATCGACGAGTACCATGCAGCCACGCGGCCAGACTACATCTCCTGGGGCACCCAGGAGCAGTGAGTCCTCAGGACAGGGACCCTCATCTGCCTTATTGGTTGGCCCAGGCCCCACCTGACGGACCACCCCCTCAAATCACAGATCAGGGACCTCTCACTTCTTTCTTATAAACAGACATGTACTCTCTGTTGGCCAGGGGACACTTGTACTTCTCATCTCATGAGACTATTTATGTTCAATAAAGCACTGGATATAAAGCAAGTCAGTGGTCTCTTTGAAGGCTTGGAGAACTGGGGGAGGGGGATACCTGTTCTTTCTCCATCATTCTGATGGGGTCTTCCTCTACTTCCTACACTTCCTACACCTTCAGCTCTAAGAAAACGGCCTCCCCTAGCTTCTCCTTCTCCTGCCCAGCATTGGAGAACATGGGTGAGGCTGACACACCTGAGACGTTCCTTTCCAGGGCAAAAAGGCCCACAAACACTGCCTTCCTCTCTGACACTCTGCGTCCCAGTTCCCTGCCACACCTCGCTGTATGATGACCGTTCTGTCAGTTTCACATTCCCACATCAGAGTGTCCTGCTGGTCATCACAGCAGCAGGCCTGCAGCTGCCACCCCCACCACCAAGCCCTGGGCAAGCAATAGAGTCAGCCTAAGTGCCTTTAATCTTCCTGCAGGTGGGGCAGTGACAGAAAGCCAGTCCCGGTCCCGGTCAGTCAGCTGGAGTCTAGGACAATCAAATCAGGAGACCAAATCCAAAGCCTAGACTGTAAGCAGGGCCAAAATGGGCCCATATCTAAGGCACCATGATTGTGTCTTCAGATGGTCTCCAGTTATTTCAAAGGCCAGTGCCTTCCACTTCTGGTGCAAGATTACAGGGAAGTAGTCAGTCACACTGCTGCAACAACCAACATAGTGGCCTAAATAGATCAAAGGGCAAAGATCAAAAGGGGAAAGCAGGACTTCCCTGGCGGCCCAGTGGTTAAGACTCCACACTTCCACTACAGGGGTCGTGGGTTTGATCTCATCGGGGGGCTCAGATCCCACATGCCGGGTGGCCAAAAAAAGAAAACGGTGGGGGGCAAAGCAAGTTGTCTCTAGACTGTGGTGGATTGTTAGGGCCCCTCTTAGGCCCTTATACACCCCAAAGGTGAGGACTGCAGTAGCTTTAACTAACATGCATGCAGACGCTGTGCTAGGTACTTCACATTATCTTGCTTAACTCTCACAACAACCCTATGAAGTAGTAGACATTACTATTAATCCCATTTTGGAAATGAGGAAACTGAGGCTGAGTGGTTAATTTACCAAGTCACCCAGCTAGGGAATAGTAGAGTTGGAGTCAAACTCTGGTTTGACTGCCTGGCATCAGTGTTCCTAACCATGGCACGTCCTGCCTTTTGTGATATCTTACAGGGCTGGTGCAGAACCGTCCCATTTCTGAGGTCTTTTGGAGCCATGGGATGGGCCCATGGTTGTCAGAAGATGTGGGGACCTTGAACACCTGTGTGGATTGGGTGGTGCAGTCCAGGGAGGGAGGGGCTGTCAGCCTCAACAGGCTTCAAGTAAACCCGCCAAGCATCCCCATCACCTGGGCCAGGGTATCTGGGGACCTGTGCCTGCCTTCTCCTTCCCTCACCACCAGGATGTCTGGGACCAAACCCAGAGGGCCAGGCCCTGTGGATTTGAAGGACTGGGGCTGGCAGGGCTTAGCAAGCAGATGAAGCACCAGCCCAAGAAAGCTCCTGCAACTCTCTATGGAGGCTGAAGAGTACTCAGGAGCTGTGGGTGAACTAAGACTTTTTTTTCCTCCTTGCTCCCTGTTAGCCTGGTGACTCACTTTTCCTTCCATGAAGCAATTTATCTTTTATAAAGCGCTGGATGTGAACAAAGTGAGCAACATACAGGCCAGAACTTCATGAACAGAGGGGACACTTACAGGACTGATGGGCAGAAAATGCGCAGTCACAAGCCAGGCCCTGGCTGCCGGAGGAGTGGCGGGGAGGCCACAAGCTTGTCACCACCACCGTCAAAGCATGAGCTTGGTTGCCAGGGTCTGTAGCCGGCTGGCTCAGGAGAGCCAGCCTGGTCGGTGTCAGCCAGCTGCCTGTTCAACCAGCAGGGAGGCAGATGACTTCAGGGAAAACCTATGGGCACCAGGTCCCTTCTCAGCTCTACAGCTCACCCCTGCACCACTGGGTACCTTGCCTTGCTTCTGTTCCTGTCCCTGATGACCAGCCTTTCATCACTTGGGGCATCTGCATGAGTGGCTGGTGCTGAGTAGGGGATCCTGAGCTGGCAGGTGGGGGTGAGGCTGCTCTATGTAAATAGCTAGCTGGCCCCCTTCCAGGCCGCAAGCCATCCCAGGGCCCTCTTTGCAAGACCTAGTTAACGAGTGTGGAGCCCCAGGGGAAGAGAACACCTAGGTAGTCTGGAGTAAAAGTTGTGTATGGATAGTACTGCAGTCACCAATCCAGGGGGGTGAATACTCTCCCTGGGAGAGAGAACTGGACTTAACAAAGATGCCTCCTTTTTCTGACCACTGAGTGTCTAAGCGCAGACAAACACCTCAATGCCAGCTTCAGAGCCAGGCCCCTCCCCCAAGGCTATTTCCAGATCACCCATCACCCCACACCAGCACAGCCCCTCCCTGTTCTTGGCCAGCAGCAAACCCCAAAGTGTGTCAACCAGAGGGCAATGAGGAGGCCAGGTGGAAAGGGAGGGAGGCCTCTGGGAATCAGGGCAGCAGGTGGTGCTGCTGGTGAAAAATCCCTGCGGTCTGAGAGCCTGCCAGCCACAGAAGTAACTGTCCCTGATGAGAGATGAGGGCTGCCGTGGAAGAGCTGGAGAGAGCAGAATGCTCTCCCGGAACAGGAACCTCTTCTTGACTAAGCAAATCAGAGAAAATGAGCCATTTAAAGGTAATGTTCCTAGAACACTCCCGTGTGATGTGACCCCAGGGATCTCAAACGTGCATGAGACAGAGATCCAGCAGCAGGAAGCACTTTAAAAATAGAGTGGTATAAACGAACCTGAAACTTCAGGATTGTCACTTGGAGAAGTGTGTTGAGTTGAAGCCAAGAGGTAACGAGCACAAGGGTGGGTGGGTGAGCTCAGCCGCTGCACCGATTTGGTGAGTCAGTCTAGCAAGACTTACCCGTGGTTTCCACAGGACACAAGTATTCTAGAAATCCCTGGAAACGGACACTCTGCAGTAGAGAGTCAGTTAAAATCCAGCATACAGTAATGCCCACCCCTCCACCACTTACGCGCTTTCCAGTCCCTCTTGAGTATCTGAAGCAGCTAAGGGGCTGCCCTAGACAAGTCACAAGAACATTAAAATTGGCATTCTGATTTACTAATCCATCGTGTATAAGTTTAAATTAAATTCCTTAGGGCCTGATCACTACAATGTGAATTGGTAAGACTGAGTTTCTTGCAAAGCTGCAGGTCCTGTCAGTTAGCATCTAACAACCCCACCCCCCCCACACACACCCTGTGAGACCCAGATGGAAACACCATCTGCATATCTGTGACATTGCTAAAGTGCTGACCTTGGCCATGGAATCCAGAGGTACGCAGTTCTTCTCACTAGCCCTCAACGCTCAAATCCAGTGGTACTGAATTATCAACAGGGTGACCAACTCATCCTGGTCTTAGCACTGAATGTCTTGAGTCCCAAGAACCCCCTCAGATTCGGTTTTAAAACTAAAATTCCCATATTTCCTCATTCCTGGGAAAACCAGGACAGTTGGTCACTCTAAATTAAAGAACACCATAGAGGGGACTTCCCTGAGGTCCAGTAGTTGAGAATTGGTCTTGCAATGCAGGGGACGCCAGTTCGATCCCTAGTCGGGGAACTAAGATCCCACATACTGTGGGCGACTAAGCCCGTGCGCCACAACTAGTGAGACCTCATGCCACAATTACTGAAGCCTGAGCACCCCAGAGCCTGTGCTCCAGAACAAGAGAAGCCACCACAATGAGAAGCCTGCACAGCACAATGAAGAGTAGCCCCCACTTACCACAACTAGCGAAAGCCCACACGCAGCAACGAAGACCCAACGCAGCCAGCACATGCATACATACATACAGACAGACATTTATTTAAAAAAAAAATACTGTCCTTGGGTGGAATGAGTGGCCACATGGAGCATGAGTCCGCCTCCACTGGGTCAAGCAGATTCTGCATGATGACTTGCCTGAAACAGAGAGATCCCAGGAGATGGATGAGGTGACCTTTTTTTCTCTGCAGCTTGCAGGATCTTAGTTCCTCGACCGGGGATCGAACCCATGCCCCCTGCAGTGGAAGCATGGAGTCCTAACCGCTGGACCACCAGAGAGTTCCCAGATGAGGTGATCTTTAATGCACCTTCCAGCCTTAAGGACTGTTAGGAATTTCTTTTTTATTTTTTTTAAATAAATTTATTTATTTATTTATTGGCTGTGTTGGGCCTTCATTGCTATACATGGGCTTTCTGTAGTTGTGGCGAGCGGAGGCTATTCTTCATTGCGGGGCCTGGGCTTCTCACTGCAGTGGCTTCTCTTGTTGTGGAGCACCAGATGTAGGTGCTCGGGCTTCAGTAGTTGTGGCGTGTGGGCTCTAGAGCTCAGGCTCAGTAGTTGTGGCTCACGGGCTGAGCTGTGGCTCCGTGGCGTGCAGGATCGTCCCAGACCAGGGCTCAAACCCGTGTCCCTTGCATTAGCAGGCGGATTCTTAACCACTATGCAACCAGGGAAGTCCCTAGGAATTTCTTGAAAATCACTTTCTTTTATAATAAAGCTTATTCATTTTTTTAATATAAATTTATTTATTTGTTGGCTGTGTTGGGTCTTTTTTGCTGTGCGCGGGCTTTTAGTTGCTGTGAGTGGGAGCTACTCTTCGCTGTGGTGCGCAGCCTCCTCATTGCCGTGGCTTCTCGTTGCAGAGCACGGGCTCTAGGTGCCTGGGCTTCAGTAGTTGCAGCACATGGGCTCAATAGTTGTGGCTCATGGGCTCTAAAGCTCAGGCTCAGTAGTTGTGGCACACGGGCTTGCGTTAATCCGCTGCACGTGCGATCTTCCTGGAGCAGGGATCGAACCCGTGTTCCCTGCATTGGCAGGCAGATTCTCAACCACTGCACCACCTAGGAAGACCTAAAGCTCAGTCATGTTTAAAGCAAATATATTAAGGGCTTACCGCGTGCCTGAACCTTTCCAGGAACTGGGGTTACCTAGATGAATAAACTAAAATGCCGCACGCCAAGCACTTCACAGCCCAAGACATCTACACGGAAAGTGACAGTCAAGGTGGTGAGCAGACCTCAGTAGGATCACAACAGCGTGTGCTCAAAAAATATTTGTTAAATATTTGCAGGAACAAAAAGGCTGTGGGAAGCCAGTGTGGGAGTCACAGAGAGGGTGACTCCCAAACAATCCCTCCCAAACGATCATTTGACAGTGCCTTGAATTCTGAGGGAAAGCTTCCCAAGTGGAGATGTAAGAGAGGGTAGGAGGGTGAGCATGTGCAAAGGCCCAGTCTGGGCAGGGGAGTGTGAGGTGCAGTTCACCTCTCTTTCGAAGCCCAACCACATCCTCCCCATCGGTGGCTGCGAGGGGAAACTCTCACCAGGCAAATGAGGGCACCAGGGCTCACCTGGGGCTGAGCAGAGACCAAAGGCAGAGAAAGCGGGTTGTGGCCCAACCCAGATATGATAGTAGGCTTCACAGAGAGAAACCAACAGGGCCTCATACGCAGGGGAGCAGTTAACTCACTGACATCCAGAGGGAAAAGCATGGCGGACACAGGGAGGGGCCCCTGAGAGAGGAGGAGGCCCAAAAACAGCACAGTGGGTTCTGGAAAGCTGCAAAGGCTCAGAGGTGTATTTTGGGGAGCACCAGGAGACCAGGTCAGGGAGATATTCCAAGACGAGACAGGTCATGTAGGGCCTTTTATGCCATGTAGAGTTTGGACTTTATTCTCGGAGCAAAGGGGAACCCATGAAGGCCAGCTGGGAAGCTCCAGCCACTAGCCTGCCCTTTCTGGACTTTTCCCCCAAAATGACCCCCACCCTCACCTCCTGCTTTCGTTCTTTTTTTTTTTTTCTTTTCCATTATGGTTTATTACAGATTATTGAATATAGTTCCCTGTGCTTTACCTAGGACCTCGTTATTTATCTACTTTATATGTAGTAGTTTTTATGTGCTAAGGCCAGGCTCCTAATTTATCCTTCCCCCACCCCCTTTCCTCTTGGGTAACCATAAGTTTGTTTTCTATTGTCTGTTTCTGTTCCATAAATAAGTTCATTTGTGTCATATTTCTTTTCAATTAATTAATTAATTTTGGCTGACCTGGATCTTCACTGCAGCACGTGGGCTCTTTGTTGTGGTGCCCAGGCTCTCTAGTTGTGGTGCGTAGGCTCTAGAGTGAGCGGGCTCAGTAGCTGCAGTGTGCAGGCTTAGTTGCGGCATGTGGGATCTCAGTTCCCCAACCAGGGATCGAACCTGGGTCCCTTGCATTGGGAGCGAAGAGTCTTAACCACTGAACCACCAGGGAAGTCCCTGTGTCACATTTTAAATTCCACATATGAGTGATAGCATATGGTATTTGTCTTCTTCTGACTTACTTCACTTAGTATGATAATCTGTAGGTCCATCCATGTTGCTGTAAATGGCATTATTTTACTCGTATTTTATGGCCAAATAGTATTCCATTATGTATATATATACCTCATCTTCTGTATCCATTCATCTGTCGATGGACACAGGTTGCTTCCATGTCTTGGCTATTGTATAAATTTATTTATTTTTAGGTTGCATTGGGTCTTTGTTGCTGTGTGCGGGCTTTCTCTAGTTGCAGTGAGTGGGGCAGGGTTGGGGGGGGGGCTACTCTTCCTTGCGGTGCACGGGCTTCTTACTGTGGTGGCTTCTCTAGTTGTGAAAGCATGGGCTCTAGGTTCTTGGGCTTCAGTAGTTGTGGCACATGGGCTCAGTAGTTGTGGCACACGGGCTTAGTTGCCCCTCGGCATGTGGGATCTTCCCAGACCAGGGATTGAACCCGTGTCCCCTGCATTGGCAGGCGGATTCTCAACCACTGCACCACCAGGGAAGTCCCTTGGCTATGGTAAATAGCGCTATTATGAGCACTAGCGTGCATGTATCTTTTTGAATTCGAGTCTTCTCCAGAAATATGCCCAGGAGTGGGATTGCTGGATCATATGGCAACTCTATTTTCAGGTGGTTTTTTTTTTTTAACTTTTTATTTTTGACGGCACTGGGCCCTAGTTGCAGCATGCGGGATCTTTTTGTTGTGACATGTGGGATCTTTCATTGCAGCACGAAGGCTTCTTTCTAGCTGTAGCTCGTGAGCTTCTCTCTAGTTGTGGCTCACATGCCCAGTAATTGTGGAACATGGGCTTAGCTGCCCCTCAGCATGTGGGATCTTAGTTCCCCCACCAGGGATCGAACCCGCTTCCCCTGTCTTGGAAGGCAGATTCTTAACCACTAGACCACTAGGGAAGTCCTATTTTTAGTTTTTTAAGGAACCTTTATACTGTTCTGCATAGCAGCTTCACCAATTTACATTCCCACCAATAGCGCAGGAGGATTCCCTTTTCTCCACACCCTCTCCAGCATTTGTTATTTGTAGACTTTTTAATGATGGCTATTCTGACTGGTATGAGGAGGTACTTCATTGTAGTTTTGATTTGCATTTCTCTAATAACTAGAGATGTTAAGCATCTTTTCATGTGCCTATTGGCCATCTGGATGTCTTCTTTGGAGAAATGTCTGTTTAGGTCTTCTGCCCACTTTTTGATTGGGTTGTTTGTTTTCTTTGTTATTGGGTTGTATGAGCTGTTTGTATATTTTGGAAGTTAAGCTCTTGTCGGTCATATCATTTACAAATGTTTTCTCCCAGTCCGTAGGTTTTCTTTTTGTTTTGTTGATGGTTTCCTTTGCTGTGCAAAAGTTTGATTAGGTCCCATTTGTTTATTTTTACTTTTATTACTATTGCCTTGCCCATCTCCTGCTGTTCTCTAACTTTTTCTGCAAACACTATTTGGCAAATCTGTTATCAAATTCTTGTCTATGCCCTGCCACTCCTTTCTGAAGGTGGATTCTTAGATGCTGTTGCCAGCATGCTGATGGCCTGCTCTTTATCATTTTTTTCTCAGGAGCCATGGCCTGCCCTGCCCTAAGCTGCCCCAGACCAGTTCTGCTCAGCAGGCGTGCCCTGCTTCCTTCCCTCCCCCAAAGCCTTCAGATCATTCCTGAGTGGCTCAGCCTGGCCTCCTCCCGGAGCTCAACCACAACATTCCCCTTGCTGTCTGCAGTCCACCAGATGCATGATTTCACAATATTTTGTTAGTGTTATAATTATATTTTTGTCATGTAATTTCCTTTTCTAAACTCTCAAACACAACACCATGTAGTCCATAAAATGCTTTGGCATTCTTGCAATAATTAAGTTCCAACAAATAAAGATGTTTTTGCAATGTACCCTCTTCCCTAGCAGTTAACTCTGTAATAAGACAATTTCTTTGGTTCATTTTTTAAAGTAACCAAGATATGTGGACATGAAACATGGATATTCTCTTTCTGTTAAAAATGAAAATATAAAGGGAAAGGCAGGGTACAAAACTCTAGCTACAGACTGATTTTTTTTTTCATTTGAAATGATAGATTCAGGACTTCCCTGGTGGTGCAGTGGTTAAGAATGCACCTGCTAATGCAGCGGACACGGGTTCGAATCGTGGTCCGGGAAGATCCCACATGCCGCAGAGCGAGTAAGCCCAAGAGCCACAACTACTGAGCCCACGTGCCATAACTACTGAAGCCCATGTGTCTAGAGCCTGTGCTCCGCAACCAGAGAAGCCACTGCAATGAGAAGCCTGGGCACTGCAAGGAAGAGTAGGCCCTGCTTGCCGCAACTAGAGAAAGCCTGCACGCAGCAACGAAGACCCAACGCATCCAAAAATAAATAATAAATAAATAAGTAAATAAATAAACCATAAAAAATTACTAAAAAAAAAAGAAATGATAGATTCAGAAAGTGAAAAGAAATACACAGGGAGGTCTCTGACATTCTTCACCCAGCCTCCCCCAGTGTTAACATCTTGCATAGCTGTAGTACAATGGCAAAACTAAGAAATTGACATTGGCACAATCCACAGAGCATATGCAGACCTCACCTGTTACATATAGTTCACTCATTTGTGTGTGCAGCCCTATGCAATTTTATCACGTGTACCTTCCTGTAACCGCCACTATAAACACAATACCTTTGTGACATCATCCCACGCCTCTTTCATGTCACCCTTTCATATCTACACTCACCCTCCCCTCAGCCTGATTTAAATATGAAAAAAATATCAAATGGAGCACAGAAAAACTGCTGAGAGAAAATACAGCAAAATCATTGTCAATAGATGTCTGGGTTGTGGGATAATGCTTGATTTATTTTTTTATTTTACTTTTATTACTGTAACTTTGGGGTTTTTTTTTAATATTTATTTATTTATTTGTACTGGGTCTTAGTTGCAGCAGGCGGGCTCCTTAGTTGTGGGTCTCTGGCTCCTTAGTTGCAGCACATGGGCTCCTTATTTGTGGCATGCAAACTCTTAGTTGTGGCATGCAAACTCGTAGTTGCAGCATGCACATGGGATCTAGTTCCCTGACCAGGGATTGAACCCAGGCCCTGTGCATTGGGAATGCGGGGTCTTAACCACTGCGCCACCAGGGAAGTCCCTATTTTACTTTTTATTTTTAGAATTTTCAGTCTTTTCCACTTTTCTTCAGTGAGAATCCATTATTTTTATGAGAATAATACCTTGAAATTTATAACATATACTGTAACATTTACAATAGCATGATCCAACAATTTTCAAATTGGAAAAAGATCTGGTAGATTTTAACTTGTATTGAAGTTTACCAACAGATCAAAATAAGCCCTTTCTTTCCAGGTGTAAATTTTTTTCCATCTCCCATAGAGCAGTTTACAAAGTAAAACGTCTAAGCATTGTTCATAATTCTTAGTCCGCCTTTACAAGGTTAAACATGAACACAGTAAAAGGACATTGTTTCAGTTATTTATTGATTGCATAAAAACTCATTGCAAAATGTAGAGGCAAAAAATACTGATTTATTGTTTCTCTTGATTCCGTGAGTTGATTGGAAAGTTCTTTTGCTGGTCTCCTCCGGCTCACTTGGGCTCTTACAGATGGCTGGAACAGCTGGAAATTCATTCCAAGTTGGCCTCATTCACAGCGTGGCAGTTGGTGCTGGGCAGGGAGTCTCAGTTCTCCTCGTGACCTCCCAACCTCCAGTAGACCAGACACGGGTCCAGGACAGTGTTCCAAGAGGGCAAGCCCCAGTGCACAAGCGCTTACCCTCTCGTGCTTGTGTGAAGTACAAGCCTTCCAGCCAAGCCCAAAGTTGATTAGGGAGGGAGCTACACAAAGGCAGGAATACTGGGAGGCAGGATTCTTTAGGGGCCATCAAGTGCAACAATCTACCACAGATATGAAGGCTTGCCCTGTTATAAGAATTTAAATATGTGCAAAGTAAAATATCACTTTGGGTCCAGTGGTAAGGTTAAGAAAGGCAATTATAAGGCAATTTCTAATCTGCATATAACCATGATTCAATCAAGATAATAGAAAAGGGCAATTTCCCCATGGCTAAAATGAGTTGAATAACATAGTTATGTAATCAACTAGATGCGACATTCGTTTTCCCATCATAGCCTAAATTTCATATATCTATTTCCAAATGTAGAAAGTAATACACATAAACCCTCTTAATATTCATGAAACATAATTTAGCTCTTTATTTAAAAAAAAGATTTATTGTTTAAAAACAAGTATTTATGAAAACTCTAATTCCTAAAAGTTATACATTAGGGACTTCCCTGGTGGCTCAGTGGTTAAGAATCTGCCTGCCAATGCAGGGGACACCTGTTTGATCCCTGGTTCAGGAAGATCCCACGTGCCACGGAGCAACGAGGCCCGTGTGCCACAACTACTGAGCCTGCATGCCTAGAGCTCGTACTCACAACAAGAGAGGCCACCGCAATGAGAAGCCCGTGCAGCGCAACGAAGAGTAGCTCCCAATCGCCACATGTAGAGAAAGCCCACATGCAGCATCGGAGACCTAACACAGCCAAAAAACAGTAAATAAATAAATAAACAAATAAATAAATATATAAAAGTTACACATTAAATCAACTTTTGCCTCAGAACTAATTTCTGCACATACAGGAAATATAAAAATGGTTATGTTCTTTAACATTTTAATGAATATTTCTTTCACTGTAAAGCAGAATCGATACATGTTATACAACCAATTTTTTCCCTGGGTGTTCCCTCCAAAGTCTGACTGATCCAATGGCTCCCTAAAGCATATAACACTTAGACGGATAAGACTTAAGATCCACTGAGAATTTGGTGGGTCAAATGTTTCAACCGATCTTGAGACTACCATAGTTTCTCAGACATCTGCCGTGAAGCTTGCTCCCTCATCTGCAAGATGCTCTCTCCAGAACTACTGGCCCCTGTCCATTTCTGCACCACACCTCCCCTTGGCTCCCTTTACTCCAACCACCCTGGGCTTCCTTCAGGTCCTTTAAGCAGGCTTCCCAGCTTTCTCCACGTGTCTCCTCCTCTGAGATCTCCCCCCCTTACTCCACTTCCTTCGTCTGGCGGGCTCCTTACCCATCCTCCACGTCACTTAAGCGTCACTTCTAATGATGATTTCTGACCTGTTCATTGCCATATCTAGTATCTGACACGTGGTAGGCACTCAGAAATGTCCCTTGGGACTTCCCTGGTGGTTCAGTGATTAAGACTTTGCGCTTCCCATGCAGGGGGCTCGGGTTCGATCCCTGATTGGGAAACTAGGATCCCACATGCCCAGCGGTGCAGCCAAAAAAAAAAGAAGAGAAAAGAAATGTCCCTCAAGTGAATGTAAGTATGAGGCAGAGAGAAAACTAAAGAAGATGCACTCTGGATAGCCAAGTTCACATACTCAGGATTATGGGCTTTACCCAAAGGTGATGCTATCAAGTCATTTTTTTTTTTTTTTTGGCTGTGTTGGGTCTTCGTTGCTGCGTGTGGGCTTCCTCTAGTTGCGGTGAGTGGGGGCTACTCTTCGATGCAGTGCGAGGGCTTCTCATTGTGGTGGCTTCTCTTGCTGCGGAGCACAGGCTCTAGGCGTGCAGGCTTCAATAGTTGTGGTGCACGGGCTTAGTTGCTCTGAGGCATGTGGGATCTTCTCGGACCAGGAAGAGAACTCAGGTCCCCTGAATTGGCAGGTGGATTCTTAACCACAGCACCACCAGGGAAGTCCAATGCTGGAAAGTCTTGACTCATAGTCTACTTACTCTTATTTTAAAAGAAAGTCTGACCTGTTTAGATGTATGAATTCCTAAACCGACACAAATTTGAAGGGAGAAAGGAGAGAGCTACTGGGGACTGTTGAGTAAAAGCAGTCAGGACCAGCACAATCAACCTGATAAGGAGAGAAGAAACAGAAATATTACCAAAAGCCACAAGGAAGGGCCATTTGGCTTAGGGGAGAACATAAGAGTCTTTGGGCAGCACAGCAAATCCAAAGCTTAGCGTTCACGCAGTGCCGTGAGTCAACCAGAAAAGACTGAATTTCATTCAGTATATTCCATTCAAGAAACAAGAGAAGAGTACATTTTACATATATTCTCATCAAAAAAAAGTTTGTTTTTAATGTTTTAAGTTTTAGGACCTAAAGAGATAAGCCTGGTTACCTGGAAAATCCACTTATCTACATGGAAAGTCTTTTTTTTTTTTTTTTTCCTCCCTTCTGGTAAAACAGTGAAGGGCTACTGATTTTCCACTGAAAGAAGCAGTACCTTTACTCTGGGATACCAGCCCCCTGTTCACTGCTCTCCTGGCAATTACTCCACTGTATTTCAATTAATGATTCACTTCTCTCTCTCCCCTGCTGGCCTGTGCATTTCTTGTGGGCTGGGAGAGGGTCTTTTATCTCTGTAGCCCCGATATCTACCGCAGGCCTAGCACGTTGTAACCGTTCAACAAACATCTGTTAAACAAGTGAAAGAGCAGTGTCAAGGCCATAGCTTCTACTCTCTGCCTTTCCTTTAAAAAGAAGACATGAAAAGACTTGCCACACAATCACATAATAGTGTACCCCAGGATAAATTTGTGTGTTCACCACATTGGCCTACAGATCAAGAACGCTGTAACTTTAATCCCAGGCTATTTTCAAAGAGGAAGGAAAAGGGAGAAGGAGATGTCGTTTCTGAAACTTTATTTTTTTATTTATTATTTATTTAATTTATTGTTTTTTGGCTGTGTCGGGTCTTAGTTGTGACATGCGGGATCTTTTGTTGCGGTGTGCGGGCTTCTCTCTAGTTGTGACATACAGGTTTTCTCTTCTCTAGTTGTGGCAGGCAGGCTCCAGGGCATGTGGGCTCTGTAGTTTTCGATACATGGGCTCTCTAGTTGAGGCGGGTGAGCTCAGTAGTTGTGGCACGTGGGTTTAGTTGCCCCGTGGTATGTGGGATTCCAGTTCCCTGACCAGGGATTGAACCCACATCCCCTGCATTGGAAGGCGGATTCTTTATCACTGGACCACCAGGGACGTCCCCATTTCTGCCACTTTAGAAACTTTTTTTTTTTCAATTCCTTTTATGGATGACTTAAGAAAAGATATCCCCAGATTCCTACGCTGAGGGAATAGCTTTCCGGTATCAGGAACCAAATGGCTTGATGTAGCTGAATTTCTGATACTTGATCCTTTGGAAATGTTCCCAGTGGATACATTATACAAGGAGCCATTAGCGCCTGAATGGAAACAAACTAGTGATGAGGAGTATTTTACTTCCTACAAGATCAAATAATAGTCATGAATCATGAACTGGATCTATAGACAGCTGCACCAAAACAGAAAATCCGTGGAAGGTATGGCAGTCCCAAGGCCCTCCCTGAAAAGTCAGGTGGGAAATGGGGTGTCAGAACTGGCACGAGCAGGAAGGTCACCCACAGGGTAAAACAAAGTTGCCAACTGGATGCCTTCCTCTGAAACAACTTTGCAGTGGCTTGCCTTGCTCAAGGAGCGCAGTCCCAGCCAAGAAATGACTGGAAAGAAGAGGTGAGGAGTGAGAGAGAACCTCAGTGACACCCAACTACAGCTGGGCCAATGAGAAAAACACTGGACCAAACAGCCCCAAACCTTGCCCAGAGACTTGACAATGATCCATTTTCCTTTCTCCAACTTACAGTCAGTCCTCCCTGAGAATCCCCACTCCCACCACGTCCCATTCTTCCTTAGGATTCCAGAACCATTCCCCACAACTTTTCTCTCGCTCACTTAGATTCCAGTTCTGCAAATGGTACTATTCCGAGTACGCCGTCAGCCGGGACCCCAAGGGTAGAAATGAATCACACAGGGCGCTGGCCACAGGGATGGTGTGGAAAAAACAGCAAGTCACCTGAGGTTCATGAAAAGAATCAAGTAGCAATGAACATATTAGGGTTTATGTCAAGGGGCTGATGAAGGCCAGACTACTACCTCTGCTTCTAGGACATAACCACTGACAATACAGCTTAAGAGGGTCCCCCAAGTTGTTGTATAACAAAGGGAGTCCAACTCGAGGATGGAAGATGCCTTAGAGGACTGGGGCAGGGAGGGTGGGGGGGACTCGAGGTGGGGGAGTCAAGGAAGGGAGGGAATACGGGGATATGTGTATAGAAACAGATGATTGAACCTGGTGTACCCCCAAAAAAAATAAAAAATAAAAAAATAAAAAGAGAAAAAAAAAAAAAAGAGGGTCCCCCACCCAGAGCCAGGGGACAACCTTAACTGAAGTCTAGTGTGGCCCCCGGAAATCCTCGTGACCTCAATCTCTTGTGGATTATAAGTGGACTCAGTACTGAGAGCACTGTGATACTCTGCTCTGCTGCCCAGCTGTGTTCAGATATCTCCCCTTAGTGACTCTTCTCTTCCAACCAGTGATGTGCCCTTGGACTCACAGTTTTTATTTCTCTGTATACACCGCAGTTGTCCCTTGCTCATTCAGTAAGTTTCTGACCACTGCTTCAAACCTGCATGTGAGTGCACGCCTTCAGGAGATGCAGCAGCTGTGAACCCATAGGCCCTGAGCCACTAGACTGATTTTCCTACCCTGCCATACTCCATTCATTTATATCCCTGCCATGTGAACAGCAAGGCCCCTATAAATGCAGGCGTTCCTTCTGCTTCCCCTACACCAAGAGTTCTTCAGCTTTGCTGATGCATGGATCACTATGAACCTTCTCCCAGAAAAAATAAACATATAGATTTGAAAATAATGTTAAGGGGTTCTTAACTCATAAAGCCCATCCTTTGGACTCCAACCTAATGCTAACAATTCCCGATGGCAGGAAATGCTGACCCTTCTAAAGAGAGAGGCAGTCAGAAGAGTGAGAGCTATGGGGAGTTCCCTGGTGGTCCAGTGGTTAGGACTCAGTGCTTTCACTGCTGGGCCTGGGTTCCATCTCTGGTCGGGGAACTAAGATCCCACAAGCCATGTAGCACAGACAAAAAAAGAAAAGAAAAGAAAAATAAGAGCAAGAGTTTAACCTACTTGTTCTCCATATGCATAAAAGCCTGCAGAGGATTTGGGGACAATAGCCCATCAGTCTGATCCCTGAGGTCCAGCTAGGTGCTGTCCTCAGCTGTCCACCGAGCTCAGGCAGCAGGCTCATAATGACCGACTGAGGACATCTCCTCGTTGAGGCTGGCAGACCCAGGCCCCACCCACTTGCCCACACCAACACACTCCCACCCACGGGGCTACCTTACACACCTTTCCCTATGGCCATCCAGGTAAGCCAGGTGACTCTGGTGCTACCTTGTCACCTTGAAATAGTGGATGAAAAGGACTGCCTCCAGGTCTGCCAGGCCATGCCTTCTCTATGTTTCCTTCTTCTCCCTTCACCTCTCTCTCTCTCTCTCTCTGTCTCTCTTTCTCACACACACACACAGAGACACACACATTCCGGCTGTCATTCAGGAGAACAAACAGTTCCAGCACCTTGAGGCCTCCCTGGAGCACATCTACTGGAGTATATCTTCAGGGAGGACCCTGCTGGGCTCAGTCACGACTGCCACCTGGCCACTGGCCAGATTACATTTCCTGGGTCACTCTGACCTCCTCAAAGGCCACAGCCATCACTGCACTGGTATTCTCATGCTGACATCCTACTCCAACCCTCTCAGCCTCAAAACAGAACAAAATAAAGCAGCCTTGATCTTGACACAAAACTAAGTGGTCACCACACACACACACACACACACACACACAGGGCTGCCACCAAACCTTCCCCAACCTATGCCCAAAATGATTACATTTCTTTTTTTTTTTAAGATTTATTTACTATTTATTTATTTATTAGTTTTGGCTGCGTTGGGTCTTCGTTGCTGCACGTGGGCTTTCTCTATCTGCGGCAAGTGGGGGCTGCTCTTCGTGGCGGTGGGTGGGCTTCTCATTTCGGTGGCTTCTCTTGTTGCGGAGAACAGGCTCTAGGCACGTGGGCTCAGTAGTCATGGCACGACGGCTTAGTTGCTCCAAGGTATGTGGGATCTTCCTGGACCAGGGATCAAATCCATGTCCCCTGCATTGGCAGGCAAATTCTTAACCACCATGCCACCAGAGAAGTTTTGATTATGTTATTTCTAACTGTGACCATAATCGAAGGTCTGTGAACCCCAGGAATGGGGAGAGATTTCCCTGGCCTTCCATAGACTAGGGACTTCTCCCACTCTAGCCTTTCCCAATTGAGTGAAAGCAAGAGAAGCAAAGCTCTAAGGTATCAAAAAAAAACTTCTCAAGATGGACCTCAGAGTCAATTCCTGATGCTATGGACCATCACATGAATTAAAAATTCATGTGAATAATGTGTCACCAGAGTTTTATTCCAAGATCCAGTCCAATTCTGGCCTCTCCCAACATGCTGTCAAGCAGTGCAATATAATTAAAATGTTATAATAAGCTATGTTTCAGAACATTGTTACTAACTAGATTTGTGCTTGGGCAGGACACTTCCTGTACCTGGGCCTCTGTTTCATCATTCATTCACTCAACAAACATTTATTGAGAAGCTTAAGTACCAGGCACTGTGCTAAGTGCTAATGACAAACAAAGATGAGCAAGATATAGACCAGCTGAAGAATTTCCCACTCTATTGTTTAGTGTTAATGTAAATAACCTATCACGTGACTGCATGATTAGAGCAATAATGGAGGCTGGAGAAGGTACTGGAGGAAAACTGGGAGGGGAGCACCTGTATCTGATTGGGGCCTGGACTTCCAGATGAAAGAGTCTGCTATTCTAAGATTGTGATGCATTCCAAAAGGGCCCAGAAGTCACTTGGATACTTCACTTCAGGGAAATGTGTGCAAAATAGCCTCCACTAATGCAGGTAAGGCATTGGCAGTTTACTATTCGGCACCAATACCTCTTTCAAATTGAAGAGAAGCCAGACTCTCATTATCATACTTTTGTATTATCCAATTCTAATGATTACTTACAAGCATAAATGACACTTGGTAAAATCAAGTCTCCTCCAACTCAAAGGTTAGAAAACACATTATGAACACTTGTGCCATACATATACTTAACCAGCTGATGAAACAAACACATCATTGAGGAGGGGAAAAAAACCAAACCCAGACACACATAAAATGAATCTGTCATAAGGTTATCTTTCAAACAAAAACCAGAAATAAAACCTATTGATCTGTGATTGCTGGGAACTCAACATTCACCAGGAGATGCTATTGAACTAAAGCCTGCTAATTGTGGCTTAAGAGCACTAGTTAATTAACAAACACTAGCTTATATGATTTAAATCCTCAAATACTGAGAGGAATAGAGTTATGAATTCCTAAAAGGTCAATATCAATCCTTCCAAGTTTTCTTTTTCTGCTTACCTGTTTTTTCTATATGTACTACAATAAATATGTTTTGATGTTGTAACATTTAAACATGATAGAGGTTATTATTTTACATAGAATAAAGTGTGTCCTCTCCCATTAAGATAATTATTAGTTTTTCTTGTCTTCCCAAGGTATTGTGAGGAATCTGATACTGCCACATCCAGAATGGCTGGTAAGTCAGTAATGTCTACAATTCACTACTTAGATTTTGTTCTACCTTGAAGTAGAAATACAGGTAAAATACAAGGCTTCCCCATCCCATCTTCAATTCTTCATCAGTTTTACATATATATTGTGATAAATGTATATTTGATATACGTTTATTTATCAAAAATTTTATGTGTTAAGAAGCCACCTCAGTGGTTGCACACCAATGTGAATGTACTTAAAGCCACTGAACTGTACACTTAAAAATGGTTTAAATGGTAAATTTTACGTCCTGTATCTTTGACCACATTAAAAAAGTAAATAATGTAAAATGTTTTGTTTTCAAAAATGCAATTGACTTGCATATATGGATCTTGTATTATAACCTTTCTAAACTCCCTTATTAGTTCTAGTAGCTTTTTGTAGGTATACTCCTTAGGATTGTCTATGTACAATCATGTTTTCTGTAACTACAGTTTTATTCCCTCCTTTAAAAAAAAAAAGAAAAAAGACATCTCTATGTTAACAAAGCAAAGTCTACCAGAATATAAAATCTTTTTTTCTGTATCCTCAAACGCTTCTAAGACATGCCAAAGAGGAAGAACCATGTCACACAGATGTCAATTACTTTGGTTCCCAGCTTCCCTGGTGGTGCAGTGGTTAAGAACCCGCCTGCCATTTCAGGGGATACGGGTTCAATCCCTGATCTGGGAAGATCCCACATGCTGTGGAGCAACTAAGCCTGTGCGCTACAACTATTGAGCCTGTGCTCTAGAGCCCAAGAACCACAAGTTTTGAACCCACGTGCCACAACTACTGAAGCCTGCGTGCCTAGAGCCTGAGCTCCACAACAAGAGAAGCCACAGCAAAGAGAAGCCTGCACACTGCAGCAAAGCGTAGCCCCCGCTCACCACAACCAGAGAAAGTCCGTGCGCAGCAACAAAGACCCAACGCAGCCAAAAATTAAATATATAAATAAAATTATTTTTAAAAAATTTACTTTGATTCCAACATGTAAGAACAGTTTGAGAATGACTTTGCTTCAACATGTGATTAACAGAAAAACACCTTAAGTCATGTACCATTCCTGAGCCATGGAGGAACTATGGCAGACGGAAGTGGACACGGGCTGTTTCCAGGATTCCTTGGACTATTAACTTATTTGATCACAGGGTGGTTCAACCAGGGGGCACTGTTTCAACCTGTCTGGTCTTGGTCCATCCAGAAGACACATGGGCTGGCTCACTTCTATCGCTAATTTATAGATAAGGTTGAAGCAAGTAAAGGAAGGGACTCTGACAGTTCTCACTCAGAATCCTCAGAAGAGACACAGATCCCCCTGAGATCCTGCACAAAGGGACTGTCTGAGACCTACAGAGCCTTGGGGTCAACTGCCAAAGTCTTAAACCGGAAAGGTAAGGAGCCCAAGGCGCAGGCATGCCAGGACTAAGAAAACAAGAGCTCCAAACCAAACAAACAAAAGCCATTAATAAAAAGTGCTAGGGCTGGATTTTCCAATTTTCAGTTAGACTGTTAAATAACTATCCTTAGAACTGTGTTGTGTTGATTTAACAAATCAAATGATAGAAAGTAGGAAACTAAAACCATGTCAAAAGTTAACTTTTAATAATCTCCTAAATAGTTTTAATTAGCCAAATACACTAGCCTGGCAGAGCTGGAGAGACATATTGATAGCATAACAAACATCAGTAGAGTCAAAATGAACTACAAATGTCATCATATGTATAAAAACAATGGAAGCCCTAGAAATAATAACTTAGTCCCAGATACTTGACAAGATCAAATGATTACATATTAAAGCAGTAGTAGAAGATATTACATCTTACCACAGTGGAAACTTTTTTTTTTTCATCAGAAAAAAAAGTCTGATGAAATTTTTTCATGGCTGGGACAATAGGATCTTCAAAAGGAACTCTGACAAGAGCACCAACACAAATACATCACAACTTAAACAGAAATCGGACTTCCCTGTTGGCGCGGTGGTTAAGAATCTGCCTGCTAGACCCTCTAAGGCATCTCCCATCAGGACAGGGATGGGGGGAGGGAGTCGCGGGAGGGAGGGGATCTGGGGATATATGTATAAATACAGCTGATTCACTTTGGTGTACCTCAAAAGCTGGTACAAGTGTGTAAAGCAAATATATTCCAATAAAGAGTTTAAAAAAAAAAAAAAAGAATCTGCCTGCCAATGCAAGGGACGTGGGTTCGATCCCTGGGCCGGGAAGATCCCACATGCCTTGGAGCAACTAAGCTTGCACGCCACAACTACTGAGCCTGTGCTCTAGAGCCTGCGAGCCACAACTACTGAACCCATGTGCCACAACTACTGAAGCCTGTGTGCCTAGAGCCTGAGCTCCGCAACAAGGGAGGCCACCGCACTGAGAAGCCTGCGCACCGTAACGAAGAATAGCCTCCGCTTGCTGCAACTAGAGAGAGCCCATGTACAGCAATGAAGACCCAATGCAGCCAAAAATAATAAATAAATAAAATAATAAAATTACTGTAAGGAGAAACAAAAATACAACCTTCACAACAGAAAGAAGGAAAATACAGACCACGCCCAGTACTATTACCAGCAGATCATGCAAACATATTTTTTGAAAAAGAAACAAGCTTCAGGTTCCTTATTCATGAAATGAAAAGGTGAACTAGACTGAGTATTTATTAATCAAAATTTTTATGTAGTTAAGAAGCCATCTTGGGGACTTCCCTCATGGTCCAGTGGTTAAGACTCCACGCTCCCCATGCAGGGCACCCAGGTTAGATCCCTGGTCACAGAACTAGATCCTACATGCCACAACTAAAAGATCCCACATGCTGCAACGAAGATCCCCAGTGCCACAACTAAGATCCAGAACAGTCAAATAAATAAATAAATATTTAAAAATAAACAAAAAACAGAAGCTATTTGGAGGGGGGAGGGATGGATTGGGAGTTTGGGATTAGCAGATGCAAACTATTATATATAGAATGGATAAACAACAAGGTCCTACTGTATAGCACAGGGAACTATATTCAGTATCCTGTGATAAACCATAAGGGAAAAGAATATAAAAAAGAATGTATATATATATATATAACTGAACCACTTTGCTGTACAGCAGAAATTAACACAACATTGTAAATCAACTACACAAATTAAAACAAAGAAGCTATCTCGATGGCTGCACATCAGTGTGAATGCATTTAATGCCACTGAACCATACATTTAAAAATAGTTAGGGGGACTTCCTAGGTAGCGCAGTGGTTAAGAATCTGCCTGCCAATGCAGGGGACATGGGTTCAAGCCCTGTTCTGGGAAGATTCCACGTGCCTCGGAGCAACTAATCCCGTGCGCCACAACTATTGAGCCTGTGCTCTAGAGCCCGTGCTCCGCAACAAGAGAAGCCACCGCCATGAGAAGCCTGCGCACCACAACGAAGAGTAGCCCCCGCTCACTGCAACTAGAGAAAGCCCGCATGCAGCAACGAAGACTCAATGCAGCCAAAAATAATTAATTTTTTTAAAAAAGAAAAAATTGAAATTTGCCCCATCCTTTCTCCAGTGGGTATAAAGATATTAAAACACAATCATTTATTTTTTAAATATTGCATGATTTCTTTCACAGAGGCACTGGCGGCATACACAAATTTACCTTAGCATTCAAGTGATTCCTAAAAGAAAGTTCTCAAATTTATACCTGTGATGAGTTCTTCATTTGAAATCAATTATGAAGTACATAGGGTGCAATTATATGATCCTTGCTACTTTTTCTGTTTTTAAATCTCCAAAATCAAAAGTTTGAAAGCTTAACTGTAGATTATATCTTTTAAACTTTAAAATGTTTAGATTTTGTTATGTCATGAGCATAGCTGAATCCTGAGTGTTATTTCAGCCTGGTCAGTCACCTATGTTTTCAGCGCTCCAGCTTCAATAAGAGAAATAAAAAAACTCAATAGAGCATATTGTTGGGCAATGCTCCACAAACTTCAATGTACATACAAATAACCCAGGGATCTCCTGAAAATGCAGATTCTGACCCAGTAGATCTGGGGTGGGACCTGAGATGGCTATTTTTTAACAAGTCTCTACATGATGTTGAGGCTGCTGGGCCAGGACCATCCCTGAGGAGCATAGCTAGAGAGCAGCAGCTTTCAAACTGAGGTACGTGAGAATCATGGGGAGGGCTCCTTAAACCAGATTGTTGGGCCCCATCCCCAGGTCTGAGGTGCAGTACGAAATTCTGCATTTCTTTCTTCCTTTTTTTTTTGGCCTCAGCTTATGGTCTCTTAGCTCCTGACCGTGGACTGAACCCCGGCCCTCGGCAGTGAAAGCGCCCAGTCCTAACCACTGGACCGCCAGGAATGCAAGAATTCCCTGCATTTCTAACAAGTTCCCTAATGCTAATGATGCTTGTCTGGGGGCCACACTTTGAGAATCACTGCTGTCAAGGAAAGAATATTAGACTGTAAGATTGAACGCCTGGGTTTAACCTCAGCTCTGTTACTAACTGGCCCTCTGACTCTAGCAGGCAGAAATGCAGTCAGCTGCCATTAAAGGAACATTCAATTAACAGCAGTTTACATAAATGGCAGTTTATTTTTCTCACTTGGTAAATCCAGAGGTGAGCAGTCCAGGGTTGAGGTACCTATTAGGAAGCCCATCAAGGACACGTGGCCTTTCTATTTTTCTTCCTCTATCCCTAACGTGTGGCTTTTTGTGCTCATGGACACAAGACGGCTGCTGAACCACGTTCCAAGCAGAAGGAAGGGAGCAGAGCAAAGGTGGAAGGGACATCTGGCTGCACTTGCCCTTCTGAAAAAGCCTTCCCAGGAGTTTCGCTCCATGGCTTCTGCTTACATCTCACCGGCCAAGACTGAGGCAACCATGTACCAGTCATTGGGAGGTGACTAGACAGAGGGGATTGGACTGGCCAACCAACAATGTCTACCACAGTGATCTCAGACACAGACACAGATCTTCATGTAATATCAAGACAAACAGAAGCTCCAAAAACTAAGTACACATCTCAGCTCTTTGAACCCCAGTCTCCTCATTTGTAAAGTGTATGAGACACACTACTGTCCATTGCAGGGCATTTAGCATCTCTGATCGCTAGGTACTAAAAGTCAGTATTGCCCACCCCCACCTTTGTGATAAAACCACATAGGCCTCTGCCAGCCTGCTGATGCCTTCTGGTTGGGGTGGGGCTTGGGAGGGGACTATGTTCTGGGGTTAGAAACCACTGTCCTAGACGGTGTCTGGTCCAAAATCATGTGATCCTTTCTGGCCTCTTTAATAAGGGCTAGGGGTGTTTGTTTGTTTGTTTGTTTGTTTTGAAGGCCTGGCTACCCAGCAGGAGCATGAGTTGTCACTTTCCACCTCCCGGTGTGTGGGCAGTTTTCATCTCCTTATTGCTATTTTTAGACAATTACTTTTTTTTTTGAAGTACAGTTAAATTACAATGTTGTGTTAGTTTCTGGTGTATAGCAAAGTGATTCATATATATATAGATATATAGGTATATTATTTTTCAGATTCTTTTCCATTATAGTTTATTATAAGATATTGAATAGAGTTCCCTGTGCTGTACAGTAGGACCTTGTTGTTTATCCATTCTAAATGTAACAGTTTGTATCTACTAACCCCAAACTCCCAGTCCATCCCTCTTCCTTCCCCCACTCCCCCTCGGCAACCACAATTCTGATCTCTATGCCTGTGAGTCTATTTCTGTTTTGTAGACAGGTTCATTTGTGCCATATTTTAGATTCCACATATAAGTGATATCATATGGTATTTGTCTTTCTCTTTCTGACTTACTTCACTTAGTATGCTTAATATGCTAGTCTCTAGGTCCATCCCTGTTGCTGCAAATGGCATTATCTCATTTTTTTATGGCTGAGTAGTAGTCCATTGTGTATATGTACCACATCTCCTTTATCCATTCATCTGTTGGGCATTTAGTTTGCTTCCATGTCTTGGCTATTGTAAATAGTGCTGCTATGAACAATGGGGTGCATGTATCTTTTCAAATTAGAGTTATCTCTGGATATATGCCCAGGAGTGGAATTGCTAGATCATATAGTAACTCTATCTTTGGTTTTTTAAGGAACTTTCATACTGTTCTCCATAGTGGCTGCATCAATTTACATTCCCACCAACAGTGTAGGAGGGTTCCCTTTTCTCCACACCCTCTCCAGCAATTATTTTTTGTAGAATTTTTGATAATGGCCATTCTGAACAATGTTAGGTGATACTTCATTGTAGTTTTGATTTGTATTTCTCTAATAATTAGCGATGTTGAGCATCTTTTCATGTGCCTATTGGCCATCTGTACCTCTTCTTCGGAGAAATGTCTATTTGGGTCTTCTGCCCACTTTTGATTGGGTTTTTTTGTTTGTTTGTTTGTCTGTTTGGTTGATTGGTTTGTTTGTTATTGAGCTGTATGCGCTGTTTGTATGTTTTGGAAATTAAGCCCTTGTCGGCTGCATCGTTCGTAAATATCTTCTCCCAGTCCATAGGTTTAGACAATTACTCTTTTACCTTGCTGAAAAAGCCCTCCTCCTCCTTTGAGGCACCTGTTATCCACTACCACACTCTTCTACTGCTTGTTCCAAAGACCCACCTACTTCCACATTCTCCAGACTTTCCTCTCCACTCCAAGCTTCACGTTCACGTTTACACCCATATGGATGGTCCTGACTGTCCTGGCTGTTCCTTGACCTCCTCACCTCCAATGCCCTTTACCACTTCTCTACTTGTCACCCACTCTACGGACAGACCTCAGCACTTGGCATCCCACAAACTATTCCTTAACCTCAAACTTGACTGGCTCTCTTGCACCACCAATTCCTGAACCTTCACCTTCTCATTCTCTTTGTCCCATTCTTCTTCCAATGCTGATTTCACTCTCCCAAGCAATCAGCCCCTTCCTAGCTTCTCATTCTCCTCCAGAGAGTCTGGATCATCTGATCCATGCCTGCTTTATTCCCCTGATCTTCACCTCATCCTCCTGGTAAAACCCAGCCTTGGCTCTCAGGGATCTGCTCTCTGACTCCCACACGTGGGCAGCTGAACACAGCCCAAGGCAGCACAACCTCACGCAGATTACTGCCTTGACATCCTGGTGCTCCCTAACTGTCCCAGCCCTCTCAACCCAACAAGCTGGGAGTCCTTCTACTTGTTCTTGTCAGCCCTCTCTTCTGCTCCCTTCCTTTGTCACCTCCCCTCTCATCCTCACTCTCAGCAGATAACTTCACTCCTACTTGACAGTGAAAATAGACGCCATCAGGCAGAATCCCCCTCAACTTCCTGCCCCCCACTCCCACCCCACTAAAACACTTATTTTTATCCACACTTATCCTTTCCTCCCTTTCATTGTGGGAAAAGTTTCCTTCCTGTAGTTAATCTCTCCACCTGAGCCCTGCATCCCAATAGTTCCAGTCTCCTCAGGGGCTTGGTTCTTAAAATCCCTTCTGTCCCTTCAGTATTTCAACATGCTGTTGAAATACTGAGGCTTTTGCAAGCTTCTCCTATGTTCTAAAAAGCAGTGTCCCCCAGACACTGCACTCCTACCTCCTCTGTACAAGTCTCCCTTTCTCTCTTTTCCCTTTGAGAGCTGAGTACTTTTATTTATTTTTATTTTTATTTCATTTTGGTCCTGCTGCACACAGGATCTTAGTTCCCCAACCAGGGATCGAACCCATGCCCCCTGCAGTGGAAGGTGGATCCTTAACCACTGGACCACCAGGGACGTCCCTAGAGCTGAGTTCTTAACTTTTTTCACACCACGGGTGATTTTGGCAGTCTGGTGGATGTTGTTTTTGAATGCATACAACAATATACGTAGAATTACCATGGAAACCAATTATATTGAAAAACAGTTGTTACAACAGGTTAAAATGTATGACGTAATATGTGCTTCTTTCATTTTAGTTTTGTGTCATCCACGAACACATTAAATAACAAGCTCTTCAAGTGGGTCTAGTAACACCCATATTCGCAAGTAGTAAATATTATAAACAATATTTTGCAACATCTGCATCAACTGTAGGGTGATCTAAAAACAGCTGTGATTTTTACAGGTGACAAAGTCACAGGCACTGCTAATACTAGTAAAGCGTGATGCCTGCGGTTATAATGGAGAAGGCTAAATTTTAATTAGAGGTAAATGAAAAATCAAAATGTAACTTTCCTCCCATACAAGTTCATAGTCTATTCTATCCATAGACTCCTTGGAAGGGATCTGTGACCCCCAGATCAAGCCGCCTGGTTTAAAGTCTATGCTCCCTGCCCACTTCCTTATCTTTCATTCATGTCTTAATTTTATGATTCCTCAAATATTCATTAGTGCCAACTATGTATAAGCATAAGTAACGTTTTGCAATCTAATATTTATTTATTTTAATTTTTTAAATTTTTTATTGGCTGCATTGGGTCTTCACTGCTGTACACGGCCTTTCTCTAGTTGCAATGAGCGTGGGCTACTCTTCACTGCAGTGCTCGGGCTTCTCATGCAGTGGCTTCTCTTGTTGCGGAGCACAGGATCTAGGTGCGCGGGCTTCAGTAGTTGTGGCACATGGGCTCCGTAGTTGTGGCTCAAGGGATCTAGAGCACAGGCTCAGTAGTTGTGGCACATGGGCTTAAGTTGCTCTGCCGCACGTGTGATCTTCCCAGACCAGGGCTTGAACCCATGTCCCCTGCATTGGCAAGTGGATTCTTAACCACTGCACCACTTGGGAAGTCCCTGTAATCTAATTTTTACTCTCATAGCCCAGGGTCACTGTCCTCACCAAAGTCACCAGTGGTCCCCCACACTAGAAGGACCCTTTTCTATCTCCATATTACTCCATCTCCCTACAGCCTCAAATGTCAAATCATTTCCTCCTTGGAACTTTCTCTTTCCTAGGCTTTTGTAGTATCCTCTATGGCTATGCCTCCAGCTGCAAGTAAAAAAAGAATTAAAAAACAAAGTTTAAACTATAAGGAAATAGCTGACATTTTAAGAGGTCCAGATAAGAGGCAGCTCCAGGGCTGATCAATTTGATGGCTCAATGGCATCATCATGGACCCAGGTGCCTTCCATCTTTCTGCTCTACCAGCCTCAGCACGATGGCTTATCCTCAAGATGCTCTCTGCACAGCTAAAAGATGACTGTAGGGACTTCCCTTGTGGCGCAGTGGTTAAGAATTTGCCTGTCAATGCAGGGGACGCGGGTTCGACCCCTGGTCTGGGAAGATCCCACATGCTGTGGAGCAACGAAGCCCATGTGCCACAACTACTGAGGCCACGTGCCACAACTACTGAAGCCCGCATGCTTAGAGCCCATGCTCCGCAACAAGAGAAGCCACTGCAGTGAGAAGCCCACTCACCACAATGAAGTGTAGCCCCCGCTAGTCTCAACTAGAGAAAGCCCAAGCACAGCAAGGAAGACCCAAAGCAGCCAATAAATAAATGAATAAATAAATAAAATGACTGTAGCAGTTCCAGGTGCTATATCCAAAAGTGACAATATTCAATCGAAGAAGAGAGCGTATCTCTTCCTATCTTTCTTCTTTTTTTTTTTTTTGGCCACTCCTCATGGCTTACAGGATCTAAGATCCCCGACCAGGAATTGAACTCGGGCCTCAGCAGTGAAAGTGCCAAATCCTAACCACTTGACTGCCAGGGAATTCCCTCTTCCTATCCATTTTTACTCAGTGAGGAGACTTTCCCCAGGGGCCCCCAGAAGTCTTTCCTTACATCTCATTGACCTGAACTGCATCACATGTCCCTTCCTAAATCAGTCACTGGCAAGGAAATTGTGATAACCACAGTTGGCTTGGATTAATCAGGAATTACTGCTGCTTGGAGGAAGGGTGGAATGCAGAACAAAACCAGGGCTTTGCCAGGAATGAAGAGAGTAGGCAATCAAACCTCACTGATACACACTAGTTTTTCTTCCGCCTTTTCACTTGCTCCTTCATTTTCCTTTGCAATGCAATCTTCTTACCCCTTAGGTAAGAAGGTTCTATTCCAGTCCTCTTTCCATCTAGGACCATCTATTCTATCAGGTTCTATTCCAGTCCTCTTTCCATCTAGGACCATCCCACACTGTGCATTCTCCCCGGGGGACCCTCTTCATGCCAATGGCTTTAACTGCCACTTGGGTACAGCTAACTCTCCACCTAGACCTTCCTCCTTAGCTCTAGGTCTTTGTATTCTCTGTTGCCTACTGGCCCCTGACTTCCATCTGGATATTCCTCAGGCCTCTTAAACTCAACCTGTGCAAACACGTTCCTCTTGAATTCCCTACGTCTCCGTACATGGCCCTACCTTTATCCAACATCCCAAGATTGAAATCTGTCTGCTCAGACTCTTTCCTCTCCCTTACCCCCATGACACGTTCAGTCATCTTGAAATGCTGTAGATTCTCTCATTCAGTATCTCTAGAATCTGACCCTTGGGCTGGGCCCCTCCTCATTTCAGGCCTGGCTGGTAACCTTGCTTCTTGTTCTACTCAAACATTCCTGTTTCACTGAGACCACAGGGATCTTTCTTTTTTTTTCTTTTTCTTTTTTGGCCATACTTCAACTGCACCTTGCAGAATCTTAGTTCCTGGACCAGGGATCAAACCCATGACCCCAGCAGTGGAAGTGTGGAGTCTTAACCACTGGACTGTCAGGGAAGTCCTCTAGAAGGATTATCAGACCTAAACCAAGGCCTCAGACCAAGGAATGCCACATTATCATAACCTGGATCAGAGAATATGGAGCTAAGCAAATTAAAACTCAACACTCAATAATTAAGCCATGGGTAATGACCTTGAGACCCTATGAGAAGGACCATGAACCTGAGCCTTCTGTTCAACCTCAACAGAAGTCAGATCTGAAACTTAATCTGTAGGATCATCACAAAGTAATTAGGTTTTAAGTTTTTCAAATGTATTTAAAGAAATCACTCATTTTCTTTTTTGACCCTAAGATCTTTCATCTACAGCGGTAGCCAAGCTACACTTCAGTTCCAATTGCATCCTGTGATAATAACAGCAGCCGGTATTTGTTGAGCACTGACAGTCAGGCATGTGCTAAGCGCTCCTGCATCATCTCATTTAACCCAGATAGGTCAGTTCTCAGCAGAAATGGAAAGCACAGCCTGCGAATAACTGGGAGGATTTATGTTCCGCGCTGCTAATGTACACAAGCATCTCAGTTTCCAACCCATTTCTGCAGACTAGGAGGAGCCTCTAGCTTGTCAGAAATGGCTTCTTAGAGAAAACTTACACTGCAACTTCTCCAACTCCGAGAAATTCACACGTTCTAACCTGTTTGCCTATAAAGTCAGGTTAGAAGGAAATTTTCCCACTTCTGGGAGACTAAAAGGAGGAGCAAGTCACTGTTACTAATCAAGAAAAAGCTGAAATTTAACTCTCGCGGTTCACAAGTGTTCATAAAATGCTTACAGCTTATTATTTTAAAGGAAGCAAACAGCCGTTCCAGACTCACAAGGAGGCGAGGGCTGGCAAGTTCACTCTCACCTCCGAAGCCTTCCCCTTCACCTGGGCAGACTTGGACAGGGGCCTGGCAAAGCCTCTGAAGACAGGCAGCCCTAAGGAGCGGCTCTGTCGGGGGAGGGGAGCTTCGGGGCTGGCTAACGCAGGAGCTCCGACCCCACCCTCAAACTTCAAAGGGAGCCGCCAGAGCCTCCCTGAAAAGGCTGGGCTGCCGATGCTGCTGGAGGACGCTCGAGCTCTTCCGACAGCCCGGCAGGAGATGGAGGGAGCTGGCCGGGAGGCCGGGTGGGGCGAGGGGAGGGAAACTGAGCCCGGGAGGGGGCAGGCGTGGGGCTAGCCAGAGCCTTCTAGAGAAGCCCAGAAGATTCTTGGCGGCAGGAGCTGGAAGGCGGCCGAGTTCTCTTTTGAAAAAAGAGAGAGAAAACAAAACCAAAAAAAAAAAAAAAAAAGAAGAAGAAGAAGAAGAAAAAAATCCTCCTGTGAGCATGACTCTTGGCCGTGGCGCTTTCACCAGCGCCTCTGCAATGGCTCCCAGAGAAAGCTCGCCAGACTGGGACAGACCGACAGCCCAACCGAGCGGAAGAGCGGCCAGAAGCCAGCCCACGTCGGAGTGGAGGCTTGGAATGTTGAGGGTGGGGGGCAGGGCGGACTGCACCGACTCTGCAATAATTGGTTCAGAGACAATTGGCCATCCATATGGAAAAGATAAAGTAGATCCCTATCTTACAGCAGGCCTCCAAATAAGTTCCAGATGCACTAAAGACCTACAAGGAACAAGCAAAACCACTCTGGGGCTTTGGGAAGAAAACATATGAGCACAGCTTTTTAACAGTGGGAGAAGGGATAGCTCCTTTAACAAGGTCTAAAACGTGCAAAATGTAAATGAAGAGATGGATAACCTTCTCTACATTAAAGTGAAAATCGTCTCTAAGGCAAAAGACATCACATGCAAAGTAAAGGCAAGCCATAGACCCATACTATTTGCAACTCATACAACCAAGAAAAAATTCGTAGAATATCTTAAAATGTCTAAGAGAAACAGCCCAATAGAAAAAAATGGGCAAAGGAAATGAACAGGCAATTCCAGAAGGTCAGTTACAAAAGAAAATTGAATCAACTTCACTTGTAATGATAACTGGAAGTTACAACCATGAGGTCCCATTGAGCATCCGTGGGATTGACAAAAATTAAGATATGAGGGACTTCCTAGGTGGTGCAGTGGTTAAGAATCCACCTGCCAATGCGGTGGTCATGGATTTGATCCCTGCTCCAGGATGATCCCACGTGCCTTGGAGCAACTAAGCCCCTGTGTCACAACTCTGAGCCTGTGCTTTAGAGCTTGTGTGCCGCAAGTACTGAAGCCTGCGTGCCTAGAGGTGCTCTGCAACAAGAGAAGCCACTGCAATGAAGAGCCCACACACCACAATGAAGCGTGGCCCCCACTCACTGCAACTAAAGAAAGCCGGTGTGCAGCAATGAAGACCCAACACAGCCAATAAATAAATAAATTAAAAAAAAAAAGATCTGATAATCCAAGTGTGGAATTGAGTATAGAGAAATGAGAATTATGTTGCTGGTAAAAGTGTAAATTGGTACAAATATCTAGGAAAAAATATGCCAAACCTTGTAAAGTTGAAGCTGCACAAGCTGTTGGTAGAGATATTTTCCTTCATGTTCACAAGCAGACAAGTCCTGTACTCATTTGATGTAATAGGGAGTAGATGGAAACAATCTAACAATCTAATTGCTCCTGTATGGAAAGAGAATAGACTGGTTTTATTCATCCAGTGAAATATTATGAAGCAATTAAAAGGAATGAAATAAATCTACCTGTATCAACATGGCTAAATCACAAAATCTAATGTAGGGTGAAAAAACACTGGTTACAAAAGGAAATTACACTCTGATACAATCTGTGTAAAATTTCAAAACAAAAAATATATAGTAAAAATACAAAACCATGCTTGTATGTTTTAATTTTTTTGTAATTTAAAATAAAACAGGGGGCTTCCCTGGTGGTGCAGTGGTTAAGAATCCGCCTGCCAATGCAGGGGACACAGGTTCAATCCCTGGGCCGGGAAGATCCCACATGCTTTGGAGCAACTAAGCCCATGCGCCACAACTACTGAGCCTATGTGCCACAACTCCCGAAGCCTGTGTACCTAGAGCTTGTGCTCTGCAACAAGAGAAGCCACCACAATGAGAAGCCCATGCGCCGCAATGAAGCGTAGTCTCTGCTCGCTGCAACTAGAGAAAGCCCACGTGCAGCAACAAAAACACAAAGCAGCCAATAAATAAATAAATAAATTTATAAAATAAAATAGGAACCATGATGAGATATTTCATATTCATTGATCTTAGGATGGCTTTTTTTTTTTTTTAAAGTAACAACTGTTGGCAAGGATGTGGAGAAACTGGAATTCTCGTGCATTGCTGGTGGGAATGTAAAATGGTGCAGCCGCTGTGGAAAATGGTATGGCAATTCCTCAAAAAAAAGTAAACACAGAATTATCCTATGGTCCAGCAATTCTGCTTCTGGGCATATACCCAGAAGAATTGAAAGCAAGCACTCAAATATATATTTGTACACCCATGTTCATGGCAGCATTATTCACAATAGCCAATAAGTGGAAGCAACTCCAGTGTCCATCGATGGATGGATAAACACAAAATGTGGTATATGCATACAAAAAACGGAATATTATACAGCCTTAACACGGAATAAAATTCTGATACATGCTGCAACATGGAGTAACCCTGAGGACATTATGCTAAGTGAAATAAGCCAGACACAAAAGGACAAAATGGTAGATTCCACTTATATAAGGTACCTGGAGTACTCAAATTCATGGAGACAGAAGGTAGAATGGCAATGGGGGTGGTGTTACTGTTCAAGCAGTACAGTTTCAGCTTGGGAAGGTGACAAAGTTATGGAGATGAATGGTGGTGACAGTTGCAGAATAATGTGTATGTACTCAATCTCACAGAATTGTAGCTTTAAAATGGTTAAAATGGTAACTTTTGTTAGGTATATTTAATTTAAAAATAGAAATTTAAAAGAAGAAAATTGGCTTGACTCCAGCCTCTACCTAGCAGAGCGGGCAGAGCAGCTCACCTACCTATAAAGCCCGGCTGACTCCAGACACCTGGACCGCCCCTCCCCCTCCCCTCCCCCTCCGCCCCTCCCCCTCCCCTCCCCCTCCGCCCCTCCCCCTCCCCTCCCCCTCCGCCCCTCCCCCACACCCGGTCGCTAGCCCTCGGTCCGACGTCTCACTGCGCAGGCGCGGAGCTGCGGTGGGTGGGCAGGAAAGGGCGTGGCCTCACTCTGCGCGTGTGCGGAATTCCAGCTGCAAGTGTTGTGGGGGAAAATGATGCCCAGGTTCGGCTCCCGGGCCGCCGGCCGCGGGGAGGCCCGCACTGCACACGCGCAGATCGCGCATCCGCGTCAAAAGCCGAAGAGAGCGCGCGCTCCCCACGTCCTGCGCGCTCGGCTGCCAGGCGTTCGTCCCTACCGTGACTCCCGCTGGGCCCAGCCGGGCTGGCGCGCCCTCGTCTGAAGAGCGATGCCCCGGGAGATCATCACCCTGCAGCTGGGCCAGTGCGGCAACCAGAGTGAGCGGGCCCAGCCAGTCTCCGGTTCTGCCCCTTCGGGTCCCACCCGAGTGCTTGGCATCCTCCAGCCCCCCCCCCCCCCCGCCCCGTCCCTTTCCCTTCCATGAACCGCCTGCCCTACTGCGCATAAGGAACCAAGTCCCAGACCCCCAGACCGAGAGCCATGCCTCCAGCCCTGGGCTGTCACGCCTCCCAGACCCAGGCGGCTTGGGCCCACCCTTTGAGTGTGACAGCCTCTGAGCCTCACCCTGGGCTCCTAGAGTCTTACGGCTCTAGCAGACCCAGGCGTCTCTCCCCGTCCCCCAGTTGGGTTCGAGTTCTGGAAACAACTGTGCGCTGAACATGGTATCAGCCCCGAGGGCATCGTGGAGGAGTTCGCCACCGAGGGCACTGACCGCAAGGACGTCTTTTTCTACCAGGTGCCCCCAGCGACTTGGCCAGGGTTGGCAATGGCCCAGGGGGCCTGAAACGAAGGGCTTGGTAATGGGAATCCCGCTGCGCAGAGGAGCCGGGTAGCTGGCTTGAGGAAGGAGGGCAGGCAGGAGCCAGAGCTGGGAGGACTGGAGGACTGGGCGGGCCGAGCTGATTGGGCCCCCTCCTGGACTCCCCTTGACAGGCAGACGATGAGCACTACATCCCCAGGGCGGTGCTGCTGGACCTGGAGCCGCGAGTGATCCATTCCATCCTCAACTCCCCCTATGCCAAGCTCTACAACCCAGAGAACATCTACCTGTCAGAGCATGGCGGAGGAGCTGGCAACAACTGGGCCAGCGGATTCTCCCAGGTATCCAGTGGCCATCCCAGAGATTCTTGATGTTCCCTTCCTGGGGCAAGGCAGGCACAAGCAGTCTGGGGCTTTGACCAGACTGACAATAAATGAGACAAGGGGGATTACCCTGATAAGAGGGACAGCCAGAGAGCGGTTTATGCAAACTTTGTGCAAATTATTTGTAAAGGAGCATATCTGGGGTGAGGGCCACAGCCAGGGCTCTGCTTGAGGTGGCAGCAGTGTCCTAGGGTAGACTTACTGGTTGCTGAAAAGAGACGCGCTCCAGAAACTTCATCCTCACCCTCCCTCCTCATGTCTCCATACAGGGTGAGAAAATCCATGAAGACATCTTTGACATCATAGACCGGGAAGCAGATGGAAGTGACAGCCTAGAAGTGAGGTTCTGCCCCCTGAGGGGATGGAGGTGGGGAGGAAGCTGAAAAGTGCTGGGGACAGGTCAGGAGGTAGCCTGATTAGATGTGTGATGGGAGCAATTCAATTCAAAACTCTCATTGAGTATCAGATGTGAGATAGTGAAGTAAATAAGGTACAGTCCTTGTCCTCAAGGAGATCCTAATCTGGATGGCATCAGCTCCTTCCTACTCAAGGAGCCTCAGCCTGGATGGACATAGAGGAAGCCTTGAGACATAGGCGTGTTGGGAGTGGGGAGAGAGACAAGCCTGAAGCCTCTCCCCCAGATCCCTGGAGACTGCCTCTCCATCTCTCCCCCTGCAGGGCTTTGTGCTGTGTCATTCCATCGCTGGGGGGACCGGTTCTGGCCTGGGCTCCTACCTCTTGGAGCGACTGAATGACAGGTAAGCCTGCATTTGGGGAGAGGGCATTACCCAGGCCCTGTTTCCCTGGATAATGTCTTTCCTTTTTGTCATTTTTTTCTTTTGGGCTGAAAGGCCTATCACTACTGCCCTTAAGTCATAGGTAGGAACAGAGCCTGGCCAACGAGGGAATATCTTGGAAGCAATAACTCCCGGGAGGTGGGGGCCTGCCTAGGGGGAGGAGGGGACCTAGGAGGGGAGGAAGTTTGATGCTTTGGGTTTATCTTTTTTGGCTCCTGGACTCTGAAGACTCAGTTCTGCCCTCACCCCTTTTGTGTAAGACCTTGGTGGCACTTGGCAAGGAATGACCCCTGTTATCTCCAGAGAAGATAGAGATGGGGAGTGATGAGAGTCTTACCAATTCACTGTGCCAGCATCCCCTTTCCCTCTTCCTCACCCCCAGGTACCCCAAGAAGCTGGTGCAGACATACTCAGTGTTTCCCAACCAGGACGAGATGAGTGATGTGGTGGTCCAGCCCTACAACTCGCTGCTCACGCTCAAGAGGCTGACGCAGAATGCAGACTGTGTGGTGAGCATGGGAGGAGAGAGTGAGGGCTTTGGTCGGCCTCCCTAAGCCAGTGAGACACCTGCACCCTGCCCTTCCCAATCCCTTGCCCAGAGAACAGAGAACCAACAAAGCAATACCTGGTGGCCCAAATTATGATATAAGGACCTGATCCCAAGCTTCTTATAGTCCCTTTAGGCAGCAAGACTCTCAACAAAGTGAATAACATCCCCCCACGTGTCTCCACTTAGCCTGTTTAACGCCTACTCCTGCTAACATTCTCAGCCCAAGGGTCACTTTCTTAGCAAAGCCTTCCCTGACCACCCAGACAAGGTCAAATTCCTTTGTGCACATTTCAAGCTGTAACTATACTTTTCTGTTGTTTTATATTTAATGTCAGTCACCCTCCTCTAGACTATAGACCTGGTGAGGGGGAAGACCATGCCTGTTTTACTCTCCATGGTTTTCCAGAGTTGAGGCACCATGCCTGGCACATTTAGACAATCAAATGTTTGTTTAATGCACTGAATGGTAGAAAAATATCTCCTGATGCTCCAGAGACAGTACTTGCCCTTTAAATTAGCACACCTACTTCCTAGTTTTGAAGTTTAGAGGGGGACTAAGGTTATAACTTATTTCTCTGCCCCTTTTCTCCTCAAAAAGGTGCCGTTACCCTCTTCTGTCCCCCCAGGTGGTGCTGGACAACACAGCCCTGAACCGGATCGCCACAGACCGCCTGCACATCCAGAACCCATCCTTCTCCCAGATCAACCAGCTGGTGAGCCCCCCACTCCTGGACTCTTTTGGACTGGAGTCCCGCCTTGCTAGAGCGCCATCTGGGGAAGGGAGGCCCCCCAGGACAAGGCTCGTGACACGGCACCCCGTCCCCAGGTGTCCACCATCATGTCGGCCAGCACCACCACCCTGCGCTACCCCGGCTACATGAACAACGACCTCATCGGCCTCATCGCCTCGCTCATCCCCACACCACGGCTCCATTTCCTCATGACGGGCTACACCCCCCTCACCACGGACCAGTCGGTAAGCGCAGCCCTCGGGCCCAGCAGGCCCTGACTAGCCTTCCTCTTCTCCCAGCTGCACCCGGAGCTGCCCCGTGCAGCCCCCAGAGGCCCTGCGCTCAGGGAGTGGCACAGGCTGGGTGACTTCCTGGCTGACGTGCTCCCCTCTTCCCCTGCCTGTGGCTCCCTGCAGGGCCCAGGCTGTACAGGGTCTGCTGATGCTCCTGCACGAGGGCATGAGTTTGCTGAGCTCGGGAGGACTGAGATCTCTGATCCCACAGCAGAGGCTCAGTGTGGACCTGAGTGTAAGGACACTCGCAGAGAGACCAAGCTACCTTGTGTCTGATGGGGATGCGTGTTGCCTGCTGCTCTCTGTCCCTGCGTCTCTGGGCTGTGCCCTGAGTGCTGGGCTGCCCTGTGGCCACTCTCCCCTCAGGTGGCCAGCGTGAGGAAGACCACGGTCCTGGATGTCATGAGGAGGCTGCTGCAGCCCAAGAACGTGATGGTGTCCACGGGCCGGGATCGCCAGACCAACCACTGCTACATCGCCATCCTCAACATCATCCAGGGGGAGGTGGACCCCACCCAGGTAGGTGAGGCCCCTTCGTCCTACCCCCGGAGCCCAGAGGGGTAGAGGAGAGGCCACCACCACCACTCCTGTGCCCACCCAGGTCCACAAGAGCCTGCAGAGGATCCGGGAACGGAAGCTGGCCAACTTCATCCCCTGGGGCCCAGCCAGCATCCAGGTGGCCCTGTCCAGGAAGTCACCCTACCTGCCTTCTGCCCACAGGGTCAGCGGGCTCATGATGGCCAACCACACCAGCATCTCCTCGGTGAGCCTAGCCTTCTGGTCTTCCTTGGCTACTCTTCCACTGGCCACCTTCATCATTCTCCCCTAAATCCATTCCAGCCCCCTGTCTTGCACTGGCTCCCATCCTGGAGATTTCTATCTCTTTCAGCTCTTTGAAAGTTCCTGCCAGCAGTATGACAAGCTGCGGAAGCGGGAGGCCTTCCTGGAGCAGTTCCGCAAGGAGGATATCTTCAAGGAGAACTTTGACGAGCTGGACAGGTCCAGGGAGGTTGTGCAGGAGCTCATCGACGAGTACCATGCAGCCACGCGGCCAGATTACATCTCCTGGGGCACCCAGGAGCAATGACTTTCTCCCCACTGCACCCCCTGAATAGTAAGCACAGCCCCCATCATTCCTGGTCCCTCTGGTCCAAATTCCCCTCACCAGCAACCTTTCTAGGTTCTTCTGCAGCCTGGGTGTTGGCCCTCTTCTTCCCTTCCATGCCTGACCCTTGATATGCTTATTTAGCACTAATAAAGTAATGAAGCTTCGTTGTGAATATAGTTAGGCCTTGGTCTGTGAATATGGGGGACGATGAAAGGATCTCCATGGTGCCTCACAGTTTGCAGGCAGGTGTTGGTAGGGTGGCCTTTACCTGCTTTAGCTTCTTACCACTTAGTCCGGTCTTTGTGTGTCCACAGTTTCTGTGAGCATCCCTTGCCTAGAACCAAGCTGTTTTACTGGAGCCAGTCCTACTCTCAAGACGACAGAGCATTACTGATGTCTGCTGTCTCCTCAGTGCCTAAACTCCTGCCCCAGGGTGGATCAATATTGCCCATATTGCCCCAGCCGGCTCCACTCAGGGCAGAGGCTGTAGAGGCTCCTGAAGGACTGCCCGCAGCATTCTGAGCAGGTCAAGAAAGCCAAGACTCTGGATTCCCAGGCCCAAGGCGATTAGATCCTTGGGAGTCAACCCAATTCAGCCCGATCTGATAAAGCAGGAACAGAGCTCAGGAGTAGCACTGAGCACATCCCAATGAATTCTTTATCTGTGCCAGAGAAGTTCTTGGGTCTGACCCTACCCCAAGCTTCTTCCATTCCAGGCCCAAAGCAGTAGGCACATTAAAGATGGATCCAACCAAGACCCAGAAGCTGGACACAGGGTAGGACTGGGTAGTGCCAGTCCTGATGACTCACTGCCCTCAGGCCTCAGGGACGCCAAGAGGCCACCCCTATGTCACTCAGTGGAAGAAGGATGAGTAATTGCCAACTTAGAAAATTGCCCTCTTGCCTGCCCCACCCACCACCCTAGAGCAACATCCTGGCCAGTAGGAGGTTAAATCCAGAAGGTCAAGGAGGGTGGAGCCCTGTGGTGTTCAGACTCCCTTCAGTGCTGGTGAAAGCCCAGAGTGTGGGCGTCCCAGGGGGTGGAGCTCTGAGCACTGGGGCTCCAACCAGTCCCACTAACAGCACTCCCACAGGAAGGGTTTGTGTAAATAAGGATTTTTTTTCCCTTCTCTTCTACAAATAAATTAAGAAACAAACTAGAAAATTGTCTGCACCCATTGAAGCCCTTGGGTGTGGGGTGTGCCCTGTCCCTGCAGGGCCCAAAGGGTCCATCCTTCCCTGAAATCTCAGAGCAGTCCAGGTCCAGGCTGGAGGCGCGAGAGAGGTCGTGACCTCTTGGCAAGCTCAGTCCTGCAGCTGCCCCAAACAGCCAGACTGTCCCTGGGGCTCGTCCAGGCCCGGGTGCTGGCCGGGCGGGGAGGTGTCTGGCAGGTCTTGGCATGGAGGAGAAGGACTGCTGCTGGGCCTCTCGGGGGAGGGGTTGGCCAAGTAGGCATTCACCAGCTGCATGATCTCTTCCACCTAAGAGAGGGCAGAGGGCAGAGTATAAAAGGGGCCACTGGGTTCTCCTCTGTCTCATCCTCCACCCAGGTTCCTTCCCAAGACCTTACGTGAGCTGCCCCCTGCAACCTTTCCTTCCTCATCATCACTCTCCCTCACCATGTGCCAACCACACTTGCTTCTTTCTGCTCCTCTAACATCCTAAGGTTATCCTCATCTCAGGACCTTTGCACTTGCAGGTCCCTCTGCCCGGAAGGCTGTGCGCCCAGATCTTCCTTTGGCTAGCTTAAGCATCCCTGACGTTGAGTATCTTTTCCTGACCATCCTACCTAATGCTATGGCCCCCTCCAGTCACTTCCTGTCTCACTACCCTCTCCTTTCTAGCATTTGTCACTATCTTAATCTTTGATTCCTTGTTTAGTGTCTTTGATCACTGCTGGATCCACACGGTTTAGAGCTGTACCTGGCCCATGCTCAGTGTTTAATAAATGTTTCTTGACATTCTCTCCCTTTCTTCCTCCTTCTACACCCTCTTCCCACTCACCTGGGGACTCTGCAGGAGAAGCTGGCTCTCTCCCACCCTCAATGCCAGGGTGTGGGGGCCCATTAGCTGGCAGGCGGCCACACGGCCATAGCTGACACTGTGGATGGGCTCTGTCTCACCGGGTCGGGAGAGGGACATGGCCTTGGCTCCCAGGCCCAGGCATAGCTTCTGTGGAGCACCCTGACCAGGCTCCTGCTGACAGACAGGCAGAGTCAGGGTGGAAGGAGGGGACCCTGCAGCATTATTTTTGGTGGGGGGGAGTTGGCTGTGAGCAAGAAGATTCCTGGTCCCCCCACCCCGCCCCCCCCATGATCCACAGCTCCAGAGAGTTGAGATCCCAGGGCCAGTGCCTCCTGAGATTTGAGATGGGCAGCTGTGCTGGGTGTAGGGAGTGAAGTGACCCACAATGGGGGCCTGTGGCTCTGGGGCAAAGGCGTGGGGCTCGGGCCGCCAGAGTCCCCCTCTCCCTTCTCCCCCTCACCGTGCTCAGCTCCAGAACGTCATACCGAGCAGCGCCGAACCCTGGACACTGCGCCGCCAGAGCCAGGTAGGCAGCCATGGCCTCAGCTCGGCCCATGCCCCGTAGCCGCTTCCAGCCTCCCAGCACAGCAGCCGCCGTGCCGGCGCCACCTCCTCCCTCGCGGGCCACGCTTCCCGCCGTGCGGCCGGCCCCGCCGCGCCGGGCCCGCTCCGCCCGCCTCTTGGCCAGGCCCGGGCTCCAGATTGCCCCGGCCAGCAGGGCGGCGGAGGGGGCAGGCCTGGGCACCGGGCGGGGAGGGTCTTCACGCGGCGGGGCCGGGGTGGGCAGCAGGCGGTCCAGGCGCGGCAGGGGCGCCCGCGGGGAGAAGTCCCGGTGCGGGCTCTGCGGGCTCAGCGCCGCCAGGGCGCGCAGCGTGTCGTCGGGCGGGGGCGGCCGGCCGCGCAGCAGCAGAGCGTGAGCCTACGGGGAGGCAGCGGGCGTCAGCGCGGCAGCCGCGGGGGCCCGTCGCCAGGACCCCTCGCGGAGAGGAACCTGAGGTCTGGGTTCGAGCCCCGCCTCCTCCGGGGTTGTCATCACCACGAAAGGCGACGGCCCAGAAAGGGAGGGGTTCAGGCTCCGGGGGGTCTCCGCGAGGAGTGAATGCCGGAGAACCTCACCTGCTCAAAGAGGAAGGGCAGTTCGTGACCGTCTGGGGACAGCCCCTCAGGATGCAGAGGTCCGTGAAGACGCAGACACAGTCTCCAGCCAGAGTCCGGCGGGTCCTCCAGCCCGGCTTCCTCCGCCGCCAAGCTGTGGAATGGAGAAGGGCGTGATGCTGCAGGGAAGCAGGGCCCCCAAGACGCGGGCCATAGGGAAAGGGGCGGGGCCAGATATTTGGGGCGGGGCCCGGACCGAGTGGACCGCGGAGGCGAGCCTGACTGCAAACCGCCCGCGATCAGGAATCCATCTGTGAACCAATGAACTTGACTGTGCCAGGCAAATGACAAGAGCCGGGTTAAGGTTTGCTTAGGGATTGAGCGAAGCTGAGAGGCGAATGGGCTAACGGAGGGCAAGGGCTGGGGCTGGACATTTACTTCTCAAACCTGGTGAGCACGTCGGCCACGAGAGTCCCCCCGGCCAGAGCTCGCTCCTGGGCTCCTCGCTGCTCGTACAGCGCGAATGCATTGCGGCTCCGGGTCAAGCCCAGCCGCCCCACCAGCTCTCGAGCAACCTGGAGGGGAGAGAGCATAAGAGGAAAGTCAGACCCAGACCGCGCAGGGGTCTTGCCAGTACTTCTGGAGGAGTCCAACTGGAGGGGTCTTTCAGGCCTCCCTTACCCAACTGATGACTCTCAGACTCGAGCAAACCCAGGGCCCAGGCACCAGGAGAGCCAGGCTTGGGAAGCTGGGAGGAAGGTTGAGATTTCAGGGGTTTTCTCTGGTCTTACCTCTCCGGCTGTGGTGTGGGAGTCTATGGCCACAGGGCAGGCACCAGCCCCCGGACAGTGCACGGTGCACAACAACTCCTGCCGTCGGCTCAGGGCGGAAATCTCTGCCAGCGACGGCACCAGCTCCCGGCCCCGCGTCCGGCCCAGCGCTTTCCGTATGAAGCGCGCATATTCCGCTAGTTCCGAGTCCGGGAGCGCCTGCTCAGTCCTGGGTTACGGAGAAGGACTTCAGGGTCAGTGCTCCGAGGGCTTTCCTTCTCCTCCTCCCTACTGCCTTTTGCGTTTATAGTTTCTTTCACCTCGCCGACTCCCTCCCCCTCCAACTCTAAGTTCCCTGAAGGCAGCGCCACCGGCTTTTTTGAATCTACCCCGATGCTCCGTATGGAGCTGAATTACTTTCTAAGGCCCCAAGCAGCTTTCTCCTAACTGCCCCCTCCCACTTCCCAGAGTTTCCATGATCCTCCTTTGGGTTGAAATCCAAACTTCAGCTGCATTCTGCTTTCCAACCTAAAAGCCCTCGCGCTGGACTGCATCAGCCCGGAGGAAAAACAGCCTTTTAGTAATTCCTCTACCCAAAGTGGGAGACTTTTTGTAATTCCTCTGCCCGCAAGTGGGATATGATCTTGTAATTCCCACAAAGGCACTGTGCATATTAGCAGCGGCCCTGACCTTGGGCAAGTCCCTTCCCTTCTCTGGGTCCAAGTTCTCCATCTGCCAAACCCTTTGGAAAGGTCTGCCATTCTTTTCCAGCCCCTTAGCTCCCTTGCCTTGGCCTTATCCCCAAGCCTCCCCTCTCACCTCTCCAGATGCCCCAGGAGGTGCCCCCGTACAGCACCCCCAGGACGGAAGGTGCAGCTCATGCAAGTGAGGAGCTGCCAGTACCGCAGAGCCGCAGGGTCTTGGGTAGCTGGAGGCCCGGGGGGGCCCGCGGGGCCCGAGGTCTGCTTAGCCAGCTGCAGGAAGAGTTCGTCTCGGAGCGCTGGCAGGTCCCGGCAGGTCTGGAGCACACCCTGCATCAGGGGCCCGGGGCGCCGCGCCCCCTCCAGGGCCTGAAGCGCCAGGAACAGCCGCACCGCCTCCTCGCGCAAGGGAGCGTAGCCCGGACCTGCGGGAGGGTGGGGGCGGAGGGACGGTTTGGAGAGGGGACGCAGAGCTGGGCCCTGGGAGGAAGGCTTGGACCAGGGTAAGGTCAGAGGGAGTATAAAGGGACAAGGGTGGTAAGGAGGGAAGAGTGCGAAGGACAGGAAGAGTGAAGGGAAAGCAATGGTCCCTACAGAGCCAAATTCAACCCCTCCCTCCCAGGAATCTCCCCCTCCAGGTCCCCTAAGTCCGCACTTTGAGTTAGTAACTTGGAGGGATGGACTAAAGGACACAGGGTCAAACCTCAGATTCTGCAATTGGGTAGTGAGAGCCATCACCATGCGCCAGAAAACCAGGGTTCTTCTCCCAGCTCCCCTTAATCCTCTAGCTTGAGTACCTGGGCCTGTCACTATTCCCTTTGGGGGAGAAGCGTAAATCGATGAGGTCAGCACAGTCTCCCAAGGTGGTGGATTTTCCACCACTTGTAAAGTTGTATGCCATGGTGTTGAGAGTATAATGAAAGAACAGAAGAGAGAGTGTAAAAACCCATGAAGGAACATCAGTAGTCAGAATGAGACCCAAAGAGAAGGCGGTCAAAGGGGACCTTTACTTTCTGTGCTGGCTTTCCCTCCCCGTCTACCCTGGGTATCAGTCTGCTCTCTCAGCTTCTGGTTTCATCTTCATCCTTTGAAAAATGAGGGGCTGGGTAGGCCCCCTGAGGACTCCTAGATCCCTATCAGGTGAGGCGTTCAGATTCCCTATTCAAGGGACTTGGGCCATGGCACTACTCACCTGGGGCACTGACTCCGTAGGGCAGGGGCAGGAGTGGGGCGTACAGGGCCCCGCTGGTGTGCCGCAGAATCGGGTTCCGTCTGTAAATAAGCGCCACGGCTTCCGGGTCCCCGCAACTCTCCTAGAGGCCAGGGAAATGATCACAGTGATGGAGAAGCGGGCTCCCCGTGAACCCAGAAAGGTTATGGGTCCACCACCCTCCTCTTTCTCCATGAAGTTCCCCCCCCGCCCCCCGCACCTGAATGTCCCTGAGCAGCAGCTGGGTGGGGGTCTCCAACGGTGCCTTGGAGGCGATCACTTCTCGCAGCGCCACTCCCCAGCGCTCTGCCTCGGCCTGGCGGGGCGAGCAGAGCCGAACGCTATGCTTCCGGCCAGACACGGTCACGGACCACAGACCTGGAGGAGAGAGATGCCACGGAGGGCAATCAGAGCTGGCTGGGGCAGCTGCCTAGGGATGTAGGAGAATCCCCATGAGGTCTCACCAGTCTCCTTGGGCCTGCGCTCAGGGCCGGTCACCGAGCATAGGCTGGTGAGCACGAGGCTCCCTAGGCGTCGCGCCCCCCTCCCGCTGCTGCTGAACTGGTCCAAGGAATCCCGCGTGAGCACGAACCAGGCTCGGCGCGGGGGCAACCAGGGCCGCGTCCCTCCTCCGCGGGGCTCGCGGTACAGCCAGCCTTCGGGGAGAAGGAGGGAAAGGGGATCAGCCGGAGAAGACATTATCCCCTGGAGGGTTGGGATTGGGGCCTCTGGAGTGCATGAGGTGGATCCCCACCTTTCACAACGACGTCTGGGTCGTCTTCTGACGGCCCCTTCTCCGGGATGAGGCTTCGCGTCTCCTCCCAGCTTTGCAGCCTGGGCAAGAGGGGAGCGAGGGTTGGGCAAGTCTGCCGGTCCTGCACCCTGCCTCCAGGAGGCTCCGATCTAAAGGCTCCCCAGACCACGAGGGGTGCCTGCTTCCGGGCAGGGCACCCCTCCCCCAGGCTGTGGGAACTGCTGGGCCGTTCTGACCTCGCACCAGAAATAGCCCGGACCCCCCCTTCCTCCCGCGCCCCCAGCCGGACCGCCCCCCGGGACCCCGGCCAAACCACCGCGTCCGGGCCTAAGGCCTCTCCCTTATTGCACAACCTGGGGAGGGAAGACTGCGAGGATGGGGGTCCCAGGAACCGGCTGCAGTCTCCAGACCATGGGACTCAGGGGCTGAGCTCACCTGTCTGAGACTGGCCCGGTCCTCACAGGCTGAGTCAGAGTCACATCTAGGGGACCCTGGGGAAACAGGCAGGGCAGCCCTCAGGCTCAGAACCCCCCTTGCAGGATGCTCAGGGGATTGAGGAATTAAGGAGTGGGGTGGTGACTGTGACTGTGACTGAGGGAGCTGAAGCCACTGGGCTCGCCCCTTCCACAAGTCTCTACAGAACAGCCCAAGCTAAGAAGCCAAGACTCTTGCCTTGTCTCTGTGATTCTTTAAAGAGGCAATCAGAGGTAGGGTAGAGTAGAAAAAGCACCGGGCAGAGAGTCAGGAGACCTGGGTTCTAATACCAGCTCAACCACTAACTCCCATCACAGACTGTGGAACCTTGGCAAGCCCCCTTGAGTCTTTGGGCCTTAGCTTCCCAGTCTTTGAAAACAGAGAGGTGGATGAAGTCCTTTCTTGCTCTGGCAGGCTCAAAGTCACCCCCTCCTCATTTTCCCTTGGTTGGCTGGCGGGTGTTCAGGCTGGCAGGCAGGCGATAGGCATGAAGGTGAATGAAGGGAAGAGGGACCCTCTCAGTATAGGGCTTTCTCAAGAGCTTCTTATACCCTCCATAGGCACCCTTGAAACTCAGTGGTAAGCAAAGACCCTGCCCTTTTGCTGGGGCTCAGGCCAGGCTGAAGAATACTCTCCGTGGGAGGTACAGTCCAGGATTTTGCCCTCCCCCACCGCCACCCCCTGTGTCCTGGAACTTCTACTGTAGACTGGGGTCTAAGAGAGGCCGAAAACCCATCCAGGAGCCAGGTCAGGCAGGAACTGTGCCATAGTCCCATTGCGTCCAGGCAGCTAAAGCCAGGAGGGGGAGGTGGGGGAGGGGGGCCAGGGACACCTGTCCCCAAGCTGGGGGGTGGGGGTGGGGTGGAGGTGGAGCATGAGGGAAGCAATGGCAGTGGTTCACAAAGCCGACCCTGCCCAGGGTGGAAGCTTGTGGACGCCTGGGTCCTGTGACTTCGGGGGGGACGCAGATCCTTTTATTTTCTGAAGGGTCTGAGAGGGGCTCCGAGCCACACCACCAGAGGGGCAGGTGCTGACCCCTCTCTTAGCCCAAATCCCCTAATCGCAGTCCCCTGCTTCCCTCCCTCCCCCCCCCTCTATATTTATCCGCCCTCCGCCTCCGCCAGGTGCTGGCGCCGGCCCCGGCGGCGCAGCCCGCCCCACCCGGGCACTGAGCCACCGGGCCTGCTGCGGACCCCTCAGCGGGGGATGGGAGCCTGACCCAGGCCACAGCACACACGAGTCTGGTTGCCCAGAGTCTGGCTGCTGGCGTGCAGGGGCATCAGAGAGGGGATGTCGGGGGACGATGGTCTCCCACACCAATAGAGCCTCAGTTTCCCCACGGGGAGATTCGACAAGACCCGGGAGCCAAGCGTCCCTCATCATTCCCTAAGGAATTCCCCAGGAGCCTCACCAGGGACGGCCAAGAGTTCTGTCCAGAGTGTCAGGGTAATGATGAGTGGTCCTCGGAGAGTTTTGGCCCCCAGCCCCCTCTCCATGGGGTCCCCGCCACGGACCCCAATCTGAGGATACCTGCCTCCCCTCGCCCAGGCCCTCGGGGCGGGAACTCCCGCATCTGGCCCCAGCGCTCAGCGCTCCTGAACTGGGAGCGGAGCGGACCCAGGCGTCCGAGCCGCCCAGCCGGCCTCGCCACATTCCTCGGCGCTGGCGGAGGCGGAAGGAGACGGGATGGGACGCGGGCCCGACGGGGAAGGGAGAGGCAGGGCCAGGTCGGGCCAGGCGTGACGCCTCCCCTGCCCCAGGGCCCCCAGCAGGTGGACAGCGCCCAGCGTGCTGCGCGAGGCCCACAGGCACATCCCGAGGTGGGCTGCTGCTTCAGCTCTCGGGGGCTTCTGGCCCCCAGGCAAAAACGTCTCCCGAGTCCCCAGTCCGCAACAGCGCAGCGTTTGGCTGGAGTCTGGAGCGGGATCAGGCGTGACGGCTGGTTGTAGTGAGAGGGATTGAGACAAGGCTCCAACCCCCCTGGGACTTACCCTCCCGCCGCCCCCTGGACTCGGGGTCCGTAGCTCAAAGGTCTCCTCGTCTTCGTCTTCGTCCCCGTCTCCGCTAAGCTCGCCGTCCCCGTAGTCCCGGTGCAGAAGAGTAAAGCCTCGACGGCAGCAGAGGAGCCACCACAATCCCCCGGGGAGAGGCATCCGGGCGAGCAGCCGGGAGATGGGGGCGCGGGCAGCCGGGGCTGAGCTGCAGGGGGTCGGAGAAACTGGCGGGGCTCCGACCCGAGCGGGGGAAAGATGAGGAGGGAGGAGGGAAAGGGAGAGGGGGACTGGGAGGAGGCGGTGTCTGGCTCTGGGGTGCAAGGGGTCGCTAGCTAGAGCCTCTGGGGGGGCTTAGAGTCTGGGCCCCCGGAGGGGGAGGGGGGGAAGCGTCCAGGGGTGGGGGGGAGGAGGGAGCAATGTCCGGAGCTGGGAAGTAGTGTCCGTTGTAGTGTCCAGCCCTGTGGGGAGCAGTGTCCGGTGCAGTGTCCGAGGCGGGCAGTTGTCCAAGCTCCAGGGAGGGTCGTGTCCGGTAGGGCGTCCGGTGGCCGGGGCCCGGGCCGCGCGCGCTGCGCTCCCTGCAGCCCCGGGACTGGCGCGCTAGGAGCTCGAGCACAGTGCGGGGACCCCGCCTCCCCAACCCCTCCCCTTCGGGCCCCCCCTCCCTCTTCTTTCTCTCCTCCCTTCTTTACAAGGCTGTGTCCAGTTTTCGTCACAGCCTCCTCTGTCCAATCCCTGTGCCTGGCGCCGGGCGCGGCCACCAATCAAGCTACTGAAACCGCGGCGCGTTGCATCATGTGCCCCTGGCTTGGTGACAGCGGGGAGGGGCAGGGAATTAGGAGGGAGGGGGTAGTGCGATGTTAGCCACGCCCCCGCCTCTGAGGTCGGACGCGGACTGCTAGTGACGTCACGGAAGCCCGCCTTCATGCTCCTGTTTTAACTCTTGGCTCACCAACCAACAAATTAAACGCGCTCTTGAGCAGGAGCTTTGGAGAACAAAGTGCCCACAGGGCATAGAGAAATGCTCCGACTGCTGCCCTCTGAACCCCCGTCTCGCCTCAGGGTTCCTGAGAAAGGAAAGAGCCTTAGCAACCTGCGCCAGGCACAGTCCTAGAGGTAGCCCTCCGCCCCTGGATGACGGAGTCCAGTTCCTCGATCTTAGCCACCTCCTTTTGAGGTGAAGAAGCTGGGGCAGACACTCCGGGAAAGTTCAGACCAAGACAGGAAATAAAGTCTAATTTAGAGCTCAGAGCTCACAACTCCAACCGAACTCCAGCTGGGAGCGTGACTTGGGATTCTAGGGAATTCCGTGATCTTCGAATGGAGTGGAGGCTTCTCAGGGTGACTATCCTAACGCTCTGTGTAGGAAGGGGTTAACCGAGGCTCTAAGCGAACGGGGCGGGGCCAGGGGAGGGGCCGGGCCCGGTCGACCGCGGGCGCGCGCGTGCGTTGCTGACTCAGCGGCGATTCCTGCGATCTCCCGCGGAGGGTTCCAGGTTGGCCCCCGGTGGATGGCGTGTGGGACCCTCTGAGGATCGGCGCCATCTCCGGGCTTTCCCTGGATCCTGGCCCCTGGAGGCCGTGGTTCTTGTTTTCAGCCTCCGGAGGCTCCGGGAAGGAAGGCTAGCCCAAGCTGGGCGGGGCGGGACAGGGCGGGGACGACTGGCCAGCGCCTCCCTGGAGACATCCCCGCCACGCTCCGCCCTTCTTGCCCTGGGTCCCCAGACTCCAGGCTGGAGTGGTCGGGGCAGCTTTGCTGACCGGATATTAAACTGCGAGAGTTCTCGCACGTGGACACCATTCTGCCTGTCGTGACTGTGTAAAACAAAGACCAGGAATCAATGTCTCAAGAGGCCATCCCATCCCAGCCCTGCCCTCGCCCCAGATGACAGTGGCCTGCGCTGAGACTTCCTAGGGATGGAAACACCACAGCCATATACTCTCTTCCCTGTCTGGATCCCAGGCCCTTGCCTGAAGTGAAGTTCTTTCCGTTGTCTAAGCTCTCTCTTTTCGGCCGGCTCAGTGCATTCCCTCTGACCCCGTCCCCAAGGAAGATGGAGAATGGCTGTCACCCCATCCCCACCACGCCCGTGATAACCACTCTCTGGAAATTTGCACATTGTAATTCTCTCCTTGGATTTTCTCCAAGGTGAAAAACTCCGACTCAACTTTTTAAATTACTTTTTTCTCTCCACCAGAGAACCTTAGAAGGGACTGTAGAGTGGTAATCGAATCCGAAAGCACACCCAAAACGGGAATCTCCTGGCCCCATTCCTACCCCTACACCAGGCATAGGCACACACACATGTCCCCGACAGCCTCGGCCTGAACATTCCAGAGGCCGGGAACTCGGTACTTGCTAAGGCAGCCATTACTGGATAGCACTCTGGTTGTTAGAAAGCTCTTCCTTACACTATTTCAGGAGGAACCCCCGCCCCTCCTTGCCTGGCAGCTTTCCCACCTCACCTCTGTTGGCAGAGACCGGGTGAAGGTGGAGGGGGTGTCAGTGCCTAGAGCTTTAGCAGGCTCAGCAGCCCCCCACCCCCACCCAGGCTCTCAGCGGCTTCCACTCAAGAGCCAAGTGCGGCGCAGCGGGAAGGGGCGGGGGCTGGGGGGACCCACCAGCTCTGCCCTGCTGCAAATCACTTCCAAGCCGACGACTCAAAAATAGTAACAGTTGTCGGGTTGCCCCTCATTTCCATATTGTCGGTTTAATGTGAAGTACAGAAGCGATTCCTTAGGTCCCTACCTCTTTCTCAGTGTCCCCCGCCTACTCCCCCTTCCCACTACCCTCCCTGGAATCATTTCCCAGCCCGCCCCCTCCTCTTGATTCGCAATCCTAGTGGTCCCAGAAGGAGACACTGTTGGTCTCAGTGGGAGCTGAGCAGGAAGAAAGGCGGGGCCGACGGGGGCAGCGGCCGCGGGGGTGAGGCCCTGGACTGCAGCCCCCACCCCGTAGCAGCCTCCGCAGGTCCTCGCGGAACCGCAGGCCCAGAAAGGCGTAGAGCACGGGGTTGAGGCCGCAGCGGGCGAGGGCCAAACCCCCAGTCACCAGCAGTGCCAGATCCTTGCGCTTGCTGGCGGGGCAGCTCCGCTCGCGGGCCGCCAGGAGGTCTGCAGTATCCAATAGCAGGGCGAGACTGTAGGGCAGCTGTAGCACCACGAAGGCCGCCACCAGGGCCACCACGACGCGCAGCGCGCGCCGGCGCTCGGGCCCCCTGGTGGCCAGCAGCGTGCGGCCCAGGAGCGCGTAGCAGGCCGCCATGACCCCCAGGGGCAGCGCGAAGCCCAGGACCACCTGTGCCACGGCGCTCGCCCCCTTCACCGTCTGCGTGAGGCCCTCGGGGAAGATGAGGCGGCAGCGCCGCTGGCCTTCCCGCTGCCCATCCTGGCTGAAAAGGAGAGCAGGCAGCGCCAGGAGCAGAGACAGCAGCCACACGATGACTGAGACCAGGTGTGCGCGGCCCGGCGTCGAGGGCCTCGGTCCAGCCGGGAGGGCCCGCGCGATGGCCACGTAGCGGTCGGCGCTGATACAGGCCAGGAAGAGGAAGCCGGCATGGAAGGAGGCCGAGTAGAGGCCCGAGATGGCGCGGCAGGTGGCACTTCCCAGACTCCAGCCCTGCAGAGCCCCAGCTGCGGCAAAGGGCAGGGTCAGGGCCAGCAAAAGGTCAGCCAGGGCCAGCTGGAGCAGGTGGGCGGAGGTGGGGGAGCGCGCAGTGCGTCGTGCCGCCAGATGGGTGGCCAGGACAAGGCCATTGCCGGCCAGACCCAGCGCAGCCACCGTCAGGGAGACACTGGGTTGGAAGGCCCGACTGAAGGCCTGGACATCGGCCTTGTAGCAGAGCTCTGGCAACGGCTCAGCCGAGTATGCCTCCTCATCATCCCCGGAGTAGGGCCCCCAGGAGACCTGGGGAGGCCAAAATGAGAAGAGAGACCTTATGAGACCTGACTCCACCACAAGCCTCCCCCTCCCACACATGCATTCCAAGCTGGGAGCTCCTGTGTGACCAAGTATAATGGTACAGTACACAGGGAGAAGACATAAACTCATCTCCACACTCTTCCTACCACACCCTCAATGGGCCTTGGCCTCCCTTGTACTCCTCCTGCCTCTACATCCAGCTTCCTGGGTGACCTTGAGCAAATCACTTGTTCTTTCTGGCTCTCCAGTTGCCTAATATGTAATGTCGAGATTAGAAATCCCGACCAACCCACCTGGCAGGGTTGTTTGAAATGAGGATTGTTTGAAATAAGGAAGATAGTGAGTGTGAAGCATCTGTGCTCTCCATAGGCCAAGCCTCTGTATTATTAATAAATCTTAGAGCATCAGTTCCTTTGCAGCGCCCTCTCCTGGAAGAACCCCCACATGCAGGCTTTACCTCAGACCTGGTCCCTGGACTACAGGCTTGGTCTGGAGAGGTTTTCTATGTCTCCTTTCCCTTCTTCCCTCCTCACCCCCACCTCTAAGCCTCCAGTACAGGTGCACTGAACTACTCATGACAAGAGGGTTGTAAGGGTTGGAGCTCAGGTTTTCCGGCTCAGTTGGGACCTTAGACCTCTAGGTTCAGCTCACCCTCCCCCTCAGCCCCAGTCCCGCCCCCAACCCCAACCTCTCATTACCAACCCCATCTATCTGGAGGGCCCCTGGTCCCAGAGGGCTCCAGGTATCCTAGATAGGTCATAGCATGGCAGAGGCCTGGTGCCAGGTAGGGAATCCCATCCCTTCACATTACCCTCCCTCTCTGTAACCCTCCCCCCCCCGCCCCCACTCCCACCTGCTCTGTGGGCTCAGTCCCCATCTCTGGCTATTCAGGTTTCTGAGGTAAAGCCACTGAGGTAGAGAAGTTAAACTAGTGGGACAGGAAGGAAGGGGCGGGGAGAAGGGCCAAGCGGGTGGGGATTAGGGTCTGTGGGCCCTCTTCACCTAACTTTCCTAGTCTACCTCCTAAAAAATAATTTCTCTTTAAGGTGCCAGTAGAAAAAAGAATGGGTTTTGGAATATCATCATTTGTGTGATCTTAAGTAGGTTTTTTGACCTCTCTGAGCCTCAGATTTTTCATTTGCAAAGTGAAGTGAGGTAAAAATGCAGAATTCACAGGGTGATGAGGATGCCTAGCACGGGTGCCTGGAGCTGTCACAAAAAGTTAGATTATTTTATTTGCTCTTCTCCTCATCTCCAGCACCCTCCCTTTCCATCCCCCTCTTCTTGGATTTTTCGGACACCCTAACCGTCCCTAGCCTCCCTTCCCCCATCCCTGCGGCCACAGTCCCCGTTGGTCTCGGGTTATTCAGGGTATTTCCCGGCGGCGGGAGGCTCTCTACCCCCGCCCTTTCGCAGCACGGCTGAGGCGCGCGCTTGCGCGGGGTCCGGGAAAGCGGCGCGTGCCAGGAGAGAGAGGCTGGGGAAGGGGGGAGGTGAGAGGAGAGAGGGTGGAACGAGAGGAGAGAACAGCGGAGAACCAGGAACGCAGAGAGAGGCAAGGGAGAAGGGTTGGGGGAGAGAGGAAAGAGGGAGGGGTGGGTAAGGGGGAGAGACAGCCATCCGCTGCGAACCCCAGCAGGAAAGCCCGAGCTGGAACTGGAGCCCTAGCCGCAGCCGGGCACTGGGAGGCGGCCGCCGGGACCCGTCAGCCCTGCATGATGCGTCTCCGGCTCTTCTGCATCCTGCTCGCCGCCGTCTCAGGAGCCCGGGGCTGGGGCTACTGTGAGTGCAGGGCTCGCAGGCAGGCGGGGTTGGGCCTGGGAGTCCAAGGTCTGCAGGGCGGGTCCCGCACCGCATTGCGGCTGGGTGGTCGCGGGTCCCTTCCCGGCCGGCGCGCACTCGCGTGCTTTCATCCTTTCCTGCCTCTCCCCCGCGCTCCGCAATGCAGCTCCGAGGCTGGCGCGCGCGCCCGGAGCTGGGGTTGGGCTCCGAGCTGAAGATAGAGTAGTCCCTCGTGGGGACTGGGAACTGGGATTCAAGCGGGAGCTAGTGCCTGGGTTTGTGGGTTGGGAACAAGGGTGATGCCGGTGGCCCCGGCTAGGGTTGTTTTGCCAGGGGATGGGGCTGAGGCTGGGGCTGGATTTTGGGGGTGGGATCCATGCAGTATTTGGTGACACTTTATGATGCTAAGGTTGGCAGTGGAACTGGTCATGGTGCTAGGACTGGCTGGGCTTGAGACCAAGGCCTGATTTTTTCCAAGGTTTGTGGGTGCTGCTGAATGGGACTGAGGCTAAGGCTGGGGCTGGATTGGTGTCTTGGGGTGACTCAGGTTTTAAAAGACTCTGAGGTTTGAGATTGTGTTTGGGGGTGTACTGAACCCCAACTGGTACTAGGGAGGGTCTGGCCTAGGAGTTCCCCCAGAAGGAGAAGGCAGCCTCCCCTGAGTGTGCAGCTGTTGCTGCAGCCCAGGTTGAGTAGATGGTTTAATTTAGGGCTGGGTCTGTATTGGGGGATAGAGAAGAAAGAGCTCTGGTTGCTCGGCTGCTGGGCCTTTGGAAAGATGGGAGGGGCCACCCTAATCAACATGTCTGTTCCCCCATCCCAGACGGCTGCGACGAGGAGCTGGTTGGGCCCCTGTACGCACGCTCCCTGGGCGCCTCCTCCTACTATGGGCTCTTCACTGCGCCCCGCTTTGCCCGGCTGCATGGTGAGCCTGGTGGCGCCCCATGGTGGGGTGAGGGACTCTGGAGGGCTGGAGGTAAAGGGGGAGCCAGTGGTGAAAGCCCTTGCCCCTTCTACAGGCATAAGTGGATGGTCTCCCCGGATTGGGGACCCGAATCCCTGGCTCCAAATTGACCTAATGAAGAAGCACCGGATCCGGGCTGTGGCCACGCAGGGCTCCTTTAACTCATGGGACTGGGTCACACGTTACATGCTGCTCTATGGCGACCGAGTGGACAGCTGGACACCGTTCTATCAGCGAGGGCACAACGCGGTACTCCAGGCTCCCTGTGCACACACTTGGGGAACCTTCTCAGCTCTGTGACCTGGGCTGGGCTGGGCACAAGCTTGGGGGAAGGGGAGAAGGGAGTGGTGAGGGCACAGATGAGGAGCAGTGACTTTCACTCCAGGGACTCAGTCCAGAGGGACTGTCAGCTCACCGTGTGTGCAGGATACTCCCAATGACAGGGTTTAACATACTTCAGGGTACAATCTGGGAGAGCTTCTCGAAGGAGGTGACTTCTGAATTGACCTTTGAGGAAATAATGGGTCGCTCTAGGCTGGGGAAACTGTTTGCCTAAAGCCATGCAGGCAGGGGAGATAAGGAGTGTTTGCCTCCCAGAAGTCGAGATTGGCTGGATGCAAAACTGCTGGGAGGCTGCGGAGAAACAAGCAGAGGGTGGGGATGTGGTCACTCCTCTTCCCTTGCCCTCAGACCTTCTTCGGTAACGTGAACGAGTCGGCGGTGGTTCGCCACGACCTGCACTACCACTTCACGGCGCGCTACCTCCGCATCGTGCCCTTGGCGTGGAACCCGCGCGGCAAAATCGGACTGAGGCTCGGCCTCTACGGCTGCCCTTACAGTAAGGGTGCGAGGTCGTGGGGGGCGGGGGGGAGCGGGAGACAAAGAATCTCCCCGGTCCCCAACCCACCTACTGCCCTTCGCGCAGAGTCTGACGTGCTCTATTTCGATGGCGATGATGCCATCTCCTACCGCTTCCCGCGAGGGGTCAGCCGGAGTCTGTGGGACGTGTTCGCCTTCAGCTTCAAGACCGAAGAGAAGGATGGGCTCCTGTTGCACGCCGAGGGCGCCCAGGGCGACTACGTGACACTCGAGCTTCAGGGGGCGCACTTACTGCTGCACATGAGCCTGGGTGAGCTCACTGATCCCGGCGCGAAGCCTGAGGCTCTCCTCCCACGCCCCTTGTTGCACCTCCTCCGCGAAGCCGCACCCTACTCCTTATCTTCCCCTTCTTACTCTTTGGACCAACCCGCCTTTTTCGTGTAAAATTTGGTGCTAGCAAAACACTGGACTCGGAATCAGAAGAAACGGATTCCAATCTCAGCTCTACCACCTACCCGTGGTGTGACCTTGGAGAGGCACTTCCCCAGTCTCTTTCCTCATTGTAAAAACATTGTACACACACACACACACAACCTAAAGCATTGTTATTATTTTGTATCTCATTCACTTTTCATAATATCCACATGATGAGGTGATGAGGTAGAAGCAGCTATCCTGTCCCAAGTTTTACTGATAGGAAAACAGGCTCAGAGAGGTTAAATGACTTACTCTAAGTCCATACTTGCCAATGGAGACTGCTCTATCCCAGGCTGAAGGTGGTCCCATCTCTATATGCCCACTCTCCCTGGCCGCCCTGAGCAGTCCCTCCTCTGTGCTACCTGCTGCCGCTCTGCCTGGGAGCTAGCTGGGCAGTAGCGCTGGCTGAGGTTTCCAGGTTCCAGGCCTGACCCCGCCCCACCCCACCCTCAGGCAGCAGTCCCATCCAGCCAAGGCCCGGCCACACGACGGTGAGTACTGGCGGTGTCCTCAATGACCAGCACTGGCATTACGTGCGTGTGGACCGATTTGGCCGGGAAGCAAACCTCACCCTGGACGGATACGTGCAGCGTTTCGTGCTCAATGGCGACTTCGAGAGACTGAACCTGGATAACGAGGTGAGCGGAGAGGGGAGGAGCCATGTGGTTAAGTGGGGTGCTGGGTGGGCCGGTGGGGGACAGTACTTCTCTCTACTGGAGGTAAGACTCTGCTTTCGAGTCTCTGAATATGCTAGCAGCTCTTGGCAAACTCCCAGAAAGGCCTGGGTTTTTGTTGTTGTTGCTGCTGCTGTTAGCATGCAGATTCCTGGGCTCCACCCCAGCACTACTGAGATGGAGTCTGGAAATCTGGATTTGGGGGATCAGGCAAGATAAGAAAATTGCCCTCTTCTGGCCCTGATCTGCAGATAAAGTTTCCCATACAGGGTCATTGACTTACCTAAGGGCATGCAGCCAATCTGTGGTGGAGTCAGGGCTAGAACCCAAGCCTCAGGAGGCCCAGTGAGCGTCCAGCTTCAATACTGGTACTGGAGCAATGTGTATCTCAAGCCTTATAAAACTCAGCCTGGAGCGTGGGCAAGTGTACGGCGGGGGAGCACTGCCGCACCTAGGGAACCTCACTCCTCACCCCGCCCGCAGATGTTCATCGGAGGTCTGGTGGGCGCCGCTCAGAAGAACCTTGCCTATCGGCATAATTTCCGCGGCTGCATTGAAAATGTAATCTTCAACCAAGTCAACATCGCGGACCTGGCCGTGCGGCGCCATTCGCGGATCACCTTTGAGGCCAGTGGGCGGAGGATCTGGGAGGACAGGGCATCAAAGCCGGTTGCAGCAAGGAGGTGGAGAGGGAAGAGATCTTGAGACTCATATAAAAGCCGAGGATCGCTCTCCCCAGCCAGATGCTCCACTGTGTGTGTGGGGGTGCCATCCCTGACTCACAGGAGGTGCAAAAGGCCAGCTCCCAACTCCTCAGTTAAAAGCTGTGGTCCGGTCTAACCATCTCAGTTATAACTGAGCAAAATAAGGTGTAGCGACCCAGAGTGGCTCGGCCAGGGGTCAGGCAGCGGTGCGGGAGCTGAGGAGGGACTTGAACTCAGGGCCCTTTTGGTGTGTGGGGGGGTGTGCTCCGCCCGCCACCCTTATTCAGGAGTGTAATCAGGCAGCGCTGCCGGGAAGCCGGCAGGAAATTGCCTCTGGACGCTGGAAGGAAGAGAAGGAGCAGTCGCCCCTGGAGACAAGTAGATCAGCAATAGAGTCCTGCGGGCCGACTTGGTGGCTGGAGACCCCCTCCACAGCTGGACATGCTGGGGTGGGGGTGGGGAGGTGCACCCAGGGGACCTCACTCCTCACAGAGGTGGGGCGGGGCACCCGCTTGGCTGCTGACGGATCCTCACTTTCGTCCCTAGGGTAAGGTGGCATTCCGTTGCCTGGACCCGGTTCCTCACCCCATCAACTTCGGAGGTCCTCACAACTTCGTCCAAGTGCCTGGCTTCCCCCGCCGCGGCCGTCTCGCGGTGTCTTTTCGCTTCCGCACCTGGGATCTCACCGGGCTGCTACTTTTCTCCCGCCTGGGGGATGGGCTGGGCCACGTGGAGCTGATGCTCAGCGAAGGGCAGGTCAACGTGTCCATAGTGCAGACTGGCCGAAAGAAGCTTCAGTTTGCTGCTGGTGAGGGGGGGAGGCACGGGGGAGGCACAGGGAGGCTAGAGAAGGGCAGAGAGCCAGCGAGGTTGTAGGCTTGGACTGAGGCCTTTGCACACTGGAGAGGGGTGAGGGAGTGAAGGGAGGGAGCACAGCAGGAGGCCCCAGGGCCCTGGGAAAAGGTGGGAGTGGATGGAGGCAGCTGGGAGTTGGAGGGCAGGGCAGATCTGAGGGCTAAGGGTGCTAAGGGTAAGGGAGAAGCAGGAAGGCTGAGAATCCCGGTCCTCTCCAGTTCTGGAGGGTCTCTGTCAGTGTCATTCACGGATGACTTTTGACTCTGTGTCAGCCACTGGGGTTCCGCATAGTGAAGAGACACATTTGGAGATGTCATGACGCAGTGCGATAAGTGTAAACACGGGAGGCACATAGGCTGCTGTTAGGACACAGAGCGGGGCTGCTGCTTTCCCATTCAAGACACTCTTTCAGACTGTGGTGCCCCCCCGCCCCCCGCCCCCCCCACACCATCCTCCTGTTCTGTCCAGGGTTCCGCCTGAATGATGGCTTTTGGCATGAGGTGAATTTTGCGGCACAGGAAAACCATGCAGTCATCAGCATTGATGATGTGGAGGGGGCAGAGGTCAGGGTCTCATACCCACTGCTGATCCGTACAGGAACCTCATACTTCTTTGGAGGTAAGTGGAGGCCAACCTGGCTAGACCCCTGTCTCTGGGTGGGAAGGCTCCATCTTAGTTCACCCAGACAGGGCTACGTGGAGAGTTTTGTGGTGGTAAATCCCTCTTGCCCCTCTGGGGCCTTGGGGACTGGAAAGTCACTGTCACTGTCTACTAGCCCCATTCCTTCCTTCATGTCTGTCTCTCCCTTGGCATCTCCCTGGGGGAGGGTCTCTGGAGTCTCCCCTGGGGAGGGCCTCACAGGGGTGGTTGCTCCAGGTTGTCCCAAGCCAGCCAGTCGATCGGGCTGCCACTCCAACCAGACGGCGTTCCATGGCTGCATGGAGCTGCTCAAGGTGGATGGTCAACTGGTCAACCTGACTCTGGTGGAGGGCCGGCGGCTTGGATACTATGCTGAGGTCCTCTTTGACACATGTGGCATCACTGATAGGTATCCAGAAGCCCCTCTCCCTATAAGAGGTGACCCCTCCAAAGCCCTCTTCCATGGTCTCCCAATAATGGGAATGGCCTTTCTCAATGATCTCCCTTCTCCTGGTCCCAGCTGCTAAGTCTCCCACCTGGGGATGATTCCTCCTTGACCTCTCACCTCCTATTTCTTCCCTTAAAGTGACACATGCTCAGAATGGAAATGAAGCATCTGTTTTTGGTCCTAGAGGGTTTTATTTTGGGGGGCAGGGGTGGGGGAAATAAGGTATTATTTTATTCCTTTGGGGAAAGGGAAACAGTAGTACTTGAGCCCTGAGGCCTGCCTAATGCCCCAGCATTTAGGCTTATACCTGGCTAGTTAAATGGAGTATGTTTCACCGGGTTCTGCTGCTCCCAGGAGCTGGGAGTGAAGCTTGTAGGGATCAGACCCTCCTCTCAAGCTCCCCATAAGTCTCCTTCCCTCGGTGCTGACCCCCTCCCCTAGGTGCAGCCCTAACATGTGTGAACATGATGGACGCTGCTACCAGTCTTGGGATGACTTCATCTGCTATTGTGAACTGACAGGCTACAAGGGGGAGACCTGCCACCAACGTAAGCCAGCTGGGGTGTGGGGGAGTCAGGGAAAGGGGAGGTCAGGACATTTCTGGGGATCATGAGGCTGCTCGAGATGGTGGGGCTGGCCCTCCTAGCCCCCTGACCCCACAACTGCCTTCTCCCCACCTCACCACCAACCAGCTCTGTATAAGGAATCCTGTGAGGCTTATCGGCTCAGCGGGAAAACTTCTGGAAACTTCACCATTGATCCTGATGGCAGTGGCCCCCTGAAGCCCTTTGTAGTCTACTGTGATATCCGAGGTAAGTAACTCTGATGGGTGGTAAAGGGGCAGCTGACAAGGTAATGCAGGAGCGTAGGGGAAACGGAAGGATGGAAGGGTGGACGGGGGCCAGTAAGATGAAACAGTGGTGGGGGTAAAGGAGGACAGAGGGGAAAGGGGACACTCAGGAATTTTCATCTAGCCTTGCAGCTGGATTCCAGCTTCCTGATCCATTTCAGCAGCCTCATCTCCAGCCTGCGATGTTGGGGGCCTAGAGTTGGGTTAGAACGGAGCTGCTGGCCACATTTATTGGCTCTGAATTGCAGTAGTGGCACTGCAGGCAGGCAGGGAGATGGGTAGGGAGATGGGTAGAGAATGCCCATCTCCAGCCACAGCTCTGCCTTGTCCCGTCCCCCAGAGAACCGGGCATGGACAGTCGTGCGGCATGACAGGCTGTGGACGACTCGGGTGACAGGTTCTAGCATGGAGCGGCCATTCCTCGGGGCCGTCCAGTACTGGAATGCATCCTGGGAGGAAGTCAGTGCCCTGGCCAACGCTTCTCAGCACTGTGAACAGTGGATTGAGTTCTCCTGCTACAATTCCCGGCTGCTCAACACTGCAGGTTAGGACTGGGGGTGGGGAGGGCATGGTGAAAAGCTGGAGGAGAGACCAGCGGGGTCTGGGAGAAGAGGACCAGAGGGCTCAGGGGAGCCCTGGGCTAGAGGATTCAGGAAAGGGTCTGGGCAGCTTGGAAGGGTGAGAGAGGAGCCCAGAGGCCAATGGAGGGCAGGGCCTGGAAACTGCCCACACCTGTTCCCCAGGCGGCTACCCCTACAGCTTCTGGATTGGCCGAAACGAGGAGCAGCACTTCTACTGGGGCGGCTCGCAGCCCGGGATCCAGCGCTGTGCCTGTGGTCTGGACCGGAGCTGTGTGGACCCCGCACTGCACTGTAACTGTGATGCTGACCAGCCTCAGTGGTGAGGGGGCAAAGGGACAGGGTTTTCAGGATGCCAGGGACAGCCAAGCAGCAGAGGCTGAGCCACCTCATCCCATCCCCACAGGAGAACCGACAAGGGCCTGCTGACCTTTGTGGACCATTTGCCTGTCACTCAGGTGGTGGTGGGGGACACGAACCGTTCCAGTTCTGAGGCCCAGTTCTTCCTGAGGCCACTGCGCTGCTATGGTGATCGTGAGTGGCACACCATTTTTGACCCTTTTGCTCCCAGGGTCAGCTGTCCAGTTTCCAAAATCTAGGCCACCTGACCCACTGGGGGTCTCTAGGACACTGCCAGACACCCCGGCTCCTGCTGTGATACACCCACACTTGTTCCTCGGCATCTTCTTCTCTTTCATTACATGCCTTAGTCTTCCCCTGGGGACCCCTAGCTGTCCCCCTTTGCCCAGGCTCCCCCTGCCCTGAAGCTGCCTTACTCCTCCCCACTCCCACCTCGCTGACAGAGCCTCCTCCATCTGGTTTTGTAGGAAATTCCTGGAACACCATCTCCTTCCACACTGGGGCTGCACTACGCTTTCCCCCAATCCAGGCCAACCACAGCCTTGATGTCTCCTTCTACTTCAGGACCTCGGCTCCCTCGGGAGTCTTCCTAGAGAATATGGGGGGCCCCTACTGCCAGTGGCGCCGGCCTTATGTGCGGGTGGAACTCAACAGTGAGCAGGCGGACACCAGGGGCGGGGATGAAGATCCCTGGGGAGGTGTGGGTTGGGTGGAGGCTGGAGTAAGCAACAAGGCATAAGATGCCCCTTTGAGAGGCAGCATGGAAAGGGCTTTAGATGGCCCTGGCTTCCAGACCCAGCTCTGTCTTTATAGCTAGCTTTGTGACCCTGGGTACCCACTTGGCCTTTCTGAGCCTGAAGCCCGTGACTTGTAAGGAAGCTGGACTCCTGGGAGGTCTTCCACCTGATGACCTGTGCTTCTAACCTGAGAAGTGGGGCTGGGAAGCTGGCTCTAGGGATCTGGGAATTTGGGAGAGACCAGGGGTATGAGGTTTTAAGCAGTTTATAAGTTTTGTCCCAGGCTGTAGGCAGACTGGAGAGAGATTCAAGGAGCTCCAGAGAGCGAAGGAGAGGGGTTGGACTGGGCGGATCTGTGCGGGATCTTGCAGGTCTGAGTCCTCTCCCCCTCACCCCCCGCGCTGTCCAGCCTCCCGGGATGTGGTCTTCGCCTTCGACGTGGGGAATGGGGATGAGAACCTGACGGTGCACTCGGATGACTTTGAGTTCAATGATGACGAGTGGCACCTGGTCCGGGCTGAAATCAACGTGAAGCAGGCCCGGCTCCGCGTGGATCACCGGCCCTGGGTGCTGCGGCCGATGCCCCTGCAGACCTACATCTGGCTGGAGTATGACCAGCCCCTCTATGTTGGTGAGCAGCAACCCAGAGGCAGGTCTGAAGCCTCTGTCACCTTCCCACCCTCTCAAGGCCACTCTCCTTGTTTTCTGGAACCCCATGTCTTAGGTCCCAATCCCCTCGGCCTCAGAGTGAGCCAAAGGCCCCTTTCCTCTCTAGTCCCCAGCATCTATTCCATTCCTCTGGCCCCCTCGGCTCCCTTCCCAACCCCAGTACTTATCCCTGTCTCTGGCTTTACACCCATTTCTCGACCTGCCCACCTTTCCCAGGATCTGCGGAGCTTAAGAGGCGGCCCTTCGTGGGTTGCTTGAGGGCTATGCGTTTGAATGGAGTGACTCTGAACCTGGAGGGCCGTGCCAATGCCTCTGAGGGCACCTCACCCAACTGCACGGGCCACTGTGCCCATCCCCGGTTTCCCTGTTTCCATGGAGGCCGCTGTGTGGAGCGCTACAGCTACTACACCTGTGACTGTGACCTCACGGCTTTTGATGGGCCATATTGCAACCATGGTCAGTGCTGCTGGTTATGGGAGGACAGGGAGCCACAGGGCATAATGGGATGTAGGGAGGGCGGGGAAGGAAGGAGGGCACAAAGTCAGCATCAGGGAAAACTATGGTCGTCCTGGGTTCCTGAGCTCTGAGCTGAGGCTGTCAGGCAGTTGAAGATGCTGGGTGACTCTGAAGGCATAAAGTGAAGCAATGAAGGAATGGTACGGCTTGCTGGCACTAAAAGAATCAAAAGCAACAAGAAACTAACTTTCCCATCTTCCTACTATCACCAAGGAACACAGGTCACCCCCCTTGCAAGCCTATCCACCTCAGGCTGCACGGTGCCCTCCTACACCATTTCCTATTTCACAGTCGCTGCACTCCCAAAACATGTCTACAGCCTGGTTCTTGGTTAAGGCAAGCCTTAACGTTCACCATAGCAAGATTCCGCACATATACCCAGACTGCCTCCTCCCTAAGGCTGGTCTAGGAGGATGCGTGAGCAGGTAGGTCATTGGTGGGAGAAGTCTGGTGAGGTAGGGAGTTACAAGCACTAAGGGACCAACAGAAGACCTTTGGTCTTTGTTTGGAAGTGTGAGTAGTGGCAGGTGTACCAGATGGACTTGTGGTATCTCCATTCTGATCTTGACTGTCCACTTACTGTGTGTTCTCAGGCAAGTCGCTACCTATTTCTGAGCCTCACTTTTCCTATCTGTAAAATGCAGGGGTAGGATTAGATGATCCTTTACATTTCTCATGATTTTACAATTCCATTCTGTGACACAGGGCCTCCAGGGGACCTAAAAGTGAATGGAGATGGGTTGTGGTGGTGGCAGAAACGGGGGACAAGTGCCAGAGAGTGTGTGTGGATGACATACATAGCGTCCCAATGTGGGAACACGGGCCCTGACCTCACTACCTCTGCCTTCAGACATCGGCGGTTTCTTTGAGCCTGGCACCTGGATGCGCTATAACCTCCAGTCGGCGCTGCGCTCCGCAGCCCGCGAGTTCTCCCACATGCTGAGCCGGCCAGTGCCAGGCTATGAGCCCGGCTACATCCCGGGCTACGACACTCCTGGCTACGTGCCCGGCTACCACGGCCCTGGGTACCGCCTGCCTGACTACCCACGGCCTGGCCGGCCGGTGCCGGGCTATCGTGGGCCTGTCTACAACGTCACTGGAGAGGAGGTGTCCTTCAGCTTCAGCACCCACTCCGCCCCTGCCGTCCTGCTCTACGTCAGCTCCTTTGTGCGTGACTACATGGCCGTGCTCATCAAGGAAGACGGTACGCTCCCCAAGGCTCTCGCCCTCAACTCCAGCTTCCTGTGGGCGCCCTCCATCCTCATAACTATGGATTGACCAATACAAGGACTCAAGTGCTCTTACACGTGGACTTTGGGAGCTGAGAGGAGACCTCCTCTTCTTCCTCCCCACTGCACAGGGACCCTGCAGCTGCGTTATCAGCTGGGTACCAGTCCCTACGTGTACCAACTAACCACCCGCCCTGTGACTGACGGCCAGCCCCACAGCGTCAACATCACCCGGCTCTACCGCAGCCTCTTCATCCAGGTGTGTGCAGAGGGAGGGGGATGAGCGAGGCAGACTGGTTCAGATCATAATCTCACCATCTAGGTGATGGCAGCGGGAAATGTCAAACATTTAGCATTTGTAGAGCACGTTCCAATTTACAGAAGATGTTCACGTGTATTACCTCATGTGACCTCACAACCGCTGTGAGGTAGTTCAGGTAGGGAGCTCTTCTTCTTATCTTCGTTTGACAAATCAGGAAAGGGGCTCAGAGAGTAAAGTGGTTTTCCCAAAATCAAACAACTGTAAGCAGTAAAGACAGGGCTCAAAACCAGGTTACTGGGTTTTTAATACCAAATCCTATGTCCGGGCCCAGGGTTGCCCACCTGGGACTGTGCTAGCACTCACCACCAGTTGGGAGAGGAGTGATCCAGCCTGGTCTGGGCTACGTCTGCCTCCGCTTCTCCCTCACTCATCTCCTTTCCCCTCCTCACTCAGGTGGACTACTTCCCCCTGACAGAACAGAAGTTCTCACTGTTGGTGGACAGCCAGCTGGACTCACCCAAGGCCTTGTATCTGGGGCGCGTTATGGGTAAGCTGGGGCTGAGAAGGCGTTTTGGGTAAGGAGCTGTGGGTAGTCCCTGGAGCCCAGAGGAGAGTGAAGGACAGGCAGTGGCAGTGAAGGTGCTGATAAACAGGACCTGGGGATGCTGAGAGGGGGCAGGGCTGGTGGCGGTCCAAACCCCTTTCTTCGGGGCTGCCTCTCCCTCAGAGACGGGAGTAATTGACCCGGAGATCCAGCGCTACAACACACCAGGTTTCTCGGGCTGCCTGTCTGGGGTCCGATTCAACAATGTGGCTCCTCTCAAGACCCACTTCCGAACACCTCGACCCATGACCGCGGAGCTAGCTGAGGCCCTTCGCATTCAGGGAGAACTGTCTGAGTCTAACTGTGGAGCCATGCCACGTCTCGTCTCAGAGGTGCCACCTGAGCTGGACCCCTGGTATCTGCCCCCAGGTACGTCCCCGGGACACAGAAGAGGAAGGGAAGAGAGGGACAACAGGGAAAGGAAATGATTCTTCTCCTAACTGGTGCTGTCTCTTTTTCAGACTTCCCATACTACCACGATGATGGATGGGTTGCCATACTTTTGGGCTGTGAGTAACACAGTCACTACCCTGACCTCCTCATTCTACCCTCTGGCTGTCAACATTCCCTCCCTGCCCCACATCCGCAGGGCTGAGGGGTGGTGAAGGCACTAGGTGTGTGGTGGTGCCAAGAAGGATGAGACAGGCAACGCAGAAGGCAGTTGATAGTCGGGTTGGAGATTTTTAAATGTCTGAGGATGCTACAGACTTTCAATTGAAATGAAATATTAAGGTGGGGCTAAAGCTTTTACAGTGATGTTCCCCTCGGTGCCTGATCCCATATACCATTTCCTCTCAGTGGCAGTCCGTTGCTGGTCACATCTGACTTTATAACTTTGTGGATCAGATAATGTCCACTTCATGATGAGCAGCTTAAGTCACATGCTTATCTGCTGGATCGTGGTCATATGTTCCACCAAAGTCAGGTGTTTAATGTCTAAAAGGTCCCAGAATTAGGTAGGAACTGTTTCTTAAAATGAGCTTTACTGCAATATAAAAGGGTAAATTTTGGATTATGTAAACTATATCTCAATAAAACCATTATTTAAAAAATTAAATGGGGCTAAAACTAAGGGATGAGGAAACGGGGGTGCAGTAACATCCAGAGAGATGAGAAATTGGGGTAAGTACCAGGGATGTGGAAAGAGAATGTTAGAAGACAGCAGAGGATTAGCCAGGAATTTAGACCTACCAGAAACTGAAGAATAGCTTGATGTGGCTGTACAGCTGATGCTGTCGTACACGTACGCTTTAGGCCAAAAGCATACACATGTGTCTGTATAGAGGTGAAACACCCAAAGATCTGCCCTGAATTGTTCCTTTTTTCTCTTTCAGTTTTGGTGGCCTTCTTGCTGCTGGGGCTGGTGGGAATGTTGGTGCTCTTCTACCTGCAAAATCATCGCTACAAGGGCTCCTACCACACCAATGAGCCCAAGGCCACTCACGATTACCACCCCGGCAGCAAACCTCCCCTACCTACTTCAGGCCCCGCCCAGGCCCCAGCCCCGGCCCCGACACCTGCTTCCACCCACGTTCCAGCCCCAGCTCCAGCCCCAGCCCCAGGCCCTGGCTCCCGGGACCAAAACCTACCCCAGATCCTGGAGGAGTCCAGGTCTGAATGAATCAGGAGAAGGGCTTCAGGGACCAAGTCCATCTCCTCCAAATTCCCTAACTCCTGCCTCCACCCCACCCTGTCAGGGACATCTGGCTCCTCTTAGCTGGCTCTGCTCATCCAGAGGATTTCCCTCCTGCCGAGTTTGGTGGGCAGAGCTACAGATGGGACCAAAGGGAGTGGCTGAGCCTCACTGCCTAAACCAATGCCCTGCCCATCCCCATTTCCCCAGGCCCCTGGCTGTTTGCTTGCCCCAAAGAAGCCTCATGGGGTTGAGCCAGGCCCTTCCTGCCATCCCTGTCCCAGCTGCTGCCAGGGATTAACAACAGAATGCGGGGGAGATTAACTGCCTCCCTTCAAATATTCAATCTCAGCAGGGACAGATGTGTGGGATTGCAGGGATGCACAGGGTATGGGGGTAGAAAGCTGCTAAATCATACCCCCCAGCCTCTCCGCTCCCCTGCAGAACACCTTCCATCTGCTTCCACTCAGTTGGGGGTTAGGGAGGGCTTCATCGCTGTCCCCCACCCCCCATTTTTTGTTTTTTACAGAGACCGAGAGGCCTCAGTTTAGCACCTTAGTACCTCCGCTGCTTTACATGCTTTGGCCAAAGCCATAAAAAACTTGCAATGTAGAGAGAATAATGCAGACACACTGACTAGCCAACCCTCTACTCTTCCTCCCTCTTCCAAGATATGCAATAGCCTTGGTGCCTGTCCAAAGGCTTGGCCCCCCTCTCCAATGCATGAGGAGCCCTCTTTCCTCCGCTCAGAGATGCTGCTTCATTTACCCAGGAGGTCATATTCTTTATATATATTTTTTGTTGCAAATTCTCTCTCTAGAGAAACTCTACATATTACTCTAATTTTTTAAATTATTAGTTTATATATAAAAGAAAAAATCAATCGACTGTCCTGTCCTGTGCCCACAGTCTGTAGTGTGCTTCTCCTGTGTTGGAAGTCTCATGAGGTCTGCTGGTCACTCACCCAAGCCTGATCCAGCCTCCACTCTGAAGCTATGCTGTCAGATTCGGAGCTGTTCTAATAAAGCAGAGTGACAGAGCCCCAGTCTGTGTGTGGTAGCTGGCATCATGGTTGGGGTGTAAGCGGGATGATTTTAAGGAAATGAATCTGACGGCTCCAGAATCTCTACGGAAGCACTCAGAATCCCTGCATCACCTACTGGAAGCCTGCTTGGCTCTTGCCAACCCCCAATCCCAGATCTCCCCCAACCCCAGATCTCCGTGGACAAGCGGAGATCAGAATGCCAAAGCTTCGGCCCGAGCTGCCCCTGTATTGCCATCCCTGGGTCCTTCCAGGGTCCATCCCTAGACCCCAAAGCACACAGTACACAACTTGCCCAAATGGATTCTACCACTTTATTCAGATAAGAGGTCACAAGCCACAGGACTTTAAAGTGCGTGAAATTCACTGGCAATAGAGCCGCACATATACCAGCCTCCCCCACCGGTCCCCACCACCTTGCTCCATTCATCATTACGTGTCTGGGGGGGAGGGGTTCAGACCCGTCATTGAAAGGTGGGGGAGAGCAGAGGAGAAAGCTGGGGATGCTGGAGGAACAGCAGTAGTAGTGGTCTGACACTGGGGAAGGAAGGGGTCAACCACAGTGATTCTGCACACCGGAGGGGAGGGTGGGGTCCGTCTAGCCTCTCAAAGGCTGGATGTACTTTTTTCCCCACCTACTCCTCACAGCCAGCCCCCGGCATTTCAGACAGCACTGACTCTTCCTCCTTCACCTGTCTCTGGTTTTTCCCTATAATTTACGAGTAGTTTGGAGCCCACAGTCCAGCTAGCGGGTGTCCACTGTACACAATGCATACAGACCACAGCAGGTGCAGATTTCAGAATCACGGTGGGCGCTGGCCCACCTGGGGGGAAGAGACTCCTGTCAGGACCTGGCTGGGCGTGTGCTCAGTGCTGGGTGCACGTGTGCCCACAAGTGTGGTGAGAGGATGTGAGCGTGTGAGTCCGTGAGTGTGTGTGTGTGTATGTGTGCACGCACACGTGCGCATGTCCCACAAAAACCCCTAGGCGACAGTTTGGCCAGAGGGAACCCGACTCCTTGCTTCACGGGACGGCCAGTGGAATTAAAGAAAGGAGGTGCTCAGCACAGACTGGGGCAGGGAGGCTCTGACTGCCCCAGAGAGGAGGGAGAAGCCCACTCCCTCATCTAACACTCCACAGGCCAGTCTGTACCTGCCCGCGTCTGTTCCCCAGCACAATGCTCCCCGTGCCCTGTGGCTCAGCGCCAGCCGTAGACACGGGGGCGGCTCTGAGAGCTGGTGCCATTCTCACTCAGTTCTTCTGTTTCAAGGCAGCTCCTCCTGCCTCCACTAGGACACGAGACAGAACTGGAGGAGAACCTTCCACCGTCTCCTTCCCCCCCCTCAGGAACGAGACTTGGGCAGGGACCCCAGAGACCTTAGTGGGAACTCCCCCTCAATCTACAGACCTTCTAAAGGAAATAAAGTGCTTTGCTTTGCATGAATCCCAGAGAGAATGGCACCATGAACTGGCACAAGCGGCCAGCCTACTTCTTCTCGACACTTCAAGTACACTCTGCCCGTCCGCACTGCACGCGTGATACCACCCCAGACACGTGCAATGCGGGAGCTCCTTGCCCACCTCCAAACACATACTATCAACTCATCCTTTCCAACAGCAGGGGCTACAGACAGGAAAGAAATCGACCAACAACCTTCCCCCTCTCTAGTCCAGGCCTGCACACCCCTCTACCCGGAAGAGAGGAACAAGAGTGGTCCTGCGGGCCCAGACTCTAAGGGGAATGAAAGGCCTGAAAACAACTGCATCTGCAGGGAACCAGAGCATCACACCCTAGCCACACAACCCCTCCAGTTCTTCAGTGGCGGCGTAATGCCTGCCTGCAGTCGCTAAGCCAGAACTTTACAGGGCACTGGCACTTGCTCCCAGGAATCAGAAAACCTATCTATCCATCTCCAGAGTATACAGAGACGTTTTCTCAAAGCCTGCTGGGCCCCAAGCTTAGGAGTTTAATTACTGTCATCAGGCTGGTTCTCACGCTATGTCTGCGGAAGGACAGCCCCTGGCTTTCCTTCTCCCAGCACTGAATATCTGTCTGAGAATCCACACTCCTTCAGTTTGCAGCCTGTCAGGAGGAAAGAGGTAGTAAGGTGACCCATCTCCCCTCTGAATTCAGCCTCTGCTCCCCGCCAGGCTCGCCTTTAACCCTGACCACTCACAAGCTCCAGGTACCAAACTTCACTTAGCCTGTCCTCTCCAGGTCTCAGGACAGAGAGATATGCTGGCAACCCGACTACAGAAGGACTCTTGATTCGGAAAGCTAGGCTAGTGCTTGTTTGGAACCATCCAAGTTGACTCCTGAGGCCCACAGCCTGGGTAGCTGGTAAGAACTCAGGCATGAGCTACCCGCCCACAGACTGGGCTCTCTTCCTCCGAGGCCTGAGATGCAGGCTCCCACTCGTACAACTCTCTCTCCCGGGAGCCCAAGCCCCAGCTGCCTCTGTCTCCCCTCTCACTGAGTCAGTTTTGTCCCCACTGGACACAGCTGAGGCCTCACTACAGAGGGAGCGGGTGGGGGGTTTCTCGGTGTGGGAGACACATAGCGCAGGCAGCTCGAGCAGCAGTGGTGTGTGCATGAAAGCAGGGCAGTGCCGCTACCACAAGCGCTGGCGAGGGGCCCAGGAGGCCTACAGGACATCGGTCTCCCTCTCGATCCCCACGTACTTGAGGGCATCAGCTTGGCTGTACCTGTCCCAGAGCAGGAGAAGGAACCAGGTTACTACTGGTTTTTTTGATTTTGTGATTGCAACGATGGAGTCCCCTCCCGTTTCACTTCCCCTCCCACTCCCTACCAGCAGTTCACAAGGCTCCCACTTCCAAGGCAAGGCATCAGAGATCAGAACAAAGAAAAAGCCTTGCCCACCATGAGATCTTCTCCTTTGTCCATATCACTCACCTTAAGCCCCCAAATCAATTTCAGCAGCCACCCCTTCTGTCTCCAGGGCCACTTCCCTAGGACTCTTCCTGGCTACCTCACCTGTAATCGAAGAAGAGCTCTTCGCCAGCTTGAATTGCCCTCTTGGCAAAGATCCCAATCCGATGATCCCCGTTCACCATGACCACTGAAACAGGACAGACCCAAGGCTAGATTCCAAGTCAACCATCAGTAGTGAGTCTGGGCTGATTTTCTCCAAATTGCCAGTGAAAACGTAAATGAAGTGGAATTAGAAAGTAGTCAGTGGAGGTACTTGTCTCTATGCTTTTAGACCTGTTATTGTGGCTAGCGACATGCGGAAAGAATTACCTTTAAAAGATTCATGTTTTGGGGAAAATGTTTAAAATGTATTCGGTGAAAAAAAGCAGATTAAGAAACAGAGAGAGAGGCTCAAAATGATACCAGACGTTAATCTTTGGACAAAGAAATAACTCAGCTATGAAAAAAAACCCTGAATAATGGATAGAAATCATAGTAAATGAAGCATCCATCCCCCACCCGAACTCACCTTTGGCGTAACAGTTGGGGTTCACTGAATGGTTTGCAAATCGAATTTTGTTTCCTTTCCGGGTAGCATCCACTACAAAATCTGTACAAAGTAAACCAAGGAAGACGATGAGCTCACCGGGCAACTCTACAGCTGCCTGAGCCTGCATCTGAAATCAACTAAACTGTAACAGAAACAATACAATGCAGGGGGGAACTCTGAAACCCAGCACACCAACAGGAGCTAGAAACCAGCCTCATGTGGAAGCACTCCCTGTGGGTGCCCCTTCCCTCCCACCTACTGCGAAGGGAGATTTCTGAGGTGGAAACGCTCCATCCTCTGATTACAAACACAACCCAGAAATGACGGTTCTCCCAAAGCAAGCGGACTGCGGCTCATGGACGCTCAGTCTCACCACCGTGCTCTAAGCATCTGCCGGAAGACTCAGAACGGATCTGAACCTGTCCTATGACCAGGGGAATCTGGTAGGAAGACCTGCCTGAGACCACCTGGGGACGAGAGCAAGACTCCATACCGTTGTTGAGGTTGAAGAGGAAGCTGGACATGTATTTGTCATACACCTTCCCTCGTCGATCGGCCTCATCCTGAGAGATGAGCTGCAGAGACAGACGAGAAATGGAAAGGGGGATGCAGCTGTCTGCTGGGGGCACCGTACCCCGCCTCTGGAAAGGGCTGCGAGGGGGCTTACTGAGGACCGCGATGAGAACTGTCAGAGGGAGCCCCTGCTCAGCTTTTACATCCCATCCCCCCCCAGGCTGCCCAGAGTCCCCCGCCTGCCCCCCTTGTGTAGCCCAAGTTGCCAAAAAGTCGAAGAAAGAGTGGTTTGTTTCAGGACTGCAAACAGTTCTGTGGGATCTTCTGAGAGGCCACATGAGAACTCAGCTGAGTTATTTAGAGATTAATTCACAGAAGTCCGGCCCACAGAAAATCAAGGTTTCTCATCAGTCTCTCCCCACGTAAGGATGTGGGCCAAACCGATAGCACTCACCTCGCCACAATATTCAGAAATGAACTCGTTCTTCTGCACAGACTCCTTAATGAAGGTGCCCCATCCGGCCACATCTGAGGGGGCCAGCAGCAGGTGCTGGGGAAGAGGGAGTCAAACCTCAGACTGCGGGGCGTGTGCGAGCCTGGGGGATGTGTGCTGGATGTGCACGTGTGCTGCGGGGAGCAGGGTGGAAAAAACTAGTAACTGTAAGAGGATCTGAAAACAGGAAAAGGTCTAAGCTATTGTGTTCTGGTGGGAGGCGGGGAGAGGAGATGGGATACCCCTTCTTCTGGTTCTGAGGACCTCCCGGACCTGAGCCCGTGGAACTCACTCACTGCGGGTGTCTGGTAAAAAGAGACAGTGTCAACAGTGTGGCCCTCCTCTCTGCTCCTCTCAGTCTGGCCAGGTCAGGGGATCATTTTTCTAATCCCGCAAGGGGATCAAAAGCTTGATTAACTCAGTAAACGTGTGTCCGTTAGGATGTACCAACACTGGTGTACAAACTGCCTAAGGAACCAGTAGAAAGAGACCACTCAGATCTTCAGACCTTCCCACTTTATCGGACGTGGAGTCCTGGGAAAAGCCCTCACCTTCTTGAGGCCACGCTGGATGCTGCAGTTCTTGCAGGAAACCACCTTGCAGTCCCAGTGCTCCGAGGCCCCACAGGTGAGACACAGGTCGGGGTCGCACTCTCGCACCGCCAGGTAGCACGGGCACTGCTTGGTATTGCACTGGGTCTTACAGCGACAGCCGGGAAAGCGATTCTGACCTGTGTGGGATGACAGGGAAGGGCAGGGAGAGAAGCGGGCTCACGTTGGGGCTCGGGTTTGACTCAAAGGACAGCGGAGAAGTTAATGTTATGGGGTCAAGGATGATTGGCAAAATAAGGGAGAAGGTGCCTTCCCAATAATCACATACTCGTGTCTTTCAGAGAAAATGGAGTGCCTACCGACATTCATGCCTGGAAGTCAGAAAAGCATGTTTGACCCTGGAGATGTGTTTCCTAGAGATTCCCTAACAATGCTCTTCACCCCACCCTGCCCCGCCCCCGCGTTGTTGGTAGCATTTGTAAGGGAGGCAGATAGTGCCCCAGAGAAAAAGAAATCAGTGCTTTTCACTGGTAAATCCTCGCTATCAAAACAAGAATCATTTTGAGAACAGAACGCATCCTCCTCCACCCACTGCCTTCCCAGCACGAGCACCCACCCCTCCACTGTGGTTAAGATTGATATCTGCTATGGGTTAGGAGGTGCTTCCAGCACGGCTGCCTGGGCACCACAGTCTGCAAGCTCTGGGGGCCGCCATCAAACCGCTCAGCCTCCAGGTCGGGGGTGGCGCGGTGCACACAGGGATAAGACGCAAGAGAGAAGCACCCTGAGCTCCCAGCCCACCCTCTGCTGACATCCAGACCGACCTGACGCTAAAACTCCAAAATATGAGACTGAAACAGACACACCCAGAATTGTAACCTGTATGCGTTGTAAAACAACATCCTGGAAAGGGAGGCTGTGTCTGCACTTTAAGGAAAAAGAGCCCCGTGTTTCTTAATGCTGCCCTGGAAGAGGAAGTCGGAAAAGGAGGTGATCTCTGTGTAATTGTTGCTTTTAGAATCATACACCTCAGGGTTTTTTAAAAATGACTTCTCCAGATCTTAAGTCTCTTGTTTCCTCTGTAGAATGCTTCAGACACAGCAAAGAGAATATGAGAAGGCCCATAAGCAGCTAAGGGCGTGGGGAGGGGTGGGGGGCAGAGGGGAGGGAAACCTAGGATGCCTAGGCCAACTACTGCGGCAAACAGAGGGCTCTTACAGTCGGGGTTGCACTGGCAGAACTTCTCACAGAAGTTCTGAGTCATGATGCAGGGGCAGGTGCTGTCACAGGGGCGGTCTGGGTGGTCGCAGGGCTGGTAGTTGTACACTTGGGTGGAGGAGTTATCTAGGAGAGAAGAGAATAGACAGGACACTGCTGTGCCCGTGCTTCTGAGCTGCCCTCCCTTCCACATGTCCAGTCACCCTCATTCAAAAGAGGCTTGTTCTGACCATACCCTTGGACACGCATTTAGCACCTGAAGTGAGAAGCAATCACAGGTGATGATGGTTCATAAGCTACAATGGGGTGATTTGCTTTCGGGGGAGAGTATGGAAATGGTCCGATTATAGGGCAGTTATTTTCAACACTAAGTGAAGCCTACAACCTGGCAAATGGCCCACAATGAAAGCGAGACCACAGGCCTGTGACTCTACCTCCTGAGCGGTCTCCTGGGCTGCGGTGAGGAGCTGAGCTGTTCTCAGCTGCTGCAGGGGCACCTGCAACGTGCGGAGGCCGTGCATGGTCAACAAGTGCAGCTGCAGGTGGGGCGGGGGCAGGGGCGGTCACAGGCTGCAACCTGAGCAGAGCACCCTGGTGGAACTTACCCTTCTTCAGTTGAATTTTCCTGCAGTGTGCAGCCCATAACCTGCAAGACATGGTACGGCTCAGGGTCACGGCCCTGCGGAACGCTGCAGATTTGGGTAAATGACACGACCTGCTCTGAGGGACTGCGGTCTGATGACTAGGGATCCTCCCCAAATCCCTTCACAGGAGGCCTGGACGCTGGTCCACGGAAGCTGGAGTCCATCCTACCTGCAGCTGGCCTATGCCTCAAGATTTCGACACAACCAACACCCCCCTCAATAAACAAACATTCGTAAAAGAACAAAAACCAGATGCAAAACAAAACCCAACCCTCTATGTTTATTAAAATGCTATTGTTTCTCCCTGTCTCCTCTCCCCTGCCCGCCCTCTCTTTGGGGAGGTGGAGATGTGGGGGCATCTCAGGATGGGGAGATGGGAAGGCTTTTCAGAATCTGTTCTGAGTGAAGGAATTGAAAGGGAGAAGCCACAGGGATTTCCTTCTGTATCTAGAACTGGTGTCAGTTGCTTGGGGAACAAAGCCAGGCAGAGTGTCAGATGCAAAAAACAAAACAACACAAAACAAAACACCAAAAAAACTTCCAACCCTAAGCAAAGGCTAGCTAGAAGACAGGGTTGTTATGCAACCTAGAAAAACAACACAAGTGCCAAAAACAAAAAGAACTCTGGTCAGAGTTGAGAAGTGGGCACAGTAACTAACAACCTAATGAGAAGAAATGGCCTCAGGGTGGAGCCATGAGACCTGTTCACATCCTACTGGCTGGGAACGTAAACGGAAAATCAGTTATTTCACGCTCCACAGCATCGAAGGACAAGGGAAGGGCTGGTCCAAGGTGTAGACCCAGAGGGAGCACTGAGAAGGCTGGCCCTCTGTTGGGTGATGCCGAACTGAGGGCAGTGGGTGAAGACAGAGGCAGCAGGGAAGTCCCAGGGGAGGTCAGGGCACAGGGAACAGCCCGGCCACAGAAAGCCTTCTGTCCGACCCTTGCCTGTGCTTTCTCTTCTTCTTCTGTGAGGGGTTCATGAGCTCATCTGTTGGCAGCTTCAGGATAAGTGATTCTTTGACTGCGAACTGGAAGACCTGGAAGAGAAATCCAATAGGACCTGTCACTTATTCTAGAGCTGAGTGGTCAGATAAGTGACCCAGCCAGGTGCTGGGCTTGGGATGGTTCTGGAGAGCTTGCGGGCAGATGACTGAGCATCTTCAGTAAGGAGACAGAATGGCTCTGAGACATTGGGTTGCTGGTTCTGAAATTAATTCTTTAGTGTTTATCCTGATTCAAGAAGGAGAAATACTGAGCACAGGTACAGCTTTCCTGATCAGTAGCTTTCATCTACTGCTCTGCCCACCAAGCTCTGAGCAGGCTGATTCTTACCAACAGTATCTGCTTCTTTTTAGGATGGACAGTGTTGCGTATCTTGTGTAATTGAGTCACATCTGATGGGAGGTAACACCCGGCTAAGCACTAGCTCCCTCTGTTGGGATAAAGATGTCAGAACCTTGACTATTTCAGTAGGACAGCATTTCAAGAAGGCTGCTTCCCTTTCAATATGCTGTTTCTCCTAGAGCATTTGTTTTTTAGCTTTTTCTTTTCCTTTTTGGTTATAGGCCCTCTTGTGATTCCATGAAAACGATGAATCTTCTTTCCAGGAAAATACATAAAAAAACTGTTTTGCAGACTTTTAGGTTTGCAGACTTTTAGGTCAAGAACCTGTGCCTTTGGGAGACAGGTATGAGCTCCAAAATGAAAGCAAAGGGTACTTCAGCTCATGGTTCTATGGCTTGTTCTAAGTAGAGGAAGTGTAAGGAACAGGTCACAGAGACTCTTCCAGAAGTTGAGAGCTAAGTGAGCAGGGCTCAAGCTCTGGTGTTCCTCTCTTTTTGGACAGGTTGGCCCTAACACCTGACTCCCTGTTCCTGTGCTTCCGTCTGTCTCCTCACTACAGGTTTACAGTACCAGTAGCTGCCATTCAATTGTTTTCTTTTTTAAATTAATTTTTATTGGAGTACAGTTGCTTTACAATGTTGTGTTAGTTTCTATTGTACAGCAAAATGAATCAACTATACATATCATATATTCCCTCTTTTTTGGATTTCCTTCCCATTTAGGTCACCACAGTGCATTAAGTAGAATTCCATGTGTTACACAGTATGTTCTCATTAGTTGTCTATTTTATTTTATTTTAAATATTTATTTATTTATTTGGTTGTGCTGGGTCTTTGTTGTGGCTCATGGGCTCCTTCGTTGTGGCATGTGAACTCTCAGTTGGGGGATGCATATGGGATCTAGTTCCCTGACCAGGGATTGAGCCCGGGCCCCCTGCAGTGGGAGCAGAGTCTTAACCTCTGGACCACCAGGGAAGTCCCAGTTGTCTGCTTTATACATAGGGTCAATAGTATATATGGATCAATCCCAGTCTCCCAATTCCAACCTCCCTTTCCCCCTTGGTATCCATACATTTGTTCTCTTATCTGTGTCCCAAATTGTGATTCTAGTGATGATGTGAGATGGACAAGGTCGAGGCCCAATTATTAGGGGTCATAATTCAAAAATCTAATGATAGCACTTTTGAAGAATAAAGCCACTGAAGACGGATGGGGCTAGGTGGGGAGTGGCAGCTGCAGCTAGAGAAGCAGGGGCAGGAGCAGGAGTGCGAGATAAGAAGATCCCCAGAAAGACCCAGGAATCCCTTCTAGGAAATGGGTCTACATTTAGAAAGAAAGGCAGGAACCAAAAAAAGAAAAAAAGCTAAAAGAGGGCAGAGACATCCAAAAGAGTTAGCTAGTGACTGGAGACAGGAATAAGAATTCAGCAAGGAGAGCAGATCCCCCAGCATTGCTGGACCTGGCATTTGCAGGAGGCCGTCTTTGGGGAACCCATCTCATGGCCCAGAAGCACAGACTCACAAAGGACTGAGCCTACAACGGCTTCTGTCCAGACAGGTAGCCTTACAAGATGTCAAAAGGGCTACCAGAGCAGTGGCTTGCCCTGCCCCTTTCAGACCATACCTGCTTGCATGTCTTAGTCCCCAGAAGCCTGGCTATCGAACAGAAGTTGTTGAAGTAGGTGCCATGAAAGACTCGAAACAGAGATTCTTCAGCCCCGGTCCATTCCACAGGCTCCGAGGGCGCTTCCACTACACAGAGCTGAGGTGGGGCGGGGCTAGCCTTCTGTTTTGTGGGGGTCTGACAGCGAGAGTTGGCCTCTAAGAGAGGAAGAAATAAGAGACACAGAAGAAGGTGAGTGCAGCTGTCATCAGTGGTTTGCCACAAACTCGGGACTTCATTTTACGCTAAAAGGCAGGTTAGGAACAAAAATATTCCCTGTGTCTACTGATCACAGGTGAACCTGTGGAAAGAATGAACAATTTAAAAAGGTAGTGATGTGAAGTGTTAGGCAATGATCCTGGGTTTACCTTGTGCGGAAAGAAAAGATCATTTTCTGTCCACTGTACCTGAAGAACTGGAGGCCCAGTCATTGCCAGTGTCCCTGTCACTGTCCCCTTCTTTGGTCTCAGCCACAGCAGAGGCTGAAGTGTTGGAGCAGGACGCACTGACCACATGGTGCCTTCGCCGGCGACGCCCGGAGCACTTGGAGCGAGGGTTGTGGAGCATGGCATACTCCTTTGCTCCTTCCTGCAACGGCCATGTCATAGTTAGGAAACAGGACCAGGCCCAGAGCCACCACATTGGTTCCATCACCACAAACCATCTTCAGTATCTACGCTTACTTGCAATGATACTTTTTTTTTCTTTGTTTCCTCTTTATCATGTAGTATGACCACATGATCGCTTCTTAACAATCTAAAGCTGAAAACTTTTACCTCTTCACAAAAGAGCTGCCCTGTAAAATCATCTTTATAAAGATATAATCAATACATCGATGCATCTTCAACTGTCCAGTGAGTTGTATCTTAAATTCATTTGTACACTAGCTGTCTGGAATCTGAGAACACATTCTCCTGTAGATGAGAAAATGAGGTCCAGGGAGGGGAAGGGACCTGCTGAGAGCATGTAGCTAATCATTCCAGAGTAGGTACAAGAATCAGGGCTCTTTGTCCCCAGGCCTCACTGTTCTTAACATTTCACTGAACTGTCTCTGTTTCAGTGAGAAAATGTATAATCCCTGAATTTGTATATTACTGTAATATTAATTTTGGAACTTTCCTCCAAGTCAGTATTTTAAACTTGGAAGAATACTGTTTCGTTACTTTATAGCTACGCTCTTTTTTTTTAAAGACCAAATAACATCATTCAGCATGATCATCTATCGTCTCACCAGACTTGGTTTCCAAAGATTTCCAGCTGCTTCTGAAAACTAAATCTACAAGTAAAGGATAACAGTTTACCATTACTAGGGGATACTCAGAATAATATACTGTAGGCCCTAAAAGAAATTCTAAGAGAGAAGTTTTGAATTTAAGTGAATGTGATGTTATGTGCCTATGCTACAATGCGACATCCACAGGATTCCAGGATAACGACTGTGGGGAGGGCAATGCCCTTTTAAGTTATATAAATGCTGGTATGTTGATGTAACGTGGTGTTAAAAAAAAAAAAAGCAGGACTGTGGAGTTAGACCAAAGCCTGAATTTCATCACTGCCATCCCATTGACATAGTAATAAACTTTAGGCAAAATCTGTAACTTGTATAACCTATAGTTTCTCCACCTCGGGATGTTGTTCTAAGCATGAAAATCAGATAATACATGTTAAGGGCCAGCATAGTACTTGACACACAGGAAGTGGTTAATACATATTCCGGAAAAAATAAATCAGATAACGTCTATGTACTCTTTTGCTTATTACCATACGGCACATTTCCCAGACTTTCCCTCTCTTATCCCACTAAAGAGGGTCCCAGAGGCATCTGGCTGTATAACCTCATTTTAACTGGTAGCAGAAATTTTATCAAGGTATTTTATTCTTTACCTAAGTGCACCTTCTTGTGTAGAAAGCAGAGCTGTGTCTTTGGTGAGCCTAACTGAACCTATTCCCTGCTAGCTCTCAGCGTACTGCCTCCCCACACAAATGCAGGGGAATCTGTGCCGCCGCATGAGGTCTGTGCATCGGGGAAGGGTCCATCTGGTCGATCAGCTCACATAAGACATCAGCACCTTCACGTGTGACTCCCCCTACATTTATATGCATTTAAAGGGAGACAGCAAAGAAAATGGGGTCTCACACACACACAGCTCCAATTCAAACAACACAGTTTCAGACTCTGAAATCTGTGCAGATGATATTCAGAGCAAGAAAGCCCTCAATGCTCTTCAAACCTCATTCCGTAAGACTAACTTCGCAGCCCTACTGCTACAGTACCTGGGGGCTCCTTAACAGCAAAAGTCATGTTTCGTCTGTACTATGTGACCCCCAGGGTGCTATGTACTGGCTCCTCTGGTTTGTGTTCCCTGGGGCAGAAAGCCCAAGGACCATTTCCTGCTCAGTTTTCGACAAGGTTTAAAATGGCAGAACAGCTGAAAAACGTACCAGCAAAAGGAAGCAGTCTGTCCCACATGGTTCTGGTTCAATCTTGATTTCTTTGTTCTTGCGTTTATATACATTAGGGGTGGCATGAAAAGCTGGAAAACACAAAATGTCCTGTTTCCAATGGCTCATCCACTTAATAGGAGGGGGAGGAACCAAACTGACTTCGGGAGCTACCGGAGGAGAATTGAGATATAAACAGCGATCATCAAGGTACACAAAACTGAATGATTTCTGACATCAACACATGTCTTCTGAAGCTAGGGGGTCCTCAGGGACAGCTATGTTGCTGGTAACCTGTCCTGACCACACAAAGCATACTGCACTCCAACTGAACAAGAGAAAACAGAACTGGCCCTCTGTAAAAACAACATCAGATCAGATGCTGGGAACTCTACTGGATAAACTAAAATAAAGAGAAGGAAATGGTGGCTGGGGATGGGAAACAGGAGAGCATTTCAGGGTCACCCCACTCACGGTGAAGGAAACAGTCGTATTTAAAGCAGCGGCGGCAGAAGAGTGTGTGGAAGGAGTGCAGGGACTGCTCCCGCTGCACAGACTTGGCATTGGGGCCATCGATGTTGGGTGTGCACTGAGGGGGGAGCGCGTTGGGGTCTGACATCTCTGTAAGCTCTCGATACCTAGTGAAGAAAAGAGAGGTGAGAGTTCCTTCCAAGGGAACGTCTCCACGGAGAAAATGCAGACTGAGTACTGACAGTCACCCAGGAGTGGTCTGCCAAGGGAGGATGGGCGTTTTCTATTGGTCTTGATGGATAACAAGTGGGTTCACCATTGTAATTATGCTGGGGTTGGCATATGTCTGAAGGTAAGGGGAGAGAAAGACTTGATAAATATGGAGCTGGAGTAACTCTCCAGAAAAGTGGCAAAATCTTAAAACTTCTCTGCCCAGACTTACTTAAGAGTCGGCAAACAATGACCCTTAAAATGGGAATGGGCATCTAGAGGTAGAGGTGTAGGCAAGTCACATGCATTTACCAGAAATGAGGCTTTTTATTAACCAAAAACAAGCTAGTATAAAAGTTTTGCCCGAGTGCTCTACATGGCCTGTGGCGGCAGCTTTCCCTACCTCTCCTTCATGTCATCTGGGACACCGTTCTCAGGGAACATTGAGGCAATCGCACTGAAGATCATGTCATTTGGGAACTGTTTCTTGGAATTCTTTTTGTTGCCTGAATTGGAAATGACAAAAAGCTCCTAAGTGCCATAATCAGAACGTGCAAACAAAGCTATCTGATGGTTTTTTTTTTTCTTCTGTCACAGCATTTGGATTAGAGCTGCTTTCTTAACCTAACCAGTGACGGTTTAGGAACATATAAAGAAGGTCAATACTACCTAGACCTATCTAATAGGCTACCAGTAAAAAAAGAAATCAGCGTTATCCACCTGTTAACAACAAAATCCACGGTCCAGGGGAATTCTCTGGTTCTCTAGTGGTTAGGACTCAGTTTCCATTGTTGAGGGCCTGGGCTCAATCCCTGATCAGGGAACTAAGATCCCACAAGCCATGTCACAGGTATGGCCAACAAAAAAAAAAAAAAAAAAGAAAGAAAGAAAGAAAAAAAAAAAATCCACAGTCCAGGACAGAATCTGGCGGTGAAAACAGAAGTTTTTATGGGGAGACCTGAGTATAGAAGGATCCTACCATAATATTGACGCTGAAGAACAAGACGGATACTCTACCTTTGTTTTAACAAGAGAGAGACACCATGTGTCTGGACATATGGCATAACTACATAACAAAGTATAATTAAATGTGATATTAATTAAATAATTAAACATTGAAAAACATGGGAAAATGCTCATGATGTAATATCAAATAAATAAGAGGTATAAAATTCTGCATGTGTATACACTCATACATGGCATGATACCAATTTCACATACCATATATATATGTTGATCTACATATGTACTTTTAAAAAACTGAAGTATAATTGATATATAATATTGTACCCATTTTAGGTTTACATATGTATATTTATATATATACATTTTTTAAGTCTAGAAGGAAATATTAATACTGGTTATTTCTAGACAGTGAGATAACAGGATAATTTTATTTTCTTCTTTATAAGTTTCCATATTTTCCAAACACACTATTTTTATAATTAGAAATGAACAATGATTACTGTCTAAGTTCTCCTACTTTCTTCCTCAGCTGGATCACAGCTATCTTAAACCATTAGTCAATGAACACATTTTCCTTTCTGAGTGGACCAGTGAGAAGCACCAACAGCCTTTAATAAGCAATAAACCTCTGTTTTTGCCTTCCTCCCTCTCCCTGTCACTTTCACGGTGCAATTAGGAAGTCGTGCTACTTACCTTCAATAGCATGTCGTTTCCTCTTTCTTGTTACCGGCAGGTCCTCTTTGCTGTCATCTTGCTTTCCATCTGAGGTGTCATTGTGCCCTTCTTCCTCCTCATCTGAGTATTGATTCAGAGCATCTACCAACTCCAGGAAAACAGCATCACTAATCAGGACAGATCCAGGAATCATCTCTGAAATATAAGAATTAGAAGGATGAGCAGTGGTCGTTTCATACTCCTTTAGTCCTCCTAGGAAGGTTTTCCTGTAGTCATTCCTGAGGCCCAGATAGATAACATATGTACATTTTTATGTGGATAGTCAGGGAATTACAATAATTTGACTGGCTCTTACAATCACAACAGTTCAGCTGGCTAGAGTGAGAAATCTAGTTATGGGCTTTATTTTTAGTAGGGTCTTCACTTCTTCATTAATAGGTCAACCTGTATTTATGGTCCAAACTATCACAAGAGAGTGTCAACAATACAAACGGGACAGAGGGGACTTCCTAGGTGGGGCAGTGGTTAAGAATCCGCCTGCCAATGCAGGGGACACGGGTTCAATCCCTGGTCCAGGAAGATTCCACATGCTGTGGAGCAACTAAGCCTGTGTGCCACAACTATTGAGCCCATGTGCCACAACTGCTGAAGCCTGCGCCTAGAGCCCATGCTTTGTAACAAGAGAAGCCACCGCAACGAGGAGCCTGCACACCACAATGAAGAGTAGCCCCCGCTTGCCACAACTAGAGAAAGCCCATACGCAGCAACGAAGACCCAACACAGCCAAAAATAAATAAATAAATAACTAATAAATTTGTATAAAAAAACAAATGGGAGAGGGGGGGACTCGAGGCGGGGGAGTCAAGGAAGGGAGGGAATACGGGGATATGTGTATAAAAACAGATGATTGAACCTGGTGTACCCCCAAAAAAATAAAAAAAATAAAATAAAAAAAACAACAAATGGGACAGAGGAAGAATAATAAAATGAAAATGTACTTGGTTTTGCTGCTAATGGGTCAGTAGTGACTTCTTTGAATCAAAAGGTAGCATATTTTTAAAAAAATCATACTATCAATATATGGGTTATACTACAACTTAGGATAAAGCCTCTGAACACTAGGGGGCACTGTGTGTAACTAATGCATTTCAACAGCATCCCTGACGGCACCCACAATTGTCAAAACAGCATGGTTTGCAAATTCATGGAGAGTGTCTCTCTATCTTTCCCCTTCTTACACACTTTTCTAACAGCCTTTTCTAAAACTATAACTAAATACAAATGACTTGCTTCTGAAATCGTATACAAGCCACTGTGTCCTTGTCCTCTGAAGTAAAAAGCTTTTGCTTTAGTCTCTCAGGTCTTCCCTGAGTCACAAAAAGGCTGGCTCAAGAGGTAATAATCAGGAAATATGAAGACGTAGGAACAAAGAATAGCTGTTGGGCCAGGAAACTGGTAATAATTTAGACTATAAATCTGCAACATAGCAGAATCACTATAGTCCCGGTTTCCAAAAAGATATAGATAAAGGCCTAACACACATTCCTAAATTGTTTTACAAGAAGCAGACTGTTGTTTTACAAGAAGCAGACCTCCACCAATGAAAACTGCTGACCACAAGCATGTAGACCCTAGACTGGCTGAAACAAGAAGGTTGATGATGCCTGAAACTTCACCCTGATTCGAATTAATCTAAGAACTGGGCACAAGCTGACCATGCACCCTGCAGCCCCCTCCCCACACTGTCTTTAAAACCCTTTTCCTGAAAGCCATCGGGGAGTTCTGGTCCTTTGCGCATGAGCTGCCCTTTCCCCTTGTTTGGCACCCTACAATAAACGCTGTACTTCTCTTCACCACAACCTGGTGTCAGTAGACCCAACCTTAGCAAGCAGACCCAAGTTTGGTTTGGTAACCTTTTTAGCAAAGTCAGAATATTTTGTAATCAACTTCTGGGAGATCCAAGGGGTATCTGGATCTAAGAAGAGAAGTTATGCTCATTGCCAGTCTCACAGAAAGGGAAACAAAGAACAAAATAGCCTTGCATGGATTTATAGAAAACCCCTAAGATCAAACTTATTCATTCACTAAACTTTCTCTCCTGCCACTGATTACTATATAATTCTTTTATGTCACAACTCCTTGAGTTTTTTTGGCCGTGCAGTGTGGCTTGTAGGATCTTAGTTCCCCGACCACGGATTGAACCCGGGCCCCTGGCAGTGAGAGCACAGAGTCCTAACTACTGAACTGCCAAGGAATTCTCCCAACTCCTTTTAAAATTTAACTGGGGTGTTTGTAATATAAAATGTTCACTCCCAGCCATGTAGTGACACTGAAATATTCTTCAGTGTATACACCATGAAGCAGCAGCTAAAACCAAGATGAGGATGCACCAAACAAGAGGTACCATCCTAGCAACATCTTCTCCCAGGGAGGCCAGTGCCGCTACCTTCTTCACCATGGACCTTGCCATCGTAGTTATTGATCAGCTCCTCAATGAAAGTCTCATCTTCTTCTTTCACCTCATCTCCCATGTAGGGAATATTGCACAAAACTGTCTCATCTTCCACCTGAAATCAAACCAGATGTGATTCATTCCATCAGTCCACTGTGCAGCTCCTCTTTCCTGTTTAATGGAACCTTTGTGGAGCCTTTTTTGCTGCTTAGAAGCTCCTGAAAATGCCTTTGGTTACAAAGTTAACTACATTTTAAAGACTGGCCATTTTGTTTTGCCAATAAAACCTCTAATGGAAGGGGGTAATGCTACTCTTGGAAGAAAAAAAAGATTAGTTTTACTACTTGAGAATATTAACTATCAAATGTTAAGCTGGATATTAATGATGATATTTCCACCAACACCTAGAATTTGACAGCACATTTCTTTTTCACAGTAATTCCATCTATTAACTCCATTTTATCCACTAACCACCATTGTGAAATAGGTACAAACATCACATAAACAACAGTCTAAAAGGTCTTCAGTTCTAATTCTTCTCATAAATAGAGAGATGCATAGATGAAAAGGAAGGCTTCCAAGAGTATAACCTGCAATATAACTGGAATATTTATAACAGAAACTGGTAACCATAAAATATTTGTCTCTTATACAGACTAAGACTAACCTTCCATAAACATAATAAAAAATTACGATTACAACTCCTATCACTCACCCTCAGTGGAAACCTAAAGTCAGTTGCAGTATGAGCTATGTATATTTTTTGGCAATAAACAATACTAACGGATTTGATTTAATTTAATCTAATTTTTTGGATCAGCAAAGAACAGTCATCTTAGTTCTCCAACTATCAAGTAAAATTACTCTGCAGTTTTCTTCTAAGAGATGATTTCCTTCTGTAAACCTATATCCTATTCCTGTCAGCGGAACTGCTATCTGTCACCAGGCATGATAAGCGATGGCAGCATTTAGAGAGGACTGATTATCAGAACCACAAATAATCCTAGTAGGAGTCAGCATAAAGACCCAGATGAAAGGACTGGAGATCCATGAGCACCTCTGTTATCTCAGTTGCTTTCATACCATCTTGCCTTTAGGGGATTAAGAGAGGATTGTTCCATCAGCAGGGAGTTGTCAACCTGCTTTATGCTGAAGTGTCTGATTTAGACTGCATTTAACTGCACATAATGTTATAAAATTGAGCCAAGGTAATAAAGGAAAATTGGACTCTTGCCCAGTCTCTTTCATTCAAAAAAGAAACAGCATCAATTCTGAAGTACACTTCAGAGAGCACAAAATCAAACAAGTTAGAACAGCTTGCAATATGTGTTTTTCAGAGTTAATAAATTACAAAAACGTTCTATCCTGCATGTCCATGCTTTGTTAAATATATTCTGACAATCTTTACCCTGAGAGGAGTGCCAGTTTATCAACATAAAAAAAACATTCTGTTTAAACAATCACCATGGTGCTTTCAATACATACCATAAAGTTCTGCTGGAGAGGGGACCAGGAATACATGATGGGAACCAATGCAACCGTGTTTAGAGATCTCATTAACATATGCTGGCTTGCAAATCCCGGGAAAATGCTCTCTATGGTACACTGAAATATAAGCAATAACATGGAGAGGGAAAGGCAAACACACAGCCCAAGAGAAATTGGAGTTTCCTTCCAAAATGATCCCAGTAGCCTTCCAATTCTTACAAATTCATCAGCTGAGGGTTTTGTAACAATCAGCTCCTAAAAGCAACCACTCAACTGTAAACCTCTGGGAAGCAGGGACCGTCTCTCATTCACCTTTGCATCCTCTACAGAGTCTAGCACAGTGCCTCCCACACTCAACTGATGTTTATCGCAATCTAAAACTGTTGGTCTCCTTGGGCTGTACCCAAAAGCAAACGGCCTCTGAGAGTCCCAGGAGATGAGGAGGAAGACAAGGAAGTTTTCCTGAAGACCTAAGCTTTAAGACAGTGGACATCAACTTAGCTGCATAGCTCATGGGGACGGTATGGGGGCAGCAAAGCGGTATAGAGATTACAGTCACATTCTGCTTTGGGAAAGAAAATTGCTCTCAATAAACTATCTGCTTTTTATATTTTAAACATATTATCTCTATGAGAAACTAGAATGATTTTTTAGTTTACAAAAAGGGATGTCCCTTTGATCAATATACTCCCATCCATTGTCCATGGCATTTCCTTTTCCAATTTCAAAGTAGTTGAGGTGCCAAACAAGGCACAAAAAAGGTTGCTTTGAAGCTTGTATACAGGGCCCAGGAAATAAGATGGTAAATGTCTTATTTTTCTACAAAAAACTCATGATTATACTCATTAACTGAGAACAACAAGCAAAAAGGTTTCTCTTTAAGTTACAGATCTACCATCCCAGTTATTCAAAGATGACTATAGTAGCTGTAGCCATTATCCTTATTTTCTCATATCACAAACACAAGAAGAAACCCTTAAGTCCAAAGAAGAGAGGAAGGCTGAGCTTAGACACTGAAGTACCTTTTTGAGAAAAGGATGCCCACTCACAGGCTTCATCAACTGAACAGGTTGGACTCGAAGCTTCTTCCATTCTTCATTGAGGATCTGGGTTTTTTCTTGAACTTTTGCAAAATTTGCTACATACAGAGCCTAGCAGAGCCAAGGAAAAAATTATTAGGATTTCAAGAGAAGAGTTAGAAGAAGAAAAAAAAAATCCAACCCCTCCATATTGGATCAATATGTTAAAATACATAACCTTTCACTTGGGAAGTATTTTTACCTTTGCACCCATATTCGCCTGAAGCCGTTTAAGTTGCCGAAGTCGCATGTATTCAGATTTAACTTTTCTCTTCCAGTAAGTGATACATTTGGAAGTTGGAGGATTTGGTATATCCATTTTGCTGTAATCAAAGAGAGGCTGAGATGACAAACAGCATTTAACTGCCTAGAAATGAAGCATTTCTCACATTCAAATGAACATGGGCAGTTACACTTTCATTCCCATTACATTTATTTGTAAAAACATAAGCTTAAAGAACCCAAATCTATGAGTTCAACAGAAAGTTCCAATTAAGAAAAGATTTCAAATCAGCAATTCCTGGTCTGATTACCCAAGAGCTTAGCCTCTGTCCTCCTGCGGTACCTTGTTTTTAATTTAGCTTTCAAGAAGTTTTTTCACAGGTATTTAAGAACCTGGATTACTGGGAAATTTGACTTGGTTAAGAGAAATGTTTAGCAAGAACCAAGTTAATATCAAAAAGCTTCATGGAAAGATCCTCCTGCACGATAAAACTATACCCGCCAAACTGCCTAAATCTACCACATGCCTAGAAATAAAGGTTGGATATGACAGCAGCATAATCTTATCTCCAAATCACCAGCAACACACATGGAAATAAACAACACTGCAAATCACTTTTTTTTTCTGGGGGGGGGGGGGCTGTTTGAATTAAGGTTCACAATTTTAAAGAAGGACTTATTGTACCACACTCTACCTACCTCAAAGAATGCAAGGCAAAGGGTACAGTTGTACAGGTGTCTTCTGTTCTTCAGAGGAATGGCAAGACACAAAGGCCAAACAAATGTTCAGCTTTCCAAAAGAGAAGAGAAAGTGTTTCAAGTCAGTGGAGCATATTTAGACCCTGATTCTCTCATGAGGATGCTCCCCAAGAACTATGAAGACTTTGAGTTCTCTGCTACCACTCTATCTGCAATGTAAGTCAGGGCCTGATAATATGTGATGCCATTTGAGAAGAGTGCTTTATTTTATTAAATTCTATTCTTCCAGTCACACACACAAATATATTCTTACAATTACCAAATGTGCTTTTCCGCACCAACTGCTAGGCTCAGCCAGCAGGCCCATCAATTAATATTTCAGAGAAAGAACAAATATTAAGTACATGTAAAAATTCAATAAAATCTACAAGGTTATGTTTTTATTCTATACCAACTACTTAGGTTTCCTGGAGAACTAATTCTATTCATTTCACCTAACATTCTAAATTTCTAAAAACATTACAGAGCCAAAATTTGAAACAGAAACTAAAGTTTAGAAGCATTTTATTTATTTTTTTGACCGTGCCAGGTGGGATCTTACTTCCCTGACCAGTGATCCAACCTGCATCCCTTGCAATGGAAGCGCAGAGTCTTAACCACTAGACTGTCACGGAAGTCCCTCATAGGTCTTTTATTTATTTATTTATTTATTTATTTTATTTAATTTATTGGCTGCGTTGGGTCTTCGATGCTGCACATGGGCTTTCTCTAGTTACTGAGAGCGGGGGCTACTCTTCATTGTGGTGCGCGGGCTCCTCACTGTAGTGGCTTCTCTTGTTGCAGAGCACGGGCTCTAGGCACGTGGGCTTCAGTAAGTTGCGGCACATGGGCTCAATGGTTGTGGCTCACGGGCTCTAGAACACAGGCTCAATAGTTGTGGCACACAGACTTAGTTACTCCGTGGCATGTGGAATCTTCCCAGAGCAGGGCTCGAACCCGTGTCCCCTGCAATGGCAGGCAGATTCTCAACCACTGCACCACCTAGGCGGTCCCCCATAGATCTTTACATTGCCTGTTTTCACCCATAAGAAATGACAGCATAGACAAGAAAACAGCAAAATTTAACGTACTGTCACATACGCTATGATCTGATCATGATTATAATATCTCATGCTACTGGACTTTAAGAGGACTATATCTGAATGTTTCATTAGAAGAAGCAAACAGATCGGCGTAATGCTATGTTACTTAGACAATAAATAAAGGAAGGACAGAACAGCAAAGAAGCAGACAGACTCACTGTGTTTACTGTTAATGCAATCAAGTGATTCAAGCTCTTAAAAATGGAATCCTCTGTGAGTTAAATATTATCTCTCTGGGGGAAAAGAATGAAACAAAATACCATAATTTAAGAATTTTAATCCCAGAAGCTAAGATGCTAAGGTGCTGGGTTACCAAAAAAAAAATTAATTATTGTATGTCAAAAACAAACCAAAAAAATTAAGCAGAGCTGAATTTCTTTCCTATAAATTACAGCATCTCTCTTCTTCCTACATCTTTTAAGTACTCCTCATTCCTCTACAGAATGAGGGCCAAAAGAGGGACTCTTTTTAAGAATGAAAAAACTATTTAAGAACATACACCCTGCTCACACGTAATATTAAGGAGTTACTCATATAACTTCTGCCCTGAACAGGCTTAATAAAAATCTGAAAAATGGTTCAAATCTAGGACAAAACTGTCTCCCTAAGAAACATTAGCTTACCCTTTTCAAGACCTAAATGACCTCAAAAATTGGTTTTGAATTGCAATCCCTCTCCCATTCCTTTTGGAACTCATTTCCCTTTTTATTTACTTACTTACTTATTTATTTATTTATTTAGCTGCACTGGGTCTTAGTTGCAGCATTCAGCCTCTTTAGTTGCAGCATGTGGGATCTAGTTCCCTGACCAGGGATTAAGCCCAGGCTCCCACTCATTTCTCTTTTTGAAACAGTAAGCTTAAGGCAGGTTTCTCCATCCATTTAAAACGGGAGACCAGGAATTCCTTGGCAGTCAGTGGTTAGGACTCTGCACTTTCACTGCCAATGGCCCAGGGTTCAATCCCTGGTCGGGGAACTAAGAACCTGCAAGCCATGTGGCACAGCCAAAGGAAAAGGAAAAGGAAAAAAGAAAAAGAAAAAGAAAAAAAAAGACAGTAAAATTGGAGACCAAGTAATGGAAAAGAAAAGAATCCACAGCTGCTGGGGGGCACGGGGCGGGGGGTGTGCGCATGTGTGTGGATTTCTTAGAGGAGACCGCCACAGAAAAACATCAATATTTTTATTAAAAAAAGGAGTTACAGCTGAAATGTTATATCCTACAGTCTGTCAAAAGAGATGACAGTAAGAACACCACAATAGTCTAATAATTAATGGCGCTATTTCTAATTTTACTCAAGTGCTTTATTTGGCCAGAGCAGTACACACATATACACGAAAATGCCATTGAGTTTTAACCAATCATAATGTATAATAAGCCATGCTTCCTCCTTTTACAATTAAAGTGATATTTGAATCTCATGTGACCATGAGCCAATATTTATTTTGCTTGGCTTTTTAATAGGTTTTCCGTGTCTCTAAAAGTTTATTTGGCAGCTGGCCAGGCCCCACAAAGTGTATGTGGAAAATGAAACATACTGTTTAGAACAGACAGGTATGATTAAAATAAGCACCTGAAAAAAAAAAATAAGCACCTGAAATGCAGCCATAAGATGAGTTCTCATAGCATCTGGACGCTAACAACAATTATCCCTTCAAAGATTAAAAAATAAATAAATAAAAAGCAAACAAAAAACTCAGCATTCACTAGAACAAATCTGGAGAAATGGGTTCATTTATCTTAGGCAAAGGGAGTGGCACACAAAAAATACTTTGTTTTACTAGATTCATTCTTCAGTTACTTACATATGCAAAACACTATAGTTCTGTTAAGTACTAAGCTAAGTGCTTTTTATTACATTCACCTACACATTAAGAATAAACTCCAAAACATATGCTATTATGGTCAAGAAGTTTAAAAATAAGCCCTTAGATACATAACTCCTACAACTCAATAATAAGATAAAGAGCCCAATAAAAAGTGAGCAAAACATTTGAACACATACTTCACCAAAAAAGACATAGAGGACTTCCCTGGTAGCACAATGGTTAAGAATCCGCCTGCCAGTGCAGAGGACACGGGTTCAATCCCTGGTCTGGGAAGATCCCACATGCCTCCGAGTAACTAAGCCCAAGTGCCACAACTACTCAGCCTGTGCTTTAGAGCCCTCGAGCCACAACTATTGAAGCCCAAGTGCCTGGACTTCATACTCTGTAACCAGAGAAGCCACCACAATGAGAAACCCGTAGATCGCAATGAAAAGTAGCCCCTGCGCGCGGCAACTAGAGAAAGCCCAAGCGCAGCAATGAAGACCTAACACAGCCAATAAATAAATTAATAAAATAATTTTTTTAATCTATGCTTAAAAAGAAATATATATATATATATATATATATATATATATATATAGGAATGGCAAATAAGCACACAAAAAGGTGCTCAACATCATTAAGTCATTAGGGAAATGCAAATTAAAACCACAATGACATAACTATTATACAACACGAGAATGGCTAATATTACAAAGATTTATAATACCAAGTGCTGGTGAGGATGTGAAGCAACTGGAATCCTCGCTGCCGGCGGGAATGCAAAACGGTACAGCCACTTTGCGGCATTTTTTTTTTTTTTACTTTATTTATATTTTTATTTTGGCTGTACCTAAAGGCTTGTGGCATCTTAGTTCCCTGACCAGGGATCGAACCTGCATTCTCGGCAATGAAAGTGCAGTCTTAACCACTGGACTTGGCTGTCCGGGGAATTCCCCCATATAGCCACTTTGGAAAACAGTTTGCCAGTTGTTGTTGTTTTTTTAAATAAAGTTAAATATATACTTACCACACAACCTGGCGTACAATTTCTTTTTTTTTCTTTCTTTTTTTTTTTTTTAAATTTCTAATTATTTATCCAAGAGAAATGAAAATATATGCCCTCATAAAGACCTGTACACAAATGTTCAGAGCGTCTTTGTTCATAATAGCCAAAAAGTACAAACAACACAAATATCTATAGATTGGTGAATATATACAAAGTGCAGTGTATACATACAATGGACTACTACTCAGCAATAAAAAGGAAAAAAGAGTTCCTATATATGCACAACATACTGCAAAAGCATTATGCTAAGCAAAAGAATTCAGACACAAAAAAACTTCATACTTCATGATTCCACTTATATGACATTCTACTAGAGTGATTCTAGAAAGGGATTAAATAGAAAGAAGCATAAAGGAGATTTGTGAGATGATGAAAATGTTCTATACCTTGGTTGTGGTGATGGTTACATGACTATGCAGTTTATGAAAACTCACTGAGGGACTTCCTAGGTGGTGCAGTGGTTAAGAATCCACCTGCCAATGCAGGGGACACGGGTTCGAGCCCTGACCCAGGAAGATACCACATTCTGCAGAGCAACTAAGCCCATGTGCCACAACTATTGAGCCTGCGCTCTAGAGCCCGTAAGCCACAATTATTGACCCCACGTGCCACAACTACTGAAGCCCACACACCTGGAGCCCGTGCTCCACAACAAGAGAAGCCACTACAATGAGGAGCCTGTGCACCACAATGAGGAGTAGCCCCAGCTGGCCCACAACTAGAGAAATGCCCGTATGCAGCAACGAAGACCCAACACAACCAATAAAATAAATAAATAAATTTATAAACAAACAAATAACTTACCGAACTTCTGGGCACTAAACATATAGAAAGAACCTTCCTAACAAGAAGTTGTGACCCTGAATTCTTATTTAAAATAAAATTACAGCACTAATATTTTCTAGTGTTGCTTTATTAAGAGAATGAGGTCATATGCACTCAAGACAATGGTGATAAAAATCAAAGCAGGATTAGTTTTTATGAGACCCAAAGGAAAATGCTGGCTCTTAGGATGTACGTCACTGATTCAGAAGAGTTAAGGGAATTTCCTAACAGGCTAGAGTCCTACCTTGGCTGGTTCTGCATTACTATCACAAAGCTTAATATTTATTGACTGCTGGGAATTCTCTGGCAGTCCAGTGGTTAGGACTCCACACTCACTGCGGAGGGCCTGGGTTCGATCCCTGGTGGGGGAACTAAAATCCCATAAGTCACGAGGCTTGGCCAAAAAAATATACATGTATTTATTGACTGTTCATGATCATTCAATAAAACAAGACTTTTTAGTTATTCCATTTTGAATCAAAATATTAGGGCAAGTGTGTGTCAGAGAACACAACACATCAAAGGCACTAAACTCTAACTACCCATTAAGGAACTCTTGACTTTAAGGCTTGGAGTGCTGAAGTCCCAACTGATAGGCTTGGACTAAAGAGGTCAGGAAAGAGCCCAATACAGTGTGGACAAATTAAAAACAAACAAAACTAGGCACTTTCTGGGATGGAGGTATTCTCTAAAAGCAGTTTTTCCTTTTAAAACCCTCTACCTTGATCCTAATCTGATATAATTCTCTTCACCTTTCTCTACATATCTTCATTTTTAAAATTTTTGTCCTTTTATCTTCTAGATTCCACATACAAAAGAAAACAAACAGTACTTGTCTTTTTCTGTCTGATTTACTTCAAGAAGCATAATATCCTCCAGGTCCACCCAAGTTGTTGCAATGGCAAAACTTTTATGGCTGAGTAATATTCCTCTGTGTGTGTGTGTGTGTGTTTCTATATCTTGGCTATTGTAAATAATGCTGCTTTGAACACTGGGGCAAATATCTTTTTCAATCAGTGTTTTCATTTTCTTCAGATAAATACCCAGGAGTGGAATTGATGGATTGTATGGCAGTTTTATTTTTAATTTTTTGAGGAAATTCCATACTGTTTTCCATAGTGACTGTACCAATTTACAGTCCCACCAACAGTGCACCAAGGTTCCCTTTCCTCCACATCCTCACCAGCATTTGTTATCTCTTTTTGATAACAGTCATTCTAACAGTTGTAAGGTGGTATCTCATGGCGGTTCTGCTTTGCAGTTCCCTGATGATTAGGGATGATGAGCATCTTTTCACGTGCCTGCTGGCCATCAGTGTGTCTTCATTGGAAAAATGCCTATTCAGGTCCTCTGTCTTGTTTTTTCTCTTTTTTTTCTGCAGTTAAACTACTCTATGTAGAAATGTAATGTGTTTTTAGTATTGCTGCCTCAAATCTTTCTTGGGAAGCAGCTTGTCAACAAAGCAGAAACTTTTAAAACTTAGCACAAGACAGGAAAAAGATAGAGTTGGTGAAATAACTTGTTACATGTTTCACATAAGGCACAAATCAACCGGGCAGGAATAGTTACCTGGAGAACTAAGGGAGCCAGATTTCACATCTCAATAATTAAAGAGACATAAATGATATTTTAAATAATTTTCAAAAGGCATGCTTAACTCAAAGGCAAGTATAAGAGAAACAAGTCCAGCTGCATTTTCTCCCCTTTTCCCTTCTCACAAAAGTCTTCTTGGGGATAAAATTTCACTTTTAATCCCAGGCTCTTTATTATTCTAGTGCTGTTTCAAAGGGAATTAAAGTAACACCATAATGAAAAAGTCATTTCCACCTCAGTAAGTTTTAAAGCTGTGGCTTGGCATCAAGTTCCATAACTGACCTATAAGTACTCTCCCAGTTAGTGGAGGAACTAGGATCCAGATCTCCCAACTCCCAGTCCCAGAGATCTTCCCAATATTTATTTATCTAACAAACATGTATTGAGCACCTACTGGATGCCTGGCACTGTTTTAGTGCTTAAAGTGCATCAGTTAATAAAACAAACCAACATCTCTGCCCTGAAAGAATTAATTCATGCTGTCTGTAACACACACACTCAGCATACACCTTGACAATAGTAGTATCACTACATCTTTATAGATGACCCTTTATTATAAATTTTTTTAAGTATTTTATCTTCTAACACTTTCTTCTACGCAATTAAGTAATCTCTTTCATCAATGTCACACATCCCAGTCCTGGGGATTCCAAGGCTTAAAATAGACAAGCCCTCACAGAAACCTGTGATGGAGTTAGCACGTTCTCAGGCTGGAAACTTCCTTCAAGTTTCCTAAACTTAAAAGCACCGGGTGGGGGATTTCTGTCTTCAAAGGCGTCATGGTAGCAAAGGCGTCATGGCAGCAAACGCGGAAGAAGAGACCAACACATTCAAGGCCATCTTCGCACGCACCCAATGGTCCGTCTATCTCGCCTCTTAGCCCCCATCCCCACCCCTCTAGCCCTAGACTCGATACCCAGGCGACTGTGTTTACAATCCCATATTTCACTTATGAAAAGCCCACTCGTAATATTTCCATTGGCGGCACGAACATCCTTCCACATCCCTTCCTCTCCCCGCCCCCGAAACAATTTCTCAAGTAGTCACTTTTTACCCAGATAAGTTTGTCCCACATTTCCAGGCATGTCCCCAATACACCACCTTGCCTCTGCTTCAAGGCTCTTTCCCTTATATTATCTGATCCCCAAGAGAATTCTGGGGTGGGTAGGGATGGGCGCGAGACCAAATTTGGAAAGAAGCCTCTTACTCAGGGCTTGGACTGGGGTAAGGCTAGCAAGGCGCCTAGGGCGCAAACCCGAAGGAGGCACGCGGCACCGGCTTGCCCCCAGGAGTGAGCGCCCCTTCCCGTTTTGCTCCTTATGAGCCTCACTCGCCTCACCCTGTTTTTATTGCCGGCGCTTCCTCAACACCCCCCAAAGTCATCGCAAGCTGAGCCCCCGTGTCTGGTCCTCCCGGTGCACTGCCTCAGGTCCCCGGGAGTCCCCCTCGCTAAGGGCCCCCGCGGGTGCCACCGCCCACCCGCGCCCTCCCGGCTCTGGGGCTCCCGCCCACCCGGCCCACCCCGCCCTCCAACGGGATTCCCCGTCCCCGGGCCCGCCCCCACCGCTCCTCCTCCCGGACACGCCGCCCTCCCCGCCGCAGACGCGGTCCTCGCCGGGGGCTCTCTCGCCCCGCTGCCCCCTTTCCCCCAGCCCTCGGAACGGGGAGTGGGCGCTCCGCTACCCCCGGCCAGGAAGACAGTGTGCCCCTCCGCTCCCTCCCAGTTCTCTGACCCCTTCGACTCTCCCTCCCTCAGGCCCCGGGTGGCGAGCTGCGGAGGCCGGGCCCCACCGCCGGGCCCGGGCTTGTTTACTCACTCACCCTCCATCCCGAGCCGCAGGGACCCGCCGCTAGGACGCCTGCGCGCCGCGGCCCCGCCCCCGCGCCGCGGCCCCGCCCCGCGCCTCCTCCCGGCGCGTGCGTACTGCGCCTTCTGCGCCCGTCTGGTCAGGCCGCCTGGGCTTCCTTCTTCGCACTTCTGCGGTTTGGCGCCAATAAATACCCCAAATTCGGGAGCCCGAGGTGGTGCAATCCGAGACCGACGGTTTCCAAGGCGGCGCTGTCAGGGGACAGGAAGGGCTCTTGGGAAACCTCCCAGAGCCATTAATATCTTCTTGAAGACCTTATCCAGCGGTTGCGTCATGCCCACACGAGGGTGACAAACCACTTCTCACTTAAACATTTGAAACCAACCTAGAACCCCTTCATACGGATCCTTCCCATCTACAAATACCCCCAAACACCCGTCTGTGGGCTCTAAGTTATCATTCTTGCTTTGTTTACACCGGACTTACCTACTTCTGTCAAAAGTTTTCCCAGTCACTTAGATTCAAATCAGCAGCCGCGAGTCAAAGTATCTTCTCACAAGATACCTATAAGTTACAAAAAGAAAAAGAGTAACTTTACAGGAGAGAAATCTGGCAGGCATCGCCTTAAACAAGGGATCGAAGTTAACATTGCTAGTGCTGAGAGAGATTCTTACTACGTACCTCTCAATATGATGCAATGAGAAAGGCACAAAAATCACTTCCATGGTAGTCTTGAAAAAAATGCATAAGCTGAATTAATCATGAGGAAGCATCAGACAAATCCAAAATAAGGGACAATTTACACAATAACTGGCCAGTATCTTTCAAAATCTCAAGATTATAAAAGACAAAGGGTGAGGGACGTCCTTGGTGGTGCAGTGGGTAAGAATCTGGCTGCCAGTGGAGGGGACACGGGTTCGATTCCTGGTCCGGAAAGATTCCACATACCATAGAGCAGCTAAGCTCCTGCGTCACTACTACTGAGCCCACGTGCCACCGCTGCTGAAGTCTGTGCTCCATAAAAAGAGAAGCCACTGAAATGAGAAGCCTGTGCACCACAACAAAAGGTTAGTCCCCTCCCGCACCGCACCTTGGCAGCTAGAGAAAGCCCTCAGGCGGCAACAAAGACCCAACGCAGCCAAAAATAAATAAATACTAAAAAAAAACACTTTTTTTTTTTAAAAAGAAAAGGTGAGGAACCCTCCAGATTGGAGGAGACTGAGGAGACACAACAACTAAACCTAACCTGTGATCTGGGATTGGATCCTGGTACAGAAAAAGCACACCAATGGGATTATTGATGAAATTAGAATAAGGTCTATAGATTAGCTAATAGTATTTTGTCAGTCTTAATTCCTGGTTTGAGCAATCGCACGTATTCAACATTTGAGGAAGTTGACTTAAGGGTATATAGGAACTCTCTACCACTTGAAACTCTTCTGTAAATCTGAAAGTCTCAAAATATAAAGTTAAAAATTAAAACTTAAAATACATACAAAATAACATTACCTTAAATTTATCTCCACATACAGAATTTAAAAGCCTATGATCTTTTTTTCAGATAATCTTCATAACTCTCTGAAGTAGGTAAGGAGGATTTCAGTTTTACACACAAGCCTATTCTGGTGTAAAGGAGTTAAAAGACTTGTCTCACACAGATGAAAAGTTGTTCTGTCAGGTCTTAAACTCAGGTCTCTGGATTGCAGATTCAGCGTTCTTTTCCTTATATAAGAAATGTCAACTTTGCTGTTTTCCTCTTGCCTATATCCAATTCAAAAGCAAATCAAGGCAAATATTCCTTAATTCTTGGCAATTTGCAGTGATGTTCCTTTCCATTCCAAATGCCTTCTAGATCCATGGTTCTCAAATTTGGTTTACATCGAAATCACCTGCAAAGCTTTAATAACTACTGATTTCTTCCTCCCACCTTCAGAGAGTCTGATACATTGGTTTGGGGTTTGGCTTGGGCTTCAAGAATTCTAAGAGCATCCGAGGTGAATCCACCATGTAACCAAGTTTAAGAACCATTACATACATAAATAATTGTTGAAATAAAGAATATGGGTTTAAAAGGGGGGGAGGGGCAGGCAGAAAATTAAAAAAAAAGAATGTGGGTTATCTAAGGAGAGATGTTCAGAAGATCTGAATGTCAGGACTGAGACTGGAGAGCATTTTGGGAACCATCAGCTTATTGTTGGTAACTAACACCATGGGAGTGGACCACATTGTTTTAGGGAAGTATGTCAAGTGACAATAGGAGAGATACAAAGACATTTTGTGATAACAAACAAAATATGGTTACAAAAATATTTTGAGGTGGGAAAGAAGGAAGGTGAGGGGATTTATGTCAAAGTTGTAGATCAGAGGGACTTCCCTGGTGGCTCAGTGATTAAGACTCCATGCTCCCAATGTAGGGGACCCAGGTTCAATCCCAGGGAACTAGATCACACATGCATGCCGCAACTAAGAGTTCACCTGCCACAACTAAGGATCTGGTGAACCACAACTAAGGAGCCCTGGAGCTGCAACTAAGGAACCTGCCTTCCGTGACTAAGACCTGGTGCAACCAAATAAATAAATAAATAAATAAATCTTAAAAAAAAAAAAGCTGTAGATCAGAGTGTTCAGCCCAGCTCAAGTTCCACCTTCTCATTAAGCCTGCCAGCCCCCCTGGATCTCCCCCAGCTTCAACTGCATTACCACTTTACACTCGCTACCAAGCTGTCTACCTCTTTCATATGCTTCACAACATCTGGCACAGGGCTAAACCTAAGGTTTAGTAATCCTTGTTCACTAGAGGATTATAAAAACAACTTTCCTCATCACCAATAAGTGGGGTTCTTGGGGAACATTTGTCTGCCAATTGGTTCCTCTCTCCCTCTCTGATGGGAGAGTTTTTCCTGAGACCAGGCTCTTTCTTAGCCAACCATGGTCCTTGAGACGCTATCAGCCAGTCTTTGTTTGGCCAGCTCTTCCTCTTAATTTTTCTTTTCCAACCCTTTAGGTCTTTGTCCTATAAATTCGTGGAAAAACTGTTGGCAAGGGGTCAGCTACTGGACCTTTGAAAAACAGTACCATCACCCCTGCCCCACTCCTCCCAGCCCCACCCCCAGGCAGTTAATAGGAGAAAGGAATAACTGTGTCACTCCTGGCTTCCAGTCGCTCATCTTGCTCTTAAATTGGAGGCCTCTGAGGCTGAAAGAAACTGGACAAAGTGTGCCGAGTAGCCGAATAGGGCTGGTTCTTTTCTGAAAGTTCCCTATTGCGGAAAAATAAAATTATGTGTTTAATTTCTGAAACCTGATGCCTGATTTGCCTTGGCAGCCATTCTCCTGGGCTTGGCCACGAGTCCAATAACACTAGTATACTGATTAATACCAGCTCAACTTGCTCCCTGGAGAAGAAGAGCATTATTTACTTGACCGGTTTTCTTTAATCCTTTTTAATTTGCATGTATTTTATCGTGATTTTATTGGCTTCAACATGCTGCATCTCTGACCACTGGCCCCAAAGCAGCCTCAGGGAAGACTGTTCTGCTCTATGCACTCACATCCCCATCACAGGCAAGATTTTGTTCCACCCAGTGATTAGAAATGACATGTCACGTGTTCTGTTCCTTCTGGGGCAGGCAAGTTCTAAGTGCACTTTTGTCCCCTGCTGGTCTTCAGGCCGCTAGTAGAAAGGGAGGGAGCTGATGCTTCCCAGAGTTCAAACAGGGCTTTCTGCACTATTCCTTCCTCCCTTCCAACTTTCCTCCCGTCCTCTTTCCAGCCCCCTTTGGACAGTCACCCCTCTACTCATTCTGCCCCTCCCTTGTAAAGCCCACAGGGATATCAAACAGCATTTCTCCGAGGGGACACAGAGGACTGAGGAAAGGTTGGGCCCCAGACAGTCCCTGACAGGGAAGTGTAAACACAGCTGCAGAGATGGGAGCAACCCATCCTCCCTCCTCCCCCATTTCCCACCCAGAAGCAGGGAAAGGCCACCCTGCTGTGGAGAAACAAACAAGCAAACAAAGCAAAGCACAACCTAAAAGCCTGCATGAAGGTCACCAGAAACTGGGGCTGCTGCCCAGGCCTTGGTGGGGCCAGCTGAAGTGCCAGACCCCTCCCTGAACACTTAGAAGCAAAGGCAGCTCCAAAGCAAGTTGAGGTCTGGACATTACTGAGCCTGGAAACATGGTTCAATTTTTGAAGCCTCTCTACTCCCGGACATTTTGTCCTCTGATCTCAAAAACCCAGCTTTCCTTCTCAGGTACTTAGCTCCTGACCTCTAGTTGCTTAGGGATCAGAATAATGCATTCAATTCAGCAAGCAAGAACAGGCCCACAATCAACCCTTGTCCATGGCTCTTAGAAGTTTAAATTGTGAACCTCCAAGCCAAAATATTAGAACGGGCCTCCTTAGCTTTTGTTAATTACAAAATAAATAATTCCAGCAGGAAGGGGAATTACTTCAGGGGATTATTTGGGTGGGATTCAGGCTTTTCTTTGCACATACTCTGAAAGTTCCAACCCCACAGCTAGGGTGGTGCTGCCCATTCTCTCTCTTGGCACAGTTAATGCAGGGCCTTGATCCCACGGGACACGCCTTTGGCACAGCGCTGCCTGGGAAGTAGCCCTGATTGGGTGGACAGCTAATGAGCTGTGCTTCCTTCCTGACTATCGGGGTCCTCAACTGTAAAACTGCAGAAGTAGAAAAATGATGATAGCCTTCAAATACTGACCACTCAGTGTGTGCCTGGCATGGTGCTAAGTGCTTTACAATGGGTCATCTCGTTCTGTGTGAGGTCAGCAGTATTCTGATACTCATTTTACAACTGAGGAAACGAGGGCTTAAAGAGATTCTGGAATTTGCCCAAGGTCAGCCAGCTGGTAAATGGTGTGGCCAGGATTTGGGCCTTGTCATCCTGACTCCAAACCTATGCTCTAAACCACTCCACGCTACCTCCTCTTTTCTCTGAGGTCTTCTAGCTCTGAATCACGAGTCTGGATTCTCTCCCTGGTTTTCTCCTCTCACCAGTGGCACCAGCAAGAGAAATTGTTTGGGACTCTCCTCTGCAAGTTCAGAGGAAAACAGTTCCTAATAGACAAGGGGCGCCTTACTTCCTCTGTGCTGGAGATGCCAATCAAAGCTGGACACAGGACAGATCCTCATATCAGCAGGGCACAGCCTGTGTGGAAGACAAACAAATCCTAGACAGACAGGAAAGGGGAGTTCCCCTTGGTTCTGTGACTTCCCCTTTTCTCTTCTCTGGCTTATCAGCAGGGTCCCATGCTGCTAATTCTATGGCCCTCCGAATCCCACTGCAGCTAGGATGGGATACAAGGCTATGGAGACTCTTTTGGAGAAAGAAAAGTACAATACATAATCTGCAGATTCTATCCATGGCTCCATGGAAGAAACAAAAATAAATCACATTTATTTAACAAATTTCCTTTAGCATTCACATATTCACTAGCTATTGGACTGGATGTGAACCTACATCATCTCGTACAATCCTTGTGAGATGCCTGGGGGGTAGGTAATGTTATCCCTGTTTTACAGAGAAGAACATTGAGGCTCATGGAGATTGACAACGTTGGCTGTGGCCACATGACTTGTAAGTAGGAGGGCTGGAATTCAAACCCAGGCTAGGGTTATCTGACTCCAAAGTCTGTATTCTTTTCAATAAAGAATGTTGTGTAATGAAAGAAAGCAAAATTATGAAATATGAAAGATCCTAAAATATCTTGGAAATACAGTTTCATAACTATATGTGGTACACATGATAGTAACCACCATTTATTACACTCTTACTAGTGTCAGGCATTGGGCCAAATGGTTTAACATGCATCATCTCTGCTGTTCAGTGAGATACACGCTAGTAACCCCATTTTTGCAGATAAGAAAACAAGCAAGCTCAAAGGAGTTAAGTTACTTGCACAGGTCACACATAGCTAAAGAAGCTGGGATGCAAATTCAAGTCTGCTTGCCTCCAAAGTGTACGCTTTTAACCACTTAGGCAATAGAAATAATAACAATAATAATTGTGTATGTTGACAGGCCAAGTACTCCTCTAAGTCCTTTAACTCTTATAACATAGATATTATTATTATCCCCATTTTAAAGATAATGAAAATATTGTCTTTTGTAGTATTACTTAAGCTCACATTACACACACCACCTGTGTTAAACACACATGCGTGGGACTTCCCTGGTGGTGCAGTGGGTAAAACTCCAGGCTCCCAATGCAGGGAGCCTGGGTTCCATCCCTGGTTGGGGAACTAGAACACAAATGTATGCCATAGCTATGAGTTCACATGTCGCAACTAAGTCCACATGCTGCAACTAAAAGACCCCGCATGCCGCAACTAAGACCTGGGGCAGCCAAAATAAATATAAAAAAAAAAAAATGTACTGTCAAATTTGCTTAACTTACGTTGGATCCTTGTTATGATCTACAAAATGATTTATTTCCTAAAGTCATGGATATTTTTTCATTATCCATCTAATGCATTAAGGTCTTGGGAGAAAGGATGTGAAAGGACACTGTCTGTAGCTGAAGTAAGCATAGTTGGGGCAGGGGTTATACTGAGTGGAGAAGGCCCTCTGTGCCACAAGGAGCCCTATCTGGTTGTTCTTCTGGCCAGTCTTCCTCATCCCTTACTACTTCCTTCTGTCTAGCAGGTTGGATAGCAGGTTGACTTCCATCCGGTGTTGATTAACTTTTCTTACCCTCAGTTTCCTCCTTTGTAAAGTGGGTTGCTATGGCAACTACTTTACTAGAGTTGTGAGTTGTTTTGGTTTTTTGTTTGTTGGGGGTTTTTTTTGGCCACGCCATGTGGCACATGGGATCTTAGTTCCCCAATCAAGGATCGAACCCGTGCCCCCTGCAGTGGAAGTATAGAGCCTCAAACACTGGACCGCCAGGGAAGTCCCTGAGTTGTGAGTTTAAGTGCAACAATTTGTACGAAGCGCTGAGCACACTGCTTGACTCCCTTAGGGCATCACCATGTTATACAACACCTAGACCCCTGGGGTGCTGGAAAGGGGTAGAAGGGTTCCTGGGGATAGTTTCGGAGGACAGTCCTAAGGAATGGAAGAAGGGTGAAAGCAATCCTGGCATCTGGCATTGGGTTCTGACAGCAACCATGAGTCAGCCCCAGGTGCCGAGGGACCAGCAGTGTTCTCAGCACTGCTGGGCTTGTGCCATGGTGTCTTGGCCATGGCCCTCTTCAGTCACGTTGTCTCAACGTCGTTCTTATAAATCTGGCCTGGGTTCTTTTCAGAAAAACAGCCTCCACCATGTGATGTCATGGTCCAGCCTGGGTCAGGGAATGAAGGAGGGGAGGAGGTTGTGTGTCCAGCATTGGTGAGGCATGATCTTCTTATTTCTGGAGGGGCCCATCTGGTCCTGGAAGAAACTCTATCCTTCTCCCCTCCCCTGAAGACTCAGTAAAGAATCAGTATTCTGATTTGGAGTGAGAGGGAGGTGATAAATCCAATCATTAAGACATAAAGCTTAGTATCAAGTAGTCCTGGGTTCATATCCTGGCTTTGCCAATTACTTCCTCTGGGACCTTGGGCAAATCACTCCTGTTTTCCCCATTTTGCCCATGGACAAGATAATTCTGATGTCATGGTGGTGAAGTTTTAAGAAATGCTTGGGAATTCCCTGGTGGCACAGTGGTTAAGAATCCACCTGCTAATGCAGGGGACACAGGTTTGATTCCTGGTCTGGGAAAATCCCACATGCCGTGGAGCAACTAAGCTCATGTGCCACAGCTACTGAGCTTGTGCTCAGAGCCCGTAAGCCACAACTACTGAAGCCCATGCGCCTAGAGCTGTGCTCCACAACAAGAGAAGCCACCGAAATGAGAAGCTTGCACACCGCAATGAAGAGTAGCCCCCGCTCGCCACAACTAGAGAAAGCCCATGCGCAGTGATGAAGACCCAATGCAGCCTAAATAAGTAAATTAAATTTAATTAAAAAAAACCATCAAGGACTATAAAAAAAAAAAAGAAATGCTTGCAAATCGCTCAGCATATGTGTCAGGGAACACACTCTGCAGCACATAGTAATTGTTCAATAAATGTAGCTACTATTAAGTCCCCAGCAGCTGATGAGGAATATGGCTTGACCATTTTGCCTGCTTTTTACTTATAACTTATAGATATTATGACAACCAATGTTTTCTCAACCATTCTTCCCTCTGAGAGGTGGGGTCATGCTCCTCATGCCATCATCCTGGAGATGAGGAGGTTGGGGAGAAGATGGAGTAGTTATGTCCCTACTCCTTTGTCTTCCCTCCCTTAGCCAGCTGGCTCCCTGGCTGTAGCTCTTCTGATTCTCCCTGCTGCCTCCCTGCCCTCTGAAGAAGCCTGTCTCCTCTCTCCAGCTTGGAAAGATCAGCCCCTCCCAGTGAAAATTTTGGGCTTCCCTGACCCTGACTCTCCCCCACATCATCTCCTGTGCTCTGCTCTTTATTTTACAGACAGCTGGGGAAGAGGCCAACATGTGTGATTGTCTTTACACCGTGGAGATGCTAATTCCTGGATGCTCTGCATGTTATGTCACTGTGTAGGAGGCCTCCAGTGCTTTGGCTCCCCCATGTTGTTCTGGATTTGTCTGTGTATGTAGGGGGAAGGCTGAGGATTAGAAATGGCACTCCTTCTTATGATTGAGTCACCTCTCCCCCTGCTCCAGGCAGGATGGCCTTTGGCCTGTAATAAGAAGGAAAATCTACATTGCAGTAATATCCTTGCCCAGGAGAAGCCAATATAGGTTGAGGCTGGAAATCTCAGGTCAACGTCCAGCTGGACACTGCGGTGGCTTCTTTTGTTGAGAAGCATGGGCTCTAGGTGCACGGGCTCAGTAGTTGTGACATACAGGCCTGGTTGCTCTGTAGCATGTGGGATCTTCCCAGACCAGGAATCAAACTCATGTCCCCTGCATTGGCAGGTGGTTTCTTAACCACTGAGCCATCAGGGAAGTACCCAAAAGTATATATTTTAAAGCAGAAATGGGCTTAGAAAGGAAAGGTAAGGGCCCCCACGGGTGGAAAATAGGACTTTCCATGAAAGAACCAGCCTCTGACCCTAATGAAGTCCTTCTCTGGTCCCTTGCTGCAGATCATGGGACTATTTGCTATGACAACTTGGAAAAAGTGAGGTCTCTAGTTCCCATTCAGTCCCAAAAGACCCCCATAGCAGACCCCCAGTTACAAGGATGCTCCCATGGGTCAATGAAAACAGTCAAACAACCAACTGGCTAGGAAAGGTGAGAAAAGGAAAATCAGGAGGATAGGAAATTTCCAGATTCTCCAACAGGAGGTTTGGACTCCCAAGTTCAGGAAGGACCACAACAAGCTCTTCTTTGGAGGTCTCCACGTCACGCTAGGAGCTTAACTCCAACTCTAGGCTAAAACACCACCTTCTACCAATTCACTTAGATTTTCCCTTTTGCTACTAAGGTCATTTTGTATATGAAAATGTTGAGCTCCAAAGATGTGAAATGGCTTACCTAAGGTTACACAGCAAGACAGAGGCAAAACCTGCCTTCCAATCCTAACCAATGTTTGTTTTTATCCATTATACCATACTGCCTTACTTAAAACCCAACATTTGTTTTTGTCGACTTTAATCTTGCTCCCAGCACCACTCCTAACCCACAGCGGGCTCAGATGCTTCTGGCCAGTGGCAATGGCTGATTTTGCTCTCTGCCCCTCCTTGCTTCCTCCTCCCATCTCATCACCTAGAAATTGTCCTCCTGACCTTGTTTCCTTCTTGAAAAGGGCAATCACAGGTGGGAGAGAAGGAATGCAGTTTGTCCCTGGCCTGAGGTGACTCCAAGCCTGCCTGGCTCTTTTCTGCACACTGCAGAAGATGACCCTCACCAGGAGGGTTTTGGGGTTCATGACAAGTGGGCCAATTCTCTTCTCCCTCTGGATGCCTTGATGAAGCAGCCTCTTGTTCCTAGCTATGGAGGAACAAAAGGTTATCAGTGGCCTTGATTTAAGAGCCTAAGACCCTGAGATGAAGATTGACGAGTGATCATGAAAAATAATTTGTGGTGGGCAGGAATCCGTAAACTGGGACAACAGCAGCAGCTGAGTCCAAGGGTCAGTGTCTGGGAGTAATTTAGGAAAGTTCGGTGCTGACAGCTGTGTCTGGAGTTGAACGTCATGGCCAAATCAGCTCCTGGGATCCTCGGCTGCTTCAGGCTAATGAAATTCTGGCTCAGGACACAGAGACAGCTGTGGTGTGGCAGAAGTCAGGGCCACTGGGCCCCAGGCTCAGTCTTGCTGTTTCTCAGCTGTGTGGCTTTAGGCAAGTCCTTAGAAGGAGGAAAGGAAACTAACATCTGCTCAGAGAGTGCAGTGCCCTTTCACAAGCGTCACTCTCACTACAGATTAGTGAGAGAGGTAAGGTCTCTTTTTTACATGGGAGGAATCTGAGAATTTGTGAAGGTAACTGAAGTCATTCCAGGCTATTCAGCTGGAAAGTGGGAAGACAGAATTAGGACTCAGAGCTTCTGAGCTCAAGTCCCAGGCTCTTTCCCCTGAGCTTTAGCTTCTTCCTCTGTAAATAATGTACCCACCTCATGAATGAAGTCACACATTGTAGGTTCTAAACTATTCCCTTCTCACAACCTTGGTCCTGAGGAGTTGTGGCCATCTTCTTCTTGGAAATGGAGTAATCTTAAATTTGCCCCTGCTCTCAATCTGGTTTGTGGGTCTAGGCCCCAGGGGGTGCCTCGAAGGGAGGGTATTTGGACTTTGGTTTCCCCTCTACCCCTGTCCCCCGGCCTTCTCCCAACTCCGAAGCCCTGGTTCCCTCTCCTCCTCCTCCTCCTCTTCGGTTTTGGCGGGCGGGCTGACATCAGTGGGTGTTCCCAACTCCAGGCGCCCCTTCCCCCACGGCCCAGGACAGCCCCAACCCCCAGCCTCAGATACTGCGGCGTTGAGAGGCCCTGAGAGCTCCCAGCCCCCTCCCTCTTTTCGCTACCCACCCCACACTCCCCCACCACCTCGCGGAGAAAGAGAAAGGACGGCTAGAGTTCGGGGAGCGGACGCTCGGAGACCCCGGCGAGTCCTGGGCGCCACGCGGCCGAGCGCAGGAAATGGATCCCGGTTCTGGGGTTACGAGGGGAGCTGTCCAGCCCCGCAGGGTGAGCTAGCAGAAAGGGTGGGCCAACGCCGGCCAGGCGGAGGGAGCGGCGGGCGCCAGGGCCGGGTGGGGCAGCGACTCCCCCTCCAGCCCGCCGGCCCCGGGCGTCGCCCCCGCCCCCCACGTGGCCGCAGCCGTCCCAGCCCCTGCGAGGAAGCGGCGCGGCTTCCTGCGGCTTGGGACGGGGATATAGGCGCCCCCGCCCGGGCCCGGCTCAGCGCCGCCGCTCCTCCTCGCCTGCTCGCCGCGCGATGGCCTCGCTCCGGGCGGAGCGCGCTACCGGCGGCCCGCGGCCCCCCGCGACCGGCGCCGGGCGACCGGCTGCGCTCCGCCTCCTCCTGCTGCTGGGCGGTAAGCTCAGCGCCCCGAGGCCGGGGCGGGAGGCGCGGGAGGCCCCGGAGGGGAGAGGGGCTGGACGGCCAAGACCGGAACGGGCCCCGGGGTGCGGGTGCGGACAGCGCTGCTCTTTGGACGGTCCCTGGCCCCACCACGGTGAGGGCGCAGCGCGAGCTGCTTCCCCACGGGGAAAAGCTGGGGTGCCCAGGCCCTGCAGAGAGGTCTTGGGAGGTCTGGAGCTGGCGAGGAGGGAGGGGTTTGGATGTGAGTGGGAAGGAATTGGTGCAGCCCCTCTCTCGGGCACTGAGGCACCCCGTGGGGGCCTGGATTGCTCCTCTTTCTCTTCTGAGAGGAGCCCTGACCTCCAAGCGTCTCAGCCCCCAACTCACACACCTCTTCCTCCAGGCTCCAGATCCCCATCGTCCCATCTCCCTGTCCCTTTTCTGTCCACAGCTGTCCTAAAGCCCCAGGAGGCCCTGGCTCAGCTTCTTCCCACCCCAGATGACTTAAAGTCAGAAGGCGAGTATCCAGCGACTGTGGGAGGGTGGCCCAGGGCAAGGAGGAGAGAGGACAGTGGGGAGTGTCCCTTTCCCACAAGCCAGGCCCCAAACCCAATTGGTGCCCTTAAACACTTCTCTGTTCTCTCTTGGGGTTCCTTGTGGTCTTTCTACCTCTCATCCCACAAAGCCCCCAGCCAGCTCTGAGCTGGCCCACCTCACAGGTAGGTTAGAAGGTCCTGGAAAAAGTGTATGTGGAACTTTTTGCCAGGCTGGGAAGTGATGTGCACATAGAAGGCATTAAACTTTTCCTGAGCTGGGACTGTCCTCAGCCAGGAGTGTCTTGCTTGGGAAAGTTTCTGAGCCTCTCTGGGTAGCTCCCATATATGAAGACAGGAACAGTGGCTCTTCAATGGAAGTATCTGGACCAGAGGTCTTGGAGGGTGGGGAAGGGCTGTGGTCAATGTGCAGCATCTCTGCCCACAGGGAAGACGATGGAGAACTATGTGACAAATATCCAAAGTTGCTGGGATGATTATAAGGTTCAAATGGACTCTATCGAAAAGGATTGGTGTGACTGGGCCCTGATTAGCAGGTAGGGGCAGTGCTGGAGGGCGGCTGGGGCCAGGGCTGGGGCTTGCTCCTTGTGGGCCTTGAGTGAGCATGGGGAAGTCTGACTTTTGGGCCCAACCCTTCCCTCATTCTAGTCCTCTCCTGTCCCCAGGCCTTACAGCATCCTTCGAGACTGCTTGGAAAGGAAAGCAGAAGATTTTGGCCTGGGCTTCCCTAATCCCTGGGCAGAACAGATCATCTTTGATACTCACCACATCCACTTTGCCAACTGCTCCCTGGTGCAGCCCACCTTATCAGACCCCCCAGAGGATGTGCTCCTGGCCATGATCATAGCCCCCATCTGCCTCATCCCCTTCCTTGTCACCCTCGTGGTGTGGAGGAGTAAAGACAATGAAGCCCAGACCTAGGGTGGCATGAGCTCTTCAGCAGCCATCTTACTCCTTTCCTCTGCCACCACCAGGTCTCTCCCCTCCCCTCCCTACTTCCTTCTCTCACTCCCACCCCAACCGCAGATCCTGAGATCAGTGGAAATGGAAGCCGGGTGGGGTCATGGACAAGTTCTGTAATCTTCAAAATAAAGCTGTTTTGTTTTGTTTTGTTTTCTACATTGTTCCCCTCCCCATCCCAGTGGGGCCTGTGTCCTTCCCAGAGTCTCTGCCATTTCCACAGGTCCTCAGCCCTGGGCAGCAGAGCAGGAAAAATCTGGATAGGCCTACTGTTTTGTTCACGTACCTGCCCCCCACAACCCCTTCCCCCACCTGAAGGCCACACGCCTATACTCCTTCCTCCCAAAGCCAGGCCTTTCCTGCCTCTATCCAAACCCAGCTCCAGGAAACGTGCAGGAAGAGACTCCTTTCCGGTCTGGACAGCAGCCAGGGAGGTGAAGGAGGTGGGATGAGGGAGGACTCTTTGCTGTGACTTCTGCAAGAAGGAAGCCGGGGGGGGGGCAGGGGGGGTGCGGGGGGGAGGGTTGGGGGGGAAGGGGGTGCGGGGGGGGACGTTACACCCAAGGGCCCTGATTTTTCCCCTTCTTCATGCCTCAGTTTCCTCCCAGGGCATGGGAATAGAAGCCCTAATCTGACCAACAGGAGTCCATCCTAAGGACCTCAGGATTGAGGGCAAAGGCAGTGGGGGCTTCCTCTACCAGACTCACCACAGGACTTCCCTTCCAGGTCCTTGGCCCTCATCCTGCAGTGTCCTGGACCCTGGGTGGGTGTGGCCTACAGCCTGGCCACACACTGCCCCCTGGTGTCCACTAAAGCCAACAACCAGAAGACGGAGGTGGCCTGGAAGAAGCTCAAAGTGTGGTCAGAGACCTGTCATCCCCATGGCAACCAGTAGTTCTTCACTGGATGCTTCTGTTAGCTTCCTGAGCCATACTTATGCTCCCTTAAAACACTTTCCTACTTTTTAGGGACGTACCTAGCCACCCACCGTTTCTTTTTTCTTTTTTTTGGCTGCGTTGGGTCTTTATTGCTGCGCGCCAGCTTTCTCTAGTTGCAGTGAGTGGAGGGCTACTTTTCGTTGCAGTGCGTGGGCTCTAGGCACGCGGGCTTCAGTAGTTGTGGCTCACGGGCTCTAGAGCTCAGGATCAGTACTTGTAATGCAGATTCTTAACTACTGTGCTACCAGAGAAGTCCCCCACCATTTCTGTATATGAACACTCATATATGTTCCCTGGATGGTGAGGCCCAGTTCTCACCACGGAACCTTCATCTCCAGTTCTCCCTGGGACAAATCTGCCAGGCCATCAAAAATATCTAGAGAATAACTTGTTCTTCAAAACGACACCTGTTTATTCCTTGTGGCACCTGGCACCTCTTTGGGAACTCTCCTTCCTTCCTTCCTTATTGAAATATAAGCCTCCCTGAGTAATGCATATGCACTTCCTGGGACATGCCTGTCTATTCCGCAGATATATACCTATATGCTTCCTGGAACATATCTATTTATTCTCTGAGACACACTTCTCCTCTCAGGATGTATCTGTCTCTTTAGAGACATACCCATTCCCTAGGACATTTTGAGTTTTCACCAGATGCTCTATTTCCACGAATGTGTCTGTCTTCTCCAAGGATATGTCTATCCTATTCTTAGCCCATATTTGACTTCATGCATTTTACTAATATACATCAAAGCAAGTTGGTGTAAGATGCTGTATATAGCATACTGTGTTGGGAAGACAAGTTAGATAAGGCTTGGTTTCTGCTTTCGATGGTTTTCATCTAGTAGGGGAGCTGACGTGCAGAAATGGACAAAAACAATGGAGTTTGTGAGGAAAGTCATGCAAGGGATGCAAGCCAAATGTTATCTGAGTGCAAAGGAAGGAGTGGTCACATTTTGTTATTTTTAAAGTTTTTTTAAAATTAATTAATTAATTGGCTGTGTTGGGTCTTTGTTGCTGCACACGGGCAGTTGCAGCAAGCGGAAGCTACTCTTCGTTGTGGTGAGCAGGCTTCTCAGGGCAGTGACTTCTCTTGTTGCAGAGCACAGGCTCCAGGTGCATGGGCTTCAGTAGTTGCAGCACACAGGCTCAGTAGTTGTGGTGCATGGGCTTAGTTGCTCTACAGCATGTGGGATCTTCCCGGAGTAGGTATCAAACCCATGTCCCCTATATTGGCAGGCAAATTCTTAACCACTGCACCACCTAGGAAGTACCAGGATGGGTCATATTTAGCTAAGGTGCAATCACAGGAGGTGAGATCACAGGAGGTTGATTGTGGAGTTGGCACCTGAGTAGGCCTTAGATGGAGTACATTCCCCTATGGGAGAGAGTAGAAAGGGAGGTGAATGAGAAAATTATTGCAGGGGGTTGGGGGGAATGAATCGGGAGATTGGGATTGCCATATATACATTACTAATAAGAAAAAAAATAAAATTGTACACTTTAAATATATGCAGTTGGGCTTCCTAGGTGGCGCAGTGGTTAAGAATCCGCCTGACAATGCAGAGGTCACGGGTTCGATCCCAGCTCCAGGAAGATCCCACATGCCACGGAGCAACCAAGCCCGTGTGCCAAAAAAAAAAAAAAAAAAAAAAAAAAAAAATATATATATATATATATATATATGCAGTTTATTGTGTGTCAAAAAAAAAAAAGAAAAAAAGAAAATTATTGCAATAAGCCAGGTTTGAGACAACAAGGGTATGGACCAAAGGAGTGGTGAATGGGGAAATGGAAAATAATTAAAAAGGAGGAAAATTATTAAAAATAGGGGAGGGAATCTGTAGAATTTGGATAGGAAGATGAAGGAGAGGAGAGGTTAGAGCTGAACCTGGTTTGAACCTGGGTTACTAGGGCAATGATGGAAATAATAATAATTTTTAAAGGGCCATTAGAAGGAGAAGCTGGCCTGAAGAAAAGGATGTATAATATGAGATAACAATGGAACAAGCTGTTATGTACCATAGAGAGTTAAAAATGGGAGTGCTGGTGCTGCTGCTGGTGGTTGAAAAGGGTTGGAGCTAGAAATATAAGTTTAGGAGTCCCCTGCACAGAAATGCCATGTGAAGCCATGAGAGGGATGAGAGTTCCCAGAGAGAAAGTGTACTGAAGAAGGCTGGGATCCTTAGGAAACACCCACATATAAACAATGAGGACAATAGAAGACAGAGGGAATGATCAGAGAGGCAGCAGAATAAGGATAAAGCAGTGCCATGGAAGCAAAGGAGATGGTGCCCTTTGAGAGAACATTATCTTTTTTTTTTTTAAGGTTTATTTATTTATTTATTTATTGGCTGAATTGGGTCTTCATTGCTGCACACAGGCTTTCTCTAGTTGTGGCGAGCAGGGGCTACTCTTCATTGCAGTGCGCAGGCTTCTCATTTCAGTGGCTTTTCTTGTTGCGGAGCATGGGCTCCAGGCGCCCCGGCTCAGTAGTTGTGGCACACAGGCTTAGTCCTGGAGCAGGGATCAAACCTGTGTCCCCTGCGTTGGTACGTGGATTCTTAACCACTGAGTCACCAGGGAAGTCCCAAGAGAACATTATATATTGAATGGTTCATTCATCCATTCATTCAACAAATATTTGTTGGGCACTTCTGTGGACCAGGAACTGTACGCAGTGAAGGATGGACTTTGGTGGGGGAAATGTTAGAGATCAGACAGGAAATTGAGTGCGTGGTACAGTCAAGAAAACTGCATATTTTCAAGTAGGGATGACCTCAGCAGTTTGCAGATGAGAGGAGCCGGGGAAAGGGAAAGACGGAAGAGGACACACAGAGAAGTCCTGGAGGAAACTGGAAAAGAGAGGCAAGCAGATGCCAAAGGGTTGGCCTTATAAAGGAAGAGCGATACTTCTTCCTTTGAGTCCAAAAGGAAGGAGGAAAAGTGAGAGAAATTTTTGAGAGATGAATCCAGTGTGGTGACAGACAGAGAGGAAAGATTAAGAGGTTCACTTGCATGGTCTCAATCTCATAAAAATAGAAGGGAGGGGTGTTCTGCAGAGAAGGGGGAGATGGGAACAGGTGGAATGGCTTGATGAGTGTGGAAAAGTTTGAAGAGTTACCTTGAGGGATGTGACAGGGAGTTAATAAAAGACAAAGCATCACTGGGATGCACTGATTGCCCAGGAGTGAGGTCAGTCAGGGAATCTGGGGCTCAGTCTGCAGGTTCTGGTAAATTTTTTTTTTTCCAGTAATAATCCTGGGCCCAGGTGTGAAAAAAAGAAGATTGTGAGGCAGGTGGGTGGGGAACAACAACTCTGGTTTGGAAACTGAGCAGCAGGTAGGCAGGCAGGGGACAGAATTGAGTAGTCTAGGCTGGGGAAGGAGTCAGATAAGACCAAAAGGGGTCCAGGGACTTGAGACTAGAAAGGTGAGGGTGTGGAAGAGGTGAGAGAGAGGTGGCTGTGTTCAAATACAACAGCTCTGAATCATGGCAGCAGAGCCATTTCCAGTGATAAAAGCTACAAATGAGCTCCTGGGTAATGATGGAGTCAAAGGACATAGGAACTGAGGGGAACTGGGCAGGGTTTAAGTTAAATGACACAAATGTTAATACTTTAAAAAGCCTGCTATAGTGGAAACTAGCCTAGGCTGGGTTCTAGAGACCTGGTTTCTACTTGCAGTTCTACTAACTGTGCCCACTTTGGGGAAGTCACTGCCCTTCTCTGGGGTGGAATCGGGAGGCTCCTCGGGGCCCTTTCTACTCTAGACGGTAAGGATTTGGGGATAATAGCAAGGTATGGGTTGACGAGGACCATCCCTCCCCTTGGGCCTCCCGCTCCCCAGAGGCTCCCGGAACCTTTCTGCTCTGCTTTCTGCCCGGACGTGCCGGAGCGGAGACCGGAAGTCCTTTGCCGGCGGGTTCCGGGTTTCCTGGGCTACTAGGATGGCGATGAGTTTCGAGTGGCCGTGGCAATATCGCTTCCCGCCCTTCTTTACGTGAGGTTCAGACCCCGAGAAGCCCCGCTGGGCCTCCCTCCCCTCCCCCGGACCCCGGGCTCAGCCCTGATGCTTCAAATGGGGCGGGGGAGAACGGACCACCCGCAGTCCCTCACTTTCTCCCCTGAACGCGCCTCTGGCGAGCGCTGCCGCTCGCCCTCTCGTGTCCTCTAATTCTGCGCCCCACCCGCTTCACCCGGCAGGTTGCAGCCGAACGTGGACACTCGGCAGAAGCAGCTGGCCGCCTGGTGCTCGCTGGTCCTGTCCTTCTGCCGCCTGCACAGACAGTCCAGCATGACGGTGATGGAAGCTCAGGAGAGCCCGCTCTTCAACAACGTGAAGCTACAGCGTATCCTCCCTCAGGCTCTTCCACAGCCCACACACATGCACTTCCACACTTTCCCACATGCCCAGGCTTCACACTCCTCTTCACCCACAGAAGGCAGGTTACCACCCAAACCGGCCTTGGAAAAGAGCCAGTCTGTGTACATGACATTCATTTTACCTCCAACCCCAACCCAGAGGTAGCACCAAGCCCTCTTGTCCTAGGCAGTGATGAGTACCTAGGTGTCATTCAGATCTTAGAATTTCTGCCCTGAAGCCAAGTACCAGGTTTTTCAACCTGAGCCTTTTTGACTCGTTGAAACTTCTGTCCTCTGTATGAGGTTCAAACTCTGGCATTACCCTTAGTAATTTTCTCTGCCTACTCTCCTCATCCCAGGAAGTAAGGGCTGTTTTCTTTTGCTGCCTGATTCATCCCTAAAATATCTGGAGAATGGCTGGAGGAAGGAAAGAGGACAGAGAGTGAGAAATGATAGTACCTTTCATTCTCTAAAGCTCTTCCTTTTAATTAGACTCTTTACGTTTCTCCCCACAATATGCAGGAAATGCCAATATATATCCTGTTGGGAAATTGCACATCTGTGTGTATAGGAGGGAGAAGGGTAGTTTGTAGTGTGAGCCTGGCTCTGAGAAATTTTATACCACCCAGTTCATTCCATAAATACCATTCCCTTAACCTTAAACCAGGGAAGCTCCCTGTGGAATCAATCCAGGTTGTATTAGAGGAACTGAGGAAGAAAGGTGGGTTCAGTTCCCCAGATTCCTTATTTTTCCTCCTAGTTGGGTTTTCCTGAGGGCAGATTAGCACAAGTCTTTTCTTTTAAGAACTTTTTTTTTTCTCTGCTGGCTTGGAGCCCAGAGTATTCTATACATTATCCCAATTCTCTGGGTTCTTCTCCCCCATTGATATACAAAATTGAAATCTCTCCATCTGTGCCCCAAGACCTGAAGAGAATAGATGCCTTGCAAATAGTAATAGTTAAACAATTCTTCAATTTCTCTTTCTGAAAGCTGAGTCTCTTCCACTCTGTTCCACCTTAGTTTTTGCCTCGTTGTCTCTCTCTCTCTCTTTTTTTTTTTTTGGCTGCATTGGGTCTTCATTGCTGTTCTCGGGCTTTCTCTAGTTGTGGTGCGTGCGGGCTACTCTTTGTTGCGGCGCACAGGCTTCTCATTGCGGTGGCTTCTCCTGTTGTGGAGCATGGGCTCTAGGCTCAAGGGCTTCAGTAGTTGCCACACGCAGGCCCTAGAACACGCGGGCTTCAGTAGTTGCGGCATGTGGGCTTAGTAGTTGTGGCTCGCGAGCTCTAGAGCACAGGCTCAGTAGTTGTGGTGCACTGACTTAGTTGCTTCAAGACATGTGGGATCTTCCTGGACCAGGGATCAAACCTGTGTCCCCTGCATTGGCAGGCGGATTCTCAAGCATCACACCACTGGGGAGGTCCCTCTTTGTCTCTTCTCAGAGCATGATGCTTTCATAAACATCTATTTTGCAGGGAACCTCGAGTGGTTGGATAAGAACAAGTCTAGCTTCCTGATCATGTGGCGGAGACCGGAAGAGTGGGGGAAGCTCATTTATCAGTGGGTGAGACTATTCTGACACAGTGACCCCTGGCAAAGGAGAACGAATCTGTGTTCAGCAGATACCTGGTGTTTTCAGATCCAGACTGAAGGAGGGCGGGGGCAGAAAAAGGAAATGTAGGTCTTCCAGACAAGCCTCTTTCAATGACTCAATTTCCCTGGCTGCAAAGAACTTCCCTCTACTTGCCTGTAGGAGGCCAGAGGCTATGTGAGGCCATGTTTGGAGAATGCAGTACTGGGAACCATGAGTACTATTGTTGGCTGGAGCCTCTGGCCGCAGAAGATAAATGGGGAAAGGAAGGGGAAAAAAAAAGCACAAAAACCTGTAGCCCTCCCCCACCACTTCCTTATGGGGCTGTCCATAATATAAATGAGACTTTCTGAACCAGTATGGGTGTGGGGACAGACTCTCCCCTCGGCATTCCCGGTCACCACCAGCCCTCAACATTCCCAGGGGAGAGAGGAGGGGAAGAAGCCTCAACAACCCAAATATAACAAACACACACCACCCATTCTTGAGCAGGAAAACAACCAGAATGAGAGGTCACTGCTCAGACACGTGAAGACCTGTGGTTTAGTGGTTCTGGGCATGTGTGTACATGTATAAATATAGCACCTGTAGGGTTTGTGGGTTTTAGGCCACTCCTGTGCCGAGGTGACAGCTCTGGTTTGGGAATAAGTATCATTCCTGGGTCAGAGAGGTGGAGCTGGTGAGTTTACCTCTCCCTGGAAATTCCTGGTTCTTATTCAGTCCCTGTTTTCTGTGTCCATAGGTTTCCAGGAGTGGCCAGAACAACTCCGTGTTCACCCTGTATGAACTGACCAATGGGGAAGACACAGAGGATGAGGGTAATGTTTTTCCCTTTCCCCCCAGTTTTGTCATCTGAATCCTCCTTTCTCTAATCTCTGTTTAGTTAACTTTCAGATTTCCCATTTTTCTGCCTCTAAATTCCAAATACTAAATAATACAAAGTTTCTTAACCCATGTCTAGGATTTCCATAACCACCTGAATTCACATGCAGAAAACCCACAGATTTTGTCTGTGGAAGTGTATGTGCATTTTTCTAGGGATAGAGTCCATTATAAGATTTTGAAGGGCATCTGTGACCCATAAAAATTTAAGAATTATTGTTGAAGATGCTGAATGCAGAACTAGGGCAGGAGATTAAGCCTGAAATCTCATTCCTTGCTGACTCAGGCTTTCTTTACCCTTTATTCTTCTAGAGGGCTCAAGATCTGTGGGTGTCAGCTGAAGAGATGGAGCCAACACCCCCATCTCCACCCCCATCCCTTTAGAATGCTTTGGTTTCTGGCCAGACAGGGATTTGTGTACTGTTTGATTTTTACATAGTGTAAACCTCTCTTAGCTCTTTTATGTCTGACTTCATATTCTGATCCCCAGGATCACCAAAAGTACCAATCTGAGCTGGGGGAAAAGGGGCACCTCCCCTTTCTGCCAGGCCTGGCTGCCCCAACAGAGTTTACAGCTCTTGGCTTTTCCTCCCTCTTCCCTGCAGGCCTCTGCTTGCTACTCCCACCATCATGCTATGACTTCAGTGCTGCAGCCTTGCCCAGCCCACCACTCAGGCCAGGCAAAGCTGGAGGCTTCCTCAGAAAGCAAGCTCCCTGACTCAAGAGCTGGGCCCCCGCAGGGGGTGTGCAAACCTGTCAGGGCTTGACTCCTGCCTCTCACATCTCCCTGCAGTATCTTGCCATATCTCTAGATACTCAGCTGGCCCTTGGCTCCCAGCCTTGTTCCTTTTTCCACTAGGAAAGGGCAGATATCTGTGCTGGACCCTAACAGTCTCCTGGCCAGAGGCATGGCTATACCTCTTTGTGTTAGGACAGGTCCTCCCAACAGGTACAGGTGCAAATAGGGTCAGCATCCAGTAACAGGGGCCTTGACCTCCCTAGACTTGATTGTCAGGGCCCCTTCTTTGTAGCCCACAAGCAAATGGTGCTACTCTTGTGTATCAGACACTAATGGGCAGGGGAGGAGGGGATAGTGCGAGCGCAGTGGGTTGAGTCTAACAGAAGAAACAGGAAGGGGGAAATAAGCATGAACTGTCATTTCATGTTGAGTCAGGCTTTCTTCCACCCCTTACTCCTAAGGAATACCCAGGAAAGGTGGGTGGCAGCTGTAGCAGTATAGATGGCCTTGAAAGTTCTGTTTCCAGCTAGACTGCTCAGACGCCTTGAGCCCCAAGGAACTAAGTGTCCCTGACCACCCGTCTTTCCCTGTCCAGAGTTCCATGGGCTGGATGAAGCAACCCTGCTGCGGGCTCTGCAGGCCCTACAGCAGGAGCACAAGGCCGAGATCATCACTGTCAGCGACGGCCGAGGTGTCAAGTTCTTCTAGCAGAGACCTGTTTCCCTTTACTTCTTACCTCCCACCTTTCCAGGGCTCTCAAAGGGAGACAGACCAAGTGTCCCCACAGACTGGATCTGTGACTCCACCAGACTCAAAAGGGCTCCAGTCCGGGGGTGGGTTTCCCACTTATCCCATGTGTCTGTCCCTGGGGTAGGGTGAGGCTGAGGTGCCAGGGAGAAAAGATGTGCTTCTCCTTGCCCCGCCTCCTCTCCTGAGCCGGGGGTCTGTAAACCTAGCACGTCATTTGTGTCACACACGTAAGAACATACACACATGCGCCTGCACAAGCTTCTGTCTCTCCCCCCCCCCCCCCCCCTTTAGCTGCTGCTGCCTCCTCTCTCAGGCTGGTGCTGGGTCCTTCCTAGGGGATGGGCGAAGCCCTGGCTGCAGGCAGCCCTCCAGGCAATGTGAAGATAGGAGGCCCAGGAAGGGGCCTGGCAATGAGAAGTGGGGCCCGACAACTGATTTATGATATTAAAAAGCTTAACCCCACTGCCTGTTGCTGAAGTTATTACTGGAATGGGCAAGGGGAGGGCTGTGAAATGTTAACCCCCCTGAGTGGATCCCAGCCTGGGAGAGGGGAGAGAAGACCTTCCGTGCTGGCGGGCTCCAGTGAGCCTGTGGTTTTACATCTGCTGGGTGGGCTGTGTAGGGGAGTGCTGATGGAACACAGCTTGGGGACAGACTGCTTTCTGTCTCTGAAATGGAGTAACTTAATGGCTTCCCCCTCTGTCACCATCTCCCTGTGGAAGTCCTGAACTACTCTGAAGCCCCTCCCTCCATCCATCTGGTCTGGGTGGGTAGTTGAGGCCAAGGGGAGCTGAGGAGGAGTACACCGGATATGGACTTCGGTTTATTGGGAACTGGCAAACAGAGAGGGGAGGAAGGAGAGCCCACATAGCAAAAACAGCCACTCTGGCCAGGGCCAGGCTGCGGTCAAGGTAGGGAGGTGGGGAGGATAGGTGACTTGGTCCTTGGTTCTGGGGAGGGGCTGGCTTTGGGATGCACACACCCATCCCTGTGCAGCCGGGGAGGGACTGCGAGGTCGGAGAAAACCAGATCTTTCCACTGACCTCTGTATTGTGGTCCCGGGGCCATTCCGGACGATTAGGAGGGGGCGGCGCTACCTTATCTGGGGCGTGCAGGCTGGTGGTAGCCTCCTCCTCACCACCCCCCTTTCTAGGGCTGGGGAGCCGCGGTCACGTTTCATCTCCCTGTCCCAGTACCGTGCTCCCCCAAACAGGTTTGCGCACTCAGTGCGGGAGGACGCACCGTCGCCTCGCACCCGACTCTGGCTTGCGAATGAGACTGAGGGCGGGTGCTCGGGGAGGCCAGGGGGAGGAGGGCCAGCGGCCGGGGGCGGGGCGGTGGCCGAGGTGAGGGGCTGCGCTAGGGGCTCCTCTGCGCTCGCGGCTCTGGGGGGTAAGGGCGGGGCGGGGGCGGGGGCGGGGCTGCAGGGCAGGCGAGCCTGGGCTGAGGCCCCAGTAGCTCAGCCCCAGCACTGCGCACCCAGCCGGCCCTCCTGTCCCGGCGCTTCCTCTCCAGCCGCGCGGCTTACGGTCCTGCGGCGCCCGGCCCTTCCTCATGCTGGCACCCCCGGCCCCAGAGACCGAGGTCCCCATGTCCCAGGCGGAGGCCGACCTGGCCCTGCGGCCCCCGCCGCCTCTCGCCGCGGCGGGGCCGCCCCGCCTCGGGCCCCCTCGCCGAGCGCGCCGCTTCTCCGGGAAGGCTGAGCCCCGGCCGCGCTCTTCCCGTCTCAGCCGCCGCAGCTCAGTCGACTTGGGGCTGCTGAGCTCTTGGTCCCAGCCAGCCTCACCCGTTCCGGAACCCCCTGATCCTCCGGACTCCGCTGGTTCCGGCCCCGCGATGAGTCCACCGCCTAGCTCTGAAGAGCCCCCTGAGGGCACGTGGACCGCGGGCGCCCAGGTAAAGGCTGCTGGCTCCGAGCGTGCGCAGCTCACGGGCTCTGCAGGAGGGTTCGGGTCCCAGGAACCGCCGAGGATCACCGAGGCGGCAGACCGGGAGCGGCGGCGGGAGCAGGAGGAAAAGGAGGACACGGAGACCCAGGCTGTGGCAACGTCCCCGGACGGCCGATACCTCAAGTTTGACATCGAGATTGGACGTGGCTCGTTCAAGACGGTGTATCGAGGGCTGGACACCGACACCACGGTGGAGGTGGCATGGTGTGAGCTGCAGGTGCGGCTGGGCGCCCTCTCGGTGAAGCCCATGGGATAGGACCCTTTGGAGGTCTTGGGATGGGAGACCCAGGGGACAGCAGCAAGGGGGATGTATTTTTCCAGTCAAATGTGCAGACACTTTTGTCCCCTTTGCTCTGATGATCCATGGACCTGGCTGATTCTGGGCTACAGAAGGAGAAACTGAGGCAGGTGGTGTATGATTGCTCCCCTATGGATTTAGACATTCTCGCTTTACGGGCTCCATGCTCAACCCTGAAAGCTGGAAAATAGGATGGGAAGTTGGGTAGAGAACCATTTCAGACCTGAGGGGTGGCTGGCCTCACCACTTTCCTGCAGTGGTTGGTTACCCCCTACCTCTTCCTCTCCCTTCCCCCTAAGTCCTGAGACCTTCAGTGTGACCCTGATCCTTGTGCTCTCCCACCCTGGATCTTTGTAGATTAGGAGGCTGGAATGATGGAGGCCAGGAGCTGAGGCAGGGTTCTCGCCACTTCCAGAAGATTTAGGGCTATTGTGGCAGGATAGGGCCCTCCCATGCCCCTTCTGGAGCAGTCAGACTTCTGGACTTCTCCACAGCTGGGGGAGGGGGATACAGGGAGCTCCAGCCCTGGCCTGAGTTCAGTCCTCCTTCTCATCCCACTGCCTACCTGAGCTCTTCTTTGCCAGATCCAAAGGCACTGAATCCCATGGGCTTTAGGGGTATGCTGGTTTGAAGGGCATTCCTCCCACTGTGGGGAGAACCCAGTTGTCTGAGCAAGCAGCTTTGGATTCAGACTAGGGGGACAGGGCCTGGGGGAAAGGTCCTCCCCTCCAGCCCTGGCACTGGGCTCATCCCTTGTGCCTGCCAGTGCCGCGCCCCAGGCTTTAGGCCAGGCAAGGGAGAGGCGGCCAAACGGGGGTGGGGGGGAGCAGAGGAGGGAGATGGGGGGAGGGCAAGACAGCCGTGGGGCAGGGGGCGGTCTCCTGGCACCTGGTCCTGGATCCTTTCTCTGTACCTCCCTCTGCAGCCCTCCTGCCTCCTGCCTGGATCTAGCAGTTCCCAGTTTCTGAGGCCAATCCCTTTGCCGGCCCCAATTCTCTGCCCGCCGTCCGCCTGCTGCCCGCCTGCTGCCTGCCCGCTGCCAGCCCCCGGGCATCCCCTCCCGCCCCACGGCCGGCCTGGGCAGCTACAAAGGCGCTATTGACTTCAGGGCTTCTGGACGGGGCTGCATAAAAGCGCTTGTGTCCAGGAGGGGGTCCAGGGGGCGGCCCCAGGCCCATGATGGGTGTGTCCTTGCGCAACGGGAATTCCGGGTCTATAATCGGTTGACGAATGATCCCACCTACCCAGCACCATCCCTTGGCTCCTACCCTCACCTCTCCCCTAGCCCCGCCCTATGTGCCCCCATCCCCCCCTCTCCGCGGGGGTCCTGGGCCTGATGTGACCGTGACCCGCATCCCCTACCCCACAGACTCGGAAACTGTCTCGAGCCGAGCGGCAGCGATTCTCGGAGGAGGTGGAAATGCTCAAGGGGCTGCAGCACCCCAACATCGTCCGCTTCTACGACTCGTGGAAGTCCGTGCTGAGGGGCCAGGTTTGCATCGTGCTGGTCACCGAACTCATGACCTCGGGCACGCTCAAGACGTGAGCTCTGCGCCTGGTGGTGGTGGTTGGTGGGAGGACCGGTGGTGGGAGGTCCCCACTGCTTCCGGAGGAGCCCAGTCTCCTCAAATTCTACAGGCAGGTCCAAAACCAGGATCACTATCTCTCAACCTCCTCTTTTGAGAGTCTGGAGGCCTGCAGCTGCCCCTTAAAGAGTCTTCCCCCCACGCTACCTTTCTCCTCTCCAAGCTATCCTGTCTTCCTGAAACCTGCAGGAATCTGGCCTTATCACTTCTCTCCTTAAAACCCTTTCGAGTTTTCCCACCGCCCTCGGGATAAAGTCCACACTCTCTAAGCACTGCTCACAAATTCCTTATAGGATCTAGCCTATGTTCCAGGCAACCAAATTCCCAGCACCTCCTCCCACCCTGCCTGGTCACTTGCTGTCTCCGTGCCTTTGAACACGGATATCCCTGCTGCCTGAAAAGTCTTCATCCCTTCCCATTTTCACCCTTGAACTACTCATCCTTCAAGATGCAGCATAAAAGTTATTTCCTCTGTGGAGCCCTCCCCTACGCCAGGGGCAGTTATTTATCCCTTCTGGCGCTTCCACAGCATCTTAGCAGCGGCCCTATCTGTGAACTTAACTCCCGACCCCCGTTTTGTAACCTCCTGTCTACCTACCACACCCCGACTGGACTGCGTTTCTGCTTGGGGCCGGGTGTGCGGATCTAGGCTAGAAGATATGGGCAGAAGATGCGTAGGCGGGGGGGAGGGGGGGTGCTACGGGGAACTTCCCAATCATGGGCTCCCTCCCCAGCCTATGTGTCCCCCCCACCCCCGACCCTGGCTATGCGCCCTCCCCCAGATACCTGAGGCGGTTCCGTGAGATGAAGCCACGAGTCCTTCAGCGCTGGAGCCGCCAAATCCTTCGGGGGCTCCATTTCCTACACTCCCGGGTACCCCCCATCCTGCACCGGGATCTCAAGTGCGACAACGTCTTTATCACGGGCCCTACGGGCTCCGTTAAGATCGGGGACCTGGGCCTGGCCACGCTCAAACGCGCCTCCTTTGCCAAGAGCGTCATCGGTGCGTCCCTCCAGGGGGACCTTGCCATTCCTGCCCTCCCTATGTCAGGAAAGAGCCTGGGGACCCTTCCCCCTAGCAGGGTCTTTCGAGATCCACTGAGTTAGACCACGGGGAAGATGGGGTGACCTATGGCATTCCCTCTTCCCCACACCCCCTCCCCCATCACCCACCCTTGGCGGGAACAGGTCAGTCATTTGCACTCCACAACTCTCAGGGTTGCCCCCGGGGCTGCCTAGCCTCTTGTACGCTCAAGGGGAGGGACGAAGCCAGAGAGGAGGCACTGTAGCCTGACGCATGCTGTGGAACCGCGTTCCTACAGGAACCCCGGAGTTCATGGCCCCGGAGATGTACGAGGAAAAGTACGATGAGGCCGTGGACGTGTATGCGTTTGGCATGTGCATGCTGGAGATGGCTACCTCGGAGTACCCTTACTCCGAGTGCCAGAATGCCGCGCAAATCTACCGCAAGGTCACTTCGGTGAGAGGGGGCACGGAGGAGAGGGAATTACAGGCCTCCCTTACACTTTCCTGCCCCAGCCACCCCGCGGTCAATGCCCTTTCCCTTAATGAAAACAAGCTAGACATAAAGACGCCCTGGTGAAGGCTGAAGGATATTGAAGCACGCAGGGCCCCTCCGATACAAGCTATTTAGAATAATGACGTGTGCAGCGCTCCCTAGAGTTTACAAACGATTTCACATCCAATCTCTCCGATCCTTCCTGCTGCCCTGCGGGGTGAGCAGGGCAAATGTTCTGCCCTGCGTTTACAAATGAGGACACTGGCTCAGCGAGAGACTTGTTCAAGGTCACACTGTCGATACGTTGGGGACTGGGATTTGAAATCACATCTTTTAGTAGCAGTTGCGGTGCTTTTACAACTGCATGCCCTGCTGCCTCGGGAGGGAGCGGGGGTGTCAAGCAGAAAGCTGGGGCGCAGAGGGAGGGAGGCCTCATGTAACCCCATTCCCCAGGGCACAAAGCCGAACAGCTTCTACAAGGTGAAGATGCCCGAGGTGAAGGAGATCATTGAGGGCTGCATCCGCACGGATAAGAACGAGAGGTGAGTGGAGAGGGCAGGATGGGGTGGGCTGGGGGGCGGGCGGCGGTGGGGCTCGGCTCACAGTAGCGCCGCCCTCAGGTTCACGATCCAGGACCTTCTGGCTCATGCTTTTTTTCGCGAGGAGCGCGGCGTCCACGTGGAGCTGGCGGAGGAGGACGACGGAGAGAAACCGGACCTCAAGCTCTGGCTGCGCATGGAGGACGCACGGCGAGGAGGGCGCCCACGGGACAACCAGGCCATAGAGTTCCTGTTCCAGCTGGGCCGGGACGCGGCTGAGGAGGTGGCGCAGGAGATGGTGAGCGCAGGACAGACTGCCTGCCCTGCGGCTGGGCATTGAGGGGCGTGTGGACGTCGACCGGAGGGGCCAGTGCCTCGAGGGTGGGGTGCCTGGCTGATGGGAGAGGGGCTCAACCCAGCCCTCTCGGCATCTCCTGCAAGTGTCTCTCTGCCGCTCCCGCCTTAACACACCCACATGCACACCCAGTATTCTCCACAAGTTGAAGATTTCCTTTTCCGGCCCTGTTTTACTTTCTGCTGACCCGGTTTTCCTGAAATGCCTGTCTCTCCGACTTATCTACTTTTCCCTTTTTCATCCCCCTCCCCCCACTTGTCTTTCTCTCGATCTCCCTTCCTGCTCAAAATCATCCATTTCAGGAAGCCGGTCCGCTCTGGAGTCAAAATTATATGCTTCTTTCCACTTCAGCAGGTCCTCCATTACTGGACGGGTCCGCATTGGTCTTGTTTTACACCAGTATACATTCCTGTCTCTCTCCTCCACTAGACTATAAAGTCCTGAGGACAGATACTGTGGGTATTGATTTTTCTGTCCCTGATTGTGCTTAGCACATGGTGGGAGCTCATTAATCACCCACATCTGTACGCAGCTTAGAGCCCTTTCACTGTACACTTGTTGGTTGCGTGGAGTGATTTTATCCCTATTTATTGATAAGAAAATGAAAGCTCAGGTTGAAAATCTTATACAAGGTCCCAAGCAAGTAAATGGCAGAACTGACCCAGGTTGTTCAGATTTTAGATCAGATCACCCTGCCCCCTCTCCTTTACAAGCCCAGCAAAGCTTGTTATTGAAATGAATGAGGACCTGATGAACAGGATCAGGAGAGTCATATATGGGAGACAGAAGATGCGGGGCAGCTTTAGGAAGGCCCGACGGGAGAAGTGAAAGAGTATAAAATTCTTGATAGAAAGATGCAGTCGAAAGACTGGGAATCATCTATTGGTGGGTCTGGTTCAAGAACTTGAGAATGTGTTTGAAATACGGCATAAGAGCAGGTCTCTGTAGCACAGCTCAAACCTGACCTGAGATGGATCCTGATCCATTACATACAGAGGTTCTTGATCATGCCACTACTGACATCTTTGGGGGACTGTGCTGTGCATTGGAGGATGTCGCGAAGAATCCCTGACTTCTACTCACTAGATCAGTGTTACCTACCCTCCCAGTTGTGATAACTAAAAATTTCTCCAGATATTGCCAAATGTCCCTTCTGCTCCCTGAAAGCAATTGACTTACTGTATAACCATGGTCACTTACTTTACTTATTTCCAACATGGAGCTGATAAGACCTACTTCAGAAGGTTCCTGGAAAGATTTAATGATGATAACGTAAAGAGTTGCCAGTTAATGGACACAGTGGGTAATCAATAAATGTTGGTTCCCTTCCTCCCATATCCTAGAGGCCTCAAGAAGGTGTCCTAATGGGCCTTTGTTGGGGGGAGGGGGAGGCTGGGAATCTCACCTCAAACTGTGTTCCTCACCCTCCCAACTCCAGGTGGCCCTGGGCTTAGTGTGTGAAGCTGATTACCAGCCAGTGGCCCGTGCAGTGCGTGAACGGGTCGCTGCCATCCAGCGGAAGCGTGAGAAGCTGCGCAAAGCTAGGGAGTTGGAGGCCCTCCCCCCAGCACCAGGACCCCCACCAGCAGCTGTCCCCATGGCTCCTGGTCCCTCCAGTGTCTTCTCCCCTGAGCCCGAGGAGCCAGAGGCAGACCAGCACCAGCCATTCCTCTTCCGCCATGCCAGCTACTCATCTACCACCTGTAAGTCACCTCTGACCTTGGGACCCAGGTCCCAGAACCCTTGGTCTCCGCCCCTACCCAGAAGTTCAAGGCAACAGCATTGTCACTTACCTGGCCTTCCACGTCTAGCCATAGCTCCTTCTGGGAAGGAACTCTCCTGCAGCTCCAGGCCCCTCCTTGCTCAGGCAGCCCCCTCCTCAGCCACCACTCCCTTTTATTTCCCCTTTTTTGATCCCCTCCCTCCCCCACCAGCGGATTGCGAGACTGATGGCTACCTCAGCTCCTCCGGCTTCCTGGATGCCTCAGACCCTGCCCTTCAGCCCCCTAAGGGGGTGCCATCCAGCCCCGCTGAGTCCCATCTCCGCCTGCCCTCGGTGAGAGGGGGTCACATGGGGGGGGTCCCAGCCATTCAAGCCTATGACCTGTCTCCCATCCTGTAAAACCTGACCCCTATGACCTGGCCCCATGTCCTTGGAAATCTACCACTCTTGTCCTCCTCTTAATTCCTTCTGCTTAGTACACCAGTACCCTTGACACCATCCATTTCCCTCGAATCCAACAGTTAGCCTCCCCTGACTTCATAAACCCATATCCTATTTCAGGCTTTTGCTCTATCCATTCCACGTTCTGGCCCTGGCAATGACTTTTCCCCTGGAGACAGGTAAGTTCTGATCTGAGTTGGGGTTTTAGAGTGAAATTTATGGAGCTCTGGGGTCCCAGTGTCCACCCTGACACTCCTGTCTCCTTTCCCTTTTCCAGCTATGCCTCAGATGCAACATCAGGCCTTAGTGACATGGGTGAAGGGACGGAACAGATGAGGAGACCCCCAGGAAAAAACCTCCGGCGCAGACCCCGATCCCGGCTTCGGGTCACAAGTGTAAGGAAGGGGCATGGGAGTTGGGGAATAACCTGCAGGGTCTGGAGGGCACTGTCAGAGGGATGAGGGAGATCAGACAGAAAAGGGGAGAAGTGGTGTGCTACTGGTACCCAAGAGGCAGCCAGTCATGTTTTTAATACCAGACTTTGGGGGCAGAATCTGCTTCTCTCCAGTTCCAATCTGGCCACTGTCACTTGGTTGGAGTGGGGTGGGGACACATGATAAAGACAGAGAGCTTGACCTCCTCCTTCTGCTGACTTTTGACTCTGAAGGTCTCAGACCAGAATGACAGAGTGGTTGAGTGCCAGCTACAGACACACAACAGCAAGATGGTGACCTTCCGATTTGATCTGGACGGGGACAGCCCGGAAGAGATTGCAGCTGCCATGGTGAGAGGGAGAGAGATGAGGACGGTGTCTTTGGATCTGGGACAAGAGTCTCCTTCCTGATGTCCCCTGGTGCTGAACTCCTCCTCCCCGCCATCCAACAGCAAGAGTTTTAAAGCTGGTTGGCCCTCAGCACAGGGACACTGAAGACATCTGTGCCCTTGTTTTGGGGGCTGTTTCTGTTTATCCAGTGAGGTTTGGATCCTCAGCTGGAGCAATTTGAGACTAACATAGGGTATACACAAGGGCTCCGGTAAGGTGCACACTAGACACGTGATACTGTGGCTCTAAGTAAAGGACGGGCTGGGGGCAGCAGGGGAAGAGGTGGAACTTATGTGAGGTCTTGACAGATGGATCAGATGGCAGTGAAGTGTGGAAAGGGCATGTCCAGTGGAAGTATGGCAAAGGAGAGGAATGGAAATAGGGAGTGACTTGAAATTTGGGGCTGGGAGTGCTTCACGAGGAGACCTTTGTCATTGGAATTTAGAGTTCCTATAGGAAGCAACAAAGTCCTACTGTATAGCACAGAGACTGATATTCAATATCCTGTAATAAACCATAATGGAAAGGAATATGAAAAAAAGAATGTATATATGTATTACTGAATCACTTTGCTGTACAGCAGAAATTAACACAACATTGTAAGTCAACTATACTTCAATTTTTAAAAAATAAAAAAAATACCCGAAAATGAGTTCCTGTAGGAGAGTTGTGGAAGTGAGGTTGAGCAGGTAGAGTCGGCCTAGATCATAGACAGTCTTAAGAGTCAGAGTGTAACATGGTGAGAATAGGTTTTAAGAAGATGATTCTGCTGTGGGTTGTGAGAGAGGACTGGGGGGTAGGGAATCCAGTTGGCAGGTGGATACAAGAAGCCGGATGTCGTCCAAGGAAAGAATGGATTACGGGGGAGGAAGAAGAAAAGGGGTGAATCTGAGGGTTATTTTGGTAAAATAAATTACTGTGTAACCCAGTAACTTCTTGACGTAGTATAATGTACATAGTAGATGGTCAATAAATATTTGCTGAGTTGATATGAGAGGGAGTTAGGGAGATGAAATATCAAGGGTGACTTGTAGCTTGGAGGAACTAATAGGAATAGGCCGTCAAAGGTGAGAGGAAGTTAGAAAATGAAAGTAGGGTGTTTTTGTTTGTTTGTTTTTGTTTTTTTAGGGGTCATGATGAGCTTGAATGACAGAGAGGCAGGCAAGATAAGGTCCTCTTAGGAGCACAATACAGGTCAAGCAGGGCTGGAGAGAGTGGTGGACCTGGGTATCTCAGCACAGAGTTGAGTGTGCGAGAAGATGCATCCACAAAGCCTGAGGCATAGAGATGTGTCTTAGTGGATACTCCCAGTTGTGAAGTGGGGGCGTGGGGGGAGGTGGGGATAGGCCATGGAAGGACAGAGATGGAGCCTGAGAGGTAGGAGGAGCTCTGGAAGATGTTAGTAAAAACTGAGTAAGGAGACTGTTTCAAGGGAGGCATAGGGTGAAGCCTGAGACAAGACCACACTGGCTTTTGTCAGAAGAAGGTCTTTGTGGGAAATCAGCTTCAGTGGAGCAGGGGTGGTGGATGCCAGCTCCTGGGGTGAAGGAGGGAAGGGAATGGAAGAAATGTCAGACTTCGGGAACTCTCTCTGAAGCTTCTCCTCCATGTCATTCAGCTTGTGTGTGGAACAAAGACAAAAATATCACCTGATGTGCAGGCTTATCAACTTCTGTCAAGCCACTCAACCGTTCAAGAATCTTTCCTTCAGCCACACTGGTTTCTGAATGGTCCTTTGAAGAGGCTTGGGTTCCTTTCAGCTTCTGCCTCCATCTCCTCAGGGTTCTCTCGCCCTGGGAGCTTTCTCTGCTGGGCTTTCAAGCCCCACTCAGATCCCATGCAGCCAAAAGGACTCTGTCCCGAACCCAGGGTCCATTGCCCTCTTTTCTCTCCTTACCAGCCCACCCTCTACTTCTCTGCAGTGGAATTCTCTTGAGACTTAGATTTGCTTTTTTGCCCCCAAATCTGTAGTGGCTACCTGTGGTTACAGAGTAAGGTCAAAATTCTGGAGCATAGCCTTTAAGAGACACAGCACTCTCAGCTATACTCCAGTCTTCACTATTTTGTAAATGTGCCATGCCCTTTCCTGCCTCAGAACAGCATGGAACATAGGAAAGGGTGGACTTTCACATAAGACTTGAGTTCAAACTTCAGCTCTCTTATCTACTAATTCGGCAAACTTGGGGAAAGTTTCTTAACCTCTCTGAACTTCATCAGTAAAATGCAGGGGATAATACTTATTTTGCAAAGATGTTCTGATGTAATATATAATTTGTGAGAAGTGATACAGCATGTACGAGAAGTGAAATGATGATAAAAGTATGGGAAGTGTCCACACACGGTAGGTCCTCAATAAAGGGTTGCTTTCTTTTTTTTTTTTTTCTAATTAATTAATTAACTTATTGACTGTATTGGGTCTTCGTTGCTGCATGTGGGCTTTCTCTAGTTGTGGTGAGCGGGGGCTACTCTTCATTGCAGTGTGCAGGCTTCTCATTGCAGTGGCTTCTCTTGTTGCGGAGCACAGGCTCTAGGCCCATGGGCTTCAATAGTTGTGGCACATGGGCTCAGCAGTTGTGGCTCGCAGGCTGTAGCGCACAGGTTCAGTAGTTGTGGCACACGGGCTTAGTTGCTCTGCGGCATGTGGGATCTTCCAAGACCAGGGATCGAAACTGTATTCCCTGCATTGGCAGGCAGATTCTTTTTTTTTTTTTTAAAGCTCTTTATTGGAATATAATTGCTTTACACTATTGTGCCAGTTTTTGAGGTACACCAAAGTGAATCAGCTGTATTTATACATATATCCCCATATCTTCTCCCTCCCGTGACTCCCTCCCACCCTCCCTATCCTGGCCCTCTAAGTCATCACCCATCATCGAGTTTATCTCCCTATGTTATGCAGGAACTTCCCACTAGCTATCTATTTTACATTTGGTAGTGTATCTATGTCAATGCTACTCTCTCACTTCGTCCCGGCTTCCCCTCTGCCCACCCCCCCCACCCCTGGCCCTGTGTCCCCAAGTCTGTTCTCTACATCTGCATCTTTATTCTTGCTTTGTCATTGGGTTCATCAGTACCATTTTTTTTAGATTCCATATATATGAGTTAGCATACAGTATTTGTTTTTCTCTTTCTGGCTTACTTTGCTCTGTATGACAGACTCTAAGTCTATCCACCTCATTATAAATAACTCAATTTCATTCTTTTTTATGGCTGAGTAATATTCCATTGTATATATGTGCCACATCTTCTTTATCCATTCTTCTGTTGATGGGCATTTAGGTTGTTTCCACGTCCTGGCTATTGTAAATAATGCTGGCAGGCAGATTTTTAACCACTGTGCCACCAGGAAAGTCCCGAGGGTAGCTTTCTTACTTATCCTTCAAGGCTCAGCTCTGGAGCCATCCCAGCTTCCCCCATCCCCTGAGGTGGTTATGAACTGCTTTCTTCTTGGAATGGCATTTTTTTAAATTGTGGTAAAAAACGCATAACATAAAATGTACCACCTTAACTGTTTTTAAGTGTTCAGTTGTGTTAAGTATATTCACATTGTTGGGCAGCAGATTTCTGGAAACTTTTTATCTTGGAAATCTGAATCTCTACCCATTAAACAGCAGCTCTCCCTTTCTCCCTCCAGGAACAGCATTTTTATCTCAATCTCAATCATAAATGCCTTACCTGCCATGGACTGACTTGCAGTCTATTGAGTTATGTATGTATGTGTCTCTTCCACTAGATTCTGGGCTTCTTCAGGATTCATGCTTCTCTGTTCCCTCAAAGAACCTAGCAAATGCCTGGCACATAATACTACATGCTCAATAGGTGTTTGTGGACTTGAATGTTGTATTTACCATTTATTGCCTTATTTTTACTTAACTTTGTGGGGCTGTGTGTGTATGTGCATCTGAGTGGCATACTTTATAAGCCCTATGAGAGCAGGAATTGTGTCCAAAGCATGTGAGGCAACAGTGGAAAGAACTCAGGCTTTGGCTTTAGACAGATCTGGATGCAAATCCTGTGATCTTGGACAGACTGAACTTCACCTTGCTGAGCACTGGTCAGCATAACTCTAAAGTGGGGGTGTTAATGTAGACCCCAGAAAGCTGTTGTTGGTGTTAAATATGACAAGATATGTAAAGATCTGGTATATACACGCATGCTGTGAATGTTAGCTCCTTTCCTCTAAGCTGTATTTCTTTCATTTTTTAAAAAATATTTGAGGATTCTTTATTGTTATTATGATTTAAGTTATTGGCTGCATTGGGTCTTCGTTGCTGCGCGGGCTTTCTCTCGTTGCAGAGAGCAGGGGCTACTCTTCATTGTGGTGTGTGGGCTTCTTTGTGGTGGCTTCTCGTTGCAGAGCACAGGCTCTAGGCATTCAGGCTTCAGTAATTGTGGCACATGGGCTCAGTAGTTGTGACTTGAGGGCTCTAGAGCACAGGCTCAGTAGTTGTGGTGCACGGGCTTAGTTGCTTCACGCCGTGTGGGATCTTCCCAGACCAGGGCTTGAACCCAAGTTCCCCCTCATTGGCAGGTGGATTCTCAACCACTGCACCACCAGGGAAGTCGCTAAGCTGTATTTCTCCTTACACCACACAGTGCCCGGAACACAATAGATACTTACTAAATACTTGTTTTAGGTTGGTGGTGAGCAGAAGCAGTGGGGTGAAGGGCTGGTTTTTAAAGACTGGGGCCGGGAGAGAAGGATGAGTGGAATAACTGAGCCCCCCTTCTCCTTCCTACTGACTTTCACCAGGTGTATAATGAGTTCATTCTGCCCTCGGAGCAAGCCGGATTCCTGAACCGGATTCGGGAGATTATCCAGCGAGTGGAGACCCTGTTGAAGAGAGATACTGGCCCTGCAGAGGCTGCTGAAGACCCCCTGGACCCCCAGGTCAGACCCCTCTGGGCATTTCCAGGGGGAAGGGACTCTGCTCCAGGCTTCTTTACTCTCTGCCTTCACCAGTCCCCTTGGATCTAACTTGTCTTCATCTCTGGGACCTCAAAACAACGGCTCTTCCCCAATTTGAGAAGCTGGTGAAAGCCATGGGCTCTTGTTCTAGAAAAAACGTGTTCAAAGCATACTTTTAACTCATTACTTTGAAATAATTTCAGACTTACAGAGGGCATTTCCCGGGTGGTCCAGTGGTTAAGACTCTGCACTTCCAATGCAGGGGGCGTGGGTTCGATCCCTGGTTGTGGAACTAAGATCCCACATGCCCTGTGGCGCAGCCCACCTCCTCCCCACCAAAAAATTTCAGAATTACAGAGAAGTTGCAGGAATTGTACAAAGAACTCCTAGATACTCTGCCTAGATTTGCCAGTTGTGTTTTGCCACATGAGCTTTACCCATCTCTCTTCCTCTTTCCCCTATCCATGTGTGTGGGCTTGCATTTTTTTTTGAATCATTTAAGTAAGTTGCAGAAAGCATGCCCCTTTACCACTATGTATTTCTCAAATGCACTTTTTAAAAAAATATTTATTTGGCTGCACCTGTCTTAGTTGTGGCACATGGGATCTTTTAGTTGCAGCGTGTGGGATCTTAGTTGCAGCGTGCGGGATCTAGTTTCCTGACCAGGGATCGTACTTGGGCCCCATGCACTGGGAGCTTGGAGTCTTAATCAGTGGATCACCACAGAAGTCCCTCAAATACACTTTTGAATCCTTTGAAAGTCATCTGTGGACTCCTAGAGGTTCATGAGTCCTAAGACTCTGCTCTTCCCACTGTGACATTTCTCTCTCAGGAGGAGCCAACACCACTGCCTGCCCTCCCAGGGTCCCCCCCAGACCTATCCAGTGGTACGTACTGCGTTCTGTCCCTACTCATCCCAACCCCGGGGGCTGCCCCTGGGAAGGGCATAGGGAATGTAGCACTGGAATCTCAACACCCCCTCCCTCCCCAGCAGAGCTCCAGAGCAGTACCTCCCTGGAGCAGAGGAGCTGGGCAGCCTTCTCCGCCTGCCCGTCTTCTCCTGGAACCCCCTCATCTCCTGTGAACCCCTTTTCTCCTGGAACCCCTGTTTTCCCAAGTCCCGTCTTCCCCATCACTTCTCCCCCATGTCATCCCAGCCCCTTCTCATTCTCTCCAGTTTCTCCCCAGGTCTCCTCAAATCTTTCTCCACACCCTCCCAGTGCCCCACTTCCATTCTCCCCCAGTGCATCCCAGTTTCCAGTCCCATCTGCTCAGTTCCCACAGAGTTCTCTCCTCCCCAGTTGTTCCCAGGTCACTCTTGCTCCTCCTTCCTTTCCTCCCTGTCCCTCTGCTTCTCCCCTCCCCTCCACCACAGCAGCCCCTCTGCTCTCTCTGGCTAGTGCCTTCTCACTGGCTGTGATGACTGTGGCTCAGTCCCTGCTGTCCCCCTCCCCTGGGCTGCTTTCCCAGTCTCCTCCAGCTCCTCCTGGTCCCCTACCTAGCCTGCCCCCTCCAACTCCCCTTGCTGCTTGTGGTCAGGAGAGGCCTTCACCTCTGACAGATGAGATGGAGAGTGAGGTAAGCAGGAAACTAAGAGGGATGAGGGATGATTGGCGGGGTCCATTCTGGATCATTTCTCTACTCATGGACCCACACTTTGTAGGCCTCTCCAAATCTTGGTTGGCCACTCCTGAGTGAAGCCAGACTAGCACCCATCTCTGAAGGTGAGGACTCTGACCACTGACCTTCCCTGGCCCATTCGTTATCCTTAGTCACTTTATATCCTGCCATTGATTTCTCTCCCTTCTCCCATGACTCCTTCCTTGTCTCGATACAGAGGGAAAGCCCCAGCTTGTTGGGCGCTTCCAAGTGACTTCATCCAAGGAGCCAGCTGAGCCTCTTCCCCTGCAATCGACATCCCCAACTCTCTCTGGCTCCCTGAAGCCTCCAACTCCTCAGATGACCTCAGAGAGCTCAGACACGGAGGACAGTGCCGGAGGCGGGCCAGAGGCCAGGGAGGCTCTGGCTGAAAGTGACCGTGCAGCCGAGGGCCTAGGGGCTGGAGCTGAAGAGGAAGGGGATGATGGGAAGGAACCCCGAGTGGGGGGCAGCCCTCCACTCCTAAGCCATCCCAGCCCAGTGTGGATGAACTACTCCTACAGCAGCCTGTGTCTGAGCAGTGAGGAGTCAGAGAGCAGTGGAGAGGATGAGGAATTCTGGGCTGAGCTTCAGAGTCTTCGGCAGAAGTGAGTCTGGGGAGGATGGAAGTCAAGAGGTGGACTTGGGAGAGCGAAGTGTTTGACGAGCCCTCTCACGCTCCTGGTGTGTCCTCAGGCACTTGTCAGAGGTGGAGGCACTACAGACACTGCAGAAACAGGAAATCGAGGACTTGTACAGCAGGCTCGGCAAGCAGCCCCCGCCGGGTATCGTGGCCCCTGCTGCTATGCTCTCTTGCCGCCAACGCCGCCTCTCCAAGGGCAGCTTCCCCACCTCCCGGCGGAATAGCCTGCAGCGCTCTGAGCCCCTGGGCCCTGGTGAGACAGCAGTTGCCCAGCTCCCGTCTTTCTGGAGTCCCCTCCCTAGTGATCTGGCTTTCAGGCCCTGGGGGTCTGCCCCTTAGTTTGGGGGGACTAGCCCCCTTCTCCCTGTGGCCCCTTCCCTCACTCAGTGCTCTCCCTCCCCATCCTGCACCCAGGCATCATGCGAAGGAACTCCCTGAGTGGCAGCAGCACCGGCTCCCAGGAGCAGCGGGCAAGCAAGGGGGTGACATTCGCCGGGGATGTTGGCAGGATGGTGAGGGCGGGCCCAAGGGAGGGAGAGCCCAGGGAATGGTAATTGGCTGCAGCTTCACTATCCTTCCACCCTGGAGGTTTCTTCAGTACTTTTTCTTTTCCCTCCAGTGAATTCCGAACAGAAGCCCTGTATCTCACCCACACCTGGGCCCACCATAGAGCTTGTGCTCTCAGAATCTGCTGACAACTCTGCAAAGAAGACCTCAACACTGAGGGAGTAGGAGGCCCGAGGGGCATGGAGAGTGCTGCTCCATTATAGGGAAGAGCCAAACATGTGGGACTGTTTGCCGTGTGTAGAAGGCGTACATTCTTCAGCCTACCATCCTCATCCCTGCCACTTCCCCAGCCAAGAGTGAACCACTAAGCAGTCCCACCTGAACCTGGATGCTTCTAGAAGGCACACTCCCAGCTGGGCAGAAGGAGGGGGTGTTCTCACATCAGAATTAGTAGCAGCCAATAAAAATGCTGGAACCTAGTACCCAGTGAATTTGTATGTCAGGCCTTAGGAACTGGGGGCAAAGCTTTATGGGGTAAGGCAGGGGAGGATTTAGAAGGAATTACCCAGTCACAATGGGAGACGGGGTGGAACCCAGCCTTCTGGCTTCCTGCCAACAGTTAGTGAGGAAACCGCAAGGTCAATAATCCACCTGACCAAGCTAAGATTCCACCCAGACCCCACCTTAAGCCTACACAAGCAAGCCCCAGTGGAAATTAAAATATGAAAGCTGCTTGTCCCTCATCCTTCATCTACCTCTCTCTCTCTCTCTCAATGGGAAAAGGCAGTAAAGTTGGAGTAGTGTGTTCCTGAGGGTAGAGGACAGAAGACTGAGTGACCTTTCTTTTCTTTTTTTTTTGAGTGACCTTTCTGCTCCCCAAGACCTGGTTCAGTCTCAAACAGCCCAGTGACCCACCACGATCTCTCCCTTAAATCAGGTGGAAAGATCTCACGGAAAAAGTAATTCTAGTTAAACATTTACAGCTCCCTGGGGCAATGCCACTGCTACAGCTACTGCCTGTGCAGTGTTCCAGCATGAAGTGTCAGCCCCGACACACTCATTATACTCCAAGAGAGATGACTCAGTTTATTATTCTCAACCTGACACCATCTTTCCCACATTAGGCTCCAACACTGCACAGAGCTGCCCACACCCACCTGCATAACAGCCCGCAGTTGTCCTCCACCCTCCCAGTCAGCCCCTGGGAGGTGAAGGGGATAAACCACAAGGTCAGAAAGCTTGGGAAAAGCCAAGGTCGGATACCTCAAACAAGGAAACAAACTAGGAAAAGGTGTCAGTGACCACACAGAAGGAATGCAAGGTGGGCATGTTCCCTTGACAATGGGCAAATGCGCAAACCCGTGGCTGCTTGGGCTCTATCATCGCCCAAAGTTAGCAAGAAAGCAAGCAATGCTGTGAGCAGGCTTCAATTTCTGCAGGGTCATGGGGCATCATCCACCACGTGAAGGGGCTCCAGCAGGCTGGAGATGCACGATGCCCATCTGGATCAGTGTCCCGATGCCCTTTCCAGAGCTCGGGCTCGAGCAGCTTTGGCCTCATCCTCCAGCTCATCCAGGAAACGCTCCTGGGACACCGAGTAGAAGGTGTAACCATCTGGGGAGGTGGGCTCAGGAAACCACGTGGAATATGCACAATCCCTTTTCCCACCCAGACTTGCTCAGCCACCCTTGTTGAACTCTCATCCTCCCAAATCAGGGATTCGGTCTTCTGCCCTCGGCTCTTCTAAGCCCTTGACCCCGACTCCGTTATCATTAATTATATTAAAAGAGCACCTTTAAAATGACAAAGTAAGGTACACTTAAACGCTTGGCTCTGCGTTAGAAGTAGCCAAGACTTTTACAGCTCGGGCTCTTTCTACCACTCTCACACTGTCCACCTACACGCCTCTGCTGCCCTTCCCCTGCCCCCAAATGCGGTCTCCCTGAGTCTACAGTCCATACGGATACAGATTGCTAACACCAGGGCCCCGATGCCCAGGCCGGTCACGATGTTCCGGGTCCGCCGCTGTGGCAGCGTCTTCTGCCACTGGGCAAGCTGCACCTGCCGCATGAATTGCAGTTGCGCAGGAGTCAGCTTCTCTCGAGTCGGGTCGATGCGCTGAGCCAGGGGGGCCTTTCCGCTCTTAGCATCCAGAGGGTCTCCAGCTCCTGACGCCGCCATGTTGCTGCCCCGCCCCTCGCCGTTCCCGGGACGCGGGGCTTGCTGGGAATAGCAGTGCTTAGCTGCCTTAGGGAACGCTGGGAGATGTAGTCCTCATTTCCTTTCACAAAGAGCGAGGCTCCCGGAGCAAGGGAAAGGGCGGGGCAGGCGGGAAGGGGCCGTGCTTTCCGATTGGCTGAAGGGTCCGCGGCCGTTGAGGCGGGAGAAAGCTGTGGCAGGCTCGAGGCTGTGCTGGGAGTTGGGTTTTCCTCAGACTTGAGGCGAGGGGACAAGCACACGGAAGGGGACGAAGAATCCAGGGTGTGCCAGAAGACTCTGAAGAGAAGCTAAGGGGGTCGGTTTATGGATCCAGGGAGCCGTCCGGGTGCCCAAACAGGGTTCTGAAAATGGACCGACCTGTGAGGCCAAGATTGGCCTCTCTCAGTGACTTTCAGTTTGGAGCTGTTGCCACAGAGACCATCGAAGACGCTCTGCTCCACTTGGCCCAGCAGAATGAGCAGGCCGTGCAGGAGGCTGCGGGCCGGATGGGCCGCTTCAGGGAGACCCGCATCGTGGGTGGGGACGCAGGCCGGGGGCTGGGCTCACGGGAGACTGGGGCACCAGGCTTTGAGGCACCGACCTTGACATTCCGTGTCCCTTGTTCATTCAAATAAGCTTTAGTGCCTACTCTTTGCCAGGCGCTGGGGGTACAGTGATGAGAAAGGCTCACCAGCACACTACCCTTGATTTCAACATCTACAGAGTACTTATTCTCCCTGCCTCCCAGGGTAGAAAGATGAGGAGAGATGTAGTCCGTGCTGTCAAACCATGTGTATAATCTTTGGAGGCTATTAGGACAAATCTGCAAATGACTATGTGCAAGGGTGGTTAGATAAGTGACCTACCAGATAAAATAAGCTCTTATGGGGACTGAAAGGAGAAATAGAGTGAAGTGGGGGTAGGTTGAATTAAGGAGTCCTCCAGGCCTTGTGGCATTTGAGGTCGACCCTGAAGGAAGGATGACGTTTTGGTTGGTGAAGGTGGTAGAGTTGGACTGTGTTCCTTCCTTCCTTCCTTCCATTCTACCATCTTTCTTTTTTTCTTTATTTCTTCTTTTTGGCCACACTGGGTGGCTTGTGGGAGTTTCCCAGCCAGGGATTGAACCCAGGCCTGTGAAAGTCCCAAATCCTAACCTCTAGACCACCAGGGAACTCCCAGGACCATGTTGCTACTACAAGGGGATAACATGAGTCAAGCTGTGGAAATAGGGACACTCTGGGTGAATGTGGGTACCATGTCATACAGGTTGGCCAGAGCCTGTGGAAATCCAGACCAGAAAGTGGTTTGGAGACATTCCACGTGGAACGTTGAATGACAAAGTGAAGAGTTTTTACCTGACTTAATAGAAAAACAAGAAGGCACTGAAGATTTTTGTTTTGTTTTGTTTAATTTTTTTATGGGAGTGATATAACTGTAACCCTTGCCTTAGAAAAAAGTTATTTTGGCTATGATGTAAAGGATAGATTGGAGTAGAGATGGGAGGTAGGAAGACCAGTGACATCTTTGTCAGTAGTTTTTTAGGTGATAGGGCAGAGGCAATGACAAGGGAGGATGGATTAAAAACATTTCAGAGGTAAAATTTCGGGTTCTGCAATGGATGAATTTTAAGACATGAAGAAGGTGAAGATGCCTATGCCACAGGGTTGAGCCTAGAAATATAGTGGTGCCATTAAGAGAAACACACACACATACATTAAAATAAATAAACTAGGAGGAAACATGGCTTGTTTGGGGAAGAAAATAGCTTTGGTTTGAGATCTGCTGAGTTTCAAGTGCTTATGGAACATCTAATGGAAGGTTTCTAGCAGCCTGTTTAAAAAGTAAGTCAGAAGAGAGGTCAAACTAGAGATAAGGGTTTGGGAGTTCTCTCCATAATAGTACTATTGAAACTGTGGCAGAGGATGAGCTCCTAGAGGGAGAGAAGAGAAGTGGGTCTAGTACAGTTCCTTGGGAGACAGTTTGTGTTCAGGAAAGGAGTAGGAGGAAGAGTCATGAAGGAACCATAAATGGAATGGTTGCGGAGATAGCAACAGAACCTAGAGACCTTTGGAAGCAAGAGGAGAGTTTCGTGAATGATGATGATCAGTAGTTTCAGATGCTTCAGGGATATGCACAACAGGAATGAGGATTGCAAAAGAGCCATAATATTCAACCATTTGGACGTATTTTCTGACCTTTGAGACAGTCATTGCAGCAAGTAGTAGAAAGTAGAAGCCAAATTGCAGAACATTAGGGAGTGAATGATGAAGTGGAAGCAGTAGGTGTAAGCTAGGCTTTCAAGAAATTTCACAGAGATGGAAGCTAGAGAGATAGAGCCCTAGTTTAAGAGAATACAAGGGGAGGGTCTTTGAGTTAATAGATCTGAGTATGTTTGTAAGTACAGAAGGTGGAGCCAGTACTGGGTGAGAGGTGTAACCCTCACCCATTCCACCTAACCCAAACTGTTTTCTTGGCAAATTAAAATGGAAAATAGAAACAATTGCCCAGAAAATTCAGATCAAAAACCAAACCAAGCCAAACAACTACACACACACACACACACACACACACACACACACACCCACACACGTGCGCGTGTGCGCGCGAAAACAAAGAAATAAAACCTTAGCTCCAGCAAATAAAAGGACTGGCTAATAACACACAATTACCTGTTCTAGGATACTTTGCTTAATTGCTTAAACTAATTATCTTCTTCATTGGACACTGTTAGCAGAGCTTTAGCCTCTGTAATGATAAGGTTTTGTACATATATCTATGTGTAACCTGTGTCGAGTAGATTGTTATACTGTCTTGTGCTAGGTTAACTTTTACAGATTTTTTCCCCTTCAGATTTTCTCTGAAGACATGTGGTAATTTGACAAAATGTAATTCTTTGCTGATCAGTGCTCAAAGTTCCTAGTTCTGCAGGAGCTTTGAAAACTAACGTTTATCTTTGTTTCCACCCTTTAATGATATTGCTAACTAAATAGAATTCTATCTGGGGCTGTTCTTTCAAAGAGAAACGCAGGCAGCCTAAAATCTTGCCAAGGTATCTTACCCTTCCCACCTTCCCAATGACTTCCCCCCACCCAAGTTGGACTATGTTCCCTGATTTAGGGGATGTTGCTTCCGAACAAGCCACTTCACAGTAACAAACCTGCCCCTGGGGAGAGGCTCAGCCACCACAGACTTACCCAACAAACTGGTGGTGGAGAGGTGGTGTCCCTCTGTAAGGTGAACTGTGTTTGTAAAGCAATGGGAGTTCTCCGGAGGGTGGTTACTAAACAAACAGTGTTATAAAGAATATCGAAACTCCAGGAGGGACCTCTGTTCCTGTCAACATTCCACTGAAAACAGAATATAGGGGTTAGGGTTCTTATCCATCCGAGAATCTCTCTTGAAGCTGGAGGTTCCCAGCATGGTGTAAAGGCCAACTAGACCAGCTGGTTTGTTTGTGTGTAGCTGGCCAAGCCTTTTATCAGCTGAGACCCACAGGAAGGCTCAAGGGGCCCTGAGGGGGCTTAGTAAGCCTTTGTTTTTGCACGCAGCCTCCTTTTCATGCCTCTCATCTGCCTATTGGCAGCAGAGGGAACCAGGCTCTGCTTGGATTGTTTCGGTCTAATCTTTCTCACCTCCTGACCCTCTTTCCTGGGCCCCATCATGGCTTTTACACAATGCCAAGAGTTCACAGAGTTGTTTTGGTTGCACCTTGTGAATTAGGCTCTTCTTTCCTGTTTTGGCAGAGTTTGTTTTTCTCCTGTCTGAACAATGGTGTCTGGAGAAATCCGTGAGCTACCAGGCTGTGGAAATCCTAGAAAGGTAAAGCCCTGAGCATAAGGTCTTTGTGAGGGGTACCTCTCAGAATGGCTAATGTACCCAGATCTTAAAAAAAAAAAATGCTAGTTGCCCCTTACCATGAGGCCTGGTTTGCACCCTATTTTGCTTGCAAATGTAAAATTTTTTAGCCAGTGATTGATATTGGAGAGGATAAGATGCAATATAGTTTGAAGCACAAACTCCATTTAGTTCAAGTGCATGTGGATTGTTTGCTCTCCCCTTTCCCTCCTTTATAGATTTATGATTAAGCAGGCAGAGAACATCTGCAGGCAAGCCACAATCCAGCTGAGAGATAAGACAGAGCCTCAGAATTGGAGGGCTCTGAAAGAGCAGCTTTCCAACAAGTTTATCCTGCGTCTTGTGTCATGTGTTCAGCTGGCAAGCAAACTTTCCTTCCACTACAAAGTAAGGGGCTGGGGTCACTCCTGGGCACCTGAGTGTTAAAAAAAGAAAAACCAGCTTGTCCAAAGGCGGCTTTGAAAAACCCACGCCTAGGCTAGGTGATACCTCTCATGCGGAAATTCCAGGGTGAAATTATGCTTCCTAAGCATACCTCCTACACACACACACACACACACACACACACACACACACACACAGTCACACAGAAGCAGTTATTAAATAGCCTTAAGTTCTGTTCCCAAAGTATAATTGCTGGACAAATGCCATCATTCATACAGGTCACCTTTCCTCCCCTTGGACTCAAGGACAGTTTACATAAGGTGCCTGAATTGCCAACATACCTATTAGTAGTAAAGGCAAACTATTATGTTTACAAAGGATACACTGTTTCCACATCACTAAGCGATATCTGTATAGTAAAGTTTCATTTATTCAACAAATATTTATTGTCTTCTATGGCCAGATGCTGCACTAGGTGCCATGGCTACAAGAGTAAAAATATTGTCTGTGCTCTCAAGGAATTTATTACCTAATGGGAGAAGACATACAGGCAAATAATGTGAGAAGGTGTTCTGATTAGTGTAAATACAGAGGGCTGTGAATACACTTAATCAGCCTTGGAGAGTCAAGGATGTGTGTTTAGAGAACATGACTTTTTTTTTTTTTTTGAACAAACAACAGAACATTTGTTCATTACCTTCCACCTGCTGTTAACCACTGTCTCCACTCCCATCTAAGCTTCTCTCAGTTCTGTCTTTCTTTGAGATTAATCAAACATTTTTAATAATTATTTTCTTCTGTTAACTTACAGTAATGCATTATTCTCTTGTTATCCAAGATCTCACTGCCTATATCCTCTAGTACAAGTTGAATACAAATAGTGAGGGCAGACATCTTTGCTTTTTCACAATCTTAGGGAGAAAGCATTCAAAATTCCACCATTACAAGTGACGTTAGCTGTAGGAGTTTTGGTATATGCACTTTAACAGAGAAAATGACTTCTTGAAGGGGAAGGTGGGGGAGTTGGGTGGATCCTAAGGGCAGAGGGAGAAGAGGTAAGGAGAGAAGTGGGGGTGTGGGAGGTGGGGAATGAGATCCAGGTACGGGAAATAGCATGTGTAGAGGCTTGGAGAGCATATGGGTTTGAGAACTGCCAGTAATTCTATATGATAAGTGTAAAGTGTAAGGGGGAATTTCCAAGAGAGAAGATGAGATAAAGGCATGGACTGGATTGTGAAGGGCGTTGTTTACTATGCCAAGATGCATGACCTCTATTCTGATACCCTGCTCTCCTTTTCGCTCTATCATGGTTTTCTTCGCTCAGATAATCAGCAATGTTACAGTCCTGAACTTCCTCCAGGCTCTAGGGTATCTACACACTAAAGAAGAACTGCTGGAATCAGAGCTTGATGTTTTGAAGTCCCTGAACTACCAAGTCAATCTGCCTACTCCCCTGGCATATGTGGAGATGCTCCTGGAGGTTTTAGGTACTTTATTAAGTGTATCGGGCATGTGGGTTGGTGTCTTCCACAGAAGGCAGTAAGAATGTGCCTAGGGGTTTGAGGGCAGTGGGCAGAACATGCCAATGAGGAACAGCAGGAAGCTCGCATTGACTGAGGAAAGTCGTTTCTTCCAGTACTTGTCAGGGAAAGAAACACCAGTCTCAGCACCTGGCTTCTATTTGGACTCATTAAGCACTCTCTTATTGTAGGATCAAAGAGTTTATTTGATAGAGAGGCATGAGATAAGAGGAGAAAAAACAAATATGCTCCAGTTGTACATACACTGTAGATGGAAGTTTTTCTACCTCTCCCTTTGTCCTTTAAAACTGACCTCCAGCTACAGAGGTTTCTTACAGTAGAACATAGCAACCGGGAAGCACATTAGCAGCTCAGCAGCTTTGTGTCACATGACAACTGTGATTATGATCAGAGAGGAGGCACATGATGCTCTTCACGTGCGCATACTCCATCCAGGGTACAATGGCTGTTTGGTGCCAGCCACCCAGCTGCATGCAACCTGCCTGACCCTACTCGACCTGGTCTATCTTCTGCATGAACCTGTATATGAGAGCCTGCTGAGGGCTTCAATCGAGAACTCCACACCCAGTCAGCTGCAAGGGTAAGGCAACTCCTTTATTGTAGGCTCCTTCCAGAAACAGGGAGTCAGTAACCACGAACTTGGGAAATGGAGTTTACCTAGCAAGGCACCCAGTCCACAGATAACCTGCCTGGGTTACCTAGTTCTAATTAACATCCACTATGCTGTTTGGATGGATGACTGAGCCCAATCAACAAAACCCTAAAGACTTTTACTTTTAAACTTAAATGACTTCAAGTAATTAACATACATTCCTTCCTAGTTCTTCTTTTATAGCTGCTTATAATTTGCGATTACTGAACTGCTTTCAGTCACTTAGGGAAAAAAGCCAGTCACAGGGTTGCAACTTGGACAAAAGTGTTTGATTACTGTAAAGTCAGACCGCTAAAAAGCCTCCCAGTTATATTTCTTAGGGAGACGGAACAACAAAAGGTGCACAAACCATTCAGACAGGAGGCTCATGTTTTAATCCATTGAGTTGGGGGAGCTTGGAAGAGGGAATCAATTAGCTATTATTTGACCATTTCTTTCCATCTATAAAAATTCCATGAGCAACATAAACAAGTCATTGTTGAAGTCCCATAACCCTAGGATTTGGAAGATCAAGCGTCATTCTAGCTCCAAAATTAATATGGTTTTAATCATTTAGGGAAAAGTTTGTTTCAGTGAAGGAAGACTTCATGCTGTTGGCAGTAGGAATCATTGCAGCAAGTGCTTTCATCCAAAACCACGAGTGTTGGAGCCAGGTATGCACCACTGAGCAGGACCAGAATGGTCAGAATTCATTTAATAGGAAGCATTCCCCCATCAGTTAAAGGAAAACAGAAGACAAGCTATAAAAGATAAGTGCCAAGACCTAGGATTAGGATGAATGAGCAGGATTTGGGAGAGAAAAACTAGGGTAGGACTGAAAAATGTTCTCCAGTTTTCCTCTTATGAAATTGGAAATGGAGGCCCAAGTTCGTTTCTCATTATGATGATAATGCGCTGTTAAAAGTCCCATAAGTGTATCCTCCCAAAGAGAAAAAATGTCAAGACCCAAATACCCCTCTCATATTTCACAAACTTTATCTCCAGTAGAGGGAAATGTCTAGCAGAAACTTTCCATGCTAACACTGTCAGGGCAAAGGTATCCTAGTATAATCTGGCCATTGGCAAACACTGGGATCTGGATTTAATCTTCTCTGTAAATTCAGAGAAATGAAAAAATTTACATTTGGCTTGAGAAAACAGCCCCAGCAATGTGTCTGTTTGTGCACTAACACATGTTTATTTAGTAATAAGAAATCTGTCTCTACTTCTGAAGGTTGTGGGGCATTTGCAGAGCATCACTGGCATTGCCTTGGACAGCATTGCTGAGTTCTCTCACGCAATCCTGACTCACAGCGTGGGAGCCAGCACTCCAGGTCGACAGCAGCCTGTTCCTCCCCACCTGGCGGCCCGAGCACTGAGGGCTGCTGCTTCCTCCAACACATGAGGCAGGCAGAATCTGCCAAATATAAACAGCCTGTGTCACTGTGCCCATCTCTCCCTTTGTTTACTTTCATACTCAGGGTACAAAAGTTCCAAGTATCTTCTGCTCTGTGTTTTGTATTCTAACTTCATGCTTATTTTTCTGCATCAGAGAAAGAGTTAAGGTGAATAAGCATATCTTTTTTTGTCATATCAGACTGAAAATGTCAAAGAGCTGGGAGAAGATATGAAAATATCAGTGAAATTAGTTTATTTTTGTTTAACAAGATATTTATGGCTTTCATTTAACTGTCCATTTTATTAAGAAAGAACATCAGACATGGAGATTAGTATTAACCAGAGGCTCAAAAATGGAGACCATCTGGATGACCTTGACTGAGCATCAAGGAGGTAGCCTTCATTTCCCTTAAAGTTAGTTTAACATGTCTGTTCTGTTACTGAGAGCTACACAAATAGGGCTTTCTCTACAGCTGTCTGTTTTTCCATTAGTCTTTAAAAAAACCAAAAAACAAAAAACTAACACCCATCTCTAAACATGTTTCATCAGTTTCCACATACCTGCACTTGAACTCAATTCTCCCAGAATACAAAGTACTCTATTTTAGTTAAAGAAAAACCCAACAGTGCACCTCTGGGTAGTTATCAGACTGCAGTAAATCTTTTATTACAAATAATTAAACCTCTCCATAAGGCCTGGAACAGTATCAAACACCATTTCATATCTCTAACACAGAGCAGAACAGGCATTCAGTACTAGAACCAAGTGAGAAGTGTTAAATTTCAAGCTTCTGATCACATCACATGGTGACCAAAGCTTATATGTCATTTTCTCATGTTATCCAACTGTGCATCTCACACATCTTGTCGTCTCAGTGGAGACAAAAGTTTCTATTTCATTTTCTAAGTGCAGGAAGTTGAGAGAGATAAAATCCAGTGAACACACATCAATCTCAACTCAGTTAAAAAAAAAAAAGGACTTAAATTAGTTGTTTTGAGGGGACAAAGGGAAAGGACGGTATGGGGTTAAGGGTCAAAACTGACAAAGGCCAGTCATTATACATGGCATGTTGTAGCTCTGGAAACTATCTGTTAAGTGATATTTTAAAATAAAGTGGCTTTTGTGGATTTTTTCTTTTTTGGTATCGTAAACATGTGCTGTTTAATAGTACTCGAATTTAACACTTTTTTTTCTCGCAAACAAAATTTAAAGCCTTTAAGGCAAACAAACCCCTAAGGAAAAAAGAAAGTCATTTGTTATAAAACTGTGAGGATACCCAAGCAAGACCCCACTTAAGATTTGTCAGCATGAACTTAAGAGCTTTTGTCCACTGTTCCTCAGAGTTAAACTGGGTTTTGATGGAATAGGAGCCGCCACTGCCTCCTGTGTCTTCAATCTTGCCTTTCTCCACATCCATCCTACAAATGAACACAGCACAGCTCATTAGTAACTGAGATCCAAGTTAAGTCAGTTCAGGCAAATGGGCAGGGACTTGATCATGGGACCATTCGCGTCATTTTATCTATTAAAGAACTCTTGGCAAGGAATGGTAGTGTATTTTGGATTTGCTTGAAAGCCCAATATCAAGAAGGCTGTCACAAGAGGCTCATTGTCATTGTGGAGTACAGGGACAGGACACACACACCCAAACAGATGAGAAGCCTAGAGGAGAGGGTAAGTGAGGGTTACAGTACTCCTCACTGTTTTCCCAGGCATCCCTCACTTAGGGGAGAGAAGGGAGGCAGAAGAAAAGAAATGCTTTGTTTTGGGGTGATGGAAGCAGCTCAGCCTTACTCTTTTAACTAAAGTGTCCAACCATCTCTGGGCTCCTACAAAATTTGATCCAAAAAAGCATTCCTGTATATTTCCAAGGGTGTAAGGCAGAAACCTTCCTGAAATTGGAGAGCAGGCTTGAGTTCTGTGCCAAGAAAATCCCCCACACCATCTAAGTCAACATTCATTTTCTCCAGGGACCAGGTGGTCACCTTCTGTCCTGTTTGTAGAGTTGGATCAATCTTTGCCCATCAGTGTCATGTGATCTTACTCCATTTTCTGCGTTCCCACCCTGTATACTAGTTTTGCCTCCATTCTTACTGTCCCTTCAATTCTGCTCACTTTGCTTCTACTCTAGATTCATTTGGCACTGGGGGATACTGACCTGTAAGGAAGACAAAAACGTGTCTCGCCTTTCTCAACCTCTTCTTTGAACTGCTGCACACAGTCCAGGAAAGCCACCATTGCATGGTCAAACTTGTTGTCCCAGAAAAACCGCAGCCCCCCAGAACAGTACAATGGCAGCTCCTGCCCGACAAAAGAGAACTGGCTATAGGTGTGGCCCTAACACAGGCTACCAGAGATTGTGCCCAATCCTATCAATCTGTCAAGTCAAGTTCTGTCTGTATTCCACTGGCAACAGTAACCTTGGACAAATAACAATGCACCTAGAACTGTTTCACCACCAGTGGCAATGGATTAAACAACTAGCGCACAGTGATGCTTTCCCCATCCTGGTGCACACATTCTCCTCTGATCCACCCATATCCCTTCTCAAAAGTAAACCATTCCGTTAGGAGGTACAAGGATTCTGATTCCAGTGAAAATGGAGCTTCTCAGAGTACCTTAGATTTGTCTGACAGGGACTCCAGATACGAATGGTTTCCATAGGGAACAAGTCGATACCTAAAATGGAGATGCAGACAGAGATGGATACAGGACTCCTCCTAAAGTGATTACTGGGATGTTATAACCCAGTGATTTTCAGTCATCAGCTACCCAGGGACCTCTTTTATTATTTCCACTCCTCTCTTACCTCCCAAGGGCTCCATGTTAAAGGGTTTTGTTTCCTGAACAAACTACGTTTATTATATAATTATCTGGGGGCCTTTTATGGATGCATATATGTTCTGGTTTAGATTTAGAAACAAAAACTGAAAAACAGCTTTAGGAACACTAAGGTTTTGGAGACAGGAAGTTGGGGACCACTGCTGTGGTCATGCAGTTCAAGGACTGCTCAATTAGTGCAAAGGGCCTGTGGCGAGGGGAAACTAGAAGCAGACAGGCTCTGCGGATAGAATACTTCCAGTTTGCTGGGAGCAATGGCTCTTGCCATAGTGGACAAGAGTACCAGGTGGGAGATACAGATTATATCAAAGACACACCACACTCAAGAAAGGACTACATTTCCTACCTCTGAAATTTCAGACCCATCTTATTGGCTAGGGCATGGAGCAGCAAAACTGTCTGGCCCCAGGCAGCGTTAATCTCATTCCATTCCACAGGAACGCTGGGCAGGCGACCCAGTCTGAAGTTATTGATTGTGCCAAACTGTCCACTGTGCCTACAGAAGAAGGGCAGGGAAAAATACAGGCAGAATTTACAACTTAGCAAATTTGTTAATTTCTTGCTCTCACCTAAAGCCTGACATAAATCTCTCTCCTTATCTCCAGATTCATATATCCAAGCCCTACCTGGCACTTTAAATACACGTCTATAACATGAGTCATCATCTTTCTCCCTGCTGCTCAGACGCCAAAGTAGAAACCTGGGCTTCATCCTTGAATGCTGTCTCTCTCAGCTCCCTTCCCCCCAAAACCACCAAGCTCTGTTGATTCTACCTCCCAAACCTCTTAAATCTGTCCACTTCTCTCCAGACTCAATGCTACGACTCCTGTCTTTTCCTATTTAGATTCCTACTGACAAGTTTCCTTACCAACAAACTTGCCCTCTTCCTTCAAGTCATTTCTCACGTTGCAGGTAAAGCCATCATTCACAAATGCAATTGTACTTATGTCACTTTCCTGCCTAAAATGCCTCAGTGGCTCCCACTGCCTTTTGGAGAAAGTCCAAATCCTTGAATGAGGCCTACAAGATCCTTTAGGAATTGGTAACGCTCCAGTTTCATATCCTGTCATTCTCTGCTTTACACTCAACCTCCAGTCACAATAAGCTCCTTTCATTCAGCAGAAGATTACCACTCCCACTTTCCCCTGTTTCTTTGCAATGATGTTCTCTCTGCCAGCAACAAGCCCCACCCCCGCAGACTTATACTCCACATCTCAGCTTAAACATCAACTTCCTCTGGGGAAAACGTTCCATGCAGCCTCCTCAAATTGGGTAAAGTGCCCTTATGCGTTCCCACAGCACGCAGGGTTCCCCACGACCACACTGTATTACCAGTGCCTGTTACCAAGCCATCTCTCCCATGAGACTATAGCAACTGGAAGGCAGAATGCATATTGCTGCTGTTGCCCTGCCTGTGCTCAGCACTGTGCCCACCACATAGCAGATGCTCAACAGATACCAGTGGAAGTGGACACAATGTCAAATAAATGAATAAACAAATGACCACAGGGGACAGGGGGCAAGAAATCCGCACCGGGCAGATGAGCAGATTTTCATGTGGCTGGAGGGCTTCCCTTTCCTTGGAAGAATAGAAGTCACCAAGCTCTAGAACTCCAAGCCCCTGACTGTGTCTATCGTATCACAAAGTATGAAAGAAACCTAGAGGGGCTGACAAAGACATAGACCCCTATTCTGTGGGAGATGGGCACCCTGGCTTAGCGGTCGACAGCTAACGTCCAGGTGCTTCCTAGATGCTCCTCACCCTCCAGCTCTGATTACCAAATGTGGAAGGTCGCGTTAAAGACATTGGTTTTCTTCAGCTTGTCCAGCTGCATCTGGGCATAACGCATCTGGTTTTCTACACTCTTCAGCTCATCATCCAGTTCTAGCTGTTGTCGTTTAAATTCACTGTATTCCCTTTGATACCTGTGAACAGCCAAGGTGGCCATTAAAGACTGTTAGTTTGGGAGCTAAAGTTCCTCTCCCACCACCCCTCTTAACGATTTCTTCTAGCGATTATGGTCACTTCTAATTACAGCATCTTTTACATTTGGCATAGATCCCACTCAAAGGAACATACTTGCCCTAGATGTTTTGCCTGGGAGGTTCAGAAATGTCTCAAATTCCAGCTGCCCATATGCAAAAAGGGGAGGAAAACAGGACTCTCCCAAACCAGGACCAGACACCTCTTGGATTTCTGATCTTTTCCAGAAACAAGGTGAGTTAGTCAATGGTGGTTTCTTCCCTGAATTGGCCGTAATTGAACGTCTATCACTTCACCTCTATATGCTTATTGTCCTTTAAATGGTTAGCATACATAATTTCTAATGGAACTTTTACACTACCCCATGAAAAAATTAACTTTTTCCCTGTCCTTCATTCCCCACCTTTAATTAGTGTGGACTCTGTCTCCTCCACAAGACAGAGGGTTCTCTCAGGTCAAGAGCACCAGTGAAATTTTTGAGCTGGAAAAGAACGAACATGTAGGCCAACATGCTCATCTCCACAGAGGAGGATGCCGGGTTTAGTAGCTGACTTACCCAGTTCCCTACAGGTCAGAGCTGTGACTAGAGGCCTGGTTCTCGGCTCTCTATTTAACCAACGCTTTTGTCACTTAATTATGCTGACCCTTCACACATAAGCCTCCCAACCAACCTCTAGAAACAGGGCCTGGAAACAATATGCAGGATCTAAAGCAGACGTGCCGCTGAATGACAGCTGACTGCGGTTTACAAGCTAATCAGACACATTCAGCTGGAAGCCATTTCCTCTCCTAGAGCCTTGAGGGCAAGAAGACAGAAGAACAGGGTGATCACTCACTGAGCTTCCTCTTGATCCAACCTCTCAGCCTCAGCCTGGACCTTCTCGAGATTTTCTGCCACTATCTTACGGTTCTTTTCCACATCTTCCAGCTCTTGGATCAGCCTCTCCTCCTCTAATGCCAGCTCCTTTAGCTCCATCTGGAGCTGTTCGCTGTCATCTTCATTCATTTGCTCTAAGATCTCCAAACAGCGTCTGCCAAGGACACAGGCAGGGAATGCTTACCAGAGGGAACCTGTCATTCCATTTACCTGAGTGGAGCACAGCTCTTGCGTAGGGGCCACAGGGTCCCAGAGCAGCGAGAGCTCTAAGACCCAGAGCTTTGTTTCCAGGCCCAGGCTCTGGGGGCACTCACTTGTAGTTCTGACACTCATTTTCAGTGACGTTGAGCTGAGTGTCCAGCTGGTCTAAAAGAGTATCTGTGCATTCCTCACACAGTGGGTGATCCACATCTGTCTGGCCTGACATGATGTCAAAAAGGTCCCCAGTGACCTGGAAGTGTGGGATATACAGGGTAGGGCCTGCCCCATGTTACCTGCCCAGACACCCCCTCTAACAGCCAGGCCCACTGCCAGACACTGGAATGAGGGAGACTTGCCTTCAGTCTTCGGCTGAGGTTCTCCATGGTGCCTCCATCAGATGCCTCCCCGATCAGAGTGAAGCTGTTGGCACTTTCTGTAGACATCATCCTGCAGACAGCCCCCCGCCCACGGGCCACATGAGGGAGCAGAGAGGCCTCCTCCACCTACTGCAGTGCCAGTGGCAGAGACTCTCAAGTACTGGCTGAGGGGCCTCAAGGCACATACCCACTCCTAGCCCGACTGACCTCCCAAGGGTACCTCTCTCCCAAGGGAAGGCCATGCTGGTCTTCCACAGGGGCACTCAGCACGAAGGTTGGCCTGGATGGACTAAGGAGGGAGAGGGGACATCAAAAACTGATGTGTGTGTGTCTATAGCAGAAAAGGAAGGAGAGTATCAAAAGACCATTTCTTAACATTACACCCCGTGCCAGCCACCTTCACATGCATCAATAACTAAGAACCTGAACATCTAACAACATTTACTACCTTAAAACTTTTCAAGAGCCCGTCTCTTTTATTAGTCAGTCAGGCTCTCAACTTTTCTCAGTTCTTCACCATGAGAGCTATTCTTCTTTCCCATTGTGTGAATGGCTACAGGAAAAAAATACTGGAAGGTGTTGGGCCAGGTGTAAGGGAATGCGTCTTTTCTGGAAGAGCCAAAAGGCTAGGTGATGACTCATGTCCATCACCTGGCTCCAGATCTCAATTCTCAGTTCAATTAAAATTCTACTGGCCTTTGGCAAGGAACAGGGGACTGAGAAGTAGTAGGCACCTGGCTGGGGGGATGAATCTGCGAGAGACACCATCCTGGCGAGTTTCAATAAATGGCTCCTGGGGAGGAAATAAGAGGGCATTAGAATCCTGGCAGCTTAGAGGTGGAGTCTATTTCCCCAACAGCCTCAGAACTATTTCGCTTTACCCTTGATTGATAACCACAAGACTTGAGAAATCACAGGGACTTAAAAAATAGGTGTTATCTGGCCTTGGATACATGTACTAAGAAAGGACCCCTGGTACAGACAAGCCCCAAGTCCCTTTTGATTTTTTGTGAGGAACAGCATTTCCTAACAATGTTATACTCCATTATGGTTATATTTGCATTTTCTCAATACTTACCAGTTGGGGTAGGGGAGAGAACGCCCTAAATCATGGCACAAGGAAAAAGCCAGAGCAGACTGCAATGAAGTTTGCCACGGCACAGAACAAAGTAGATATTTTGTGTTTTCTATACTTTGATATAATTTATATGTGATCAAAATCTTATGACATTTATCTCTGACAATGAAAATTATCACTCAGGTTATCGCAGTTTAAAAAATGACATGTTCTCTAACACTGCCAACCCTTTCTAGCTAGTGTAATCACACAATTTGATGCCCAAGCCAAGATACTTTTGAGACTAGAGAGGAGCTGATATTAATAATTGGCTAGGACAACAGATGTAAACCAGGAATGCCTTAGGATGAGCTGTGTACCCAGATCATACCATCTCCCACCTATAATGGCATATAATTCCGCTTCAAATAAAGAAGAGCCTCTCTTCACATTTCTGAATGGATGACTCTTTCAGCAACCCTGTGACCGCAGGTGCACTTCTATGTCTCCAATGATCCACAGTGGCCTGATCACTCAGAATGTCTCTTGTTAAACAGAGATCCCAAACATCTAGGGGCTCTAGGAGCACCAAGTACCCTGCAAAAACCTACTTTGCATTCCAGTGTTTTCATACCTCTCCTGAGTTAGCCTCTTCCTCCTGGGTCTCTCCTGGTTTCACGTGGGCTGTGGCAAGTAATGGAGCTAAGAGCAAGGAAAACCATTGAATCTTTCAGAAAGAGTCTTCTCAGAGGATGAGCATGTATGAAAGTAAGGAATCAGAAATATCCTCCACCTTTTTCTTAAAGTACAATTTACACAAAGAAGAATCTGTTGTCTTTTTTCCCTTTACACCCATTAGATCAGATTAAGGAACTGTTAAATTTTTTCCAGTGTAATGGTATGATTATGTCTTTAAACAGACATGTGCCTTTCAAAAACACTAAAGTTTTTATGGTATTTATGTGCTTGGGATTTGCTTCTAAATAATTTGGGGTGGGGGGGGAATGGATGGGGCTGTAGATGAAACATGGTTAAATATGTATGGATAATTGTTGAAGCTTGGTGATGAGTACCTGGAGGTTCATCATAAACTTTGAAGTTTTCCATAACAAAAGTTAACATCCCCTTTCCCCCAGAATAAGTGGGAAGTAACACAAGAGAACTTTCTGAGAAGATGAAAGCTTTCTACATCACAATAGAGGTGTAAGTTACATGAGTGTATACATTTGTCAAAAACATACAGCTATGGGGAATTCTCCAGCAGTCCAGTGGTTAAGACTCCGCACTCTCACTGCCAAGGGCCCAGGTTCAATCTCTGGTTGGGGAACTAAGATCCCACATCAACAAGCTGCGCCTCACGCCCAAAACAAAACAAAACACTCCACAAACAAAACAAAACAAAACAGCTGGGACTTCCCTGGTGGCTCAGTGGTTAAGAATCTGCCTGCCAATGCAGGGGACACAGGTTCCATCCCTGGGCCGGGAAGATCCCACATGCCCCTGCGCCACAATTACTGGGCCTGCGCTCTAGAGCCCTTGAGCTGAAACTATTGAAGCCCGAGTGCCTAGAGCCCGAGCTCTGCAACAAGAAAAACCGCCACAGTGAGAAGCCCGGGCACCACAACGAAGAGTAACCCCCCTCCCCCACTCGCCACAACTAGAGAAAGCCTGAACGCAGCAACAAAGACTCAACGCATCCAATAAATAAGTAAATTTATGAAAAAACCCCCCAAAAACAAAGCCAAAAACAGCTAAGGTTTGTAATATATAAATCTTGACAATTAGGGACTTCCTTGGCTTTCCAGTGGTTAAGACTCCACGCTCCCACTGCAAGAGGTGCGGGTTTCATTCCTGGTTGGGGAACTAAGATCCCACATGCTGTGCAGTGTGGCCAAAACAACCACAAAAACAACAACAACAACAAAAACCCCAAACACTTGACAATTAAAAATTGTCAATGTGTGACAATTTACCTTAAAAAAAAAAAAGGAGGCAAAAAGCAAAATAACTGACTGGAGATGGGAGGTGAATGGAAGTCTAGGGAAAACAAGAATGGCAGGATGTAGCTAACTGTTGGAGCTGGATGATGGATACAAGGGAGTTCACTACACTATTCTCTTGACTGTATGTTTGAAATTTCCCATAATAAAAAATCAATATATTAAAGAGTTAACTCCCCTTAGAAAAGAGAAGTCAGATATTAATAATAGCTAATATTTATTAAGTACTTCTCCCCAGCATATTCTTAAGTATTTATGGTCTCTGTCATATTTGATCCTCACAACCACCTTGAGATTTTTTACATTTTACAGATAAAGAAAACCAAGAAACCAGGGTTAAGAGAGATGAAGTAACTTGCAAAAAGTCATTCAACTAGTAAATGAGAGCCAGGATTTAAATACAAGCAGGTTGACTCCAGACCCATAAGCTTATTTTAACTGCCTATTCAGCCTTTTCTTTTTTTCTCGCTTCATCTCACTTCTTGGGACTTTGAGACTCTACTTATCAGCTTGGCCACTGGATAAGTCACCTTAACTTCTCTGAGCCTGAATTCCTCATGGATAAAATGATAATTTTACTACTACTCCGTAGGGAAGTATGACTAACTGTACCATTTCATAGGGGTTAATGCATGTAATGCACTTGGTATATGGCAAGTCCTCAACAATTGCTGTTTGTTTTTATATATACATATCCCTTAACTCTGAAAGAGCAGTAGCCGAAAACTAAGGACCTTTCCTTGCTACAGAAAGCTCTCATAAGCACATAGTGTCAGAACTCTTTTATGTTCTCAGTAAGAAAACAAGGAGCCAGAGAGATGAAGCGACTCTCTGAGGCTCACAAGGCGCGTCTGTGGCAGGCTATGTGCAGTTCTTAAGACCTTCATCTCCAAAGCTGCCCACTTCTAACGATCTTGACCACGCTCTTTCCAAGGGTCTCGCTGACCTGTGAGCTCCTGGATGGTGACACGGTCCAGGATCTTGAAGCTCGTGTCCAGTTTCAGAGGCTGGCTGCAGCGCTGACACACGAAGCTCACCTGCATTGTGCTGCTGGATGTCTTAGACCCCTCCATCCCTGCGGCGGTGGAAAGGAGACGACGTTAGGGAGAATCGGCGGCCTTGAATCCCCGGTCCAGGGCTACCACCTGCCTTATTATTATGGTGAAGGGGTAAAGTCCCCGTCCGCACCGTTCCCTGTAGGAGCCGTAGGATACCAGGAGGACCTGCTTTCGGGGCAGCCCCGGCAAAGGCAGTTTACAGCCCAAAGTCAGGGAGGGTCTGCAATAGGGGCCGTGAGGGTTCCCAGGTACCCTTCTAAGGTAGCTGTTCAGCCCTCGACGCTCTTCACCTCGGGACCCGGAGCCCGCCACCCTGGTCCGGTCTACCGCGGGGGCACCGTGGCTTCGGGTCTATCTGAGAGCGGGGCCTCCAGGATTGCCATCGCCCAGCCTTCAGCTACTTCCCGGTCCGCCAGCGGCGGACTTCCGCCGGGCCCGGACGTGACGTCACGACGGCTGCAGCTGCTCTGGGAGCCAGTCATGGTCCACCCGCTTCCGCCAGGCTGCAGCCTGTAGAGGCTGAGCTGGGAAACGCGGCAGGCGTGGGCCGGCGGGCCGATGTCGCGAGAGGAAGCGGAAGGACCGCTTTGGGAAGGAGTCGGAACACTCCGGCTTTTTCTAATTCAGTGGTTTTTCTTCAGATTTGTCACTTCTGAGCGGAGTCGCTTTCATTATTCACTGCGGTATCAGTTTTTTTTTTTTTTTTTAAGCTCTTTACTGGAATATAATTGCTTTACACTCTTGTACCAGTTGCGGTATCAGTTTTTAAAGTTTCTCTTTGGGAGAGGTGGGCGTTTTCTCAAATGCCAAAAAGAGTGGTAGACACACTTGGAAGGGAGAGTGAGGAGGTAAACTTCATTGTTTCATTTTATATTTAAAAATTTCAATTATAATTAGGGAAAGTCGAACACTTCAGATATTGAAACGTATTATAAAATTATAAAACTAAGACATTTTTGTCTTGGTGCAGGATTATCAATGGAACAGAATAGACTTCAAAAATAGACCAACTATACAGGGGGATTTACTATGTGATAAAGCTAGTATTTCAAATCAGTGGGGAAATGAACTGCTTAAGAAGTGATTAGTGGGGCCAAAGAGCCGTGGAAATGGTTTGAGCTGAATCTTCTACTTCACTGTTTACACCAACAGAAGTTCCAAGTTAGTCACAAATTTAAGCGTCAAAAATAGAGTGATTAAAGGTACTAGGTGAAAGCATGAGTGAACATTTTTTATAATCTTGAGGTAGAGAAGGTCTAAGAGTGACTTGAAAGTCAGAAGCCGAAAAGGAAAATACTGAATTTTTTTCCTTAGAAATTAAAACTTTCCGAACTATCAATGACGTTAAAAAAATTTATGGAAGAAAAATGTGGAAAATAGTTGCAGCTCATAAGAAAGAGGACAGTAAACTTAATATACAGAAGTCTATTCAATCAATAAAGATAGCAATAGGCCGGTAATGAAATGGGCAAAGAATATGAAAAAACTCACAGAAAAACAAGTGGTTGATTTAAAAAGTTAAAAGATATTTCATTTTACTTGTAGTTAAGTCAGTGGAAATCAAACAAGTAAGGCAGCATTTCTCATTTGTGAGATTGGTAAAGGCTGAACCAGTTGATAACATCCGGAGTTGAATAAATTTATTTATGTATTTATTTATTGGCTGCATGGGGTCTTCATTGCTGCACGTTCGCTTTCTCTAGTTGTGAGCAGGGGCTACTCTTCATTGTGGTGCACAGGCTCCTCATTGCGGTGGCTTCTCTTGTTGTGGAGCATGGGCTCTAGGCACATGGGCTTCAGTAGTTGTGGCACATGGGCTCAATAGTTGTGACTCACAAGCTCTAGAGCACAGGCGCAACAGTTGTGGTGCACAGGCTTAGTTGCTCTGCAGCATGTGGTATCTTCCTGGGGCAGGGATCGAACCTGTGTCCCCTGCACTGGCAGGCGGGTTCTTAACCACTGCTCACCTAGGAAGTCCCCAAAATTTAAATGTTCATGTTCTTTGATTGATAAAGTTTCTTTCTAGGAATTTTCCTTATAGATATGCAAGTGATCAAATATAGATGTGCAAGAAAGTTCACGGCTAAATTTCCTTCAGTACAGGGATAGTTTAAATAAATTTGGCAGAATACTATGCAGCCATTAAAAAGAATGAAGTAGCTTGCTTTTTACTTGGTTCTTTTGGCTACTTTGAGAATGGTCTGAAGAAGGGCAAGGGTAGAAGCAGGGAGACCAGTTGGGGAGTTTTGCATGAATTGAGGCAAGAGATGATTATCAGTTGAAATAAGAAAAGTTATAGGCAGTAAACATGATATGATTCCATTTGTATAAAAAATAACGTGGTATATAATATGACATGTTATACACTATGTTATATGAAATGATGTACAGCAAGCAGTGTCCTTCACTGAACAACAGGACAGAGACTTTTACTTCATACAAGTTTGTATTGTTAGATTTTTTTTTAACAATAAGCCTATAATTCGTTTACAGCAGAATTAAACTTTTACAGAAAGAAAATATAATAATACAGGAAGTTAGGGCAATAGTGTCATGAAATTACCCATAATTTCACCACACTATAATTTTTATGTTTTCCATTGTGATGTTTTTTTCCCTAGGTACTTTAACAAGGTTGTATTTATATTTGTAACCTATATGCAATTTTTGTATCATGCTTTTAAAATTTAACATTAAGTAATAAATATTTTCCCATGTTGCTACACAGTTTTGGTAATTGTCATTCTCATGACTGCAGTTACACTGCATCAAGTGGGCTACCTTAATGTGTTTCTTTGTTGCTGGAAATTGCCATTGCTTCCAGTTGTGGTGATTACAATAATGCTGCAGTGAAGAGCTAACAGCTTCCTAATGATAGAAACTCACAGCTGGATTTACTGAGTTTGGCTACTTCACGTCTCTTAACGTTAGCAATTGTTTTCCAACGTGGTTGCACATAATTATATTCTGCCTCCAGTAATGCATGAGAGAGCTTGTTGCACGATGCCTTGGTCAGTATTAGGTATCATATAGTTGAGGACAGAGGGCAAAAAAATGGCACTTCCTTGGTATTCTAGTTGACATCATTGGTTGCTCGTAAATATTGACTAGTGAAAATTTTCCTCTTTTGTGAAATTTATTTGTGTCCTTTGCTCATTTGTCTATTAGGCTCTTAGTATTTTTCTCAGTATCTTTCATTAATTTGCATGAATGATTCGTTTAAGGTATTTTTCCAGATGTTCAGATGTTTTACGTTTTTATGAAGTCAGATCTGCTTTCTTTCTTTCTTTAATAAATTTGTTTATTTATTTATTGGCTACATTGGGTCTTCGTTGCTGCGCACATGCTTTCTCTTGCGGTGAGCAGGGGCTACTCTGTTGTGGTATGTGGGCTTCTCGTTGCAGTGGCTTCTCTTGTTGCAGAGCACAGACTTTAGGCGCATGGGCTTCAGTAGTTGTGGCACGTGGGCTCAATAGTTGTGGCTCACAGGCTCTAGAGCACAGGCTCAGTAGTTGTGGTGCATGGGCTTAGTTGCTGCACGGCATGTGGGATCTTCCTGACCCAGGGATTGAACCTGTGTCCCCTGCATTAGCAGGTGGGTTTTTAACCACTGCACCACCAGAGAAGCCCCCTGCTTTTTTTCTTGATGACTTATATTGCTTAGAAAGTTGTTCCCACTTCCAGAAGTGACTTTTCTATTACTATTTCAAATGTGTAAGATCCTCCTATAATTAGCATCAGATGTAATATGTGGGACTAGGTTGATTTTCTCCTGGTATTGCTAATTAGAGATGGTCTTTACAATCCTTATTTCTCTTGGATCTTTCAGCATGAGACCCCCTCTAGAGGAGATGAGTGGAATCATCCCCAAAGAATTCTCCCCTAGGCCTGGTGTGGCCGATTCATAGGCCTACATTTCTTCCTGTGTGGCTGCCACTAATACCATCTCAGAAAGGCATAGAGACGTAAAGGGTTTCTGGAGAGGTAGGGCTTATAGAGATTACAACCCTGCGTTTGTCATTTACCAGCCCTGACCTTGAGCAAGTTATTTCAACCACTCTGTGCCTTGTTTTCTTATTTGTAAAATGAGAATAATAGCAAATTTCCTGGCGGTCCAGTGGTTAGGACTCCGTGCTTCCACTGCAGGGGGCACGGGTTCAATCCCTGGTTGGGGAACCAAGATCCCGCAGGCTGTGCAGCACGGCCAAAAATGGAAAAAAAAAAGAAAAGAAAAGAAAGAAAGAAAAGAAAAGACCAGCACATAGTAAACTCTCCGTGTGCTCTGCTGCTTGGAGAATATATGACAATCAGTATGTGTAGTGCCTGAGGGATTGTGAATAATCAACAACATATTGTCATCAAGTCAACAAATATTTATTGAAGGCCTACTGTGTGCCAGTCACTCGTCTAGGTCTGGGAGGATACACTGGTGAACTGCTCTAATAGTTTGTATTGTTGGAGAGAGATTCTTTTTTTTTAAAATTTTGGCTGTGTTGGGTCTTCGTTGCAATGTGCTAGCTTTCTCTAGTTGTGCTGAGTGGGGGCTACTCCTCTTTGTGGTGCTCAGGCTTTTTTCATTGCGGTGGCTTCTCTTGTGGCGGAGCACGGGCTCTAGGTGCATGGGCTTCAGTAGTTGCGGCGTGTGGGCTCAGTAGTTGTGGCTCTTGGTCTCTAGAGTGCAGGCTCAGTAGTTGTGGCGCATGGGCTTAGTTGCTCTGCGGGATGTGGGACCTTCCTGGGCCAGGGATCGAACCTGTGTCCCCTGCATTGGCAGGTGAATTCTTAACCACGGGGCCACCAGGGAAGTCCCTTGAGGAGAGAATTTGATAATAAACATGTAGATGAATACAAATGAATAAGATGATTTCAGATAATGGTAGGTGTGTTGGGTTGAATTGTGTTCCCCCAGAAGATGTTGAAGTCCTAACCCCCAGTACCTGTGAATGTGACCTTATTTGGAAACAGAGTCTTTGCAGATGATCAAGTTAATGAAGTTATTAGGTCATTAATCCAATATGACTGGTTGTCCTTATAAAAGGGGGCAGTATGGACACAAAGATGGACATGAACAGAGGGGAAGACGTGAAGAGACACAGGGAGTAGATGGCTGTCTCCAAGCCAGGGAACACCTGAGACTCCCAGGAGCACCCATTTGAATTTTGTGGACATGAATTTAAAATAAGACCAGTCATCAGTGATCATGTTTGATTCATAAGCACCCAGGAATGAATAGTTTGTTAAATGTAGTGGTGCCCTCAGCAATTGTTCACTGATAAATAAACAAATGAGTGCATATTACATAAGACACTTGGATAAGGGAGGAGGATGGGAAAAAAGGAACGTGTATCTGTCTTCTTACAACCCTACTTGAAGAAGACAAAAGACAGTTATTTGAGATTAAAGCCATATTTCAGTAAGCACAAACATTACATTTTCAAGCTGAACTTATTAATTCTGAAAGAAATGCAGGGTAATGGCACACTTAAAATAGGATATAGTTAATTTGGAAAACCATTCCTGAAGTTAAGTTCCAGATCAGAGTTCAAAAGTTATTAGGAACAAATGTTAACAGAAAGCAGGGGTAAAAGGGGAAAACTGTTAGATGTTAATAGGAAGATGGGTAGTATGGGCTATGTTGTATGTGGTCTAGAATAACTGGAAAAGAACTTTGAGTCTGAAAATGGGGGTGATAACAATTATACAGTTTAAGAGTAACCTCTTCATGCTGAGGGTGAACAGGTAGCTTAACTGATAATGGCTATATCTAGTGCCGGCCTTGTATCCAGGCACTGTGCTAGCTCTTTTACATATATGTGATTTCCAATATTCGTAACAACCCTACAAAATTGCATACTATTTGCTGATAATTAAAATTCCATTTTACAGATGAGGGAATTGAGACTCAGCATTTCAGTAATTTTCCCAAGATATCACAGTTAGTAAGGAGCTGAGGTGGGATTTGAAGGCAGATTTCTCTGATGCCAAAGGCCATAGTCAGTCAGACTTCATTTAACTGTGTATTCCTACCATCTCCCTTCCTCTTAACACAGAGGTGTGCCCAGGATAAAATGTAAATCAGAGGGCCTGCCTTTGTACTTAATTCAGATTGTTTCCTAACAACCCTCCCAGCCCACTCCCACCCTCAGCTAAGTCTTTCAGTTTCTTCAGCCGGGACTTGCCTGGTGGTCCAGTGGTTAATACTCCACGCTTCCAGTGCAGGAGGCACAGGTTCGATCCCCGGTGGCAGGTAAGATCCCACACGCCACGCAGCTCAGCCAAATAATAATAATAATAAATAAGTAAAATAAATATAATTTTTAAAAAAAATTTCCTCAACTGGACAACCTCTTTCCTTCGCCAGGGCATTTGCCTGGACTGTACCCATACCTTTGAAGGCTCTTCCCCACACTCTTCCCAAGCTAATCCCTTTACATCCTTTAGATTTTAGCTTAATTGTCACTTCATCTGAGTGGCCTTTCTTGGCCATTTTAGCTAAAATAGACCCCTGGTATTCTCCATGTCAGCCATTTTCCCCCTAACATTTATCAAATGTTGCAATTATGTTGCCAGTTTGCTTTCTGGTGTCTTTCCCCAGTATTAAGTTCCAAGAGACCAGAGAACTTGAGTCTTGGTTACCTTTGGTTTCCCAGAACTGTGCTGTTCAGTACAGGAGCCACTAACCACACGTGGTTACTGAGTACTGCAGATGTGGTTCCTCTGAACTGAGGTGAGCAAGTAAGTGTAAAATTCATACAGGATTTCGAAGACTTGGTATGAGAAAAGAATGTACAAGATCTCAATTTTTTTATATTGATTACATGATGAAATGATATTTGGTTTAACTGGGTTAAATATATGATTAAAACTAATTTCACCTGCTTTACTTTTTAGTGTGGTTACTACAAGATTTTAACTTCCGTGACTCACATTATTTCTAGCCTCAGAGGCACTGCTGTCCCAGAGCCTAGTCCATTTTAGAACGAAATAACCAATGTTAAGAGACAGACCATGTGAGTGGGTGAGTTAAGAGTTACAGTCTCTGCCTTCCATGAGGAAAATGGATACGGCATTGCCCTAGAAGTTAGGAGACCTGAGTTCTGGTCCTGGATTTTCTGAAAACACTGTGTAGCCTCGGACAAGCACTACCCGATTCCGGGCATCAATTTGCCCATCCATTAGGCAGTTGTTCTCGGAGGTCTGGAAGTGTATGAGAATAAGTGGCTAAGTGGCAGAGAAAGAAGGGGAAGCCTGGTGCAACATAGGACTTGTCTTCTGTTAGGCTCCAGCCTAAATCAGGGCTTCGGCCACATGAGGAATCACAGACTATACGCCCCGAACCCAGCGCCGGGACCGCCGGCTTCCTCAGGCCGACGTCACTGGGGCGCGACGGCTTCGTCGGTCGGGTCCCCGCTCGAGGCGGCAGCGGCTCCGAAGTTCCCTTCGGAGAAGGCGAGTGCCGGGATAACAGAGAGGCAAACAATCTCCGAGCCTCTTGAGGCTCATATCTCACTGAACCACGCTCAGCCGCCCTCCCTCTTATTTCGCCCGCATTCAGCACAGGAGTCAGCAGATAAGAGTGTCCAGAGCCGAACCCCAGCGCGGCTGCGCGGGGCACGTGCGCATCCTCGCCGGAGTCCCGGCGATTGGCTGTGACGTAACTTCCGGCGAGAGAGGCGAAAGCCGGGAGGGCGAGCGAGAGAGGGAGCAGGCAGCAGGCACAGGCAGCAGGCGGGCAGGCGGACGGACGGCACGAAGGGAGGGAGAGAGCCGGCAGTGAGTGAGCCAGCGAGAGCGGCCGCGTCCCGACAGCAGCCGAGATTCCTCCCTCCCTCTGACCCCCTCCCCGGAGCCCACAGCGCCTCCGGTCTCCAGCGGAGCGGACACGGCCCGGCCCGGCCATGGCCTCGTTGCTGAAGGTGGATCAGGAAGTGAAGCTCAAGGTAGCGGCACCGGCCCGGGCCTCCTTACTCCTCGCTTCGATCCCCGAGCAGTCTGACCGGCTCCCCACTCCCCGTGGCGTGTTTGTCTCCCAGGGGACACCAGCTCTGAGCTTCCGCTCGGCTCAGCCCAGCCCCCCACCCTCGGCACGGCATCGGGGGAGAGGGTAATGTGGGGTGGCCTTCTGTACCGTGTCTAATAGTGGAGAGCCCGGGAAGACTTCCGCGGACACGTGGTGGACTTAGTGCTTTAGGCCAGTGACAGCTGGCAGTCCCCCAGCCCAGCAGCGTCCCCGCCTCCGGACGCTGCTCCTGCTCCTGCTCCTGCCCTTGGCATCAGGCGTGCCTCGTATCCTGGGCTAGGTTTGAATGGGGGTTGACACGTTTGTGAGCTCACACCCTCCCCCCGCCCCCCATCTACCTGTCTTTTGTCTGCTCTCAAAGTCAGACAGCTTCAGACACGGAGGGAGGGAGGGAGGGAAGACAGGCGGGTGCTGCCCTCAAGCCCCGCTTCCCTCTCCAGAGATGGAGACATGGATCCTCAAAAAAATAAAGTATTTGCAGTCTGGGGGTCTCTCAGCTTCTTATTACAATTACAAGGTGAGGGAAAGACAGTTGGATTTGGATTTCCCCATGCTGCCCATACTTCTGTTGCCAGGTACTGGCTTACTGAATTGCTTTCTTTGTTAATTTAGGTTGATTCTTTCAGGGAGCGGATCACAAGTGAGGTGAGTGAAATAAATAGAAAAATGAGTGCTGGTTAATAGTTGGGAGTTCCCCAGAGGAGAGATATCTGTAGAGACAGACCTTCTCACAGTTACTAATTCAGTTGTATTTTCCCTCATCTTTAGGCAGAAGACTTGGTGGCAAATTTTTTCCCAAAGAAATTGTTAGAACTTGATAGTTTTTTGAAGGTGAGAGACATTTTTCTTTCCCTCATATTCCTCAGTTTTTTTGGCCCTGGTCTTTCTGTCAAATGGGACAAATCATGTGTTGATTGTTTTGTTTTGTACTATAAAGCGCTCTCATTTCTTGTTCTTTAAATGAAACACTTCTTTGTTCATTTTGAAAAGACTAATGTTTTGGGCTGGGCCTCTCTCTTCCAGGAACCAATCCTAAACATCCATGACCTAACTCAGATCCACTCAGACATGAATCTCCCAGTCCCTGACCCCATTCTTCTCACCAATAGCCATGATGGACTGGACGGTGTAAGTGTCCTATATTTATTTTTGTGTTCCGGAGTAGTAAGGTTCTCTGTTCTCTATTCCCTGGTCAGTTTGAACATATACAGAGGGGACAGTGGGATTTGGATCTGGGAATGAGGATTCTTACAGACATTATGACTCCAGTACCCCCTCTTTAGATCCTGATTTTCATTTGTAGCGTGAAGTGAATATGTTAATGCTACTCTGTTAGAGTGAGTTTAAAATAGGACAAATAGCTGCAGGTTCCCTCTAGGCAAGACTTTTCTTACCTGGTTCAGTGTCTTGAGTCTTGTTTTGGAATGAACAGTTCTTGCTATGTAACTGCAGTCCTAGTCTTTATGTATCTTTAACATCTAGTCTTTATCAGTTATATATCCACTGGTGACACTGTACTGCATTATGCTTTGTCTGCATTACTGTCTCATTGATAGAACTTACAGTCCTGGAAAGCAGGAACTATCTTAATTATCTTTGTATCCCCAGCACCTAGCATTGTTCCTAGTTCCTAGCAGGTGCTAAATACGTGTTTGTTGATTGAATATTGCATTTTTTTGTGGAATCAGCGGACTTGTACATATTCCCTTAATAATCCTAACTCTGCATTCAGTAGTTCATTTTTCGTGTTGTTTATAGTATCCCGCCCCCAATTGTTTAATGTTTAAAAAAATTTATTTATTTGGCTGTGCCACGTGGCTTGTGGGATCTTAGTTCCCCAAGCAGGGATGGAACCCGGGCCTCCGGCAGTGCCAAGCCCTAACCACTGGACCACTAACCAGGGAATTCCCCCTAATTGTTTAATTTGTTATATTTCTTGAAAGGCTGGTCTTCCCAACTAGAGTTTAAGTTGCTTTGTGGCAAGAATCTTTTCTTAAAGCCTTGTATGTGCTTAGTAAATTGTGTATGAATTAATAATGTGGTCGAGGAAGGGGTTGGACTTGCTTGAAGGGAACTTATGATGGGGACGTGGGTGTCGAGCAGGCTAATTCCCGTCTTTTTGTATCCTTAGCCCACTTACAAGAAGCGAAGATTGGATGAATGTGAAGAGGCTTTCCAGGGTAAGAGCTCCCTTCACTATCCCTCACCCCAGCCCTTCCTGGCTTATAGCCCTGAGATGCAGGATGAATCTTATGTTCTCCTGGCCAGGAAGCAGGATCTGATTTTATTTCCCAGAGTTAGCATTCCCAAGTCCTCAAAGCATTGTCATTGTTTAGCACTCTAAACCTAATTTTCCAGTTAAGAGGGAGGGTTTGTCTTAGTGTGGACTGCCAAGGGAGAGAGATTGGAGATGGCTACACATCACAGATTTTCCACAGAAGTCACAGTTTCGTATCATTTTTTCCTCTTCAGTAGTAGTTGGTACATTAAGTCTATAGAAAGTGTTTTAAATTCCTTATTCTTCAGACTTTTGAGATACTTTAGACACCCATCTGTTAATCCATGCGTCTCCTTTTTTTGATTTTGTTGGGGGTGTCAAGGTTTATAGATAGTGTTGTGACAGATGAAAGGCAGAGGTCAGAGCATCACATGGTTCTGGGAAGGAAAGAAAGAAAGGGGTGGGGTGCTATGTCCTGCCCTTCTACCCTAATCATTTAACCTTCCTCACGTCCCTGCCAGGAACCAAGGTGTTTGTGATGCCCAGTGGGATGCTGAAAAGCAACCAGCAGCTGGTGGACATTATTGAAAAAGTAAAGCCTGAGATCCGGCTGCTGATCGAGAAATGCAACACGGTGAGGCAGGGGCTAGTGACCTATAGGCTGACCCCAAACAGCCTGGCTTGAACTATGCAAGGCGATGGATATGGGGCTGGAGGCGTGGAGGTGACTCGAGAATTGGCAGACTATCTTGGCTTCTGTGCTCCTGGCATCTGGCCCCAGCAACATGGATTGTATACTAAATGGCTTCAGTAGAAAAGGCTAAAGTCCTCATATGTGTATTTTGGTCCCCTCACTTTCTAGGTCAAAATGTGGGTACAACTCCTGATTCCTAGGATAGAAGATGGGAACAACTTTGGGGTATCCATTCAGGTAATGTGCTTGCATTACAAACTGGAGAGGAAGATTTGGGAGATAATCTCATCTCCTCCGCTTTTATGTTTTCCCTTTCTCTTTCTCTCTCTCTTTTTTTAAATTTTTTTAAAATTTATTGGCTGCGTTGGGTCTTTGTTGCTGTGCTTGGGCTTTCTGTAGTTGTGGAGAGCAGGGGCTGCTTTTGTTGCCACGCACAGGCTTCTCATTGCGGTGGCTTCTCTTGTTGCAGAGCACAGGCTCTAGACACATGGGCTTCAGTAGTTGTGGAGCATAGGCTCATTAGTTGTGGCTTGCGGGCTCTAGAGTGCAGGCTCAGTAGCTGTGGCACACGGGCCCAGTCACTCTGTGGCATGTGGGATCCTCCCAGACCTCGAACTCATGTCCCCTGCATTGGCAGGCGGACTCCCAACCACTGTGCTGCCTGGGAAGCCCTCCCTTTCTCTTTGGTTAGCCATGGTGTGGCTTGGAAGTGACTTTTGACTCAGTTGTTTTTTTCAGGAGGAGACAGTTGCAGAACTAAGAACTGTTGAGAGTGAAGCTGCATCTTATCTGGACCAGATTTCTAGGTAGGGCTGCTCGGCTGTGGCCCAGGAATTAGGGGCTGGTGAGGTGGCAAGCACTGCCTGGGGGCTCCTGCAGCTTCCTCCTCTTCTCTCTCTTTCCAGATATTATATTACAAGAGCCAAATTGGTTTCTAAAATAGCTAAATATCCCCATGTGGTGAGTAAGGATTTTGTGGGCCAAGGGTGGAAGTGGTAGGACAGGGAGGAGTGACTGTGCCTGGGAAGAGCCGTGTGGGGACATTCAGGCCTTGGGAACTAGCCTTTCCTCTGCCCTGCTCTCAGGAGGACTATCGCCGCACCGTGACAGAGATTGATGAGAAAGAATACATCAGCCTTCGGCTCATCATATCAGAGCTAAGGAATCAATATGTAAGTAATCTTGGTCTCTGTCCACAGTTGCTCTGGCTTCTCTTAGTTCTGACCATTTTCTTTCCACTCTGGGGGTTGCGATGAGGGGTGGAGGTAAAATAAGTGTAAAGAATTCTGCCCGTCAACTGAGTGTTGAGAGGTATGAGGTCATTGAAGGTATCTAGCTGGGTATCTCCCTTCTTTTCTACCTAGATGGGAAAGGACGCAGCATAGAATAGGGGTGAAGATGTGGGTGTTAGAGTCAGGCTTAGGTTTGGAAGCAGCCCTACCTGTAACGTGTGGCCTTGGGCACGTTTAACCTCAAACTTCAGTTTCTTCATCTGTAACACGTTAAAGGACCCAGTGCAATTCTTGGTATGTGAAGTGCTCAATAAATGTTATTTATTAGACTCTTGGGTCCAGGCTATACTCAGGTCTGCCTGGGGTATTAGAAAGGTAATAGGGCAGCCACCCTGAATTCAGATTCAAGTGAGTGAGATCCAGGTTATGTGAGTGCTTGCTTGGGGCTTTGTGGGGATGTCTTATTTTCCTAGTGAGGTAGAGGTAGAACAGTCATATGATTCCCTGATCCCTCTTCTCCCAGGTCACTCTACATGACATGATCCTGAAGAATATCGAGAAGATCAAACGGCCCCGGAGCAGCAATGCAGAGACACTGTACTGAGGCCAGGGCCAGGGCCAGGGGACTCTGTGAGTCTGGCTCAAGACCGACATTGCCTTGGTTTGTTACATGACTATCGTGATGGGGAAACTGGCTGGAAATAGTAATCACACCTCTCTCTGTTTTTAGTTAGAGTCTAATGAAACTCTCATGTAGTTCTGTGACGTGTTTACCTCTTTTTTCAGGCCTCAGGAACTCTTCTATTTCCTTCCCTAATACCCCACGCCCCCGTGTCCTAATTTCTGGAGAACTCCAGGTTTGTGCCGGGATGTTGGCACAAGAATACTTGTGTTTTCTCTCCCCGGCTCCCTGCTGTGTTTTGGGGTTTGTTTTTTCTTCCTTTTGATGATTAGTTGGTTAGCTGAGAGAACTGGAAGGAAAGTGCTAGGTGTTTCATAGGAACTGGGGCGGGATGGGGGGGACCAACTCCTCTCTTCCTGATGGAAGGTTAGTGTCCCTTGCCACTGTGGGATGTTGGATCCTCCCTGCCACAGTTGCCCTGGTGATGACTTAGGGTTTTCCATCTGCGTACATTGCACCTTGAACCTGATCCTGACAAGAAACACCTTAGACCTTCTGCCAACTCTCTCGCTGCTTCAGATGTTTTTATAACTAGGATTTTCACGTACACATGTGTGCATGATATACACACACATACACACATGGAGCACGCACATGCCTTCCTACTCTGTTACTTGATGCCCTTTCCTCCCGCCCTGCCCTGCCTCCCTCCCTCCATCCCTCTTTGTCTCACTCACACCCTCCCCCCCCCACCCCGTTTAGAAGGTGATAGATGTCTTAGTCCTCATCCACCAGGGCCCACTATCTCCTGGTATTGTAGCTTCTTGGTGCCTGAGGCTGGTGAGTTGGAGGAGAGCTGAGAGATGAGAAGCAGAGGGAGTGGGGAAGGCCCCTTCCTCTGTGACTCGGGTCCTTCTGGGCATTTTTGCAAAGGCTGGTCCTCTGAATCCTGGTTTCCTCTTCCCAGACCAGTTGTAAATTGGGGTGGAGGAGTCTGCAGCTGTGAGGCCAGATGCTGCTGCTCCTACTGGGCTTTCCCTTTGGGAAAAATGTTTTCTTATTTATAGTATTGTGCTTCCAGGGAAAGCGGTCACTTTGTGTGTGTGTGTGTGTGTGCGCCTTCACACATGCATGTACACAGTGTGTGTATGTGGAAATCTGTTGGGCAAGTCAGAACCGTAGAAGAATTGCCTCTTATCTCTCAAATCTTCCAGAGATATCACTTGTTACAGCTTTTGTGTTAACCCTCATCAAGCCCCCCTTTTTTATTTCACCACTACTGGAGAGTCTGCTAGTGACTCTCAGTGTCTGTTTCTGACTTTTGTTCTTCCCTTGTCTCTGTCTTCCAACCTCCAATCATATTTCCATCTGGTTGCATCATTTTTGCTCCCAATATGCTATAGAGGAGTTAGGATGCTGTCTTCCCATGAATAGTACTCAGTAACAAACCAATTGCATTTTAGTTGGGCAGTGCCCTTACCCACCCTCAAAACCCCTTCCAGCTCAGACCCATCCGTCCTCCCACCATGTGTTTCTCAGTTTCCCTTTTTGTTTATTGGATTGTTCCCATGCCCTTCCTCCTCACCCTACCACCCTTGGATCGTAATGTAAAATCCTCTTACCATGTGAAGAAATTATTAAAAATGCAGGTACTTTGACCTCTTTCTAAAGCCGCAGACCCTGATGCGATGCTCTGGTGGCCAGGGACATACCCACACATACGTGTGTGCACATTGGGACACCGACCTCCACGTATACCTCCAGCCACCCTGTTGGGTGTCTTTATACCAATTGAGCTGCCTCTTTTCTCTGGAATAATGGAAAGACTGAGGCTTCTGCCTACCAAGAGGCAAGGGTGGGTCCTTCATTTGTGTTCAATCTGAATTAAATGAAAGTTAGTTCTTCCCAAACCTAAGCTGCCTTTTACCCTCACAAGATCCCAGCTCCTTCCTTCCTTCCCCTGTGATACCCATGAACTGCCAGTAGAGGCTGCTCTAGTTCCATGTGTGGGGAATCACCTGGTTCAAGGCACACCCCACCCCGTCATTTTCTTTACTTTATACTAATACCTCCCTCTGAATAATGTCTTAAGTTTCTTGAGGAGATGCCAGGAACTCCTGGGTTTTGGTTTTCAAACGACTTCGAGGGTTGTCTAGGACCTTAGCTGCCTCTGAAATAAAGTTTCCTTAACTTCCACCTTGCAGATTAGCGTTCTGATATCCAGTGGTCTGGTATCCATTGTCTCTACAAAAAAAGATTTAAGGTCTTGAACAATGGAGGAACATCTGCTCTATTCTGTTTCAGAGATCAGTACCTGTAGCTGACAGTTTTCGAGTGCCTACCCCGTGTCTGCTCTATTCTGTTTCAGAGATCAGTACCGGTAGCTGACAATTTTTGAGTGCCTACCCTGTGTCAGGCTCTGTTAAGCACTTTACTTGCGTGATCACATTTACTCTCCATGAATCTCTAGGGTAGTTTTATCCCTTCTTTATAGGTGAGGACACTGAGACTCATGATAAGTAACTCCCCTGAGGTCATTCAGCTGAGGGGCCTGCGATTGGTGTATAGATCCGACTGCTACGCCCAGGCCTTCACCACGCCTTTCTTACCGACTAGGTGGAAGAGGCCTGAGACTACAGATCAAGGGCTTGGCCTTAGGCATCTGGCAGAACACAGTGCTTACTGCTGAACTGGGCAGCGGATCCTGGAAATACTGGGGGGTAGTGGCTGCCAGGAGGTAGGAAAGTGGACTTGATTGGGCATCTGAGATTTACATTCTCCCTCAGACCCATTCTGGGTGGAAGGTGGAGAGTTTAATGCATATACAGATGCCCTCTAATCTGGTCTAAGTGATGGATGTCGGTAGTAGGTACTGACCTTGCTGCTGGGAGGGAGTTCAGGGATGGGGGGGGGCTGTGCACGTGGAAGTAGTACCTTGAGCCAAACCACAGAACAGAAAATTGGAGCAGAATTATATAAATCAAGGTCAGAAATTTCCCGTCCAACCCACAGGGTGGAGTTTTCGCTATTCCTATCCATCCTACTGAATATAAACCCTGATTTGATGTCAGTAACTAGAAGGAGCAGCTGGTGGGACTCTCACTTCAGCTCAGCATTCGCCATGAACTTCAAGGTAGTCCTCGTGTTCCTGGCACTGTCCCTCATTACCATCTTTGCCCTGGCCTATGTCCTGCTGACCAGCCAAGGTGGCTCCAGCCAGCCTCCCCGCTGCCCCTCTGTATCCTACAGGGCCCAGCCCTGGACACACCCTGGCCAGAGCCAGCTGTTTGCAGACCTGAGCCGAGAAGAGCTGACGGCTGTGATGAGCTTCCTGACCCAGCAGCTGGGCCCACGCCTGGTGGATGCAGCCCAGGCCCAACCCTCAGACAACTGCGTCTTCTCAGTGGAGCTGCAGCCGCCCCCCAAGGCTGCAGCCCTGGCCCACCTGGACAGGGGGCGCCCCCCGCCTGCCCGGGAGGCACTGGCCATCGTCTTCTTTGGCGGACAGCCCCAGCCCAACGTGACTGAGCTGGTGGTGGGGCCGCTGCCGCACCCCTCCTACATGCGGGATGTGACTGTGGAGCGTCACGGGGGCCCCCTGCCCTATCACCGACGCCCCGTGCTGGGAACTGAGTCTGCCCAGATGTGGAAGCACTTGAAAGAGGTGGAGCTCCCCAAGGCACCCGTCTTCCTGGCTTCTGTCTTCAGCTACAATGGCTCCACCTTGGCAGCTCTGCACGCCACCCCTCGTGGCTTGCGCTCAGGGGACCGTGCTACCTGGATGGCCCTCTACCATAACATCTCAGGTGTTGGGATTTTTCTTCACCCCGTGGGGCTCGAGCTACTGCTGGACCACAGGGCCCTGGACCCTGCCCACTGGGCTGTCCAGCAGGTCTTCTACCTTGGGCACTACTATGCAGACTTGGGTCAGTTGGAATGGGAGTTTAAGGCTGGCCGGCTGGAAGTGGTTAGAGTTCCTCTACCCCGGCCAGATGGGGCCTCATCCCTGCGTTCCCGGGTCTCCCCAGGTCCTCTTCCCCCTCTTCAGTTCTCACCTCAGGGCTCCCGATACAGTGTACAGGGGAACCTGGTGGCATCCTCCCTCTGGACGTTTACCTTTGGCCATGGGGTGTTCAGTGGCATGAGGATCTTTGATGTCCGGTTCAAGGGTGAGCGAGTGGCCTATGAAGTGAGTGTCCAGGAGTGCGTGTCTGTCTATGGTGCCGACTCACCCAAGACGATGATGACCCGATACCTGGACAGCAGCTATGGACTTGGCCGTCACAGCCGGGGCTTGGTGCGGGGAGTGGACTGCCCGTATCAGTCTACCATGGTGGACATCCACGTGTTAGTGGGCAGAGGGGCAGTGCAGCTGCTCCCGGGGGCTGTGTGTGTGTTTGAGGAGGCCCAGGGGCTACCCCTCCGAAGGCACCACAATCACCTCCAGAGTCATTTCTATGGTGGTTTGGCTGGCTCGGCCCTTGTAGTCAGGTCTGTGTCCTCTGTAGGCAACTATGACTACATTTGGGACTTTGTATTGCACCCAAATGGGGCACTTGAAGGGCGGGTCCATGCCACGGGCTACATCAACACAGCTTTCCTGAGCCGGGGAGAGGAGAGCCTCCTCTTTGGGAACCGCGTGGGGGAACAAGTGCTGGGGGCGGTGCACACACATGCCTTCCACTTCAAGCTGGACCTGGATGTGGCAGGTGAGTGCCCAGGGGATGAGCATTGAGAGTTGGGGTGGGCCAGAGAGAAGGGAGACCCCTGCGTCAAGCCAGAAAAGGCAAGAGGGTGGCTTTCCAGCACCACGGTTTATCGTGGCAACAGCAGGGACTAATCTTGAGTATTCCGCTGCAGTCAGCCTAGGTACTGGGCTTACTGGGTATTTGGCAAATGGTAGAGAGCGTTCCCCTGCCCAGCCCCTCTGACCTGTTGCAGTTGTGAAACTACGTGTAATGGCTGTGCTGTGCTAGCTGGCTCCCTTTGCCTGTCTGTGGGTGGTGAACTTGCCCCGTCTGAGGCTTGATGTTGCTGGAGTTGGGGCTCTGAGTTCTTCCTCATGCTGAGAGTCAGTGGAGGTGAGGAAAGCAGGGGCCTGAGCAGGGATAGGAAGCAGTCTGTCTAAGGAGCTTCTCGGGGTGGAGGTGGTCCTGGGTAGCACCTGAAGGAGGGAGGTGCTAGCTGGGGGCTGCTCCATAGGACTTCGGATGACGGGATATAGGATAGGGGCCCCGTCCGCCTCCTGGGGAGGGCCATCCCATGCCTGCCAGCACGTGTCATCACAGTGGGCTCTCCGGTGGCGTGACAGTGACAGGCATGCAGTAGGCTTGCTGCAAGTATGGGCAGGGATCTCTCAAGTAGGGCTCTGAGCACAGCGGGGACTTAATGCTCCTGACAGGTTTTTGTCCAGGACAGAAGACAATTAACTTCTCACATTAAGACTACTAGGCCCAGAAAGAAAATCAGGAATCCATTAGTCCCTCTCCATTTTACAGTTTGGGAAACTAAGGAGGGTGGGGGGAAACGGGTCAGGAAGTGGCCGCCTAAATATGATGCACTGTAACTCAGCATATTTCTTGTGAAACATTTTCATATTCTCTTGAGTATAAGGATGGCGTGTGTGTGTGTGTGTGTGTGTGTGTGCGTGTGTGTGTGTGCGTGTGTGTGTGCGTGTGTGTGTGTGTGTGCGTGTGCGTGTGTGTGTGTGTGTGTGTGTGTGTGTGTGTGGTGTCGGGGTGGAGGGGAGGGAGAGCTAAGAAAATAGCATGATTGAAATGCTGTTTTCAGTCGTGCATTTTAAGTAGATTATTCTTTGATATATTTGGAATATGACTTTTCTGATTTGAAGTTTTCTTTCCAGCATTTTGGCATTAAAGAGCCTTGTCTTAGGACATAAAATCAGATAACATTTATTGGATCCCTAGAGCGTGCAGCACAGGCTGGCGCTGTGGGCCAGAGAGGCTGTCAGGCCCGGGCACACAGGACAGCCGGCGGTAGGGGCACTGGCTTCAGGAGAGCTCCCTGTGTGCCTGCAGCTTCCTGTGAGTCACGCTGAAAGGAACTAATGGTCTCAACCTACAGAAAGAGTATAAGTGTTCCTGGACTCTCCCAGACAATTTAAAGATATAAATCCACTTACTTGTAAAAAAGACAAAGTGGTCCCTACCACGTTGAGGAAAAAAGCAGAGTCTCAGAGCCAGGAGGAGTACGCAGGGCACCACGGAAGGGGATTGGGTTTTTCCAGCCAGCGTCTCCAAGACAAATATCCCTTTCATAGTTAGAAGAACGTTATTAGCCACCTGCGTGTGCTTTTCCATTTATAGAGCTCAGCCACAGAACAACTTTTATTGTGCCCAGTGTGGAGATTCACAAAATGAGAATCAGAGAAGCAAATAATTGGTCCAGGGTCTCCTGGGTAAACCAATGCCAGTAGAACTCTCTGCATTGTCCAGTGTGTTAGCCACTGGCCACGTGTAGCTGTGGAGCACTTGGAATGTAGCTAGCTTGACTGAGGAACTGAATTTTTAAATTAAAAGAGCCGCTTGTGACCAGTGGTAACTGTGTCGGACAGGGCAGGTTCTAAGAAGACAGGCTAGCCCTCAGTCCAGACCTGGCTCCCAGCACAGAGTGCTCTCTGACAAGCTCTGCTGCCCTTTGTGAGGCCAGTGCAGTGGGCATCACGGGGAAGACAAGGGACCTGTCTCACCTGGTGTGGAACTCCTTTCCCTCCCCTCACCCTGGCAGGGCTGAAAAACTGGGTGGTAGCTGAAGACGTGGTGTTTAAACCTGTGGCAGCCCCTTGGAGTCCGGAGCACCAACTGCAACGCCCACAGCTGACTCGGCAGGTCCTGGGAAGGGAGGACCTGACAGCTTTTTTTTGGGGGAGTCCCCTTCCCCGCTACCTGTACCTGGCTAGCAACCAGACTAATGCCTGGGGTCACCAGCGCGGGTACCGAATCCAGATCCACAGCCCTCTCGGCATACACATGCCCCTGGACAGCGACATGGAGAGGGCCCTCAGCTGGGGGAGGTGAGGAGGGCCCTGGGCACTGGGTGGCAGGGAAGGACAGGTCCCCTTCCCATCCCGGCTCTTAAAGACCCCACCTCACTACCCTTGGTTGACCATTCACCCCTGGACCTCCTCTCAGATCCAACTAGATGTGGCATGGGAAATGGTCTCATGCAGAATCTGATCCAAAGGATTTCTGGGCTGGTAAAGGACCTTGACATTTTCTGACACCACCTTCCTGAAACATCAGATACCAGCTTGTGGTGACCCGCAGGAAGGAGGAGGAGTCACAGAGCAGCAGCATCTATTACCAGAATGACATCTGGACACCCACTATGGCCTTTGCTGACTTCATCAACAATGAGACCCTCTTAGGAGAGGTTGGTAGCCCTAGGGGCAGAGGAGAGGGGCTCCCCTAAGCCTGGTATCTTGGCCGCCCGGCCCCTGGCTGTAGGGTGGAGGGAATGGTAGGTTTCCGGTTCTTAGATTAGGGACCAGGGAGTTCCCTGATGACCAACATGGGTCATCCCTCCTGGGGTGAGATTAGCCCTGGGACCACCCTACAGCTTCTCAACGTGGATCACCACGCCTGTTATTTTGGCCTGGGGCTGGGCAGAGGTGGAAGCAGGGCCGAGACTGGAGATTGGGGATTGTGGCTGAGGGTTGGTTCTCTGGGTCTCGCCTCCAAAGTCTCCAGCTCCTCCTCTTCCTGCAGGACCTGGTGGCTTGGGTTACAGCCAGCTTCCTGCACATCCCCCATGCTGAGGATGTCCCCAACACAGTGACGCTGGGGAACAGAGTTGGCTTCTTGCTCCGACCCTATAACTTCTTTGATGAGGACCCCTCCATCTTCTCCCCTGGCAGCGTCTACTTTGAAAAGGGCCAGGATGCTGGGCTCTGCAGTGTCAATCATGTGGCCTGCATCCCCCACCTGGCGGCCTGTGTCCCAGACCTACCCGCTTTCTCTTACCCAGACCTGTAGCCCTGAGTGTGTGGTAGGACATGGGCAGGGTGGGGGGTGCTGAGACATGTACCTTCTTCTCTGTTCCCACTTCCTGCTCCCCTGACACTGGACCCTTGGGAAACAGCCTCCTATCACATAAACCCCCATAAATCCTTTTGGTTAATTCATATTTCCAGTTCATTTTTTTTAAATGATGGATTTATGCAAATGATGTTGTTATTAAAATGTTCAAGCAAAAACACCACAAATCCTACCACTCAAACAGCTAGTATTCACATTTGGTGAATGTGGTACTAGACATTTCTTTATGCATGTGCATTGAAATGGAAGAATAGATAGAATTTTGTAAAAACGGATGGTGTGTGTAATTTATAATAAAAAGTATTACAAGACTTTTACTTGAATTTCCTCTCTTTGACTTTTGAAGTATCTAGAATCCCCCAGAGAATATTAAGGACTCTGGCTAAGGAAATTAGCCATGGAGCAGAGGGGGAAAGGGAGACAGACCTGGCCAGGAAATGCTGTTGGGAAGCTGAAGGAATGGGGGTGGGGTTTTTTTGGAAGGAGGACAATAGTTCCAAGTTGCAGGAAAGGGAACATCTGGCCCTGGGAAAGTGGGGGGCTGGGGAAAGACGTGGGGTGGAGGGGAAAGAGGGGCTGCCTTCTCCCCAGCATTTCTGTGCTTTTCAGAGCGTTTCTGTGCTCAGGCTGGTCAGCTGCATTATTTTGAAATCCCCACCACCCCTTCCCTCTACCCCAGCGCTCCCCTGTTCCAACCCTGACCCAGATGGCAGGATCTGAGCTGGAGCCTGGAACACAAAGCCATGTAAGGTCTGTGGAAATCGCTGCTGCCCGGCCTCAGGCCCGCCCCACAACCCCAATCTGCCCCGCCCCACTCCCCAGCCTTCCCATGCTCTTCCCACCCTCAGTCTCCTTTGCGTCGGAATACTGAGAACCTCAGCCAGAGTCCAGGACCTGCCAAGGGCCAAAAGAGACCCTCTTCCGCTGGCCTGAGAATACAAGTCTCCACTGCACTCCACAAGCCTTCAATCCTCTGTCTCTATGTTTACGGGACAATGAACCAGAAGACCATCCTGGTGCTCCTTGCTCTGGCTGTCATCACCATCTTTGCCCTGGTGTGTGTCTTACTAGCTGGCAGGGGGGGAGATGGGGGTGAACCCAGTCTGCCTCCCCACTGCCCCTCCGGATCTCCCAGTGCCCAGCCCGGGACACACCCTGGCCAGAGCCAGCTGTTTGCAGACCTGAGCCGAGAAGAGCTGACGGCTGTGATGAGCTTCCTGACCCAGCAGCTGGGCCCACGCCTGGTGGATGCAGCCCAGGCCCAACCCTCAGACAACTGCGTCTTCTCAGTGGAGCTGCAGCCGCCCCCCAAGGCTGCAGCCCTGGCCCACCTGGACAGGGGGCGCCCCCCGCCTGCCCGGGAGGCACTGGCCATCGTCTTCTTTGGCGGACAGCCCCAGCCCAACGTGACTGAGCTGGTGGTGGGGCCGCTGCCGCACCCCTCCTACATGCGGGATGTGACTGTGGAGCGTCACGGGGGCCCCCTGCCCTATCACCGACGCCCCGTGCTCATGCGAGAGTACCGGGACATCGACCAGATGATCTTCAACAGAGAGCTGCCCCAGGCTGCTGGTCTCCTCCACCACTGCTGCTTCTACAAGCACCAAAGAGGGAACTTGGTGGCAATGACCACAGCCCCCCGTGGCTTGCAATCAGGGGACAGGGCCACCTGGTTTGGCCTCTACTACAACATCTCAGGGGCTGGGTATTACCCGCACCCTGTGGGCTTGGAACTCCTGGTAGACCACAAGGCTCTGGACCCTGCCCAGTGGATAATCCAGAAGGTGTTCTTTCAAGGCCGCTACTATGAGAGTCTGGCCCAGCTGGAGGAGCAGTTTGAGGCCCACCTGGTGAATGTGGTGGTGGTCCCATACAATGGCACAGGTGGGTTCTGGTCCCTGAAGTCCCACGTGCCGCCGGGTCTGGCTCCCCCCATGCAGTTCCATCCCCAGGGCCCTCGCTTCAGTGTCCAGGGGAGTCAAGTGGCCTCTTCATTGTGGACTTTCTCCTTTGGCCTCGGAGCTTTCACTGGTCCAAGGGTCTTTGACATCCGCTTCCAGGGAGAACGGCTGGCTTACGAGATCAGCCTCCAAGAGGCCTTGGCTGTCTATGGTGGAAATTCCCCAGCAGCAATGCTGACCCGCTATATGGACGGCAGCTTTGGCATGGGCAAGTACTCCACGCCCCTGACCCGTGGGGTGGACTGCCCCTATCTGGCCACCTACGTGGACTGGCACTTCCTTTTGGAGTCCCAAGCCCCCAAGACACTACGCGATGCCTTTTGCGTGTTTGAGCAGAACCAGGGCCTGCCCCTGAGGCGACACCACTCAGATTTTTATTCCTACTATTTTGGGGGCCTTGTGAATACAGTGCTGGTCTTCAGGTCTGTATCGACCTTGCTCAACTATGACTATGTATGGGATATGGTCTTCCACCCCAATGGGGCCATTGAAGTCAAATTCCATGCCACGGGCTACATCAGCTCAGCGTTCCTCTTTGGTGCTGCCCGAAGATTTGGAAACCAGGTTGGGGAGCACACGCTGGGCACCATCCACACCCACAGTGCCCACTACAAGGTGGATCTGGATGTGGGAGGTAAGACACCCTTGTGAAGGCAAGGATTCCGGCCAGGGGGCTGAAGGGTTGTCTCTATTTTGCCTTGGGTTTGATGAGGCCTTCCAGGTAAGGAAGATCTCAGCATAAATACACAGTGTTGGAGTTTCATGCTTCCTCTTTTGCTGGATGGGAGAGAGTTGTCTGCTGAACTTTACTGAGAGCTTAGCTCACGGGCTGGGTGCAGAGCTGCCACCCTCCCTCCACATGACCTCCGCAGAAAATCTTGGGAAACGGCTAAGCTCAGAGAAGAGGCAGCGTCCAGTCTAAGGGTCCCCTTTGCCCTCTTCCCTCCCTGGCACTTACATGGGCCCCACTTCAGCGAGGCAGACGTTACTTCTTCAGCTCATCTGTGTCTGGCCTGCCATGCTGGTGTTGGGGAGGATCTGTCCACATCTTGCCAAGTCCTTGGCACCTGCAGGCCAGTCATGGAACACCCCTGGGGTGTACCTTTCCTTGGGAGGTGGACCCTCCTCCTCCCTGAGTTTCCATCTCTGGGCACAATACATTTGAGTGTGAGGGGTAGAGTGGAGGCTCTGGAATATTCCAGATAGTTCCTGGGGTTGGTGGTCACAGATTGCCAAGGCTACACGATGCCTCAGAGTCCTGGTCGTGTGTTCACCATGCTGAGTTCCTCACCAGATTTTCTTCTGTTCTGCCTCTGAAATACCTCCAAACCCTCACCTTGCCCTGCTGGGCCCCTGTGGGTACCAGTCCTTTCTCTGCTACTTCATTCCTCTTCCTCTCAGATCCACGGTTCACCCTGCATCCAGAGGGACCCACCAGCCCTCACACATCCCCATCGCCTATAGGATGCCATCCACAGAAGGCCCTACAAGGTCCTTCCCTTCAGAGGGCAGCTCCTGCCTGCCTTTCACAGTCTTCCCTGTGCTGCTTAAGCCACACCCACACCCTCCCTGTCCTTGGACACGCACACCACACATGACGGTCATGCTTCTTTGCTCTTGCTCCTGTTTTGGCCCTGCCTAGAAGGCGCTGCCATGTCATCTATGCTGGTGACATGCTCTAAGGCCAGGCTGAAAAAAATGGCCAGGCAAGGCCTCTATTCCTGCCTGTACCTGTGTTCCTCTAACCTTCAATCTTGAACGTGCTCCTCCCACACTGCAGACCCCTCAGGGCTTGGCCTCTCTGGGGCTTGTGTGAGAGCAGGAGGGTAAGGCCGTCGTTTCATTCATCAGTGTGTCCCCAGCGCTGAGCACAGACCTCTCCACTAATGAGGGTGAAGGGCTGAAGGAATGAAATCCTTGAGATGTTTCTCAGGTCAACAGCTTTGGCTGAAAGACTGGGGACATCTTGGGGAGATGGGAGGGCAGCAGGGGGCACGCTCAGTCTGGTCTTCTCTTTAGCCCCTACTCTGAAGCCAGGTGGGGGCAGAGTCCAGAGGGGGTGGGGCTGCTGCCTGATCAGCCCGCCCCCCACCCCCACTCCACCCCTCCCCCCACTCCCACTCCTCCCCTGCAGGACTGGAGAACTGGGTCTGGGCTGAGGACATGGCCTTTGTCCCCGCGGCGGTACCCTGGAGCCCCGAGCACCAGATACAGAGGCTGCAGGTGACCCGGAAGCTGCTGGAGACAGAGGAGCAGGCCGCCTTCCCCCTGGGAGGTCCCTCCCCTCGCTACCTGTACCTGGCCAGCAACCACAGCAACAAGTGGGGGCACCCTCGGGGCTACCGCATCCAGACGGTCAGCTTTGCTGGGGAGCCCCTGCCCCAGGACAGCTCCATGGAGAGAGCCCTAAGCTGGGCCAGGTGGGTGGTTGGTGTGATGTGGTGTGGTGGCTATGTGTTTGTGGCGGGGATGAGAGTGAGAAGGGAGTGTTGGGAGGGGCAATTGGGAAGTCAGTTCAAATTGTACAGGAGGTGAGGTCAGAGCTCAGAAAGGGTTTGCTGGTTATCCAAAGCCCCATGGTGGATACATGGCCCCCTTGGAATGCTAAAGCCCAGGCGGGAAAAGTCTTTTCACTTTGGAGGGTCCATGCTGAGAAATGGCAAGGGATGAACAGGAGGACACGGAAAGATGTTGGGCCACCCACTGGAGCGGTGTCAGGGGGACAGTGTGAATGCGATGGGAAAGCTGGGGTCCATGGGCTTGGCTCCCTTCCGTGAGGACTAGGCAGCGGGGTGGGCTCAGAGACTGTGGAGGCCTGACCAGAGCATCTCTAGGTACCAGCTGGCCGTGACCCAGCGGAAGGAGGCGGAGCCCCGAAGCACCAGCATCTTCAATCAGAATGACCCCTGGACCCCCACCGTGGACTTCTCAGACTTCATCAACAATGAGACCATAGCTGGGAAGGTCAGCAGACTGTGGGAGGATGAGGAAGGGGTATGGGACACAGAGATGAGCCCCACCTTCTCTTGGCGTGTCCCTGAAAACCATCGGATCCCCTCGAGGGCAGAGCTGACTCCTGCCTTCTGTGCTTTTGTGGATCTGATGATTGCCTGTTGAAGGCATCCTCCCAAGCTGGGAGTTCTTTGGCAGGCAGTGGCTGAGGCTCCAGCCTATCCTCAAGACTCTACAGTTCTCTCAGTCTCAGCTTTCTGGACTGAGTCCTTTAAGGGTCCCGGGACCCAGGAAGGCTGGAGCGACCAGGGAGGACCGCATCTCTTACATCTAAAGCATCTCTGTTCCTGGCTTGACCGCTAAGGTTTAATTTCGCAATGTTGGCCTTTTCTGCCTGCCAAACCCTGATCTTCCCTCCCCCATCCTCCCTCTGTCCAGAGTTTGGGAACTCTGGTAGAGTCAGGGGAGAGGAGCTGAAGTAGCCTGTGGGTGTCATCATTCCTCTGGGGGTGTGTAGGCTGATGGCAATGTGATGGGGAATGTCAGAGAGGGAAGGTGCAGGCTGGGACGGGAGGGCAGGTGTTTCTCCCAATCTGAAATTGACTGTTTATGCATTGAGTTCTGGACCAGGAGGAAAAATGTTTAACGTCCTAAAATCCTCTTGAGCAAAGGTGGGCTGCCGCGGTGAATCCTCCCATGTAAAGCCACTTAGCAAAGCCAGGCCTCAGGATCCTCTTTCTTCACCCCCACTAGGACTTGGTGGCCTGGGTGACAGCCGGTTTCCTGCACATCCCACATGCAGAGGACATTCCCAACACAGTGACTGTGGCGAATGGCGTGGGCTTCTTCCTCCGACCATACAACTTCTTTGACCAGGACCCCTCCATCGATTCTGCTGACTCCATCTACTTCCGGGAGGGCCAGGATGCTGGGGCCTGTGAGGTCAACCCCCTGGCTTGCCTCCCCCAGGCTGCAGCCTGTGCCCCTGACCTCCCTGCCTTCTCCCACGCGGGCTTCTCCCACAACTAGGTGGTTCCTGGGATGGGGAATGTTCGGGACCCCAGGGCCAGGGAGTGTGCGGATGGGAGGTGTTGGGCACTGGGCGGGGCACCCTGTGCCCTCTTCTCCCTCCTCACATCCCTGGGGTCCTCTCTCTCCCGTCATCCTCCCTTGCCTCCCCCTTCCCTGCTGGGAGCATCCTGTGTCTGTGGTGCCTGACGTGGGGGGTTCTCAACGCTGTTGACCCCAGACCTGCTGAGTTCCTGTCACGAGAAGAAAGGAATGGCCAGCCAGGACCTTGGAGTCGTGGTTAAACCTTTCCAGAAGACTCCTGTTTTTGTTTTTGGTCTTTTCTGTTTGTTTTCTTTTCTTTTTGCTTTCTGGCTTTCCCATATCTTCTTAGGCCATCCCAGGTATCTCCTGGCACTCCTCAGTCCTCACTTGGGAGGTGAGGATGGGGCTCTGCTGTGGGGATAGCCGCCTGGAGGTCCCGGGGCAGGGTTCCTGCCAGGCCTATGCATCCAGGAATCAAGCCAGAAGGGGCTCTTTGGCCCATGTTTCCTCTCATCCTAGTCCTCCTCCCCTCTCTCCTCCTTCTGGCCTAGGCGCCTCCTGTTCCTTACCTGTTCTTTTATCCTGGGATTTTCCTCCCAGCCGCGGGGGATGTTGCTCAGCCCTCATTTCTCCCCTCTGGTCTCCTCTCCTGGCTGTAGGCCTGTGGAAGTCTCAAAATGCAATGGACATCTAGTTTGAGAGGACAGTCCTCGTCTGTGTCCCTGGGTCTTGGAGCTGCCCCTCCCCCGAGTCCTGGCACGGGGTGTGTTTTCCCACAGTTCTTTCTGCCTATTTGTATAGGCCTGCCTTGCATTCTCTGGCTAGGATGGTCACGGAGACAGCAGCGGTTCAAGTCAGCACTTTAGGTGGCCCTGTGGGTGCGGTGGTAATGAGGCGTGGTCATTTTGTGCCAGGTCTGTGTGTGACCAGTGCCCTCTGTCCTCTGGGGCAGCCCACGTGGGAGGCTGGGTGGGCACCGAGGCTGAGAGGCAGGAAGACCAGGGACTCCAGCCCTGGGGCCAGGGGCTGTCCAATCTCCTACGAGCATGCAAATGAGCCAAAGCCTCTGGGGGTGGAGCCTCCCCGTCAGGCTGTCCCTGTGGAAGGATGGGTGGGGGCTGTCTGGGTTTGGGGGGGGGGGGTCCCTGTACAAATAGTCAGAGATGGGCAGCAGCAGAACCATCGTCCCTTGAAGATTGCTTAAATAAATTCGGATACAGCCTTACAAAGCAATACTATACAGCTGGTCACAGAAGTGCTACAGGGCACTTCCCTTTGTGTTTGACAGGGGAGGGTGAGATAAACACATATTTTCATGTCTTCTACATGTATATTCAACGGACATGGGTAACACTGGTTGCCCCTTTGTACAGTTTGAATTTTGAACCATGCGACTGTATTACCTATTCTTTTTTTATTATTCAAATAATAAATGGGCCCAAACAACACCTGGCTTCTTTGTTTACAGTGACTGGTCTTGCACGAAGGGGTAGGGTGGGGAGGCTAGAGTGAGTTAAGACCTGGGCCCAGGGACTCAATTTTCTCAAGTATTAGAGACCTAGAAAAATGGGTGTGGCCTCTGGTAACTGCTTTGCCTCCTCTTGCGTGTACATGTCCAAGGAAAATGTTCCACCTCAGTCAGTCTCTCTTTTGCTCTCTCTCTTTCCCTCTCCCTGTCTCTCTCTCTTAGAAGAGGGGACGATGAGAAAGCAATGCAGGGCGGGGGGGGCGACGGGGAAGGGGTGGCGTCTGCCTGCTGGAAGCCCAGGCCTGGCAAGAAAGTGAAGTGCAGGAAACAGATTTCAGATGGTGCTCTGCTTCTGACCACAGGGAGATCATGTCCAGGGAGCACGGACAGCACAGAAGCTTCTGCCACCTGCTGTCCTGAGCCAAGCCCAGGTTCACGTCGGGGTCAGTGGAACAGTGGATGCAGACAAGTCAGTGAGCTGGCATGAAACTAGCTTCCCAAGAACAGGGAGAAAGACTTCAGTCAGGAGAGAGGGCCAGGGATGGCTGGGTGAATTTATACCACAGGCTGGGGTGGAAGCCAGAGTGACAGAGGACAGAGAGACATTGAGGATGAGGACAGACTGAAGCCTGAGACTGAGGAGGAAAAGGGGGGTCCTGGCCACCGTGGCTCTGATGCTGAGTGGATGCCTCTACGTTCTCTGACCTGAGGAGCTGAAGTTCTCCACTCCACGCTCATGACTGTGTCTCCACCTCTTTCTGGCGCCTGCTGATGGTCAGTTGCACAACAGTCAGTGTTGGAGGGAAAAGGGATGAAGGAATGCTGGTGTCCACCCTCCTCCCATCCTGGTTTTTTTATATATAAATTTATTTATTTTTATTTATTTTATTTATTGGCTGTGTTAGGTCTTTGTGTTATTGGCTGTGCGCGGGCGTTGTCTAGTTGCGGAGAGCGGGGCTAGTCTTCTTGCAGTGCACAGGCTTCTCATTGCTGTGGTTTCTCTTGCTGCGGAACACGGGCTCTAGGTGCGCCGGCTTCAGTAGTTGTGCCACGCGGGCTCAATAGTTGTGGCTCACAGCCTCAATCGTTGTGGTCGCGGACTCTAGAGCACAGGCTCAGTAGTTGTGGCGCATGGGCTTAGTTGCTTCTCGGCATGTGGGATCTTCCCGGACCAGGGCTCCAACCTGAGTCCCCTGCGTTGGCAGGCGGATTCTTAACCATTGCGTCACCAGGGAAGCCCGCCCAACCTGTTTTAAGAACTTGAAACTCATTGCCTTGAAACCCATCTCCAGACCAAGAGCATGCATGTTTGCAAGCACGTGGGTGTGTGTGAATGTGTGAATGCTCGCTCAGAAGCTTTGATCTAAAAAACGGATTGTGGTGGTGTCTCTCTACGGGGATGACACCCCTGGCCCAGGCCTCAGTGGACATGTCGATCGTGGGCTCATCAGCCCAGCTGGGGCCAGGAGGGCTTCAAGGTGGGCCTCCAGCCCCCACCCTACCCACTCTCTTCCTAAAGCCCTGAGGCTGGCTGGATTCTTAGCCTCAGACGAGTGGCCAAGCCATAGGAGGGAAGAGTAAGCCCAGAAGCCAGGTTCTGAAAGAACTGGTCTCCCCAAGACCAAGATCTTTAGGACTTGGGCCCGTGGCCCTAAGAGGAGCCGGATAAGGGGATGCCTGAGGCTTAGGTCAGGGGCGTAACTGGGACTTCCAGGAATGTAGACACCCGAAGTCCCTGTGAGGAGCACAAGATGTGCTCACCTGCCTCTGCTCTCCTCCTGTAGGCCCTGGGAAGGGCTCCCTCTGCAGGTGCAGGAGAAGTGTTCCTACATGCATTCCCCAAACATTTCCTCAGTGCCTCCTATGTGCCAGGCACCTTGGGAGGCACTAGGCTACATTATGGAACAAGAGACACATTGTCTACCCTCAGGGGTGAGAGGGGCCAGTAAAGGGTCCCTTACATCCGGGACTTTTCTAGGGGAGGCAGGAGGAGGACATAGCAGGGGCTCCCAACCTGGATTTAGGGATTAGGGAAGGCTTCCTGAGGGGCCCGCTGTCTAAGCTGATCCTGGCTGAGGATTAGAAGTCGGCCTGGGGAGAAGGAAGAGAGCGGAGACAAGGTTCCAGGAAGAGGCAACAGCATGTTCAAAGGCCAGGAGGTGGCAAGGTGGCCCCATCCAAGTACCTAAGTTCATGGACAGATGTGTGGGCTGTGAGCAGAGCCTGGAGGGCCAAGCAGGGCCCAGAGGAGGCAGGTCCTTGCAAGCCGCGCTTACCCTAAGGATAACGGGGAGCTATGGAAGGATTCTAAGAAGGGAGTGACAGGGTCAGTGTTGCCTTTGAGGACGTTGCCTCTGGTCCAGATACAAAAAATGGCCTTGACAGAAGGCTTAGGTACAGGGAGGTGGGTCAGAGGGAGGAAATGATGGTGGTCTGAATGCAGGGTGAGGCGTGGGGAGGACTCCTGTGGGAATGTGGCCCGAGGAGGCCCTGTTTGCAGAGCACCTCGATCAGACCCCCACCCTGGATGCCCCCCTCCCACCTCCCAACCGCTGCTGAGATCGCAGGGAAGGGAAGGAAGGATGCCTGGCCACTGACTCTGGTCCTTGCTCCTGTGCAGCCCATGACCTCCTCAATGGAAGCACACTGCTATTTTTTTTATTTTTTGGCCGCACCTCAGGGCATGTGGGATTTAGTTCCCCGACCAGGGATCGAACCCGCACCCTCTGCAGTGGAAGTGAGGAATCTTAAGCACTGGATGCCAGGGAAGTCCCCTGTATGTCCTTCTTCTGATGAAAGCCTCCCACCACTTCAATCACCCAATGGAAACTTTGCGTCCTTGTGTCACCTAAGAGGCTGTGCCCTTTCTCACTCACCCACCCAGTCAGACACCAAATCCAAAAAACTCCACCCAGCACATCACTCAGACCCCTCCCTTCTTCTCTGTCCTCGAGGTCACTGGCCTCATCCTGACCCTTTGCCTCCTGTCCAGTGTCCTCCCCTCCGTCCTCCCCATACCCAAGCCCCACTCCACCCTGGAGCCAGAACCATGTCCCCAGAATGCAGATCAGAGTGCAGTGACCTGGGTGTCCATGGCTGTTCCACTGGCCGCACTGGACCTCTGGGGCCAGGGCTCGGGTCAAGCACCACATCCTGGGGCTCAGTCCTCAGCCTGTGGGCTGGGGCTGGGCTCTGGCTCCCAGGGAGAAGCTCGTCTTCAGCACATTCACAGAGGCTGGGGCCAAGTTTATCCAAAGGGAAATAAGACCTAGTGGGGGTGGGACTTCCCTGCTGGTGCTGTGGTAGAGAATCCCCCTTCCAATGTAGGGGACTCAGGTTTGATCCCTGGTCAGGAAACTAAGACCTCACTTGCTGATGGCAACTAAGCCCGCGTGCCACAACTACTGAGCTCGTCAGCCTCAACTAGAGAGCCTGTGTGTCACAAACCACAGAGGCCATGCGCCCTGGACCCTGTGCACCACAACTAGAGAAGAGAAAACCCACACGCCACAACTAGAGAGGAGCTCGAGCACCACAACAAAGAGCCCATGTGGTGCAATGAAAGATCCCGCATGCCTCAAGGAAGATCTTGAGTGTCCAAACTAAGACCTGACACAGTCAAATATAAATAAATAATAACCTTTAAAAGAAAAACACCTAGCGGCAGGAGCAGGACATGTGGTCCTGTCTCCTGAGTAATTCTCCCACAGGGACATCTTTTCAGCAGGTTCCTAGGGTGTTGCACATGATGATTGTGAAGTCTAGGATGAAAGGATATCAGGGGAGGCAATGTGACAGCAAGACACTTTGGAAAGGTGGGCAGAGGGGGCATCTGCTTCTATACCAGTTCCCCCACCAGGCAAGGCAAAGGCTCTCCCTCCCACTCCCTGATCAATACCCACCTCCCATAGGAGAGCCTGGGGACACCCCACCAGAGTAGACATTCTTGCCCTGTGCTTGGTAACACTGGTTGGGACATAAAACATCAGTCATCCTCTTAACAGTGTGTTCTTAGCTGGGAGGTAGGATTATCATTTATGAAAGGGCCCAGAATGAAGTTCCTGGGCTGGAAACGCCTGCCTTGCGGCCAGGGCTGGGTTTGACCTCAAATTCTGCTTCCTCTTATTCTAAAGTCCACGTGGCCCATTTCAAATGGAGAGAGGCTGGGACTTGGGACCCTTTACCAGAGTGCTTGCACTTGCACCTGGACAAATGTCTCCTGGAGCAACAGAATACAAAGACGCTCTAAGGGACTAAAATACCCACACGCATGGGCACCCGGGGCAATTATGAACCATACGATACGAAAAGGCCACAAACCAATTGCCACTTCTGAGATGCCAGGAGCAAAAGGAGGATTCTGGGCATGACCCGCGCACATGGCCCCAGCAAGGGTGGGCAGACCCACTCAGACAGCCCTGGGGTCCAGCCTGCTGATCTGCCCCCACCCTCACCCCGCTTAAGGATGCAGCCCAACCTCCACAGGGAACGAGCAAGGGGATCTGTGTTTTGTCCTTGCTGCTTCCTGCTGCAGCATGAGTCCCAGTAAAGCCTCGCCTGAATTCCTCCTCTGGCCTCTTATCCATTCTATTGATTAAAGGGTGCAAAGACCCCTGTCAGTAACAAAATGACCCCGTATGTCCAATTCCCATATCCAAATAGAGCTGGTTGCATAACCAGCTGAAATCTGGAGAATGTGACCTTCCTGGTGTTGATTTCCCTGGTGTCACATGTTCCGATATTTCTCACTGTCTTCCCGCAATTGCTACGTTGCTTACACACACCTCACAAGGCTTCCTGACCTGACCTCTTCTGCCTGCCCCCTCCCGACCCCACCTCACACCCAATACGCTGTTCGCTGCCCAGGCCCAGGCTGTTTCAAGTTTCTGTACCTTTGCAACTCCTGTTCCCTTCAGATGGACTATCCTGTCCAGTCTCCTCCAGGCAAATGCACTCTGTCTCCAAGGTCAGTCTAACGTGGCTTCCTGGGGAAGTGCTCTTGGACATGTCCAGGTTAGAAAGGATGGTCTCCCAGGCTCACGAAGAAAGTATGTCCCCTCTCCGGATCCCTCAGACTCTCCTAGTCCCCCTCAGAAACTGAGTGCACAGCAGATGGCAGTCTTTTGTCCGTCACCTGCCCAAGAATGGAGGCCACTTTGCTCTCTGCCTCTGCAATATTTTGGAGGAGGGTCCTGGAGATGAGAGCTATGGGCAGCTAGGTGAAGTTCACAGCCAGTTTCCAGGCACCCTGACATGTGACGTGGCCCATCAGTCCTGCTCAAGGCGGGGGTGGGGGGGGGGTGGGGTCTGTTACACTGCAACTCCCCACCTCCTCCAGCTTCTGACTGGCTCCACCCCCCGCATGCTCCCCTCCAGGGATTTAAGGTGCCCGGGCATCCAAGATGTTAACCTGGCTCAGCCCTTCAGGCCCCAGCTCCTCCCAGGTGCTTTGTGTTCTCAGCATGACTGTCCAGCTCCCTATGGGTGCCGGTAGGATTCTGCTTGATGGGGGAGCAGTAGACAGTGATGAGGGCTTCCCAAACTAGAGGACGGAGGAGGGACTGGTTGGAGGGGTGTGCACACGTGAGTTCTGCTTGCAGCCTTGTAGCCAGGAGAAAAGTTGCATCAGGACGGTGGCGGAAGAGCACAAGGTCAGTCCCTTTCTGACCCTGTCACTTCCTCCTCTTGCCTCCCTCCAGCTGTATCTCCCAAACCCATCCCTCCCCCACTTCGTTCCCCTACCTTGAACCTGAGTGTTTGTTTTGGAACAGGAGGACAGAGGCTTACGTGGGCCACTTAAAGTCCAGCTTCCTATGTTAGCCCCACCTCCCAAACCTGGCCTAACCCCTGTTCCTCGCCCCCCGCCCCACCCCCTGCCTACCCTCGGCCTTGGCTGCTTGTCTTGAATGTACCCATCATGCCATTGCCCAGAAGCACCACCCAGAGCCAGGAAGCTCCAGAGACTGAAAGAGTCATCCTGCACCCAGGTCCTGTCTCTCTGTCTTTCTGTCTATCTTGCATTCTGCATTCTGATTCAAGAGCCTGGAGACAGCCAGGAGCTTTAGCGATGGCCATCTTCATTCTTTGGTCCCTGTGTAGTGTTCTGGTGCTGGGCATGGGAGAAGGTGGCACAGGGAGTGAGGAAGGAGTTGGGGAGGAATGTCATCCCAGTCTGCCTCCCCGCTGCCCCTCCGTATCACCCAGTGCCCAGCCCGGGACACACCCCGGCCAGAGCCAGCTGTTTGCAGACCTGAGCCGAGAAGAGCTGACGGCTGTGATGAGCTTCCTGACCCAGCAGCTGGGCCCACGCCTGGTGGATGCAGCCCAGGCCCAACCCTCAGACAACTGCATCTACTCGGTAGAGCTGCAGCCGCCCCCCAAGGCTGCAGCCCTGGCCCACCTGGACAGGGGGCGCCCCCCGCCTGCCCGGGAGGCACTGGCCATCGTCTTCTTTGGCGGACAGCCCCAGCCCAACGTGACTGAGCTGGTGGTGGGGCCGCTGCCGCACCCCTCCTACATGCGGGATGTGACTGTGGAGCGTCACGGGGGCCCCCTGCCCTATCACCGACGCCCCGTGCTCATGCGAGAGTACCGGGACATCGACCAGATGATCTTCAACAGAGAGCTGCCCCAGGCTGCTGGTCTCCTCCACCACTGCTGCTCCTACAAACGCCAAGGATGGAACCTCATGACGATGAACTCAGCCCCCCGTGGCTTGCAATCAGGGGACAGGGCCACCTGGTTTGGCCTCTACTACAACATCTCAGGGGCTGGGTTCTTCCTGCATCCCGTGGGACTGGAGCTGCTGGTAGACCACAAGGCTCTGGACGCTGCCCAGTGGACCATCCAGAAGGTGTTCTTTCAAGGCCGCTACTATGAGAGTCTGGCCCAGCTGGAGGAGCAGTTTAAGGCCGGCCTGGTGAATGTGGTGGTGGTCCCAGACAATGGCACAGGTGGGTCCTGGTCCCTGAAGTCCCAGGTGCCCCCGGGTCCGGCTCCTCCCCTGCAGTTCCATCCCCAGGGCCCTCGCTTCAGTGTCCAGGGGAGTCGAGTGGCCTCTTCATTGTGGACTTTCTCCTTTGGCCTCGGAGCTTTCACTGGTCCAAGGATCTTTGACATCTGCTTCCAAGGGGAGAGAGTCGCCTATGAAGTCAGCGTTCAGGAGGCCTTGGCTGTCTATGGTGGAAATTCTCCTTCTGCTGTGAGAGGCCGGTACGCAGATGCCAACTTTGGCTTGGGCCACTTTTCCACGCCCCTGACCCGTGGGGTGGACTGCCCCTATCTGGCCACGTACGTGGACTGGCATTTCCTTTTTGAGTCCCAAGCCCCCAAGACACTACGCGATGCATTTTGTGTGTTTGAGCAGAACCAGGGCCTGCCCCTGAGGCGACACCACTCAGATTTTGATTCCCACTATTTTGGGGGCCTTGCAGAGACAGTGCTGATCGTCAGATCTGTGTCTACCATGCTGAACTATGACTATGTATGGGATATGGTCTTCCACTCCAATGGGGCCATTGAAGTTAAATTCCATGCCACAGGTTATATTGGCTCATCCTTCCTCTTTGATGCTGCCCGAAGATTTGGAAACCAGGTTGGGGAGCACACGCTGGGCACTGTCCACACCCACAGTGCCCACTTCAAGGTGGATCTGGATGTGGGAGGTAAGACATCCTGCCGGATGCAAGGATTCCAGCAGAAGGTGCTGAAGTCTCCATGCCTAGATTTAAAAATTGTCGTTGAAATATTAAATATGTAAAAGTATAAGAAGTAAATGTGAAAGTCATCAAATTCCTCAGAGATTTTCACCCTTAGATGGTTATTCTCTCATGCTTAAAAAAAATATTTCCTTTTCTAAAATAGTGCCCCTGCAATTCTAGAATATATCAGGCTGTCTATTGTATACAATATGATATACTGATATACATATTTAGATTTTTACTACCAAATTTTGATCATAGTGTACATATATTTTGTCACTTCTAATTTCTCACATAACAACATATTACATTCATGCAAACAACAAATATTTACCGAATGCATATTTGTGCCAAGCGCTGCACTAAAACAACATCCCTGCTCTCAGGAGGCTTACGTTGTAACGGAGGAGTAGAGAGCTCGTGGAGAGCTCCTGGAAATGTGAGAAAAACATTTTTTAAAAAATTTTATTGAAATATAGTTGATTTACAATGTTGTGTTAATTTCTGCTGTACAGCAAAGTGATTCAGTTATATATACATATATATTCTTTTTCATATTCTTTTCCATTATGATTTATCACAGGATATTGAATATAGTTCCCTGTGCTGTACAGTAGGACCTTGTTGTTTATCCATTCTATATATAATAGTTTGCATCTGCTAACCCCAAACTCCAAATCCATCCCTCCGCCATGGTAACAACAAGTCTGTTCTCTAAATCTGTAAGTCTGTTTCTGTTTCATAGATATGTTCGTTTGTGTCATATTTTAGATTTGACATATAAGTGACATCATATAGTATTTGCGTTTCTTTTTCTGACTTAGTTCGCTTAGTATGATAATCTCTAGGTCCATCCATGTTGCTGTAAGTGGCATTATTTCATTCTTTTTCGTGGCTGAGTAGTATTCCATTGTGTGTGTGTGTGTGTGTGTGTGTGTGTGTGTGTGTGTGTATTGCATCTTCTTAATCTAGTCATCTGTTGATGGACACTTAGGTTGCTTCCAGGTCTTAGCTACTGTAAATAGTGCTGCTCTGAACATTGGGATGCATGTATCTTTTCGAATTACAGTTTTGTCTGGATATATGCCCAGAAGTGGAATTTCTGAATCATATGGCAACTCATTTTAGTTTTCTGAGGAACCTCCATACTGTTTTCCATAGTGGCTGTACCAACTTACATTCCCACCAATGGTATGAGAGGGTTCCCTTTTCTCCACACCCTAAGAGAAACATTTTTATGCTTAACCTCTCTGCATCTCAGTTTATTCAAGGGTAAAAATGGTGTAATGGTGCATTCCTCATAGGACTGTTGTGAGGATTAATGATGACTATTTTAAAATAGTTTTTCTTTTGAAATAACCTTAGACTTATAGAAAAGTTGTAGACATTATATAGAGGTCACCAGCTCCCTCTAATGTTAGCATCTTCCATAACCACAGGACAATCAAAACCAGGAAATTGACAATATTACAATACTATGAACTACAGACCTTATGAGAATTTTATCAGTTCTTCCACTGATTTCCTTTCTCTGTTCCAGGATCTAAACCAGCATCCCACATTGCACTTAGATGTCCTATCTCCTTATGGTGCTCCATTCTGGCAATTCCTCAGGTTTCCTTTGTCTTTCAGGAACTGACACTTTAGAAGATACTAGTCAATCATTTTGTAAAATGTCTTTCAATTTGAATTTCTCTGATATTTTCTCATGATTAGGTTAAGCTTGTGTTTTTGTTTTTGTGGAGTTTTTTGGTAACAAAACCACAGAAATGACATTATACCCTTCTCAGAGGATCATATCAGGGGGTACGTGATGTCCATATGTCTTACTACCGGTGATGCTGGCCTCAAGCACTTGGTTAAGGTGGTGTTTTCCAGCTTCCTCCATTGCAAAAGTTACTGTTTTTTGGTTTGCAATTAATAAACATTCAGGGGAAATTTCTGACGCTATGCAAATATACCATTTCTTTTCTTCTCAAACTCTTTCTTCTCAAACTCTTGCCCACTAATTTTAGCATCTATTTGTGGGTTTTTCCTGCAACAATTATTTTGTTCTACTTTTTCACAATAACAGCCTGGTTTTTTTTTTTATTGCTGTCGTCATTCTTGTTTTAAATTCAAAATGTGATACACATAAGGAAAAGATCACATAATGGAAACTTGAATTGTCATAACTAAACACACTCATGAAACCACTGCTCAGATTATGAAGCCCCAGAAGCCCCCTCCCAGTCACTACTTCAGTTGCTCCTCTCCCCTGCACCTCCCCTACCCAGGGCGAAGGTAACCACTGTCCTGACTTCTAAGAGCATAAATTAATTATGCCTGTTTTATGCTTTATATAAGTGGGATGATACAATATGCTTTCTTCTGTGCCTGACTCCTTTCATTCAATATTTTTTTCTTTAAGAACTTTTATTGAGATACAATTGACATACAATAAACTGCATATATATAAAGTGTACAATTTGATTTTTTTCTCATCCTGCAACAATTATTATTACTGTGTCATTTACATTTTTTCTCTTATTCTTTACACACTTATTAACTGAAATTCTCTATAAGAAAGTGTTATCCCTCCTTTTTACTTTATTTATATATGTAATTATTTATTCATAACTGTATGGACTCATGGATATTTTATTCTAAGGGTTATAACCCCATACTATCATTTATTTTGTTCCTTAAATTGTTCCAGCTTTGGCCATTGGGAGAGCCTTCAGGTTGATTCCTGTGTCCTGCTGACATGCCTTCGTCCTTTTTTGAGCACTTTTTTACTCTGGCACCACAAGATGTTCCAATTCCATATTGTATTTTCCCTGTTCCAGCCCTGAAATCAACCACTTCTCCAAGAATCTCTGGTACCTTTTAATGGAGAAGAGTATTTAGAAACCAAGATCTGGGTACCAGGTGTGCTCATTATTACTGAGATGTCATTTCTTTTAGGCTCTCTCATTGGACTTAGCTATAAAATGTATGTATGTATTCTAACTGACTTGCACATCTCTCTTTATCTCTACATCTAAGTTATGGCAACTCTTATCTTTTTAAATAAATTTATTTATTTTTATTTTATTTTTGGCTGTGTTGGGTCTTCGTTGCTGTGCATGGGCTTTCTCCAGTTGTGGTGAGCAGGGGCTACTCTTTTGCTGCAGGGTGTGGGCTTCCCACTGTGGTGGCTTCTCTTGTTGCGGACCACAGGTTCTAGGCACGCAGGCTTCAGTAGTTGCAGCACATGGGCTTCCGTAGTTGTGGCGCACAGGCTTATTTGCTCCGTGGCATGTGGGATCTTCGTGGACCAGGGCTTGAACCCGTGTCCCCTGCATTGGCAGGCAGATTCTTAACCACTGCGTATGGCAACTCTTAAAGCACTTGGAATGGTGCCTAACACACAGAGAGACGTCTTGGCTATTACTGTTATTATTATCCACGTGAGCCTGCTTGTGTGGGTGCACCAGGAAGAGAGCTCTTGGCCTTTAACTGTCATCTACAAGTGGAAACTGTGGAGTGTGGTCCAGGACCAGTAATCCACAAAGGGAAGCTGAGGGTTTGCTTAATCAGTCTCTGCTCTCTTTGATCTTTGGAAGGTACGGAGGGAGCTTCCGGCATGTTTTGGTTTACTGCTCTTTGGTCTCAGATCACTTAAGTTGACTCCTAATATGGAACCTACTTGGACTCCAATAAAATCATTCAAAACTCCAAATATTCAGACAACAGACTATGTCTTTGGCCTTGCCCCTAATTCCTTGCCAAGCCCCAAACAATGGAAAACACAGCTAAGCTCCAGCAGTGTTAGGCTTGTGGTCTGACTTCCCTTTAACCTACATGTCTGCTGTCCATATGTGGTGGAGCCACTTTATGTTGGTTTCCTCTGGGTACAGATGTGTAGGCAGTGTAGAGCCAGACTGAGACCTGGGTCCCCGGCACTGCTGTGAAACTAACCACGTGCCCTTGGCACCAAACCAGGACACGTTATTTAAATTCTCTAAACCTCAGTTGTCCCATCTGTAAAATGGGGGCTATTATAGTTCCTCTTTCCTTAGGTTGCTGTGCAAGTAAATCATCAATCTATGTAAAGCCCTCAGCACGCTGCCTGTGCAGAGCTCCTCCAAGTTCAATAAATATGAGCTACCTAGGGGGCTTCCTAGGTGGCGCAGTGGTTAAGAATCTGCCTGCCAATGCAGAGGTCACGGGTTCGACCCCAGCTCCAGGAAGATCCCACATGCCACGGAGCAACTAAGCCCGTGTGCCAAAAAAAAAAAAAAAAAATATGAGCTACCTCTGCGATTACTTTCATGAGAAGGCAGTTCTAGTGACACCAGAGGGCTTCAGATATGAAGTGTAGACTTTTTCCTCAGGTCAGAAAGAACCTGACTCTGCACATTGCCCGCTAGACTGCTCCAGCTTCAGGTAAACCACCCTCCCTTCAGGTCCTCAGAGGGAGAAGGTCAACGGAAGCCCAGTGACAAGGCATCTGGGATTATTACCAGAGATGATATCAAGAAGAAAGACCTCCAAATCTCTGGACTGGGGACATCTTGGGGAGAGGGGAGGGAAGCAGGGGGCACAGTCAATCTGGCCTTCTCCTTGGCCCCCACGCTAAAGCCAGATGGGGGCAGAGTTCAGAGCGGGTAGGGCAGCCGCATGATAAGCCTCCCTCCTACCCTTCCCGCCACCACCCCTCCCCCTCATTCCCACTCCACCCCTGCAGGACTGGAGAACTGGGTCTGGGCTGAGGACATGGCCTTCGTCCCCGCGGCGGTACCCTGGAGCCCCGAGCACCAGATACAGAGGCTGCAGGTGACCCGGAAGCTGCTGGAGACAGAGGAGCAGGCCGCCTTCCTCCTGGGAGGTCCCTCCCCTCGCTACCTGTACCTGGCCAGCAACCACAGCAACAAGTGGGGGCACCCTCGGGGCTACCGCATCCAGACGGTCAGCTTTGCTGGGGAGCCCCTGCCCCAGGACAGCTCCATGGAGAGAGCCTTCAGCTGGGCCAGGTGGGTGATGGGGTGTCCCTGACAAGGGAGGCACTTGGGGAGGCAGACTGTACAAAAGGCTCCACGTTGCTGGGAACCCAGGTTCCCCCACCTGCCATGGGTGTGTGTACATATACACACTCTCAATCACACGTTCACACACACACATTCCTGCAGCCTCAATCTTAGGCCGCCCAAAATGAAGCCTGCTGGGTGGATGGATGAATGGAAAGATGTGCTGAATCAAATATGACAAAATGTTTAAGGTAGAATCTAGGACGTGGGTGTGTGGGTGTTCACTAGACTATTCTTTCAACGTTTCTGTGTTTAAAATGTTCACGGTCAAGGTTGGAGGGGAAAACAAAGATGAAGAGAGGAGCACAGACCTGAGGGAGTATTCCCTAAAATCCGGGCACATGAGATACTGAAATTGATCTAAGATGGGAATCAGGCCCTGTCCATGCATACATACGCATCCAGGCCCAGACTCCTGTCCGCATCGATACGTGAGCGACAGTCCCACTTGAAGTCTGAACTCTGGGCCTGTAGATGTTTGAGACACAGGATATTGAGCAAATGCGGGGAACTTTGTGAGAGAGAGAGGGAGAGAGTGGGAAGTGGACAGAGAACAGTGAAGAGGCTGGACACCCTAAGACCTTTACGCTCATTTACCCTTTGTGTCCTCTCCTCCGTGTTGCGTCAGGCGGCAGGATGGGTGGATGACCTTGTGGGTCTAATCCAAATCCCCTGCAGGTACCAGTTGGCCGTGACCCAGCGGAAGGAGGAGGAGCCCAGCAGCATCAGCATCTATAATTTGAATGACCCCTGGACCCCCACTCTGGACTTCACTGACTTCATCAACAACGAGACCATTACTGGACAGGTGGGTTGAGAAGGAGGAGGTGGGGGTGAGGGGGAGCCAGGGAGAGCAAGGATGAGCCTCCTTACTCTCTCCCAAGCCAGATTCCTCCAGAGGTCTTTAGAACCCACTGAGGAAGAAAGCATTATGATTTCACATTTTTCCTGGGCTGGTGAACTCAGTCCTCCCATACAAGGCCACTGTGGGAAGCATACGTGCCCTTAGCAAAGCCAGGCCTCAGGATCCTCTTTCTTCACCCCCACTAGGACTTGGTGGCCTGGGTGACAGCCGGTTTCCTGCACATCCCACATGCAGAGGACATTCCCAACACAGTGACTGTGGCGAATGGCGTGGGCTTCTTCCTCCGACCATACAACTTCTTTGACCAGGACCCCTCCATCGATTCTGCTGACTCCATCTACTTCCGGGAGGGCCAGGATGCTGGGGCCTGTGAGGTCAACCCCCTGGCTTGCCTCCCCCAGGCTGCAGCCTGTGCCCCTGACCTCCCTGCCTTCTCCCACGCGGGCTTCTCCCACAACTAGGTGGTTCCTGGGATGGGGAATGTTCGGGACCCCAGGGCCAGAGAGTATGGGGAGGGGAGGGGATGGGCACTGGGTGGGGCACCCTGTGCCCTCTTCTCCCTCCTCACATCCCTGGTCCTCTCTCTCCCATCATCCTCCCTTGCCTCCCCCTTCCCTGCTGGGAGCATCCTGAGCCTGTGGTGGCTGACACAAGGGGTTCTCAGCTCTCTTGACCCCAAACCTACTGGGTTCCTGTGGCAGAGAAGAGCGGAATGGCCAGCGGGGAGTCTAAAGTGATGGCCATATTTTTCCCAGAAGACTCCTTTGTTGTTGTTTTTTAACAGTTTTTTAATCTTATTTTTTAAATGAGGTATAATTCATACACCATAAAATTCACCCTTTGAACATGTGCCAGTCAATGGGTTTTAATATATTTATAAAGTTGTGTAACCGTGACTACTATCTCATTCCAGAACAATTTCATCACCCCAGAAAGAAACTCCAAAATCTGTTAGCAGTCACTTCCTATTTCCTTTCAACACCTTCCCAGTTCTAGGCAACCACTAAACTTTCTGTTACTACAGATTTGCCTAGATTCTGGAAATTTCATGTAAATAGATTCATACAGTAAGTGGTCTCTTGTGGTTGGCTTCTTTCCCTCATCGTAGTGTTTTTGAAGTGCATTCATGTTGTAGCATAAATCAGTACTTCATTCCTTTATGGCTGAGTAATATTCCATTGTGTGGATAGACCATATTTTGTTTCCACTCTTTGGCTGTTCCAGATAATGCTGCTATGGACATCTGTGTACAAGTTTTCACGTGGACAAATGCCTTCATTTCTCTTGGATATATACCCGGGAGCAGAATTGCTGGGTCATATAGTAATTCCCTGTTTAACCTTTTGAGAAACTGCCAGACACTTTTCCAAAGTAACTGTACCATTTCCTTTTCTTTTCTTTTTGTGCATAACATAACATAAAACTTAAACTTTTATGCAACATATGCACAGCATAAAAATGTAGTATTTGGCCATTTTTTTAATTTAATTTTTTATTTATTGGCTGCATTGGGTCTTCTTTGCTGCGTGCGGGCTTTCTGTAGTTGCAGAGAGAGGGGTCTACTCTTCACTGCAGTGCTCGGGCTTCTTACTGCAGTGGCTTCTCTTGTTGCAATAGTTGTGGCTCGCCAGCTCTAGATCGCAGGCTCAGTAGTCGTGGCCCACAGGCTTTGTTGCTCCGCAGCATGTGGGATCTTCCCCGAACAGGGCTCAAACCCATGTCCCCTGCATTGGCAGGCGGATTCTTAACCACTGCGTCACCAGGGAAGCCCCTTGGCCATTTTTAAATGTACAGTTTAGTTACCCCATTCAGAAACTTTCTTAGGCCTCCCCAGCTTTTCCTCTGCCCTGGGTCTTGAATATGTAGGTGAGACATCTAGAGACCAGCTGTTCTCTGAGCCCCAGGGAAGGGTCCCCACTAGGCCTGTGTTCCAGATCTTAGGAAGGTGCTTCCCTCATTTCCCTGTCACCCTAGCTCCTTCCTTCTGTCTCCTCTCTTCTCCCCCTCCTCCCCTTCCTTTTGTTACTTCAGCTTCCACTCCCTGGTGTTTCCCTCTGAAGTCCGGGGAGGAAGTCCCTGCTGCCTCAGGTCGTGTAATCCCACCCCCCCATCCCCTCAGCTTTGGTGTCCTCCTCTGTCCCTGGGCTGCGGAAGCCTTGGGCATGCAGGGGACTGTGGAGCCAGCAGTGTCTCAGTGGGGACCGTCCCTGCCTAGTCCGGCAACGGCCTCCAGGGCCTCACATCCCTGCTGCCCCCGCTGGGGTGTGGACTTTGAACTGGGACATTTTCCAGAAAGGAGTGTGGGGGCGGGAGTAAGGTGGGGAGGAAATAGGCCTCAAAGACCGAACTTTCTCAGGTGCCTCCAGGCTAAAGGAACCCACGTGGTGTCTGCCTCTATAGTCTGCCCTATCCTATCAGAGTCTTTTCTAGAGGGGTCCGAGAGGTTAGGAAAAGGGGGGGTTCCCCAGCCACAGACCCAGCCCTCAGGGAGGACACTGAGTGGGCCAGCCCTGGCGAGAGGTCAAGTTCAGGGCACGGAGACTTGGGTCCAGCGCAGCTTGTGACCAGAGGGAAACCGGAAACTCAGACTGCACGGAAGTCCTGTCGTTTCCTGCAGGAACTGCCTGGACCCAGGCTCAACCAGGTGAGCTGGGAAGGAATTAAGTTCTGGCAAAGGGACCTTCACCTAAAGACGAAAAGCCGTGGGAGCCACATTCTTGAGTGGAGACGAGCGGCAGCACATGGTGAAAGTGCTCAGGTGGGGAAGGGGTTAAGGCAGAGCTGGGTTGCTCTTGCTGGTTCTTATGTTTATTTTGCTTCTGGGCTCAGGGATTTAATGTCTCTTTACCCTCTCACCCCAGATAAATATCATAGTTTGACTTTCTTGTATCTTCTTGTTTAAAGAAATTTGGACCATGATGGGTGTAAATACTATCTTGTCCCCCAAACAAATGCTTGGAGTGGGGGGAGGGCCAGGGATGCTTCTCGTGGCTGTTCCACCTCTGCTTCTGCATGTGCAGGGGTGGGGAGAGGGGGCCTGTGGCCCTAGGCTGATGTCTGCATGGGGGGCTCTGCTGCTGAGGCTCACTTGCTGACCAATGGGTGTGCGATGGGGCTCCCCGCTGGGGTCAAAGGGCACAGCTCGAGCCTCCCCAAGGGACAATGTGCACAGGGAACACTCAGGATCAGAACCCCGAGGTGCACAGCTGGAAGGCTCTCCTGCAAACATACCCTTCCAGCCACAAGCGAGGAGCCAGCGGACCCTGGAAATGCAGCCAGGAGGGATCCAAAGGGTCAGAGCAGCAAAGTTCCAGGGGAGCCTGGCCCCCGGGAGGGACGCTTAGGAATGTGGCCCCTCCGGGACTGTTGGACTTACAGCCTCGAGCACCACACACACGCGCGCACACACACACACACGCACACACAATCGATGTGAGCTCCCTGGCCTGGCCTCTTAGGGGTGCCCACCTGGTGTCTTCACTCCGCCACTTGGCCTGTGCAGAGGGGTGACCGTGTTTGCTCCACTCAGGCCCCGCAGGTCTGCGGCTTCTGTCCCATCCCTCCTCCCCACACCTGGACCCTGTGAGGAGAAATAGACTAGTGTTCTCAGTGGAGTCTGAGTCTCAGACATCTTCCCACTGCAAATTATTTTTCTTTAACCAACTGTCAGTGTATCTCATAAGGAAGGGCTTAGATTCCTAATTCTGGTGCACATTTTCTGTTTTTTGTTGTTGTTGTTGTTAAACTATGTGTCCCCAACCCGGGAGGATTATTTATGCATTTATTTATTTATTTATTTATTTATTTATTTTTGGCTGCATCAGGTCTTCGTTGCAGCATTCGGGATCTTTATTGAGGCACGTGGGCTCCTCCCTAGTTGTGGCGTGTAGGTTTTCCTCTCTCTAGTTGTGGCGTGCAGGCTCCAGAACGCATGGACTCTGTAGTTTGTGGCACAGGGCTCTCCAGTTGAGGCGCACGAGCTCGGTAGTTGCGGCAAGTGGACTTAGTTGCCCAGTGGCATGTGGGATCTGAGGTCCCTGCACCCGGGATCAAGCCCACATCCCCCGCATTGGAAGGCAGATTCTTTACCACTGGACCCCCAGGGAGGTCCCCACATGTTGTTTAACGTGTACACCACTTTGTACACAAAATTGTTGACTAGCAGAAGAAAAATGAAATTAACACTATGATTAAAGTCACTCTTGATGTTCATGATAAAACAACAACAACAACATACTCTTTGACCATAGTCTATGGATCGGAATATGACGGGGGACCCCCCCACTTTCCCAAGGACCCTAAAGGAATGCAATGTTTTAGTCTCTCCCACCTCTCCCATTGAAATGGAGCCAGTATGGTGGCAATAACTCTGGCCTAGCTGATTTTCATTTGCTGCCTCATTTATTCCTCACAACTGCCTTAAGAAACAGATAGTATTATTCCCACTTTACAGATGAGGGTACAAAGATTCAGAGGGATTAGGTAACTTGCCCCAGGTCACCTGGCTGGTAGGTGGTAAGGCTGGGATGGAACTCAGGTCCTTGTGGAATTATACCTGACTTCTTCCTCTGCCCTGTGGCTCTTCTTCACTGCCTGGCAGGCCTGGTTAAAGAATTAAACAAGGTAATGCCTGAGAAATACTTGGCACCTGATGCATAGTAAGTGACCCTCTAAGAGAAGAATCAGCACTCCATGGACTAGAGCAGAAATCTGCGGTTGCCTTAGAGCAAAGGCTCTCAACCTTGAACGGATGTTGAAATCACTGAGGAGCTTATAAAACCACACACCCAGGCTACATCTCAGCCCAATAAAATGAGAATCTCTAGGGGTGAAGCTCAGACATTAGCAGCTTTTAAGCTTCACCCAGCTGATTCTAACATGCAGCCAAGGTTGAGAAAACCCTAGGATAGCACTTCAGTTCCAAACCTGCCAGAGGAGCCTGACCAGAGAATCAAAAAAAGAATGCGGCTGTCAGAAGGCACAGGAAAGGAGCATTACAGAGTCTGCCCTGGCAGCGACAATCCACTCGTGTCTTGAGCAGAGGACCTGGCCTAAGACCAGGACTTGTCCAGCCCTGGAAGCACAGTAGCCACGTGGACGGAGCCTCCAGGCCCTCTTAAACCTCTTCCATGACTCATGACCAACTACTGCCTTGGATTTGCAGCTCAATGGGCCAGCTTCCCACCACATCTCAATCATGGAAAGAAACTGGGCGAGTCAGTTATAGCTATTGTGCAAATGGTATATATTTTATATATATATACATATAAATATATATACGCACACACACATATCTTTTGTAAATTGGTATCCTGATAATTTTTTTTGCTTTGAACATTACTGGAAATGGAGATTAGCCTTCAGGTGTTACTCTGGTAAATTTACTTACTTTTATTTTATTTTAATATGACTCAATAACAGAAAACCAAACAACTCAATCAAAAAGTGGGCAGAAGACCTAAATAGACATTTCTCCAAAGAAGACATCCAGATGGCCAATAGGCGCATGAAAAGATGCTTAACATCTTTAATTATTAGAGAAATGCAAATCAAAGCTACAGTGAAGTACCACCTCATATGGATCAGAATAGGCATCATTAAAAATCTACAAATAGCAAATGCTGGAGAGGGTGTGGAGAAAAGGGAATCCTCCTACACTATTGGTGGGAATGTAAATTGCTGCAGCTACTATGGAGAACCATATAAAGGTTCCTCAAAAAACTAAAAATAGGACTTCCCTAATGGTCCAGTGGTAAAGAATCCACCTTCCAATGCAGGGGATGTAGGTTCAATCCCTGGTCAGGGAACTAAGATCCCACATACCTTGGGGCAACTAAGCCCACGCACGGCAACTACAGAGCCCACGTGCCCTGGAATCTGCGCGCCACAACTAGAGAAGAGGAAACCCTCAGGCCACAACTAGGGAGAAGCCTGCATGCCTCCATGAAGATCCCACATGCAGCAACTAAGACCTGACGCAGCTAAAAAAAAAAAAAAGAATATACTGTACAGGGCAGGCAACATACCCAATACGTTAAAAAAAAAAAAAAGAAAGAAAAAAAGAAAAAGAAAAAAGAGAAAAGAAAAATTTTGGCCCCGCCATGTAGCTTGTGGGATCTTAGCTCCCCAACCAGGGATCAAACCCAGGCCCTCGGCAGTGAAAACGCAGAATCCTAAACACTGGACCACCAAGGAAGTCCCAGGTGTTACTCTGGTAAATTTAGATCTTCCCTGAAAGAGCATCCCTTTTGGCGAGCTGATGAATCTGGTTTCTGACTTAGGCCCCTCCCTTGGACCGTGAGGAGTTCACTAGGAAACCATCGTGGGGTGCCCCCGGGACATCAGCCAGACTCCTAACACAGCGCACACCAGCCTCACCACAGACTTTGACTCACTGTAACAAATTCCTACCTTCTTTCGGTCCCCCTCCTACAGTTTTCCTTGGCCAATTGCCCTTTATAAATCTTCAGAGCTTCCCGCTCTCTCCAGGGCATATTAGGTTCAGGAGCCCCTGCCATCCTGATGCCCTGCACTCCAGACAGCCCCAACCATTGGACCTTCCCCAAACAGGCCGTTCCCATCCACTCACGCCTCTGCCCGTGCACTCCTCTCCTTCCTTCCTCTGGTTCCTCCCTCTTTCCTTTTCTTTTCTTTTCAATTATGTTTTTATTTTTGGTTGTTGGGTCTTTGTTGCTGTGTGCTGGCTTTCTCTAGCTGTGGCGAGCAGGGCTACACCTCGTTGTGGTGTGCAGGCTTCTCATTGTGGTGGCTTCTCTTGTTGCGGAGCACAAGCTCCAGGCACACAGACTTCAATAGTTGCAGCACGAGGGCTCAGTAGTTGTGGCACACGGGCTTAGTTGCTCTGCGGCATGTGGGATCTTCCCAGACCAGGGATCGAACCTGTGTCCCCTGCATTGGCAGGCAGATTCTTAACCGCTGCGCCACCGGGGAAGTCCCTGGTTCCTTCCTCTTTCCCTTTTCTCCCTTCCTCATCTGGTGACACCTCATTCATCCTCTAAAACCCAACACAAATATCATCCCCGTCCCCCTTTCCTTGTTGGTTGCTTTGTTCTCTCTGCACCCTTAGTTCTTTGGAAAGAACTCTCCAGTGGAGGTTCAATGCACATTCATTATCTACATGTGTCCTCCCCTCACTTCCCTGCAAGAACCATGTCCTGTTGCCCTTGGTGGTCTGGTGCCCAGCATGGTGTCATGCCCATTATGGGTGCTTAAATACAGCTTTGTTGAAATCTGAGCAAACAATGACAGTTGTTATATTCAGGTAATTCTTTGTCTTGTAAAAAACCATTTCATATCCAGTTTCTCCTTTGACTACCTCAAAAAGGAAGATCTAAAGAAGCCCAAAGATCCTGAGTGAATAATCACCCTGGCTGCACAGGTTAAGCTGGGTCAAAAGGGCAACGCTGACACACTAGCCTGAGTATTTCCTTTCCAGATGAGACCTGCACTGCTCGAACTGGCAACCCAGTCAAGGTTGCAGGAGAGAGGAACTGGGACAGAAAGGTTTCTGAGTAGGTGCACATTGGCAGGTCTGTAAACCAGTTCCCCAGGTGGGGTTTTCCCTGAAACAGGTAGGAGGGGCCCAGAGCCTAGGAGGCCCAAAGGGGGCATGGTATGGAAGGGTTTGAAGCATAGACAGGTTGTTGGACCCCAAAATGCTATAGAATTTGGCATGTATGTAGGGAAGGGTATTTCTAAGGCAGCAAAGCAATGAGTTAAAGTTTTCCTCATTCTGCAATGGGGTATAGTGTTTCGTAGTGTGGTTTCTGGAGCCAGATTGCTGGAGTTTGGAACTGGCAAGTGTAACCTTGGACAAATTATGTAACCTCTCTGTGCCTCACTTTTCTCACCTGTAAAATGGGAACAGTAATAAACCCTAACTCAGGATTTTTATGAGGATTAAAAGAATTAGTTCATGTAATTTTCCAAGACTAGTTCTTGGCATATAGTAAATGTCCACTGAAGGCTAGTTATTGTTTGATATTTTTTAAATTTTATTTTATTTTATTTTTTGGCCATGCCACATGGCCCCCTGCAGTGGAAGTGAGGAGTCCTAACCACTGGACCACCAGGGAAGTCCCTTATTTGATATTTTATTAGCCAGTATCTACTGTGTGTTTCAGTTATTGCACAACAAGCCACCCTGGAAAACAGTGGCTTAAAAAAACAAACCATTTTATTCACTCATTATTCTGTAGGTCGGCCCTCTGGGCTGGGCTCATTTGGCCATTCTGCTGGAGTCGCCTGGGATCACTCATGTGACTGCAGATACCCAGCAGATGGACTGAAGCTGGATGGTCTAAGATGGCCTCACTCACATGTCTGGAGCTGGGACCAGCTGTCAGACAGGCCACATGTTACAGCAGTGTGTCTCCAGCACGCCAGCCTGGAGTTCTCCCCTTTGTGGTCCAGGGTTCCAACCATAGCCCAAAGAGAACAAACCTGTGAATGAATGCTTTTCAAGCCTCTGCTTACATCACATCTGCTAATATCTCACTGGCCAAAACACAAGATCAACCCCAGATTCAAAAGATGGAGACATAAACTTCACATCTTGACAGGAAGAGAGGCAAAGTCACAGTGCAAAAGATGTGTGTCCGCACTGGGAGGAACCACTGCAACGGTCTAACCAAACCCCAGATACTGGCTCCAGATATGCAAGCAGAACTCTGTTCCAGGGACTGGAAGGGATGCTTCTTGGCCCTCAGGGCTCAGGATAGCAAGAAAAGGGTTAAGACATATGCAAAACAACCGTAATGCAAGGTTTGGACATACTAAGTGACCTAAGGTAGGAACGGTTAAGGGCTAGGGGAGTTCAGGTCAGACCGATCCTTTACAGATGATGAGGGGTGGGCCTCAGTGGCTTGGGAAGGCTTTATGAGCTTGGCCTTGAAGTATGTTTAGAATCTGGACATGTGGAAATGGGAGGAATTACATTCCAGATGGAGGAAAGAGCCAAGTTAGGCAAACCAAGGCATGTTTGAGAAATCCAAGACCATTAGTATATCTGGAATGAGGGGCCCATGAAGGGGAGCTTCAAGACATTAGGCTGAAAAGATAACCTGGGATCTGGTAGTGGGTGAGCTTGAGTTTGAACTTCATTCTGAAGGCAATGAGGAGCCACAGGATGTTTTGCAGGTGATAAGTGGAAAGAACTGGATTGTAAGAAGGCTCCTTTGCCTTTGCCAGTGGTTTGTAGGATGGCTCAGGTTGGGGAGTGAAAAGGGGCGTAGGCCATCATTAGGTTACAAAGAGACTTGCAGGTCGAGGCAGAGGGATTGACAAGTGGCCACTGGAGAAGAAAATCAAACAAGACCTGATGAGGAGGCATCAAGGATGACTCAAAGGTTGCCAGGCTCAGTGCCTGTAGGATGGCAGAGGAGGAAGAGCTGCATTTACAAAGCAGGGAAGTCTGGAGAAAGAGCAGGTCTGGAAGGAACTCACAGATCTGAGGAATATATGGGGCAGCCAGGCAGTGTCCAAGGGGGACAGATGATGGGAGGAGGAAGAGGAAAAAGGAGAGTAGAGCTTGCTGGAGCAACACTGAAAACAGGGAAGGTGAGCGTTTTGAGGCAGTTATCTGTCAAAAAGTGTCAGATGTGGCCAAAAGATTAACAAAAAAGAAGGATGAGAAATGGTCAACCAGCAGAAGTGACAGCAAGAAGGTCGTGGTGACTTCCCAGTAGAGCAGAGGAGGCTGAGTTGCACAAGGCTGAGGAGGGAGCACCTTGCATTCTGCTCTCTGGAATTCAAGGTTGGAGAAATCCCCTGAACTTACATGACCCTGGCGCCTCCCTCCTTCCACTTCAAACGTACTAAAATGAAGAAACTCTTTAAAATCTTTAAAATAAAAGAAACCTTTCCTTTCCATCCTAAAGAAGGGAGGCACCCTAGGCTCTCCTCGCCCTCTCTCTCCCACTTGCTGGCTGGAGATCAGGCACTGTCAGAACTCGTGTCCAGGGAGACAGGCGTTGGCGGGACAGACAGCTGTTTATTTCCTAGCAGAGCCCTGCTGTGTTTTCATAGCTCAGAATAGTTCCTTGGCCCTCTGCAGGCCTGGGGGTGGGGAAACCTCACTGTTTTCATGACAATTCTGGGCCTCACCTCTTCCTCTTTCTCTGCATCACAGTCCTCATTTGGGAACTCTCAGAGGGGGTAAGGTGTGGGTTAACAGGGTCCAAGACTACTAATTTCCTAATTATGTCCCCCAACTGGGCTCCGGAAGAGGGAAGGACTAATAACTGACTGTACAACATGGGTGTTTTGGTTGGGATGAACATTCTGAAAATTAAAGAAAGAGTTGATTAAAGGACTACAGGGCAGAGCTGGGGGAGAAAAACAGTAGGGCGAAGAGAAGAGCGTGGAAGGGATGACCCCTCCCCTCCCCCAGTCTGGATCACAGCAGGATGCCAGGCTCTACATAGAGAGCTGACTTCCAAAAAAGAGTTGTGGGGGGCTCCTCTGACTCCCAGTCTACCTCAGGTCTCGGCTGGGTCCTGGCAGGACCAATGTTGGGAAGGTGCCCAGAGGTGGAAGGAAGAACTGACTTCACTGAGTAATCTTTCAAACTCATTTTTTTTAACGTGGATACATTACTTTTGAAAATATTTTCATTAAAAAGATATGCAGATACACACTACTATATATAAAATAAACAACAAGGACCTACTGTATAGTACAGGAAACTGTATTCAATATCTTGTAACAATCTATAATGGAAGAGAATCTGAAAAAAGAATACATATATATTTATAACTGAGTCACTTTGCTGTATACATTGTAAACCAACTATACTTCAATTTGAAAAATTCAAAAACACAGTTATGACCACATTTATCTTTTTTCCTTCTAGAAATAATAAATCATTTACTTCCATTAAAAGTCGGGCACCACATCATTGGAGTAGCTTTCAAAGGAGCACCCAAAACTCAGAGAACGTTAAGCCAGAAAGCTGGGTGAGGGTCACCAAGTCTCATTTTACAGTTGACACATGCAAAATCCAGAGAGCTCTAGTAACTTGGTTGAGGTCACACAGTTCTTTAATCATCCTTTTTTTTTTTCTTTTCATACTAGTGATGGTAGTAGGGGAAGGACAGTCTCCTGGATTGCCTGCTGGAAGTTTGAGGATATTTCTGAGTCTTCTAAGGAAAACCAAGATGCTCTTTCTGCCCCACACCACCTCCCACCCCCCCACCCCTCACCACACTTCACCCCCCATCAGACTGAGCAAGGGCTGCGCAACGGATGACTCCTCAACTTCCTCCCCTCCTTTAGTTTGTGCCAATTCTTCCAAAGAATCCATGAGTTGAAGCAAAGAGGAACAGCAGTTCAGGGCTGGATCCTTAGCTCGAGTCACGCTTCCCATCTCGCCTCAGCCAGCCCCTCTTTGTCTCTGGAGTATAGACCAGGACAAAGAAGAAAACGAGATTTTTCCAAATAGTCCCAAACACTTTTTGGGAGGCTTCCTTCCTTTGCCTCTGCCTCTGCCCTGCACCATCAACAAAGTTTAACTCCTGGCAGGAAGAATGGAAATGGACAGCAAGAATGTGTCCCAGCTGCTAGGGTGCTTTGGCACCGCCAAAGGGCTGATGATGGAGAGTGAGAGAAGTGTCTACCCCCTGATCGTGAGGGAACTGGATGACCGTTTGTGGAAATGGGGTAATCTCTGGAGGGAACACAGCTTCTTTGGGGAAGGGGGTTAAGGAAGAAGGAGAAGAAGAAGATGGTAAGTTTGTGCTTCCCATCACGGCTCCGATGATTCATTTGATTTTAGTAGAAGGCAGACCCTGGGTGACATGAGGGAGGTTATAGAGCCAAGAATTCTTAACCGTTTACGAGGAAGCAAATGCCCTTCAGCATTTTTCTGCGGACAAAACGTCCCGCTCATCCTGAGACATGCACCACGCTCCCCCGACATGGTCAATAGATGCACAGTTCAAGGTCCTGCAGCTGAACTTTCCCACCGTGCTGGAGACAAGTCAGCCATTTTCACTGGCTAACAATGATTAATCCACCTCCCCCTCCACCTGTTTTTACCAACATGTTTTTGTAAAAAATGATCTGGGTCACTCACATCAAAGGTGACCGTAGCTGATCCAGCCAATTTCTGTCTACCCCTAAACTCTACGCCCGCCCCGCCCCACCACGGATCTCTTGGTAGGAAAAAAAAACAAAAACAAAAACCAAAAAAACAAACACCTGAAAAGAAATTTTAAATTAAAAAAAACAAAAAAATCATACATCTTGCAGTTCAGGCTGTCATCCTTCAGAGACATCTACGCTGTGACTCAGACAAAGCCCTGGATTGAAGCTGGATTTGGCTTCGCTGTTACCACGTGCAGACAAGACCCATTCTTAGGATCATCGCTAAGCAGAAAAGCAGCTCCCCTCCCAATAGAACCCAGAGCCGCAGCCAGAACAGAGGACTTGGCTGCAAATAAAGTCACAATTTCTTTTTGGTAATAAATGTAATTTTTGGATGAGGTGCATGGCCAATTATGGATCCTTCTGTTTTTCTTTCCCATCTGCAAAGAAGCTTGTCTGAGTGAATGAGTCAACCTTGCTCTGGGAAGAAGAAGGTGCCAGATACACTGGAACCAGCTGCACTTAGTTAACGGCAGACCAGACTGTACTTTCTGGAAACTTGCCTTCATGTTCTTCCCAAACCAAGATCCCCAAGCCTCTGAATTCTGTTTGTGGAGAGAGTGCCTGGGGAGTGCCCGGCTAATGTGCCTGGTGAATAGGGACCCGTATAGCTTTCCATCTTCACTGATTTTCTAGACTCAGAGGTTGTTTCCCCAGAGGGTGCTGAGAAGTCTGGAGTCATCTCTACTGAGGACAAAATAATAGGGAACTCCCTGATATTTGTATAAACGGATTCAGCTTCCATTGAAGGATCCCCCAGTCGACATAGTTAAGTAAATGGCTTCCCTCTATAGAGGGTGTGGAAATCCCTGAGGCCAACTGGGATTGAACTTTGAATTCCTCAGAGAGCCAGGCATGGTGCTTTGTTCAAGAAATGTTTGTTGGACTTGGTGTACCCCCCCCAAAAATAATAAATAAATAAATTAAATTAAAAAAAAAAAAAGAAATGTTTGTTGGGACTTCCTAGGTGGCACAGTGCTTAAGAATCCACCTGCCAATGCAGGGGACATAGGTTCGATCCCTGCTCCAGGAAGATCCCACATGCCACAGAGCAGCTAAGCCTGTGTGCCACAACTACTGAAGCTTGCTTGCCTAGAGCCCGTGCTCTGCAACAGGAGAGGCCACTGCAATGAGAAGCCCACATACCACAATGAAGAGTAGCCCCTGCTCACTAGAGAAAGCCCGTGTGCAGCAACAAAGACCCAACACAGCCAATAATAAATAAATAAGCAAATAAATAAATAAATTTATTTAAAAAAAAGAAACAGAAATGTTTGTTGAATTAAACTGGAGAAATTCTTGAAAGGAAGAATGCCAGGAGTTGGAGGGAGATGATGGAATCGCCCCACCCCCAGAGACAGTTCTTTTCTTAAATTATTTATTTATTTATTTAGGCTGCACCGGGTCTTAGTTGTGACATGCGGGATCTTTGGTTGTGGCAGGCTTATAGTTGCAGCATGCGGGATTCAGTTCCCTTAACAGGGATCAAACCTGGGCCCCCTGCATTGGGAGCATAGAGTCTTACCCACTGGACCACCAGGGAAGTCCCTAGTTCTTTAAATGAGTGAATTCTCACCAAAACCTTCAGCAACTCAAATGCTTCTTCCGCCATATTCACCATAAATACCCAAAAGTCCTTTAAGGATTTGAGAGCTCCGCAGTTTCTCTCTTCAGTCAGCTTTCTAGCAGGCTGAAGTCCTTTGGGGCTTCACCTCTTTCTGCACATGATAAAAATTTGCTGGAGGCAGACAAAGGTAGAAACTGGCAAATAGTCTCATGACAAATGCAATTGCTCTGATGAAGAGAGTCCCCTTGCCTAGTGGGCGGCCTGCCAGAGGGACTCCCCCACGGCCCGTGTGCCCAGAATGGGATATCAGCTCCATCTGGACTCCTTATCGACACGAGCATGCTCTCTGAGTTTCCTCCAGAAGACAGGGCTCTCCCCTGGCTCCCCATATGCTAAGCACGTGATGGCAGCCTGCCCAACTCAGACTCTCTGGCTCCCAGCAGCCTGGGGGAGACCCAGACAGTGACCTTTGAATATTTTGTCAGAACATCTGCCCTATTTGACCTTGACTCATCTCAGACCGTAGAAACTTCGGTCCCCAGGGATCATCACAATAGTTACTCAATACTTTCTAGGAAGGCTTATCTGGGTAGAGCAAAGGGGTCACCCCTTCTGTAGAGCCCACTACCTGTGGCCGGGCAGTCCCAACAGTGCAGAACACCCTCCCTCTCAACACTATGGGTACACACATCATTTGCAGCCCACCACGGCCACACTACCACCATCAACCCTGCTCTCCAGGCCAGGCATGGCAGGAGACAGTTGCCTGGACCAGCAGAGACGACGTGGTCAAGAGCAGTTGGATTCTGCTTGAGCTGGGTAGGAGCCCAGGGGGAGGGGGATGAGGCTCCAGATCATACCTCCTGGATGAGGTTTTAATCATTTCCAGCATGGAATGTGGTCAACCTTTGCTACAAATTCATTTGTTCTGAGTTTCTTTGCCCTGTCCCCGAACTACCGCTGACAAAGCAAACATGGACTTACTAATGGGGAATTCAGGTGGGTTTTAACAAGTGTTATTCCTGCTGGCTCTTATCCTTGAAAATGCATCCGTTTGTCACCTGAGTCAGCCCCTGCTCCCTTCACAGTCCTAGGTCTTCTGAGTGTGAGTTTTGGTCTCTGTGCTGCTGCAGGATGGTTTCCACTTGTGCTGGTGAGCAGGCAGCATCACTTCTCGTACCTTGGCGTTTGTTACTTCATTCCTTGTCTACATGCATGGCTATAAAAACATTGGATTGACTTCCTCATGATTATTTGTATATATTGATATATCTGTATTTATCTATATCCGTATATATATTTATATGTCTCTCCAAGTACAAAATGAAAGAAAGCTCAAAGTACAAACCCCTTTCCAGAGTCCCCAGTCCCCAGTTTGCTGGTGTTTTTGTTTTAGAATCACATATTCATCATATTGTTTTTGCATGAACGTACATTCACTCTATTGCTTAAACTTATGTGCTAAAACCCCAAAGGGGGAGATTCCCTAGCAGTCCCGCGGTTCGCACTCCGCGCTTCCATGGTAGGGGGCATGGGTTCGATCCCTGGTAGAGGAACTAAGATCCCACAAGCCACACAGTGCAGCCCACAAAACAACAAAACTTATTCAGTGCATTCAAAGATGATTATTTTCTGGCCCTGAGAGATACAGAGCCTCCCAAACCAGAGGCATTTCCTAGACCCTAATGCAGTTAAAAAATGCCCAGCAATATGATGGTTCCCAGTACAATAGAACCTACTGTATTTTCAAATTAATAATTAAAAGTTGAATAGCTAGAGCACCAAGACTCTTCTTTGTTCCCAAATAAGTGCAGTTGCAGACTTAGGAAATCAGGCATCTTTGTATGAACCGTGGCCGATTTAGACTCTGTCCTGTGTCTCTGGCCAGGTTTCGGAACCAGGAGGGCAACCCTTTGCACTGTCAAGCAACAATGCCAAAGTTAATAATTGGCTGTGCCAGCCTGTGGAAGATCAGGCTGTTTTTGTGTGCCTGTTTTTCTATTTTACGTAAATCTTGCTGAACATGTTTGCATCAACCTACTGGTAATGCACCTTTGATCAATAAATTTTAGACAAAAGTGGTTTTTGAGTCCAAAGATCAGGGCTGGGTTGACCTGCAGACTGGATACAGGGTGTATAAAACAGAGGCAAGGCACAGGCTGATAGCAGAGCAATCACCACCAAGTCTGAAATAACTGCACGGGCACAGCCGAAGGCTTCCTGAGTGAGGATGGAGGGGGGAATGAACGCTCTACATGACTTTGGGATCCAGTCAACACGCTACCTCCAGGTGAATTACCAGAATTCCCAGGATTGGTTCATCTTGGTGTCTGTGTTCGCAGACCTCAGGAATGCCTTTTATGTCCTCTTCCCCATCTGGTTCCATCTTCGAGAAGCTGTGGGCATCAAACTCCTCTGGGTAGCTGTGATTGGAGACTGGCTCAACCTCGTCTTTAAGTGGTGAGTAAGAGCTGGACAAAGAGGAGATTGGCAAGGAAAAAGGCTGGCATTCTCTCTGGAAATGTCTGTCCATTGGAGGTTGCCTTCTCCATGCTGTTTGGGAAGCCACAGGTTGCCACAGGATATTCCCCTCCTGACTTTGGATCCTCTACATAAAGAGGGAAGACAGAGAAAACCCTGTCAGTGAGCTGAATACAAAGATACAACGGAAGGCTATTTCATATGGATGGAAGGCCAGCTGGACCTAGTGAATTACAGGCTATAAGCAAAGAAACACTGTTTTATACTTTGAAACAGCATAGGTGACAAAAAGATGCACGAAGGAAGAAGTGGTATGAAAAAAGGAAACACATAGGCATTTTCAAAACTTGTTGTGTGGGTAATGAGAAGAAATCCAGAGACCTCTCTTGTTCAGCCACCTACAAGCTTTTTTTTTTTTTTTTTTTTTTTTCCAGATTTAGGCTGCGCCAGGTCTTAGTTGTGACATGTGGACTCTTAGTTGCAGCATGCGGGCTTCTTAGTTGCAGTATGCGTGAGGGATCTAGATCATTGACCAGGGATTTAACCCGTGCTCCTGCACTAGGAGTGCAGAGTCTTACCCATTGGACCACCAAGGAAGTCCCCAGCCACCTACCTGCTTTATGTCCTGGGCAACTCATAGCAACTCGCTGAGTTTCTGTTTTATAATCTGTAAACTTAGATTATCTCTGGGACCTTAATAATTATTATAGCTATTAACATTATTGAACATGTAGTAATGTGCCAGGCCATGTGCTAAGCACTTTTCTGTAGGGTAGTTACTGCTGTATTACAGATGGAGAGACCAAGGCACTGAGTTAAGTGACTAGAAAAACATAGGTGGTATCAGAGGCAGGATTCAAGCCCAGGCAGGCTGGCTTCAGAGGTGAGGCTCTTAAAAACTATGTTATATCCAGTGTTGATAAACTGACACTCTCAAGGGGTCTAAAAGCCCTGATTTTAGTATTTGCCAATTTCTACTGTGTATAGCATCCCGTTATGACCACTTTCAAGCTACTGAGGGGTCCGGCTTGCAAAAGTCCTAAATATTTTACAATTGTGAGCCTGTACCAGCTGACTCTAGCACATTACTGGTTTGGCCTCTATTTCCTCATCTAGAAAATGAAAAGCTTGGACCAGCTGCCCTCTAAGACCTTTACCATCCTTTAAATTATCTTTGTTCACTGGCAGGAGATTCTTAAGATCTCTTCTGGTTCTATTTTTCTTTGGCCATAAACAAGAAAAGTCCTTTAGGGTAGGAAAGAACACTGACTGGGCTCAGAAGCCCAAGGCATATTGATGGGATTCTGAAATTTCTGTTGAAAAATCTACTAAATTTTGCCTGTAACTTCCAGTATTCAATAGCATGATTCTAAAAAATAAAAAGATAAGGTGTTACTCTGAACATCTGATCTCATGTAAAGAACCATGGATTTTCTCTGAAAGAGTAGAGCTCAGAGTTAGTGGCTGTCTCCAATTTTAGTGAGAAATCACTATTCCTCCACTGCAGGGCAAAGGAGACATCCTGACCCACACTTCATACCTGTTTCCACAATGAAAAACACGCTTTTAAAGGGGGAAGTGGTTTGTCTGAGATATTCTGTTTCAAAGCCGAGAGGATACAAAACAAGCCCCTGAAGCTATGTGTGTTCTTACGGAGAGTGATTCTGATGGAAACAGAGACCACATCTCCTGGTGGGGCTTGCCCTTGGGGCCGGGGCTCATTCTCTGGTGTCCAGAAGAAACCCAAGACTCCCGAGGCCTGAAGAAAGAGAACCTGTAGGATACACAAGTCCAAATTACAAACTGTAGTTCCCATGAATTCTACCAGAACGAATTGTTCTTGGCTGGGGTGGGGGGGTTGGGGGTGCGGGGAGTCACCTAGTTGCCATTAATATGGCTTTGAAGATATTGGATTTATTTATGTTTGAATAAATAATGCCTTCAAATAGTGCAAAATTCAAAAGTTAAATAAGGGATGCACCATCAAATCTCCCTCCCCCGCCTCTCCTCCGCCATCAAGTTCCCTTCTTGGAGGGGCCCGTACAACCCATGTTCTGTGTAGGATCACAGGGTCTTCTCCTTAAGCTATTCTCTCGTCTCGAAGGTGTGGCATTGGGTTCCTTCAGTAACTCCAGACACCGGTTCTGCTTTTTCACAGGATTCTCTTTGGACAGCGCCCATACTGGTGGGTCCTGGACACCGACTACTACAGCAATACCTCTGTGCCGCTGATAAAGCAGTTCCCAGTCACCTGTGAGACCGGCCCAGGTGAGCGTCCCAGCCCTTGTCCAGACAGAAGCTGGGTGGACCTTGCTCCCTGTGGACACCTGGTAACATTCGTTCTGGATGAAGCTGTCTTTGAGGGGGACACGAGCAGAGCCACTCCTTCAAGCTTTGGTCATGGTCTTGGATTTGGTACAACTCCATTTGAATTCACTTCAGCAAGGCCTTCTCAAATAGCCTACAACTGCCACTTTGGAAATCTGCCTATTGTTTCCAGAACTGAAATTACGAATCCAGTGAGACAAGGGCTCCCTCACGGGCAAAGGGCTCATGAGAGTAATTGTGCTGTGTCCCTTCGTCCAGCGAAGGGAGCACAGTAGAGGCCTGAGCCCCTGGCCATCCTTCCCAGAGGCCTGGACCGGGAGATGTGGCCTCCCACGCTGACCGTTCAATCCCACACCCTGTCTGTATTTCACTAGTTACACCCAGACAGGCATTGTTCACCCAAAAGATAGATTTCATCTTTCAGTAAGGAGAGGAATATTCAACCCCTTTGCTCACCCATAGGGCTAGGTGTTAGCGTTCCTTCCTCAGGGATCCTATCACTGACCCCCAGACTAAGGCACAGCCCATAGTTATTTGTTCTTACAAATCCTTGATTCACTTCAAAGCATATTCAAATATTATTTATCTAGCACCTGTGCCAAACACTGTTCTAGATACTTGAAATGCCCCCAGTGAATTAAAAAAACATCCCTACCCTTGGGAATTCCCTGGCGGTCCAGTGGTTAGGACTCAGTGCTTTCACTGAGGTGGCCCGGGTTCAATTACTGGTCCAGGAACTAAGATCCTGCAAGTAGTGCAGCGTGGCAAGGGAAAAAATAATACCCCCACTCTTGTGGAGCTTAAATTTGAGTGGGGTGTGTGTGTATGTGTGATATAAAAAAAAATAATTTACAAGTACAATATTTAGGATATTAGAGGAAGAAGGAGGAGGAGGAGGAAAGAAAGGCAAGGATTTCCCTATGGGGCTTCCTGGAAAGCAGACTCAGAGATGGAAATTAGCATGCTGGAGGTAAGCTACTCTCGGGAGCAGCACTCGTATAAGGAAGGGACAGAAGTCACCTGGGCAGAAGGAGTCTAGCAGTGATTCAGTCTCAGCCCACAGGAGCTCTGAACTGATTCCAGGGGACCAGGCCCTTTACCTCAATAGAGACCCAGGGAGAGGGTAGCCCTGATCAAGATGGCTCTCTTCAGCCCAAGGCAATCTCCAGAGAAGTCTGAGAGCTGAGGGTCGTCTGCAACCACACTCTTAACAATAGAAAGGGAAAATAAGCTTTTCAGTCCAGAAGGGGATCTGAGTGGCACATCTCAGGACCTTCCATCTTTCAGAGAAGAGGGATCAGGAGTAAGAATTGGATGCAGTATTAAATAGGGTGGTCAAGGTGGGACCCATTGAGAAGGTGAGATGTGAGCAAAAACTCGAAAGAGGCAAGGGAATTAGCCAGTAAATTCCTGGAGGAAGAAGTGTCTGGATAGAAAAGCCAACATCACAAAAACCGTGAGGTGGGAGTGTGTTTAAAGGAGAGCAATGAGGCCAGCATGGCCGGAGCAGAGTGAACAAAAAGAGTGGAAGAGAGGTAATGGAGGGCAGATCCGTCTGCAATTGTGTACCCAGCAAGCTGATTCTTTGTGTAATCTCTAGACTGTACAGAACCACAAGAGCTGTGACCTTCTCTGACTTCTCACCGCTGTGCTCCCAAAGCCTAGCACAGTGCTGGGCAGGTAGTAGGAGCTCAATAGATATTTGCTAAATAAATGACTAAATGGGTAAATGAATGGATGGCAGGATGGGTAGGTGGATGGAAGGATGGAAGGATGGATGGATGGATGGAAAGAAAGGTTTCAGTCTTCTCCATCAATGGTTTTTCATCAGTTGTGATTTTCATGTGCTCATGAAAGGAGGTGAGCCCAAGGTCCTTCTATTTCACCATCTTGTAGATTTTCCATCAGATTTTCTGGATGAAAAGATAGATGGATGGATGGTTGGATGGATAGGTGGAAGGATGGATGGATGGATGGATGGATGGATGGATGGATGGATGGATGATGCCCCCTAGCAATCTCCCAGATGGAGACTTTTCACCTTTGGTTCATTCATTCATCTCTTTTCTATCCTTTAGGGAGTCCCTCCGGTCATGCCATGGGTACAGCAGGTGTGTACTATGTGATGGTCACATCCACTCTCTCTATCCTTCAGGGAAAGAAAAAGCCAAGCTACAGATTTCGGTAAGAACTCAGCTCTGGGTTGTGGGTGGTGGAGGGCAAGAGGTGGCTCTCCCTGTAGCTGACACACTACTTGCTCTTCCTCACATGCCCCCAGTCTGCCCCATGCCTTGGGTTGGTACTTATGAGTTGTGGCATTTCTGCTGAGGATGAACATTAGAGTCACAGAACGTTAGGGCTAGAAGGGACCCACATGGGCAACATCTAATTTTACAGATCAGGAAACAAGGCCTAACGTCTCAAAGAGGCTTCTCGAGATCAGTTAACGAGGTAGAAGCAGGCTTTAAATAAAAACCCATTTCTGTACCAAACATTGAGACACCCTGTCCAGATTAAAATAAACAAAGACACAGAAGACATTCCTTCTATGGGGAATTCTGGGTATGCAGTCCCTGTGCAATCCTTAATTATGAAACATAAAATAGGGAAGTTAAAACTCACATACACAGGGGTTCACCACTTGCCATAGGCTTCAATTTATAAAAATTCCACTGATGGCACCTGAGGATGCCAAGCTCCAATATTCCTGCCTCTGATGTTCTCCTTGGTGAAGGATCTATGCCTGGGTTCTCTTATGGCTGCCTCTTCCATTGCAGGTGCTTGAATGTCATTTTGTGGTTGGGATTCTGGGCCGTGCAGCTGAATGTGTGTCTCTCACGAATCTACCTTGCTGCTCATTTTCCCCATCAAGTTGTTGCTGGAGTCTTGTCAGGTACCAGCTGTTCTGGCCCCCTCACTCTATCCCCTGCGTAGCCCATCCTCCCTAATCAGGACAAAATCCCAGTATTCCAGCCATATTCTATGTATAATCAATGCTGCTAGCATTTCAGTGGGTTGAAAGTCAAGAGTGGGCAACTGACATGACTCATTTCTACAGGAGTGCCCAGATCTACACAATTAAGTATGTTCCAGAAAAATGGCAATACAGCAAATTAACTTACGCAACTGAATCCGCGTGAAATCTCCGAGATTTTTACATTATTTCTTACTGGTCTTCAGTTGGAAGTGGCCCCTAGCTTAGTTTTAAGAAAAGCTCCCAAATTTTAACAAATTAACACAATGTCCTTGGAAAGCTCTTTATCTAAATAAATTCATCTGCAGACCTAATAGGTACCACAGCTGCTCTTTATTATAGGTTCCGAGTTTTGAATATTTTTTTTTTCTTAGATCCAGTTAATAAGCTGCCGAAGAGACTTAGGTTAAGCATAAGAAAGAATTTCTTGACTTTGTGGGAAGCACTGGAATATAAGACCCTAGGGAAATGGTGGAATTTTTCTCCTAGAGATCTACAAGAGCAGAGCAGAGCAGAGCAGCATTCCCAGAAGCATGTTGAGAACATGGGAAACAATGGCTTCATGGCAACCACAAAATTAACACAGCATTTAGTACTGGGTTCCATGTTTGAGGAAGACCCTGGAAGTTCATGTTACATGAAAGACCTGGGAATGTTTAAGTTAGAGAGGAGAATAACTATCTTTATTTATCCAATCCTTCTTAGTCTATTCTTTTTTTTCCCCCAGTTTATTATTTTTTTAATCAAAGTATAGTTGATTTACAATATTGTGTTAGTTTCAGGCATGCAGCACAGTGATTCATATATACACACCTGAAATATATATATACATATACATATATTCCTTTTCATATTCTTTCCTCTTATAGGCTATTATAAAATATTGAGTATAAAACAGATGATTGAACCTGGTGTACCCCCAAAAAAAAATAAAAAATAAAAATAAAAATAAAAATATTGAGTATAGTTCCCTGTGCTACACAGTAGGTCCTTGTTCATTATCTATTTTATATACAGTAGTGTGTATATGTTGATCCCAACCTCCTAATTTATCCCTCACCCTGAGAATAATTATCTTTAAACGCGTTAACAGAGGCTCTAGATTTACAACTTATTAACTTCTGCAGAAAGAACTGAGACCAATAGACGTCATTAGAAGGAGACATGTTTTAGCTCTGCACCAGGAAGAACTTTCCAATGATCAAATTCATGCAAAGATGAAATGGGCTGCCTGAGTGGCAGTGAGCTCTCCATCCCTGAGGATATTTAGGTAGAGACAGGAGGACCACCCCAGCCCCCAACCCCCACCCCACCCCCGCCATCATGACAGGAAACTTGCATGTGGTGGGAGGAAGTATGTGACATGACTCTTCCATCAGAAAGAATCTATGGCTGAGAACAGGCTGGAATCACATATGGGAACAAACCAAAAGACCTTCTAATCTGGCATCTGTGATTTAACTCCAAATAGGTGGGACGGATGGCATGTCACCCATTGCTCCAAACTCACCTCTAGCTGAAGGGCCAGTGTCTTTCCAGGTTCTCATGGTCATTCTTTCTTCCGCTCAGGGATTGCAGTTGCTGAGACTTTCCGCCACATCCAGAGCATCTACAACGCCAGTCTCAAGAAATATTTTCTCATTACCTTCTTCCTGTTCAGCTTTGCCATTGGATTTTACCTGCTGCTAAAGGGGCTAGGGGTCGACCTGCTGTGGACTCTAGAGAAAGCCAAGCGAAGGTGTGAGCGGCCAGAATGGGTCCACATTGACACCACGCCATTTGCCAGCCTCCTCAAGAACCTGGGGACTCTCTTTGGCCTGGGTCTGGCTCTCAACTCCAGCATGTACAGGGAGAGCTGCAAAGGCAAGCTTAGCAAGTGGCTCCCGTTCCGCCTCGGCTGCATCGTGGCCTCCCTCGTCCTCCTGCACCTCTTTGACTCTTTGAAACCCCCATCCCAAATCGAGCTGATCTTCTATGTCCTGTCCTTCTGCAAGAGTGCGGCAGTGCCCCTGGCAACTGTCAGTCTCATTCCCTACTGCCTGGCCCGGGTCCTGGGCCAGCCGAGCAAGAAGACTTTGTAAAGGGATGTGGAGTCTTCAGAATTAAAATCAATGACTGCGCCAAGGATTGAGTGTGGCTAGGGCCTTCTGCCAGCCCGTTGTGAGGCCAGAGGTGCTAGAGTCAGCTCAGGTGACCCCCCTCCCTTCCCCCTATGCAATTCTAATTGTATTGGGTGATGGGTTTTTCTGAAAAGCTAATAAGGCTATTTGAAAAAGCCTTATTGGAAGTTGGGTCATTCTGGATTTTTCCCGCGAAGATATACTTATTCTTCTGTCCAGGATACAAAAGCAAGACTTCTTGGTAGGGCCGCTCATGATGCAAGGCTGGGGATCACAGCTGAATGTTCTACTCATGCTTGTCCTTGCCCAGAAAAGGAGAAAGGAGCAGTGAATTTCCCTAGAGAAGGATTGATTAAGGAGGATTTTTAAATATCTTGCATATCGTGCAAATCATATGTCAAACAATATCTTAATGGCTTTGATTATATATGAATCTTTAGGTAAAGGGCTCTCAACAGTGGGGGACCAACTTCAAGTACAATTAATAGGTGGTGAGTGGAGTAATTCTGATTCATGTATTTTTCTATTTTATATCCATGGTCATTGTACTTCCTGGGATTTCTGAATGGCTGCAGTGACCTGGATATTATACTAGGTCAGACTATTCAGGCAGAGTCAGCTTCTCCTCCATAACATTCGATCCTTCTCCTTATTGGCCCAGTTCTGCTTTCCCCAGAATTTTCCACTGATTCCACACCCACCCTGCTAGATCTTCAGATGCCTAAAGGCGACTCTGTAGTGGTGCTTTTGTATGTTTCAGTTTAACTCTGAAATCTTGGGCAAAATGGCAAGGAGAGGGCCAGGATTCCTCTCTCCAGAAGGTCACTCCAATGTTACTTTTGATTCCTGGAGGGTAAATGTGACTCCTTTTTCTACCCCAAGCCAATCAAGAGCACATTCTTGGAGGAAAAGCCAACTCTTTGCCTGTTCTCTAGTCTCAACTGATTTGCAGAGTATGTCCTTTAAAAAAATGTTGAAGCCTATTTATTTGAGAGTCCTTGTTTTTTCTACTAATTATATAGCTCACCATATATTATCATTCACACCAACCATTCTGGTCATAACATCTTTGCAAAGAAAAATATATACGTGCAGTATTTTATTAAAACAACATTTTACCTAAGAATGAAGTCTTGTTGATTACTATATTTTAGAGGCAATGTGACCTGAAGGTTCTAATTCTGGCTCAGCTAAATTTCTAGCTCTTTCTCTATTTCCCTAAACAAATAATTTGGTTTCTGTGTACTTATGTTTTCTTTCTGCAAAAGGAAGGTGTTTTATCTTGGGTTGGCCAGGAGTCCCAGTAGGGCTGCAGAGACTTATAAAAGTGTCCACAGGGGCACAGGTAGAGTTGAGCATATCAACATAGGCACAATATCACTGGCCAAGATTGAACATTAATTACCAGACCACAGTGCAGTATGAGTTGGTCTATGGGATCAAACTGCAACTTGAGGGCAGACAGGCAGGGTCATTACCAAACTAAGCAATCAAGGAATGTAAGTCAAAGCAACAGAACAAGACTGAGCAGACTTGGGAATTCCCTGGTAGTCCAGGGATTAGGATTATGTGCTTCCACTTCATGGGGCATGTGTCCAATCTTTGGTCAGGGAACTAAGATCCCACAAGCTGCGCGGTGAGGCCAAAAAAAAAAAAAAAAAAAAAAGGCTGTGGAATCCAGTAACCCAGTGTCAGCAAGGTTTTGGGTTATAGTGAAAGAAAGTCTGAACAGAGCAAGTCATAGCACTAAGGGATGCTTAATGCAGCTACTGAAAGCATCTCTGCAGGATTTATTTCATCCAGGGTGCAAGGTCCCACCTCTAAAACCCTTGACTCAGCAGCATAACCCCGGATCTGCTGAGAGTGAGACCTGATCAGTCACTTCAGAACTTTGGGATGTGAATCTTTAGGAAAAGTTGAGTCCTCCTACCGACTTTGTTTTCTTTGGGATGGGGGGAGGGGCACCAGGCCATACGGAAACACTAATGGCCTCATCCAGGGAGGAGGGAAGTGGTCTTGTTCTGTCTGAATTGAACCCCACTGCTTGGGCATGGCCTCCATCCTGGATGATTTATTTGCCCTCAGAGACCAAGTCCAGGTTCCTTGCAATAGGATTCTGGCAGAAAGTAAATAATGTCCCTGCCGCCAGCAGTTGGTGAGGTTAATAAAGACACATAATAAAAGATAAAATTTGTGCTTAATATATGTTAGGCTCTGTTTTAAGCATTTTATTTATTTATACAGAGAACTCACTTAATTCTCCCAGTGTCTCTGTGAGGTGGGTGTTAGAGTGTATCCTCACATTACATACGAAGAGGTACAGAGGGGTTAGGTGTCTTGCCCAGAATGAAGGAGCCAGTTAAAGAACCAGGCTTAATTCAGACCACAGAGATTTTGATTTCTTGTGGCCAAAGGACATTATAAAACTTAGAGTGATCCTGCCAGTGAGCTAGTATTTGTTTCTAAATATGAAGATACTGTATTTCAAAGTTAATTTCATTAACTATTGGAACAGACATGACCATGTTAGATTAACAGCAGTGTCTGAAACAATCTTAGTTCTTTCTTTTCTTTCTTTTAAGAAAGAGCTTAAGGGAATTCCCCGGCCATGCAGTGTTTAGAACTCTGCGGTCTCACTGCTGAGGGCCCGGCTTCGATCCCTGGTCGGGGAACTAAAATCCCACAAGCCATGCGGCATGGCAAAAAAAAAAGAAAAGAAAAAAGAAAGAGCTTAAAAGTTACGCTCCACCTATCTGGGTCAGACAGTAAGTCACTATTTCTACAATCGAGATAGAGCAAGAAGATAGAATTATCACAAGGAAGTTCTGGTATAGATCCACGTACAGGGGTAGAAAGTAAAGAGATGCCGTGGAAGATTGTCTAGATCAGAGACGCCACAAATACAGGGCTGCTACCTTTCATTGGGACAGGCAACATCTAGAAATGGACAGCCCTAAAGGCTGAGAATTTGTGATGGGTAAAGCTGAGCAGAGCATCAGGCCATGATCAATTTGTAATATAGCCAATGTATTAGCACATTTTGATCACAGATCTGCTCTCCAAATACAGATATACGTTTGCTTGAGAAATGACTTGTGAATCCTCAGGATGGAAGTAAGTTTAAGTGACCAACGTCCTTGTTATATTATAGCACAGTTTGATAGATTGGTCTAGCAGTCTATCCGTTTGGAGGAGATAGGTTTGAGGACAATACACACACACACACACACACACACACACACACAGTGTACAATTGTATTATTGCCTTAGGAAAACAGACCCATTCAGAAAATGCAACTTTTGCTGCCTGAGCCAATGCTACTTCACTGCAGAGAGACCAAGGTCTTAAAGTTTTTGTTTTTGTTTTCTAACAAAATTTATAATAGCTTTAAAAAAATTATAACAATTTTATTGAGATATAATTCACATACCATACAATTCACCTATTTAAAGTGAACAGTTCAGGGCTTCCCTGGTGGCACAGTGGTTAAGAATCCGCCTGCCAATGCAGGGGACAGGGGTTCAAGCCCTGGTCAGGGAAGATCCCACATGCTATGGAGCAACTAAACCTGTGCACCACAACGACTGAGCCTGTGCTCTAGAGCCCACAAGCCACAACTATTGAGCCCGCATGCCACAACTACTGAAGCCTGTGTGCCTAGAGCCTGTGCTCCACAACAAAAGAAGCCACTGAAATGAGAAGATTGCGCACCGCAGCAAAGAGTAGCCCCTGCTCACCGCAACTAGAGAAAGCCTGCGCACAGCAACGAAGACCCAACACAGCCAATAAATAAAATTAATAAAAATAAATTTATTAAAAAAAAAGTGAACAGTTCAATGGTCTTTAGCATATTCAAAGAACTGTATAACCATGACCACAAATCAATTTTAGAACATTCTTTCTTACCATGTAAAGAAACCCCACACCCATTAGAAGTCACCTCCATTTCACCCCAACCCACCCAGCCCTTGGCTACCACTAATCTACTTTCTGTCTCATAGATCTGCCTATTCTAGATATTTCATATGAATGGAATCATACAACATGGGACCTTTTGGGTCTGGCTTCTTTCACTTAGCACGATGTTTTCAAGGTTTTCATCTGTGTTGTAACGTGTATTAGTACTTCGTTTCTTCTTATGGGCAAACAATTTCCATTGTACGGATGAATTTTGTTTATCCATTCATTAGCGGATGGATATCTGGATTGTTTCTACTTTTTGGATATTATGAACAATACTGCTGTGAACCTATGAACATTTGTGTACAAGTTTTTGTGTGGATTTGTGATCTCATTTCTCTTGGGAATATTCCTAGGAGTGGAACTTCTGGGTCAAATAGTAACTCTATATTTAACCTTTTAAGGAACTATGAGACTGTTTTCCCAAAGGCTTAGGAAAGAAAAGTCTCACAGTATTTTTGGTTTTACAATCTCTTTTGATTTCCTAGGATCATACCCTGTATCTAAACTTTGTCTAATTCTTTGCTTTAGAAGAGTTTCAAAGCAAGATGGATCAGGCGATCAGATTTACATGATGAGATATCAGTAGGTACCTCCTACTTTTGTCGGCAATGACTTTATTGTTCCAAGAGCACTTCATTTGAAGACACACCTGGATATTTGAAGTTCCAGTCCTAATCAATTGACTAGTTGTTTATAATCAGTCAAACTTTGCTGAGTTGTTTTCTGAAAATCATTACTTTAGCTGCTGTATTATTAATACTTATTGATTTCACTCTTCAGTAATTGCCAAACTAAGACTGATGCCTTTAAAGCCTATATGAGTAAATAAAATAGCACAATATCATTTGTACCCAAGAGTTTTTCAAAAGTCTCTTGAGAATGAAAAACGCTCTGGCTAAAGAGCCTTCTGATGTTGTTAAGGAAAGGATTGACTAGAAGTGGTATGAAGTAGCAATCAATATGTCACTTCCATTAAGGAACCAAGAACTTAGTTTATCTGGAAGAGAAACTAACAATTGTCTAGTCCAATGATGGGCACCCAAAGTCCAAAATCTAACTTCAGAATGAAAGATAAAAAAGCTGCCTCTGGGTTGCTGGTTTCTTAATAAAAAGAAAAAAGCCTTCAATATTTTTTTTCCTGAATTGACCATTATTTTCTTTAAGTTGCTCACTATTAATTCTATTCCAAAAATTTGTTTTCATTTCATAGATACAGAAATGAAGACCTAGAGAAGTAAAATAGCTTTTTTTTTTTTTTGCATTTTTCAGGTTAGCACAGCATTTATAATATTTTAATAGAATGTCCTAGACTTTGGAGTTTCTCTCTAAAACCCTCTAGAAAAGAGTTCTTTTTAGGTCACATGAGGAATCTGTCCTCAGGTCTCCTGATTCTTAGCAGAGAACAATCTCCCCTTTGCCTGACTCCTGCATTTACCTGAGCAGCGGGGTCAACGGGCAGCTGTTGACACAGAAGTGAAAGACATAAGTGAATAGCAGAGCCGGTTTATTTGAACCAGGACCAGGATCTGTTAAGCAAATTAAACCACAGCTAGAATAACTGTGTTCAAGGTAGCCTGTTCCTCATTATGTCATGTGCTTCTCTCTTCCTTTGCTTTCATAAATCTTTCCAGGGCAAGAGTATAACTACAACAAGAAATAACTTGATGTTTTTATGGGGTTTGGGGTTTTTTTTTAGCATGAGGGTAGTTTTCCAATCAGCAAATTTTCAGTGCTTTCTTTTCTGCCATCTTCTGGCTTTCTTCTTTTGATCTTCACATTCCACAGTCATGGCCGTCCGATCAGCTCCAACTGCACTTCAACGTTTGAAGGCTGGCCAGACTTCTCTTATTCTGCACCATCACAGAACTGGAGATTCCAGTCTTCAAGAGCTGCAGACCTTCTCTCCAGAGCAAAAAGAATGAAAATCTAATTCCTTCTCCTCCACGATGAACCATTTTGGATGGTGGCTGAGGCATGCCACCAAAATTCCCTCTTTTCTCCTCTGTCTTTCGCTCTAATCTCCTCCTTCAACCCCAGTCCACTGACAACCCTGCCACTGACACACCCTGGTAATAAACTCAAGTGAGCCTTCCGACAAGTGCGGTTTGGCTTGACTTGACTTGACAGCCCAAGTGGCATAAATTATTTTTATTTTGATCATGTTGTTACTGACCAGGATTCTTGGCCTTCCCCAATCAATAGAAATTGACTAGAGGCCAGACAAGAAATTCAGGCAAAGCTTTATTGGGCCCCCTGCTGCAACCCCAGTGAACAGTATCCTGGTTTTGCTCCTGGCTCTTCAGAAATGGCAGTTGGGTTTTTTGGTCTTTTTGTATCTTTTATATCTTGTTGTCCAGAATTTGCCCCAACCACACACGCATACAGTTATTTTCAGTCCCTTATAGTTTCCTTGTACTGTGTTGCTCAGTGAGACGTTTGTCCAAATGCAGGCATCGTAGCACTGCAGCAAAGGGTCCCAGGTTCCAGCCTGCCTTGATGTCTTTAGGCTACCAACACCCTCCTTACTGGTCCATTTTGTCCCATACCATGACTACAGTGAAATGACGATGGCATCGTGTCTCCCTACAGATTGCAGTGAAGCCACCATGGCCACCGCACCAGCGCCTCCAAAGGATTCCTTTGCTCCGGGAGCCTAAGGTGAGGCCCTCGCTCCTGACAGGTATCAGAGTTGACTCTGGAAAGGCTGACGCTGCAGCTCCAGGCTTTGATCTGGCTCCCCAAGCTCTGTCAGCAACCTAACCACTTACAGTGGCCACCAAACTGTTATCTCCAGAACTCTGCCCTTTCTCATTTCCTACCTACAAAGCTCCACACAGCTGCATGATAAACTCAGAGAAACTCCAAAGGGCAAGTGACCCCAAACATAATAACTGTCAGACCAGTGAGTTAATTCCTCAAGTTGGGGGTGGGGTGGCTGAACTCAACCCATTTTAAGAAAAATAGAAGACTTGGGGAGGATTCTGCTCACATTGGGCTCTCTCACATGAAAGACCTCAAGGCTTCTAAGTAGCTACAGATTTTCTTTGGCGGGGATGCCTATAATACTCAATCCTTGAGGAAGATTAACTGGGGGAGATGGAGTTGAGCAAGAATAAGAAAGTGTTGAAGAGCTTCATGAGAGGAAGAGTCAGGAATAAAAACAAGTTTTATTTTGGGCTGAGCCAGCTGGGAAGCCAAGGACAGAGTTGATGAAGCTGGAATGTTCCATTCTCTTCAGAGATAGGGGAGAATTCTCACACTATCGCCCAATATTATGTCCACACACAATATCTAATCAACCAACGGCTCTCCACGGGGTGCGATGTTGCCTCCCAGGTGACATCTGGCGTTGCCTGGAGACATTTTTGGTCGTGATAACTGGAGGGGGTGCTACTGGTATCTAGTAGGTAGAAGCCACACAGGCTGTAAACAGTCTACAACATGCAGCCCCCCGGTCACCCGAACAAAGAATTGTCCTGCCCCAAATGGTAATAGTGCCAGGATTGAGAAACCCTGTGACAAACTAGAGAAGAGGCAGCTCAGTCACAGTTTACTTGAAAGAACTTTCCTCCAGTGAATGTTTTTCAACTCAGCATCAGAGCCCCACTGTGCCAAGGGGTCATTCTGATGTGCCAGGCAGCCCCTCTTTCAATTTTGTCTGAGATGGGAGGTTTATCACTCTAACTTCTAATACCTTTCCCTCCTACGAGGTCAACTTGTGAAAATAGCAGGAGTCATTCCCTCTGAGTTCCTATAAGTAAAACCACTCTTGACCCCAGGACTTTTGTAGACACTCGAAAGCAGAATGTCTTTCTAGGTCATTGCCAAAATATTGGCTCTCCGTGCACCAATGCCAAACAGAAGTACGGAGACTGAGTTTTGGAGGAAAGAGAGGACCCCAGGACTTTTGTAGAGACTTGAAAGCCAAATGTCTTTCTAGGTCAAGGCCAAAACATTGGCTCTCTGTGCACCGATGCCAAACAGAAATACGGAGACTGAGTTTTGGGGGAAAGAGAGATTAGCTTTATTCTTTGGCAGGCAAAGAAGGAACACAGCAGGCTGGTGCCTCAAGAACTGTGTCCCCCTTCCCTGAGGAACAGGGAAAGGTTTCATAGCCGGAGCTGGTGGTCTGGGGTAGGTGACAAGGCTCAGAGCAATCAAGGTCTTGCATTTCTTTTCTGCTGCAAAATTACAGCCAGAGCTGCAGTCAGGCAGCTCAGCAGCCAGGTCTGATATCCCTAAAGTTATCCGCCATGACCTTCTTTTTGAAATGAAGAGTGCTACAAGGGAGCGTAGAGGGAGGAGAAGGCCAGGTGCAGAGTGTAATTCATATGGAGTCAGAAGGTAATTAGCTTTGTGAAGGACAAGTCTAGCTACAAGTGTTTGTTAGTAGTAACAGCTAAAGAATAACCAAGGATTCCTTAACTCTTTCAGGCCTGTTTTTGCTGTTTCTCCGGCCTGTTCATTGTTTCCTTATTTTCCTTGTCTATCAGAAAAGAAAAGTCTCATTTCTATTTTTGCTGCAGCATCACTAAACACAGGATGAAATGTGTAGCCGGGTCAGAGTTTCAGCCAGAGAGTCGGAGTAAGAGGGGCGGGATCTTGCAGGGAGCCACCAATTGTAAGAGCTTGGGAGACAAACTGCCCTCTGCCTCAAAGGCTGTGGATATACTTAACATTGTTGTTAAATCACCAGGGAGAGGAAGGAATAAAACAAAACAAAACACATTCTTAGATGAACAAACAAAGAACACAGTTAAGACACAATGCATAACCCTGGCGCTTAACTCCTCTGAACTTGGACTTGACTTCTTTGGAGAAGACAGAAGAGATGAGATTTTTCTTTGATGTCTCATCGCTACAAAATTTAGTGTCCAATACTGTTGGTACAGACTCCGGTTTTAATTTCTGTTGGTGGCTGATAGGAAAAAAAAAATCCAAATTTGATTGTCTTACTGCCCAAGTTAAGGCTGAGAAAGGAAAAAATCCATCCCAGGACAAATAGCCTTCTGATGACGACAAGGTAAAAATTCACTAGGAAAAAAAAAAGATTTTAAATAATGTGTAAACTTTAATAACAGTTCATTCCAGCAAACGTTTCCACTTGTTAAAAAGTAACTCATACCCAAGATATATTATTTAAAAAGATACTCTATACGTCCCTGAACTTGCCACAAATATCTATTCATCTCCTTTCTGTGTTTTTTTTTGTTTTGTTTTATTTTTGCCACGTGGGGTCTTCATTGCTGCACATGGGCTTTCTCTAGTTGTGGCAAGTGGGGGCTACTCTTCGTTGCAGTGCACGGGCTTCTCAGTGCGGTGGTTTCTCTTGTTGCAGAGCACGGGCTCTAGGCACACAGGCTTCAGTAGTTGTGGCACATTGGCTTAGTTGCTCTGAGGCATGTGGGATCTTCCCAGACCAGGTCTCGAACCGGGGTCCCCTGCATTGGCAGGCGGATTCTCAACTACTGTGCCACCAGGGAAGTCCCTCCTTCCTGTTTTTTACAGCTCCTTGATTTAATGTCCTCCTAGTTTCTTGCTGTGACTTTCCAGTTTCTTATTCTGAACTCTTGTATTCCTAATTTTTAAAAAAAAGAAGTGTGAGTCTACTGTAGGCCTGACTCCGAAACAGTAACTGAAGAGTCGTTGTTACTTTTTGGTAAATGTTTCTTTGGCATCTCTGATACATTCTGGCCTCTGAAATCTAATTTGCTCCTGTCTCTCCATTAAAAAAAAATAGGTCCTGGCCACTTGGCTGGTTATTGGTGAGCCCCCAGCAAGGTCTGAGGATTGATCTGCCAGGGGTCTTATTCCAAACAGGTTTTAATACCCAGCACGGCTTTTCTGCAGCTCTTGGTGTCTCTAGATTCTAGAGCAAAGACTTCTAATGCCAGAGTTCATATTTTCCCAGCCTTGGCATATAACTATGAAGATGTTTTCTGCAAAACAAAGCCCACTGGTTGATTTATATTATAATTATCTACTTTCTATGCTCAAAGAGCTGTCAAAAGGGTCAGACCCCAGAAGGTACTGCAACAGATGTTTGCAATTTTACAGCAGTTAACAACTTTCTGGTAATTCACAACTTTCCAGTAACTCACAAGCAACTTTACAGCAGAGGTATCACACTCAACTCTGCAACCACATTTTCCTTTCCTCAAAATTGACTTCCAAACTTTTTTGCACAACACACATTTTACACAGTTGTAAACTTTCCATTTGATGTTCTTTGTCACTTAAAATAATTTAATCTACGCATTCCCTAGAGCCAGCAGAGGCTACATTCCTGTCCTTGAAAAGCGATCCCTGGTGTTTCCTTATGTCACTATACCATAATTTGCCGAGCCATTCCCTTATTTGGCATTTGGATTATTTCCAATTCTTCACTCTTAAAAATAGCAGCACACAAACATCTTTGCACGAATTTCATTTTTTCCCTTTTGGGTTATTTCCTTGGGGTATCCTAAAACTGGTAATACCGGGTCAAGGTTTGAAAAGTTTCATAGCTGTTGTTACCCATTGCCAGAATATTCTCTAGGCAGATTCTGGTATATTTGGGCATTTCAAAGATTTAACCAGGTTTCCCATGCTATACAGTAAGATTAACTTTTATCTTCTCTTATTCTTCTATAATCTTCGGTAGGGGAGGGCAGTTACAAAATTTCAGAACAAAACAAAAATAAAGAAGGAAGCACTCTTTGTGTAGTGAGATGAGCTCTTTTAGGGTAACTTGATAGAACGCTACCCCACATGTGTTGGAGTGCAACAGCTATATTCCAGGCAGAATCGAAAATGACGCCAAGGTTCTGGGAAGTAATGTCAGCTGACGATATCCGAGGCTAAGACGGTTTTGGGGAGAATTTAAAGCTGGCAAGTGACAGGTTATCAGGAAGACCTGGTAAGTGGGTGGAGAGAGAGGTGGGAAATAAAAAGAAAGGACGTTAAAAAAAAATTTTTTTTTTAAATGGGGGGAAATTCCCTGGTGGCCCGGTAGTTAGAACTCCATGCTTCCACTGCAGGGAGCCTGGGTTCGATCCCTGGTCGCAGCCAAAAAAAAAAAAGAGAAAAGACGTGCTCTCTATCATTGCTGCTTTTGGGGTGATGGCACCAGCAGAGAGAGAAACAAGCTGATTCTGTGCCTTTGAGATTCAGACTAATCACCATCTGCAGGTGACTTCTAAGGATTGTGAATGCTTGAGGACCTTGGTCTCCTTGGTTTAAGAATCAAAACCAAAGCAAAACAAAAATAACCTACTGAGTCATCCTTACCATCCGGCTCCTCGAGCTAATAATAGCAATGATGATGGTGGTGATGGTGAGGTGCCTGGCGCTTTTCTAAAGACTGTACACACATGACCTGCTTCATCCTCCCAACACCCATTACTACCACCACTTTACAGATAAGGAAGCAGAATCAGGAAGCTAAGAAACTTTCTCAAGGTCACAGAGCTAGTCTGAGCCAGATTCAAACCCAGGCAAGTGACCACCATACCTGGGCTCTGACCACCGCACCACACGGCCTCAGGTGCTGCAGGAGAAAAATGCCTTGTAATGGTTAAAGGATGATACTAGAATATTCAATTTCAGGTTCTTTTTAAAAAACATTTGTTTATTTATTTACTTTATTTGGCTGCACTGGGTCTTAGTTGCCACGTGCAGGATCTTTGCTGTGGTGTACGGGGTCTTTACTTGGGGCATGGGGGATCACCAGAGATTGAACCTGGTCCCCCTGCAATGAGAGTGCACAGTCTTAACCGCTGGACCACCAGGGATGTCCCCAATTTTAGGTACTTATAAAAACTTCTGAATGTTTAGCATTATTTCTGTTCCCTGCCTACTCACCTAAATTAAAACAAGGTGTTATTCAAACATGTCTTATTTAAATTTAAACTATCAGTGGGTCTGTGTATATATAGTAATATCAAGTACAATTTTTAAGTCCCTAAGAAAAATGAAAGGAAATACACCAAAATGTCAACATTGACTATCTTTAGGTGGTGGAATCATGGATATTTTTTTTTCTTCTTTCCGTGTTTCTATTTTTTCTCAATTGTTCTATGCTAAGCAGATGTTACCATTTTTTCCCTACTCTTCATTTTGAAAAAATTTTTAAATAAAAAATAAAGTGCAATGAACTTTTCTATGCTTTTCGTCTAAATCACCAACTATTCACATTTTGTCTTATTTGCCTTATCACTGTCTCTCACTAGATAGATGATAGATAGATAGATAGATAGATAGATAGATAGATAGATGATAGATAGATAGATAGATAGATAGATATACATATAGATAGATATATTCTTATTTTTTGGTCATTCATTTAAAGGGTAATTTGCAGACATCAGGACTCCTTCACTTCTAAGTACTTCACACAGCTCTTAAGAATAAGGACATTCTCTGACATAACCACAGCCACATGTGTTCCTTTTTAATCCAGAAGAACTTCAGTTTAAGAAAAACAAATAATTAAAAATAAACTAAGGCAAACTAAACATTTTCTGTTTCACTACCTTGCACTCCAGCTTATAAGACCTTTCCTTGCTCACGGAAGCCTACCTGCCTTGCCGTATTCTTGTCCCCATGCCTAACTGTGCCCCATCCCTGCCTGGACACCTTCTGGAACACCCTTGACTCCTGAACATCTGTGAGCCCGAATTTCCTGTCAGTGCTCTCAGTATCTCGGTATCAATCTATGCACTTCCTTCCTTCTTTCAAAGTCAAGTTGATTATTCAGTTCACATAACAGGTTACTATAATATTAAAGTTAATATCTTTATTTTATTACTGTAATAGAAATTGTAAAACCCTAAAGATTTTCAATTATTTTTTCATAAAATCTGTTATGGTTACAACTTAGGCAAGCAGTGTCCATCTTTTTTTTTTTTTTTTTTGACTGTGTTCGGTCTTCGGTACTGCACACAGACTTTCTATAGTTGCAGCGAGCAGGGGCAACTCTTCCTTGTGGAGCACGGGCTCTAGGCACACAGGCTTCAGTAGTTGCAACATGCAGGCTCAGTAATTGTGGCTCTAAAGCGCAGGCTCAGTAGTTGTGGCACACGGGCTTAGTTGCACTGTGGCATGTAGGATCTTCCCAGATCAGGGCTTGAACCTGTGTCCCCTGCATTGGCAGGCAGATTCTTAACCACTGCACCACCAGGGAAGTCCCCATCTTTTAATTTAATATTTTTTCAACTAAAATAATTTATTCATTTAACAAGTATTTATTGAGCATCTACTATACCCCAGGCATTGTTGGAACTAAAATAAATAGCTAGCACTTTCGAGCATCTACCATGTCCCTGGTACTTCGCCTGGGGTACCTGAATTAATTCTCACAACTATTACCATTCCCATTTTCCAGATGGGTAAACTGAGAAGCTAAGTAATTTGCTCAAGGTCCTGCAGCTCACTAGAATTCAAACCGAGGCAGTCCACTTCTGTACAGAAGTGGCACCAGGTAATAGTGCCAGGGGTGCCTTAAGGGGAGTCTTGCCTTAGATGGGGTTGGTCATGGTTGAGAGAGGGACCCAGAAGCAATTCCATTTTCCCTGCTTCTGGACTCTAGCAGAGAAAATACATAAAAAAGTAAGAAAATTACGCCTCTGTGTGTGGGTAACTATTTCCATAAAAACTGATGATAGTCTTGACCTTAAATTGGCTTCTAGGATAGTCTTGGTGATTCTACTCTGTCTGGTCACTCCTCCTCTGTCTCCTCAGGCAGCTTGCTCATCCTCCTTCAGCCCAGCTTCCAGCATCTCAAGGACTCAAGGCTCTGTCTCAGGGACTTTCCTGGTGGTCCAATGGCTAAGACTCCGCGTTCCCAATGCTGGGGGCCTGGGTTTGATTCCTGGTCAAGGAACTAGATTCCACATGCATGCTGCAACTAAGAGTTCTCATGCCACAACTAAGGAGCCCACATGCTGCAACTAAGGAGCCAGGGAGCCGCAACTAAAGACCCAGTGCAACCAAATAAATAAATATTAAAAGAAAAGAAAAGGCTCTGTCTCAGGAATCTTTGGTTCTCCTGTCCTGTCCAAAGTTTAAATGACCATCTGTGCTATCTTCTGTTTGCCCCTCCAGGTGCTCTCTCTGCCCTTTCGCCCCCACTCTGGGCTCTGGTGCAGCCCTGGATGGACTGCATTGGGCTTCCTTTCCCTGGGCTTCCGTTTGGTCTTGCAGGTGGGAGGCACAGAGAGAGGCCATAGGGGAGAGGGAGGCCAGGGGCTCTATTCCTGAAGGCAGTGTCCCTTTACAAAAGTCCACAGCTACTATTCGGCTCCCCTACTATCGGCACACAGCTTTCTCTGACTTCTAGTGACATTTCAGGCCTGGGGAGGTGGTGGGGCTAATGGCTCCCCATTTGCAGGCCCCAGGATTTCCTTCAACCCTACCTACACTTTTATAAACAACCCCTTTCCTAAACTCTCCTCAAAGTAAACAGCTGGAGCATACATCTGTTTCCTGCAGGGCCTCTGCCTATCTCCCGATGACTGTCAAATTAATTATCTCCTTCCAGACCAATCTCCACTGCTTTCTAGAGCTGTTCATGAACTACCCATTTAATTTGGGTTTCTCAGCAGTCGCCTCAAACTCAAAACACACAAGCCTGGTAAGATGTGATAAAAAAAAAAAATGTAGTCTTTGTCCCCATTTTTTGGCACAGAGCTCCTAAAACCCTTGGAATTTCTAAGTGATGAGAGCAATAAAGGTGTCTTGATATTCATAACAAATCCCTTTGAACCACACCCCAGTTTATGTTAACGAGGTGACTTTTGGAAAGCACCTAAGGATGGAGGTAGGTTGCTAGGGGAACCAATCACATGATTAGAAGGTTGGAACTTTCAGTTCCACCTTCCTAACCTTCTGGGAGGGAAGAGGGACTGGAGGTCAAATCAGCTGCCAATGGCCAATGATGTAATCAGTCATGCCTATGTAATGAAGCCTCCCTAAAAACCCAAAAGGATGGGGTTTGGAGACCTTCCGGTTTGTGAACACAAAGAAATTTGGGGAGAGTAGGGCGAGTGGAGAGCGCATGGAAGCTCCATGACTTTTCCCCATATTTTGGCCTAGGCATCTCTTCTATCTGGCTGTTTCTGAGTTTATATCCTCTTATAATATTAAATCGGTAATTTCGTAAGTAAAATGTTCCTGTGAGTTCTCTGAGCCACTTTAGCAAATGAATCGAACACAAGGAGGGGGGTCAGTGGAGCCTCTGACCCCCCAATGGGTCAGAAGCACAGGTGACAACCTGGGCTTAACACTGGCCTCTGGGGACGTCCCTGGTGGTCCAGTGGTTAAGATTCCGCACTCCCACTGCAGGGGGCACAGGTTCAATCCCCCATCGGGAACTAAGATCTCCAATGCCGCAAGGCGCCAAAAAAAAAAAAATAAAGACTGGCCTCTGAGTGGAGGGTCGTGAGGAGGGCAGTCTTGTAGACCTGAGCCCTTAACCTCAGTGTCCAGGTGGATGGTGTGAGGATTGAGTTGAATAGTAGGACACCCAGGCTGTGTCCCCATAATTGCTTGTTGGATGTTTGGGGAAACACCCACATACACACATTGAAACTGGGTCCAGAACCCAAGTGGAGAGAATGGAGGTTACTGCCAAAGAGCATAAAGTTTCCTTGGGGGTGGAGTCGGAAGAAATGAAAATGTTTTAAAATTGGTTGTAGTGATTATTTAACTCTGTAGGCCTCCTAAAAACTAACTGTACAATTTGAATAAATGAATTCTACGGTATGTGAATGATCTCAATAAAGCTCTTAACACAGAAAAAAGAAAAAAATCAGGACTTCCCTGGTGGTACAGTGGTTAAGAATCCACCTGCCAATGTAGGGGACACAGGTTCGATCCCTGGTCCGGGAAGATCCCGCATGCTTCGGAGCAGCTAAGTCCATGCGCCACAACTACTGAGCCCAAGTGCCTAGAGCCCATGCTCTGCAACAAGAGAAGCCACCACAGTGAGAAGCCCGCACTCGGCAATGAAGAATAGCCCCCGCTCTCTGCAAATAGAGAAAGACCGCGGGCAGCAACGGAGACCCAATGCAGCCAAAAAATTTAAAAAATGATAATAAAATCTTTATGTGGTCTCCAGGAGTCAGCTTGATCTGCACCTTGGGTGGTACCTCCCCACCTTCACCTGGGTCTGTGTACTACAGCCTGGTTCCTCCACGCTTTTGCACGGCCCTCTTCCCCTACTTCACAAAGAAAATTCCTCCCTATTCGATATAACTTTCTCAAGGAAACCACCCCGCACCCCCAGGCTAGATCAAGAGCCCCTGCTAGGCCCGCGCACAGCTGGCCCTTTACCTTTCTAGCTACATCTGTCTTCCCCACCAGACCCTAAGCCCCGCAAGGGCAGCTCCCCCCTGCTCTGTTCACCAGCGCACATGACAGTGGCCTCCAAAAGTCTCTGTTGACTGATGCATGAAAAACAGACAACAATTTGCTGGAAAATGGTTGGAAAAACCAGCTAACAAACTATAGATTCAAGTAGCTTTGAGTTCCACAAATGACTCAATAAAAAGACATTCTTAGGCTCCCAACTGAAAATTAGAAAGAGGCTGAAAACCCAAAGGACAGGGTAGGCTGTGGAGAAACTTTTGGCCTCTGGGTTCCCAGGAGAAGTTTACTCCCCTGTACTGGGTGGCGGGGGGGTAGCAGGGGACTCCTAAAGCAGCTGATGACAAAGAAGTCGTGACTAAGACTTGCCTTTATTTTTCAAGATAGTTTGACTCCCAAAGGTTCTAGGGTGAGGCAGAGAGTGTGAACTGAACCCTGCTTCAACCCCAAGGCTTTCAGGGTGGGACTTTATCTTTTTCTTGAAGGTCACAGACCTCTTAGTGGCTTAACCAACAATCACCACATTGCCTCAGCCCCTGTGACACTCCCGTTCCCTGTCCCCTTTATGATGCTCTGAACATTGAAAAAGCAGAGAAAACATCCACAACACACCACAGCAATAACAGTCCTCATTATTAGGCAGCTACACTTAAGTGGTTACATAAGCCTTAAGGCCATGGGTGTCAATGTACACCTTCATCATCGCTGTACATATTTTTCTCACTTTCTTGGGTTCCCTTTCCAGGATTATTTGACACTCTCCTAGGTTCACAGCAATTTTTTTTTCCTTTGTCTTCATAGGGTTACGGTAATCTTCAGAATCAAGAGGAAAAAAAAAATACTATCTCTGACCAGCCAAGATTAGTTCTCTGCATTCTAAACCAATTGATTCTGGACCAGGATATGGATATGGTTGTATTTTCCAACCCAAACTCCTGTTTTCTATTTAAACTTGACTTGCTACATCAATAGGTTGTACAAATTCACCCCCTGGAACTTGGTGACTCTCACCAAAATAGTGTATTCTACAACCTCGTCTAGCCAAATCTCACTGTCTCATCATTTATATGATATGCAGTACTGACCAGATCTGTTGCAAGTATTTTTTTTTCCTTTAATTTATTTTGGCTGTGCCAGGTCTTAGTTGCAGTACTCGGGATCTTTAGTTGCAGCATGCAGGATCTTTTAGTTGTGGCATGTGGGCTCTTAGTTGTGGCATGTGGGATCTAGTTCCCTGACCAGGGATTGAACCCTGGCCCCCTGCATTGGGAGTGCAGAGTCTTACCCACTGGACCACCAGGGAAGTCCCTGTTACAAGTATTTAAAATGTATGTGTGCTTTATCATATCTCATTATGATTAACAGTGAGCTCTGGAGGTTCCCCCTCCCCTCTTTAGAATATTTGAGTAATTCATCTTAGAGAACTCTGGGGTTGATCCACTGTGAGACCCCCACACATATACTTTATGTGTGTGACCACTAGTCTTGATCAGTCTTTCCTGTTCTTGGTACAATATTTCCAGAACTATCTGTCTCACATTAATTTCTTGTAGTCACACTTTCCTGATTACATAGTAAAAAATATATAAGCCTACTAATTTAATTTTAAAAATCCATATTTAGTGACACTCCTCTCTTGATTAAAATGAACATATTCTGGTATATTTATCCTTTTAAGAAATCACGAGTCCCTCCCATCAGGAAGCACACAGGAGGCTCCTAGATAGCTTCCTCCACAAGAGGGCAGACAGCAGTATCAAGCAGTATCAGCAGTATTTTGTCTTGTGGAACTGAAAACCACAGCCACAGAAAGATAGAGAAAATGAAAAAGCAGAGGACTTTGTACCAGATGAAGGGACAGGATAAAAACCCAGGAAAACAACTAAATGAAGAGGAGATAGGCACCCTTACAGAAAAAGAATTCAGAATAATGATGGTGAAGATGATCCAGGACTTTGAAAAAAGACTGGATGCAAAGATCAAAAAGTTTACCAAAAACCTAGAAGAATTAAAAAGCAAACAAACAGAGATATGCAACACAATAATGGAAATGAAAAATACACTAGAAGGAACCAATAGCAGATTAACTGAGGCAGAAGGGCGATTAAGTGACCTGGAAGACAGAATGGTGATCATCACTGATGCAGAAAAGAATAAAGAAAAAAAAGAATGAAAAGAACTGAAGACAGCCTAAGATACCTCTGGGACAATGTTAAATGCACCAACATTTGCATTATAGGGGTCCCAGAAGGAGAAGAGAGAGAGAAAGGGCCCAAGAAAATATTGGAAGAGATTATAGTTGAAAACTTCCCTAACATGGGAAAGGAAATAGCTACCCAAGTGCAGGAAGTGCAGAGAGTCCCAGGCAGGATAAATCCAAGGAGAAACATGCCAAGACATATATTAGTCAAGTTGACAAAAATTAAAGACAGAGAAATGTTATTAAAAGCAACAAGGGAAAAACAACAAATAACATACAAGGGAACTCCCATAAGGTTAACAGCTGATTTCTCAGCAGAAACTCTGCAAGCCAGAAGGGAGTGGCATGATATATTTCAAGTGATGAAAGGGAAGAACCTACAACCAAGAATCCTCTACCCAGCAAGGATCTCATTCAGATTCGATGGAGAAATCAAAAGCTTTACAGACAAGCAACAGCTAAGAGAATTCAGCACCACCAAACCAGCCCTACAACAAATGCTACAGGAACTTCTTTAAGTGGGAAACATAAGAGAAGAGAAGGACCTACAAAAACAAAAACAAAACAATTAAGAAAATGGTAATAGGAACATACATATCGACAATTACCTTGAATGTAAATGGACTAAATGCACCAACCAGAAGACACAGACTGGCTGAATGGATACGAAAACAAGACCCATATATATGCTGTCTACAAGAGACCCACTTCAGACCTAGGGACACATACAGACGGAAAGTGAGGGGATGGAAAAAGATATTCCATGCAAATGAAAATCAAAAGAAAGCTGGAGTAGCAATACTCATATCAGATAAAATAGACTTTAAAATAAAAAATGTTACAAGAGACAAGAAAGGACATTACATAAAGATCAAGGGATCCATCCAAGCAGAGGAGATAACAATTATAAATATATATGCACCCAATATAGGAGCACCTCAATACATAAGGCAAATGCTAACAACTATGAAAGAGGAAATGCAAGGTAGAAATAGAGACACGGGTGTAGAGAACAAACACATGGACACCAAGTGGGGAAAGCGGGGAGGGTTGGTGGGGAATGAATTGGGAGATTGGGACACCAAATTGTACACTCTAAATATATGCTGTTTATTGTCTGTTAACTGTATCTCAATAAAAGTTCTTAAAAAAATAAAAATAAATAAAAAAAAAATCACATATCAACTTCTTTACCTTGAGGTTTTTCACACACTCGACCCATTTCAGTTAATCATAATTGTTTTTTTCTTTTTTGATGTCAAAATTGGTGCATTTGGGTCCATGGCTTTCTTATCCTTCCACCATTACCTGTCTGAAACCCTTGTTTTCTAGGCCCATCCTACACCATCCTACATTTTCCTTGCTCCAAGATGCAGAATCATCCTTCGAGAAGTCTTAATTTCTTTCAGTGAGAGGCAGGGGTTGGCAGAAGTGCTGTGATCAACGGGCTGCAGTCAGAGAAACGTATTTCTGTTAAAGGTCATGAGTTCACAATGATTTTTCCGATTAAAATTACATTTTTTTCTAACATAAAGTCTTTTATCTCATCTTATTTTATTTTGCCTACAGTATTTCTGCTTGAAGTTTTATTCCTTCACCCACAATATGATCGTACTTCCTTCCCTTTTGTGTTTTTCATATTCCTTGGCAACTACCATCATGCCAGCTCTTTGTTAACAATGATGTTCCTTGGGTTGCTCTGTTTGTTCTAGTTGACCAACCTGTCCTCTTTCCATAAACAGCAGGAAACACAACCCCCCCAAACACACACACACACACACGCATACACACGCATCCGTACACACACACACACACACATGCGCACTCACTGGCCAGGCCCAGCATTCTTGTTGGAGGCATCCTCCTGAAGCCAGCCATCCTTTTCAGACAATGACACCTTCTGGAGTAAAATCATAACAGAGAGTTTCAGGAAACATTTGGTTAATGCCGTTCTTGTTTTGCTGAGTCGACATTTGAGAGGCTGCCATTTGTTCTCATAGGGTATTTTAATTCAATTTTTTAAAACCATAGTTCTGGCTTTTTTTTTTTTTAATTAGAAAAGTATCACACAGAGGAACACAAAGAAGACCATTTCCCTAAGAAGTGTTGGAAACTACCGAAAAGTATAAAGATGACAATAAAAGTCACTGCAACCTCATTATCCAGAAATAACTCCTGCTAACATTTTGAAGTAAGAAGTATGGAATGTAACAAAAAGAAATCCAACTGTATCTCAATAAAAGTTCTTTAAAAAAAAAGAAATCAACATGAAACTGAAAGAGCTGCTGAACTTCAAATATGTCATCAGATACATTAGAGATTTCTCTAAAATTTTTAAAAATGTGAGAAATATTAAGAGTCGATTGGGCCACTATGCTTTTTTTTTAATCTTCAACTTACAGAGTTGTAATGAAAAGTCATCAATGATGGTATCATTCTGATTTTAAAGTATGTGCTTTTATGAGACAATGTCTCCTGAGTTAAAACACCCTTCCAATCAAAATGACAGGATAAAAACTCTGGGGTCCAAAGGTCTCAGGCTTTCCCTAATTTTTTTCTTTTTTCTTTAGTATACTTTGGGTATCTTACAAAATTAACTAATGTCTCTTAATAAGAAACATTTGTTTTCAGGTAGTTAAACTTAGTCAACTGTCCCATAAAAATCAGAAGACCTCTCTGATATCTAACTGGATAATCAAAAACCTACTTTTTTAATTGAAAAAAAAGTTTAAGCTCCAAGCTTACTTTCAGGTTCTCTCTCCAAGAGAAAAGAATGGGGGAAAAGCTGAGCTATAAACACAACACCCAGGGCTGCTATCAGCAGGGAAAGCACAGAAATGACCCTCTGGGCAGAGCTCCCCCAGTGCCCCTACTGTCCCAGTGCCCCCTGGGGGACTCCCCTAACACCATCACAGCATCGAAGGGCCCCGCCAGAAGCTCCCGGGGTCCTGCTCCAGCCCCTCCTGGAACGCCAACATCCTTCAAGCCCAGGAGTCATCCTCCACCCCTCTCTCTCCCTCGCTCCCACATCCAGTCTGTTAGGAAATCCCAATGGCTCTAACTTTCAAGTATATCCAGAACCCACCACTTCCTGTTTGGATCCAAGGTGCCATCTTCTCTCACCTGGGTGACAGCATCAGCTTCCTGACAGACCCCTGCTTCCTCACATGCCTTCTACGGTCTTTTTTTCATCAGAACAACCATACTGACTATTTTAAAATGAAAGTCAGACCCTGGCCTTGGTGCTTAAGATGCTTCAGTGGGTGGGATGTCATTCAGAGTAAGAGCCGCACTCCTCCTGGGTTGGGGTGGGGGGTGCAGATAAGGACCCTTATCTTGCTCCTCTCCTTCCACGACAGCCCCTACTCTAGCCACCCTGGCTCCTCGTGGTCCCTTGGAGCCAGTCCTTTGGCGCACTCCAGCCTGAGGGCTTGGCACCACCTGTTCCCCCATCCCCACACTCTGCCCGCAGACACCCGCTTTCCTGATGCCCTCATCTCTGTCAGGTCTTTGCTTGAGTCTCATCTTCTCAACGAAGCCTTCCATGACCACCTGATTTAAAATTTCCATCCATGCTACTACTTTCCCCTCCCTGTTCCTACCTTCTGCATTCCCAATCCTCCTTCTCTTCCCTGCTCCCTTTCTCTTGTTTTCTCTTACTGATTTATTGTTCCTGATGTGTCTGCATCACTAAAAGGTAAGCTCTACTAAGGCAGGAATTGTTTTGATTACTGATGTATTCCAAACACCTAGAATAATGTCTGGTACATGAAGGCACTCAGTAAATATTTGTTGAAATTGGTCAGGGCTCACACCATAGCAACTGGTAAATAAGTTGAATACATCACCTAAAAAGAGGCTATAAAACTATCCTATAAAAGGCAAAGTTAAAAGAAACGCCAAAGTGTATCATGGGGAAACGATTACGGTTAGCAACTTTTATAAATCCAAAATGATGGTTCACAAAATTAGAGCATTCGTCAATCCCACTGTTCCCCACTCCCACCCTGAATTACCTGGCTGAAAGAGGCATGGCCTTCGTGGTCTAGAAAATGCGGCTCCTTCTGCTTCTTCAGTTCTCAGAGTCATTTAAAAACTAGCTTGCTTTGTTTTCAGATCGTGACTTTCTTGAACAGTGTGCCTTTGTGATCTTTTAGATGTTTCTAATCAGCTCTTGGAGGATTACAATGTTGCCCTGTAAAGCAGCTTTTCTTTCCCTGAAGTTCTCAGTTTCAGTTTCTTATATCCTATGTTTTCCTCTTTCTTGAATTCTTTTCTTGTTTGGCTGGAGTTTATCCGACATGTCAAATCAAATATTGTTTGTTTGGTCCAGAAAGGGAGCGCCGGCAGTAACCTTTCTGAGCCGTTGTCTGTCTAGCTGTATCTCTGTTTCGTTCAGGTCTAGAATCTTAATTTTATATTCCAGGTGATTGCTGGAATCGGAGGCCAGTCTGCATCCACAACTTTTCTCACATGTTGCCCAAGCTCCCGCTGCAACCCCATAACCCCCTCACTCACCGTGGCTGTGAAATCACATAGAAACTGTTGAAGCCAGCTCTCCAAGATAGGTATATTCTATGCTTGTCAGAAGTAGTGAGCAAATGGAGTCTGTCCATCAGGTTCTATTATGAACTCATCAGCCTATCTTGCCATGAAAGCCTGGTGTAAAGAGTTTTATAAAAACAGATCTTATAAAGCAGATTGGCTTAGAGCAAAGGTAACTGAAATAGCCAGGAATACGAAACGTCGCTGTTGCTTTCTGTCAATAATCAAGACATGAAAAACGTTGTAGGAAGTCAAGAAGCAAAAAAAAAAAAGAGTTAAAGATGCAGAATTTCAGGAAAACTGAGAAAAATTGAGAGATAACCTGGAGGTAACATTCAAGCCTCAGTTTAAAAAAAGATGAAAAAAAAAGAAAAAAATATTCCCTGTTGTCTTACTGTAGCCATTGATAGCATCAGTACAGAGGAATTCAGAGGGGGGCCCTGGAAGATGGGAATAATGTATGCTGTTTTATTTTTTGTGTTTGTTACATAAATCAAGCCATTTATCATGGGCCAGCAATGTTTCAAATGGCGGAGCTTCTACTGGCCTTTTCATGCCTTCGGTCTTCTGAGGGCAGACGTTACTGCGACTGCAGAAGTGGGCTGGAAGGTCCAGGCGCCACCGACTTCCATTTTCATGCAGGAACCACAGTGCCAGATCCCCACAACTCAGCTCTTCATTTTGGTTTCACCTCAGGAGGAACAAGTGTACTTGGCGTGCTGGCTGATTTCAATTTTCTCCACCATTCTCCTGAGGGAGGCATCAAAACAGGTCCCATATTTACCTTTGATTCTGACCTTCTTAGTGCATTTAGCCTTGTCGTTGCAAACCAAGGCTGAGCCCAGAGAATGGGATGCTGTTTTCTGAATTAAGTTAGGATTCAGCACTATTCAGAATCTCTGGTCTTGGTGGAGTTAAGGGCATAAAATATCAAGCATCAATTTGACAAGAGGAGGGTTAAAACTCTCAAAAACACAAATGACAAATCATTTCCAGAAGGCCACACCTTGTCTCTTGATTCCCTGCTGGCTTTTAGAGAAATGTCTGACTACTCCACGTCCCACAGACAAGACCTTCAGTAGCCACAAGGGGCCAGGATGATGAGCAGCCCGTCTCAGGCTGGCTGAATCAGCCGGGGCTCTTTTATCTTCTTTTTTCTGGCGGAGGCCTGGGCAACCACAGGCTCACAGCACCCTCTGCTGTTAAAGTGCAGAGGACGGTGCCTTTGTTGGGACCGAGACTACTAGAGGATTCTGCTCTGAGACAAAAAGCAAATGACAAGAGCAGAAGAAATTCAGAATTAGTTTTCATGCAAAACTTCAGGATAAGTTAATCTTGCTGGTAACAGGCAGCAAAGACACAGCCAAAGAAAACGGGATAGTGAAACTTTTCCAGACAGCTTTTCAGCCTTTTCCAAAGCTGGGTGGAATTCCCGGACTTACCCACACCAACGATCCAAAACAGGCAAAGTACACTTTTTCAAGCACCGCTTGTAAAACACATGGAATGTTGTCTTCATAGAAATCAAGCCCAGAGTAACAGAAATCGGGAGACAGGCTTAGAATTAAATGTGGGGAATAAGGGGTTTCTCTTTTGGACCCTAAAAGAATAAGCCCCTGGCTTTCAGCATGATAATATATGTACCTGCCCTAACAGAGGTAAAGTTAGAGGCTACATGGCAACATTGTAATGGAAGGTTTTCACTTCTATTTATAGCTTGCTTATTTGATCCTTTTTCCTTGCCAAAAGCACCAGACAGCCTTAAGATCCTTAAATGCCCCCGGCCTGGAATCACTTATATTACTATGAGAAAGATGCTAGTTTATAAAAGAAAAGATATTGGCTGTGTGTGTGTGTGTGTTGTACACAAATTAATTTATATAATTTTAAAGTATATTACTAATGCTTATATAACTACTTACTGATATAGTAGCTATGCTACTCAGAGACCACACAACACGGTGGTTAGGCAGATGAGCTCGGGAGCCAGATTGCTGGTTCAAAATTGTGCCCTGTCATTTACTGGCTGTGCGACCTCAGGCAAGCTCCTTATCGCTCTGTGCCTCAGTATCCTCATCTGTAAAATGGGGATGACAATGGAATCCATCTCATGGTGTTGTTCTGAGAATTAAATGAGTTGATATTTATAAGGTGCTTAGAACAACGCCTGGCAGAACTGTATGTGTTTAATACCAACCAAACAATAATAAAAATTGGGCAGTGGCACTAAAGTCTGCTTTTCACTAGTTGGAACTGCAATTAGCAGAGGGGTTTTTTTTTTGTTAATTTATTTTTATTTATTGGCTGTGTTGGGCCTTCTTTGCTGTGCACAGTCTTTCTGTAGCTGCAGAGAGCAGGCTACTCTTCCTTGCAGCGCACAGGCTTCTCATTGTGGTGGCTTCTCTTGTTGCAGAGCACGAGCTCTAGGCTCGTGGGCTTCAGTAGTTGCAGCGCGTGGGCTCATCATTAGTTGTGGCTCCCGGGCTCTAGAGCGCAGGCTCAGTAGTTGAGGCGCATGGGCCTAGTTACTCCATGGCATGTGGGATCTTCCTGGACCAGGGATCAAACCCGTGTCCCCTGCATTGGCAGGTGGATTCTTAACCACTGGACCACCAGAGAAGCCCAGCAGAGGTTTTTTTTTTATCAAGTGTAACTTCCTTATGTTCATGAGGTCTTTTTCAGACTATGCTTTTGTCACCCTCTTTTTGCTGGGGTATAACACAGGATTTACCTTCTGTTAATGGAAAGGGAGGTGGGCCTCTGGGGATCAGAAGAAATAGCCTAAAAGTGGTGGGAGAGGCTCATTTGGGTGAAGAGAATCACAAGCTTCATGTCTGTTTTATTCTTTGCCTCCTTGTAACAGCCATGTAAAAAGTGCCCAAAATATATATGACTCACTGATGAATCCATCAGCTTCTTTTTTAAAAAATATTTATTTATTTATTTATTTGACTGTGCTGGATCTTAGTTGTAGCATGCAGGATCTTTAGTTGAGGCATGCGGAATCCTTAGTTGCCGCATGAGGAATCTAGTTCCCTGACTGGGGATCGAACCCAGGCCCCCTGCATTGGGAACGTGGAGTCAATCACTGGACCAAGTCATTCCATCAGCCTCATTAAGCCCTTCCTGGAGGACTTCCTAGGTGGCGCAGTGGGTAAGAATCCGCCTGCCAATGCAGGGGACATGGGTTCAGTCCCTGCCCCAGGAAGATCCCACAGGCCCTGGATCAACTAAGCCCGTGTGCCACAACTATTGAGCCTGCGCTCTAGGGCCTGTGAGCCACAACTATTGAGCCCATGTGCTGCAACTACTGAAGCCCACGCACCTAGAGCCTGTGCTCTGCAACAAGAGAGGCCACTGCAGTGAGAAGCCCACGCACCACAACGAAGAGTAGTCCCTGCTCACCGCAACTAGAGAAAGCCTGTGTACAGCCAATAAAATAAATTTATTTTTTAAAAAATCATTAAATAATAAATGATTTAAATGAATGATTAAATAACAAATAATGATTATGTCAATAAATATGAGATTATATCTTTAAAAAAAAAAAGACCTTTCTGGGGTTGAGGACAATTAGCAGTCCAGAATTCCTATAAAGAAGGGGCTAAAGGGAATTCCCTGGTGGTCCAGTGGTTAGGACTCCTTGCTCTCACTGCCAAGGGCTTGGGTTCAATCCCTGGTCCGGGAACTAAACTCCCACAAGCCGTGCAGCACGGCCAAAAAAATGAACATTCTCTTTATTTAAAAAAGAAGAAGAAGAAGAAGAAGAAGGGCTTCAGCGATGACCATCTGGTTGGAAGGGAAACCAGCAGTTGTCTTCGAATAAACTAGTTTTGTTTGCCTGTTAAGCGCACTGCTGTATGTGAGACGGCCTGGATGCTGGGGCCCAGGAGGGACTAAAGTCTCCTCAAGCCTCCGTTGTTGGTGCCATAGTCTCCTCTGCTCCCCTCCCCCCATTATCCTCTTACTATGACACACTGTTCTTTTCCTCTTTGACTTAACAGAATGTATAATTTTACACTTATTTGCTTCTTTCTCTTCTTTCTTCTCGAGGACCTCAAATGCCATGGAGAACAATGACCACAGCTGTATTATCAACCAGTGCGGCCCAGTTCTTAGAATAGTGTCCGACACACACTACACTCTCAATAAATATCTGTTGAATACACAAACAAGTGAATTCTGTGATTGTTTATTGTATGCCAGAATCAACAATAACAACGAAAACAAGTTAGGTGACATGGAAGAAAGAGGAATTTTATTTTCACAGAAGAAAAGATTGATTCTAAAACACTTGGCTTTGAGGTTGGAGTTTGAGGATGAGCAGGGATGTTTACAGGAGGCCTTGGCTGCAGGTGGCTTCTACAGGGAGTTCACGGAAGGACGCAGCAAAAGAGAGAGACAGGCTCTTGCTCTGAGCACCTCTTCTCCTCTGGACACTGGCCCAGGTCAGTGCACCAAAACCCGCTCTTGGTCCTTGACACTGAGAGCCTGGCACTCTGCCAGCAGTAGTCTGCACAGAAGGTGCAGCCCTTTCTGGAAAAAAGAAGAAAACGTCTCCATCACTCTTTCCCAAATAGCCCTGGTTGCCCTCTGTCAAAGGCACTTTAGTCATAATTTGGATGCAATTCAGGAAAGGAATGGGAGACACAGAAGCTTTCTGCAAGAGTGTTTCATTAGGGTACGTTGAGCCGTCTGTTTTCCCAGCAGGGCCCTGGAGTTTATTTAAGTTCTTATTAAGGAAAAGACCTGGCATTCTAGCATAACTTGGCCGACTCTCTGGTTTCCACTCAGGACTAAAGGGTGGGGTGGAGCTACAGGACGTTTAGGCACCCTGCCTGCCTGAATTCAGGCTGTCTCCTGCTCTGTGTCCGGCGTTTATCTGCTGTCTTTTGTTTTTCTTGCTTAAATCTGACCCAGCACCTACATGTGCACACAGAGTTACAAAGGAAACCCTCACCTTGGTGAGAGCCTCAGCATCTGTCTTCAGCAATTTATGGGTACTTAAGTCATAAAACTTTCTTAGCCAAGAGGGAGCCCCTTCTCACTGTTTCTATGCTGTAAAAGTGGATTCTAGCAATGTTCCAGAATATACAATCTGTGTGTGTGTAGGTGTACTTAATTTTTTCTGCCACGTTTTGTGCTAACTAATACCTATTATTCTCTTGGTCGTCATTTAATGTTACCCTAATAAATGATTAAAGCACTCTGCTTGATTTTCTGGTGAACCTCACAAAAGATAATCCACCCCGTCCCTTGAATACAAACTGTTCCTCTTCCCGGGGCATTGGATTAGGGCCCCTTTGACAGGCGTGAATGACATCATTGGTTCAAAAAGTGCTGCTTTATTTTCCCTTCCTATTTACAACTAGTTACTGTTTTCACATAATTTGCTCAAATGTTGATGCATTTTCCTAATTATTTCAGAAAGTTCCTTCTCTCTTAGGACATCGTGTTTGCATCCCCACTTGCAAGTCAAGAAACTGAAGGTCAGGGAGTCTCCGCAGGGAAACCAGACACCCTGGATTTGCCCAAGACCAACGTCGTTTGTGACTATGGTTCTGGAGAGATGGTCCTTTCACTCTTACAAGTGCCCAAGTTTGGATGGTAAATGATATGGTCATTCTAAGCCCACGTGACCAGAACCCACCCGAGGGTGGCAAGCAAGGATGGCCCCAGTCCACTGCTCTTTTTATTACACCCCAGTGAAACAGAAGCGTAGAAGGAGAGAGGGAGATCTCACACATAAGAAAATGAACTCATGGGAATTCCTTGGCGGTCCAGGGTTAGGACTCCATGCTGCCACCACTGGGGGCCCGGGTTCGATCCCTAGTCAGGGAATTAGGATCCCACAGGCCACATGGCCAAAAAAAAAAAAAAAAAAAAAATTCCCTTGGGTCTCTGTTGAAGGGAATCCTGCCTGAGTCCTTCTGTAAGTAAGGACCCTTCTGTGAAGCAAGTAATAGTTCCCCATCTCTTATCAACGATTCCATTTTGTACTGCATAACTTTTACACTATGGTTTTGTTTTAAAACATGAAACTCATTTAACTGAAGAAAGTAAGATGCAGAGAAGTGTACAGTATGTTTCAAAAGAGGGAAGATTTACACACATTTATGAAAAAATACTACCACAGCATACATAAAAAAATTAGTGGTTGTCTCTGGCAAGGAAAACTGGGCAGGAGCAGTGCTGGAGAAAGATTTTTTAAAAATACATTTTTTAGGGTCTTCCCTGGTAGCACAGTGGTTAAGAATCCACCTGCCAATGCAGGGGCATGGGTTCGAGCCCTGGTCTGGGAAGATCCCACATGCCATGGAGCAACTAAGCCTGTGCGCCACAACTACTGAGCCCGTGTGCCACAACTACTGAAGCCTGTGTGCCTAGAGCCGCTGCTCTGCAACAAGAGAAGCCACTGCAAGAAGCCCATGCACCACCAGGAAGAGCAGCCCCGCTCACCGCAACTAGAGAAAGCCCACACACAGCAATGAAGACCAAATGCAGACCCCCCCACAAAAAGGACTAAATCTGTGACCCCAAAATATTAAAATTAATTAATTAATTAAAAATACATTTTTTAGGGACTTGCCTGGCAGTCCAGTGGTTAAGACTCTTCCACTGCAGGGGGCATGGGTTTGATCCCTGGTGGGGAAACTAAGATCCCACATGCTGCGTGGTATGGCCAAAAAATTTTAAAAGTACACTTAAAAAAAAATATCTCAATGCTTTTCATACCCCTTCGGCAGCCTACTGATGCAACATCAATGTCTAAATTTTGCCTCAGAAACTCAAAGTCCTCTTCCTTCTGGCCACCTCCTTGCAGCCACTCAACCACCTCCTGGCTCCAGCTAAAGTCTCAGATTCCAGACTTCTGCCCCTGAGAAGTAGGCTGCCTTGTGGCTTTCAATCTTACCAAACAAGCTGTTTTAGCTTCTTTCACTTTGGGAGAAAACTAACTGGACACCGTCATTCTCTCCTTAGGGGCTCTTGACACAGGAGGAAAAAATGATTCCACACCAGCGCTGTATCCATCCTGAACTTTCTAGAGGTATATCACGTGCACACGCAAGCACATAACGTCATCAGGAGACCTGGGACTCAACCCCAAGTTTGATTTGCAGGACCAGCACAAACATCATAACTGACATGCCCTGTGAGGGAAAAACACAGGGGCTGTTTGGGGGGATTTGTCTCTGCTTTGCAATGGAATGGCACATTAAAAAGTACCTGTTAACTTGAAGCTAATCTTTTTAACTACATGGGCGCTTACTGCCCTATGGTACTATTACTATGCACCCAATGGCACCTAACTTCCCTGACCCTTTTCATCTATAAAATAAGGTAGTTACACTAAATCAATGGTTTCCAAATGGTGCCCTGTGGCTCCAGGGGGCACCTCAAGGCCCTCAAGTGCCTGCAAAACTCCAAGCTTCCACTCCTTTTTCCAACCAGATCAGCACAGCTTTCATCCATTTCCGAACTGGGCTGCTAACATGTACAATGATGAGGAAAACTTCCTTTATTTAAATCGAAGACGAAAGTTTGGAAGCCACGGCCCTAGGTAACCGCTCAGTTCCTTATGGCCAAATTCTATGAAGCCATGCTTCCTGCCTGCCTCAGTTTCTCTAGCAGGAACAGCAGCAGAATTTCCTCATGTGGGAATTTTACCTGAATAAAGTCCCTGTGTGAACAAGGAGATGGACACCTAATCTGAAGCTATTCACCAGTAGCTGCCGGGTTCAAAAGAAGCCTCCCTTGGCCTCAATCATAGCTCCAAAATAACATGGAAAAGCACAGAGGGTGCCTGCACCCATGTCCACTCCCAGCAGCACCGCTGCCCAGGGATGCAGCTCCCCTGGGGGTGGCGGAAGGGCAACTGCTCCTGCTGTTACAATCAATTCTCCAATTGCAGGTAAAGACAAACAGAACATTAGGTCATCAAAAATTACCCGTTCCTAGGGCACCTCCGGGAACCTACAAAGTGCTTTCTTGAGCACTTAGTTGAATATGTTACTTCTTAACACCCCAGAGGGCTTCCTAGGTGGTGCAGTGGTTAAGAATCTGTCTGCCAATGCAGGGGACAGGGGTTCGAGCCCTGCTCCAGGAAGATTCCCACATGCCGCGGAGCAACCAAGCCCGTGCACCACAACTATTGAGCCTGCGCTTTAGAGCCCGTGAGCCACAACTATTAAGCCCATGTGCTGCAACTACTGAAGCCCATGCACCTAGAGCCCGTGCTCTGAAACAAGAGAAGCCACGACAATGAGGAGCCCGAGCACCAGAACAAAGAGTAGCCCCCACTCACTGCAACTAAAGAAAGCCCACACACAGCAAAAAGGACCCAACACAGCCAATAAAATTAATTAATTAATTAATTAAAAAAAAAAACAACACCCCAGAGAACTAGGCACTCCCGTTACTGCCATGTTACTCGTGAGGAAAGTGAAGGTTGAAAAGGCAAGATAACTTTCCCAAGTGAGTAAACAACAGAACCAGATTTTTTTTTAGTTGTATTTTTAAATTGTGAAATATAACCTCATGGAATAAAACATAAATGTGGACTACAATGCATAATTGTAAAGCAAAGTCCTGTGCAACCGTCACCCAAGTCAAGAAACAGAACACTGCCAGCACCTCAGAAACCACCCGCCCACCCCCATTTTGGGTCTCTTCTCCGCCCTGCTTCACTCCCTGCCCAGAAGTTATCAGTAAATGCTGTCCTGACTTTTAAAATCACTTCCTTGCTTTTCTTTATAGTTCTACCACCTACAGATGCACAAAGCCAGGACTTCTACTCAGGTCCCTGAAACTCCAAAGACTATGCTCTTAACCTTGAAATAACGCTTCCTCTTGTTCTACCAGCTGCTGAAAGATGACTTTAAATCTTCCATCAATTATGGATTTGTTTCTCCTTTTATATCTGTCAACGTCTGCTTTATGTATTTTGAGGCTGTTATTACACAAATTTAGAACTATTTTATCTTCCTTTTAGCATCACATGTCCCTCTTGGTCTCTGATAGTGATTCCTTTTTTTTTTTTTTTCTTCTTTGGCTCCGGTGGGCAGCTTACAGGATCCTAGTTCCCTGACCAAGGATTGAACCCAGGGCCATAGCAGTGAAAGTGCCCAGTCCTAACCACTGGACCACCAAGGAATTCCTTTTTTTCTTTGGAGGTGGGGAGGGAGGGCAGCTAATAATGATTCTTAAAGACTTATAGCCTTAAAGTTTCATACTAATAATGCCGCCAGCTTTCTCTGGGTTAGTCTTGCCTGGTATCTTTTTCCATCCTTTTCCTGCCTCAATAGCAGACTTGGTACATCTTTCTACTATATATTTTTGTGGCCTCTTGCCCTATTTACAAAGTCATTGATAACTTTTAATTCTGAAACATAAGACTAGGAAAAGAAGGAAAAAATAAGAGAAAACAAAGAGATGTGAGTCTAAGCCCTAAGCCAAGCCTCCAGCCTGACTCATCACATCCCCTTAGGCAGCTGAATTTCTATACTAAGACAGACTGCAGCTGGGTTTAGATAAATTAGTACAGTTCATCAACATAACATTCACGGGTAGGATATGCCTAACAGGAGCTGAATTAGAAAGCTGTTTAACACTCACAGACACAGAGGACAGACTTGTGGTTGCCACGGAGCTGGAGGGGAGGGGATGGATTGGGAGTTTGGGATTAGCAGATGCAAACTATTATATTTAGAATGGATAAACAGCAAGGTCCTACTGTACAGCACAGGGAACTATATTCAATATCCTGTGATAAACCATGATGGAAAAGATTACGAAAGAATGTCTATATAACTCAATCACTCTACTGTACAACAGAAATTAACATAACATTGTATAAATCAACTATACTTCAATAAATAAATTTTTAAAAAAAGAAAGCTGTTTATTCACAAAGACACTGATCGTATAAGCACACTGGAATATACTGTATAAATTCATCACTACTCATACATGGTACCACAATCATTTCCAGTCAAACTATTTTATTGTCCAAGAGCCTCCTTCTGTGGTCACAGGAGGATCGCTGTCAACGGACGACCAGGGAGGCCCCCGAGCCCTCACTCCTCTGCACTCTGCGTGCTGATGTAGTCCTGGAGAAGCGCCTCCACCTCTGCCCGCCGGCTCATCTTGGTGGCCTTGCCCTGAAAGCGGCCTTTCTTCCCCGCTCCCTTGCCTTCCAGCACCTCAGCCACCCTGAGGAGCAGAGAGATCGTCAGGGACGGGGTCTTTGAGGGAAAAGTCACAGGAAAACCAAGGGGAGCCCTGAGGCTTTCGCCCTGGGCTGAGGAGCAGGAAGGAAAAAGTAGACGGCTTCTAGAAACAGTTGCACATGCGCATAAAGATACATGCCCCATGTATATTGTAAGAGTGAGTAACTGGAAACAACAGAAGTGTTCAGAAACGGGCTAAATTATGGCAACCTCCAGGGGGCAGGATGAGCGTAACTGGGGCAAAGAGCTACGGCCACAAAGGCCTGCGGGGACAGCAGGGAAGCCCCTGGGGCTGAGCGAGAAAGGGGGGCCTGTGGCACCGCCGGGCCTGTGCTGCCTGGAGGGGCAGCCGCTGCCCACGTCCTCGTAGATACTACCCTGCGGGAATGCGGGCCCAGCGTTGCCAGAGTGTGCCTTTTTTCTCCTTTTGTGAGAAAAGCTAGAACTCTCAATTTTCCCTTTTTTTCTTTTTTTACAAACCCTTGTGTCAAGGGCTGACGTTCAATAGATCGTAGCGAGGGAGCTGCTCTGCTACGTACGAAACCCCGACCCAGAAGCAGGTCGTCTACGCATGGTTTAACACCAGAAGAACTCTCTATTTATTTATTTATGTATTTATGTATGTATCTATTTATTTATTATTTTCTAAGAACTCTCAATTTTTAAATAAAAATCTAATTTTTAAATGCAGCAACTAATTTTGAAAATTTAAACTAGTACACAGGCCAAACCAGTGTATCGGCCACATCTGACTGCCTGTCAGGAATCTCTGCTCTGAATACTTCTGTTTTCCTTCAATGCTTTACAGTGAACACATAATCATCAGAACCAATAAAGACTTCAAATACCCTAAATGCCAGAAAGAATACGGGGCAATCCACCTCTATATCTAATTTAAAGTAAGAAAATATAAACAATAATATAAGGGTAAAGAAGTCCAACACAATTCTGATTTTTCTATAATAATTACATCAAGGCTTTTTTTGATTCCGTCTCAAAATTCTAATTTTTTCCCCAAGTTTGTGCCTCCGCTTTGCTGATGCCTTAAGCACCTGCTCCATTGCCTAGTGAGAATCCAGCACCTGTATTCATGTATCACTTATGAACCTCAATTTCTAAAAGAAAAAACACAAAACACATGATATTTGGAGCCACAAGTCCTGGGCTCAAGTCTCAGCTCTGCCACTTTAACCATGAGATCTCAGGCACACAGTGTGCTGTCCCTCATCTATAAAACTGGGAATGATGGTGGTGACCATTATTTCTGCTCAGCAACCTCACATGGCTGTGATGTGAATCAAAATGAGATGTAGATGTAGCGGTCCTTTGCATCCGTCAAGGGCAGTATTAGGTTAGGCTTACATGCTCTCCCACCCATACAATGCAGCCCACGGAAGATTACCTGGGCCCCAGGGTCTCCACAGCCTCAGCTGGCCCTGCCAGCAAGAAGAGCCCAGCACCTTTCTCATCGCCCACAGTTAAGAACAGGAGGGTCTCCTAGGACGGAAGACAAGAAGATGAGCTTTGATACTTAAAGATGCGCAGTCAATCCCCTGTAAATTGCACTCTCTTTGGTCTCAAGAACAGATTTTTATCATACTGCGATACATAAATTTATCAAATCAACACACCATACACCTTATACAATGTTATATGTCAATTATATCTCAAAAGAAAAACAGGTTTTCCTCCCTAAACCACAAGTGACGCTCCTGATGAATGTAAGGTGGCCCCTCCACTCTGGGGCCCACTAGGGCCAAGAAACCTTGAGAGTGGCTATAGGAATGTAGGTTGAAAATTAAGAAGGGGGCAGAAGGCTGCTGACTGTGACCAAGCATAAAACACCTCTCATGATCTGACTCCCGCCAACCTCTGCAGCCTGGCCACCCCACTCCCCCCATACTCTGTGCCTGCTGTCACTGAAACCCCCGTGTTTCTATCTGCCTGGCTGCCTTGGCTCCCTTGTCTGCTAGGGACTGCTAGCAGTCCTCTAGGCCCCTGCCCTGAAGCCTCCCCGGCCTTTTCAGGGAATGCGCTCCTCTGCCTCTAGCATCAACCACCCAAAATTATATGCTAACAAACACGGCTGTCTCCCAGACTCAAGAGTGAGCTCCTTGAGAATCAGGACTCTCTACACAGAATTAAGAAGAGAGATATATACACACTGCTTGGCCCAGATCAGATATTCCAGAAAGTGTTTCCAGAGTGAATGCAAAACAGACACCCGGACACCACCAAGCTCTGGACTGTCAGTACCAGGAGGGGCGGCTGAAGCCAGAGGCAAAGGAAAACGGAAGGGATTGGCTTCTAAGGGCCTAGCCAACCCCCATAATCCTGAAATCAGGCCCTCAGCACATATAAATGTGAGTGGCATGGAGGAGTTCTGGTTCTGATAAAAGGAGCTCTGAAGCTGGTAAATGTCACAGCCCCAGAAAGGTCAATAACATTGACTGAGCCTGGCACCTGAAACGGAGCCTGGTTCACAGTCAGTGCTGAGAAAATAGTGCTGAATGAATTTCTGTTCCCTATTCTTCATGTGTTCACGTGGAAGGACCTCACTAACCTGACGCCCCTCACCAGCTCTCCACCCAAGCTGGAGAACCTCACGCTCCTCTTACCTCTGACCCGATCTCATTGGCAATGATATTCATGAACTCAGAATCGCCCTCCTTCCTAAAACAAAGAGCACAGACCGTGAGATTCAGGTTGCAAAGTGAGCTAGGAAACTGCAAGAAGCCCAGCTCCCCCTCGTGAGGCTGGCCTCACTGCTGCCTTTTGTGCAAAGTCCCAGAGAAAGAGAGTGCTAGCTGAGGGCCAGTCCAACATCCTTCTCAGCCTTGGCACATTATAAAAAGCTTTGCATTTGTTTCTGTCCCCCTTAAACAGGATTCACCTGGGTAACTGGAGACCTGTTAGATGGCAAAGGAGATGAGGGAAGGCACGAATGAAAGTTACAGTGGGGACGTCCTAGGTGGTGCAGTGGTTAAGACTCCACCTGCCAATGCAGGGGACATGGGCTCAATCCCTGCTCCAGGAAGATCCCACATGCCACAGAGCAACTAAGCCCATATGCCACAACTACTGAGCTTACACTCTAGAGCCTGTGAGCTACAACTATTGAGCCCGTGTGCCACAACTACTGAAGCCCATGCACCTAGAGCCAGTGCTCCACAGGAGAAAACACCATGATACATTGTAAATTAATTATACTTTTTTTTTAAAAGAAAGTTACAGTGAAGATATTTATATTAAACCCAGGAATCTATAGGGTAACACATTTCTTTGGATCTTCTCAGCATTAAGGGGCAACCCACCTCCCACTCTGCACTGCGTACAGGGGAAACGCTGAGCCACAAGCCCAGCACCCCTGCCCTTCTCTCACCTGTGTAACATGACCACGCCTCCCCAGTCTGGGCTGTTTCTGAGGCTGTGGGCAATATGCACAGCCAGGTCTCTGAGCAGATTCAAGTTGTTCTGAAATGGATGCCATAACTTAGTTAACAGGCGGGGAAAAAGTAACCAGAAAAAACACCGACTCCCCACCCCTCCCCTCCCCTCCACCCCCCCTCACTGCCCATGACACGCTGCACAGCCACTTAGGAGGAGGGGCTGAGTCTGGGGAGGCTTTTCCAGGTAGAGCTCATGCCCTCTTCACCCTCCATGGATAAATCACCTTCTGCAGGAGCCTGCTGGAGTTCTGTAGCTTTTTCACTGCTTCCACGTGATCCTCTGCTCCACACCTGCAAGAGAAAGGTTTGTGGAGGCCTGCTCAGCTTCCCAACTGCTTTTGGTGTCAAGTACAAATCAATGGTGCCCTTCTTGATGGGACCCGGGGACATTCCAAGAGGCCTCAGGAGGTTGGAGGAGAGGATATAAAGGAAGAAACCATTTTGTGTGCATCTGATTGACTATCCAAAGCGCTTTAGCATTTATGCTTGCATCTTGCTCCTAGAGTATTCTGTCTACCATACATTTGGGAAGGCTAATAAGCTCCGGGCTGCCCAGGAGCTGAGAGCTGGAGGCCGCGGCAGGGGACGTACTTCAGCAGAGCTGTCAGTGCTTTCTCAGTGCTGTGACTCCTCTCCATCCACTTCAGCACCCGGTTCCCAGCCAGAAAGATCAGGTTGGTTTTGTTCTTTTTCCCCTTCTCAGTGCCCAGAATTTTAATGACCTACATGAGGCAAGGAAGTAACACACACACACACACACACACACACACGTGTGAACCGCAGCAGGTGCTGGACCTGAGAGTACGCGACCAAGACCTCTCCACCGGCTCAGAAGCAATACAGGGTGACTTCGCTCAGGACCCCTCAGGTACCCCCCTCCCCTCCACCACTCCCAGCCCTGCTGTGATCCCCCACCCCCAACACCCTCTCTCCCACCCAGTCAAGAGCCCTTCCTCACCGACCTGAAGGTCACTGAGATTGCTCACGTGGGTCCCACAGCACATGTTGGAATCGACGCTCTTGATGGTAACGACTCGAACAGGCCCAGCATGATCATCCGGCAAACCCCGGCCCCTCACCTGGAACCAAGGGAGGGAGGAGGGCTGTCTGAATCTGATGAGGAGCCCTCGGGGGCCACGCTACGGAAGCCACCCCGCTGGCTCCCCCCTCACCTGCTCCACCTCGGGATCATCCAGGCTCAGTTCTCGCACATACACGGGCAGCCGATCTCTGATTTTTTCATTGACACTCTGCTCAATGGTAGCCACTTGCTCTGCAGTCACAGAGGGGCTGTCCAGCTCGATGACACTCCGGAGTCGCCCTAACTCCCTGCCAGAAGAAGTAGAGTGGTCACAGGATGCTGAGGGGGACAATTAATAACACAAGTTTACAAAGCATGTCCGTGTAAATGCTGTTATTTAATCCTCACAAACATGTTGCGAAGTAGGGACTGTCACTTCCACTTTACAGGTGAAGGGTATTAAGGAACATGATCAAGGTCATTCACCCCCTAGGTCACTGGGCTCCAAATTCCATGTTCTTTTTTAAGCAAAGGGAGATGTTTCTCAGGGGAAACACAAAGTCATCCGCCACCCCATCTTCAAGGGGAACAGGTGAGCACAGCAGGTTTTCATCCTCCTACCCCTGAGCCATTACTAGGAAAGGGGCCGGCAGTCAGGGACCCACGCCTGACAGTTAGTCTTATGCCTCCTGCTCACCATGATGTTGTCTTCAGCCCAAACAGATTATCAGCAACCGCGGTGATGAGATGCTGCCCTAAGCAGAGAGAGGAGGAAACGGGAGGAGAGTGAGAAGGCCACACAATCCCAGTGTCAATGTCACCACAGAAATTCTCCTGCTGAAGACCATGTTTTGGTTTTTTGGCCGTGAGGCACGTGGGATCTTAGTTCCCCGGCCAGGGATCGAACCTGCACCCCTGGCTTTGGAAGACAAAGTCTTAAGCACTGGACTACCAGGGAAGTCCCTTTTGGGTAATACTCTTGAGAGATACTTTATTGAAAATCCTCAGGAGAATTCTGCAAAAGGCTTTATGATGCCACTTCGTGAATGAGGAAACCGAGGTCTAGAGAAATCAAATAACTTGCCAAGGCAATGTAGCTCGTCAGAGGCAGGATCTGAACTCAAGTGCTAATTGTGCCACATTCATTCATTCAACAAAAAGTTATCAAGTGCCTACCACGTGAAGGGCCCAGGGCTTGGCACTAGAGATAACAGTGCTACCCCTGATCGATTACAGTGAAGAGGAGGAGGAAGAGGAAGAGAAGGAATCAACTGTGAAGGCAAAGGGGACAAGACAGCCAAAGGCCTTGAAGGAGGAAAGAAGCAGGATGTATTCAAGGAAACAAGAGAAAGCCAGCATGGCCAGGATGCAGAGAGCAGGAGGCAGGGGCACTGAGTGAGGCTGGAGCAGTAGACAAGTGCCAGCCCAGGCAGGCCTTGCGCCCATGACACGACATTTGGCTTCATCATGAGCTCAGGCAGCCTTTTAAAAGTTTTAAAGCAGGGGAGTGGCCAGATCAGATTTACATTTTTAAAAGATATTCCGGCTGCTTTGTGGAGAATGGGCTTCAAGGAGGTAAGAATGAACACAGCGAGAGTAGCCGGGAGGCTATTACAGAGGTCTGGGGAGAGATGATGAGAGCTGGGATGAGAATGACTGTGTTGACAGTGGAAGCAGGTAGAGAAGCACTGAGAAAAGAAACCAACAGGACTCAGATTGACTGGCTATCCCTAAAGAGGGGTCTGAACTGACTTTCAGGATTTGAGCGACTGGGTGGATGCTGATGCCATGCACTGAACACAGAGAAGGCGAACAGAAGGTCAGAAGGTCAGGTCGGGGGGGGTGGGGGGGTGGAGAGTGGCTTTTTAATTCCAATTTGGACATTTTGAGTTTAAGAAGGAAGAGTCAGACATATCCAGATAAAGACATCAAGTGGGAAGTTAATAATACTTAAATCCAGCAGTTATTCTTGTAATACTTTAACTGCTCATTTTGTTTTTTATAGCATTTATCACGTCCTGCCTGAATTGGAGCTGATTCTCAATATGCCTGGCTCTTCCAAAAGGTTAACTCCCAGAGAACCGAAACCATGCCTCAATAATTGTGACATTCCCACACACAGCAACTACCCCTGCTTTAAGTGCCCCATTCCACCCTACCTACCTGAATGCTGCTGCATGTGGTCAAACCTCCGTTCCCAGTCCACCCGGACCTGGACCTCGGTCCCAGGGGTCAGAGGTGTCTGGGTGAAATGATCAGCCTGGGCACCCCGGCGGGTCACTCTCAGCACAGAGATGTCATTGATTGTACCACGGTCATCAGGCTGGGAAAGAAGTAAAGACAATCAGAGGTGGCAGGCAGGGCTCACCCTGGCTCCTGGATACAAAGACCCTCTAGGGAAAGTTTGTGAGAGAAACAACCAGAATTTGAGATCCCCTAAGGGAGAAGAAGCAATGCCAAGAGAGGGGACTCCCTCTGTCCTCTTCACTCTGAACACCTTTTGTTCTTCACAACAAAACAACAGAATGAAAACAAAAATTGTAATGACAGCATAAAACAGATAACTAATGAGACCCTACTGTACAGCACAGGGAACTCTAAAAATAAACAAATAAATAATTTTTAAAAGCTGTAATTACTGCAACAAAAATTTTAGTGAAACCCAAAGAAACTTAATCCTCACTTTCACGGCCTTGGTTTAGACTTTTATCTTTCAGTAGTTTCTAAAACGACCTGAATTTTTCTCCTTCCTTCCACTCTATCTTCGTCACTGCTACTAGAATTACATTCAAAAATACCCATTAAAAATATCAAATATTGCAAAATATCAACTGCTTACAAGGCACTGTGCCTGCCCACGAATAGAACATAAACAAGACATGGTCCCTCATGGAACTGAAGAGTCTAGAGAAAAATACAGACATGTGAACAGGCACCTGCAACCTGCCATAGTTCCAAAAAATACATTGTTCTAGAGGAGCTCAAAGGAAAGGAACCTAACAGTCTTGGGGAACTAGGGAAGACTTCCTGGAAGAGGTGGTATATGAAAATGAAACCTGCTACTGATAACTGAGGTCACAGGTTTTCCTTCAGATCAGAAAACTTCCAAGCTGGGAAAAATTGGAACTTTCTCACCGTCAAGTTTACTGAATATGTTCTCTCACGTCATTTCTTTGCCTAAGTACTTCCGTGGCTCACCACAGCTTCCTGAATGAAGTCCACACACCTTAACACATCCTTAAAAGCCCTCTGAACTGGCCCCCACTTACCTTTCCAAAGCCATCTCCAGGCTGTCATCAACACATACCATAGGCTCCAACTCAGTGGGACTATTTGCAGCTAACTAGACTTGTCAGATTCCTTCAGGCGTCCCTGCCTTTGTTTGTGCTATTCTCTGTGCTAGGAAAGCCTCTCCCACAGGGCTCACCTTTAGTGTTATTATCCTCCTTTCCCATGTTCTCATTGGACCTTGTCCCTACCCATCACAGCATTGATAAGTCTGCCCTCTGTTGTGCTCCTTCAAGGGAAATTTTCAGTCCATGCCAAACACCCAATCAAATTCCTACCTCAGGTCCTTTGCACTTATTCTTCCTTCCCGGAATACTTCCCCTCCCCCGCCAGCACTACTAAATAAAGCAACGCCTTACTCCCTCACCTCATTTATTTATCGACTAAAACAATTTGCCCCCTACCTAGGAAGCCATCCCATCACTCTGTTTCCCTCAACCTTTAATTTTCTTCACAGCGTTTATCATAGCTGGTATACTACTTACTTATTCACCGTATTGTCTGTTCTCTCCAATAAATACTCTATGCATGTAAAGACACATTCCTGTTCACCCTTTATCCTCAGAGCCTGGATCAGCACCCAACATATGTTATGGCTAGATAAATATTTGTTTATAACTACCTACTGGATAAACAAATAAACTGAACTGAACTAATTTCCACCCGTACTCATTACAGCTGGGACTGAGGCGCAGGAGAGCATTTCCCACTTGGTCAAAAAGGAATTAGGGGCTTCCTGGGAGCGGGGAAGAGGAAGGGGAAAGGCACGGGCCTGATACCTGTCCCCCACCCTCGGGGAAAAGCAGTGTGTCTTCCAGCACCACTTGGAAACCGCTCAGCACTTCCTTCTTGCCGTTGCTTCCTTCGGTCTGCAACTCCGCAGGACGGCAGGAGACCACGGTGGTGGTGAACTGGGTAGAGAGGGATGAGAAAGCCCCGACCCCAGCCCTCAGTGCACCTGGAGTGAATCCAGCTCGGCTCCCCCTCCACGCGGCGCCCTCTTCCCCGCACCGCCGTACCCGCTCAGAGCATCAGGTTTCCCGCCCCCCCGGCCGCACCTCCCTGGCATAGCTGTCCCGCTGACACCGGAACGCCATCGCTGCCGGCTCCCAGGACGCCGGGCTCCGCACACACGCTAGCGCCTGGCGGCGGACGGAGAGCGAAGCGGGACAATCTTCATTCCGAGCGCCTCTCTGCGCAGAAGCAAAAGGACAAAGAACGGGGTGTGGTTTGGGCAAATTTATTGAAAACGCGTTGAGTAGGCTGAAAAGAACCAGAAGACAAAACAGAACAGAACTGCGGCCTGAGCTTCTCAAAGCACTTTGTTTGGCCCCGCTGGACCCCAGGGATGTACATAATTCGACCCCGCGGAAGCCCGGCTGATAGAAGTGGGGATGGTACTGGCTTGGATACACTGCAGCGCCGCCCAATGGAAATGTAATGCAAGCCACATTATGTTCATATTTTTATTTAAATCACCATATCCAAAATATTATTTCATCATGTAACGGTGAAATAATAAGTGAGGGTTTTTTTTTCCCCGTACATAATTTACGAAACCTGGTGTGTATTTTACACTTAACAGCACATCTCAGTTCGGACTTAGCAACATTTCAAGTACTCAGTAACCACGTGTAACCAGTACTACCAGACTGGACAGTGCAGATAAAGAGGTTAACAGAAGTTAAACTGCAATCAGTACCTTCAAACAAACGGATTAAAAGTTAAGATTAACTTTCTGCTTTTTTAAATCAATTAATACAAAGCCTGAAGTCTCCAGATGTTTCAGAATTTAGCATTTTTCCGCTTTTAGGCAGGAATGCAGATTAATTCCCATGTGTTACCTAATGTGTTCCATCTGGAACTCTGGAGCAAACTCCGTGTGATCAAACGTATCAGTATTTATGCTGAGAAATAAATAAACTGAATGGAATAAACAAAGACTATAAATAGTCACATCATTTTAGGTCATATTTTGCTGCAAGATGAGTTTTGCTGTTAATTTTTTTAAGCCGATTTTTAAAAATTTTCGGTCTTCAGAATTGTGGGCAAGGGGACACATGCTAGACAAGTTCAGGTCTCAGCTTTACCACTTACTGTGACCTGTTTAAGCACCTATTAAGAAAAGACCTAATTATTTTATAAGGTTGACATGAAGTTCAAAATTTTTAATGAGATAATATAAAAATACTTAAATTGTAAAGCATGATACAAATACAGATTTGTATTTTTTTTAAGAACTAATGTCAATAGCAAAATGGGCAAAAGACATGGACAGAGCACATTAAAAGAAATATTAATCACTAATAAACAATGAGCAATCTCATAATTTAAAGCAAATTAAACCAGGGAATTCCCTGGTGGTCCAGTGGTTAGGCTTCCGTGCTTGTACTATTAAGGGCCCGGGTTCAATCCCTGGTTGGGGAACTAAGATCCTGCAAGCCCCCTGGTGCAGTCAGAAAGAAAAAAAATAAAGCACATTAAACCAAGTATAATTTTGTCTTGGCAAATATCTAAAACATTTTGGAGAATGGAGCACTCTTGTTGGTGGAAGTGAATGTTGGTAGGATTTCATCTAAGAGCAACCTAGCAAAACCTTGCAAAATGTTTAAATGTATCTGTTCTTTGACCTTAGCAATTCCACTTTTAGAAATTTACCCTATAGGAACTCCCTGGTGGTCCAGCAGTTAGGACTGGTGCTTCCACTGCCAGGGCTCAGGTTCAATCTCTGGTGGTGGAACCAAGATCCCTCAAGCTGCGTGGTGCAGCTGGAAAAAAAAAAAAATTACCCTACATATATTCTTGCCAAATACGTAAGCATCTATTTTTTAAACTGTTCCTTGCAGCCTTGTTTGAAAACTGAAAAAGACTAACAACAACCTAAAGGTCCCTTGATATGGAACCAGTTAAATTATGGAAAATATATTCAGTTGAATGCCATGTAGCCATAAAGAAGAGTCAGATCTATGTACACTGATTTAGAAAGAGCTCCAATACATATTAAGTGAAAAAAAGCAGAGTGCAAGATGTATTAATAGTATGATTCCCATTGTGTACACATACACATTGCATTTGCCTATACACGTGTTAACTTTTAATATATTGATATACTGTACTGTATATAAATGATACATGATACTGTATATGTTTGTTCCAGGTATGTTGTATATTGTTTTATGTATAACTATATAATTATATAATATAAATTATAGGTGTTATGGAATTTATAACAGGTATAATGTAAAGATATAGACATAAATATATAAATTTATTGAAAAAACTGTTAACAGTCATTACAGCTACTGAGGGAGTTCAAATTCTACTTTAAATTTTAACCCTTCTATACTATTTAATTTTTTAAAGTATGTCCATATATTACTGATATAAAATTCAGAGTTTAATTTTTTTTTAACAAATCTCTACTTTACCATGAGTTCAAGGGCAAAGCCTGAGTATTGCATTTTGTTTAAGTCACAGTTTAAGTACACATTGGGCACTCAAAAAATGTTTGTGTATGAATGAGGTAGCTGATGAATGGAGGAGTAAACACACATAGGCATTAACTAATGTAACAATTAGTTTTAAAAGTATAAAGATATTTAAAGAAATGCTCTCCTAATGCCAAAAAATGGCCTACCTGCTTTTTAAGTGCAAAAAAAGAAGAAAAAAAAAGTGTAAAGATATTTCTGGAGTATGCACGAAGCTGAGATGTGTTTCTGGCTGGTTCTAGAGGTGGCAGTATTAGCCATACAGTGAAAGGCTGGCTTCTGCTCTGAAGATTGGGCATGGGAAATTTCCCCAGCTTGGTTACAAGTCTGCTCCCAACATCTTTCTTCTTCCAATCTCGACAGTAAGGGCCAGGATCTCTGACATCAACCTTTCCACTACAGAGGAACCATAGACGGGGAAGAGGCTTGCCTCCAGGAGGAAGTAGTACAAGAAGGAAAGAGACAGTGAACAGTTCCTAAAGATTTATTATAGTCTATACACTGCTTCTAAGCCCTGATGAGTGGCCCAAACCCAAAGATCACAGCCAATTGGTAGAAGTCAGAAGCCCCACCCTTCTACGCCTCTCCTATCCTGCCATCTGATACAGCAGCCATGGTCAACTGCCTAGGAAAAAGAAATAAAGCATGAAGGAGGACCCTTAATAGCTTCTAGGAAAGTCTGGATGGCCCAGAGGACCCTGGTACACAGCCAAGGCCCTGGCTTGTTAGAGTGACTGGAAGATAAGCCACAGCCTCCTTCCCAGCTCTGCTGTCACAGAAAGTTAATTACTTGTTGCGTCGGCACTGTTAGAATCATCCTAGGGAGAAAAAAAAAGACAAAAGCACCTGTAGAGTCTGCAAAGAGTGGACATTTGTGTCTGCAAACGCTTCTCACTCCCTCCAGCTCTCCAAGTTCTCTTTGGTGATTTTCTGAATCACACAACTCCTTGGGAGCCTAACATGGAAGGATTTAAATTTTAGGTGATAGAATAAGCCACTGGTACTCAGTAAACAACACTGTGCCATGCATCATTTAATGTCAGGATTTCAGCAAATGCCACTGGTCATTTTACAGCTGTAAAGATAGTCAACAGGGCCAGGTCTGCTCTAGAAAGGAGAAGCAGAGAGGGAGGTGGAAGGGAGGAGGGTCTTACTGGGGTTTTCTAAAGCATGGAGAAGAACATTTGACCCCCTGTGTCAAACTCAGATTTGGCTAACATGCACTGAGAACCACTATGTGCTAGAGACTGGGACAGGAGCTTTCTAGTATTTTATTTTTAAGGGCTAAAAGGGAAGTGAAGGGCTACGCAGCATGCTTTACTTACATCCAGGTCGTCCATTGCAGGGGGAGGTCTCTTGGTGCTGACCTTCTGCAAAAGCTGGTGGGAAGAGGAAAGTAGTCACAAGAGAGAAGAGGGGCAAGGGAAGAGCAACCTGCATGTCGATGGACCACAAGAAAATGGTCCCAGGCAAACAACTGCCTCAGCTTTAAAGCCCCTAATACATCACTGGAATGAACTGGAGAAAAGTAAATTGATCCTCCCTTTTTTTTTAATTTTTATTTTATATTGGAGTATAGTTGATTAACAATTTTGTGTTAGTTTCAGGTGTACAGCAAAGTGATTCAGTTATACCTACACATGTATCTATTCTTTTTCACATTCTTTTCCCATTTAGGTTATTATAGAATATTGAGCAGAGTTCTCTGTGCTATACAGTAGGTCCTTGTTGGTTATCTCTTTTATTTTTTTTTTATTTATTAATGATCTTTTTTTTAAAATTTATTGGCTGTGTCAGGTCTTAGCTGCAGCACGCAGGCTCTTCGTTGCAGTGCATGAGCTTCTCTCTAGTTGTGGTTGTGGCAGACAGCCTTCTCTCTAGTTGTGGCACACGGGCTCCAGAGCATGTGGGCTCTGTAGTTTGGGCCACACGGGCTTAGTTGCCCCGCGGCATGTGGGATCTTAGTTCCCCGACCAGGGATCGAACCGGCATCCCCTGCATTGCAAGATGAATTCTCAACCAGTGGATCACCAGGGAAATCCCTGGTTATCTGCTTTAAATATAGCAGTGTGTATATAAAATTGATCCCCTTTTTAAAAGGTAATTTAAACATACACACCTCCTTACTAATCCGGGTTACTATTAGTGTTTTTGCAACTTGAATAAATAGCTGAAATTCGGAAACCAAATATCGTATGGCAGGGTGCAATTTATTGGGGACTGGTGATTTATTTTGTGATGTGAACTTTTATACTACGTAGTTTGAGCCTCCCATGAAGCTGTCTGGCTCAGGAAAAACACACACACATACACAAAGAAAATAGAAGAGAGAACAAGAATTACAGAAAAGTAGGAAAAGGTTTTGCCAACTTTTTCGGAACACAGGCTCTACTCTAAACAGTGAATGAATCTATGTATACAGTTTCACTAACAGAATATTCATATCTCTCATCCCTACTAGATAAATATTGCACAAAACATATAAAGACTATCACACCAATGCGCAGCCTGCCTGGGGAGCTCATGTCCCTCTGCCTAGCCCTGATGACAATCCTCCAGGGCAACGTGTGCAGACAGTCACAGAGAATGACTGAGACGGGCGGAAACCAGCGTTACCTCTGCGTAATGTTCCACCTGAGCCAGCTCCACTTCTTCCTCCCCTTCCCAGTCTCTCCAGTTATCAAAGTCCACAGACAACCACACTGGCTGCAGGAGAAAAGCACAGAGAGTCACAGGCCAGGAAGGCAGCAGCAGAAGTGCACAGATGAGTGTGGGTACGTGTGTGGGAGCGTGCTTGGGGGAAAGAGGGTCAATGGGGGTATCGTTTTCCAACAACATCCCTTTGGCCAGCCCCTCTACAGGCTGCCATGTCATCAGCAGGAGCAGTAGCAAAGATTTACCAAGAACTTACTAAGTGCCAAGCACAATGCTAGGCATTGTAGGGGATGGAAAGCATAGAAACTCTGCCCTCCAGGAGCCAACTGGCTAGAGAGATGACACATCTAGAAAGGTAACTGTATCATAAAGCATCCTACGAATCAACCAAGCTGCAGTCCCTGGAATCAGAGACAACCCTTTGAGGCCCATATTCCAAGTTCCCACATTTAGACAGGGAAAGAAGATATTTACTTGTTCATGCAACAGGTACTTATTGAGCACACACTATGGGCCAGATCTGAGGTTGGCACTGGGATTTTTAAAATGTTCAAAACACAGTCCCAGCCACCAGGAAGCAAGTAGGGAAGGGAAATGTAAATAAATCATTATAATTTAATGTGGAAAGTGTGACAATGAGTTATGTAGAGGATATTATAGGAAGCCAGGCTCCTTGGAGTAGCAGGTCCCTAAAGGATGAGCAGGGGTTAGGTGGGCAAAGGTAGTGGTGATGGAGACTTTCCAGGAAGAGGGCAGAGCTTGAGCAAAGGTATCGAAGCAAGTAATAGCCTCGTATGTGGAAGAGAGCTGCAAGCAGTTTGCTGTGGCTGAAATGTGATGTTTAAAGCAGAAAGTAAAGGGTGCAAAAGAAAAGAACAGCCAAGTCATGAGCTTATATGCCATCCTATGGTGCTTAGACTCTAACCCAAATGGCAGAAGCTACAAGTTTAAATGCCCGGGAGTGTCAGGGAGATAATGAAAAGGAGCGAAGTGGAATGCATGCCCCCATTTAAAGCTCCAACTCTAGGCATCTGGGAATTTAGACCACTGTGGCCAGAGTCTCCAGTTTCTGAGAGAAGCTGAGAATCTGGATTTTTAGGTGAAATCTCTACATTTTTATTTTTTTAATTTTATTTATTTTTACAATCCAGATCTTTTATTTTCTTTATACCTATCATGCCATGAATTCACGGGGAATGCATTCCAACAGTTCAGGCTCCTTTCCATTGGTTCTCACGAAGTGTACTTCTCTGGGTGGAGCAGACTGGCACTTCAGCTGAACCCAAGTACCTTTCTCTCTGGCTTCCTTCTTTTTCTGATCATTTTCCTTCACACATTTCAGGAAGCAATCTCAGCTCTCAGAGTGCTTAATATGCTCATATGCCCATTAATTCTCTTGGCAAGAATCTTACCCTTAACTCATTTGTTTACAACGATGCCAACAGCATGCTGGGGGATGTTGTAGACTCTTCCAATTTTGCCATAGTAAAAATTGTGGGGCATTCCTTTTTGAACAGAACCCATTCCCTTGATATCTACAGTATCACCTTTCTTGTAGAGTCACACATATGTGGCCGAAGGAACAACTCCGTGTTTTCCAGAAGATCTAGAGAACATATAGCGGGTGCCCCTCCTCTTTCCCTTTGTGTTGGTCATTTGGGCGAATCACTAGAAGATGGGGGCTCAGGCCAAAAGGCAAAATCTCCACATTTTTAAATGTCAGTAACCCATCAAAATAACTTTTAACACTGTGAAGAATGCTAAAATAAATTTGAGAGCCAGATCCAGCCAGCAGGAAGCCAACTTTCAACTTTTAGGGGAAAATAAGCCACTGGAGAGTCTTAAGAGGAAGAGCGACAGGGTTAATTGTGTGTTTTAGACAGACCATGCTGGGAGCAATGCAGAGGATGGATTGAGGCTGGGGCTGAAAATATGCAACAAACCTCACCCAGTAATGGATAAGGGCTGAATTAGGAAGAGATGAAATCACGGATTCAAGACTATTTAGGAAGTCAAATAGGCAGGACCTGGTGAGTAATTGAATGTTGGTGGGAAAGGAGCCAGGGGTGATTCCCACACATAACTTGGGTACCTGGGTACACAGACAGAGAGCACAGGAGAAAAAGCTGCCACTTCCCACACACCCACCTTGATATCCTCCTTGGTGAGCCGGGGCCAGGCCACCTTCTCCTTCCATTTCCTCACAAAGCAAGTAATGGAGCGGCCAGAGCGCTTATCCTGGGAGTCCTGCCAGATAGAGAGCATCATTCTTAGGGTCTGAGGTTTAGAATAAATCTCCAGCTTCCCAGGCAGCCTTCCCATCCAGCCCTTACTGTCCCATCCCACCCTTACCTTGCAATTCACCTTGGCATAGAACTCAATCTCGTTGTAAAACTCCACTCCATCGGCATTCCTGCAGCTGAAGAGACAATGCAGCTAAGGAGATGAGGAAGGCTGAGTGTGGGGGGCATTAGGAGACGGGAAAGGTTCCCAAGGAAGCCAGGCCCTGGGGGGCGGGGGAGGAGGGTGGATTACTTGAACACAATGCGGTGGTCTTCGATGAGCACGTGGACATCGGTGCTGTCCTCAACACAAAACTCCATGAATACATACTTGGGTCTGTCGTACCACAGGGTCCGAGCATGTTGCCTGAAGAGGAGTTGAGGTGGGGCTTCATAGGGGTGGGAGAGGGAAGACAGGGCATTTGGGAAAGGTGGAGGAAAATACAGGGACGTTTTATGCTACAGCACGGTCGAAGCGAAGCTAAGTAAGACAGAAGGGGGTGGAATGGGAGTGACGGGATTGGTGTGTGGTGAGGGTGAAGCTGAGGAGAACCGAAAGTGCGAGAGTAAAGAGGTAGGGAGTTATGGAGAACATTCAGGTCACACTTCCCCTCACCACCCCAAGGATACAGAGACCTGGGGTCCGGGGTTCCCACGGGACCTCGCAGAACCTGGAGCACCCAGAAAACGTGCGGAAAGGAATCTCTAGCGAAAAGAGCGCTTACCGTGCCATGGCGGCTCCCGCTGCCCGGTGGCGTTTGGAGTCCGAGGCAGGGGCCGCTATCTTTAGATCCTGGGGACGCCCCCAGCAGCTGCCTCTCCTTATATGGTCGGGGAAAGGGTTTGGAGGAAGGAGGAACGTGGCCTAAGCCAAGGGATCCGCACTCCGAAGGGACTCTGGCAGAACACAGTCCCTGCAGCCCTTCACATCTTGGGGGCTCCAGAAATATACACGTTAGGAATAGACGACCCGCCCGCCGGGACCAGAGCAAGGGCTAGAGGTCGATACACACGGAAGGACTTTTCCCGGCTTCATTCACCTGCTTCTCCAATGCTCAGTACACTCAGTGCCCGCTACACATCTGGCGCTCAACAAAAAAAATCATTGGCCAGAATTAAAAACCGGAAGGAAGGCTGGCCCCAGGTGACTTCTGAACTCTGTGGTGTATAAGCCCCGCCCATCCGTTCCTCCAGGTTTCCCAGCCCGCGCGCCGTTACCATGGCAGCAGGGGGGCGCGGCTGACGTGCGGCGGCGTTTCCTGAAACATGGCGGCTGTCGAAGCGGCCGTGGAGCCGGTGACGGAGGTGGTGGCCGTTGGACCAAAGGCGAAGGACGAAGAGGAGGAGGAAGAGGAGTCGCTGCCGCCGTGCGAGGCAGTGCGCTGGGCGCCGGTGGGGGCGGTGGCAGAGGCCGGGCCCGGGGCGGCGGCGTTCTCGGAAGAGGCGGCGGCCGAAGAGCCCGGAGCGGCCCCGGGCTCCCCGCCGGACTCGCCGGGCCGGACACTGCGGCGGCTGCGGGCCGAGCGGCGACAGCTGGACTCGGCGCTGCTCGCGCTGTCGTCGCATTTCGCGCAGGTGCAGTTCCGCCTGCGGCAGGTGGTGCGCGGGGCGCCAGCGGAGCAGCAGCGCCTCCTGCGCGAGCTCGAGGACTTCGCCTTCCGCGGCTGCCCTCATGTCCTGGGTTACGGGGGCCCCGAGGACCCCACCAGCGATGATGGCGACGGGCTGCCGGGGGACCGGCCACGGTTGCGGGGCGAGGACCAGGTGAACAGCTCGGGCCGGGCCCCGAGAGATATGGGAATAGAGGGCTGGGTGGGTGGCGATGCTAACGCGGTCGGAGGTAGCATTGGTGAGAAGCCGGCTCGTCTAGGTGGCTATGCGTATTCCAGAAGAGACCAGACAGGTGTTCGGGGCCTGCTGAAAGGCAAGAGGACAGAGAGGCCTGGGAAACTGATGGTGAGAGGTGTCCACCAAAGGTGTGGAAGGAGATGCAGGTGTGATGACGTGAGAGGCAGAAGAGGGATGAGCAAGGAGAGTATTCAGAGGGCAACAGAGCAACCAGCTGAAACAATGCTGCTCCCACTCACCTTGCTGTCACCTCAGGAACCTAAGTCCTGAGCACATTTGCTGATAGAATACTCCGACCCTGGGGATTGAGGAAATTGGCTAGAGAAGAGCAAGTGAATTGAAATCCGTGGAAATTTAGATCTATTCCCTGTCCTTGCTTTCCTAGAATCTAGAGAATGTCTAGTCTTCAGACTCTCTTGTCTGGCTGAGAGCTTTGGTGAACAGCAAGATCTCTTAGTAAGTGAAAGAAACGCAACTCCTGATTATGCACATTTCCTAATGCTGGTATTTTAAAACTCATTCCCCATCCTACTTAATAACTAGATATTTTAAAGGAAGCCTCTTTGGTAACTGTGACAAGATTCAGGTAGCTGACACTAAGTACTGAGAATTTGTATGACATCCCTAGGGAACATTTCCTTACAGTCTTTGAACCTCTGGAAGCGCGCAGTTGTAGATAGCTTGTTGGAAGAGACTCGCTGTCTTTTCTCCACCTTTTTGTTGTTTAGGTTACAACCCACAAGTGGCTTTCTTCCCACTTAAATTGGTCTTAACCAAGAAGACTTATCAGTAGCAGATATTGACTTGCTTATTTTAATCTGAAATGTTTAAGAAGATTAAAAGTGCAATCCTTTGTTTACTGTTCCACCCTTCTCTCCGGCACACCCGCAGCTCCTTGCACAAGTCAAATTGCCAGACTTTTAAGGAACAGATAGTATAGAAAGAATTTCTGTGGTCGAGCCTTGTTTGGAGTGAGGAGCACCAAAAGTACTGTGTGGATGTGGTGCTCTTTTGGTTGTTCATTTTTACTTTTGGAAACAGAGTACAACTTAAAAAATGTGGAGATCAAAACACCGAATGTGCAGCTGCAGTCTGGTTTGCATATATTGACACATGAACAGGTGGTGCCGAAGTGGGGACATGTTTGAACCAAATGATTTACTACGTATCAATTCCAGTTTTTTGTTTTCTTAAAACCAGTATTTTCTCTGGCTTCATACTGGAAATTATTTCTGTTGTTTCCTGCCTTGCACCAGAGCTCATTGTTCTCACCTAGTAAACATGTTTACCCACGCTCCTGTAAATCGCATACTCAGTAATCACCATAAGTGACAGCATTCAGCAGACACACTCACGAAAACTCACGAAAACTGAATCAGGATCTATGGCTGGTTTCCTTCTTCTTTGGCTTTGTAATGTTGGGATGGGATACAATGAAAACAAAAAGTTTCCCTAGTTCTTTCCCTTTGGGCTGGTTAGACAGCTTTCTCCATAAGAGTTCATTGTTTGGAATGTGTCTTTCTGGACCTGATTGAGTTCAGTAACATACAGCAAATGTATACTGAGAGCTTACCCTGTGCTGGACACTGTGCTAGGCCTTGGGGGTACAGTCAAGACCTTTGCCCTTAAAGAGTTCATAGACTTAGGGAGGCAGAAACCTAAACAAATCATTATAATGTGACATGAGCTAGAGTAGAAGTGTGTACAAATTACAGAGGAAATGATCAGTTTTGCCTGGGGAAATCAAGGAAACCTCTTAAAGGATAGCTAGACCTTCAATAAGTGGGGGAGAACAGGGTTCTAAGAAAAAACCACAACACTGGGAAAGGTTTGGAAAGGCAGTATGCCCTGAGAAAAGGCTTGCTTTCGTATTGAGCAAAGCTAAAATGAGAGGATTGCTTTTTAAATAGCTAAACAAAAAGTTAATTTGTTGTTTTTCATTTGTTCTCTCTCATACCTTACTTCTGGAGGCCTTGGTAAGTACCATTTTAAGATTAAATTTAATATCCTATAGACGTCTAGTTTAAAATGCAGCCTTACACCTGCAAATGATTTGCTAGTTTTGTTTTTTGTTTTTGATACCCAAGAAAGGCAAGGAAGAACCAGTTTTTGAGAATACAAGACTTTACCTCTCAGAAGGGTTTTTCATCATTTAAATGCAGAAACTACCTGGTGGCCACCAGTGAGAAAAGGAGTCATTGGTCAGGGAACCTTACCAGACTCTTTTTTTTTTTAAACATTACCTTCTCACCCCTGTTACTTGGCTTTGAATTTTTTTCACTGCCTCAGGTGTTTGTTTGATTTTGCAATACATTGGAGGCGCTTTGGACCTTAAGAAAACTGATTATGAATTTTCTCTCTCTACACCTTTCTCTACACCCTTACCTCCAGATTCTCTTGCAAAATTTGGCTGCAGAAAGTATTCAGGACTTGTTCTGTGGTAATTGGCTCTGGAGGGTGGCGTATTTAATTCCTGGGAGGCTGTCTTGGCTGAGAAAAATTGTGTCAATCTTAACCAGGCCTTTTGAGGGGGAAGAAAAGCAATCTTAAAAGGCCCCATTGTATTCATATCCTATTTCCAATGAAGGACAAATACTTTCTTAAAGAAAACACACATTTAATAAATTGCCCCAATGAAATAATTATTCTTATTTTTGAACCTATCTCATGAATTCTGTATTTCATTCGGGTTACTTGGAAACATTTTATATTTTACTAGTCATTATTGGCTTAAGAGAATTCATAATGTACCCTGACTTTTTCTTTTCCTGTGAAATCTACCTAAATCTTTTCCCACGTTAGAGTGAGCAGGAGAAACGGGAACGTCTGGAAACCCAAAGAGAGAAGCAGAAGGAACTGATACTGCAGCTCAAAACCCAGCTCGATGACCTGGAGACGTTTGCCTATCAGGAGGGCAGTTATGACTCCCTGCCACAGTCCGTGGTCTTGGAAAGACAGCGGGTGAGCAGACCCGGAGGCGCCTCCTCCACTGCCTCAGGTTACGTTGTCCTTCCCGGCGTTCACAGGACGGCCTTGCCCAGATTGCTCACCCTCGGCCTCTCTGCTGGCCCAAATCAGAGGGAAATGTTGCTACTACCTGGGACCAGTCTTTATTCACATGTGGAAACACACATGCCAAAACTTTCTAATTTGATGATTGAGCTCTTTTTTCTTTTTTTTTGGGGGGGGGGTGGTTATTATCGTTAATACTAGTAGTAACATAATAATGATAACTTCTTTCATTTGATCTTTAAAACCATTCTACTTGGGCACTTAATGCTGTGTAAACTGATGTTTTCCCCGGCACCAGTTGATAAATATTCTAGGAATCCTAACTTTAATACTGTATTTATTAAAGCAACACCTGGGCAGACAAGTAAATCTGCTGGTCAGAATACAGCCTCCTTTACATACATGTCTCTCCAGAACTGTGATGTGGCTGTTTTTTTCTGGCAGGGTAGAGTTATACATTAGCTGGTTTTCAAATTGCTCCTCTTATTGTCACTAGGATATTTTGGCTGTAACGTGCCTGGATGTTTGTGGAGCTTTTCCTTTAGTTTCTTAGAGTAGGGCAAGAAGGGATAAGAAGGACTGGAAACTAAGGGAAATCAGTATTTATTCTCTGGGCGGCCGTGAGGGAAGCTAACTATGGGGCTTTTGAGATCATCAGCCACTTTGGGTCATTCACACTGTTGTTGTCTTGAGTGAAAGTTACCTGGCCTCAGAGAAAATTTGCAGTGAGAGGAGCCATTTCTGTCAGAGAGGAACCAGGGGTCCTTGTTTCTATAGGAGAAGTAAAGGGCCTATGCCCTCACCTTGATCAGCAATTGTACCATTTTTCTCACAAATTTAATTTCTATTTAAGGGTAGGAGGGAGGCATACTAGTAAAGATTCTTCTTCCTAACCCTCTCCCTGGAAATTCCAAAGGGTGTGCTCATGGCTTGTGGTCTTGATAGGTGGTCATCGATGAGTTAATAAAGAAACTGGACATGAACCTGAATGAGGACCTCAGTTCACTGTCCACTGAGGAGCTTCGGCAGCGTGTGGATGCAGCTGTGGCTCAGATCGTCAACCCAGCCCGAGTGAAAGAACAGCTGGTTGAGCAGCTGAAAACTCAGATCCGAGACCTCGAGATGTTCATCAACTTCATCCAAGGTCAGAGGAGGGATGGAAAGAGAGAGGTCTCTGGATGTCATCATAATGATATGTATTCTGAGTACTAACACCTAAAGGTGCCAGTCCTTGATGTACTATTTAAGAGGTTTGACCACTCGGTAAGGGAGCCAGCATGGTGGAGTGGAAAGGACATGGATTTTAGAACCAGAGTTAAAATCTCAGCCCTGCTCTTTACTGGCTTCATGTTCTTCATGGACTAACAAGGTTAGGCAGGTTCCTAACCTCTTCAGTCCCGCTCTCCTCCTCCATAAAATGATGATTCATGCTTCCTTAACTCAGCAAATATTTATTGAGCCGGCTAGTGTATGCCAGTCACAGTTCCACACTGAAATACTATGTGTAAAAGTCTTGTCACGTGGTAGGCACTAGTAAATAGTATTTCTCCTTTAAAAATCTGCCAAATAAGTGTCTCCTCTTTGTAACTTCTGATTGCAGATGAAGTAGGAAGCCCATTACAAACAGGTAGTGGACACTGTGAGTGCAAGGCCAGTGCGAAGACAGGAAATGGCTCCAGCAGAACTAGCAGCAGCAGACCACCTCCAGGAAACAGCAAAAGTAAGTATAGCTTCCAGACTGGGCAACTCTGTAGAGACAGACGGTAGATTAGTGGTTGTCTAGGCTGTGGGGTCGGGAAGAAGTGAGGAATGGGAATCACCAACGGTACATGGTTTCTTTAGGGGGGCTGATGGTTGCACAACTCTGTGAATATACTAAAAACCACTGAATCATACACTTTTAATGGGTAAGTTCAATGTTGTGAATTATATCTAAAAATAGTTGTTATTAACCAAAAAAAGGCAGTCCAGCAACATCCTGGGTGGCTCTTGACTTCATGTGGGACCCATACTGTAGCTCAGAAGCAAGACTGGATCTCAGCTTGTGACTTGTTGACTGTACCTCTGACACTATGGCCTCTCACTGATGAATCGTGTTTTCTGTGCAGCAAAGGCAGAAGACGTGAAGAGAGTTCAGGAGACAGGGCTGCACCTGATGCGGCGAGCACTGGCCGTGCTCCAGATCTTTGCCGTTAGCCAGTTCAGTTGTGCCACAGGCCAGATCCCACAGACCCTGTGGCAGAGGGACCAGGCTGACAGGGACTACTCTCCCTTATTGAAGAGGCTGGAGGTGTCAGTAGACAGGGTGAAGCAGCTTGCCCTGAGGCACCAAGCGCACGACCACATCATCAGCTCCGCCAGCCTCCAGGACCTCTCTCTGGGAGGCAAGGACGAGCTGACCATGGCTGTGCGAAAGGAGCTGACCTTGGCCGTGAGGGACCTGCTGGCCCACGGACTGTATGCCTCCTCACCGGGGATGAGCCTTGTCATGGCCCCCATCGCCTGTCTGCTGCCGGCCTTCTCCTCGGCCCCCGAGGCCATGCACCCCTGGGAGCTCTTTGTAAAGTACTACCACGCCAAGAACGGCCGTGCTTATGTGGAATCTCCAGCCCGGAAGCTCTCGCAGTCATTCGCCCTGCCTGTCATGGGAGGCACTGTGGTGACGCCCAAGCAAAGCCTGCTGACAGCCATCCACATGGTGCTGACGGAGCACGACCCTTTTAAGCGCAGTGCAGACTCGGAGCTGAAGGCCTTGGTGTGCATGGCGCTGAATGAGCAGCGTCTCGTGTCCTGGGTGAACCTCATCTGCAAGTCGGGGTCGCTCATCGAGCCCCACTACCAGCCCTGGAGCTACATGGCACACACGGGCTTTGAGAGTGCCCTCAACCTGCTCAGCCGCCTCAGCAGCCTCAAGTTCAGCCTCCCTGTGGACCTGGCTGTGCGCCAACTCAAGAACATCAAGGATGCCTTTTGAAGAGAACACCCTGGCCCCAGACCAGCACCTTGCTCAGTGGGGCTAGATGGTTGGTCTTCTAGGGTAAGAGCAGGAATTAGGAGGAGGGGCTGAAGACACTTTCCCTAGCCACATGAGGCCAAGTCTCTTTTCCCCAGTGTAGCATCTCAGAAAGATGTGCTGGAGACCCTCTTGCTAACAGGTTCTGCCCTGGTGTGTAACCATCGTGTACATGTGGGCACATGTACTCAAGCCTGTGGAAAAGAAGTCAGTCATGGCACCCACTCATCGTGCCACGTCTGATTTTTGGAAAACCCAGGTTGCTGTAACCATTCTCTTCACAGCAGTGAGTGACAGCATGAGTGAGTTGTTGGTCCTGGAAGACGTTCAACTTGAGGCTCCTGTCAGTCAAGTTGGGAGCCATCTTCCTTCACTTGAAGCAGGTTTGAGAGAGTCCTGGGTCCCAATTTAAATTCCATTTGTGAATATTGACGCCTTTTTCTTCCCGACCCCAAGGTCAAGGGAGGCTGTGTGTGTTCTACAGCTGCCTCTAAAACCGAAAGTGGGAGTATCTGAGAACAGCATTTCTAAGGGTGTTAATCACAGTTGATTTTTTTTTTTTTTCCCCACTCTGCGTGGTTTGTGGAATCTTAGTTCCCTGACCCTGACCAGGGATCAAACCTGGGCCCACAGCAGTGGAAGCACCAAGTCTTAACCGCCAGGGAAGTCCCCACAGTTAATTTTAATGTGAGCCCTTCTTCATGTAGAGGTAAGAACCGAAGTCTGTCCCTGACAAGGGGTCCTTTCTTCACGGCCCAGACGATAGTCTTTTGCTCTTGGAGCTGGTTTACCAGGACAACCACCGTGTGGTGCCATGTGCTCTGGCACGTAACCCTTCCTCTGCGCACCTCCCAACTCCTCAGAAGGAAATGTGTTCGAGGAGTGCTCCACGTGTCCTGGAGGCTGGATGGTGGAGGAGGTCTGACCACGTGACCGGTTCGACAGCGGGAGTAGGAACTGTGGCAGATCACTGATGCAGAGGAGGGGCTCGGCAATTCCTTGTAAAACTGACTCTAGATCGGTCCTATTCGGTCTGTTTTAGCATTTTAGTTCATACTTGCTATTCAGCTTGCATCCTGCTCTGGGACTGAGCAAAGATGAGTAACATGTATCACCTTCTGGAAAGCCAAATGGGTTCCCAACACTACTGATTCAGCATCGTTCCATGTATTAAATTGCCAGCTGCACTTTGTGTATGCACTATTATGTAGTGCATTTTAATTTAATTTTTTCAGTAAGATATTATTTAAGATCTATTCTTGATAATTCATTAGAATTAGTCCTCCTTCATGTGAAACAGGATAAGTGTAAAATGTGAAAAATATCTGCGGTTGCTAATAAAATCATAGTATTTTGTGTAGCTTTTCTGCAAAGACCTTAGAGACTGTTGGCTTTGGTTTATAAGTCTGGGCATCATCAGCCTATCTGATCCAGATCAGTATTTCTTTGAGCAATGCCTGGCTCCTGGCCTTTCTGTCTCTTTTCTGCCCCCTGCCCTGGATCAACTCAACTTTGGTGGTGTCTTTCCCCACCTTGAACAAATACATGAAAAATGCCTTTGGCATTATCATCCTGTCTTGCCCAGGCCTGCAGTCCTATCCCCACAGCAAATCTCACCACACATACCACTTTCGGATTTGTTTTTTTTTTTTTTTTCTTCTTGTTTTCTGTTTTTTGTTTTTGTTTTTCCAGATTTGGCACTTTTAAATTCACTTGTCTGGACACTATTTGGGGGGGTGGTAAGTGCTATAGCCATATGGCCTAACCCTGGATCACCCCAGTATTATCTTTTTCTAATCTTAACAAAAACTAACTGGTATTAAGGCTTTTATGCTAGCATCATGAGAAACATTTTGTGTTTTGTGTCATCCTAGTTTAATTCTCACTACTTATAAGGCAGGACAATATTATCCCCATTTTATAGCTAAGGAAACTGAACTGCATAGAGGTTAAATATTTTGTCCACGTTTACATGTTGGAAGAGCTGAGATTTGAACACAAGTTGCCTGAATCAAAATTCTGTGGTCTTTAACTCTTATGTTACCTCATTGTATCATGCTGCTTCTCGATCTTTTATTCCACTCTCTCCTTTATCCCCTCACTTTACCATCACTTCAGGGACAATCAGGTATTTTCCACATACTTGCCAGAAATTTCGGCTGCCAAAGGACCAGGCTGCAGGGAGATGCGCAGACAGCCATTGCTCTCCCAAGTTCTTCATGAAATTTAAAGATGTATAGAGACAGAGACAAGCCTGCCAGCAGGCCAGTAGTCACATATCTGCTAGTCACTGATAATATCTGCATTATAACTGAAGATAGAGGTCTGTGCTTGGCTTGGAGTGAGGCAGACAGGATGAAAGAGGAGTGGAGGGCCAGTCAGCCCAGGTCTAAGGCTATGCAAGAACAGAATGAAAGAGAGCCATGGGTATACATCCAATTAAAGTGCAGGGTCTGTTGTATGATGTGCAAGGCATTGTTACAGATTTCCAAGGTGCTCTGCCTTAATTCATTCACTGTTGAGCACCCACCAACTGCTTGGGCCAGCCAGGTGCTCAGAACTTCTCTCTCCCTGCCTTCAAGGAACACAAGATTTAGCAAAGGAAATACCAAACCAATTGGAGATTTCAGTGAGTTCAAGGCAATGATAAGATTTCAGGATTTGGTTTCCATTTTCCAAGAGAGAAACAACAAAAGAGACAAAAGCAGGTAAGGAAGCTGAAAGAAGACCATGGAGATGGAAATGGACAGGGTCTTGTGGTGCAGTGGCAAGAGTCCAGGCTTGGGAAGGGGGGTGGGGTGGGGGCTTGCTCTGCACCACCAACCCTCTGACTTTGCTACTTTAGAACTGTCCTTTCATCTTCGAGAGGACAGAGTAGACGATCTCTGAGGTCCTTTCCAACTCAAATGTCATTCCAAATTAAAACAAAACATTTTAATTAAACATAAAATATAAGCACATAATTGGGATGATAAACCATTAGAATGAACTGCTGAGGGCTGAAGGAGAAATTGGTCCCTAGAGAGCCTCAAGAAGAGAAATGATGAAACCCTGATTGTTCCCATGTCTTACCCAAGACCAATCCTATAGATTTGTCAGTGTTCAGGTGAGCAAAAACTATAAGATGGTTTCTCTTTCTCTTGAACTCAGAAGACACCTAAAGAATCATCTAAAAACACTCTTCCAGTGAGTGATGGGAAATAATTCAGTTTGAGAGCCAACTAGACCTGGGTTCAAACCCAGAGTTGATGATCAGAGCTCTCTGAATCTCAATTTCCCCATGTCTAAATGGGAGGAAAATACCCAAGATGCAGATTCATGAGTTAAATAGCAGTTGACTTATCTAAAATTTGTAGCATCTTGCCTGACAGAGAGTAGGTGCTCAGTTTGGTGACTGGGTAAACAGTATGGGCTCAGGAGTAGTGCCCCACTTACTAGCTGTGGATTTGGGGCAAATTACTTAACCTGTCCAAACCACAGTATCTTCAACTGTAGAATGGGGATAACAGTACTTATCTCTTAGTGTTGTTATGAGGATCAAAAGAGATAATATACGTAAACAGATTAACTTGTCCTGGCACAGGGTACACAGCTGCTAGTATCACCATAATTGTCCCTCACTTATTCTGGTTGATAATGTCTCTGACATCACTAGACTCTAAGTATTGGGGGCAAGTGCGCTTCTTTTTCTTCTTTTTTATGTTACTTTGAAAGTTTTCCTTTTAAAAAGTTTTATTGAGATCTAATTGACATACAATAAATTGCATATATTTAAAGTGTACAATTTGATTTTTTATTAGTCATCTATTTTATACACATTAATTTATATATGTCAATCCCAATCTCCAAATTCATCCCACCCCAACCCCGAAGTACCCTTGTTTGATTGATCTTCGATTCTTCCTTATGCCTCCTGGTGTACACAGTTCGCACTAATAAATGTCCTATTTTGTTTCTGACTGTTCCAAGGCAAAAGATTTCAAACTGTGCCTCCCCCACCTCCTAGTGCCAGAGAAAGGAACTACAACTAAAAGGGCAGCAGAACATCTGTCCACGAAAAAGCCTTCCGAGGGAGGCAGAATTCCTAAACAATGCACTACTGACTAACCAAGTGATCACTGAAGAAATCAAAGAAGAAATTTAAAAATACATAGAAATAAATGACAATGAAAACGACGACGACCCAAAACCTACGGGACGCAGCAAAAGCAGTTCTAAGAGGGAAGTTTATAGAATTCAATCTCATCTCAAGAAACAAGAAAAATCTCAAGTAAACAATCTAGCCATACACCTGAAACATCTAGAGAAAGAAGAGCAAAGAAAACACAAAATCAGTAGAAAGAAAGAAAGATCAGAGCAGAAATAAATGAAATACAAACGAAGAAAACAACAGCAAAGATCAATAAAACTAAAAGTTGGTTCTTTGAGAAGATAAACAAAATTGATAAACCTTTAGCCAGACTCATCAAGAAAAAAAGGGAGAGGACACAAATCAATAAAATTAGAAATGAAAAAGGAGAAATCACAACTGCTGCTGAAGAAAGTCAAAGGATTATAAGAGACTACTATAAACAACTATATGCCAATAAAATGGACAACCTCGAAGAAGTGGACAAATTCTTGGAAAGGTACAATTTTCCAAGACTGAATCAGGAAGAATTAGAAAATATAAACAGACCTATCCCAAGTAATGAAATTGAAACTGTAATAAAAAATCTTCCAACAAACAAAAGTCTAGGACCAGATGGCTTCACAGGTGAATTCTATCAAACATTTAGAGAACAGCTAACACCTATTCTTCTCAAACTCTTCCAAAAAATTGCAGAGGGAGGAACACTCCCAAATTCATTCTATGAGGCCACCATCACCCTGATACCAAAACCAGACAAAGATATCACAAAAAAAGAAAATTACAGACCAATATCACTGATGAACATAGATGCAAAAATCCTCAACAGAATGCTAGCAAACAATCCAACAACACGTTAAAAGGATCATACACCATGATCAAGTGGGGTTTATCCCTAGAATGCAAGGATTCTTCAATATATGCAAATCAATCAATGTGATACGCCATATTAACAAATTGAAGGATAAGAACCACATGATCATCTCAATAAATGCAGAAAAAGCTTTTGACAAAATTCAACACCCATTTATGATAAAAACTCTCCATAAAATGGGCATAGAGGGAATCTACCTCAACATAATAAAGGCCATATATGATAAACCCACAGCAAACATTATTCTCAATGGTGAAAAACTAAAAGCATTTCCACTAAGGTCAGGAACAAGACAAGGATGTCCACTCTTGCCACTGTTATTCAACATAGTTTTGGAAGTCCTACCCAAGGCAATCAGAGAAGAGAAAGAAATAAAAGGGATACGAATTGGGAAAGAAGTAAAATTGTCACTGTTTGCAGATATTATGACACTATACACAGAAAATCCTAAAGATGCCACCAGAAAACTACTAGAACTAATCAATGAATTTGGAAAGGTCGCAGGATACAAAATTAATGCACAGAAATCTCTTGCATTCCTATACACTAACAATGAAAAATCAGAAAGAGAAATTAAGGAAACAATCCCCTTTACCATCACAACAAAAAGAATAAAATACCTAGGCATAAACCTACCTAAGGATACAAAGACTTGTATTCAGAAAGTTATAAAACACTGATGGAAGAAATCAAAGATGACATGAACAGATGGAGAAATATACTATGTTCTTGGATTGGAAGAATCAACATTGTGAAAATGACTATAATATGCAATCTACAGATTCAATGCAATCCCTATGAAACTACCCTATCAAATGGCATTCTTAACAGAATTAGAACAAAAAATTTTACAATTTGTGTGGAAACACAAAAGACCCCGAATAACCAAAGCAAACTTGAGAAAGAAAAACAGAGATGGAGGAATCAGGTGCCCCGATTTCAGACTATACTACAAAGCTATAGTAATCAAGACAGTATGGTACTGACACAAAAACAGAAATATAGATCAATGGTATAGGATAGAAAGCCCAGAGATAAACCCACACACATATGATCACCTAATATATGACAAAGGAGGCAAGAACATACAATGGAGAAAAGACAGCCTCTTCAATAAGTGGTGCTGGGGAAACTGGACTGCTACATGTAAAAGAATAAAAGTAGAACACTACCTAACACCATACACAAAAATAAACTCAAAATGGATTAAAGACCTAAATGTGAGACCAGACAGTATAAAACTCTTAGAGGAAAATATAGGCAGAACACTCTATGACATAAATCATAGCAAGATCCTTCTTGACCCACCTCCCAGACTAATGGAAATAAAAACAAAAATAAACAAATGGGACCTAATGAAACTTAAATGCTTTTGCACAGCAAAGGAAACCATGAACAAGACAAAAAGACAATCCTTAGGATGGGAGAAAATATTTGTAAATGAAGCAACTGACAAGGGATTAATCTCCAAAATACACAAGCAGCTCATGCAACTCAATATCAAAAAAACAAACAACCCAATCTACAAATGGGCGGAAGACCTAAATAGACATTTCTCCAAGGAGGACACACAGATGGCCAACAGACACGTGAAAAGATGCTCAACATCACTGATCATTAGAGAAATGCAAATCAAAACCACAATGAGGTATCACCTCACACCAGTCAGAATGGCCATCATCAAAAAATCTAGAAACAATAAATGGTGGAGAGGGTGGTGGAGAAAAGGGATCCCTCCTGCACTGTTGGTGGGAATGTAAATTGATACAGCCACTATGGAAAACAGTATGGAGGTTCCTTAAAAAACTAAAAATAGAACTACCATATGACCCAGCAATCCCAGTCCTGGGCATATACCCAGAGAAAACCATAATTCAAAAAGACACACATACCACAATGTTCATTGCAGCACTATTTACAATAGGCAGGACATGGAAGCAACCTAAATGCCCATCAACAGATGAATGGATAAAGAAGATGTGGCACATATACACAATGGAATATTACTCAGCCATAAAAAGGGATGAAATTAAGCTATTCCTAGTGAGGTGGATGGACCTAGAGTCTGCCACACAGAGTGAAGTAAGCCAGAAAGAGAAAAACAAATACCATATGCTAACACATATACACAGAATGTAGAAAAATGGTACTTGATGAACCTAGCGGCAGGGTAGGAATAGAGATGCAGACGTAGAGAACAGACTTGGGGTGGGGGGAAAGCTGGGACATAGTGAGAGAGTAGCATCAACATATACACACTACTAAATGTAAAATAGATGGCTAGTGGGAAGCTACTACAGAGCACAGGGAGACCAACTTGACGCTTTGTGAAGACTTAAAGGGGTGGGCTAGGGAGGTTGGGAGGGAGGCTCAGGAGGGAGGGGATATGGGGATATATGGATATATGTATACATATGGCTCTTTCACTTTGTTGTACAGCAGAAACTGACACAATACTGTAAAGCAATTATACTCCAATAAAGATTAAAAAAAAAAAAAAAGGGCAGCGGAGCAGCTGCGGCCACGTAAAAGCCTTCCGGGGGAGGAAGAATACCTTTGTTCTGAGTACTGATGGAGCTGCTAATAAAGTTTGATTTGAATAAATGAGCTGCCAGGCCTTCCTTTCCCCTCAACAGCTTCTTCCGCCCTCAGCACAGATTCTGAGCGCGGCGCAAGGGGCGGGGCGAAGCCCTGAGGGGCGGGACAGGAAATGAAATCACCCTACACGGGGTGAAAGGTTAGCGGAAGTTGCCTTTCTTTCTTTCTGCTGTAGACCCGGGTGGTAGCTGCTGGTGAGTGGAGGCTGTTGCAGGTTCGTCCAATCCGCTGCCATCCGCGGCCTGGGAGTCGAGTTGCGGCGTGGTGCCGAGTGCTTTTTGTTTCTCGGTCTCTGGCGGCTTCGTAGCGGATCCTGTCCTGCGAGTAGGGCCCGAGGGCGATCTGAGCCGAGACGGCGGTGAGCGCAGCTGAAGTTCGGGCCCACAGCCTGAGCTGACTGGTTTTTGAGCGGCCCCTTTTCCTTCCTCTGCAGAAATGGGCAAGTTCATGAAACCCGGGAAGGTGGTGCTGGTCCTGGCCGGTCGCTACTCCGGACGCAAAGCGGTCATCGTGAAGGTACCAGCCCCCCGAGCCTATGCGCCCTTGTATCCCGTGACTGGGGCGGGCGGGCAACTTGGAATTCAAGACCTAGTTTGGGGTATTACCTACTGAGCATTGCGAGCGGTGGTGGGGGATGAATGTCTGAGAGCTTTTGAGAGAGAAAGATGTAAAATAAAAACAAACGGGAGTTGAATTCAACAGCTAACACCTAACGCGTTCTCTATCAAAGAGGTTTTAAATAATAGTAATGGCCAGCGTTTACTGAATGCTTGGTTGGTGCCTGGCACTGCCTTACAGGTGTCGTGTTCAATCCTTGCAGTAACCATAGGGTTACTTTCTACAGCAAAGTTTTAGAGATGCTAGGTTTCACCGAAGGGCAAACAAGTTGTAAACGCTGCAGCTGGGACTCCGTGAAGTATTGAGAACCAGTGCTTGGCATATAGCAGTCACTCCATAAATGTTAACTGTTGTTACATTTTAAATCTTACCTCCCAGGAGCCCTTCTAGAATTTTCTTGGTGGGAAGGAAACCACCGTTTTCCCAGCTATTCTTTGAGTATGTAGCATAGCACTTAGAATGTCTGCTTTGTCTGGTTTTTATAATAATGGCTCTCAGAGGCCTAGGGTTGGGGTTATTCTTTCTATACACACCCTACACCTAGCAGTAACGTGTGATTCTTGGTCACTCAGAACATTGATGATGGTACCTCAGACAGACCGTACAGCCATGCTCTGGTGGCTGGAATTGATCGCTATCCCCGCAAAGTGACAGCTGCCATGGGCAAGAAGAAAATCGCCAAGAGGTCAAAGATCAAGTCTTTTGTGAAAGTTTATAATTATAATCACCTCATGCCTACCAGGTGAGTATTTCAAGAATGGGAATGAAAATGACTTTTTGTAACTTTTCTCCCTTCTCTGTTCTGCTGAATAAGGAGACAAGCCTGTAGCCACTCCAGCGTGGGGGAGAGACATCATTTTCAGTTTGTCATTTGGCAGTGCTTTCCAGTGTTGCCTCTTTAATCCATCTTGGAACTATTTACTTTTCTGTCATTTTCTGTGGTAGCTTCCCTGACTTGGGCAAGCCAGACTGAAAAACCTCTTCCAGGCTTGCTCTTGATCTGTCTCTCTTTTCTACAGAGAATTAAGTGTTGAATAAAGGTGGTTCCATTATTTTCCAGCCGCAGTAAACACAGGCACAGGACCTGGCCTGACCTCTTCCACTCTCAAGGATAATAGTAGGATAGTGGTGGGAAATTAAGAGTGAAGTGTGAAGTTTTTCAGTGGCTTGAATCTATGTAAATGAGTTTGTTAAAATTGGGCATTTGTGGGGATTCCCTGGCAGTCCAGTGGTTAGGACCCCAAGCTTTCACTGCCAAGTGCCCAGTTTCAATCCCTGGTCAGGGAACTAAGAACCCACAAAGCGTAGTGCAGCCAAAAAAATAATAACTTTTTTAAAAATTGGATGTTTCCAAAGACTATCATCAGGACTTTATAGCGCAGTTTTGAGGATCGCTCCTGTGGAGTCAGACCTTAACATGCCCGTGTCCGAGGAGTGGGGCGGAGGGGTGAAGGCCCTGGCAGCCTGTGGGCTGCTCCTACCTTCCTGCCACTGTCCTCAGGTACTCTGTGGATATCCCCTTGGACAAAACTGTTGTCAACAAGGATGTCTTCAGAGACCCTGCTCTCAAACGCAAGGCCCGACGAGAGGCCAAGGTCAAGTTTGAGGAGAGGTAAGTAGGCTTTGGTAATGAATGTTGGAGTATGGTTTTTGTGTTTGTTTTAATTAATTAATTTATTTATTTTTATTGGCTGTGTTGGGTCTCTCTTTTGCTGTGCGCGGGCTTTCTTTTTAGTTGCGGTGAGTGGGGGCTGCTCTTTGTTGTGGTGCATGGGCTCCTCATTGCCGTGGCCTCTCTTGTTGTGGAGCATGGCCTCTAGGCACGTGGGCTTCAGTAAGTTGTGGCGCACGGGCTCAATAGTTGTGGCGCATGGGCTTAGTTGCTCCGCACCATTGTGGGATCTTCTTGGAGCAGGAATCAAACTCGTGTCCCCTGCGTTGGCAGGCGGATTCTTAACCACTGCGCCACCTAGGAAGCCCTACTATGGTCTTAATATTCTCCCTGAAGACAATTTTTTCTTTTGTGATTCCTCCCCTCATTAGTGTCCTTTTTTCCCCTCTCTAGATACAAGACCGGCAAGAACAAATGGTTCTTCCAGAAGCTGCGGTTTTAGTCTGCCTTGTTTCCATCATTAAAAATCCAAAAAAAATCCATGTGTCTGCCAGTTTCTTGCATTATTAGACTGGGAAAGAACATTCATACAATGAGAGACACTGGGTGTTGGATGAGGGCCTGTGGGAAAATACAAAAAGTAAATCTACCTTTGTGAGACATGGGCTACTTCTCTCCACAGTCCCATAATCCTTTAATGGTCTGGCTCAGTGGGTAAAATGTGACATTGAACTGTTTCACCAGAAGAACTACTCTGGGCATTTTTAGGTGCGAAATTGTTTTACGCATCCCTGGCTTTAGCCCATTACACATCTGGAGGGTCATCCCCCATATCCCCCCACCCCCGCTGTGACAACCAAAGGCCCCTTGGATTGAGAGTCGCTAACCTGAGGTGGTTTGTTAAACCAGAGTGCCAGATTTGGTAGGCCAGGATTCCTAGCAGCTTAAGTGTTGCTGATACTGCTTGGACAAGGAAGGAGCATACGAGGACTGCTCTAGGTGGGGATGCACACCAACGAAGGCCTGAGCCCCAGTGCAGCCATTCCTAGTGGGACCAGGGAGACGTCCCCAAATGGTCTGACTAGTAGAGACAAGGCAAGAAAGGGTGTGATTCAAGGGATTTGGGCGCTGGGTTGTCACCACTGTTGCAGGGAAGGCGTTTGGCCCTTCTGTCTAGCATTTTACCTCATTGGATACTTGACCAGGTTTTACTGACCAGCCAAGCTAAGCTGGTCCTAAGTCACTAAATGGAACTAGGATTCAAATGGGCCTGTTTACCAAGCTTCACACTTGGCACACTTCCACCTGGGATGAGGGGTGGGCGGCTTGAGAAAGGGGCTCAGTAAGTTACTGAGTGGGAAACCCTGGACTAGGTGAAAATGGAAAACACATCCTGCTCTGTTTTGTGTATGCTTTCATTTGATGCATTTCACCCTCACGTGTTGGATGTCTCCAATAAGTAGCTTGCCTACTCAGTCACAAACGGAGCTACATCTAAACCCTTCTTTGACTAAAAATTCAAGTTCAAATGGTGTTCCAACCAGGTTTGGATCCATGTGTCACTTCCTAGCAATGTGACTGGGCAAGTTTCTATGCTTCTGTGCCTCACAAGTTTAGAATTTCATCTGCAAGATGGGGAAAATGAAACCAACTTAAAGGGATCGTTTTGAAGGTGGAGTTAATTCATGAAAAGTAGAAATGGTATTGGGCACATGACAGCTCTCAAGTGCTGGCTGTTAACTACAGTTTCGTGAATTTGATGGGGCATTTCTCATTCAATTATCAACATCTGCATGTTTGGGGCAACATTCTAAGCTTTGGGGAAATAACCATTAACAAAGCAGGCAAAATTCTACCAATAGGCCTGGCAGGGATTCCTAGGCAGGGAATGAACGGCCGATTGGGGCCAGCATTCGGTTTGTAGTTGCTTGTGGGGTGACTTCCCTTGAGGCCTCATAGCTGGGGCAAGTTCAAAGACCAGGAAGCCGCCCAGGGGTGGAGTACAGAAGGGCAGGGACTTCGCTGAAATGAAAGTGAAAGCAGAGAGCCTGCATGAGAACCAAAAGGAGTGTCTTTCAGGCTCTGCTGGGGAAAACCAAAGCTCTTCAAAGTGCTAGCAAGACTTCAGTCGCGGTGGACTCTGCCTCTTTGTGCCCAGCTCTGAAGCCTCGGCTCTTGCCAACCGGACCCCAGACTATGTTGGTGAGGAGGAGGGTCTTGCGGGTGGGGAGAATCAGAGGAGTGCTCCTCTTGGCCAGGAATCTACAGGTATCTCAGGGCCCGGCAGGCAAGCCTCTCCCTGCCCATCTCTTAGACCTGCTGAAGGTCTGGGAGAGACACATCTGGGATGACCACTCCCCTAGGGGGTTGGTCCCCTGATCCATTGTGTCAGAGACAGTTCTATAACCTGCTTCTCAGGAGATCATGAATTCCTTGTGTGGATGTGCATTTTTTTCTGGAGAAAGAATCCATTGTTTTCATTAGATACTCAAAAGGGTTCTGTGACCCCAAAAAGTTTAAGAATTTTTCACACCTTTATCTCCTGAGATCTTCCTCAACAAATTCCTCCCTTCATATTTCCATCTCAACTTAATATTGGGCTCTCTTCAGGGCGAGGAAGAAGTGTTCCTCTTCTGAGACCTAACTTTCCACCTTTCTGCTGTGGTCCCCACTTTCCCAACCCACGAACACCCCTGCTCGTGCTAGACTAAGCATTCTGCAGGCTGGTCCTCTGTCTCAGGCTGTTCACCCTTGATCCCTGGTGCCTAGCACAGTGTCTGGCATGCAGTAGGCACTCAATAAACAGCTGTTAAGTGAATGAATCTCATCTCCCTAGTTTCTTCAGTCTTTCTCTCCCTGATACTACCCTATCTGTTACAAATATACAGGTCTCTTGCTTGGAAATTTTTCATTTGCTTCTCAAATGTTGAAGAACTCTAGAGCAAGCCTGCCTGGTTCCAAATCCTGGTTCCTCCAATTGTGGGGCCCTGGGCAAGTTATTAGTCTCTCCAAAGTTTACAATCTAAGCCCCGTTCCTTATCTAGAAGGTGGGACTGATAGTAACACTTTCACACAAGAATACCTGCAAGAATTAAACTAAATAATCCCTAAAATACACAGTGAAAACTGAGCACACTACTTGGTACGTACTAAGTGCTCCATAGGTATTCATTATTGTTAGTACTGCCAACCTTTTCAGAACCCCAGTTCCCCAGTTCAGCCCCACCTCACTCCTACCACTCTGCTAATACTGCTCTCTTAAAGGGCCTTTACATATTAAAAAGGAAAGAAGGAAGGTGGGTTCAGGAAACTGTACTTTTTAAAAAATTACCCTAAATTCATTATTGAGAGACAACCTCTATTAATGACATTGTGATGTCTATCTTCCCAGAATTTTTATGCATTTTATGCATTAAGAAATATCCTCATGAATTAAAATGTTTTAAATCAACAGAATAGGGAATGTATTTACAGACAGCTTTATATTTTGCTTTTTTGGATTATTGTGAGCATTCTTCCGTGTTAAATGTTCTTCATTACTGTCTTCTAATTGCTAAATATTCTGTATTTAGCTGCTTCTTGTTGGACACGTAGATTTCTTTTTTCTCCTGTTGTAAACAAGGCTCCAGGAATCATCCTTGTACATGAACTGACCATTTTCTAATGATAAGCAGGACTGTTTTTTGTTGCTCAACCTCAGACATCATCCTCATGCCTCCTGGCGGAAGGCCTGTTAGCAGCACTGGGCACAGCCTTGGGCTCCTCTTCCTAAACGGTGTTCTTCACGCCCTCTCTCCCTCAGGTTTCACGAGCCCCTCCTCTGCATTCTCCTCGGCTGGTTCTTCCTCGTTCCCCTGATCTCTTAGTGTTGGATGCCCCAGGAATCAGCCCTTGGACCTCTACGTGTTGATCTCATTTAATGTTGTGCCTTTAAATATCTCTGCAAGGATAATTCTCAAATTTATACTCATGGCCTGGACCTCTTCCTTAAATGCTACATCAGAAGAGGCAACTGTCAGTCTACGTCTCTACTGGGATGTCAGATAGGCACTTCATCCCTCATATATTCAAAGTAAACCCCGATCTCTTCCACCCAAGGTATTTCCCATCTCAGCAAATGGCTGTCCTTCCCCTCAGTTGCTTAAGCCGAACAGCTTAGTGTCATCACAGACTCTTCCCTTTCTTGCACAACCTACTTACAATCCATAAGCAACTTCAACCAATCTAAACTCTTTTTTTTTCTTTTTTTTCTTTTTTTTTGGTGGCATGCCACGCGGCTTGCAGGATCGTAGTTCCCCGACCAGGGATTGAACCCACCCCCTCTGGAGTGGAAGTGTGGAGTCCTAACCACTGGACCGCCAGGGAATTCCCTCAATATAAACTCTCTTTTGTTTTAAACTTATTTATTTTTGGCTGCATTGGGTCTTCATTGCTGCTCGTGGACTTTAGTTGTGGTGAGCGAGAGCTACTCTTTGTTGAGGTGCACAGGCTTCTCAGTGCAATGGCTTCTCTCGTCGCAGAGTGCGGGCTCAATTGTTGTGGTTTGCAGGGTCTAGAGTGTAGACTCAGTAGTTGTGGTGCACAGGCTTAGTTGCTCTGCAACATGTGGGCTTCCTGGACCAGGGCTTGAACCCATGTCCCCTGCATTGGCAGGCAGATTCTTAACCACTGCATCACCGGGAAAGTACAATCTAAACTTTTTTTTAATATAAATTTTTTAAATTATATTTTTATTTATTTACTTAATTTATTTATTTATCGGCTGCATTGGGTCTTCGATGCTGCATGCGGGCTTTCTTTTCTCTAGTTGTGGTGAGCGGGGGCTACTCTTCATTGTGGTGTGCGGGCTTCTCATTGCGTGGCTTCCCTTGTTGTGGAACACAGGCTCAAGGTGCATGGCTTCAGTAGTTGTGGCACGTGGACTCAGTAGTTTTGGCTCACGGGCTCTAGAGCCCAGGCTCAGTAGTTGTGGCACACGGGCTTAGTTGCTCTGTGGCACGTGGCATCTTCCTGGACCAGGGTTCGTACCTGTGTGCCCTGCATTGGCAGGCAGATTCTCAACCACTGTGCCACCAGGGAAGCCCCAATCTAAACTCTTGACTGCTCCTCACCACCTCCACTGCTACCACCTGATCCAGGCCATCAGCATTGCTCACCTGGACACTGTCATGGCCTCCTAAGTGGTCTCCCTGTTGGTCCCCTTTCCCCACATCTGTCTACCCACACAACAGCCAAATTATCCTGGTAGCATTTAAACCTGCCTGCAGCCTCCCACTTCACTTTCTGTGAAAGGCCCTTCATGGTCCCACTCCATTTCCTCTGTGACTTTATCTCTGACCACTCCCCCCTCACTTGCTCTGCTCCAGCCACATTGGCCTCCTTGCTGTTCCTCAAATACACACAACAAACTCCTACCTCAGGGCCTTTGCACTTGCTGCTCCCTCTGCATAAAACTTTCCCCCACATATAAACACAGCTGACTCATTTATCTCCTTCAAGTACATGATCAAATATCTCAACAAGGCCTACTCTGATCACCCCAGTTAAAACTCTACTCCAGCATTCTCTGTCCTCCCTTCTCTGTCCTCAACACTTATCACTAACATACTGCACATTTTACTTATTTATTGTGTTTATTATCTGGCTCATCCCCTAGAATGTAAACTCCATGGGGAAGTTTTGTCTATTTGGTTCACTACTATATCCCCAGAGTCTAGAACAGGGCCTGGCACATGGTAGGTGCCTGGTAGCTGATCATTGCATGAGTGAATAAGGAAGCAAATTTATTCATTGGCTGTGTTGGGTTTTCATTGCTACACACGGGCTTTCTCTAGTTGCGGAGAGCAGGGGCTACTCTTCATTGTGGTGCGCAGGCTCCTCATTGCAGTGGCTTCTTTTGTTGCGGAGCATGGGCTCTAGGTGCATGGGCTTCAGTAGTTGCAGCACACGGGCTCAATAGTTGTGGCTCACAGGCTCTAGAGCGTAGGCTCAGTAGTTGCGGCCACAGGCTTAATTGCTCTGTGGCATGTGGGATCTTCCTGCAGCAGGGATCGAATCCATGTCCCCTGCATTGGCAGGCAGATTCTTAACCACTGCACCACCTAGGAAGTCCCTGCACTGGATCTTAGTTGCGACACGTGAGATCTTACTTGTGGCACGCAGGATCTTAGTTGTGGTGTGCATGTGGGATCTAGTTCCCCGACCAGGGATTGAACCCAGGCCCCCTGCGTTGGGAGCGAGGAGTCTTACCCACTGGACCACCAGGGAAGTCCCCATGCCTTCTTTTTCTTCTCTGCATTCCTTTATCTTTCCTGACCCCTGACTAAGTATCTTCAAAGATCACATTTTTAAGGGCTCTGTCCCTGAATGAGTTCTTCCATCCTCTTGGTTTCTACCATTACCACACACTGTTCTAACACAGAGTCCTATCCACCAAGCCCTGCCCCTGACACTATGTGTCTTCAGCAGTGTTGGGTTTGACTAACTTTGGCCCATTAGGGGGGTTTTGTTGTTTGTTGTTTGTTTTTGTTTTTCTGGTTTTGGCCACACCATCACGTGGCCTCCAGGATCCCAGTCTCCCAACCAGGGATTGAACCTGGGCCATGGCAGCAAAAGCCCAGAATCCTAACCACTAGGCCACCAGAGAACTCCCCCCATTAGTTAATTTTGATTAATCTCAGGTTCCTCACCTATCAAATGGGGATAATTAAAATACAAAACATTTAACATAGCACTCATCAAATGCCAGGAACTACTTTTCCAAATAAAATTATACATAGGCAGAAATTGCTATTCCCATTTTACAGATGAAGAAACCAAAGCAGACAGAGTTAAATAACTTGCCCATTGTCTTGCAGTAGTCAGAGGAGCTGGATGTAAGCCCCGGAGGTTTGACCCCAGAGTTTGTGCTCTTAACCGTTATATTACACGGCCTCCCAGTACCGCTGTGATGAACACAGATAGCATGAGATTTTATCTTAGGGGTGGTTAGGTTCTAAGCGTGGCAAATAAGGCAGAAGGTTGCATGTAGTCAAATGAACCTCAAATCATTAACTTACCCCCAAGTATCCAGTATTTACAGTTTCAATGAGCTCAATGTAAAATGGATCGCATTTTTTTTTCAGTTGAGCACCGGATGGATACTGGCTTACATTTAAAGACCGAGTTATCATGTTAAGTAAATAAATAGCATGTATAGTTGAATTCAAATAAGTGACTACAATCAGCCTGTGTTGTCCTTAAGAAGTCTGTGATAGAGACGTTTCCATTGGGAGTTGGAAACAGGAGGCAGTTTTGTGATACTTAAGTGGGATGGAGTCCAACTGTGCCTGGCACGTAGCAGGTCCCCAATAACTACTGGCTCTCCTCTCTTGCCTGCTGGGTCAATGACATTATACCAAATCCTTGGACACCCAGGTCTGCAACCTCACTGTTACATCGCTTCTCCAGTCTGTCCCCTCTGTCACCTTAACATGACATCCAGAGTCTGGTGGCTTTTCCTTGTGAGATGTATTCATCTGCATGTGCTCCTTGCGCCCAGTGCCAGAGGCTCAGGTCAGCTCCCGTCGCGTCTGTGAGAATGAGAGCCACAGAGTCCGGGCTTGTTTTCTTCACTCCCCAGTTCCTGCTGCTCCAGTTTATCCTACCATCACTGCCTGCTCTTTTTTTTTTTTTTAAAGTATAGTTGATTTACAATGTTGTGTTAGTTTCAGGTGTACAGTAAAGTGATTCAGTTGTGCATATATATATTCTTTTCAGATTCTTTTCCATTATAGGTTATTGCAAGATGTTAAATATAGTTCCCTGTGCTATACAGTAGGTCCTTGTTGTTTATCTGTTTTCTACAGAGTAGTGTGCATCTGCTAATCCCAAACTGCTAATTTAACCCTCCTCCACCATTTTCCTCTTTAGTAACCATAAGTTTGTTCTCTATGTCTGTGAGTCTGTTTTTGTTTTGTAAATTAATTCATTTGTATCATTTTTTTTTAGATTTCACACATAAATGATACCATATGATATGTCTTTCTTATCTGACTTCACTTAGTATGATAATCTATAGGTCCATCCATTTTGCTGCAAAAGGCATTGTCACTCTTTTTTATGGATGAATAATATTCCATTGTGTGTGTATGTACGTGTGTGTGTATACACACACACATATATATAACATCTTCTTTATCTATCATCTGTTGATGGACACTTGCTTCCATGTCGTGGCTATTGCAAAGAGTGCTGCTGTGAACACTGGGGTGTGTGTATCTTTTCGAATGAGAGTTTTCATCTTTTCTGGATATATGCCCAGGGGCAGGATTGCTGGATCATATGGGTAACTCTATTTCTAGTTTTTTAAAGAGCCTCCATACTGTTTTCCATAGTGGCTGCACCAATTTACATTCCTACCAACAGTGCAGGTAGGAGTTTTCCCTTTTCTCCACACCCTCTCCAGCATTTATTATTTGTAGACTTTTTGATGATGGCCATTCTGACCTGGGGTGAGGTGAAACCTCATTGTAGTTTTGATTTGCATTCTTCTAATAATTAGCAATGTATAGCATCTTTTCATGTGTCTGTTGGCCATCTGTATGTCTTCTTAGAAGAAATGTCTATTTAGGTCTTCTGTCCATTTTTTGATTGGCGAATTGAGCTCTTTTTAAACACTAGGTCCACCATCTTACTCTCTCTTTCAGAAATCTTCACTAGTTTCCCATTTTCCTACTGATAAACTCCCCTGCTTGAATGGGTTTTTTTAAAACTGTATTTATGAAGCTCTTAAAAATAAATTTTTTTATTTATTAAATAAATATAGCATTGCCAATTACTTGATTTTCAAACAATATGTATAATTAGATCAAGATTTAAAGCAGAAGTAAAAAGAGGATGGATTAAGGACTGAGTCCAACTCACAAGTGTATTTTATTTTTCATATTTATTTAAAATCAAGCTATCTTTCTCAAATAAAAATCCAGATTTCTGATTTCCCTTAGAAATGGGGAGATATAGGATACTGAAACCACATTCCATGTGAAAAAAACTTGGCTAGAGCCGAGAAGGGGTTGCCACTTTAGTTGGGACGTGCTGTCTCCAGGATGTCAGAGTCCCCATGTCTCCATATCACACCGCACTGGCTCCTCTGACTCATTGATGTCATACAACTGACCCTGAAAGCCACTGATTATTTGTCACTACTCATTAACCAGCATTATTGGTCAAGCTCTAGTTTTCTTCTGCTTAAAATAGAGTGAACTCACACTGAATTATTCAACGCCCTCTGTAATATGCTCCTGTTCTGTCATTTATTCACTTCATTCATTCACTCACCTCATTCATTCAACACACATTTACTGAATGCCTGTTTTGTGCCAGGGACTCCGCTGAACACTGGGGACACAGAGATGGCCAGGACAGAGTCCCGTCCTCCCCAGTGAGCTCACACTTTGCTGAGCTGACCTTATTTATCAGGCTTCCAACCACAGGGTGAGCTCTCCAAACAAAGGTGCATTTATTCCCATCCCTGGTGTCACTCCCCTGCCCATTTGTCAGCTCTCTCTCTGGACCTGCTCCAAAACACACCCAGCCTGAAAGGCTGCTTGGTACAGTGGAAAGAGTAGCAGTCATGGGACAAGCTGGGAGATGTGGAGTAAATTACTCCCCTACTCTGAGTTTGATTTCTTCACTGTAAAGCACAGATTAAGAGTCCAGAGTCAGACTGCCTAGGGCCAAACGACTTCAGGCAAGTCACTTGAACTCTCTGAGCTACAGTTTCAAAAACAGGAAGAGGGTATTTATCTCATGAGGTTATGGCAAGACATGACATTATCCATGTAAAGGGCTTAGCACATGTTAGCTGATAGTCTTATGACATCTTGCAACTGGAAGCCTCTACTCTTCCTCAAGGCCTGCCTAATTGTGCTAACCCCTTTGGGACGGTCCCTCGTCCAAACTTCCACTGTCCTCCACCATCAGTCGTGTGATCGTACGCTGTCTTGAGTACCATTTGTTTGTTTGTTTTAAATATTATTTATTTTGGCTGCGCTGGGTCTTAGTTGTGGCATGCGGGATCTTCTTTGTGGCATACAGACTCTTAGTTGTGGCATACAGACTCTTAGTTGCGGCATCCATACAGGATCTAGTTCCCTGACCAGGGATGGAACCCAGACACCCTGCATTGGGAACGTGGAGTCTTACCCACTGGACTACCAGGGAAGTCCTTTGATTACCATTTTATACAGGCCTAAGGGCTGGACCCTTGTCTTTCACTGCCCTGTGTCCTGCCCATTACTTCACAGCAGGAGCTTGATCTGTGTTTGTTAAACTCTAGGTCTCCAGGAATGACCCAGCCATGGCTGCTGCAAAGCCTCCTGCCCTTCAGAGTAGCTGAGATGAGGGCAGCCAGGTTGGGCCAGGACAAGCCTAGGGCAGAGCAAAGCAACCGGTTGCGTTGTTCTGGGCTGAGCATTAACTCTGCTCCTGGAGAGTCCAGAATAGCGGTCCCCTTCCCCTGGGTCGTTCATTTTCTGGAAAGGCAGGTAGATTCCTGATTGTTCCCTTCTGCTCCAACAGGCCCTCCACAATCTTCAGGAGAAACAGGCCAAACTAAAGACGAGGCTGCAGGAGCTGCAGGAGCTGAAAAGGAAGCTCAGGGACTCCCCCCAAGACAAGGTAAGCTGTGAGGGGTGTTGTAGAAAGAGCTGGAGAGGTCTTAGTTTCACTCCTGGCTCTGCCATTTCCTTGCTGTGTGACCTCAAGTGTGTTACCTGAACCCTCTGAACCTATTTGCTTCTCTGTAAAGAGCTCCCTACCTCACAGGCTTGTGTGAGGACACACTAAGATTTTATATATAAAGTGCTTGGCCCACATTCATCCACTTATTCATCCAGCTCTTCTTTCAGTATTCATCCCTGGCACTCAGCATCAGTCACACACAATTGCGGGTGTCTTCCTCCTGAGAGGGAGTGGGGAACTCTCCCCACCCTGAAGTCTGCATCAGCCTCTCCTCCCCCACCTCCAGGCCCCATTCCCAGTGCCTGAGACCCCCCTGGTGTTCCGAGGACACGTTCAGCAGGGCAAGGAAATAGCCAAGTCTGTGGTTTCCAACCTGCGAATCTGTTACCCTCTGCCTGGAGGCTCTGCTCTGGTCACCTTTGATGACCCCAATGGTGAGCTCCGGGAAACCTTGGGATGGGGGCTGGGAGGCTTCCTAAGTACTGACCATACTCCCCCACCCAGTGGCCAAGCAGGTGCTGCAGCAAAAGGAGCATGAGATCAACGTGGAAGGGTTCCGACTGCGGGTGCAGGTCCAGCCCTTGGAGGTGCCCATGCTGACCACCATCCAGGTGAGAGAATGGCAGGGCCCTGGGATCTTCAGGGAGCCCCACGCACCTGGGCACAAGGCAGTGGGGCTGTGCCTGGGACGACTCCCTCCTGTCTCCCCCTAGGTGTCCAGCCAGATGAATGACCAGAGAGTGCTGGTCAGTGGGTTTCCTGCCGGGCTCAGGCTAAGTGAGGAGGAGCTGCTGGACAAGCTGGAGATCTTCTTTGGCAAGACCAAGAACGGGGGTGGTGATGTGGAGATGCGGGAACTGCTGCAAGGGGGTGTCATGCTGGGCTTCGCTAAGGATAGCGGTAAGGGCCTTGTCGGTGAGCTGGGAGCAGAGGCGTTAGGCCACGGGGCGGGGGCAGGGGTAGGGGGGAGCCCTTGATGCTGAAGGTCCCCCACTCCCTGTCCCTGCAGTGGCCCAGAACCTGTGCCAGACGGGCCAGTTCACAGTGCCGCTGGGTAAGCAGCAGTTCCCTCTGACAGTCTCTCCCTACGTGAGTGGGAAGATCCAGAAGGCTGAGGTAAGTGGGAAGGTGGAGGATGCGGACTGGGTCGGGTAACCCGTCCACCTGCCAGAAACTTGCCCAAGGAAGGATCACAGACCCGAGACCCCACTGACCTACCGGCTGTCAACCTCTCCAGGCCTCCTGCCTCCTTCCATACTCCAACAGTCGCCACCTGTCCTGACCTCCGCGCTCGACCCCCGACCCCCGAGCCCAACCCGCATGAGCTGTTGCACAGCTCCTGGTTCCTCTTCCAGGTCAGGTCCCAGCTGGTGCCCCACTCGGTGCTGGTGCTCGACATTCCCGACGTCCTGGATGGCCCCGAGCTACAAGACATCCTGGAGATCCACTTCCAGAAGCCCACCCGTGGGGGCGGGGAGGTGGAAGCCGTGACAGTCATGCCCCCAGGACAGCAGGGCCTGGCGGTCTTCACTGCCACCTCGGGCTAGGAGCCCGCCCTGCTCATCGCCCCCGCCCCTCCGCCAAGGTTCTCAAACCCGGCTGGGTTGGACGCACGTACAGGAGAGAGAGAGACCCTGCTGGTCAACGGCAGCAGGGACTATGCGTTGTGCAACGCTGCCCGAGAACAGTAAAAGGCCTGCATGGCATGATCTTCTTCCTCATTTCGTTTCATAAAAGGAAACTTGACCAGGGCATGGAAGCAGGCTGGGGGCGGGGGCAACCCTAGCCTTCCACTAGCAGCACTGGCTTTCCACACGCTCACTTTCCCCTCCACTATCAGAGGCAACATCCAGGACCCAGGGTTTGGCTTTTTATTGACACAAACACAAAGGCAGCTTCGGTAACGGGGTGGGTGCACAAAAGCTAAAATCTCACTTCACACACTCAGGCCTCATACAGGTGATGAGGAGGCTGAGCCCCTCGCCCGCCTCCCATTGGCAACGGCTCGGGCAAACACCCACCCTAACTCCAGACCCAAGGGCAGAGGGACGTACATCCCTAGCCCCAGGAAGTCCCCACTTTGGTTCCAGTGGCCCAGGTCCTAAACCCCTGCTTTGACCCCCTGTTCCTTCTCCCCACCCATGTAAACAAAGTTGGGGGCTGAGTTTGAAAAGCTGCCTCCCTGCTCTGAGGAGACAGAGGGCCTCCCTTGACTACATGGGGAATGTGCTTTGATTTTTACTTTGGTCCCAGAACAAGAGACAGATGGCATCGCCTCTCAGAGCTCTGGCTGGTAAATGCCACACTTAGCTGCAAGACTGAGAAAGCTTCCCCGCCTCTTTCTCCTCAAACACCATAGAGAAGCGACAGCCCCAGAGACAGGATGTGGCACAGACCCCAGGAGGCTAGGGGCTGGCCCCCCACCCACCGGCACACACACAGATTTTTGGCAGTGTTGTGGGACGGGGGAGCCGTGAAACCCCAGCTCCAGTGGAACAAGGAAGGCACCGGGGAGGACGGGGAGGGGAGGTGTGAGGGGGCACCCCTACCTACACAAGCAAGGTTTCCATTGCTAAGGCACTGCGAACTCAGCGAAGGGCGAGGGGCTCCGTGTCCCTCCCACGACGTGATGACCTAGGGGAGCAGGTGTGACTCCCTCTCCTGCTGGAAGAGGCACCGCTGCTTGAGAGTGGCAGAACACCTGGAGGTGGGAGAAGCCCGACTGTGCTCGAGGAATTGGGGACAAGAGGACAGAGGCCTTACGACAAGGCGGGCGCTGGCTGGCCCGGGCTGAAGGGACACTAGGGCGACACAGGGACATGCTGGATTCACACAGATTGGCCCCGTATCCTGAGATGACATTTCTGTTCTTTGGGGAGGCGTGGGGCAGGGGCAGGAGGGGCGATGAGGCAGAGGCGGAAGCACACGGAACAGGATGGGAAGGGACTGGCTAACCTTGGCACAAAAGCAGCACAGCGGGGCCCGGGGGAAAGGTGGGGGCAGGAAGCGGCCGGCCTCCCCTTGACCCTCCCTGTCCCCTTGGCAGGGCCCAGACATCCAAGTGGTCACTTCCCAGCCTCTTCAGAGGGCAGGAAGGGGGGAGGGGGAAGCCCTGACTAAAGAGAAAGAACAGGGCAGGGGAGAGGTCATTGCCGTGGAGACCCTGGGGGGAAAGAGGGCAGCGCATTGTGGTAGAGGATGAACCACGAGGGTCTGGTGGCCAACAGCACATGGCTTCCCAGCTTTTCTCTTCCCGGGGCCCTGAGGGTCTCCCAGCCCCCTGCCTAGTTCTCCTTCTCCGGCCCAGGCACCAGGAGGACTTTGCCCACGTTCCTCTTCTCCTGCATCTGCCTCATGGCATCCGCCACCTGGAGAAGAAGACAAGACTCTGCTCCCAGTGCCATTCGGCCCCTCAAGGGAGCTGACCTAAAGGAGTCAGCCCTCCTCCTCCCAGGACGTCTCCCCTAGGGACCCTAGCCTTCATGGGTCCTACCCAGGTCCTCCCTGCAGAGCCACCACACTCACCTTCTCGAAGGGCCACACGGAGTCAATATGGGGTTTGATGTGGCCCTGGTTGTACAGAGCTATGAGGCGGGTCACCACACTGCCCACCAGCTCCACCTCGCCCTCCAGGTAACCCAGGTGGTAGCCGCACACAGCTCGGTTGGCCGGCAGCAGCTGCAGAGCTGTCACACTGAACTGATTCCACCATGTGCGCGCCAGGGCCATCAGGTTCCGCTTGGGGCCCGTTAGCAAGTTTGCCATTCCTGAGGGACGAGGAGACACAGCCTGTGAATCCAGGTGCCAGGCACACCCCTGTGCGTCTGGATCCACGCTCATCTGCCCCCTGCAGGCCCCTAGCAATTATCCACACAGCTCCTGGGAGTGACAGGAGAACCGCCCACTTGCTGGCTACCCGGCCCAGACGGACTCCAGTTGACTCAAAGATTGCTCTAATCTTTACATATTTGTTTCTTTTTGGTGTGAAGGAGTTTTTGAAATGGAAATGCAGCTTGCCCAAGAAGCCCAGGAGGTAGGACAGAGGAAAGCAGCCTGGTTGATATTGCATCTGGAATAATCCCCAAACAAGAACACAGAAAGAACACAGAATTTGCTATGATTCATGAAAGACAAAGGACAGTGGCTGCACCCGGGAGTCAGCAATCTGAATGCAATATCCAGGACCATCCTAACCGGGATGCTTTCTATAGAGCGCCGGAGTCTCTGTCCCTTCTGCATTCAAAAGCCCCGGGCCTCTATACCCCGCCCCTCAGACCCACCCTGCTTCCCCAACTGCCCCTCCATCCCCGGCCCACTAACTCACCATAAGTGACTACTTTGCCCATGGGTTTCAGGAGGTTGTAGCCCTTGGCAGTATCTGACCCACCCAGGGGGTCCATGACGATGTCCACTCCTGTCACAGAGCAGGGGGCCCAGGAACAGCATTAGGATCCAAGGACCTGGAGACCCCCTCCCTGTCCCATGCCATCCTACCGCTTCCCATTCCCTGACCCCACCTTTGGGAGAGATCTTCTTGATCTCCTCTACATAGTCAGTTGTGTGGTAGTCGATGGGGTGTGTGACTCCGTTCTCCTTCAGCACCTCATGCTTGCTGGCTGAGGCCGTTCCGAACACCGTCACATTCTCCACTGTGCGGCACAGCTGCACAGCAGCCATGCCCACACCCCCTAAAGCCAGACACTTTCATAAGGAGGGGACAGAGTCATCCAGCCACCACTCTCTTTTCTCAGCTCTCAAGGATCCAGCCCATCACCTTCATTTTGCCTGGGCTTATCTTGAGTCTTTCTCCCATCATCCCATGTCTAATTTCCAAGACTGAGAATTGGAGGGAGGATGGCTGGCAAGAAGGGGGTGCTGGGCAAGGGCACGTTGCTATGGATAGCACACCAGGCTGGACCTGGTGCCTGAATGTTACCACGGCAACAACACTGCAGAGGCCTCTGGGCACCATAGGCCGAGGCAGCCAGTGTTGCCATGACAACAGCCCAGACATGCAGCAGGGAAGGGGCCTGGAAGGATATCTGGGTGGGGTAAGGAAAAGGGGATAAATGGAGGGTGCCTGTCACCTGCAGCCATGTGTACCAAGACGCTGTGGCCAGCCCGTAGGTTGCCAAAGTCAAAGAGGACCATGTAGGCTGTGATATAATTAACCAGCAAGGCAGCAGCTTCTTCAAAGGTCATGGCCTCAGGCATTAGGAAGGTCTGGGCTGAAGGCACAGTCACCTCCTCCTGCCACATGCCTGACCGGATCAACACCATCACCCGGTCCCCTACCTTGAAGAATGGAAAAAGAAACTGAATCATTTTGCTGTACAGCAGAAAGTAACACAACATTGTAAATCAACTATACTTCAATTACAAAAAAAAGAACGGAAAAAGAGCATCCTTCATTCACTCATTCATTTACCCAGTCATTCAATTTATGACCTTCCACTATGCATAAGGCCCTCTTCCTGGCAATGAAGCAACAGTACAAGCAGCCAGCAGTACTCATGGTAATGGTTATAATAATAACAATAGTAATAATAATAGTATCATTAAAAAGAGTAGCAACTTACCTTTATTGACTGCCTACCAACAATAGGCCAGGCCCTACTGTAAGTGCTCTATATATAAACACTCAATCTTCACATCAGTCCGCTAGGGAAGATACTATCCTTATCTTCGTTTTATAGATCTTACGCTTTACTATTGTGCAAGATCCCTGAATGCAAGAAGCTGACAGTTAGGGCAGCATGAAATATTGGTGAAGAGAGCAAACTGCTTTGGTTTAAAAAAAAAGGGGGGGGCTCCACTGTTTACTGACAGTATGACCTTGTGCAAATAAAAATTATCTAACTTTTTTGAACCCCCGTTTTCCTATCTGCAAAATAGGGCAAGTTAGTGAGGATTAAGTGGCAAAAAAATCACTCAGTGATTTTTAGCCTAATGTCTGGCTCATAGTAAGAACTTCGTAGTGTTAGCTAAGGATAAGGACAGCAATGATGACAATATCAGAAGCAAGGAGGGGAGGTCACCAATCCAGTAACTGAAGGCAGAGGGCAGCATGCAGGAAGGGCCATACCAAAGCACAGGTAAAGGTCTCTGAGCAGTTAGGGCTGAGTGCAGTCACCTCTGGAGAAGTATCTGAGCCAGCACTGGGGGCTCAGAAAGGAGCTTCACCCAGAGACTGGGGGGAGGACTGATGGACAGGAGAGCCACACAATCCCACCTACCAGGAAAAGGCATCCCCCTCCCCTTCCCCACGCCCTCAGCCACCTGCAGGAGAGCCTCCTTGCAGGTGGAAAGGGAGCAAAGAAAACAGAACCTTCCCCTCCAGTTGAACAACTGGGCTAAAGGGGAGGACAGGGGAAAGGGGGCAGTCTCTGGAGGATGGCCCCTCGTGGTTCTCTGAAGAGCACGGAGAGGGAGGTGTGGGTGCTATTCCGGGACAATCTGAGTCTGTCTTGGTCCCTGCCAGGAATGATGGGAATTCTGTATATTAACAAGACTTGGGATCGATGGGGCAGGGGGATGGAACTCCCACACATACCCTTTTTCATGTCCTCAAGCCCCACACTCCACTGAGGAGGAGTACTGACGGCATTCTAGGATCTTTCTCTGCAAGCACTGGCCTGAGATGAGGTCTGGGGAATGGAAGCATCCCACCCCAGGACTCAGGAAGAGCGGACTCAGAAACAACCCTGGAGAGCTGGGAAAAGGGCAGTGTGGTCAGTCCAGGTAGTGGCCAGTCCCAGATCTGGCCCAGGACAAGATCCACTTACCCAGGCTAATGCTAACCCCTTAGCCCACTATAGGGCAGGCCCATGACCCCTCCCCAGCCCAGCTATCAGGAGGCGGGGAGGGCTCTCCCCTCAGAATCCAGCCTCTTACATCAGATTCTTACCCTGGACAGGATATCCTGTATTTACGGAGCGGAAAGTGTGGGGAGAAGTTAGGTGGTTGGCCTTCAGCAGTAATATGAACTACAACTCCCCCGGCCAAAAAAAAAAAAAAAAATTCCTCTTAGCACCTTCTCAGAGTAGGATTATTTAGAAGTCAGTGGAAAGGGTGGGGCCAGAGCTGACTCCAGGGAGAAGCCCTTTAAAGCACGCCTGTACAATAAATCCAAAAATTCCAGCTCTGGGATCTGGGACTCGCAGGTCTGGCAAGATGAAGTCTGCATTTGATAAGCCTCTCTTGCACGGGCCTGATTTGAAAAGAAACCCCTAAACAAATGACGTGCAAAGGCCTCACCCCAAGTCTCTCAAAAAGTTGGTCATTTGGAACTCTCCAGTGTCTGGGGTTGAGGCCAAGATTAATGATAAACAAAAAAGGAGACACAGACTGGCAGAGCTGGGCCAACCTGCTCACGGTGCCACACCCCCCCTCCCCAGTCCAAATGGGCACCTGCCCGCTTTCTAAGGAGCGGGTCCTCTACAAGTAAAGCAGAGGCAGGTTCCACCCAAAGCTCCCAGGGGCAGCCCGGGGTCCTGGTGCGCCGGCTGAGTCACCGGAGGAGGAGATACTGCAGTCCCTGGGGACAGAGAACCCAAGACAAAGATCCAGATACTCAACCTCGTCCCCCCGACCCTGCGTTCAGACTGGCAGTGTGAGGCCGGTGCGCGGGAAGGAGGGTGGCTGACTCCCTCTCCTCCATGATGGGCGTGCCCGTCTCTACGGCCCTGCTCTGGGAGGGGCCACCTCACACCCCCACAGACCACGGGGCTGCATGTGACCAGGGCTCTGGCACGGCCCTGCGCCCCCGCCCAACCCCGACTACATAGCTCTTCGAGCTCCCTCGGGGGAAAAAGGCACTAACCGTCACTTACAGTCACAGACCACAATTACCCGCAGAATGTTTAGCGGGCAGGGGTACAGGATGGGTTGTACCGGTGGTGGGAGGGGGGCCGTAAAGGTCATTGTGCGCATGCGCATCAGCTCCTTATTGTTTCCACACCCACCCAGCACCACCACCGCTCCTGGGCGGCGGCCACAATTAAAATATTTGGTGAGGGGGCTATAACTCCACCTCAACCCCCCACCCCCAAATGTAAATCCAGCCCTCCAGGAGCCTCAGAGCACAGGCTCCTATCCTTTGCCCTCCTTGCCCGTCTACTCGGGTTCGTGCCAGTTTCCCCCGCTCCGCCACACCTCTGGCGCCCGCCCACTCGTGCCCCACTGCCCCGTGGCCGGCGCGGCCCCTCCCTGCCCTGCCCTGGCCGGCACTGGCCCGCTCACCTTGCGGTCGTTTACTCCCTCTCCCACAGCGATCACCACGCCCGCGCCCTCCATGCCGGGAGTGAGGGGCAGCGGCGGCAGCCGGTCGTACAGCCCCTGCCGGGCCATAAGGTCGGCGAAGTTGAGCCCGCAGGCCTTGACGCGCAGCGTCAGCTGGCCGGTCCCGGGGGCCGGGGGCGCGGCCGGCCGGGTCTGCAGTTTCACCTTGTCGTAGCCGCCGAAGCCGGTGAGCACCAGGCAGCGCAGCGGCGGCGGAGAAGGGGCGGCGGGCCCCTCGGAGGCCGCGGGTGGCTGGGCGTCGCCGGCTGCGTCCGCCTTCGGAAGCTGCGAAGGGGCATCTTCTCCTGCCCCAGCCTCGGCTGCCGCCACCACGGTGGCCGCCTCGGCTACCTCTCTCTCGGCGGACATGGCTGGGACTCCCGACGTACGTACACAGCTGGGCCGAGAGTGCACCGCTGGGGAAGGCGGGGCGCGAGTCGGGACTTGAGGAGGCTGCGGACTCGGAGAGGGCGGGGCGGGCCTCCGGAATGGGGGCGGGGCCTCGAGCGTGGACTTAAAGGGCCAGGACCGCGGGGCGGGTGTGGCGGGAGCGCGGGAAGTGGAGAGGAGGAGCTTATGGGTGCGGAACCAGGCGAGGCCGGTCTTGGGATCGTGAAGACTGCGAGTTAATTTACTTATTTATTCATAAGTTAAAAATATATTAAGGGGTAGTCTGAAGGACGAGCCCCAAATCTGAGCTTACATCAGATGTGGGGAGCCAGCCACCTGTGGAGCGGAACCCAACCGAGTTGTTCCTCTGACACTACCCATACGTGACCCATTCTTTGTGGTCTTGCAGTGGCAAACGTGGAGCGGGGTGACCGAGCCATCTGACTTTGTTAAAGCTCCGCGCCTCAATTGTCCCTTCTGTAAAATGGTGATGATGTTGCTTGCTCTAGTTATCTTTACAGGGTAAAGTTAAAATTAAATCGAGTATCCTCTATTTAAAGAAGCGCTTTTAAAGGGTAAAATATGCCACGCAAATGCAAAACAGAGGTTTGATTATTGTTAGACTCCGAATCAAGCCTGAAATGACTTTAGAGCTTGTCTCTGGCTCCAGCAGGGCTGTCACCCTGGACTGTTCTATCTTCCTCTTCTTTCTCCCGTCTCCGTCTCCCCGAAGCATCCACCAGAGGACGCAGCTTCCCCAAAACTCCCACCCTGAGCTTGGCTGGAGAAACTCAGTCCACGCTTCCCTGCTAGTCCGGGCCCACGGTTAAATCACCGCAGCCCCAGACCAGGCCGTCCGTTGCCAAGGGAACGGAAAGCCATGACGTCACCATTGCCCGGGTGGGTGTGCTGGAGTCCTTGCCCAGACAGCCCCAAGACTCCCTGCTGGGACTTGAGAGCGGAGGAGGGAGACCGAACCGAAAAGACTCCCTTTTCCCCCCTACCTTCTCGCGCCCCCTTCTGTTCAGAAAGTGGATGGCTGCCCCCGCGCTTGTCCGCACTGGCACACCGGCGTTCACGCGTGGGCACGCAGAAGGCCCAAGCCTCGCGCCTGTGCAGCTCCCACCCTAGCCCTCAGAACTTCCCACGAACACCGCCCCGCCCCCATCCCCAAGGAAGTCAAGTCAGTCACATAACCCGGTTCAGCCCGTCCCAAACCCGCAGGGGCCCCTTAGGCCACACGGTAGAACCCTACTCCCGGGTCCCAGTTTCACGCGGGCCCCGCCCCTCTCCTCTGGGCCCCGCCCCCGGCAGCGTGGGCGGGAGGCGGGGCCGGGGGCGCGGCCGCCGGGCTGGGGGCGGGGCGGATGGGGGGGGGGCCGCGGCCCCGGGCGGGGGCTCGGCGCGGGCCCGAGAGATGCCGGTGTCGGCGGCCCGAGCGGCTGCAGCTGCAGCTGCAGCGGCGGGGGAGGCGGCGGCGGAGCCCGGGAGGGGGGCTGCGCGGGGGGCCGGCGCGTAGCCGGGACTATGGAGGGGCAGAGCGGCCGCTGCAAGATCGTGGTGGTGGGGGACGCTGAGTGCGGCAAGACGGCGCTGCTGCAGGTGTTCGCCAAGGACGCCTACCCCGGGGTGAGAAACCGGCGTCCCGGGAGGGGGGCGCTGAGGCCGCGGGGGTGGGTGACTGGGGCCTGGGAGACTGACTGCAATGGGCGCTAGGATAACCAGAGATCAGAAAGAGGGGCTTGGAGGACTGGGGAGAGCGTTGGGATTTCTGAAAGCACTGCAGAGGTTTGGGGTGGGAGGAATTGGGGAGCAGGGTGAGATGAATGGGGTTTGGGAGAACCCAAGGGGGCGCTAGGGGAATGTCGGGGGTCCTGGGCATTGGAGAGGGGAAGAACTAGGGCCTGAAAGGACCAAGAGGGGGTCCGGGAGCCTAGCAGAGATTCCGCTGAGGCAGCCGCTCCGGGGATCTCCCCTTTGCCCAACACCGGACCAACTTGTGTCCTGGGGCTGGGCTGCACGGGGTGTGGGAATGAGGGGGGCATTTGCCTGGGGTGAGGACTGAAGGATCTCATCTTGACCCATTCGTGTCTACAGAGTTATGTCCCCACCGTGTTTGAGAACTACACTGCGAGCTTTGAGATCGACAAGCGCCGCATTGAGCTCAACATGTGGGACACTTCAGGTAGCCAAGTCCCTCGGGGTCACCCTGACTTCTGAGGACACCACCCTAATCCCTCCCTGGGCTAGACCCTTAGGCTCCAGGTCAACCCAGCTCATCCATCCAGTTCTAGGAGAAAGGAAAATCAAATTTCTGCTTAAAGCCAGGGAAACTGAGGCAGAGCTTTCAGAGACACACAGAAACCTTGTCCTGAAGGAGAAAGCCCAGTATCCCATCCCCTCAGCTGGATTCTGTGTACCTGGGAAAGTTAGGAAGAAATGGCTTTTATTTTGGAAAATGTTTCTTAGGAGATACGGCTGGGTTTAGGAAAGACATTTAGAATTTCTTGGGGGGACAGGAAACTGTTTCTCTAGACGGAACTATAGAAATCTGAGATCAAGTCCTCGGAGGGTGCGAGGGCTCTGCCTCTGCCCCTTCCCCTCCTCCAAAAAGAGAGGGGGTTTTTGTTTTGTTTTAAATTTTTACTTGGCTCCCCTGAGAGCTTTAGAAGATGTCTGTCAAAGCCCAGAAAGCACATGCAAAATCTTGTGAGAATGTTAAGCGATTTCATGAACTTCTCAAAGACTCAGAAAAGATTAAGAATGATTACTTTTAGAGAACCCCCTAGGGAAGTGGAGAGCTATTTTCTGCCATCTAACCTCCCCTCTGTCTTCTCCCCTCCTTGGAGAAACACAGACTCCTTGGTGGGTATTAATACCTGCTCTTTTGCATTTTCTGCGCAGAATCCCATGACCAGGATTGCTAAGGTCTCCCATTCCCTTCCAGGCCTTCCGCACACTCAGGACCCTCATCTGTCCCCTTCCTCCCTGTCTTCTCTCAGGTTCCTCTTACTATGATAACGTCCGGCCTCTGGCCTATCCTGATTCGGATGCTGTGCTCATCTGCTTTGACATTAGCCGACCAGAAACACTGGACAGTGTCCTCAAGAAGGTGGGAGCCTAGGGAAGCAGGACAGCCAGACTGAGGGGGACCAGAAAACACATGGGCCAGGACGAGGGAGTTACAGCTGAGCATGGCCATCAGGGAAAGTCTGTGTGAAGCTCTCACCCTTCCCCATCCCCCACCGACTTCCTGGAAATCAGTCCTCAGAGCTGGATATCACATCTGGGGGAGATGGGGGACAATAGGGGGAATACTCGAGGGATTTCTTGTCCACCCTCCCCATCTCCTTGGGTGTGGGAGACCCAGATGGAGGGGATGGGAATGCTGTTGCTGGAGCTTGGGGAAAGCCCTGTGGTCTCCTCTCCAGGCCCCTATTTCCATGAGAAAAGCCCATGATGAATGGAGAGAAGTCAGCTAAGGCAGCCCCAGTTCCCGGTGAGGGGAAGGGAGGGCAGGATTGGTCTGTTCCCAGGAGCAGATTTGGGAAAGAGGGTGGGAATGGGAAGGTTCCAGGCTGGCAGACCCTTCATGGCCACTGAGGTAGAAGCAGGACCCCACCCCTGCCCCCTCCTCCCTTCCCTTCTCCCGCACCCCTTTCTGCTTTCCGCCAAAGCCCACCACTCTCACCTCCTTGCTTACGTGGGAGAGCCCAGAGGTGTGCGTGGTTTCTGCATGCTGTGAGCAAGGATTCACCCTGTGCCACCTTCTACCCCTGCATAACTCTGTTTTCTTCCTCTGAATAGTGGCAAGGGGAGACACAGGAGTTTTGCCCCAATGCCAAGGTTGTGCTGGTTGGCTGTAAACTAGACATGCGGACCGACCTGGCCACACTGAGAGAGCTGTCCAAGCAGAGGCTTATCCCTGTTACACATGAGCAGGTGGGACCCTTGATCTCTGACCTAGCCCCAGCCTAGACTTCTCACCTCTGTTCCTCTCAGCCTCTGATTTGAAAACACCCTATTTGGCTAATCCCTCACCCTGGCCTCTGACCTGATACCTTGACCCCCCTGCCCTCAGCTTCCCTGCCCCTTGCTGAACTGCAGGCCAAGCCCGCATAACCCTCTCCACTCACTCCATCCTTCCAGGGCACCGTGCTGGCCAAGCAGGTGGGGGCCGTGTCCTACGTGGAGTGCTCCTCCCGCTCCTCTGAGCGCAGCGTCAGAGATGTCTTCCACGTGGCCACAGTGGCCTCCCTCGGCCGGGGCCATAGGCAGCTGCGCCGTACTGACTCACGCCGGGGACTTCAGCGATCCACTCCGCTGGCAGGACGGCCGGACCGGGGGAACGGGAATGGGACTGGGAACGAGGGCGAGATACACAAGGATAGAGCCAAGAGCTGCAACCTCATGTGAGGGGACCCCTGGGGCAGAGTGTGAGGAGGGGATGTGTAGGGCTCAGTTGTCCCCCTGCTGGCCCCCAGCTTCCTGACCTCCTGACTCTGGCTGGGACTTCAGGGCGGGCGAGTGAGCAGTTCTGGGCAGGGGAGCTGGAGGCAGAAGGTGCCACCGTTCCCCACATCCTCATTCCGCTCCTCTCCAAGGCAAGTTGAGGGAACTGGCAGAGCAGGCATGTGGGCTGGGAGCTGGGATGGGGCCAGGGGGTTGGGGGAAGCTGGCATCAAGCAGTGACCTTGGTTAAGTCTCAGTATCTGAAGGGTGCCTTCCCTCTCCACCTCCAGTCCCCATATCCTAGTCCTGGCTTCCTTCCTTAAGGAAAATGTCCATTCTCTGAACTTCCTCTCCTCTCACTTCTACAGCTGTTCTCACTCATCCTAACCTCCAGGCAACATGCACTAAATTAAAAAGCAAGTTGAGAAGCCTCTCCCCAGATACCCACCAGTCCTAGCTCCCTCCCTCCCTTCCCCCAACAGTCCCCAAATAAAGCCCATGTCCATGGAAAACGACTGTGGCTTTAGTTTTGTTGCTTTCTAAAAAACCAATCTACCAGTCTCTAGCAGCAGGAGGGAAAGTTAGACTTCAGGAAGAACTTCCCTGTCGATGCCCACAGATGGAGAAGAGGAAAAGGTATGGGTTGGATCAGCAGTGTCCTTTTAGGAGCCAAAGGTGGGAGAGAGATATTTTGGGAATATTCATCTCAGTTAATGAGCCAGACAATCCTAAAGCCATCAGGGGTTTTAAAGTGGACTGATGTGCAATTCATTATTCAGCCCAACTGGGGCCCTCTGCTAATGTGGGAGGGGTCCTGCTGAAGTTGTCCAGGCCCCTTGCTCACCATCACCAGCCCTAGCTTGGAATCGGGGGGTGCAGTGGGAGCTGTGGGGGTAGGGAGGGCATCAAAATTCTCCACGTCCAGCTGACCCTGTGCGGAGTGAAGTTTCCCAAGGGGACAGTAGTTTGATTCTGGGGGTCTCCTTGGAGGCTGGCGCAGGGGCTCTCTTCTTCTTTCCATCCTGAGCTCCTTGATGATTTCAGAGGGAGCACAAGATGTGAGTTGAGGGTCACACCTCCCCAACCCCCTACAGAAGAAAAGCCAGTGGAGGGGCTGGGCAGAGCGCTTGTCGTCAGGAAAGACAGTGCTGGTCTGTTTTCTCCGGAGTCTGGTTTCACATTGTCCTGTATTCCCTCCCTGGCTCTGATCCCACTGGCCTCTTTTCGGTGACATTCTCCCCCAGGAACTATCCATGGCTCTCCCCTCCCCCAGCCCCAGCCAGTTCTTCAGACACATTCTGGGAGAGAACACAGACCTTACCCTCCCATCTGCTGGGATCCTCCCCCCACCCCCCACCCCCGATTCACAACCTACCCCTCCCTCATTCATTCAGCAAATGTGTACTGAGCACCACCTGTGTGCCAGACACTGGCTTGGGATTCTGAAAGGACCAGTCTCTGTGCTCTGGAGGCCAGCCCAGTGGGGAAGAGAGGTATCCCAGGTGTGATGGTGCCTTGGTTGTAGGAGCTCTTTACAGCCTCAGAAGCCAGGTCCTTGAGAGTTGAAGAGGAGTTTGGCAGGCAGGGAAGGGGTAGGAAAAGCACTCGAGCAGAGGGTACAGCATGTGCAAACACGTGGAGATGAGGAAGCACATGGCATGACTGGGGCTGCCATGGTGGGGAGGGTGGAAGACAAGGCTGGGAAGGTACATTGAGGCTGCTGCAGGGCCCATAAAGGAACCAGGACTTCATTGTGAGGGTGTGAGGCAGCATGAGGGATTTCAAGCAGAGAATGAAGTAACCAGATTTGGTTTTTGGATAGATGGTTATCTGCATGAGGTTGGGAGGGAGGAGGTGGCTGGGGGTTTGGCTCTGTTATGTGTCATTTAAAATAGCTTCTCCTGGATTTCCCTGGTGGTTCAGTGGTTAAGACTCCATGCTTCCACTGCAGGGGGCGCGGGTTCAGTCCCTGGTCTGGGAAATAAGATCCAGCATGCCAGGTGTAAATAAGTAAGTAAGTAAAATAGCTCCTCGCTTCCCAATGCCAGGGCCCAGTCTTGAGAGGAAAGGGAATCCCCACCCACTCCTGGCTCATCAGACACTCCTCATCCTCCCTCTTCCTCCAAGACCCAGTCCTGGTCCCCCTCAGCCAATCTCCTCAAGGATTCTAGGACAGCTTCAAGGGCACTTGGCACCCCACCCTCTTAAACTGAGACCTGGTTAGGGGCTGATTCCAAGATCATCCGCAAGGACACTGAGTCCTGGACTGAGGGTGCTGGAGAGTGCTGGGGCCCAGCTAGGTGGATCTCAGTCTGGTCCCAGAGCCCTGACCTTTCCCCCACAGGGGCCTGACCTACCATTGTCTTGGGATTTTTGGCTGTGGCTTCTCATCTCCACTTTGGACTTTGGTACAAAGCAGGCCCAAGCTGGTAGCCGCCAAAGTACAGAGTGTTTGCACCCCCTCTCTTCTCCCAACCTCCCTCTCCTGCCGCGCTCAGGGAACGCAAAGGCATTTCAATGTCCGCCTAAAGCAAACATAATTAGGAAGATAAATCAGCTGGAGGAACCCCCAAAGTTTAATGCATTTCCAGTACCACCGGGAACAGATTTTGGTCCCCTCTGCAGGTCTGGGTTGCCAGATGTTTTATTTCCACAGAGGGGGCTGTGCCTCTGGGCTGAGGAGCCCAAAGGGTGGGAGGAGGGGATGGGGCTGTTCCTAGATCCTCAAAGGCCCCTGCAGGCTGGAAGGAGGGGACCTTCCCCCACCCCCATCCCAGATGCAGGAGTCAGACCCAGCTTCCTCCTCTGCAGCTGTTTCCCCCACAAATTAGACACCCGTTTGGGAAACAATGTAGCCTCGTTAATCATTTAATGAAATAAACAACTAATCATGCTGTGATGCTGCCAGTATTTCTTAACCTGGGCAATCAGCCTGCCCTGGAGGGAGGAGGGGGAAGGCAGGGATGGGGTAGGGGCGGGAACTTGGTTTAACACCTGAAATGCTTCAGCTGACAGAGTCATCCCTTCATGACTCCAGCCTTTCCAGGAGAGACAGTCATGAAAAGCACTTGAGATTTGGAGGCAGAGGTCCGAGCGCCTGGGCCTCAGCTCTGCTGCTTCCTCCCTGGGGAGCCTTTAGTGAGGCCCTGCACTCGTCCGAACCTCAGTTTTCACACTCAGTTTTCCCTTGGAAGAGGGAGCTGATTGCCACATGTGCCTCATTGTGTTGTTGAGGAGGATTCAGAGAGGAGAAAGGATGTAGAAAAGTTGTTTGACCCTTTAAAGGGGGCTGAGCTGATATCAGCCTTTATTCTTTATAACTTGGACATCCAGGCTTGAATGCCTCTGAACTGGGCCTGATGGAAAAAGGAGAGGCTTCTTGGAGGGGGCCTCTTGTGCTGGGATTCAGACTGGAAGAAGGCCAGAAGATAGGAAGGGGGAGGTCAGGTGTCTCGTCCCACACCTATCCTCAGGGCTAGAGAGAGAGCTCTAGAGACTCCTCCAAAGGATGTCCTTTGGCCCCCATTTTTCTGAACTCCCCCCATTACCTTTCCTGTAGTCTGGGTGAGGGCACCATGTTGCCGTAGTGACCCCACTCCAGATATACGCAGGGTCGCAGAGTTGTCCTGCAGGCTGCGGGGGGCGGGGAGGGGTCATGTCCCTCAGGTTCCCGGTGGACACCAGGACCCTGGCAGGCAATCCTGGTACAGCTTTCTCCCCTACTCCACTCTCTCTTCCCCAGGAAAGGGGTTCAGCTCTTCTGACTACCCCCCTTCCCTCTCTGCCAACAAAGGAGTTTCTTCTGCACAGCTCAGCCTCTCTCCCCCTTTTCCCTCTTCCAGCTGGGTTCCCAGGTCTCTCTCCATTTCTAGCCAATCCGGTGCTCCCTCTCCTCAAGGCTGGGGGTGAGGGTCAGAGAGAGGGGAGGCTCCAGGTCCAGGCATATGGGGTGATTCCCAAGCAGCTAGCCCTGCCAGCAGCCAAAGAGACAAGAGGGATGCGTACATAAGTGCCCCTCCCCCAAAGAAAATGCCTCCGCTGTTGGCTCCTAAATAACAGATGTCTGTCTGCATATTAATGAGATTGGACGAATAATTGGTGAGTTTTTCATTCAGTGTCAGAATGAACCCAGAGGCCTTATGTTCATGTACACAGACACCCACTCACCCCTTCCCGCAGAGCACAATGAGACAGAGGCAGATGCTGGCAAGCTTGACCCACAAAGGGGAGGGGTGGACAGGGAAGTGGGAGGGGGCACCAGCAGGAGGGAGACTGCCGGCCGTCTGGGTCTGTCAGGTTTCTCCCTCTTGACTGCTATCTCCCCAGTCCCCCGCCCCGACCAGGGGCAAAAGCTTGCAATTGTGAGATTTCACCACCATGCAGAAGGGGCCAGAGGAAGGTGGGAGCCTGAAGGTAGGGAGCGGGGAGGCAGGTGCTGCCCAGAGGGGAACAGCAAAGCAGTGGACTCCTTCAGCAAGGTTGTACCTGCCATGAGCCTGGAATCAGGGGGCCCCTTACCCTGCTTCAGCCCCTGTGCCAGGGTGCGAGGTGGAGATTTTTGAGTCTGATAGCTGCCATTTGCCAGCTGGGTGCTCTTGTGCAAATTACCCAACCTCTCTGAGCCTCTCTTCCAGTCTCTAAGAACACTACCTTGCAAGATGGAAAGGAAGAGAGAGAACACGTGTCACTTGTCTGTCTTAGTGCCTGGTCTATAATAGGCCCCACACATATTTGTTCTCTCCCCACCTATCCCCAAAACACACCAAGACAGTTTCAAAATTGCTGTCTCTCCTGCCAGACCCGCCCTCGTCAGGGCAGGGGTTAATTAGAAGTTTAGTAATTATCCTGGCTGCCTAGAAACCAGAGGAAAAAATACAGAGGAGCAGGAACAGAGAAAGAGATTAGATAGACACAGGAGAGAACTGATGGCATCCAAGACCTGGAACAGAAGGAAAGAGACCGCGGACATATAGAGCTGCAAGCTGGGAATGGAGAGGGTGTTGCAGGCCAGTGGAGTGAGCCCCGGAATGAGAGTCTAGAATCTACACTGTAGATTCTAGTAGCCCCAGCTCTGCCATGAACTCACTGTTTGACCTTAGCAAGTCTCATCCCCTCCGAGCATTTTAGTCTCCTCATCTGTAAGACAAGGGGGTTGATTTGGTCTCTGGGTTCCTTCTCATTGTGTGAGAACAGAAATCCCAGTGATGGGGGAGGGGGGAGGGGGGCTGGGGGAGGCAGGATCCACCCCCCCCCCAACTTACTCTGGCCCATCAGTCACCCTTCCTCCGTGTCCTCTCTCCCTTGGTAAATGGACCTGCTGCGCCAGCAAACAACTGTCCATTGTGTCCTAATGAGGGACGAGCAGGGAAAACCAATCACTTATAATGCAAATGAGCGGCGGCTGCGGCCTCCTCGCTTTCACTGAGTGCCTCTCTTCAGCGGCGCTGCCCCAGTTGGGCCTTTCTCCTTAGCCCCAGTTCCCATCTGGTCCTGGAGGAGGAGGGGGCAGGCCCAGACTGGCCTTCCCATTGTCTTTCATTGCCACTCCCGGCAAGGGAGCTCTACCCTCATAGCCTCAGAGAGAGGCCCAGCTTCTCTCCCCACCCCAAAGAGCACCCAGGGCAGCTCAGTTTTTGTTTTTAATTAAGGTGAAATTCACATAAAATTAACCACTTTAAGGTATACCATTCCATCGCATTTAGGGCATTCACACTGTTGTGCAACCACCACCTCTCTGGGCGCGGGTGTCATGCCCTTCTGCCCATCTCCACACCCTACAAGCCCCAGTGCCATGGGGAAGCTGCCGAGCCCTCAGCAGAGTCGAGAAGTAATGGAGGCTGATGTTGGGCTAAAGGCTGAGAAAAGCCCAGAGCTGACCTGGGGTGAAGAGGACAAGGCCTGTGCTTTAGGATGGAGCCCAGGGAGAAAGCTTGGGCTTTGGTGGGAAGGGAGCGATCATCACTGCCTTCCCCAGCACAGCCCTGGGGCCACGTCTTTAGGAAATGGCCTCTTGAATTCCTGCAGAGATTTTTTTTTTCTTAATTTTTCTATTTGGTTAGAAACCAGAGGATGTTCCAGCACAAATCTTGGTTTCCATGGCTTTCAGAGCCTCTGTGCACTTGGGGATGATCCCACCAGCAGGCTTCTCACCTTGGCGGCTGTGGAGAGCCCTGAGACAGCCCCCAAACCTTTTCCTCCAGGAGACACCTCCCCTCGCTAGGCCCCAGGCTTCACCAAGGGAAGATTTTCTACCCACTTGGCACTAGCTTATTGCAGAAGGCCTACAGCCTAACAACTGGGAAGACCCACATAAGTTGTAATTTGAGTTTCACTTGCTATTTGGTTTTAGATTGTTTTCAAGAGAAGATGACAAACATCTGCTTACCTGTGTGTTTGCATTACCTTTGGATTCACCTCTTTTTCCCCCCTCATCTGGGACATGTGGTGATGCTTTAAACAACAACAAAAAACCCACAAAAACTGTTCTGGAATTAACCTATGCCAACTGCTGCAGCATTGCAGAGAAAAACCTTTACAGGGTCACAAACTTTCTTTTATCGTCCCTGGCCTCCACCCCCACTCGACTGGAGTCCACACTCCTCTCTCTCAGATGAAACGCAGTCCAGACACTATAATGAGAGCATTCTCACCTGTGTTCTAATGAATAGGGAGTCCAGGGCTAGTCAGTTCCGGGTCTGCCATCAATTCACTGGGTGAGCTTTGACCAGGTCCTGGACCTCAGTTTTTGTTTGTTTGTTTGATTTTTGCTATGTGGCACAGTTTGCAGGATCTTAGTTCCCCGACCAGTGACTGAACCCGGGCCCTTAGCAGTGAAAGCGCACCAAGCCCCAAACACTGGACCACCAGGGAATTCCCATGGACTTCAGTTTTATCATCTATAAAGTGGGGATAACAATCTCTACCCTACTGATCTCCTTGGAAACAAGCAAGGAGAAATAACGGTTGTGCCAGTGCTTTGAACTTGCACAGATTATCATAAGCATCCTAATTATTTCTCCAGCGATGGCGGCACAGCAGTTTATCTGTCTTGAGTACCAAGCCTGGAGGAGGCCCTTCTGGAGCACACGTGGAGAGGGGAAACATCTTCTCTGTCTGGGTAGGTGTTGGTTTGATTCATTCCAAAGCAGTAGGCTTCATGATAGGCAAACGAGAATCGAAGAGGAAATGTGTAGGTGTAGGTGTAGAGGAAGAGTGATTCTTGGACATTTAGATCTCTCTTACTGGTTCTGGAGTAAGTTTGGGTACTAAAAAATGGGTGGGAGGGATTGAAGGGAGTTAGCACTCTCAGTGGCAGAATGTGGCTGGTTTTCCAGGACTAAAGTTCTTGAGGGTGGGGCCAGCAGTTGGATAAGGCCTTTACTTAGCGAGTCCATTCATTCTTTAACCCATTCATTCAGCAAATATTCATTGGGTACCCAACAAGGGATCTGCCAGGAACAGAGCTGGGTTATAACAAAGATAAAATGATACTAACCCTGCCCATGAGGACCTTCTAGTCAAATAGAGAAAATCGAGTTTGTACAAAATAACTTACTGAAGGAAGAAAGTATCATAGACAATGTTCAGAGGGGGCAGATTCTGGCCTGGAAGAGGGGAAGGCTCTGTAGAGGAGGTGGGGTGGGCAGTATTTGGGCCTGCAAAGATAGCCAGGCGGGACTCACCGAGGACAAGACAGAGTGTGAGCAAAACCTGTGGGTCCCCATATTTGGTGGCCAGGGTGTCTGAAAGGAAACAGCAGGTGATGCATTTGTGAGGATGGGTTTCGGCTTAGAAGGGACAGTCTGAGGAGACTAGGTGGGTCAGAGAAATAGATCCTTAGAAGATTCTCCCAACTCTTCTCTGGATCCTTCCCCCAATTCTGCTAGCTGGGGGTTCTTACCTGGGACTTCTGGAATCTCCTGGCTTTTCACCTGGCCAAATCTTACCCAAGCTCTAAGGGCCAGTTGAGATGCTTTGCTCTTTATAGTAAGCCAGTGGTTCTCAAACTTGAGCTTATTTTGGAATCACAGATTGCTGGCCCTATGCCCGTTTCTGATTTCGTAGGTCTGAAGTGAGGCCCTGAAATTCACTAACAAGTTTCTAGACGATGTCAGTACCCCCCATTCCTATTTCCCATCAGGGGACCATGCTTTGAGAATCATTGCACTAGGTCCCTGAAACTAGGTCTCAAAACTCTTGTTTGCCGGCCCCCGTAATGTGGGGATGTGAGGTGCCCCTACAGCAGGCAGAGCCCACCACACAGCCCCCAAAGGGCTTCTGAACCAGAAGACGCAATTCTGCAAGGGTTATCAGTGGCTTCCTTGCTCCACGCATTGAATAGTAAGCTCCTCCTCCCCCCTTCCACAATCCCTAGCACAGAGTCCACCACAGAACTGGGCACGGAGTCGCCCCTCAGTCATCAACCTTGTTGTCATCACCTCCTACGACTGGTTCCCAGCACAATTTAGCCTCACACAAATCTTTGTTGGAATCAAAGCTTTGCCACCTCCTTTTGTGGTATGACCTTGGGCAAGGGGCTTGACCTCTCAAAGTGCGATTTTCCTTATTGCTAAGTTGCGAGTAGTGCGTGGCACTTAGCAGTGTGCCAAATGATAATCACTTACGATGATTATTGTAGTTGCTCCTGAGAGCTGGCAAGATCTGATGGCCCACAGGACCCAGAGCTGGGTTTCCATTTCTCTTCCTTTTTTAATTGAATCATCTTCTCCCTTTTGCCTCCTGTTTTGCCCTCTTTGGGCCTTTCCTGTCACCACTCTATGGGTCTCCCAGCCTTTCTCCCTCCAGGCCCGCTGGTGGCCGAAGGGTTGTCTGTGCCTTGATCTCCATCAGTCAATAAAGGTCAATTACAAAATCATTTGTTTTATTTGTTCTCATTACCTGGAGGGCTGTCTGAAATTGCCTTTCTTTAGAAAGCCATATTTGCATATCTCTATGCTGGAATCAAAAGCTGCAGCTGTGGTTTCACTGCAACTTAAATATTAATAAAACCTCCTAAACCTCTAGCTGTTGTTTTAAGCAGTCTGGCTCTTCTGCTTCTAGGTTGCTAATATAATTTAATCTTTGTCCTTTGCTTTGTATTTGTTTAAAGAGCCATTCTGGAGTTAACTGGAGCCAGCTGCCGAAACTTTGTAGATAAGAACCACTCACCAGCCGGGGGACTTTAGTGTTCCTTATTAACAGGCCCAAGATCTACCTCTCCTGGAGACAAAAGAATAGACCGTAGGTAACATTTTATACCAGTTAGCAGCCCCTTACACTAAGTCAGTGGTTCTCAAACCTGAACTTGCTTCAGAATCACAGACTGCTGGGTTCCACCCCCAGTTTCTGATTCAGTAGGTCTAGAGCGAGGCCCTGGAATTTGCATATCTACCCCCCCACCCCCGCACCCCGCCATTCCCCATCAGGGGATCATGGTTTGAGAATCACTGTCCTAACCTGCATGTTAAACTGCCTTATCATTCTGGGTCCCTGAAACTAGGTCTCCAGAGCTCTTATTTGCTGGCCCCCCCAACATGCAGGGAGCCTCTCTTCTTCTCCATTTCTTTTCTTTCTTTCTTTCTTTTTTTTTTTTTTTTGATGTGGACCATTTTTAAAGTCTTTATTGAATTTGTTACAATAGTGCTTCTTCTTCTTTTTTAATGTTTTGGTTTTTTGGCCGCAAGGCACCTGGGATCTGAGCTCCCCAACCAGGGATTGAACCCGCACCCCCTGCACTGGAAAGTGAAATCTTAACCACTGGACCGCCAGGGAAGTCCCCTCCTGTTCTCCATTTCTTCCAGCCCCTCAAACCATTACTTAGATTTTCTTGATCACTGAGACTCATTTTAGGATCTGCTTCCTCCTGCACCTCCCCAATCCCGGCTCTCTACAGCAGCTGGCTGTCTCCAGTTCTCCTTAATTTTCTATTTGCCCAGATTCATTTCTTTAATTTTCTCCTTGTTATGGGCAGATTTATAGGCTGTTGGAGGGAGCTAGGCCTCCCTGAAGTACCGTACAAGGGCCTCTGGCTCAGCCACTCTACAGCCCTTGATAAGCAAGCTCCCACAGTCCCTGGCCAGTGAGCTACATTGTCTCTCGGGTTCTGCGCGTAGATCTGCAGATCCCCCTCACCCTGCCCTGCTCTCTGCGCTGCCTGCCTCTGGGGCTGCCCTTATCTGCTCCTCACAGTCTTCACAGGATACATTCTGGGCAGCTTGGCTCCTTCTGCTCCAACCACCCCAACACTGATTCCTTTCTTTTTCCCCTGCATGTTTCTGAGCTGATACTTTGTGGATGATTCTAGCTGCATTTTTTAGGAGGGAGATAATCTATGAGCTCTTCTCCAGGCCCCCTCCCTGTGCCTGCATGATAATCCTTCCTCTTCTCCTTCCTTTCCAGCTTCTTTGCAGAAGTTCATTTCGTGAAATGAGATAAAGGCAGGACTGAAACTAGTTCCCAAAATGCAGCTGTGCCCAGAAAGGGCTGAAGATTGTGGAATATCTTAAAGCCAGAGGTCAAAAAAGCAAGTAGCTTTACTGCATCATCAGATAAGACTCTGCCAACCATCGTGAGGCCAGGGCCAGAAGCTGACTTCCGGGAGAGGTTATGCAGAGCTGGAAAAACGGACTGGGCAGACACTTGTTGGGAGACCTTGAGAGATAATTACAGAAAACTTCTAAATGTGTTTTAGTCGTCTCTGCTTTCCTAGGATTCCTGGGAAGGCGGGATGTACTACACAGATGTTGTTTTTTCTATTAACCCATCAGTGATGGGGCCAGCAGGATGAGGCCTAGCTTACCCACAGGGTCCAGTAAGCCATGGCTTGTCACTGGAAGTGAGACATTTCTGACTGAAGACTGGGAAGCACTTGCCTCCTGCCTGCCTTTAGGACTCCCTGCCAGGTAGACAGGAAGCTGGCATGGGCTGAGAGAGGTCACTCAGTGGGTGAGGCTGAACTGGCAGGTCCTGACCACTGAAAGATAAGCAACCCTAAGCTGAGAAGCTTGATGGGAGTGGAAAAACAAGTAGCTCTGATCCAATCCTGTAAACCCGCTCACCTAGGCCTGCTTTCCCAGGCAGAGTTGCCACTTGGAGGCAGGAACTTTCTACTGCCTCCCACCTTTGCCCATAAAAGAAGCCAGAGAGTGCTAGTTCCCCTCCCAATCAGCTCCTCTCCCCAAACTCCCCTGAGGCTTGGACCAGTGCCTTCTGGCCTGGGGGTCCGTGACTGATGCAGATAGAAAGCTGAATGATGGGATGCAAAGGGCATGGGTTCAAATCTTTGTGTTGTCATTTTATAGCTGTGCAAACTGAGCAAAATCTTATATTTCCAGTTCCCATTCTTCAAATGAAGTGACAAATACCCACTTCACAGAGCTGTGATGAAGACTAAATGAGATAAAAAATGTAATAATGGCAGTTAGTTCCATTTTCTCCACTTCTCCCCTCAGCTACCCACCTCCTTACAGTATTGAACTGTACAAGGATTTCATCCTCTGCCTCAAAGACTCAAAAGATAATACTGACTGTTATCAGTGGATTAAGCATGTTAAATAGGAGTGGTTGTCAGAATTCCAAAGATGTCCTCCCTAGATTTCTGTCCCAGGGGTTATTCAATCAAACGCTAAGCTAGACACTGCTGTGAAGAGACCTTACAATAGGGAGATCCCCCTGGATTACCTGGTGGGCACAATCTCACCACTTGAGCCCTTAAAAACAGAAATTTCTCTGGGGACTTCCCTGGTGGCGCACTGGTTAAGAATCCGCCTGCCAATGCAGGGGACACAGGTTCAATCCCTCGTCCGAGAAGATCCCACATGCTGCGGAGCAACTAAGCCTGTGTGCCACAACTACTGAGCCTGCGCTCTAGAGCCCGTGAGCCACAACTATTGAGCCCACGTGCCACAGCTACTGAAGCTCATGCGCCTAGAGCCTGTGCTCTGCAACAAAAGAAGCCACCTCAATGAGAAGCCCATGCACGACAACAAAGAGTAGCCCCTGCTAGCCAAAACTATGGAAAGCCTGTGCACAGCAACGAAGACCCAATGCAGTCAATAAATAAATAAATAAATAAATAAATTAATTTAAAAAAAGAAAAAAAATTTCTCCGTCAGGAATTAGAGACATGAGGCAGAAGGGGAAGTCAGATTCCAAAAGTGAAACAGACTTTATCAGCCATTGCTGGCTTTGAAGATGGAGATATGGGCTCATGAGTCCGGAATGTGGGTGGCCTCTAGAAGCTAAGGATGACCTCTGGCCAACAGCCAGCAAAGAAGCAGAGATCTTAGTCCTAGGACTGCAAGGAACAATTCGGACAATGTGAAATAAGTTTGGAAATAGATTCATCCCCAGGGCCTCCGGGAAGGAACACAGCCCTGCTGGCACCCTGATTTTGGTCTTATGAGACCTGAAACAGAAACCAGTTGAGTCAACTTGGACTTCTGCCTTACAGAACTGTGAGATAATAAGTGAGTGTAGTTTTAAGCCACTAGATTTGTGACAATTTGTTATGGCAGCAATAGAAAACAAATACAATATGGTTTTGAAGTCCCCTTGATAACCCTAGGAGGTAGGTACTATTATTACCCCCATTTTACAGATGAGGAGATAAAAGTACAGTGAGAAGAGGCTCTGAGAAAGTCTGCAGTATGAGCCTTCAGAACAGTCATACTTTGTGGAAGTGTTTGTTACCAAGTTTATTTGCAGGTGAAAAGCACAATATTTACAAAACATTTTGTACAATCAAGCCTTTACCCCCACACGGGGGGCTAAGGAAGACCTAGTCCTTCCAACAGCTATAAACAGTCCTGGGTAATGAGTTTATGAGAAACACTTTCTCTTCCTTCAGAAAACAAAATTTTTATGAATCTGTACAGTTCAGCAATAGGGAGCAAAGGGAAAAAAATTACCTCAAGGGAAGCAAACAGCTCCTTTCCTGGTGGGATCTGTCATCTTACAGACATGAAATATTCATATCAGAGATCTTATATTTCAAGAGGAATGGGTTACATATCAGAGCTACAACAATAAACATTTTATTTATGACTAATGGGGAACTAGAAGACTCTCTTTGGACACCAGTTGTTTTTTTTCCCCCTCACTTCTTTAAGAGTTTTTTGGATACCAGTTCTTGAAAAGATTCTGCTGTTTTAGAGCACATCAGTGCTAAGAAATTCTTTAGAAATCCAGCAACTATAGCTCAGACTTTTGGAGGTCAGGGTCAGCAGGACTCCCCTCTTCTCTAATTAACCCTCAAATTTCAAATTATATTACCTGCCTCTGGATTGCCTCCCCAGTGCTCCACTCCAACACTTGAGAGTTGTCCTAGGACTGCTCTCATTTTAAGCCACGGCCCAGATTCCCAAGTACTCGCTGTCCATTGAAGGATCTGACTCCTGGCCTTTAAGAACACAAGGTATTTGAGAAACAAATTCAGGGAAAACTGCTCTTCTCCTGAGGCCAGCCGCTCTGTGCCTCCAGCGTGAAGCCACCAGCCCCAGGATGAGGAATAGGGCTGATAAATAATGAATCAGCATCTTGCTCAACTGGCGGGGTTTAAATGGTTTTAAATTCTTTTCAGGTGAAAAATTACCACAATTTAGTGCTCACAGCAGATTTCAAAGGGAGACTTGAAGCAGAAAATCTTTAAGTAAGGGACCCTTGAATAGCCAGAAGTTCTTTTCAGGCTGATGTACATAAAATATTTAGTAATCGGGGCTGTGGAAGGACTGAAGAGGAGCTCCCTGGGCCTGGAAAAAAGCCATTTCTTAAGCTCATCCTTGGGGTCCTGTGGAGACAGGCCCTATCCCCTATACACATTGCTGGCTGGAATCAGCAGCAGCTCTGAGGGACCTGGGGTATCAGGTAGGGGTCCAGTTCCTGGCACTGGTACATGGCTACGCTGTCCAATACCCACTCTCGGGTCACCACAGCTGCTTCACACATCTGCCCGATCACTGGGGACAGCGCTGGGGACAGAGAACACAAGCAGAGATCAGTGTCAATTCACATTTTCCCAGACCAGACTCCAGTCAATCTATTCGGGGCAACTGGTTGGATGAGTTCTTAGCATTACTCAGGCAGGAGGGAAATCACTGGTCTTCAGCAATGCTTCAGGACGTAGAACCTTACTCAGAAGCCTGAGGAGTGACTGCTGGTGAAAGCCTACAGCCTCTGGCAACTTTATGAACATGAGCTCCAATCTGTTAAAGGAGAAGTCACCAGAGAGACCAAAACAGCACTGCAATTTAATGTGGAACCATGTCTGCAGTATCTTAAGTGAAAAAGCAAAACGGTATGATGGCCATGATCATGTATGTATAAAATGTATGTACACACACAGGCCTGGAAGAATTTTCTGGTGATCATCTCCAAGTGGTGGGATTCCTGGGATTATTTTATTGTGTTTGTGCTCATTTATATTTTATGTGATGAATTTTCATACTTAACCCCCCCCAAGGAAACAGTTCATGCACTACTTTTATAATGCAAAATAAACAATAAGAAAAGTTTTAAAAGGACATTTTAGCCATTCATTCATTCATTCGTTCATTCAACAAATATTTATTGAGCCCCTAGAATGTGCTGAGAATTGTGTTACTCAAGCACTGGGTAACCTGTGGGGAATCAAACTCATTCCACCCCCTGTGATGCAGGCACATGCCTGTGGCCTTCTGGAGCCCCGCACAGGTACACCAGCCACTCCAGTTGATCGACCCAGGACATTTAGACCTAACATCACCACAGTAATCTGCACACTTAACCTGGGCCCTCTACCCCATACTCCTCTGGATGAAGGCTTACAGCAAGACTCACCATGGAAGCCACCATCGTCTGTCCAGGCATCGGGCTGTACGACCACAATTGGGTGAGTACCCTGCACCCCCAGGAAGGAAACAGCATTGAGGATATCAGAGCAGGACTTCTGCGACAGTCACCACTTCTTGATCATTTGCTGAGGCAGACTACTCTGGGGGCGACCACACAAAGGAGGGGGGAGGGCACAGGGCAGAAAGGGTCAGAGGGAAAGAGCCTTCCCTCGGTCTGTTAAATACCTGTAGCTCCCAAGTCCTTACTTATCACTTGTAATGGAGCCTTCTGGCACAGGTATGTGGTCAGAGAAGGGTCAGGGTGAAGTGAGGCTTCTGAGGCTACATTGAGAGGTTCATATAGACTGATGGGAGCCGCCTTGCTCAATCTCAGGACAGAATATTGTGTCCTCCCCCGACAGGGCACCAAACACTTACCTGGCCGAGGGTGAATGATGAGGGCTCCTTCACCACAGAAGCCCCACACAGGTGCACCATCCACTCCAGTTGATCTAAACAAGAAATTTAGACCTAAAATCACCACAGTAATCTACACATTTAACTGGACTCTCTACCCCATACTCCTCTGGATGAAGGCTTACAGCAAGACTTCTCAGTGTGAGAGTCCCTGTTCCAAAGGGTCGGAAAGGCCTTAAACTGCAAATTCTAAGTCAATTTGCCACTCATATGCTACCTACTTTGGTTATCAGTCCGCATAAGGCCACTTGGTAGATAAGATTGGAAAGTCTCTCAAATGAAACACTTTGAAAGAAAAAAAAAAAATCAAAGATTTAATTTCCATTAATTTGTGAAACTGCTGGCTAAGATACTGTGAAAAAATACCCACCCGCCACCCCTCTTTCCTTGCCTAATTCTGTGTTGGTAATTGATAATCACAGCCCCTGAGGGCACCATACTTGGTGGTAATTACTGTAAATGTCAAGAGAAGACAATTCATTCAGTCAAGAAAAAATACAAGTCATCTTGGACAGAGACTCAGCCCACCAGCGGGAAAGGGCTATATGCTGAGCTGGAATCAAATCACTTGAAAAAATAAGAAGAGATCTTAGCGATGTTCCACTTGGACCTGGAAAATCAGCAGAACTGACCACTGGATGGCTCCTGGGCATCTTTGGGTTCTCTCTTCCATCAGCCCATTTCTAGGGATTGCTGAGGTGCTCCCATTCAGCTGAGTGAACTGAGGTCAATTAACACACCTCCAAAATGACAGCTGCCAGAGACCCTGGTTTTCATTATACCAAAGTATAAAAACCCCGAGAAAGCTTTGAATGGCACTTGGAAATTTCATAAAAATCCAATCAATAACCAAGTAAAGACAGAAGCAAAATTACTTTGCCAGGTTCTCTTGCTGCCACTGATCTGTCCCTGACCAGATGTTAAGGCTGTCTTTGGGGGATTAAGAGGACCTGATCCTCGGGCAGAAGTGGATGCAGAGGCAAAGGTGGAGAGCCTTTGTCTGGAAAAGAACAAACCAAGTCTATACACACCCCAGGGCCTCAGTGCCGCACAACTCCAGAGCTGAGCCCCACAGTACTCCTCAACATAACATCACATTTGGTGTCAAATTTAATTAGAAAATATTCATCAAGAGCCTTCCTCTGCTCTGGGCCTGTGTGGGGCCCCAGGCCCACAGGGCATATGCAGCTCCTGTGCTTTCGTCTCTGTATCAAATGAAGACGGTTTAGGAGAAGGAGAGTTCTTTCTTGACATTTACAAACCCAAAAGGTATCTTCTCCCTAACTTATTATTTCCCCCTTTCCTACACCAAATGGCAGTGAGAGCAGCTCTACCCCACTGAACACATAACATACTGTGTCCTAGACCCTAACTCTTCACTGCCTTCTAGCTCTTGAGAAGGGGCACAGGGCTAGTTTTTTGCCATAGGCTAATATTTAGGTGCAGTTTTGTCTGATGGGTGGTAGAGAAATAGAATAACCTCTAGAATATCTCACCCATCTGAGGGAACCCCCATAAGATGATGGTGTAGGGGAAAGGCTGGTGCTGGACTCGGCAGTTCTCTTAGTCTCTTACCTGTGGGCATATTGGTAAAGGGTCCATAGCAACAGATTTCTAGGCCCTTGAAGATCTGGGAGAAGAGAGAGACAGAGGGGTGGAGAGAAAGAAACATTAGTTATAAAAGATATAGAACTCAAAAATGAAGAACTTTTCTTTCTTTTTTAAACTTTTATTGGACTATAGTTGATTTACAATGTTGTGTTAGTTTCAGGTGTATAGCAAAGTGAACCAGTTATAGACATACATATATTTACCTTTTTTGTTGTTGTTGTTAAGGTTCTTTTCCCATATAAGCCATTACAGAGTACTGAGTAGAGTTCCCTGTGCTGTACAGCAGATTCTTATTAGTTATCTGTTTTATATATAGGAGTGTGTATATGTCAGTCCCGATCTCCCAATTTTTCCCTCCCTTGCTTTATCCCCTGGTGACCATAAGTTTGTTTTCTACATCCATGACTCTACTTCTGTTTTGTAAATAAATTCATAAGTACTCCATTTTTTTTTTAGGTTCCACGTATAAGCTATATCATAAGAACTTTCCTTTTCTTTTCTTTACCACCTGATAATTTCTGCTGCTACTTCCTAGAGACAATCAGCCCAATGTCCAGAACACTGATGGATTTTAGAAGACTTCTTTCACGTGTGTTTGTATTTGATCTACTCTGTAGTCATTCCTTGTCATTTAAGAGCTGGGCATCACACCTTGCCACCAAACAGGTCCAGGCTCTTCCCCAACAACCTTTGTAGGTAACTTTACTTCTTGTTAGAGACGAGAAGAAAAAATGGTCCTCCTTTATGTTTAATAAAAGGCTTGGATGGCAAGAGTTTCAAGCTATCAACTGAAGTTTGATATTTATCCAGATTTGATACATCAGTATTAACCCTGACCCTAACTGGCAGAGAGGTCAATGTTTATGTTATGTGCACATGCTCCTTTTCTTCTGGTCCCAGAACATATGCTCCTGCCTTCACACTGCTCTATGAATGGTCCTTATTCCTTCAGTAGTTTTTAATCTAGAAGTGATGCCTGGTTCTGCCTCTCCTCATTGAGCTGACTGCCTAATTTCCAGGAGACATAGAACACACTGTACCTTGTAGATACCTCTTCCACTTACAGTGCTCGATAGACTGTCCAAAAAACTTTCTGGGCTTCCCTGGTGGCGCAGTGGTTAAGAATCTGCCTGCTAATGCAGGAGACATGGGTTCAAGCTCTGGTCTGGTAAGATCCCAACTAAGCACATGCGCCACAACTACTGAGCCCGTGTGCCATAACTACTGAAGCCTGTGTGCCTAGAGCCCATGCTTCACAACAAGACAAGCCACCACAATGAGAAGCCCGCATGCCGCAATGAAGAGTAGGCCCCACTCTCCGCAATTAGAGAAAGCCCACGCACAACAATGAAGACCCAATGTGGCCAATAAATAAATAAATAAATTTATTAAAAAAACCCAAACAATTATGTCTAAAAAAAAAAACAAAACAGAAAATCAAAAGAACTTTCTGTGTTGGTGGAAATGTTCTGTATTTGCTTTAATAAGGTGGCCAAGAGTTACATGTAGCTTAAGAGCACTTGAAATGTAATTAGAGTGAGTGAGGAACTAAACTTCCTATTTTATTTAATTTTAGTTAATTACAACATAAACAGCTTTGTGGCTGCTGGCCACTCTGTTGGACAGGCAGGTTCTTACACATGCTTTGGCACGGGTTCTTTAGGGAAGGACTTGGGTATCATTTAAAAGAAGAAATCTAAATTTGTGTCAATTGGCTGGATACATACCATTTAGGTAACCCTTGCTCTCTCTTGACCGCCCTTTCTCCCCACTCCACTAAAATGAAAATTGTCTAGGCTTAGAACTCACCTCGCTTCAAATAAGAAAGACTGTGGTAGAGAAAAATGAGGAAGCTAAAAACACGTGATGGCCTTTTAGGAAGTGCCCACTTTTGGGACTTCCCTGGTGGTCTAATGGTTGAGACTCCGTGCTCCCAACATAGGTGACCCAGGTTTGATCCCTGGTTGGGGAATTCAGATTCCATATACTGCAACTAAGCCCGCACACTGCAACTACTGAGCCCGTGTTCTGGAGCCCACGCGCTGCAACTAGAGAAGCCCGAGCACCGCAACAAAGACCCAGCGCAGCCAAAATAAATGAATTAAATTAAAAAGAAAAAAAAAAGGAAATGCCCACTCCCCCCACGTTTCAATCTAAGCCAGAGGAATAAGGACAGACAGCAGGACAAGTCTGTTTCTGTTGTGACAGCCTCCACCTGTGCCATTCTCGCTATCTATATGAATAAACTGCATCCTCAACCTGCTGGCAGAAACTAGATGCTCATAGGCTAACAGTTCTCCCCAGGTGACCAGCTGGAGCCAAATGTTGCCACAAAAGTACAAAAGATTAGGAATTCTTACATCCAGGCTGACACTCACTGATGAGGATATCTAGTTACGAGATAAGAAATTTGAAGTTTCACCTCTACAAATACATTTCTCTTCCACAAAAAAACACTATGGTGATGCTTGGTGTCTTCAGAATGACACTACTATGACCAGGCATGTTCCATCATTGCCATCCTCAATGCAGGACAAAACTCCAAATGCTGGGATTTCCTTTCAAGGAGGAAAGAACCTGGTGCTGCTTCTGCCTTGTATCCAGTGGAATAAAACAAATAACAGAGCTCCCTTTGGGTGCAGGCAGAAGGAGAAACAGGGGCACAGCTTTTCCTGGCATCTGGAAGTTACTTGATAGGCTCAGAGGGTGAGGGTGGGCTGAGCCCAAGAGTTCAGAGCTCTGGGGCGTGATACGCGATCATCTCCTAAAGCAGTTTTCCTTAGAAAATCACCTCTGTTGGTTTTCTCTCCTGTTCTGTAAAGGAACAGGAGGTGCTTCATATGTTCTGAAATGCCCAGTGGTGCACACTTGAAAAAGGAAGAAATGCAGACCAGGAGCATAAGCGCTCAGTCAGTAACCAGAGAGCAGCCAGCTCAGGCCTGACAGGCAGGTATGAAACCTTGCTTGAATTTCTCCTTGACAAAACAACATAATTTTGGCTACATCATCTGCTACAATATGATCTGGGGAACAAAGTCACTGAACCTTCCTGGGCCTCTAGTCTTGCTTTTCTAAAGTTGTTAGAATAATCAATTTTTCTCCTGTGTGAAACCTTCTATAACGTGCCAGGAAACTATATTGTCATTAAGAGCTCGGATTCTAGAGGGAGGTTGCCGGGGTTCAGCTTCTGGTTGGGTTCACAACCAGCTGTGTGAGCTTGGGCAATTTACTCAACCTCTTTGGCCCTTAAGTTTCTCATCTATAAAATAGGCATAATTATAGTGCACGCTTCTTAGGGTTGCTGTAAAATTTTAATTAGTTAAAACGGGGTCGAGTGTTTGAAGCAGTCACTGGATATAGTGAACATTACATAGATGTCAGCTATTGATTATCGATCACTTTCTCTTCTATGCTTCCACAGACAGCACTGGGTACATCCCCCTCACAGCACTTACCACACTGCTGTAGAGAAAGACACCACCATGAAGCAGAAAAAGCAAAGCTTTTAGATTCACATCTGTCTCAAATCCCAGCTTTGCCATTTATCAGCTAAGATTTGCACCCTAGAATGAAACCTAAATAATATGACTTCTCTAAACCTCTAAGCTCCCTCATTCATAAAAAGGACAATACAGGGCTTCCTAGGTGGCACAGTGGTTAAGAATCTGCCTGCCAATGCAGAGGTCATGGGTTCGATCCCAGCTCCAGGAAGATCCCACATGCCGCGGAGCAACCAAGCCCGTGTGCCAAAAAATAAAAATTAAAAAAAAAAAAAAAAAAAAAAAAAGGACAATACAGTTGGCCCAACAGCCTACTGTATACAACAAGTTCCACATCCACAGATTCAACCAACTGACAATGGAAAATATTTGAAAACAAAAATTTTTTTCCAAAAAGCAAAACTTGAATTTGCTTTTTGGCCACTATTTACATAGCATTTACACTGTACTAGGTATTAGAAGTAATCTAGAGTTGACTTAAAATATATGGGAGGATGTTAGATGCAAATGCTATCCCATTTTATAAAAGGGACTTGAGCGTCCTTGGATTTTGGTATCTGCAGGGGGTCCTGGTACCAGTCTCCCAAGGGTACCAAGGAATGACTGTACTTATTAACTTTGTTGGGCTGGGAGAACTAAAAAAACCTATATGAATACAACTACTTGGTTTTCTAGCAGTGTAAGGGGCCATCTTATAAGGCCCCTTACAAGATGAAGGAGACCATCTCCATGAAGTAGGTGGGAATGAAGAGGGGTGAGTGGGTTTTTTGTTAACACTGGGGAGGAGGGCTTTACCTTCTTGTCCTGGGATTCTCTTGCTCTCTTTGGACCTTGATGGTTTCTTCCATTGACAACATCTCCTCTGACTTCAAAATCATGCTGAAAGAAACCAAGCCCAAACCACAGGGGTCAGAGAAAGAAAAGCGTCCTTCAATGGAAACAGAGGAGATATGTTATACTTAAGGAATCAAGTACTGCCAGGCAGTTTTGAACCCCTCTCCCCCTCAAATCATCCTTTTTGGTGGACTGCATGAAATGAGTAACATCTTAGCTGCTGAAATCAATTCATTGAAGCAAATCTTTGTGGGCAGAAACTAACAATTGGCTTTTCACCTCACTGGGACTTAATGTATTTTAATTTTCAACATCTATCTCCTCTCAAAACATTCACTTAGCATTTAGATTAAATTGCTAATACTGTGCTGTTATAAAGATAACTGGAGAATTCCTGATCTCTTAAATCAATGTGTATTACCATTTAAAGAAATACGGGCTTCTCAGATTTCCATTGAGAGATTTACAGTTAATGAAACCAATAAGATAAAATATACATTTATTACACTGAAGAAAGAGGCTTTTCATAATCACTATTTTGATTGGTCAAGGATGAGGGAATAAAGAATCATAATATTGGGGAGGTTAGAGCTTTTGGGAGAATTTTGGGAAGAATGATTAGAAACAATTCTCCCTGAAACTCAGATTGTAGGGGAGACCACATCTGTTGCCAAAAATATTATGAAGAAAAATAAAGTCATGAGTATAACCACAGGCCGATATTAGGTGAAAGAACCCTTAATATTTCCTCGTCATGTGAGTGAGAAGAGTCTAGTGATAAAAATGTCATCTATTTGAAGATGATCCTCAAATTTATAGTCCTGATTGTACCCCTGAGCCTCCTAACCTCTCTACACAGGTGTCTCATATAAACCCCCAAATCCATGCATCTAGAACAGAGCTCTCGATTCCACTCCTGCCTTCCGCTCCTTTCCAACGTCTCCCTTACCTAAGCAACATCACTGACATCCACTTCACTGTTCAGGCCAAAAATCTAAGCGTTACCCCCTCAATTCCTCTCTTTATCGCATCCTCCAATTTAACCTATTAGTAAGTCCTATTTCCGAACATCTCAAACCAAGCTCTTACCATCTCCAGGCCCAATTACCCTAGAGATAAAATTCAAATTCCTTACCACAACTTACACCAAATCCTACCTGGTCTGGCCTTTGTCTCTGACCTTCTCCAACCCCTTGTCTAACCTCTGCTGCCTACATATGTTTTACTAATTACAATCCCCAGCTATACTGGCCTGTTTTTCTTTAATAAATCAAGCTCATTCCCATCTTAAGACCTTTATGCTTGCTGCTCTTCTGCGTATAACATTTGTTCCCTACATTTTTCAATGCCAATTCTTTCTTGTCTTTTAGGTCTCAGCTCAAGCTTTTCAGAAAGCCTTCCTGAGTCTCCTTACCTAAACAATCAACCTCTGTCTCCAGTCAACCGCCAGTCTGTTGTTCTGTATATTTCTTCACAGTGTTTATTGGTAGTCTGAACACATCTTTATTTATTATGTATCTTCCCTCCACAGAACATGAATCCCACTAGAGCAGGGACCTACCAGTCTTGTTTACTGCTGTATCCCTGGCGCCCAGCATATAGTAGGCTCCCAATACTATGTCACTGAATGAAAGTTAAAACCAATAGAAATGTCAACTAATTAATTATGAATACACATAATAGTTTAAAACTACTTTTTCTAATTTTATTTTGCCTGATCTGTTGTCACCTGCAGCTCTAAGATGGCTGTTCTAAAATTATTTCTTCTCCTACGCTCTGTCTTATTTACCTCTCACTGTTCTTAGTATCAAAGAGTAAAATCTCTTTGAAGGAATTGGATTTCTAAACAGATATATTTGCATATTAATACGAAGGATTTTTCTTCAACTGTGAACGAGTTTTCTCCCAAGGTGTATGTATGTAAGATTTAGGTGGGTCTGTTTCTTGTGCTTATGAATCTTTTCTCAATACTTCATACTTTTTTTTTCCTTTTTCTGAGGAAAGGATTGTTTCTATTAAAACTTAAACGACCGAGAACATACAATTTCCTAGGTTGCTCTACATAACTCTTGATCCATATCATCAAGGAAAATCTTTAGAAAGTAGTGCAAGGCAGGAAGCAGATAAATTTTTGGTGACTATGTGACTCAATGGCACCAAGTCTTTCTGATTAGTTTGTAAAACAGAGTACCTACCTCATCCAGCATCTTTCTTTCATTAATAGACTGGGTCACCCCTAAAGAGATCACAGAAAAGACAGGTCACACAAGAGCAGAAAACCTCCTTTCATGGAGGTAGATGCTGAAGTGATTCACATAAGAGCATGGGAGAAATAACACTGAATAGAAATCCTCTCTTTATAAATCCACAGCTCCTTAATAGACTTCCTTCTGGAGACACTGTTGATGCTTAATTTAAACATTACAAAAGTGCCTGCTGCACGTGGATTCCTGCCTACAATTAAATAAATCCCTAGTTCATATGCTAACATTACCAGGAGCAGACTTGGTCCTATTAGTTATAAAAAGAAATACGTTTTCCCCCACATCACCAGCATATTTGAACAAAGAGATATGCTTTAAAGATAGAGCTAGTTTAGTGTTACCGTTAAAGACCTTTACGTAATTCAGATTCAGCATCAGCAAAAACCTTAGGTGTTAAAATGTTAGGTGCCAAAATGCAATTCTGAGGTGTTAAAGGGAGAAGGGGAGAAATTATATGGTACTTACAAAAATAGCTAACTACCCATTTCCCTCCTGCAATTCCCAGAAAATATTTCAGTGTCCGTTCACACACAAACTCAGCATCTGCAGGACGGAAAACATCCGAAGGATTAGAAGTTGAAAACAAAATCAGGAACGACTGCCATAAAAAGCTAAAGTGCCCCAGCTACTAGAGATCAACTGGATTGATGATTCCAACACTCCTGGTGACAGACTCAGAGGTTGGAAGCACCCCTAATTCTAACCAGCAGGTGTGGATCTTTGGAAGTCTCGAGAAGGCCGATATGAAGTTAAGACCACAGGAAATGTCTGCCCTATCTTCTAGATGCCAAGGCCAGCTAAAGATGTCTGTCATTGTGCTCAAAGAATTACCCATGTCAGTAGTATTGATAGGGGTGGACGGGGAAGATCTATTTTACTGGATGACAATACGTGAAAGGAGAAGAAAACAATATTGTTGAAATCCTACATTTGAAATGTCAATGTAAGTGATGAATTTTCACCCCTTGAACTTGTACTTGGGGAATCCTAACCCCTAATTCCTAATTCCCCTGTGAGGGACCAAAAAATAGTATTTTCATAGTTTTCCTCTTTTAGACATAAGTATTTCAGAAAGCAATAGCTGAAGAATCACTTCTGCTTAGTTTTTAGTGTTTCAAAGGCCCCTTTGAAGGACTAAGCAAACTCAAGGAAGAACACTTAGTTTTAAACAGGAGAAATGTATTTAACTAAATCCTAAACACAGTAGGCCATCTGCCAGTAGTAGCAACAGCCATTCTCCCTAACCAAATTCTTCACAAATTTTAAAAAATCTTTTTTCTTTCTTCACAACTTTGAAAGCTTTTTGTTTAACTGCTGTGAAGGCTGATTTAATAATATGCTTTAAACTCAGAAATTTTAGCTCATTTTTAGTTTAAAAGTAGCAAATGTATTGCCTTTGAGTTTAAAGACTGAACTACTTTAGATTTAATTTGCATTTTAAAGTTTTCTTTTCACCTAGCAGCAGCCTTGATCCAAACCCATAGCTTAAGATAATATTCAAAGTTTAATGACATTCATCTCTAAAACAGTACTTTGTTCATGGTACCTGGTTTTGGTATCTGGTTCCTGTGAGCATTACCCTGTGACCCTGTGGTACGATCTTCACGTAGTAGAAACCTAAGCTCTTAGAGGTTCTAAGGCAATGTGTCCCTGCCAAGGAGTCTGGACCTTATGCTCAAGGGCCTGCAGCTGTATGAGCAGAAATACCCTGAAGAGGACCACAGAGTCTATTTTGTTAGGAAGGTTTTAAGAGCTGAGCTTCAACCTGAATCGGCTGTGTGCTACAGGCACCAGTCTTTGCTTTCTGGAGCCCATGAGTGAGCCTAACTCCTCCGACAACAACTCTTCAGATATTTGAAGACACTTGTCTTGTTCCCTTAAGTTTTCGCATTCTTTCATTTGTTCTTCAAATCACATTGCTTTGAATTCTTTTTCCTCATTCTCTTCATCTACCACTGGATAAACACCCTCTAGTTGTCAGGGACCAGCCTGAAAAGAAAGTATGGTGCTTAAAACAGAGCACATACCTTCCAGGTGGTCGCTCCAGTGGGGGTGGGGGTGGGGTGTCGGGATCATCACCTCACTTGCTCTGGACATTAGGCTTGTATCAGTGAGGCCCAATTTCAAATGAGCTTTGTTAGCAGCCCTGAGATGTTCACTCAGATTTAGCATACAGTCAACTAAAAGCCCCTGAGGTCTCCCTCGTCATCACAAAAGTTAAGATTTAAAAAGGGAAGGTATAGTACACATGAATTTTTCCCTTCTCTTTCCTTTTTCATATGCTAGGCTATCTCAGAGATGATAACTGGACTTGTTTCCTGAAAAACTCTCAACCACACTCAAAAGCAGGTGTTGGAATGGAGGGAGGACATGGAGTGGACGTGGAGCTGGGGTCTCCCACCACCCAGATTTCCAGGGAGGACTCACTTCTGCGCATTACCCTCTTTGCCCCATGTGCTCCTCCAGGACTTGGGCTCTGCCTTCCCAGAAAGCCCTCACACAGTGTAGCCTAGGCAGGGTGCACTAGGAGAAATGATTCATGGTTCTGGCTCACCACTCTCCAATCTTAACCCGAAATAAAAGGGGGTCAGGAAATAGCAAAACTATTATTTTTCTTTCATCAAGTAATAACTGACTGACTATTGGAAGACGATCATCCATGCTATGCTTAATAAACATGCCTATTTCTTCATCTAGTTTTATGCAACAGATGCAGAATATTCTGTAAAGGCTCTCGGTATACCTGTTTTCATAATGACATGAGTAGTCTCTTCCGTAATTAGATTCGTCAAAGTGATGTGATGTTTTCTGGCAAACTTGTGCACAAGTGCCTGAAATCAAATCAAATATTGCATTATAATAAATTACCTCTAGTACACAGCTTGAGTATTAGTTATCCCAGTCTTGAACCTCTATTTTTCTCACAAAAAGTACATCCTTTTTATTCTAATATGAAGTCTCAAAATAAAAAGTAATTTAATAAAAATTATGTACAAATCAGAGGAAGAAATTCTAAAATAGTCTGTGCTAGCGACGTGGAATTATAACCAAGGATTCAAAATAATATTAATTTTCCCTTTAATAACAGATATCATTTGATTCCTTAAGACAGTTTCTTTGCAGAGTGACACCCTACTATACTATAATTTAGATTTATCAGCCTACACTTTATAAGCTGAGAGCTAAATTGCCTATAAAGAAAGTTATGCTCAGATATGTGGCTTAAGAACTAGATTCAACCTGCTGACAGTTTCAAAACATTCAAGTCAAGATGCTTCTAAAGGTCAATACAAAAACTATCAATTCCTCCTAAGGAGAAGGATTGGAAGAGACTCAGATTCTTCCCGAAAGAAATCTAGAGCCTTCTAGCTATTATCTATCAGCCAAATGAAAAATCAATAGGCAGTAAAAGAAATTAACCAGATCCATTATGGACACAGTTGACATAATTAGCAGCTACTGCTTGGTAAATAACTTTGTTTACCAAGAGCCATCATTTACTAGCCATCACACCCACGCCCGTATTTACGTGCTGCACCAGATTGCAGTGGAGGTCGGGCCATCTTTCTTTCATGCTGCCTCACTCCATACTGCCACAGGACACTGAAAAAGGCAAGCTGGAAAAGCTAATGACATCCTCCCCCTTTTGCCACTGCCCTTTGCCAGGATCGTTAGCAATTCTGAACTGATTAATTGCTGAAATCCCAGCCTTGAAACAGTGTTCAGTTAGAAGAGCAACTGCTGAAAAGATCATCTTAATATGGGCTTCAGAATTAATCATGTGTAATACAGTCAGCAGCTTTCATAATAAATTTACCACACTTCAGCAAGTCTGAATAGAGCTGAAAAGTTTTCTTCTTTGCTTGTTTAAAGACAACATGTACCCAAGCTACTTAGAATCTAATCTGCAGTTCAGGATTGCCCATGGCAAGAAAGATTAGATCATTTTAGCCTTCTCGGAAGAGCTGATCTCACAAAACAAAGGAATAAGGAACGCTAATTTTCAGTGACTAAATGGGAATTTTAGATGTGTTGGCAAAAGATCAAGAGCAATGTAAATAGACACAGGTATGAATTTTTAGAGCAAATAGCTGTTCTGGGCACCTGGTTGTGAGATCAGAATTTCAGCATTATTGATGAGAATTTATTCATTGTATCTTCTAGGACAGACACAGCTTACTTTGCCCTTTAAGTGGCGGGACACATCTGGTCACAGAGGTCATGCTGAGCTGCTAACCTATAGAGAAGCTAGGATGAGAAATGGTTCCTATCCCAGGAAGGATATATGAAGAAAGACATTTAAGAATGACTGAATCATTTCTCAGTGTGCAATAAATAGCATCCACTATTGAATCTCTTTGATACTCTGGTATGTTATCATGGTTTTAAAGAAATTTTCACTCAATTATTTTAATTAATGGTGATTAATTAAGGGGAGATAAATTTCCTATGATGTCTGAAACCTACGCTCAATCCAAGGTGAAACAAAGTTTCAGCGCTCTTAATATTTTAATGGGTATTTTTCCATAATGCAAAACAATTCCTTTTTCTGGCAGGAGGGGCCCACAGAGATATCAAAATTCTAATAGGGAGGGGTTATTATAGGGTAGAACTGACAAGGTAAGCTATTGGGAAACAGTATTACAAGCCAGGATAAAGACAAACACTGGAGAAATGCCACTATCTGGCAATGTGTTTAGAACCAGTTTAAGTTTAGTTAATCACGCTGGTAAGTGTACTCAGATGTGAACAAAGGTGAGGAAAAGATGCCTTCTGGGGAGTAGAGCTATACCTACTTGCTTTTTTAGATAGAAAGAAAATTAAAATTAAAGAGCTCGGGACTTCCCTGGTGGCTCAGCGGTTGAGAATCCGCCTGCCAATGCAGGGGACACGGGTTCGAACCCTGGCCTGGGAAGACGCCACATGCTGCGGAGCAACTAAGCCCGTGAGCCACAACTACTGAGCCTGCGCTCTAGAGCCCGCGAGCCACAACTACTGAAGTCCAAGCACCTGGAACCCGTGCTCCGCAACAAGAGAAGCCGCTGCAATGAGAAGCCCGAGCGTAGCTATGAAGAGCAGCCCCCACTTGCAACAACTAGAGAAAGCCTGCGTGCAGCAACAAAGACCCAATGCAGCCAAATAATAAATAAATAAATAAATAATCTTAAAAAAAATTAAAAAGCTCTATATTATACTCAAAACTATAGCCTTTCTGCTAATATTTAATAATTATTTCCTTTACTAAGTACATACAAAATAATCCATGCTATAGTTTTATCTAGCTATAAATTTTCAGAAATTAGTAATGGAAATTAAATTACATAGAAATGAGCTTGTTTGCTAGATTTCTTCCTATAGGTTATGCACAGCCAGTACCCATGTAAAGCCATTTGCAAAATGTTAATGAAGGCTCAGTCATTAGGGAAATACATATGCATACACTCACAAATTCTTTTGGGGTCAAGCCTGATGCCACCATGGAAATTCTGTTGTCTTTTTTTGTTGAAGATACCACTTCTGGCTTCTCCCTGCTCATGCCTTCTTCCTTCATGTTACACTCTGCAGCATTAGTAGTATGAGCAGCAGCTGGACTCTTGGCAGATTCTTCTACTTGAAATTGGGGTAATTTCAGTGCAGAGGTTGAGGGTGGCATGCTGCAAACATGAGCTGGCTCTGCGGCTCTGTCTTCAGAGGGATCAGACTCAGGGTCATCAGAGAAGAGGCTGATTCCGGATTCTAGGTAAGGGGTTCCCTCTGAAAGGAATGAGGAAAGAAGTTTAATCTATGTACAGTGAAGTTTGAATTACAGCATCTAGTCTCTGCTAAGAATTAAAAAGATAGATTGTTAGGTTAAGAGAAAAATGGGTACATTAATAACACTGTTGGTAGACCTGCAAAATGGCTTTACTTTTCTAAAGGAAATTTGGCATTACATACTACAAGCCTTGTGTGTGTATACTTGTAGTCAATGACTCTAGTTTTAGAAATGTATCCTGCAGACATAAAAGAGGTCTGCAAAAGTGTAGTCATAGGCATGTTCATTGCAACACTGTTTATAACAGTTAAGTTTTAGAAACAAACAAAATGTCCAATAATGAGATTAAATAAATTATGCCACATCCATTCCGACGGAATGAAATAGGTTTGCATCTTAGACTCCATTAAATGCAGTATTATATACCCTGCTTTCTATAATTTTTGTCATTTATTTATCTAGTTTAGTTCTTAGGGGATGGTTTTGATACTTTTAAAAAAAATTTTTATTTTATATTGGAGTATAGTTGATTTACAATGCTGTGTTAGTTTCAGGTGTACACCAAAGTGATTCAGTTATACTCAAATGTATACTTTAATCTTTGGGCTGCCTTGTGAATATTTTAACACTTCCTATATCACTGAAACTTAAAAAAAAAAAAAACCCGATACAAATACTTGGCTAAAAACAATTAAAATCATGATTTTTGTTTCTTCATCCATGATGATATCATTAACTTTTTCACTTAATAAATCATCATATATCATTACCAAATTAAAACCATCCCTGAAACATTTCAGGAAATGTCACTCCATCAGCAAGTAAGCACAGCTAAGTAGAATGTATGAGATTCCTAAGATGACCCTAGTGAACATGGCCCAAAACCACATTTAGATGCCTAAGAGCATTTTTTAAGATAATGTGTTTTTGAGGATTAATTTAAAACTTTCCTTACTGATTAAAACCTTGATTTACAAGCCATAAAACACACTATTCAGTTACAGTGATTTATAAGGCATAAAATATATAGCAATTTATATTCATTAATTCATAAAACAAGAGCTTACTGTAGAGATTTGACTCATGTTTCAATAAAGGACAAACCTAAAACTTTACCCTAGGGCCCTAGAACTCTTAGCTAACAGTTGAAGTAAAATATTTAGAGAGCACTGAGACTCTCCCATCCTCAAAACTGTTAGAGTTAAACTGATATAGACAGAATGACGGCGGCAATATGTTCAACTTGGATTAACATTCAGGCTATTTTTCTAATGTGTTTAAGTATAACAGATGCATTCATGATAGACTACTACATTTGAAAGCTGATTCGCCAGAATATCTTTATGTAAGACTCAGAGTAAAATAAAAGTGTTTTCTCCATCAGAGCAGATGAAATATTACCTGAATCTTGTCTTGGCAAATAAGACTGCTGCATTAAATTTTGGGTGTCAGACGTAGTCAGCTGTCGCTCCTCCTCATCAACAACCTTAATGAGCTCCTTTTGAGGTGGGCAGTCTCTGTTCTGAGGACTCCTTGAGTGGCTGTGCATATACCACCTATCATCTGACGACTGGAATTTAGAAGAGGATGACCTAGAAATAAGGATGAAAGGAGAAAACCATTATCGCAGCCTGTGAAAGGACTAATCATACTTCCCAGGCAGCCAGGGCATAAGTAAAACAGCTTATTGTCAGAGAGATTGGGAATGACTAGCAAAAGAGAACACGAGTGATGGCTAGGAGTCTGGATTCATGATGTCTGCCAACATGTCAGGGCTGACATATAACATCTCCTCTCAGGGTCTGGTCTGAGGCAGTACATCTCCTAGCTGTTTAAAAGCACGTCAGCAAATTTCACTATACTATCCACTGCCACTCACTCAAAGTTTATGCACTATTTCTAATGAATGTATGAGAATCGGCTGTCTCCTGAAAATAAAAGTTGATTAATTTTGACATTGCTACACTCATTCTTTCTACCCAATTTGAGCAAAATTCATAGAATCACCCCTACCTCCTGCCTTTCCAATGTCCAAAGTCATTCTAAAAACAAAAGCCAGCCATAAAATATTGTTAGAAGAGCATATGCACATAGTATGTAATTCCTCTACTCTTTCAGGTGTTGAGAACTTTGCTGAATAAGATAGTTATCCATAGATTTAAAAGATCTCAGTGATCAGATAATTAATTCAAACAATTATTGGGTATTTACTATGCGTCAGTCACTAAAGCTAGACTCCATGGATTATAGATGAGCAGGACCTGAACTGCTGCTCAATCAATGTGTAGGTTCTTTAATAGAAGTCACTATAGGGTATACTGGGGTGGTGGAGGAGGAGGAGGAATAGTTCATCTGAATATTAAACGGGTGGTTGGCTCAACTGGTTAAAGCATGGCAATGAAGTCATTTCCTCTAAACATGGGTTTAGTGCCAATGGAGGTCAGATCTTTTCATTCTCTATCACAGCCACCAGGCCAGTAACCCAGCCTCAAAAATATATCCTCAGTCCAGTCCAAGAGGCTTGGAAAAGATGGTGTGATTAGATTATTGACAACTTGTCACTATTCCCAGAAAGATGAGTGAAAATATATGTACCCTTGGTAGAAACTCAATAAATATGAATTCGTTTTCCTTCCTAGAGTGGTGAGATGTGTGACTCTATTGTTTCTGAGACTTTTTCCTGAACTATCAATTTGGAATGATAGTCCAGAACTTGTCCTTTTACTTTCACTGTGTTGTTATAAAGATCAAATGAAGTAGATAAAGTATTTTTAAAACTGTAAAGTGTTATAAAGTCTTACATCAATAGTGATGTGAACAACATTCCTGAAAGATATTCTGAATATTTAATGGGGTAAATCAACAGCTAAACTTATTCTAGGAAGGCAAAAACTTCAGTTAGGGCAAGGGTGGCCTTGGAGAAGTCTACAATGAGCCTCCAGGCCTGTTGAGGTTTTAGTTCTGTATTTTATTCTGACCTTGAGAAGAGACAGATCTAGTGTGCATTTCTCATCTTGTAGCTCATGCCTTGTATAGGTCCAAAAAGCCTACATGCAAATAAACAAAAGAAGTGCCCTAGGGCAATGAGAGGTTAGAAAAGTCTGTGTACAAAAAACTAGAGAAAGTATGGTGAAAAAAAATTAACAATAAGCATTCAATGGGGCCTCCTAGGTGGCGCAGGGGTTAAGAATCCGCCTGCCAATGCAGGGGACAAGGGTTCGATCCCTGCTCCAGGAAGATCCCACATGCCGCAGAGCAACTAAGCCCACACGCCACAACTATTGAGCCCGCGCTTTAGAGCCTGTGAGCCACAACTATTGAGCCCATGTGCTGCAACTACTGAAGCCCACGCGCCTAGAGCCCACACTCTGCAACAAGAGAAGCCATGGCAATGAGGAGCCCGCGCACCACAACAAAGAGTAGCCCCCACTCACCACAACTAAAAGAAAGCCTGTGTGCAGCAAAAAAGACCCAACATAGCCAATAAAATAAATAAATAAATAAATTTATATAAAAAAAAGAATTTAATGTAAGTACTGGTGTTACTTAGCTATCAAACTTGACATTTATTACTTCTTACCTTTCCATTCCTGGTTCTTTATTTTTACTGGTGGAACTATCCAGAGATACTTGAAACTTGTCAGCAGAAAGGCTTTCTGGGTTCTGGCTTATAGGATATTCACTGTTTTTCTCCAAAGTTAATACTGCTTTAAATGGAATGAGAAAACAAAGAAATCTACTTTACTGCTTTGACCTGATGGTGATAATTCAGGTGAGAATATCAATTTTTTTTCAAAAGCAGCAATCTGTGATAATCAAATTGGTTTTTAAACAGGTATATCAGACAGAATTCTATAAACACAAGTGATACAATACCAAATGGAACTAAATGACTAAAAAATAACGACAATAAAAGGAACACTTTAAAACTATGTAAATAAAGATGCCAGCTGAGACAAGGCTGAAAAAATCATATATTTATATTTTTTGGCCCTGAATGATAAGGAAACAAGAATAAGAAATGAATTTTTATCTCTGCAGCAAACTAAATTATACTCAAATCCCCTCAGATAATAGAAAAGAGAAAGTACTGGAAAGCACAAAGCATACTCCCTTTTCCATCCCTATAGCCTCCACATCAAAGACTGTATTGTATAGGATGGGGGTTTGCGTTTTTGCATGTGTGTGGAAATAAGAGGGACAGGTCAGATAAGGAAGAAAAAAAGAGGTGACATTTTGCTTCACACTTTCAATTACTAAGAAAATAATAAACTGAAAAACCAATACAAACAAAAAACCAAGGTGCCGACCGATAAAGAACCTGGAAGTAATACATGGAACTAATGATGAACTGGCACAAGAAAGGAAAAAACACAGAACAGACCCAAGGCAAAGTTCTGGCATGTTAGTAATCCTTTTTATTTATTAATTCCTCCAAATGTATTAGCGTGCCACTGCTTTCTAGGAAGTGGCTTAAAGGCAGAGATATTTAAAAAGCAAAAAGAAATACTTAAAAATTACAAATGTCTTCAATCCATTATAAAGTCACTGATGACTATAATTTATTTTGAGATTTTATTAGAAAAGCCAAAATCCATAAATCAAGGCAGAAAATTTTAAACAAAGGGCTGTATTAATTAAACTATTTTTTAAGATGCTGGGTAAGCCTAGGGGGAAATAACCATTGATTTCCTGAGGTAATCCTCAAATACATTATTTATAGTTTCCTTTATAGTCATCTCTTCTGGACCTGTGAGTTTTGAGGAACACAAGAACCCTGCCTGGAACTACTGTAAGGTGCTATAAAGGTCTAACCATGAACCAGCAGGTTTTTCTTTTAACTGGAATGTAAAGTTTTTAATATAGGCATCATTTCCCCTCTAAATGTAGGGTGATCACTGATAAAAAGGTAATGTGCAGTGAGTAAGGAATCACACAAAACAGAATTAACTATTTTTTTAATTAAAAAAATTTTTTTATTGAAGTATACTTGATTTACAATGCTGTGTTGGTGTACAGCAAAGTGACAGAATTAACTATTAGAAAGGGTGTTGTTTTTTTTTTTTAAAAAGTGAAAGGGTGGAGAGGGAAAGGCCTCAGACACAAAAACAGATATTTAAGTCATTTCAGGGACTTCCTTGGTGGCACAGTGGTTAAGAATCTGCCTGCCAATGCAGGGGACATGAGTTCAATCCCTGGTCCAGGAAGATCCCACATGCAGTGGAGCAACTAAGCCTGTGCATCACAGCTGCTGAGCCTGTGCTCTAGAGCCGACAAGCCACAATTACTGATCCCGTGCGCCTGGAGCCCGTGCTCCGCAACAAGAGAGGCCACTGGAGTGAGTAGCCTTCGTACCAAAACGAAGAGTAGCCCCCACTCGCCACAACTAGAGAGCCTGTGCACAGCAACGAAGACCCAATGCAGCCAAAGAAAAAAAAAGTCATTCCATCACCTGGACATTTAACATACAAGTTCCTCTTTTCACCAAAATGGGGCCCACGCTACAAAGAAAATAAGCTAACCTGAGTTAGGATTCAATAACTCAATAGTACCTTAAAAATACAGGGAAAGACTTTTGTGCTCTTCTTTTTCCTTAATCCTTATTTCATCAACGCAGGGATCCAGAGCCCAAGTACTGAAACAGTACTGTAGCCCTCCCTGAAGTCATTCCTTCATCTGTTGGTCTTAACCTGTTATATTCTTCATGGGTAGAAAATATGGGCCACACCAAACATTTAATAAATTTACTGACTGCCTATTAGGTGCTAATAAGCATTGTTGCAAAGTATTGGGAAGAATCAAAGGGAAAGACATTGAAAAAAGAGGAAAGAGATATTGAGAAATGATAAACTATAAGCTTCCAGGAATGAATGTACTGTAGGGCAGGAAGCTCAGACATGTCTGAAAATCATTTTAGCTGTCATGGACTATGATATTGTAAATGCTAATGTTTGCTTTATGAATGACAGTAATCCAGAAGGAAAAAAACAAAACAAAAACAAAGTGCCTGATATGAAATAGCTTTACCTGCAGAGGGAGGTACACATAATTCATAACGGGTAACTATACATTTGCACAAAAATATTATGCAGGCTTGGGAATGATCCTTAGATAAACAGTAGGGCAGATCTAGGCTGAGGGCACGACATTTGACATAATGACCCTGGAAAGGGGGCTTTTATCATCTTTAAGAATACTGAATCTGAAAAAATAAAAACTGGCAAAATCAGATTAAGTCTAGAGTTTCACTTATTACTAGTAATGTGCCCATGTTGCTTTCTTAGTTCTGACAAGAGTATCACGGTATCGTAAGATGACAACATTAGGGAAAACTGAAACTAGGTAAGGGGTAGAGCTCCTGTAGGAATTCTCTGTACTATCATTGCTGCTTTTCTGTAAATCTAGTTATTCAAAAATAAAACATTTATTTTAAAAATGTCATTTTGGTACAGCTGAAGGTAAACAAAACTCCTTTTCCCAGGATTAAGAAGTTTGCTTGTGACTTCCCTGGTGGTCCAGCAGTTAAGACTCCATGCTCCCAATGCAGGGGGCCTGGGTTTGATCCCTTGTCAGGGAACTAGATCCCACATGCCGCAACTAAAGATTCTGCACATGGCAATGAAGATCCTGTGTGCCGCAACTAAGACCCAGCACAGCCAAATAAGTAAATTAATTTAAAAAAGTTTGCTTGAATTTCAGGTAGACTCACACCAATTTATTTTTATTTATTAAAAAAAATGTATTTACTTATTTATTTTTGGCTGCATCGGGCCCCTTGCGGTGCGGGCTTCTCTTTAGTTGCGGTGTGTGGGCTCTCTAGTTGTGGTGCAGGCTCCAGAGCATGTGGGCTCTGGAGTTGCGGCACGTGGCATGTGCGATCTTAGTTCCCCAACCAGGGATTGAACCCGCGCCCCCTGCATTGGAAGGTGGATTCGCAACCACTGGACCACCAGGGAAGTTCCAGTCTCTTTGGGACATAAGAGGGAAAAAAAGCACAAAACTTGAGCTGCTATTAAGTTGATGCTTAAAATATTTCAGAAATAAAGCCACAAAATTCCAGAATCCATACCCAGAAATTTTCTTTCAGTAACTCGAGTGGGCTTCAGAGTTTTAGTCACGTGAATTAAAATATTTATTGAGCACCTACTGTGTTCCAGGCTCAGGTGTAAGGGTTCTCTGCCAACATGCAGTCTACACTCTAGTGGGAGGTAAGGAGGAACTCTAAACAGTACGCAAAACAAATTTGATATTGTTATAAGTTAATAAGGGCTATGAAAAACATAACAGTATAACAGAGTAGGGTTGGCTGGAAAAGTTAGAGACTTAAAAATTATAGTAAAAAATACTGTGGTTATAGGTGATCTCCTTGAGAAGTAGCATTTGAGCAATTTGAACATATTCAAGTTACGCAAATATAAATGGTCATGGGAGACACTCTGTGGAGTTGGGAGAGGGGACATTTTCTTTTAATGGGGAAATTTTCATAAGCCTCTCCCCCTCCTCTCAACATTTACCAACCTACCTCAAAACTCTGAGGATGTTATAATTTCATGAGAAAGTAGACCAATGAATAAGCTTACTACAAAGGATAAGTTTCTTTCTTAGAAAAGTGTTTTATACAGAGATTGAGAAGAAATTTTTCAAAGTGTTTTTCAAACCCACAGTAAAATAGAATATACAAAAGTATAGCATTTATGGAAAAAAAAAGCCAGAAAGAAACATTTTGTGTACAGATCTTCAGGAAAAAATAACCACCCGCCCCCCCCAAAGATGAGAATAGATTTACACACATATTCAAAGCCAGACAATAACATTTTATATCTGGTGCATTAAAACTGAAAGGCTAGTCTGTTTTTAGATTGAAGATGGTGAAAGCACCAAAGAGAACTGTGATGGGGTCAAGATTTGGGGCTTCATTATCTGGGAGATGAACTAAATGAAGACAGAGTTACAAAGAACGCATTTAAGGAAATACATTTTGAACCACTGCCATAGCAACAGAGTTCTAGCTTCTCATGCATGAGCTACTGTTTCTCTCTGAACATAAAAACACTGCAAGGCACACTCTGGGACCAAGGCCACTCCACTGAATAATTAAGAGTAGAGTTCCTAGAAAGACTCAAAGGAAGGCCCTTTGCCCCTTGTAGGACTGAGGAAGGGAGCAACAAAGAAGGGACTTTAACACTAAGTTAGTTGCGTAGCTATTACTGATAGCGGTGAAGAGCACTCTGGGGGGCTCACCACACCTGCCAGTTCTAAGCACCAGCTCCCCCCTGGAACACAGGCCTGTGTCTAGCCTCTCACCTGTGTGTCTACGTATTTGCCCCTATTAAAAACCCTGCCTGATGTGTTGTCTTTCACAGGCTTTTTCCAATTAAAACTCAAATTTTCATCTCACGTCCCCTCATTTATGCCTGGTTATTCCTCAGCTCAGTGCTCACTTCTTATAGGGAGTCAGCTCAAGTCAACTCCACCCTCCCGGTTACTCCAAATGCCTCCTCTAGTCTGTTGATGACCATCATGTCGTTCATGTTGTTATAAAGCAGCTGTCTCTGCTGCATAATTGGGCTTTCTGTGGATCAAGGTGCAGTTCTGAATATATATAGACATCTTTCTATAAACTGAAAAGTACATTAAATAGGGCTTTGTGATCCGACACCAGTATTGTAAGAAACATATCTGAGTGGCTTTTTATAAGCTTTCTAAAATGATGGGGTTACCTATTTCCAATCTGCCCCATGACGCTATGCCTTCTGTGGGCTCCGACAGCACTTCCTTACTGTGGGTACTCAGACGACGACGCTTACTGACTGTCTCAGTCCCTCTGAATGGTAAATTAGTTGTGAGCAGGGACGAGAAGAAAGACTCTTAAGATTTCCCATGGAGTGACTCAGCAAATATATGCTGAGCAAAGATCATAAAATGTTGGAGCTGGGTTATTACTTTTCAGAAAGAGATAAAGGCTTAGGGAGGGAAGAATTTTGCTTAAGGTAACAGAGTTTGGCCAATATTACAAACCTTTTTCTGATGTGTTTTGTTCCGGATTTAGCAGGTCCTCAGGGGCACAAGAATCAGCTATGAGGGAAGGCGAGCTCTGAGAAGGCTGGCTCCCGTGCTCCTCTAACACAGCTTCCAGTTCGGCCATTTCCTGCTGGAGCTTTAGCAGGTTATCTTGCATGGTATCCCTCTGCTGCAGACACGAGAAACAACAGCAAGAAAGTTACACTCTTTTAGAAACTTGCCAGAAAGCAAGAATATGTTACACCAATTAATTTTCGCATGGGACTTGAAATCACCTTGTGTGGAATTGTGAGTTCTGGCTGCGTACCTCTTAATCCGACCATATTCATGCAATTAATGCCCATGTAATTATTTAGGAATGATGTTAGAGGGGAAAAAATTCCTCAAACTCTCCCAAATAGGCTTGTTTCATTGTGATGTCCTTTTGAAGTTGGTTATTTTCTCTTAAAGCTAGGGACTGAAAAAATAGTTAAGGTACCTAAACACTTCTGGTATTTAAAGTTAGCATGATTCTGTTAACATCTTCCACAGGCTATATTTCAAAAATTTTGTATTGAGGCACTCATGAGAGATTTGAGTTAGTTGACAGACAAATGTCTAGTTTCTGGCTTGCAAGGTCTCTTCCTTTTCTTGGATTCTTTGAACATTTAGTTTTGAACAGAAAGAGCAAAGAGCTAATCCATTAATGTATCTATTCATTCAACAACTATTTGTTGACCACCTATTATGTGCTAGGCACTGGGGATACAGCCCTCATGGTGCTGCCATTCTAGATGGGGACAGGGTACCTAGAGATCGTTGCTGAGAAGAACCTGCTAGAAGGAAGGATCCAGCAGAAAGAGCCCTCAGAAAGCCTATAAGGCCAATTATTGTTTTCAATTCAAGATAAGGATGATCCTGATGTTTATTTTTCCATAAGAAGAAGAAATCTGCTAAGTCTGAGGTTTTTGATAAGCAAAGTAATTGGTAAGTAAGGAGTTTTCCAAAATATACATTTCTTCACTACTTTTAGAAGAAGCATGTATGGTTGCCAGCAAACCCCAGGGAAACAGATTGTTTCACCCTGTTTCTTCTTCTTCTGATCCTTGCAAATGACTCTGCCCTCTACTAAAAACAAGTCATCTACTTTCTCCTGTTACACTGAGTTCACAGTTTTTAGGTGGTTTTTATGACTGGGAAATGCGTTCCCTGCTCCACAAAGGCTTCCACTGCTACCCTGAGACTGCTTTGCTGCCAATGTCCACAGCAGCGCCATTGCCACCACGCGGTGCTTGTGAGTAGTTCCATGACTGATCAAATCCTAGCCAAGGGCTCACCTTAGTAAATCTGGAATGAAACCACAGATCTCTGATAAGCTTCAGGAGCTCTATCAGTCACTACTGTCACAACCAACACATCTAACTTCTGTGGCCATTAAATAGGTTAGAAAATCAAAAAAAATAGTAATGGGAGAATTATAGGTAGATAACTTTCCTTTGAGTTTTCCCAAAGCAATTACTTTATAACTTAGACAATTCCCCTGTAGGCAATTGGCCTGATACATTTGGGAGACTAAACCCAAATTGGTTACCAAATTTTCTTGATTCTACTTCTTGTGTTTCTTGAATTAGCCCTACTTTTCTTTTCTATTCCCACTGTGCTACTCTGATCTCTACTTTTAATACAGCTAAAGTTCCCTAAAAGCCATGTTCATCGTGTTTCTTTTTTCCATTAAGAGCTTAGTTGTATACCACTGCATGGATAATAAGTCAGCACTTTCTGAATACTATATAATTGCCTCTCATTATTGCTCTGATGATAAATTCCAAATTCCTAAGCAAAGCATTCAAAAGGGCTTTCACTCTGATCTTATCTCTTATTTCTCCCCAAAACCACCACATATGCCCTGTTTTCCAGTTACATGGGGCAACTTTGTGTTTCCTGGGCATTTCATGCCTCTGTGACTTTGCCTCAATTTACTCTCTCCCTTCTCTTTCCACCTGGAAAAAATTCTTCTCATCTTTTAAGGTCCAGCTTGAATATCTCCTTTGGAAGTCCCTACCAATAATACATCTATCAGGAACAGATGACCCCTCAGTACTTCATTTATACTACTAATGCGTTAGTACACCGAAGTGGAATACCTGACCCTCCTAGATGGGTGGAATCCTTCTTTAATCATTTTTGTATCCCCAACACCCAGCAGCCAGTAAGCATTTAGCAAGTGTTTAATGCAGAAATAAATTAATGAATAAATACAGTTAGTCTGTGATAAAGAACAGATACTAATGATACCAAATTAGGATTTATCTCCTGTATATATCTCCCCAGTTCTGTATAAACAGACACTGGAAAAAGATCCCTCTTCGATCATTTTGCTTGTTGGTACTACTCTAGATTTAAGTTAGCTCTGAAATCTGACTTTGGCTCTGTTTTGGGTAGATGCTTGATAAAAACACTTTACAAAATGAATCTTGAACAAATTGACATATATCTCTGGGAATAAGATCAGAAACATAGAAAACAAGGAGGTAGTTTATCGAATGTCAAATATTATACAATATGGCTAAGGCAGATGGAATCAGAAACCAGACACTGCAAACTCTAAAACACAAGGAATAAAAAGGTGAAAGGCATGTTGACAGAGCCCCAAATCCACACCCAGAAAGGATCATAGAAACTGCAGAGAAAAGGCCTCCTAGGGAATTCCCTGGCAGTGCAGTAGTTAGGACTCCACGCTTCCACTGCAGGGGACACAGGTTCAATCCCTGGTAGGAGAACTAAGATCCCGCAAGACGATAAAAAATGAAAGAAAAGAAAAGGCTCCTAAATCTTTTCATTAATTTAGTCACCATGGCAATCCTGCAGAAGTAGAGAATACAGGTGATAATTCAGGCATAAAACAGGCAGTGGTCTCAAAGATTTCTTCCTGACTCCAGCAGGCTTCAGTCCTAGAAGGATTTGCTCTGTGTAGAAAACAGGCAGTAGAAGACAAGCCCTCTATAGTCCTCATAGCAATGCCAAGACTCAGAAGTTTAAAACTGGATACTAACCAGTGCTGGCAAAGGTAGAGGAAAATGGGAGATACCAAGTACCACAGGGGCTGGAAGAGCATAGCTTGGTTCAGAATTTCTAAAGAACAATTTAATAATATGTATCAAACACCAAAATTTCAGTCCTAAGAATTTATACTAAGGAAGTCATTGGGAATGTGGGCAAATATTTAGCTATCAAGATAATACTACAGTGGGACTTCCCTGGTGGTGCAGTGGGTAAGACTCTGAGCTCCCAATGTAGGGGGTCCAGGTTCAGTCCCTGGTCAGGGAACTAGATCCTGCACGCGTGCTGCAACTAAGAGTCTACAACTAAGAAGAGTGCATGCCGCAACTAAGATCCTTCATGCTGCAACTAAAGATCCCAAGTGCTGCAACTATGACCCGGCGCAGCCTAAAATAAATAAACATTAAAAAAAAAAAGATACTACTACAGTGCCGTGCATGATGGCAAACTGTGTCTCTTGCCATCTCTTGCTGAAACTTCATATTCAGCGAAAGGTTGACTAAATCATGGCATACACAAGAATAGAATACTACAAAGGTGAGTCAAAAATTATCCACACTCCGGTTATATTAAAACTTCTGTTGGCCATGCTGTCTTTATCAGTGCTTTCCGTTCAAGGCTACTGTCTACCCCATCACTGCTGTGCAGGTGTGAACATGTTACATCAGTTCATTTGTAACTGCAGTGTGAGCAAAAATGGATGCCCCACTTGTGATTTCCATGAAAGAAGAGCAGCATCCAATGATTCGTTTTTTTGTGGTCTGACGGTGTGCACGTCTGCATACTTCTGCCCACACTGATGAAACTCTGCAAACACTTCATTCTGAGGTGTTAAAGCATCCCCTCTATAGTCCTGATCTGGCTCCATCAGACTTTCACCTGTTTGGTCCCTCAAAAGCAGCCCTATGAGGACGAAAATTCACTTCTGATGAAGAAGTGAAGACAGAGGTGTATTCGTGGCTTGGAGATCAGCCTAAAACATTTTTTAATGAGGGAATAAGATAGCTTGTTTATAGATGGACAAAGTGAATTGAAAAGCAAGGAGATGATGTCAAAAAATGATGTATTTGTCTTTTCTAAAAGTTAATTAAAATAAATTCTACAGCCAGAGTGCGGATTTTTGATTCACCCTCATAAATAGTAGTTAAAAATAAATTCATTGAAGAAAATTATGTAGAGTATTATCTGAATGTTTTTTAAAGATAAGGTATACATACCCACCCACACCCCCTGTGTACAATAGGATGAAGAAAGAATTTATACCAATAAGTTAATAGTAATGATCTTTAACTCATAGAATTTAATTTTAAAAATAATTAATACAAGTGCATTGTATAAAATTCAAGGCACAAAAGGATATTCAGAGAAAAGTAAAGCTTCCTTCTTCTCCTCCCAATCATCTATTTCCCCACCTAAAGGCAACTACTATTACCTATTGTTGTATATCACACCAGAGATAAAGGTTAAAATTTACTGGACCATTCTCTTTGGATGAGTTTTAAAACTGTGATAAAATATATACAACATAAAATTTACCTTTTTGTTTGTTTCTTTTCTGGCCGCAGAGCTTGCGGAATCTTAGTTCCCCAAACAGGGATCGAATCCATGCCCCCTGCAGAAGCTCAGAGTCCTAACCACTGGACCACCAGGGAATTCCTAAAATTTACCATTCTTAAGTATACAGTTTAGTGGCATTATTTTCACATTGTTGTGCAACTATCATCGCTACCTATCTCCATATCTTTTTCTTCATCCCAAACTGAAACCCTGGACTCATTAAACAATAACTCCCCACTTCTCTCTCCCCCAAGTCCCTGGTAACTACTAGTCTACTTTCTGTCTCTATGGATTTATATCCCTCATATAAGTAGAGTCCTTTGTCCTTTGGTGCCCAGCTTATTTCACTTAACAATGTTTTCAAGGTTCATCCATGGATGATTTTCTTATTTTATTTTTTTTTGCCACACTGCAAAGCATGCAGGATCTTAGTTCCCCGACCAGGGATTAAACTCATGTCCCCTGCAGTAGAAGCTCGGAGTCTTAACCACTGGACCACCAGGGATGATTTTTATTTATCTGTATTTTCTAAGTTTTTTATGATGCACATATATAATGTTATAAGACTATCAGCTTTTCTCAGTTTGATCTGGCATTTCAGGAAGTTCAGAAAAAATGTCATTTTTTGCTAGCAGCTGAAGGCATATTTAAGATTTAGGTGAGCAAAAGAAGTCATGGCAGGAGATTCAAGGTGGTCCAGATATCTCCACTTTAAAAATGTGCATATTATAGTTCAGAGATAATAAGTAAACTGCCTAGAGTAACACAGTGAGGTACAGAACTCTCACCAATATTACCACCAGCAACCACTGTATTCATATTCTAAAAAAATAAGCTTGAGGGACTTCATAGGTGGTGCAGTGGTTAAGAATCTGCCTGCCAATGCAGGAGACCCAGGTTCGAGCCCTGCTCCGGGAAGATCCCACATGCCACGGAGCAACTAAGCCCGTGAGCCACAACTATTGAGCCTGTGTGCTGCAGCTGCTGAAGCCCACATGCCTAGAGCCCATGCTCCACAACAAGAGGAGCCACCACAATGAGGAGCCTGCACATCACAATGAAGAGTAGCCCCTGCTCACTGCAACTAGAGAAAGCCCATGTGGAGCAACGAAGACCCAACACAGCCAATAAACAAATAAAATAAATAAATTAATTAATTAAAAAAAAAAAGCTGAGGGACTTCCCTGGTGGTCCAGGGGTTAAGACTCCATGCTCCCACTGCAGGGGGCCCGGGTTCGATCCCTGGTCAGGGAAATAGATCCCACATGCATGCCGCAACTAAGAGTTTGCATGCCACAACTAAGGAGCTGGAAAGCTGTAACTAAGGAGCCTGCCTGCTGCAACCAAGACCCAGCACAACCAAATAAATAAATAAATAAATTTTTAAAAAGGTGGTAAATTAAAAAACAAACAAAAACCCAAAAAGAAACATCCACCAAACAGTGAAAGGTTAGATAGTGTCTAATAGGAAGAGAACTCTGTAGGTACATATTTGGTACTAAGAAGAAACACATCCCTGTTTGATATAGTAGTGCTTTTCATATATGTTTTTACTATAGTGCAAATGGGTTTTGAAGGTTTCGCTTATTCATTAAATTCAGTATTTAGCATTCTGCAGTGAGCAAGCTTGTACATACATGTGTGTATGTGTGTGTATGAAATAGAAGTTAAGGTGTTCCTTGGGACTTCCCTGGTGGTCCAGTGGTTAAGAATCTGCCTTCCAATACAGGGGATGAGAGTTAGATCAGAACAAAGGTCCCACATGCCAGAAGGCAACTAAGCCCACATGCTGCAACTACTGAGCCCTTGAGCCACAGCTAGAGAGCCCACGTGCCACAACTAGATCCCGCATGCTGCACCGAAGAGTCTGAGTGCCACAACTAAGATCCAATGCAGCCATAAATAAATAAATAAATAAATAAATAAATAAATAAATAAATAAATGAAGGTAACGTGTTCCATCTGGGTGCTTACAATCCAACTTGAGGAGACAAGGTCCCACACACAACTGTTACACCATTAATTCTAAGGGATGATATAAGCAAATGTAAGAACGTGGGATGCATAGCACTGAATGCAGAGAACACCACACACACATCCTCATGTGCTTTTTACCTGAGTGGTTAAGATATCACTCTGAGAGGACAGCCCCAAACAGTCTTCAGAGAGGCTTGTTTCACTCTCATACTCAAACGCTGCTTCACCTTAAATGATGATAAAAATAGAGATCCAGATGTAAAAACAGACAACCCATACTTCAACTTTCAGTACCTGTTTCTTCTCATTGGCAGCATAAAATTCACGTTCATGTCACACAAAGTGATAATACTCTCTGTCTGGGAACACCTGGATTTCCTCTTATAAATCATAAGGATGAAAACCAGAAGCAAGTCCCCCAATAATTAGGGCACTAAATCACATTCAAATAGAAAAGATGTTCTAGCTGGGTAAAGGACTTTTAAGGAAAAGCACCTTGGGAGGCACATGTTTCAAGTTTAAGAAGCAGTTACTTTCATTGTACTTAGAAACTTGTAAAATGTGCTCCCCCCAGAGGCATAAACATTTAGTTCATTTCTACAAAACAGATGGGAGCAAACACAAAAACCTGGTTCCAATACCTAAGTCTGAATCCACGCTCTGCTCTTCCTGGCGATTATCCTCTTCCAAGCCAGTTTCCCTTTCGTCGTCATCCGAAACCAATTCCTTGTCACTCAGAACTTCCTGGTTTTCAGACTGATGCCCCACTTGTTTGGAAGGAGGATCAAACATCAAGAAAGGATCCTGGGTGTTTGTATTAGCAGTCAAGTCTTCCAATGCACTGCACTGTGAAGAAAATAAGCTACTAGAACATCTCGCTTCCTCATTAAGGTCATGTTCCTGGGATGCCTTTACCGACGTTACCTGGTCACTGCAGTCATGTAAACTATTCTTCAGTGATACTAGGTTCTCCTCTGTTTCCTTAGATAGACCTTCTGTGGCAACAGCATTATGTCTGGTAGATGAAGACAGTGTATTGGTTGCTTTACCAAATAATAAGTGTTGGAAGCAGGGAAGCTCTTCATCCTCACTAGACACATTCTCTTCTGAGGACTCCAATTTCCCAGCCCTTCTTTGGTGACCCTGAGCCAAACGTGTATGGGCTAAAGGGCCAGGGCTCCTTCTGAATTCTCCTTTTTGGACATTTTTGCTAAAAACAGCAGATCTTTCCTTAATGTCACTTTCAGCAAAGTTGCTATTTTCCTTTATTCCGTCATCATTTAACAAATCATCAGGTGTTTCAGAACAAACCTGAGAAGCATGACTGCTTCCCATAGGTTGTTCTAGGTTATCTGAAATTAGACACGGGGAGAAATCTGCATTAACAGCCTGAAGTATGCCTTCATTTTCTCCTTGCCTTTTTATTTCAGGATGTTGACAATTACTTACAGGAAGACTTTGCTTATATACTTCAGGTTGCATAAGACCTAATCTAAGCAAAGCACTTAGTTTAGGTCCTCTCTTTCTGTCTAGTTCTGCTTGAATGTTTCCACCACTAGAACCTACTTCATTGATACTAGAGCCTACTTCATTAGTACTGGAAACTACTTCATTAATACTGCTTGAACTGACTTCTTTAAAAGTGTTTTCTCGAATGTTATTTTGGCTAATTGTGTTCACTGTACTTTGAAGGATGCTCTCATTTGCCATTGCTCTTTCAGCTGACACTACAGGTTCCTCAAACTTTTCCTCTGACAGGTTTTTCTTCCGTATAGTTTTAACAGATGACCTGATGGGAGAAAGTGATGGTATAACATATGGGTTTTGTGAAATTCCATATTTATTTGCAATAATGTGCTCAGTTTTGTTGCTTCCAAACTGTGATGAGGGACAAAGCCTAGTTACTCCTTTAGTGCTACATTTGGTGTAATCACTCGGCTTCCTATCATTTTGACCAGCCACAGCAAAGTCCACAGTTGTATAAATTGCCTGCATTTTAGATTCACTCTTGCCCTGATTTTCTTCTTTTTGTCCGCATTCAAGAGGGACTCTGGGACTTTGTTCCCTTAAGGACCCGGAATGAGCACAGACTGTTGCACGTTCCTTTCCTGGATTTCCTGGATTTGAAAACAGGGCAAATGTCTGACGCTTTGAAACCCTGAATGTATTCTGCAAATACTGTGTATCAAGTTCACTGTCTTCCACTTCTATGCTTGCATCCTGAGTGTGGTTAACATCCTGTCCCAATGGATGCTGGACGCCGTCCATGTCGTTTCTAGTATCTTTGGAATAACCATGGATAAGTTCCTTGGGGTTTTCAGTTGCTGCACACAGACCCACACGTTGATTTGTTGCTGTCTTTGCCTTCCCTAGGGTGTCAGCTTCCAGTAATGAGATACTGTCCTGAGTGCCATAATCAGTATCAGGTACCAAGGAAATACTGGTGCTCTCTATAGATCTTTCAATTTGCAAACCTTTTCCTCTACTTAATATCAGATTTTTGGGGTCTTTGGTACTATTTGACACTTGAATTGTTCCTAGGTTCTCCTCTCTTGGAAGGCCAGGATTAACAACCTCTTGAAGTTTACTAGAACTAGAACAGTTAGTAAAAAAACCAGGTATGTTTGTTACATTTAGTTCTGGAAAAGCACCACTGGCAAGTGTTTTATTTATTTGTTCGTGTGGTTTATTACTCTTCCTGACTCCAGTTGCGGGTTCTTTATATCCCATGAATTGAAGCTTTTTGCTGTGCCTGACTGGCATTTGGCAGGAATGTTTTTTCTTCATCTCTTCACTGCTAGAACAACTATCGATTTGTAGTTCAGTACGATTAGGTGGGCTCGGGTTTCTACTGACTACTAGTTCAAGTGCATGAATCTGCCTGGTAGAGGACTTCCTTCTCAGCGTACTCTTAGGTGCTTTTGAACTGTGGATATTCAATTCTAGTTCCATATTGCTTATACTGATGCTTATAGGTTCAGCCTTAGTTCTGAAAGCAGATTCTTTTTCCAAAGATTCTGTTGGGTTAGCATTTTTTTCTTTCTGAACATAATCACCTTTCATTTCATTCTCATGACCATAACTAGTAACATTCATCCCATGACCATTCTGCTCTGTTTGATCAGTTCCCTCAATTATCTTTTCAGGAGTCTTTGGAACAACTGCCGCATCGACTTTCTTGATAAAATCCTCAGGATGAAGGCCCGATGTCCGCCTCCTTTTACGCTTTAGTTTATTTGTGAGGGGGCGCTCTTGTGTTATCTGAGGTCCTACAGCAGATGCTCCTTTAATTAGATCTTCAGCTATGTGGCTCAAGTTAGGGAGGCTTGCCTTCCTCCGATAGGTTTTCCCAAATATTTTATCTTCAATATTACTCTCTACTGGTTTGGCGTGGACTCTTTCACTTTCACGTATTAAGGCACCATGAGGGTCACGGGCCATTAAATCTATTTTCTCTGAAGAACCCGAACACCCATCAATTTCATTTGGAACTTCCGCTGCACCAGCTACTTCAGTATTTGATTCACACCCCTTAACACATAAGTCGTCAGAAGTTAACATCTCGCCACTCCTGGAAAACCATTCATTAACTTTCTGTATGCTACTATTCAGTGTTATCCAAGGAACATCTTGGGAATCGCTAGGGCCGTCAGAGCATGCACGTTTCTGCTTATTCAGTTCTTTTCTCCCGTATAGGGGATCAGCGTTCAGAACTACCTTTTTCTCTGTGCTGGGAGTCTGTCTATCATTACATGTGTCCTTACTTTCAGCCCATCTGCTCTGTTGGCTCTTTGCTAAGAGAGGCTGTTTGCTTTTATTACAGAATTCAGCCTTTTCTGCATTCATTCTGTCTTTAGTGAGTAATAAACTGCTGTTCTCATGCTGTAATGAGCTGGCACGAGTATCTGTGCCACATGGCTCCACATGCAAGTTTGAAACAGGAATACCCTGATACTCTTCTGGATGCTTCTCAGCTTCATGCTTCTCAGTGGTGGTCAGATCTTTTTTACTGAACTGATGATGCTCAGTATTTGCTATGTTCTTCTCAGAAAACTCACAAGCAGCTGAAAAAATTAAAAAAAAAAAAAAAAACCAACAAGGTGCTTAAAAACTGAATTTTCATGAAAAAAAATATACTTAATACTATATGGTTGTGGGGAATGAGGAAACTGGCTATTCTTAGAGAAACCTCAAACTACCAAGTACACTGAAGATGTAGCTCATACTCTTTTGCTTAACTTCTGTTTATCTAGATTCTCATTATTTCCTCTCAAGATAATTAAAATTTTAATTTCAGAATTCTCCCTACTCATAAACCACACCTCCTATTTCCCTAACCTCTAACAGTGAATTAAAAACACAGTTTGAGACTCACAGACATAGAGAACAGATATGTGGTTGCTAAGGGGGAGGGGAGGTGGGGGAGAGATGCAGTGGGAGTTTAGGGTTAGCAGATGCAAACTAGTATGTACGGAATGGATAAATAATAAGGTCCTACTCTATAGCACAGGGAACTGTATTCAATATCCTGTGATAAACCATAATGGAAAAGAATATAAAAAAGCATTGTGTATATGTGTATAACTGAACCACTTTGCTGTACAGTAGAAATTAACACAACACTATAAATCAATTATACTTCAATTAAAAAAAAAGCACAGTTTGGGCACTGGACATACAGTGCTCTGTTCTATCTTCAGACTCGTACTCCCTCTATCTAAATACCAGTATGCAAAATATGAAATAAAAACACAGCAACTAAAAGTAAAGGCATTTACCTTGCTCCTTCGTCTGTAACAACAACAACAAAGTAAAGGCAACAACCAATTACACAGGGTACTATTATAACCACATCAGTCTAGTGCTATTGAAATACATCAGGCTGTACCATGACATCTGAGAAAGAACATATTCTAACCCTGCCAAGAAATGCTGTGAATTACAAACGTCCCAGATGGTTCTTCAGAATAATCTAATTACAGTACCTTATCTACCTATTCTCTCTTTAGTGCCTGTTAAGTTGGAAGACTTGCCATTACCTTTTTTTGCATGATTCAAACTGTCTTCAGCCTTGGCTCCTGGAGGGGTTGTTTCTAACAATTCATGGTCTCCTACACTGCAGTGAAAAGACAGAAGCCTTAGTGAGGCACAGTAGTCTGTATGTTCACACAGTTGTCAAATGATCAAGATCAAGTATTTTAGCTCCTCTAGGTATGGTTGCAATAAGCTGATCAATTTGATTCACTTTTTGAAATCTGTGCCCTCCTTTGGTAACTTCTAGTCAAAACAAAATGGTCAAAGACTGAGAACATATGGTCACAAAAATCACAGCAATAGTATAGAACATTGCTTTATGGACATACAAATGAGAACTAAAATTTAAATGTCGGTCAAATAATAGCTAAAAGATAGCAAAAGAAAAAAAACCAACAAAACTTAAAATATGTCTTAATGAGAATGCGAGTGCAAAGTTGTCTAACAAAGGGAGCACTGGATGGAACAGATATTCCAATAGAAATGCAAAGAACACACCATTTTGCAGCACCACCTTTTGTGCTTCTTTTCAAGCTAAAAACCATTTTCTCCCAATTGTGAGATCAGGAAAAACGCATGTGCAAACAAAATCTGATTGGCAATGACACCATCATTGTTCAGACAAGCCATCACAGATCTTAGGGTCAAGCAATAATTCCTAAGGAAAGCAATTTGACAAATCACACTTATAGATTATGATTTAATTTATGTAGACAAAGTTTGAGTTACAGATGGAATTAAGGAACGGAGGAAGGAAAGAACTGAAAACTGAGTACTGCAATGCTTTCCACAGCCACAATTACCACTGAGTAAAACTGCCATACACAAGTAACTAAGCTAGAGCGCAACCATCGGCTGGAAGCAAGTCTGTGCAGAGTTCTACTGCTACTTTAAATTATTTACTAAGAAACCAACCAAACAAACAAAAAGGATATTTTCTCAGCTATAAAATGAGGAGATGAAAGTAGATGATATTTAAGGTCTATTCCATTGCCACGATTCTAACCTAAAGAAATATAAATCCTTAATATTAACTAGATACAAAAATGCCAGCTTCATAGAATAAGGCTCTCTTTGACTCACCTGCAATAACTGGCCTTATTAACTGTATCTTCAGAAGAATCAGATCCTAAAAAAATTCCCCAAATAACAAATCAGTAAAAGGATTTTTATCGAAAGGGTTAAACTCAAAAAATGTACTTTTGTAAAACATATTTTCAAGAAATATTTACTGAGCACATGGCAGGCACAAGGATACATATGTCAGGCAATACAAAGAAGTTGTCATAAGCACAGGCTCTGAAGCCATAATTCTGAGGTCTGAACGATGGCTCTGTCACTTACTAGCTTTATGACCTTGGCAAAATTTCTTAACCTCTCTGTGCCTTAATCCCCTCATCTGTAAAATAAATATAATAGTAGTAACCACCTCAGGTTTGTCATGCATCTTAAATGAGTTACACAAGTAAAACATACCAGTGCCTGGGCTACAGTAAGTGCTCCTAAATATTCTCTGTTATAACTACTTCGATTATTTTTGTGAGGCAATACCTGTTGTCTAGGAACTTATGATTTTAAAAGGGGAAAAGATACAAGAAATTTTGAAAGAATCTGAAAAGTGCTATGGCAAACATATGGTAGTGCTTGGGAGCCCAAAGGAGGGCCATTCTTTCCAATTATAAATATATTTTAAAGGATAAGACATAGAGAGACTGCTTGAACTGAGCTCAGCTGTTCTCAAAAGTCTTTCTAGTCTAGCACAATTTATCTTAGAGCCCTCCAAATGCTGTAGTCCACTCATCATATTCTTTCTTAGTCCTCCTCTCCATCCTTCCAAAGTATATTTACATACTTAAAACCAGACAGCCTTTCTTTTGCTCTCTTTAGAAAGTAAGGTTCTTTAAGGTGAGACCTGCATCTTTTACATTATTTATAACACACCATAAGACTAGTAAAATTATTTTATTTTCACTTCCCAGAGTCTGCTGCCATTGTACAAATTGTGGCCAAGATTTCTGGTAAAACTCTTAGACAAGGAGTCCAGCAACTATTATTCTAAACTTACAAAATCTGAGACTCTTACCCAGTTCAATGTAGACGGACTTTTTATGAGGTTGTATCTGCTGCTTTGTCCTCGGAGATCTCACAATTCCAAGGTTAGAGAGTTGGACACTAAGACTGGTTTCCTGCTAAGCAGCAAAGAATGATCAACTAATTGTGGCCAGTTCTGTGCTTTTTTTCCCTTAAGAGAAACTCAAAGCCATGGACAAAACAAATAGACCATTATCAATTAGCTAACATTTATGACACCTCAAAAAAATACCTGACAAACTACATACCAGAATGTATGAGCTTTGTGTGGCTGAGTACTTTTCCCCCTCTCTGTTCTCAATTTTCCTAAACTAAATATGTATTATCTATGTAATTTTTTTAAGGATAAGAAAATCATTTATTTTCTTTTTGGCTTTTTTTCCCCATTGTCTTGCTATTTTTGTTCTATGGGGAAAGCATATATATATATTTTTTAATTTATTTATTTATTTATGTTATTTATTTATTGGCTGCGTTGGGTCTTCGTTGCAGCACGCGGGCTTTCTCTAGTTGCTGAGAGTGGGGGCTATTCTTCATTGTAGTGCTCGGGCTCCTCATTGTAGTGGCTTCTCTTGCTGCAGAGCACGGGCTCTAGGCGTGTGGGCTTCAATAGTTGTGGCACACAGGCTCAACAGTTGTGGCGCACGGGCTTAGCTGCTCTGTGGCATGTGGCATCTTCCCAGAGCAGGGCTCGAACCTGTGTCCCCTGCATTAGCGGGTGGATTCTTAACCACTGCGCCAGCTAGAAGTCCGGGGAAAGCAAATTTTAAAGCTAATACTTTATATTATAGTGCAGAAAGGGAATTAAAGTGGCTTAGTACACATTTCCAATCACATCTGATAATAGGGGTGGTAACTAAGACAAAGTAAATTTTTTTAAAATAAATTTATTTATTTATTTATTGGCTGCATTGGGTCCTTGTGGAAAGCCCTTGTTGGGCTTTCTCTAGTTGTGGCAAGTGGGGGCTACTCTTTGTTGCAGTTCACGGGCTTCTCATTGCAGTGGCTTCTTTTGTTGTGGAGCATGGGCTCTAGGCACGTGGGCTTCAGTAGTTGTGGCACGTGGGCTCAATAGTTGTGGCTCACGGGCTCTAGAGTGCAGGCTCAGTAGCTGTGGCACGCGGGCTTAGCTGTTCTGCGGCATGTGGGATCTTCCCAGACCAGGGATCAAACCCGTGTCCCCTGCATTGGCAGGCAGATTCCCAACCACTGCTCCACCAGGGAAGTCCCAACAAAGTAAATTTTTAAAAAGGATAAATGAAAATAAAAACCCAGCAAGCCTAAGTATATTCAGTACAGGAAAGAATATTTAGAAACCCGATGTTACTCTAATGAAGCTTTCCTTCTTCTTTTTAAGCCCTTCAACATCTACTGAAAAATGAATGCTGGTACTATGAGAACTATTATTTTTAAGATCTTCATTATTCATTCACATATGAATAACAACAGAGCAAATCTCTGCATTTTCTTTGACAATTACACTTTTAACTTGAAGCAATTTTCAAATGTTAAAAACTGATTTTTTTTTCCAGGAAACTTTTCAGAGGAAATAAAAATCCTTGTCCCTGGAAAATTGCCATAAGACGGTTATTTTAAAAACTAGCAAGCTGAAAACTATCAGTGTCCTTGATGGTTTGAATAAAGCACTAAATTGAATGAATAAAGCACTAAAACCAGGGACCTTCTCTCATCTCCTCTAACTCTTGTTTAGCCACTTAATTTGCCATCTTCCCTTGTTTACCGACTTTTTATATAAATCCATAAGCATCTAGCACACTCACTAATTCACAGTCCTGAATAAAGAGATGTTATCAGAATACACAAAAATGACCTTACCAAGTTAGGATTTTCAGGTTCACTCTGTCGAAGTCTTTTGGTCCGGTTTCGGTAGCCCATACTTTGGATGATAGAAACTCCCTCCTTTAGATGCTCAGGAGAGTTATTTTCCTTTTTTGAAAAGTTATAACTGTTTGCAACTGTGAATTATAAAGGAAAACATTATTTTTGCAGTTAGAAAAAAAGGTATTAATTGTAAGCAAAGAACCAAGAAATCCTTGTATGCTCTTTATTGTACAATATTAAAACAATGCATTAAAGGTTGCCTACAGTTTTTTTAAAAAATTGACTTCAGGGATTTCCCTGGTGGCACAGTGGTTAAGAAGCCACCTGCTAATGCAGGGGACACGGGTTTGATCCCTGCTCCAGGAAGATCCCACGTGCTGCGGAGCAACTAAACAGCTACTGAGCCTGCACTCTAGAGCCTGTGAGCCACAACTACTGAAGCCCACGTGCTCTAGGGCCCGCGTGCCGCAACTACTGAAGCCTGAGTGCCTAGAGCCCGTGCTCCACAAGAGAAGCCACCACAATGAGAAGCCCACGCACTGCAATGAAGAGTAGCCCCTGCTCAACACAACTAGAGAAGAGCCCGCATACGGCAACATAGACCCAATGCAGACAAAAAGATAAATTTTTTTTAATAAATTTATTTATTTATTTAATTTATTTATTGGCTGCGTTGCGTCTTCGTTGCTGCACACGGGCTTTCTCTAGTTGCTGCAAGTGGGGGCTACTCTTCATTGTGGTGTGCAGGCTCCTCATTGTAGTGGCTTCTCCTGTTGTGGAGCATGGGCCCTAGGCGCGTGGGCTTCAACAGTTGCGGCACATGGGCTCAGTTGTTGTGGCTCACGGGCTTTAGAGCACAGGCTCAATAGTTGTGGCACACAGGCTTAGTTGCTCAGTGGCATGTGGAATCTTCCCAGGGCAGGGCTCGAACCCATATCCCCTGCATTGGCAGGCAGATTCTTTACCACTGCGCCACCTAGGAAGTCCAAGAATAAATTAAAATAAAGAAAGAAAACAACTCCTACCCTGCCGCCCACCAACTTCAGAAGTTCTACTCCTAGGAAACAAAAACACAGACCAAAGTTATTTCTACTCCTTTTTTTCCCACCTCAATACTAACAAATTTGCCTATTAATAGCATATTTCACTGAAACTAAAATACCAACGATGTAAAATGCACCATTATTTTCTGTACCACTAAGAAAGAAAACATTAAATTAAACAATGACACACCATTGATGGTCAATTGCTCCGAATTTTGGAGATGTGAAAATAAAAAATGTGCATCTTAGGATGGATAAGATAGGGTGTGAGACCAGTGGGAAGGATTTAAAAAATAGATTACACATAAAGAGCTAAAGTTAACTTAGACCAAAAGGTCTTACTACCTATTCATATAAAATAATTGCACAAACTTCCAATTTAATAGATGGCCACTTGAGCATAGGCCCCTAGATATATGCAACACTTACACTGCAGTCCTGTGTCAAGCTCAAAAGCATGAGTGATCTTCAATAGCTCTTCAACAAGCTGACTAAATCTTGTACTTTCTTGTAGGCTTCTGAAAATAAATTGTTTGAAAGACACACTTAGCAAGTGATTATCAACTTTTTAAAGACACAAATAAGGAAAGACATGTAAACAAAAAAAATGTAGCAACAGTTAGAACAGAGCTATTACTGACATTACACTATAATCAAAACATCATTAACAGCAGAATAAACCATACAGCAGTATTGATTGCTTTTATAATTTTTTTTTTTGCCATTCAAGATTACCAAAAGCCTGTAACTATCTAAAATAATAGGAATTTGAATCCACAGTAGATATAAATCCATTGCATAGAGAACTTACCATTCTTAACATCTGAATCCCATCCACCCAACCTCCCACTTCTAGCTCTTAGGGATTTCTGCCAAATGATGATTACATTATTTCAAAATCACAGACAGATAACAATGTCCAAAGCGAGATTTTGGCTTAAGACAGTTGTAGGACAATATAATTTATTTACTCATTTAAATATCTGAGTGACTACTATGTGTCAAACATTGGAAAAACACTGTTGACTGAGAGGGACAAAGCCAGTGGCTAATAGAACTTATATCCTGGCCAGAGGGATACACAATATATAAATACATTGTGTGTGTGTGGGGGGGGTGTGTGTGTGTGTGTGTGCGCGCGTAAATAAGTAGAAACAAACGCAAGGAAGAAAAATAAAAGCAGGCGGGGTGGTACAGTCCTGTATCAGATCAGACTGCAAGTTCTTGCATCACTCAGAAGGATTAGAAAAAGGCAATGAATTGCAAATACCTATATAAGGCAGATGTACTATAAAACTTTCAGAAAAATGACTTTAGAAATAATTTACCTTGTCAGCTAAACACCCGTTTATATACTTTTCTACTGATGAGCTGTTTGATAGGAACACACCAGCTATGTTACTAAGGAATTCCTACTTTTTCCTACTATTGTCACTTCCAACCTCCCATCAACTACCCAAATTATATACCTTCTGGTTATAGCACTCTTACACAAAGGACACTGTGAAGGCCCTTTCTTCTGGTTGAGAAGTTTCAGCAAACAAAATCTATAAATTATAAAGAATGAAAAGGACAACTCAAGTTACTTTTTTTTTTGGCAGAGAGAATATTCAAAAAGCAAATAGCCGTGAAAAGATAATCTCACAACTGCCCTTAAGAGCCATTTTAAAGGTAATGGCAGGTGAATTATAACCAATGGCCTTCTTTAATTGTTTTTAGATGCTGCATAAGCAGAAAAACAAACTACATAAGCAATGATCTATGAAAACTTAACTTATATGCATATGGCTTACCATTATGATCAAATAAAACTTATTGAAAGTTAATATGGGATATTGAATGATATACCCATATAATTATTTCATGCTGCATAATCAGACATAAATGGTAAGTAGTTCAAGTAAAATGATTATAATTAGTTTCAAACCTCAGCACCTCAATACAAAAGTTACAGTAATCAAGACAGCATGGTACTAGCATAAGGATAGACATATATATTGATGGGATAGAATGAGAGTACAAACTCACACACCTATGGTCAATTGATTTGCAACAATAGCACCAAGACAATTAAATGGAAAAAGAATAATCTTATCAACAAATAGTGCTGGGACAGCCAGATATCCATATGCAAAAAAATGAAGATAGTCTACCTATGAATCAACATAGTGATTCATAATTTTTAAGGGTTATACTCCATTTATAGTTATTATAAAATATTAGCTATATTTCCTGTGCTATACAATATATCCTTGTAAGAACTCATTTAAAAAAATTTTTTTATTGGAGTATCGTTGACTTACAATGTTGTGTTAATTTCAGGCACACAGCAAAGTGAATCAGTTATACATATACATACATCCTCTCTTTTTTAGATTCTTTTCCCATATAGGCCATTACAGAGTATTGAGTGGCATTCCCTGTGCTATACAGTAGGTCCTTATTAGTTATCTATTTTATATACAGTAGTGTGTATATACATCAATCCCAATTTTCCAATTTATCCCTCCCCCACCGAGAAGCTATCTTGAGCTCTTCATCTGGGAGATTCTGCCTAGATTCCTTGCCCACTATCCCAGTCCCATGAATCAAGGCTCTTGTCTCCTAGGGATGAGAATTTTACTGCTAACCCTCAGCCTTCTATGGCTGGGCCCCTGCTACTTTTCTTCCCTTATAACCACCACCCTGAACCACTCATTTCTGCTGCTAGACTCCTGAAAGACTGTTCAATTTACTTGCTAGATGATCTATCTCTTGCCTATTTCTGGACCTCTGATATACCAAGTTACTGCTAGATTCCAGAATTCCCTGATATCATGATCTAATGTATCTGGGCTTGAAACCTCCCTGACACTGACTCACCACTTACCTGGATCTCCTCAGTTAACTGACCCCAATACTTGCCTTACTTGGTCAATCTGGTCTTTAAACCTCAGTCATCCTTAGTCTAGTCCCTCTTACCAGCCTCCAAATAAGCGTATAGAAAGGTCCTCATTCCAGAACACTGACTCTCAGACTTTAATGTGCATAACAATCTCCTGGGGATCTTGTTAAAATGCAGATTCTGATTCAGTAGGTTTGGGGTAGGGCTGGGATTCTAGGAAGTTCCCATGTGATGTGGTTGCTACAGACCCATGAGTCCCACTTTGAGCAGTCAGTTTCTAGAGCTATGTTGTCCAATACAGCTGCCACATGTGGCTATTGAGCACTTGAAATGTGGCTAGTCTGAACTAAGATGTATTGTAAGCATGGAAAAACACAGTTTTTCAGAGACTTACTACAAAAAAAGAACATCAGATATCTCATTAATATTTTTATATTTTGAAATGATAAAACTTTAGCCATAATTGGGTTAAAATATATAACTATAATTAATTTCACCTTTCAAAAAAACCCTTTAATAATGTGGCTACTAGAAAATTTAAGTTAGATTTATATGACTCAGATTCTATCACTTTGGACAATGTGGTCTAGATCTTTCAAAAAGGATTACACATTTCAGCTGTTGTTTGGAAACTGCAAGCTAATGCATGAATGGCTTAAGCAATATTTTCTAAACTGGTACTATTGTACTTTTTGTATATCTCATGAGAGTTTTCAGAACTACAGGCTTACTCCAGTCAATAAAACTGTTTTATTGTTAGCAATTAGAGTCCACCCTGAGAAAACACAATTGATGCTTGGGGTTATTTTTCTGAGCTTTCTTATCACATAGATCAAGGTGTTATTCAGACTATAAAGAATACAGAAGATATTTTATGAAAAAGTAGATCTATCACACAGACATTATGCTAAACTTATAATTCTAATATATCACTTAAAATATGGCTGGCTTTTCTGCTTTTCATATCCTCCATATTAAGAAAGCAAGCCTTTTTCACTCTCCTCTAGTTGCCAACTTTAACCCTCTCAATCTCAACAGACATCTTCACCTCCAACTTCACTGAGCTCAAACTACCCCCGCCCTACCTCAAATTCTTTCTATAGAATTATTTTCCTTCATTACTGTTCATGAAGAACAACTATTTCTCTTTCTTGCATCCATTTTCTATTTGCAATTCCTTATGCCTCCTCTTGTATCTTTCTCTCTTGCAAACATCATCTCCCCTCTGAGGGCTCCTTCCACTTCTAATACTCCTCTATACATATGAAAAGTTAGTTTCTTTTTCCTGAACATATTCTTTCTTCTTCTCATACGTTTGCTCATATTATTTCCTATGCCTATAAAATTGCCTTCTTCCACAAGCTCTCAAAGTAATGAACGTTCATAATTTAATCTCTTTTTTCCATAGTACAATACCGTATATTCATTATTCAAGGTGACAGGAAAGCATACAGTACATTTCAGAAAGATTCTTGTCAAGAAACAGTGAAAGCCTAAGCATTTAAAAGGGTAGTCTTCAGCTATCTGTAACCTTTTGAATACTGGGACTTTAAAATTTTGGTTTACAAAAGCATTGATGGATGAAGAAACTGGCCCTATACTACAGATGGTTTGAGAAGCTTCCCTGTAGAGGTCACAAAAACTAAAACTTCTTGAAGCAGAAATAAAGCGCTGGCACCCAACCAGGAAGGGCTGAGGAATGAGAAGGAAACTCACTGGGAACAGATCTAAGCTAGTGGGGTGACCTGGGAAAGGGGAGAGAGACAGTAGAAATAGGCTCTCGATCCTTGTTGGGACAGACAAATAGCAAGAAGGTAAACTTCAGAGGAAGGAAGGGGCTGGCCGCTGGTGACTTGTGCTCACAGGATATCCTTCCAAAGGGAACAGGTTTCCTCCAGCTTCAGCCAGCCCTCATCATCCTCTTTTTTTAAAAAAAATATTTATTTATTTAATTTTTTTTGGCTGCATTGGGTCTTCGGTGCTGCACATGGGCTTTCTCTAGCTGTGGTGAGCAGCGGCTACTCTTCATTGTGATTCGCGGGCTTCTCATTGTGGTGGCTTCTTTTGTTGTGGAGCACAGGCTCTATGAACATGGGCTTCAGCAGTTGCAGCATGTGGGCTCAGTAGTTGTGGCACACGGGTTTAGTTGCTCCTCAGCATGTGGGATCTTCTGGAACCAATCCCGTACATTGGCAGGCGGACTCCCAACCACTGTGGCACCAGGGAAGTACCCCAGCCCTCATTATCCTTAATGCAGAAGCTTTTCATATTTTTTACATTATAGAAACATTCCAATTCAATATAATTCTAGGAAATTCATGAAAACCATTCAGGGATCCCAAGTGATGAACTCTCGAATTTAAAAATTCCTTAGGAGACTTCCCTGGTGGCACAGTGGTTAAGAATCCGCCTGCCAATGCAGGGGACACAGGTTCGATCCCTGGTCTGGGAAGATCCCAATGCCACGGAATAACTAAGCCCGTATGCCACAACTACTGAGCCTGCGCTCTAGAGCCCATGAGCCACAACTACTGGGCCCACATGCTGCAACTACTGAAGCCTGCCCTAGAGCCGGTGCTCCACAAGAGAAGCCCGCACACTGCAATGAAGAGCAGCCCCCACTTGCTGCAACTAGAGAATGCCTGTGTGCAGCAACGCAGACCTAACACAATAAATTAAAAAAATTAAAAAATAAATAAAATAAAAATTCTTGAGAGAATACATAAGAAATTGATAATTGTGTTTTTTTCTGGGGAGGGAAGGGAGAGGCAGGGGTTTGAGGTAGGCAGGAAAAATACTTTGCATCACATAACCTTTTTTGCTAGTAAACATTACCATTGACATGGCTTGCCTTTTCATTTAAAAAAGAAAAAAAGACTCAAAAACAAACTAATTGACATTCAGGGTAAGTCTCAATCATAGCTTAACATCAAGGAAAGGAGAAAACCCCCCGTTTCACAAAATTACATCCCAAACTTTTTCTTAAATTCTTCCACCAAGAAACATATCCATTTCAAAGGGCAAGATCCTTAAAAATGTAAATATAATTTGAATCATTGGTATGAATGAATTTCAGCCTAAATATAAACTGATATCAGATCCTTTTCTATTTTCACAAGGATTATGAAGCAGGCAAACACTGAACCTTAGAGGGCAGAGAGCAGAAGGACATGCAGAAATGAGCAAAAAGGAGAAACTGGGCCGGTTGAAACATAATTTGCTTATTTCGTAACTGCTTGCAACCTGCTTTCACCCTACGGGCACAAAAAAACAAACAGCTACTCAAAGTGATTTCATATCCCACTAGATAAATATGCAAATATTTTACCACGAACTATGGCTACAAAAACTTACGATTCATTTTCACATAACTGAAGAAGCTAAAGCTTCAGTAAAGCTGGGTGTTTCCTGTGTTATGAAGGATAAGCACAAAAGCTAATAATGGAGCCACATAAAACATTCAAACTTACTTGCAAAATATGTGATCACACTTTGTGGAAACAGGCTCTTTGATCAACTCTAGACTAGAAGGGTAGGGGGAAAAGAAACAGAAAGAAAATAAATGAGGTTCAATAATTCATTTAAAAATAAATGTATTCTTAGTAAAGAAGTTCTACTTTAAGTTGCTATAACTGAATCAAAGTAAGGCTTTAAGTTCATTCAATAAATATTTATTAAATGTCTGTTGTACTAGGAACCAAAAATACAGCAGAGAAAATGTTCCTTACCTTCACTGAGCTTTCAGACATCAAAACAGAATATATCATTCTTTTCAATATTCTATGTTATCTTTAGCATTTAAAAAATTAGCTGATATTATTTCATATTAGTTTTCACTGACACCTTTTTTGAGCTATCATGGGTGCCCGTCCTATATGTTAACTAAACTTTAAGCTCCACAAAGACAAAAACTTCTTGTATTTCTTTTGCATTTCCTCACAGCACTTTTTTGGCATGCGATTGCCTTTTTATTTTTTATTTCTTAATATGGAAGTCTTCAAGCATTGACACAAATAAAACTGTAAAACGAACTCCATGTATCATCACCCAATTTCAGCAATTATCAGTTCACAGCCAATCTCATTTCATCCATACCAAAATCCACCCAAAGCCCAGATTATTTTAAACTAAATCCCAGCCATCATATCATTTCATCTATAAATATTTCAGAATACATCTAACATATCTTTCAAAGATAAAGACTTTTTTAGTATAACCATGAAACCATTATTACTCCTAAAAAATAATTTCCCTAATATCATCTAATATACAACTAATGTTCCAACTTCCCATAAAAATTTGATAATTAAATCCATTTAAATCAGAATCCAAACAAGATCCACACGTTGCATTTGGTTGATATGTCTCAAGTCTCTTTCAATCTACAGATTTCTCCTCTTTTTTCCCTCCTGGTCATTTATTTAAAAAACTAGGTCATTTGACCTGTAGAATTTCCCACATTCTAGATTTTGCTGATTATAAGCCTATGATGTGGTTTAACTTGTCCCTCTAACCTTTATTTCCTACCAACCAGACCTATAGGCTCAATCAAAATCAGGTTCAATTTCTTGGGAAGAACACTTTACAGATGGTTCTGTGTACTTTTATTACATCACTTCAGGAGGTACATGATGTGATTGTGATTACTTTGTAAGAATAATGTAATAAATGCTCACTGAAGAAAATTTAGAAAGTAATAAACTTAGAAAAATTTAAAATCTCCAGGAAAGAAAATACATCACCCAAATTCTCATCTCTACCCATCTAACCACAAAATCTCAAGGCCCTCCTGAGATTAATTCATTTACTAATATATCAAGTATTTATTGTGCATCTACTGTGTGCAAGCATTGCTCCTGGAGACAGAACTACAGCAGTGAACAAACGAAAGCCTGCCCTCATAGAACTTACATTCTAGTTCTGGTAGACAGTTGATGAGAAACAAAGATATATGGGAATAAGTGCTAAAAAGAAAAATAAAACAGGGTAAGGGGACAAGGAGTGCAGTGTGGGGGGAGGGGTGTATACAAGGTGGTCAGAAAAGGCCTCACTGAGAAGATGACACTGGTGGACAGCTGAGCAATGTGAGGAAACAAGCTGTGCAACAGTTGAGAACAGAACATTCCAGCAGGGGAAGCAGAAAAGACAGACTCTGAGCAGGACCATGTCCAGGGTTTTTCACGGACAGTGAGTAGGCCAGGGTCTAGGATGGAATGATCAAGGGGGAGGTACTAGTAGAAGAGGTGAGAGAGGTAGCTGGGAGCTACATACAGGCTATTTTAAGTCTTTAGTGTTTATTCTGAATGAGAGCTTCAGAAACTGATTTTTGGTAAAGTTCAGGCAAGACATCAGTGTATGTGACAGTAATGTGGTCCATTAAATCTTTAACTTCTTAGAAAAGGATCACAGGAAAAGCTGGGGGACAACAGCCTCCTTGTGAAAGATTTGGTAACACAACTCTCGCAATCATGGGGTTTCTGACGCAGCACCAGGCAATGAAAAGAAAAATAGCACAGTAAGTCAGGAAACTGGGTTTCTACTACAGTTCTCTTTGTCAGCAGAGTCATCTCAGGCCAACCAGTCTATCTGAACCTCAGTTTCCTTCTCGGTCACCCACTCTACCAGTCTCTTGAGGCTATTGTGAGAATAAAATTAAATGCTACTAGGGAAAATGTTTACAACCCGAGATATACCAATGTTAGTATGATTATTGGGACTGAATGTGATTTTAAAAAGAAAAACAAAGAGAACTCTGATTTGCTATTAAATCACTATTCATCAGATAGGCTAGATAGCAAAAGAAATTCTCAGTAAGAGAAATTGGATTTAGCTATGATACCAGATGGCTTTCATCCTCACCACTGACTCAATTCTGAAATAATTATATTTCAGTATGGTAATTAAAAACCAAGCTATACAAACATACTGTAAACACAAACTTTGAACAGATGAAAACTCTGATACGTAAAAAGGTAATGACTTGCTGAAAGAATAGCTTGAAGAGAGAATGGGAATGAAAAGAAAAAAGTTAAAATGTTCTCTTCTAGGTCCTGATGAGAGTAAATGTTTACTGTAAAAGTGATTCAAGTATTTTAAACACTTTTCAAACCAGGAAATATTTTAGGTCTACTGCATATTTATATTTTGAGCTTCCAACATGGTGATTGGAGAAAGAAGCTAGGTTAGGTTCAAAAAACAACCACCACCCACTAGGGTACACATTTTAACAAACTCTTCTGAAAGTCAAAGAGTTTATATACTCATGTGTAAAAAGTTAGAAAGGGGACCTCCCTGGTGGCACAGTGGTTAAGAATCCACCTGCCAACGCAGGGGACACAGGTTCAAGCCCTGGTCCAGGAAGATCCCACGTGCCACAGAACAACTGAGCCCATGTGCCACAACTACTGAGCCCACAAGCCACAACACTGAGCCCACATGCCACAACTACTGAAGCTTGTATGCCTAGAGTCTGTGCTCTGCAACCAGAGAAGCCACCACAATGAGAAGCCTGCACACTACAACGAAGAGTAGGCCCCACTCGCCACAACTAGAGAAAGCCTGCACACAGCAACAAAGACCCAATGTAGCCAAAAAATTAATTAATCAATTAATTTAAAAAAATTTAATGGACTTCCTAGGTGGCGCAGTGGTTAAGAATCCGCCTGCCAATGCAGGGGACACAGGTTTGAGCCCTGCTCTGGGAAGATTCCACATGCCGCAGAGCTACTAAGCCCGTGCGCCACAACTATTGAGCCTGTGCTCTAGAGCCCGTGAGCCACAACTATTGAGCCCGTGTGCTGCAACTATTGAAGCCCACGTGCCTAGAGCCTGTGCTCTGCAACAAGAGAAGCCACTACAATGAGGAGCCTGCACAACACAATGAAGAGTAGCCCCTGCACGCAGCAACTAGAGAAAGCCCATGAGCAGCAATGAAGACTCAACACAGCCAATAAATTAAATAAATAAATAAATAAATTTGTATATTAAAAAAAAAGTGCCATCAAAAAAAAAAAGTTAGAAAGAACTATCAATTATCAGAAATAAATACCAAGGGACTTCACTGGTGGCACAGTGATTAAGAATCTGCCTGCCAATGCAGGGGACATGGGTTCAAACCCCGGTCTGGGAAGATCCCACATGCTGTGGAGCAACAAAGCCTGAGAGCCACAACTGCTGAGTCCATGTGCCGCAGCTACTGAAGCCCACTTGTCTACAGCACGTGCTCTGCAACAAGAGAAGCCACTGCAATAAGAAGCCCACACACCTCAACAAAGAGTAGTCCCTGCTTGCTGCAACTAGAGAAAGCCTATGTGCAACAACAAAGACCCAACGCAGCCAATAAAAAAAATAAATTTTAAGAAAAAGAAAAAGAAAGAAAGAAATGCCAATAATGACTCAGAAGCTAACACATGGAATTTTAGCTTGAGACCTCAAAGAAGCTGGAAACCTACCCTATAAGTTACCATACATAGCACTGTTTCCAGTCACAATCAGGAATCATTTTTTAAAATAATTAATTAATTAATTAATTTTATTGGCTGTGTTGGGTCTCCTTTTGCTGTGCACGGGCTTTCTTTAGTTGTGGTAAGTGGGGGCTACTCTTCGTTGCGGTGTGCGGGCTCCTCATTGCTGTGGCTTCTCTTGTTGTGGAGCATGGGCTCTAGGTGCATGGGCTTCACATGGGCTTCACTAATTGCAGCACATGGGCTCAAAAGCTGTGGCTCACGGGCTCTAAAGTGCAGGCTAAATAGTTGTGGTGCATGGGCTTAGTTGCTCCGCGGCATGTGGGATCTTCCTGGAGCAGGGATCGAACCCATGTCCCTTGCGTTGGCAGGCGGATTCTTAACCACTGTGCCACCTAGGAAGCCCCCACGAATCATTTATTAAGACATAACTTCAAATTGTACTATTCTAGGCAATGTTAAAAAGAAAAATGAACTAGATATGATTCCCATCCTAGAATTTCCCATTTAAATGAATTTAAGGTTAAACAGCAACCAGGAAGAACAGTTTTAGTTTAAAAACCCAGGTCTATTTCTAATAGAAAACAGATTGAAAAATAAATAAATAAGAAGCTGGAAAATACACAACAGTTGACTGAAAATAAAAATTTAACATTAACTTTCATTCTCACATCTTTAATTTTTATGTATCTGAGTTTTTTAATTGATGGTTTAATTTGCCAGAATGAGAAAGAACATTACATTATTATGACTAAGTCCCAAGGAAATGTAAAATAAATGGACCCAAATGCCATACTATTAAGGACATTTTGATCACTCTTTGTAATTATCATGAGTGAGTTTTATGCTTTTTCAAAAGCTATTTTTTTCCCCAAATGTCATTTCCTGCTTCCGTGGCGCTGATGCTTCATAAATTAGGCTGTAAAGCTCATTTAGCTCTGGTTCTTGTTTAGCTGAAATGTTGAGGGGCAGGGGAGTGGAAGGTAGGTTACTTATAAATCTTGTTTCTCTCTGAAAACACAACTTGCATATTCTTCAATCTTATTTACTTGACTCCAAATGTGAAAAACAACTTTCATGAAGCACAATGGAAAAGTATAACTTTCCAATTTATTTTTTGAATAATACCCACCACTATCGCCATGTTAAAAACCACTAAATTATCAAAGAACCAATTTAGTTTATTACTTAATACCGTCAACAAATATTTACTGAGTGGCTACTATGTACCAGATACTGTTCTAACTACTGAAGATATGAAGTAAATAAAACAAATAAAACCTCTGCCCCTGGGAGTATATATTCTGTGGGGGTTGAGAGAAAGGATAAATAAATTAAACAAAATGTCAGATAGTTATGAGTTATGGCAAAAATAAGCATTCTGGAGGAAAGGGGGATAAGGGGTGTGTTGGGGGTGGGAGTGTTACAATTTTAAATCAGGATTGTCTGCTTCTTTGAAAGATGGTATTTCAATCCAGATTTGTGAGCCATGCAATCACTAGGCAAAGAACCATTGCAGACAGAGCAGGAAGCATAAAAGCACAGAGGCAGGAGAATATGCCACATGTCTGAAGAGCAGTGAAGAGGCCAGAATGACCAAAGTAAAGAGAATAAGAGGGGAGAGGGTAGTCAATAATCCTTCTAAATTTCCTTTCTGGCTTTTCACCAAGAAATTCTGAGGTACGGTTTTCAATTTATTTTGTAGATTTAAGAGATACCATTGAGATCATCTAGTGACTTCCTGGGGTTCACAACCTTTGTGGTACCATGGACTCCCTTTGGCAGCTGGTAAAGCTCATGAACCCCCTTCTTAGAGTAGTGCTTTTAAATATATAAAATACAAAACATAACATTACATAAGAAACTAATTGTATAGGAATACAGTTCTATGTATAGGCCTCCAAGGGTCATGAAGGGTCAGCAAGTTAAGACCTCCTGAATCCACACAATATAACTTTATGGGGTGATAGAAATGTTCTATATCTTGACTGGGTTACACAGATATATACACTTGCCCAAACTCACAGACCTGTACACTTAAGCTCTCTGCATTTCACTGTATGTAAATTATACCTCCATCTAAAAAACCTTTAATATTCTAGTCCCCTCCTTATTTTGTAGATGAAGAAAAACAAAGGCTCATTCAAAAAGTCTAAGAGGTGGGGAGGGGCAGTATAGGGATGGGAGGGTGAGAGGTACAAACTATTAGGTGTAAGATAGGCTACAAGGATGTATTATCCAACACAGGGAATATAGCCGATATTTTGTAATAACTATACATGGAAAATAACCTTTAAAAACTGTATAAAAAATAAAAAATTTAAAATAAATAAATCAATAAATGGGGGGGGCAGTTAAAGAAACTTGCTAAAGGCTTTGAGGACTTGAAGTATTCTTATTTAAATATACTACAGGGCTAGTTTCAGCCAAAGGTTCTCCCAAGACCTACCCACTCACTCACACCAAGTATTCGTGATTTTATTTTGCCATTTTTAACTACGTCCTTTCCAAGTGATCAGGCTGGTTGCAGAGCTGGATGAAAAGCCCAAGTGCCACTTAAGCTAAACCACATCCCTGCCCCAATGTTGAATCGATCAAGACAGTCTGTGGACATTCAGGACAGGGGGCCGTATGTGTTGAGGCGACACAGAGGGAAGGTGAGAGTGGAGAAAAAGAAGTAATTTCCTATATTCCTAAAGCTCTTCAGTTAAGAAAAGCAGCAACTTTAATAGCTTAATCTTAATAGACATTATAATTTTTTTCTCCTTTCTATCTATGGTCAATTCTGTTCATTTGCATCGGATATAATCATGTAAGGAAGAATCTCAAATGAATAAACTCTTGACTTACCATATTGGACACTCTAAGATTTTCTGCATAGCATTAAGGACATTTTGTATTTCTTCAACGCGATCCGCAGAAAAATCCATTTCTTCCTGTTCCAATGAACTTTAACATATGAACTTAAATATATATATGTAAATAAATCATGTTAAAAGGTTTAAAAGCTTGGTTTCATTAAGTGTCATTTAAGATCAAAATGCTTTGGTATCAGATCAACCATAGAACTGATGACAAAAACCTTATTTTAAAAAAATTCTAAAAATTTTTTGTAATTAAGACCATTATTTAAATGGTCTTAATTTTTTAAATGGTCTCTATTTTTTCACATCTAGCCTCCAACCATTTCCTTTTGGTCTTTTCCTTTCTCCAAGAATGGGAAAGCTACAGTGGGGTGACTGACTGAGTGAGTGGTGGTAGCCTCCTATTTCTCCAATCATCCCGGCTGTTTTCTTTTTCTCGCTTAAAATCAAAATCAACACCAACCAACGCTCCCCACCCCTGCGCTTCCCCAGTGTTTCCCACTGGCCTGCACTCATCTCAGGATCCTCCTCAGGCACATCTATGCCAGCAGCATCTGTGCCTAGGCAGGCTCGCCCCTCTGCTTCCTTCTTGTCCCTTCTCAGAAATGCATAAGAATCCAGTTCTTAAGGGCTCTCCCTCCCACAAAATCCTGTCTCCTCCTCTTCCCAGACACATTCCTGCCCCCGTTTTCCCTCTGGGTCCCCTTCTCACATATACCAGCCCGTTTTTATATGTATCATGATGTCTCCCCTCAAGACCCATCCCAGTCTCCATCATCAGGATTCCCCCTCGGACACACCCTGACCCCTCCCTTATCCTCAGCGCCTCCCCCCGACCCCGTGACCCACAAATTACCCCCCTCCCCACGATTTCCCCAGACTCAACGTCTTAGGCTTCTCAGGTTCCATTTCCGCCCGCCCCTTGCCAGATAACATCCATCTTGCTCGCCTTCAGGAGTCACCTCTCCCCGGCTCTCTCCACATCTGTTTACTGCCTGTCCCTCGGAGCATCCCTCTCCCTTCCCTAGGGTTCTCTCACCTTTACCCAGTGCAAAGCGTCCGGGGTTCCCGGGCGCAGAGCCCCAGTTCTCTGAAAAGCCCCCCAGACGGTCCTCGGTCACGAAAGCTCACACGGCGCAGTCGCAGTTTCAATTAATCTGTAACTCCCGCGCTTTCCTGTTGCCACGGAAACCGGCCGCTGCCGCCTAGCGAGAGCCTCTCAGAACGCGGGAAAGAAACACGTTAAGGAAGGGCGGAGCAGAAAGAGCCGAGTCTCTCGGGGCTCCGGATTGGTCACCCATTTTTTCCCTGCGTTACGTAATTATAAAGAGACGGAAGAGAAGGAATTCTCCCGGAGTTTTCTAATAGGTGTCCGCCCCCTTACCTCTACCTAACAGTTGCGGCTTATTACGTCACAGTGATAGTTGTACTAGGGTCGGACTCGCTACCTGAGGCCCGAATATGAGCGCAAGATGGTGCCTAAAAGAGTCACAGGAAGAAGCCCGGTTCCCTCATCCTCTCCGTCGCAATGGAAGTCTCCAGTTTAGGTAAATAAAAGGGTTGTGGGGGGAAAAACTACGATTTCCAGCATGCATTGCGGATCGAAAGGCCTTGGCCGCAGTGTTCCTTGGAAACTGTAGTCTTATGGAGAGGAGCTTCCGACACGGGAAGCGGGCACGAGTCTCACGACAACCCAGTTGATAATTTGAAGAGCTTCGCGCGCTTATGCACGTCAACAGATATGGATTGGAGTGTTATGTATTCGTATCTTGAGAGCGGATAATAGGCTAAAGAACCTACAAGTCCTAGGAAGACTACAATTCCCATCCACCCCCGCGAGTCTCCGGTAAGTCGTCCTCGAAGGTCTGGGACCTAAAGGAATGCGTCGGGTGCCGCTTTTACCTGGGAAGGGGAAACCGGCCCGCGGCTGCGCACTCGTAGTTCCCCCTTAGCCCCAGTGTTTGTTATTGTTGTGAGGGTCAGGCTGCTCTTGCCCCGCCTCCGCCAACGCATCTTCGACCAATCAATGGGGTGGTATTTTTGAGGGACAAGTTGTAAGAACCAATCACCTTGTCGTAAACTCAGAGAAACAGGGGACTAGGCCCTGTCTCTCTCCGCCATGTTAGATTCACCCCGCAGGGACAGCAGCAGAGCTGGCAGCGAACCGTTCTTGTACTGGCCTGCGGCAGGCGCCCCCCGGGGGCGGGAAGCTGGTAAGGAAGCAGCTGCGATTACCTAGGGGTAGTGTCACGTTGCACTGAGAGGGCTTGGGGAAGTTCAAGGGAGGAAGTCTGCAGAGAAGAGGGGCGACTTCTTCCGTGTCTGGGGGCGGCTGATCTTTTCAGTGACCGGATGGGAGAGCCGTTTGTGTTGTGAGGGGCCGAGAGGGCGAATACCACCAGAGGGATGGAGGGTCCGTGGCTCAGAACGCCTGGCTTCTGCTGAAGGACGCCAAGACTCCCCCAGCACAAAGAGGGCCTAGGTGAAGAAAACAAGAGCGAGTTCTCAGTGGGTGGTGACACTGTCTTGGGGACATGGAGTGTTAGGGAATGATAACTAGAAGACTAGGATTCAGTCTTCAGGAAAAAAAAAATGGCACTACCCACACAGCCTCCTCACTCCCCCTCATCTGACTTTTGGAGAACCTCATAAGGAAGTCTCCATGGTCAGGGACCTCTGATATTGGAAAGGCACCGTTTTTCCTTTTTATGGAACACGCAGCTTTCAGGTCACACATTTTAACTCCAGGATAGCTTGTACAGGCCCCTGGTGGAGACAGTAATCAAAGCTCAGGTTCCCAGGTCAGCTTCATTAAAGGGTTTTTTTTTTTTTTTTTTTTTTTCATTAAAGGGGTTTTTGATATCCTGGAAAAATGGACAGAGGAAAAGCTGATTTGTGTCAAGTGAAGCTAAGCCAGTGGCATGAACTTAATATAATGCCACTTAATGAAAGCTGAAGGCCTAGGCCCAAGCTACCTGACACAGGGACAGAGAGCACTAACCATAACTTTGGTATTTCCACAAGTTCAAGACTAATGCTCTTGCTGAAAGAATTTTTACATCTAAGGCAAACAGAAATAGGCAGCTCTTTATGAAGACCTGGATTTGGTTCAGCTAAACTAGACTCTCCCACTTCCTGTTTTCTCCTCCCCAGTGAACCAGCTGGATGAGCTCCAGAGTATGTAAACTAATTTCCAATTGTGTAATTTAAGAAGAGGGGAAAGAAGATTAGTTTCCTTTTGGACTCTGAAAAGTGTGCAAGTGTGTTTCTCAGAAGTTGAAAAGTGAGAATGTGTTTTAAAATATCCCCTTATGGCTGAGTGAATCAGTCACTTAATCTCCCTGATTTTTTTTGTGCAAGATTCCAGGGAGTTAACAGGAGTTCTGTTCAGATTTTAAGGACCCCAAGAATTGCATGCTATATGAATGAAATACTAAATGTCAGCAGGATTGGTGCTAGAAACTATTTTGGTGGTGAACTTGGCTCTAGGTAGAGACAAAGAGTGGAAAAAGTTGGAGAGTGATTGTCTTTGGATTAAAAAAAAAAAAAAAAATCCCTGATCCTCAGAGAGTTCAAGGACCTTTTTAATGACATTCTCAGTTGTGTTGTTTCACAGGGCAGTTTATTATATTGTGCAAAACAGGACTCTTTCAGGTTCTAAAGACTTTTACTATAATAAATTTTATATTTGGGTACTGTTATGAAAGAACTGGCATACACATTTTTACTTGATTCTTATGATAACACTGTGAGGTTAGCAAAGCAGAGGTCTTCGACCTATTTTACAGATTAAGGAACTGAAGCTCAGGGGTTAAATGACTTGCTCACACTTATGGCTAGCAATGTGCCAGAGCTGTGTCTGGAACCCAAGTCTTCTAAACTCCTTCCTCCCTTCATTACGCTGTAAACTCCCAAAAGAGACTTAGTCTTGTTCCTCTCCGATGTCCTGTGCCTGGAGCAGAACCTGGCTCTTTGTAGATGCTTAGTCAAGATTTGTTGATGAATATATCTTAAAAAATATATATATAAACATATAAAAAAATCTGGCCTTTTTCATTACAACTTATGTTTAGATTTAAACAAACTACTTTTTAAAAATAAATTTGTTTATTTATTTATTTATTTATTTATTTATTTATTTATTTATTTTATTGGCTGTGTTGGGTCTTTTTTGCTGTGCATGGGCTTTCTTTTAGTTGTGGTTAGTGGGAGCTGCCCTTCACTGTGGTGTGCGGGCTCTTCATTGCTGTGGCTTCTCTTGTTGTGGAGCACGGACTCTAGGCACATGGGCTTCAGTAGTTGCAGCACATGGGCTCAATAGTTGTGGCTCACAGGCTCTAAAGTGCAGGCTCAATAGTTGTGGCACACAGGCTTAGTTGCTCCGCGGCATGTGGGATCTTCCTGGAGCAGGGATTGAACCCGTGGCCCCTGCATTGGCAGGCGGATTCTTAACCACTGTGCCACCTAGGAAGCCCCCAGACTACTTTTTAATAAAGTCATAAAAAGATCTAACAACTCATAAGTAAACAGGATCCTTAAAATTCTTACCTTTTTAGAGGTAAATACTCAATGATTTTATGGATGAAATGATGGCTGTCAAAATAATTCAGTAGGGAAAGGGCATTGCCATAACAAGATTAGTCCTGAGTTGATGATAATTATGGAAGATAGTTGATGGGTCCATCAGAGTTCATTGTATATTAATCTCTCTTCTTTTGTAAAGGTTTTCATTTCCCCATAATAATTAGGTTTTTAAAAATTAGATTTCTGTAGTTTGGTTAAAACATTAATTGACTATAGCCAGTCCATATTGGGGAGATGGACGGGTATATATAAAATGAGGGTAGCTTTGAGTTGAACATTGTAATTAGATGTTCACTACTCTCCACTTTATGTATATTTGAAATTTTCCATAAAAGAAAAAAAGTAGACTGCAAAAAAAAAGTGTGAACCTAAACGAGGAGTGTTGAATGCTACCCCTGTGTAGTTTCTTGGCTAGTGTTTCAGTCTCTAAATTGTTAAATGGGTCTAATAGAGATCCTGGGTTGTTCAATTTAGGAAAAGGCTGCTTTTCCAAGAAAAATGTAGAACATCACCTTCAAACTTTAGGAATGTAAATTCTCCAGCGGTAGAGATCTATACTTACTTATCTTGGTATCCTACTAGGAGATATGTAACAGGTACCTGTTAAGCAATCATTATAAAGTTCAAAGAATACTAAAGGATTTTACAAATGTTAGATGATTTCTGTGAATGTGGCCAACATTTACATTTTCTGTGCAAACATGGCAGTGAGATTTGTTTTAAACCACCCACTAGACTGTAAATAGCAGAAGAGCAGGGACATTATCTTCACATCCACTGCTGTGTCCTCTTAGCCAAGCCGGCATTACGTCCTCACAAAGTATTTGTTGAATGAATGTTTATGCAGTTTATAGAACCCTTTCTAATGTGTTTTTCTCTCTTTCACCCATCCTCTCTTCTCTAGCCCCACAGCATGGAACCACAGGTTACTCTAAATGTGACTTTTAAAAATGAAACTCAAAGCTTTCTAGTTTCTGATCCAGAAAATACAACTTGGGCTGATGTGGAAGCTATGGTGAGTGTTACTTTGTTTTGTTTCTCCTTCCTTTAAGCATAGATATTTTTTCTAAAGGTAGCTATTTTTAGCTGTGCTTCCTAGCTGTGAAAGTCTGTCATATTTACCATTTCTGGGCCTCTCGGAATGACTCGGTAGTCATGTAGGAGATATGCCCTGGTAGAGGAAACAAACAAATTCATTTTGAAGAGTTTAGAAAGGAAAGGTAAAATTATTTTTTTAAGTAAGATAGGACTTAGAAATCCTGTTAATTTTAGAAATAGCCTGAGGAATGAATTGGTGTAGACCCCATTCTAACCAGGCCTCAGATGAATGTTCTCTTGCTTGAGAGCAGATAGGTTACTGTGGTTTTTGAACCACACTGTGGTTTTGTGTTTTGCGAGAGCTGATCAATTGCTTTTATTGCTAGGTCAGAGGATGAGTATCTGAAAGTTGAGCAGGAAAAACTCCCACAGGTGTTCAGACAGCAGCTCATCTATTACTTTCATCCTTGTTAGTGATTTTCTTCCTCTTGGTTTGCCCTTTGTACTCTTCTGTTTTTGTTTGATTTGCAGTAGTGAATGTTTTACTTCCTGTGTAACTGTGTCTAATGAAACTCTTTGGTAAAAACCTAGTTTTACCTGGTTGGTAAAAACCTGCTTTTATCTGGTTATGTGTTATGGTAACCAAAAAGGTTAAGAAATGGTGGAGAGACCTCAGAAGATGATCTGATCTAGTCCTCTGTCTTACAGGAAATATTTCTGTATACTACCCTGGACAGATGTTTATCCAGAACGTTGGATCTTGCTTGTCAAATGATCTGAAAATCAAACACGGCTGTCTTTTCTTTTCCTAGTAATTAAATGAGCTGACAGCTTGCCTTTTTTCTTTGTTGTAAATTTTAAATGATAAAAGTGTAATGCATGCTCATCATGAGAAGTGAAACAGTCCAAACATATATAAAGAAAACATTAATATCCTTCTACTCCCTACCTATGATTCCAACCTCTTTGGGGTAACCAGTGTTAACAGCCCTGTATGTACTTCTCACATTTTCCATGTTCATACAGGTATCATACTGTACTGTAAACATTATTCTACAACTTGCTCTTTTTTTTTTTTTTTTTTAAAACAGGAGACAGACGAGCAGTGGTTTATTAACATGCATACCTCCTGTGTACATGAGTGTACTCCACGGATTGCTTTTTTTACCCAGCCTGTATTACAGACACAGTTCTCAATGAATAGATAAGGATCCAAGCTCCTGGTGATATTATACCACAGTTTAAACATCCCTTATTGAAAGATTGTTTCTAGGTTGTTGTTTTTTAATTGAGATATAATAGACGTATAACATTATATTAGTTTCAGGTGAACAACCTAATGATTCTGTATTTGTATATACTGCATAATGATCACCACAGTAAGTCTAACATTCATTACCACACACGGTTAGAAATTTTTTTTATTCTGATGACAGCTTTTAAGATCTATGCTCTTAGCAACTTTCAAAGGTACAATATGGTACATGTTATTAACTATAATCACCATGCTTTACATTACATCCTTATTTATTTTATAACTGGAAGTTTATACTTTTGAGCACCTTTACCCATTTTATCCACCTCCCATTCCCTGCCTCTGGCATTCACCAGTGTGTTCTCTGTATCTGTGAGACTGAGTTGTTTGTTTTTTTGTTTGTTTGTTTTTGAGAGTTGGAGAACTCAGGTTTATTAAGCCCACGGTCCCAGACAGAGCTAACGCTCTAAAGTTTTGGGGCTGTTTGTTTGTTTTTTTTTAAGATTCCACGTATAGGACTTCCTAGGTGGCGCAGTGGGTAAGAATCCGCCTGCCAATGCAGGGGACACGGGTTCAAGCCCTACCCAGGAAGATACCATGTGCCGCGGAGCAACTAAGCCCATGCGCCGCAGCTATTGAGCCTGCGCTCTAGAGGCCATGAGCCACAACTGTTGAGCCCATGTGCCGCAACTACTGAAGCCCATGCACCTAGAGCCCGTGCTCTGCAACAAGAAAGGCCACCGCAATGAGAAGCCCACGCACCACAACAAAGAGTAGCCCCCGCTCACCGCAACTAGAGAAAGCCTGTGTGTAGCAATAAAGACCCAACACAGCCAATTAAATAAACAAACAAACAAATTTGTTTATTTAAAAAAAAAGATTCCACATATGAGTGAGATTATATGGTAATTCTCAGTCTGATTTATTTCACTTAGCCTAATGCCTCAATTTCAGAAAGGTTGGTTGTTTTCTTTTTCCATTTACCACTATAAAATAAACTACAGGAGATCTCTCTTTGTATATATAACTTATGTACTGTTCTATAGGATAAAGTTTCCCAAAGTGAGATTAATGGGTCACAAAGCAGGTGACTTTAAATTTTAATAGATACTGCCACATGCTTTGCAAATCAGTGGTAGGACCCCACAGAAGCACATGACAGTGTCCTGAATCTTTATCAACATTGGATGTTTTTGTTTTTGGCCACAGTGCGCGGCTGCGAGATCTTAGTTCCTTAACCAGGCATTGAACCTGGGCCCACAGCAGTGAAAGCCCTGAGTCCTAACCTAATTCCCTGGACTGCCAGGGAATTCCCCAGCGTTGGATGTTATAGCTTTAAAAATTGTCTTGCCATTCTGTTGAGATGACATCTCATTGCTTTAGTATAGGTTGTTCTGACTACCATTACGGTTAAATGTCCTTTCATATATTTATTAGGCATATCTGATTTCTTCTTTGAAATTTCTGTAGATTTTGGCCCACTTTTACCAGTTAGGATCTTACGATCAGCCGTTGCTTTTTGTGTATTGCAGATATTAACCCTTTGTCTCTTATTAGCTGCAGATATTTTCCCCAGTCTGTCTTCTGACTTTTATTTAATGTAAAGTGTTTCATTTTTATGTAGTGAAATATGTCCATCTTTATTTTATGACTTCTGGGTTTCTATTATAACCTGTCTTTTTGATAACTTGATCATATAGTATGTACATTTCATTTGCAGGTAAAAGTTTCATTTGATTTGAACACTATTCAAATAAAATACCTGGATGAGGAAAATGAAGAGGTAAAGTATGTTATGGTACCCATGACCAGGTATCCAGAATAGGGATCTTATTTCTCTAGAGGGATGTGGAGCTCAAAAAGTTCAGAATAGTGTTTATTTCATTTGTGTAGGAGTTTAAATGTATTTGATAATTGCATATTCTAAGCCAGCTTGTGGCATCTGAGATGGAGTTGAGAAATAGGGAAGAACACTGAAGAAGAAAATGTGAGAGAGAACTTAAAGCTATATAATAGTGATCTTATGTGCAACTATATCACAAGCTGCTATTTAGTTCATAATAATAATAATGGCAAACCCTTACTGAGTGATTAAAATGTGTCAAACAACAATACTATGTATGTATACACTCTTATCATCATCTCCATGAGGAAACTGAGGCACATAGAGTTTAAGTAACTTGCCCAAAGGGACAAAAGCTTGGAGGTAGTAAAGTAGGGTACTACACATACTCTCTGGTATACATACTTTATACCCTCTGGCTCCAGAGCCCAGGCTCCTAGCCACTGTATTATACTGCTTCTTAATGTACCTGAAATAAAGGAGGATATAATAATTAAGTAATGAAATTACTTAATTATTCACAGTTATTTCAGATACTGGACAAGCTGAACCCCTGACCTGAGATTTTGCATCTATCCTGTGAGGCTGAATATGCTGAATTAGTTGATGAGAGGATTATAATTCACTGTTGCTTTTTTTCCTTTTACAGGTATCCATCAACAGTCAAGGTGAGTCCCTAAGAGAACCTACTCAGCTTTAGTTAAAAGCCTTAATCTGGTTATGGGCATTAGTGTTTCCATTTACACTCAAATCTTGTTGCATTAATTATTTTAGAGTAGGATTTGGTATGCAATAAATGCACTCACTTACCCATGGGCATTAGTTACATAGGAGATCTTTATTTTATAGCAGTTTTTTGTGTATAGGTTGATGCCTTGATTGGACCCAAAGGACAGCTTTAATGAGAGGTTCTCTTATATTTAAGATGCTAATCTTTTGAAAACATGTTTCCCAGTTCAACACATTTAACTTGTTCTCCTGGTATTGCTTTTGTCCTTGACTTGGTGTATAAGTTAAAGTCAACTTATAAATAAGATGATTGGTTGTTGAGAGCACGGGGTGCATTTTCTCACAGGAACAATGTTATATTTGAAGATTAGATTCCCAGGCTAGTCCCCAAAAGCTTATTTTAACCAGCTGAAATGATAGTATTAACACTATCCTTGAACTCCCTTGAGTCCTGAGCTTCACTAAGCCTAGTGTGAGGGAGCTGGGCTGAGTTTTTGTAACTGGAAGACTAGTAGCAAAGAGAGGGATTTAAGGGGGAGAGGTAATCTGCAAGTAGCTTCTATTTATGATGGGATGAGAAGGGAATTCGTCAGCAAAAAGATAGTAGCTGTTCGTGTATAAAGACTGTAAGCTGAGAATTCTGAAAAGTAAGAATCGACTGTGCTTAATAGAATCTTTTGGGCTGGTAAAAGAATTTCACAGTATGTATTCTTTTGTTCTTTTAGGAGAATATGAAGAAGCACTTAAGGTAATGATTATTTCATCTTATTTTCCAATAATTTTTAAGATGTTTGTAAACTAAAACTTGAGCCTGAATTCCATTAGCCATGGGGAGAAACTAATGACTATAAACACAGCAAAACCCATTTTTAGGGAGACTGATGAGTTCAGCGTACCACTCAATAAAAGGTACCTCCTAATATAAAGATTTTTTCTAGTATCATTGCATCTCATTGATGGTCTTAATGCCTCTGTCTTGGAATTTCAAAATTCCAGGAACTCTCTGGAATGATGCTTTCTGGATCACATTTTTCATCTCCTTCCTTCATGTTGTTCCCTATAGAATGTTACACTATACTGTGGAAGAACTTAAGGTATAAATCATCCAGTTATAAACAATCTCTTGTATGTCAGTGATGAATTAGAGTATTCCTCAAGGTCACTTATTTAAGGTATGCTAAGCTGACCCTTCACTGACTATCCTTTTTGAACTTCTAATCCAGACCAAGCCATTTTCCATAATCACTTTTTGTCTAGGGAGGAAAAGACAAGATTTTTTTTTAAATCAGGAGCTAGATTTACCCTTCTTGGTTTTCGGTCAAAATTGCTATTCTGCATGCCATTTGTTTCAGAAATTTAGCCAATGTTTTCTTGTTTTTTACTCAGAAATCTTTATTTACCAGCCACTGTCTTGGTATTAGGCATTCAGGCCCTTTCCTGGTTTCTCTTAGGTGAGATACCCATCACTCTTTTAGTAATTTCTCATAATTTCCCTCTGCCTCAGTTTTCATGTGCTCTTCCTATTTTCTCATTGCTTTTAAGTTATTCTAACATGATGCCTCCCAACAGCTCTTTACTCCTCTCCAGGTTTTTTGGCTTTTCTTTTTCCCAATTCAGAAGCTATAGTAGTTTCACTAAAAAAATCTTTTAAAAACTTCAGAATTCTTCTACCTTTCCCACAGCCACTATGTGTTTACCTATTCAGTCAGAAATCTTGGATCTCAGGGGTCTAGAGTAAGCTTATCTTATATAAGCTTGTCTTGCCCTAGGAAGCAAGACTTTTTTAATATACATTTTTTCTATAGTAATATATAATACTTAAAATCCCATGTTTATATTTTGACACAGTTCATTATAGTTGTTTCTTGAGCAGTTTTTTCCACAGACTCTACCAAATATTTTAGAAAAAGCTTCTTGATTTATGGTCTAGAATAGGAGTTGGCAAACTATAGCTGGTGAAATGGACATATACGTATGTGTGTATATATATATTTTTAATTATTTCTAAACATTGTATTTCATCTGAATTTAATACAATACAAAAGTATTATATGCTTGAACCTGTCACTCAAATAGAAGGTTCTTTCAGTTCTCCAGGCCAACCTTCCTTTAGAGGCAAATTAATAAGAAACAAATCACCTCACACCTGTCAGAATGGCTATCTTCAGAAAGACCACAAATAACAAATGTTGGAGAGAATGTGAAGAAAAAGGAACATTTGTACACTGTTGATGGGAATGAAAATTGGTGCAGCCACTGTGGAAAACAGTATGGAGGTTCCTCAAGAGACTAAAAATAGAACTACCACATAACCCAGCAATTCCACTCCCGAGTATATATCCAACAAAAACGAAAACACTGATTTGAAAAGATACTTGTACCCTGGTGTTCATAGCAGTATTATTTACAGTAGCCAAGATATGGAAGCAGCCTAAGTGTCCATCAACAGATGAATGGATAAAGAAGACGTGGTGTGTACACACACACACACACACACACACACACACACACAGAGAGAGGAATACTACTCAGCCATAAAAAAGAATGAACTTTTGTCATTTGCAACAGCATGGATATAACTTAGTGAAATAGGTCAGGGAAAAAGAGACAAATATTGTATGTTATCACTTATACGTGGAATCTATAAAATAACACAGAGACTTCCCTGGTGGTCCAGTGGCTAAGACTCTGTGCTCCCAATGCAGGGGGCCCAGGTTCGATCCCTGGTCGGGGAACAGAGCCCTCATGACGCAACTAAAGATCCTGTGTGCTGCAGCTAAAACCCAACACAGCCAAATAAATAAATATTTTTTAAAAATAAATAAACCAGTGAATATAACAAAAAATAAAAAACAGACTCACAGTACAGAAAACAAACTAGTGGTTACCAGTGGGAAGGGACAAGAAAGAGGTAGGGGATTATAAGGTGCAAACTACTAAATATATAATAAATAAGCTACAAGGATACATTTTACAGCATGGGGAATTCAGTGTGTGTGTGTGTATACACCACATCTTTATCCATTCATCTGTTCATGGACACTTAGGTTGCTTCCATATCTTGGCTATTGTAAATAATGGTGCTATGAACACTGGGAGATACATATATATATTTCATAACAACTATAAATGGAATATAACCTTTAAAAATTATGAATCACTGTGCTATAATACACCTGAAACATAATATTGTAAATCAGCTATACCTCAATTTAAAAAAAGAAAGAAGGGACTTCCCTGGTAGCCCAATGGTCAAGACTCCACGCTTCCACTGCAGGGAGCATAGGTTCAATCCCTTGTCGGGGAACTAAGATCCCACAAGCGAAGTGATGCAGCCAAAAAAAAAAGATGATACTGGCCCTTTTTACTAGAGCCTTCAAACTGCTTCTCTTTTTTTTCCTCCTAATTCTTGTTCTTTAACAGCATGCGTAGCTTGTACCTGTTCACATAGTTCCTGTGTTTTTATATATATATATATGTAAATTTATTTATTTATTTTTATTTATTGGCTGCATTGGGTCTTCATTGCTTCACACGGGCTTTCTGTAGTTGTGGAGAGCGGGGGCTACTCTTTGTTGTGGTGCACAGGCTTCTCATTGTGGTGGCTTCTCTTGTTGCGGAGCACGGGCTCTAGGTGTGCAGGCTTCAGTAGTTGCGGCTCGAAGGCTCATTAGTTGTGGCTCATGGGCTCTAGAGCACAGGCTTAGTAGTTGTGATGCACGGGCTTAGTTGCTCTGAGGCATGTGGGATCTTCCCAGACCAGGGCTCGAACCCATGTCCCCTGGGTTGGCAGGCAGATTCTTAACCACTGTGCTAGCCTGGAAGCCCTTCCTGTGCTTTTCGATTTGATGTTTTCTTTTTATTCTTTTTTGGAATAGCAAGAGAGTTTACTCTTAAGCTACATTGTTCTTCTGGCCAAGGCTGCTCAAAGCTATGATATTCTTCAGACAAAGCCTGGTCAATACTACATTGGTCTTCTACCAAATGTTGACCTGCTTATTTTTCTGACAAGGACTGGTCAACTTTTCTAGGTTGCTTCCTGAGTCTTTACTCTTCAACTAATTAGAGATGTTTCAGATGATCAGGATATAAATCTGTGAACTGGGATTCCTGTGAGGTTTGAGCCTTCATTTCTCGCCATAGCAGTTTCTTATAATTTTGCTGACTTTTTAGTTTTCTTCAAAGTGTAAAACCTTCCCTCGTGAACTTTCCCCACGAAGGCCTACAGATGCTACAAATGATTGATAGGTCACCATGTCCTCTGTTTCACGTTCTTTTTTTTTTTTTGGCTTTGTGTGGGCTTTCTCTAGTTGTTGCGGTGCATGGGCTTCTCATTGCGGTAGCTTTTCTTGTTGCAGAGCACAGGCTCTGGGTGCACGGGCTTTAGTAATTGCTTCACACGGGCTTAGTAGTTGTGGCACACGGGCTTAGTTGCTCCATGGCATGTGGGATCTTCCCGGACCAGTGCTCGAACCCTGTCCCCTGTATTGGCAGGTAGAGTCTTAACCACTGCACCACCAGGGAAGTCCATGTTTCACATTCTGTTTTCTGAATCTTGCCAGTAAAACTCCTTCACGGCGTGTCCTAAAAATCCCTATCTGCCACCGTGGTGCCAGCGTCACCCTGGCCACGTATTTTTATAAATAAAGTTTTATTGGAACACAGTCATGCTTGTTAACCATGTATTGTCTGTGGCTACTTTTGTGCTACAGTGGCAGAGTTGAATAGTTGTGACAGAAACTGAATGGCCTGCAAACCTAAAATACTTATTATGTGGCCCTTTAAGAAAGTTTGTGGGAAACTTCGATGGTAGTCCAGTGGTTAAGACTTCACCTTCCAATGCAGGGGGTGCACATTTGATCCCTGGTCGGGGAGCTAAGATCCCACATGGCTCACTGCCATAAAACCAAAACATAAAAAAGAAACAAAAAAAAAAACAGAAGCAATATTGTAACAAATTCAATAAAGACTTAAAAAAACAGTATAAGAAAGTTTGCTGAACAAAGACCTACTGTATAGCACAGGGAACTATATTCAGTATCTTGTAATAACCTATAATGCACAAGAATCTGAGAAAGAATATATATATATAAACAAACATCTGAGTCACTTTGCTGTGTATCTGAATCATTGTAAATCAACTATGCTTCAGTTAAAAAAAGAAAAAAGAAACTTTGCTGATCCCTGACCTAAGATAATAACTTTCAGACTTTTTGGACATGGAATGCTGCTTTTAAGTGGAATCTTTAGAAGTCTAATGTGTGAAAATAGATAAAGGAAGAACAAATCTTGTCACTGGGTAACAAGTGGGAGGAGCTAGAACCCCATGGACTTGATCCTCTAATCTCTTCTTGGATGCTGGAGTACCTTCATGGAGTCCCAGATGCTCCTTGAAGTAGAGTTTTCAAAATAGGATATTTAAGAAGATGCTCTTCAAAAAGAGGTTACCAATTAAGCATGCTTTCCAAAATACTGTTCTTAGTAGGAAGGTAAACTATAGGACATAGCTTTAAGTTTCACAGGTCTAGAATTGACTTTTGAAAAGTTGAGATTAGAATCCGTAAGTGGAGTCCTACATAAAAATGAGTTAACAGAAAGTAACTAGACAAATTGTGGTAACCGGTTCACGATGTATACAAATGTCAAATCATTATTTGTAACCTGAAACTAATATATGTCAATTACACCTAAATTTTTAAAAATTAAACAGAAAAGTAGTAACCCAACTAATGAAAACATCTCACCTGTTGAAGAGCTACACTAAAAACCTTTTGTTTTTGACAAAACCATTGCTAGTTAACATTCTTGGCAAACAAATAGCAGGCTGAGTATTAACATATTTGTCATTTGATTTAATAAAGGAAGCATGAATTCTGATATTTTCCAACATATTTTACCACGCCTCTTCTGTTTAGGTGTCTTTGAAATTTTATTTAGGAAAGGAGAATCATACAATGTTGTTTTTAATTTCATAACATATGCTCTCAGATGGCAGTTAAGCAGGGAAACCAACTGCAGATGCAAGTCCATGAAGGCTGTCATGTTGTCAGTGAAGCCACACCCCCAGTTGGAGCAGAAAAACGACCAGTTTCAAGGACAGGGAAGAAGCCACTTGCGCATTATTCTTCACTGGTGAGAGTCTTGGGATCAGACATGAAGACCCCAGAGGAGCCTGCAGCACAGGTACGAAGGGAACGGACTTGTCTCTATAATTTTTCTAACCTGTTTCATTGTCTCTAGTCTAAGAGTTGAGATGTCCATCAAAGATTTGGGAGTTGTGACTGTCTCCATCTGACTTTTTAAAAAAATATGTATTTATCTATTTATTGGCTGCATTGGGTCTTTTGTTGCTGGGTGCGGGCTTTCTTTAGTTGTGGTGAGCAGGGGCTACCCCTTTTTTTTTTTTTAACTTAATTTATTTATTTATTGGCTGTATTGGGTCTTTGTTGCTGCACACGGGCTTTCTCTACTTGTGGCGAGCGGGGGCCTACTCTTCATTGTGCTGCGCGGGCTCCTTATTGTGGTGGCTTCTCCGGTTGCAGAGCACAGGCTCTAGGCGAGTGGGCTTCAGTAGTTGCGGCACATGGATTCAATAGTTGTGGCTCACGGGCTCTAGAACTCGGGCTCAATAGTTGTGGCACACAGGCTTAGCTGCTCCGTGGCATGTGGTATCTTCCTGGGGCAGGGATCGAACCCATGTCCCCTGCATTGGCAGGCAGATTCCTAACCACTGCACCACCTAGGAAGTCTGGGGGTACTCTTTGTTGCAGTGTGCAGACTTCTCATTGTGGTGGCTTCTCTTGTTGTGGAGCACTGGCTCTAGACTCGCAGGCTTCAGTAGTTGCAGCACGTGGGCTCAGTAGTTGTGGCTTGCGGGCTCTAGAGTGCAGGCTCAGTAGTTGTGGTGCACAGGCTTAGTTGGGATCTTCCCAGACCAGAGCTCGAACCCTTGTCCCCCCTGCGTTGGCAGGCAGAGTCTTAACCAGTGCGCCACTGGGGAAGTCCCTCCATCTGACTTTTTGAAACTAGTTACTTCCAGAGAGGAGCATGAATAGGGTGACATAAAGACTTCAGTTTTTCTTATACTATTTCATGCTCATTTTTTTAAACAATATATTTATATTATTTGACAAAAGAAACCTCAAAATAATACATTTCAGGAAAATTAAACAGAAAAAGAAAAAACCTGTCTCAGATTGTGTTTACTTGCAGCAGTTTGCACCTGCTCCACGTGACGCAGACCAGCCTCAAAACAAGCCCCCAAACTGGTTCACAAGCTACCTAGAGACAGTGAGTGTTCTCTCTGGCTTGGGTTTTATTTTATTTTATTTTTATATTTATTTATTTAGTTGCATCAGGTCTTAGTTGGCAGGCGGGCTCTTTAGTTGCGGCATGCAAACTCTTAGTTGCAGCATGCAAACTCTTAATTGCAGCATGCATGTGGGATCTAGTTCCCTGAGGATCGAAACCAGGCCCCCTGTATCCAGAGCACAGAATCTACCACTGGGCCCCCAGGGAGGTCCCTGGCTTGAGTTTTAGCAGCAGTGTTGGCACAGGTGGAATGTGGAAGAAATAGAAAGCTACAACCAGATGGCTGCTGCCGAATGAAGAGTGGTGGCTAATAATTTCCAGATTAGAGCAGTTCTAGTCAAGAAAGTTCCTAGCTTTCACAATGATGTACTAGAAAAAGGGTGGAGTTTAGTTCTAAGGACGTCAGGGAAAGGAACAAGTCTCTGTGCTTGAGAAGGAAGAGTTAGTGGTTTACTCATCAGAGGAGTTTTTGGTGTTTTCTTCGAACCAGCTTAGCTATGCAAGGGATAGACATTTTTTTTGCTATGTTTCTGTCCATGCATTTAGTAGCTATTATCTGTTTATTACATTCTTATCTTACACCAGAGATGGTGAAGTTGCAGGTCTATTTGATATTTTCGTGCCATTTTCCAGTCTTGGAACTGAGGGTTTTTTCCCCCGCCATCTTTTCTTTGTTCTAGTTCAGAGAGCAAGTGGTTAAAGAAACGGTTGAAAAGCTTGAACAGAAGTTACATGAGAAGCTTGTCCTCCAGAATCCGTCCTTAGGTTCCTGTCCTTCAGAAGTCTCAATGCCTATTTCAGAAGAAACACTGTTTTTGCCAGAAAACCAGTTCAACTGGCATATTGCTTGCAGCAGCTGCCAAAGGAGGATCGTAGGTGTGCGCTACCAGTGCAGGTAAAGCCATAACTTGGCAATGAATAGCTCTTAGTAGATCTTAGGGTGGGCGGGCCTTCTAGCATTCTGAGAGGTAAAGGATGTGCTTACCTCTGAGCATCAACCATAGCAGCTCTGGATTGGAAACAAGCTACTCTTCACCCACAAGAGAACTATTTGAAGGGTATTCAGATGGTTGTGTTCATATATACATTTGAATTAAGAGAGCTAGACAAAAATAAAGTTACCCAAAACAAAATTGGATCTCCAAGGATTGTCTCCGTATTCCAGATGCTTTCATATCTTATTTTCTCCCATAGATTGTCCTTTGAAATAGATACGGGTGAAGTGTTACTATCCTTATTATATTCATGAGGCTTGAGACATGGTATGGATGGGTGATGTGCTCAGGTTCTTACCTAGATGGTAATAGAGTAAATACGGAAGTCTGGGTCCATATCTCCCCACCTCAGGTACTTCCCACTGTGCCATTCTTTTCCTCACAGCCTCTGCCCATCCTACAATATCTGTGAAGATTGTGAATCAGGGCCATATGTCCATGACTCCAACCATGTCTTGCTGAAGTTGCGGAGACCTGTTGTGGGTTCCTCTGAACCCTTCTGTCACTCGAGGTTCTCTACTCCTCGTCTTCCTGCTGCCCTGGAACAGGCCAGGTAAAACCATACATGCATGGGATGCTTGTTCTCTGTTTGGCTTCTTGGTTTTGGTGACAGGGTGTGAATCACAAAACTACAAATAGTCTCCTGGGAATTCCCTGTTGATCCAGTGGTTAGGACGCCACGCTTCCAATGCAGGAGGCACGGGTTTGATCCCTGGTTGAGGAACTAAGATCCCACAAGCCGCATGGCACAGCCAAAACAAACAGTCTCCTTAGTTTCTGCTCCTTTCCAGTTGATGTGCAATGATGGAGATAATTATCCAAAGCTAATGAGATGGAAATGAGAACTACAGAAAGAAATTAAGAAACTAACCTAGAAGCTGACACTGATGGAGACCACAAGTGGCTAAAAATAGCTTCAGGATTTGTTTGTGAGATTTGTTTTTTAAGACTTGTGTTTTTTATCTCACAGGCTCCAGAAACAGGTTGACAAGAACTTTCTTAAAGCAGAAAAGCAAAGGTTGCGATCTGAGAAGAAACAGCGTAAAGCAGAGGTCAAGGAACTTAAAAAGCAGCTTAAACTCCACAGGAAGATTCATCTGTGGAATTCGATCCATGGGCTCCAGAGCCCCAAGTCTCCTTTGGGCCGACCCGAGAGCCTGCTGCAGTCTCACACCCCGATGTAAGCCCGGGGCCAGGCGGGAGCCGGCTCTTTAGGTCCAGCCCTCTAAAACTGGAACTTAAGCCAACTTCTGTCTTATTTATTGGTAACACATAACACCCAAACCCTTAAAACTTCCCATTTTCTGACTTGCCTTGTTGGCTTCTTCAGAAAAACAGAAACCAGTAAGGTTTAGAACCTGGCTGGTGTGACCTCTCTTCACAGTCTGGATTTGAAGCAAATGGAGCAAATATTTTTAAGAGCCCAACTCTCTAGTTGTTTAGTTTATGGACCCTTTTTAGTTATCCTCACCAGAGTCTTTTAGCTTAGAAGTCAGGTCCCCTTGGGTTTTTGTGGTGGTTGTTTTGGGGTTTTTTTTTCTTTTTTCTTTTTTTTTTTTTTCAGCCATGCCATGTGGATGTGGGATCTTAGTTTCCTGACCAGGGATAGAACCCGTGCCCTCTGCAGTGGAAGCACAGAGTCCTAACCACTGGAGCGCCAGGGAATTCCCTGGGTCCCCTTGTTTTTAAAAAAAATTTACTAGTTTTTTTATTCGTGGTGGTGGTGGTGTTTTCTTGTTTGTTTGTGGCTGTGATGCGTGGCTTGCAGGATCTTAATTCCCTGACAAGGGATTGAACCCCGGGCCTCAGCAGTGAAAGCGTGGAGTCCTAACCGCTGGACTGCCAGGGAATTCCCATTATTAGTATTATTTTTAAGGCACATGCATTAATTAGTACATCCTCCAGGGTCACAGTCTGCATCTCAAGCCACAGTATTGGGTATTCAGAAGGTGTCACATCCAACAGCAAGTGACTAAATTTCTGAATTTCTGTTCAGGCTCCCTTTGCAGCCCTTTGCCCCAGTTATGCCAACCCTCAGTGCAGCATTTGTGGATGAGAATTTGCCTGATGGGACTCACCTCCAGCCAGGAACCAAGTTTATCAAACACTGGAGGATGAAAAATACAGGAAATGTAAAGTGGAGTACAGACACAAAGGTATTTTTCCCCAAAAATGTGAAGATGAAGTGATTTGAGGTGGCAGCATGTTTAACTGACAAGCTTTCTTTCTCTTGTCACTATTCTTTTCAGCTCAAGTTCATGTGGGGAAACCTGACTTTGGCTTCTACAGAAAAGAAGGATGTTTTGGTTCCCTGCCTAAAGGCCGGCCACGTGGGAGTTGTGTCTGTGGAGTTCATTGCCCCAACCTTGGAGGGAACGTACACTTCCCATTGGCGTCTTTCTCACAGAGGCCAGCAGTTTGGGCCTCGGGTCTGGTGCAGTATCATAGTGGATCCTTTCCCCTCCACAGAGAGCCCTGGTAACATTGAAAAGAGCATGATCAGCTCAAGCAAAGGTGATGATCTCACCTGCCAGCAAGAGGTGAGCATCGGAAGGGGCGACTAAAACCAAAAGAGCCCACTCATAGCTTGTGGTTCTTCCAGAATTCTGGAGAGGCCAGCTTCTCCCCTCCCCCAAACACATCAGTATGTTTATATTGGGCCTAATCCTCAGGGGTTTTGTTTGCATGTTCTTCAGATCTTGGTGCAGGCATCCCTCAGTACTTTCATAATCTTTCCGTAGTGATGCGTGGCCAGCCTCTGTGCTGCACGAGAGAAAGCAGGGCTGCCTGGCCTGTGGACCTGCTGGGCTGATGCCATCTCTCCTGAATATTCCCTGTGTGTGTTTCCTAAATACTAATGACGTCTTAACCTGGTTGTTACTTGTTGCACAGTTTTTTAAGGCAACTTCCCTGTTTACTGCTTAAATTTAGTTACCCAGGATTAATGTTCTGGTTTTGACTGTTGTTATTATGGTTAATCTAAGCCATTGTCATTAGAGGAAGCTAGGTGAAGGGGGTAATTTAGTAAACTCTTTGTACTGGTTTTGCAACTTTTCTGTATGTCTAAAATTATAGCAAGACAAAAAGTTTTAGTACCTGCAGTGCTTCTGTTTCTAGAGAGGCATCCATCAGCTTGTCTTTTGAGTTCTGTTGAAGGTCTAAAAATGTGTCCCAATGGTTTCTCTCCATTAGGAAGCTTTTCTTCTGGCTAAAGAAGAAATTCCACCTGGTGAAACAGCTGAGCAGACAGAAGGGACGGGAATCTGCATCTCACAGAAGGCAAAAAATGCTGCCAGCGAGAGGGCGCTCTACATCCCATCCGTGGACCTTCTGACAGCCCAGGTGGAAGACTGAGCACTTTGAGGGGCGAGGGACAGGAAGCCCTGGGGAAAGAGTTCTTACCTTGTTGAAGAGAATGTGGTAGAGCCATACGTGGTGCCCAGGAATAGAGATATGCCTACTACTCTGATCTAGTCAGATGCACTGAATGGCAGGATCATCAGCAGTGGAAGCAAGTTTCTAAACTAAATGTTTTGGGAGCAGTTTCTCAGAGCTCTCTGAGATGCTGCCTCCCAGGCTGCAGTCCTCATTTTGCCCCAAAATAAAACTTAACTCGCAACTCTCAAAGAAATCAAAAAACAAAAACTGTTTCCTCTTTGAATTGGGAACTTTTCTTGTGCTTCCCACAGCTTCCCTTCAGTTGCCACTTCCTTTCTTCTTGACTGGGTCCCCTTCACCCCCACTGTATTTGCCCTCTTTCCTGACATTCGGTTATTTGAATGTCTCATTCCCATTTAACTTTTCTTGTCTTCACTTGACTGAGGTGAGGCATGAATTAGAACAGCGTTGAATCTAGGATGATAACGGAGCTCGGTGGCCTGCGGGACCCATCAAGACAGAGCATGGCTCTAGCATGTGCTGCAAGTAGCCTAACACTGCCCCTTGTTTTTCAGGACCTGCTGTCCTTTGAGCTGTTGGATATAAACATTGTCCAAGAGTTGGAGAGAGTACCCCACAACACCCCTGTGGGTAAGAATGTCACTCGGTTCACCTGGTTTATTTTAATAACAGGTCCAAAAGTACTGCAGCCCTGACTCTGGTAGTATTTTATTCGGAGGAAATAGTTGGCCAGGATTTTTCCCACAATATGATATTAAAACTGTACCCATGGGTCCATTTTCCTTTCTCTTCCTGTCGTCTGTCAGGCAACAATACAAATTTCTGCAAAGTTGCCCCACCATAAAGGGACCCTCTTCTCCATTTTTCTCTAAATATTTGTGTCCCTTTGTTCCTTTACATTCATGGTTCTGTGTCTTGACCATGATCTTCCAAAGCCCAACAACTGTTTATGATCCTTCCTGCATTGATCAGTCTGTCTGAGATACTTGTGTACCTAATGGTCTGGAGAAATTCTTTACAACAGACCTTGAAGCCCACCTGGGTTTGTTTTAGCCCTGCAGGAGGCAGAAGGCCTATGAGCTGCTGCTTCTGGACACTGACTGCTGATGATGTGATGCTTTTTCTTGGTTGATGGTTCTCCTGTCTTCATTCTCCAGATATGACTCCCTGCATGTCTCCTCTGCCACATGACAATCCTTTAATAGAGAAGCCAGGCTTGGGGCAGATACAGGAAGAGAGTGAAGGGGCGGGATTTAAAGCATTTCCTGGTAAGGGGTTAAATATTTGCAAAGTATTTGCATCCTCCCCTTCCATACACACCCTGCTGTTACACGTATCCCCTACTAACCTTACCTTGGTGTGGGAATGGGTTTTCTGTAGGATCTCATTGTTTGAAGTCTCCTCACCTTCACATGGCACAGATAGCAGCTGTTCCTTGGCATCGTATCAGCATGGGTACATGACTGTTGAAAGCTCTTCAGCACTTTAAACACCAGGTGCAGACAAAGTTCATGTCTTTTTCAGATTCCACAGTGTCAATAAAGAAGAGAGCTGAGAACATTTCTTCAGTGGAGGAAGCAGAAGATGACCTGAGTGGGACCCAGTTTGTGTGTGAGACTGTAATCCGATCCCTTACCTTGGATGCTGCCCCGGATCACAAACCACCTTGCAGACAGAAGTCCACGCACAGTGAGTGTCCCTGAATTCCCCACCCTCCTCAGTCGGGTGATGCCTGACTTACGGTTGCCAGACCTGAGCAGGTAGAAGTGCTCTTACTGAGAGTGGAGATAGGGGGATCTTTGTTAGAATTTGGATGACGGTTTCTTTAGACCCTACATATGCTACCTGACCATTTTATTTATAGCAAAGCAGCTACCTAACTCATTTCCGCACTTTCCCAGGGGCAGCATTACAGCTGCACGCTGCAGAGGAGCAGCAGCCAGGTGTGCTGCCTGGGTTCCGCAGTAAGGAGTCTTCTTGTAAGTTGGCAGAGCCCCCCAGTGGCAGCTGAGTTGTCTCCTTTCTCCAAGGACAGCATTCAGGAAACAGTGGGCAGAGGCAGGAGCACCAGACTCAGTTTCTCAAGGTTCAATTCTGCTGTGATAAATGTCTTTGTGGCAGAAATTTCTAGATGTCAGATATGTAGAACTAGTATCATGTATTTCAAGTACCATCCAAAAACTCAGATTCTGCTACATCAAAATAATGTGAAAAAATCTCATGTTTATTATAGTGAAATTTGACCTATACCTTTAAGCATGATTTATCACACTTCTCTATTTATATATATATTTAAACTATGTGTATTTTATTAAAAAATATATGTGGCTCCTCACACACACTTGTGTACAAATGCATAACAGAAAAGTCTGGAAGGAGTTACACCAAAATGTTCACAGTAGTTATCTCTGATAAGATTATAGGTACTTTTTATTTCTTTTTTTTTTTTTCTTCATCCATGTTTTGCCAGTTTGCTATCATGACTACTCATTACTTTGCAAAGAAGAGGAGAAAAGTAGTCATACAGTGCTGTAGTACTTAGCACCAAACATTTTCTCTTATTATAGCACTGTTAGCTAGTATATCAGTTTTGACTTGAACCCATCTCAGTGTATTAACCATCACGTGACGAGGAAAAGGGATGGAGCCTCCTTGTTTTAAGATTCATAGTGTTCTCAGAAGCCTGGATGTTTCTGCCGACCTTGTTTTTGTGAACTTCTGTGTGGCTTTGTGTAGGCTTCAGACGTAGACTATGACCATGACTATAGTTTCAGCAGCCCTTCCCTCTGGTTCATCCCTTTCATAATTATAGCTCATGACCCACAAGGCTTGGTAGGGTAAGGGTAGCTGCTTTTAGCTATACCGTAAAATTGGTTGCTTTCATCCTTTAGTGAAATTTGCCTCACCCGAAGAGGGACCACTTGGAGATGAGAGGGAAGAGATCGTCCGTGTTGCTGAAGGAGAAGTTGTCGTGGAGGAGGAGGAGGATGAGCTCAAAGATGAAATTCAGAGTCAGTCCTCTGCTTCCTCAGAGGATTACATCATCATCCTGCCTGAGTGCTTTGACACCAGCCGCCCCCTGGGGGACTCCATGTACAGCTCTGCACTCTCACAGCCAGGCCTGGAGCGAGGGGCTGAAGGCGAGCCTGGGGTTGAAGCTGGGCAGGAACCAGTTGAGGCTGGGGAGAGACGCCCTGGAGGGGAAAACCTGCCACAGGGGCACAGCATCAATGACATCCTTATGACCTCACAGACTCTGGACACAGTGCCCCTAACCCCAGAGGTGGTGGGGCCTCCGCCACAGCTGCCCAGGTACCATCCACACCCCACTCTGCTGGGCTGTTCTCCAGAGGTAGAATAAAGAGAGAGGACTCAAACTGATCTCAAAATCTGTTTCTTTGTCAGCAGGGAAAGAGACTATTTCCCATAGTAAAGTCTGATGAATAAAAATTGTACTTCCCGGTATTTGTGGATTCTGGATTTAAGAAAATACTTGGTTTAGTCAACCTTAATTATCTGAGTATAATCTGTCTGCTTACGTTTTGATCATTGAGAGCCAGTTTTTAAACACAAACATCCCTGGACCTTCCTCTCTGTTCTGTTGACTCATGAACAAAGGCAACAAAAACTCATTCTTACACTAATCCAAACAGAGTAGAATTAGGAAGTTTAATCTATCATGGAAACAAATATAATACAAAACCAGACAGAAGTTACTATTTTTCTCTACTGGATCTATCTGTGTCACTACTCTCACAGTATGGAAAATGGTGGAGCCTTGACTATAAACCATTCTCCCAGGGAGCTAGATATTTCCTTTTATCAGCACCACTTGGTACAGGGGGAAGTGACCAGACTGAAGCCAGCCTTTCTGGCTTGACTGTGGCTGAAGAAGAAAAGCAGAATGAGCCCTTCTCACCTGATCCCTAAATTCAGACATGATCTGGATCAGAAATATGAAGCCTCTGTAGAGAATTAGGCACTGCTGTGCTATGTTTACTGTGTCTCTACCATTACCATAGGCGGTTTTTCAACTTACTTTAAATATTATGTCTTTCTGAAAGGAGTCCTGCCTGTGTACAGCATCATGGTTCCCCAGGAGTGGATTTACCAGTTACCGTACCAGAAGTTTCTTCAGTCCCTGATCAGATCAGAGGAGGTAATAACCAGCCTGAGCTTTCTCTCTTTCTCTGCCCCTTTTTAATGGAAACCAGGTATAAATAGGCACTCTATCTTTGTGATTCTCGGCAGTTTTTAGACACTCGCCCTTTAACTTTTTCTGTGCTCCTCCTTCATAGTCTTTTGTTCTGTCCTCTAGCTTAACATCTATTAAACGAGATCCCATAGAGGTTGGCGTTGTGCTATGGTGAAAAGAACACAGGCTTTGGAACCAGACCAGTCTAGGTTCCAGTGTCAGCTCCACCCTTCCTCTCTGTGTGATCTCGCAGTGGTTCAGCAGGTTTATAACACCTGAAGATCTGTTTCCTTACCTACAAAATAAAGAGAATAACACCTTGAAGTTGTGAGGAGACGCTCAAAATCGCTTTTCTCGCTTCCTCAAAAAACAAAACCTGAAAGTACTTAAGAACTAATAAATTACTGTGATAGGATTATAGAATTATTTTTTCTGATTCAGTAAACAGTCACCTTGCATTGCATTCTGGATGGTTTTCTTTATTATTTACTTAAACCACCTGTAAAATTTCTCAAATATTTAAAATAGGAAGAAAAAAAAAAGACTTTCAACGTTGTAATCAGATTGCCACCTGCCTCTAAAAGAGCCTTGCTGTGAGTTAGGAAACATCGGGCATTAATGGATGCTGCATCTAACCAATAGGTCTTTTGCTTTTAGAGTTCAGAGGCTCATCAGGACTTGTAAACAGCAGACAGAAGAGCTATGACCACTCAAGGTAACTGGGCCTGGCTTCTGCTGCCCCTTCTTGAGAAGCAGGAGGATATTCTAGTATTGCCTCTGCTTAAACAAGCCTCTCAGAGTGTGTGCCGCCTTCCAAGAGTGAAGAAGAAGAGCCATCATTCCTTCTTGTTCTTGTTTCTCGTAAAACTTGTGATTAACACTGAGCAGAGGGCTAACGTTGATGTTTAAGAGTGTTCACATTCCATACCAGGAAGAAGTACCCTCAGATTCAACTCCTGCTTAGTACCAGAGAAGAAGGCAAGAAGGTCCAGCCCACTGTGCATCTTTGTAACTTTTTCTTAGACAAACCTGCCTCTCTGCTGCCAGTCATCCTAGAGCAGTGCCAAGGTGGGCTCCTCCCTACATACAGTGCTCAGAAAATCACATTTCCTTTGGGAGGTGTTTCCTCTGAGATAGTAATTGAGCAGACAGACTGCCTCAATTACTCACTGCACCGTTGACCACATTAATTTTCAACTGGGGCTGAAAGCTGGCATGCTAAACCAGGGTGATGTGTTTTCAGCAGTGCCCATGTCTTGCAGCAGTAGGAGCTGGGCCCTACATCAAACCCAGATTCGTAGCTATAAAACTGATAGGAAAACAGTCACACTCTCATTTTACATCTGATTTTTTTTTTTCAGGGAAATCTCATTTTCTTTCGAGCGTTAGAGCCCAGATTATTTGTAGGAAGATAATGATACATGTTTCTTTAGGGAGATAATTTGGCTTTCTTCCACAGACACCACCAGCATGGGAGCAGCATTGCTGGAGGACTGGTGAAGGGGGCTTTGTCTGTTGCAGCCTCTGCGTACAAGGCCTTGTTTGCTGGACCACCAGTCACTGCACAGGTCAGTGTATGTTTTATTTTCCTGAGCCAAATCCAAGTCACCAGTGAAAACATGGCATCTGCCTGGATTGGAGAGAGTAGCATGGCATCATAGAAAGCATGAGTTTTAAGTTTAGTCTTTGATTAACACACAGCTCTGCCACTCTCCAGCTGTATGACTGGCTAAGTTACTTAAGGGAGAAAAGAAAAGAGACCTAATGTTTGTTACAGACCTACTGTGTGTGGGGAGCTCTCCCAGCTGCCAGCACTGCATGATGAATCAGACACCAGTTCCTGCCCAAAGACAGTGGGAAACAAGCAAAGTTAAACAGACGTATATCTGTGAAACTTTTGAAAATGCAAAGCACTGTAAGAATTTTAGAATCTTTCAATTTAAAAAACAAAAACAAAAAAACCCCCCAAAACACATTTATTATGCAGTGTAAGGTACTATGCCAGTGTTCTCAGACGGATGGAACACCTCAGCCTGTTGTTGGCCCCACGGTGGGGCCAGGGAAGGCTTCCTGGTGGATGATTCCTGAAGTCAGGGAACTAGATCCGGCATTCCACAGCTAAGATCCTGCATGCTGCAACTAAGACCCAGCGCAGCCAAATAAATAAGTCAATTAAAAGACCAGTGGAAAGCCTATGAAGTGTTTTAGGGAAGTTAATTAACATGAACAGATTGGTTCTTAGTAAGATCACTCCTCCGTGTGTGGAGGCCGGGGGAGCCTAAAGAAATCCATTTGGGAATCCACGTGTAGGTAGAAAAGAAGGGTAGAAGAGAAAAGGAGAGATGGCAGAACTTGGAGGCCATGATTAAGTGGCCAGAAAGAAGTCAAGGATAAAAGTTTCTGGCTTAGGCAGTTGGCAGTACCATTCATCAAGAGAGGGTAGGATTTTCCAGAAAGAATGGGTAAAGGAAGAAGCAGCCTCTAAGGATCACGGAAAGAAGGAGGGCCCTGTGAAGAAGATGGAGGAAGATGACGAAGGAGGGAGTTCCGTGCTGGAGCTTAGGGAAGAGAGTTTTAATGAGGAGGGCGTGCCACCAGTGTCAGGTGCTGCAGAGCAGTGTGGAGGGGCAGAGAAGACTTTGAGAGTACAAGTGTGCCTCACTTTCAAATAGCTGGACTGCACAAAGGGAAAGAGTGCGAAGGCTGGGGCACGTAAGGCAGAGGGAGACGTTTTTAAAGATAGGTGAGCTGGTAGCAAAGGAGGTTAACAATCAGAATGAGAGAGATTAATTAGTAGGAAAAGATTTCTGAGGTAATCTGAGGTGGTGAGAGGTAATGAGATACAAAGCAAAGTACATGTGGAAAGATTAACCTGGAAAGGAGGATGGATAATTTATTCTGAAATAAGAAGGAACAGTGGAAGAGGAAATTACCAGATACAGTGCATATCTGACTTTACATATCTGACTAAATTTCCCATCCTTTCTTCCAGTAACAGTCTCTTCTCTTGCTGCTTCTTGCCCCGTCATCATGATTACCTTTATCTCCACAGGGTTTCCAGAGTCTGTTTGCATCTTTTCCTTCCTCTGGTTCTAAAGACAGTTCATTAGTTGCCTGGTTAGGGGCGCAAACATAACCTAATCCAAAGCAGGGCCTTCCCAGGCCGCCTTATCCCCTCAGAAGACCCATTAGTATTGGGTAGACAGGAGTGCCATACCCTTGCCCCTAATTACCTAGTATTTTGAATAAATCTGGAAGATTAGTATGATGGAACACAAAGCAAATTTACAAGATAAACACAAATTATACAGAAAGTGTTCTGTTTTTCTTGACTCCACACAGCCAATAGTTTCTGAAGATCAGACAGCAGCCCTGATGGCCCATCTCTTTGAAATGGGATTCTGTGACAGGCAGCTGAACCTACGGCTGCTGAAGAAGCACAATTACAACATCCTGCAGGTTGTGACAGAACTCCTTCAGATCAACAACAACGACTGGTATAGCCACCGCTACTGAGGAGTGACCTCGTATTAAATAACTTTGCCTGCTGCTCAGAGATGATCATTATTCTATTGTTGGGGTGTGGGGTAAAGGCCCTTGCTTATTTTTTAATCTGATGAATCTGTATAGAGCCCATCATTGAACTATCAAGACAGTTACTTACATTGCAGTATTTTTTGGAGCAAATGAAAAACCAGAACTTAAATTTTCACTTTAGACATTAGATGAATTGTAGGAAGAGCATTTTTCAATTGATTTGGATAAAACTCCTTTCTCCGTTTTAGTGCATTGAAGAGTATCACTACCTATAGAACCATTTTTCTTTTTGCTTGTATTGAAGTTGAGTATTTTTCTTTGCTTTAATGTGGATGTTTTTTGAGCATATCAGTTATTGTCAGTTTTTAAAAGAAATTAACCTTGGAAGTTGTTCTCAGATTTTTTCTCATAATTTCTCTAACCTATCCCAAGCTTCATAGCTATGCGGTATTACAAGGACACCCAGAGCGTGCTAGGAATTTTGTTACTCTTCCCTTCTCAAGGAGAAAGTCGTTTCCCTACAAGTCTTCCTAAGCAGCACTGTTGTTTTCTAAAGACCCCATTGATGCTTTTAAGAATATCCACCCTCTGAGTCTCTGCACTTCTGAGAAAGGAGCAGGGAGCGTGCTAATTAACCCACCAGCACCTGTTGAGCAGTGTCTGTTGTAGCAATTTTGCATACATTTTATTTTATTTAAGGGGAAAAATTAGGGTGAAATATTTTGCTAATCCTATAAAGAAGGGGAAAAAACTCTTCTATTAAAGGGAAAAGTAAATTTAACAGTTACCCTTTTTCTTTTCATCGGGGGGCAGGTCTTATTTACAATAGAGTGGGCAGAGGGTGTATAGAAACATGAGAAAACTGAAAGGTGGGCTCCTGTGTGAATCTCAGTAAAGTTCAGGGGCAGGCAGATAAGTGTGTGTGAGGCATAGGAAACCCCAAGGTTCTCTTGAATGTTTGAAATCTGTTCAGGAGAACCGGGAACAAGAAAAAGAGGCCGGTATTTTACAAAACTTGGAAGGGAGCAGACTCACTGAAAAAGTTTTGGTTTAACCCCATGTAAGTGAGTGGGAAAGAGCTTGCTTACAGGGGTCCAGGTCCTCACTGTGTTTACAGAGGGAGTCTAGGGTACAGCTGGTAAAGAGGTAACAACAAACACTAAAGATTTTAGTCATAAAAATTACTTGCAGAAAAAGAAGCATCTGATCCCCAGCCCGAAGGGGTAAGGATATTGAAATAGTATTATTTAACCTGGTTGGTGGTATAATGAATGGTGATTTAAATTAGTCATTAGTTATAATGATGTTTATTTACAGTATAACTCGTCAATGCTGTTAAGCCAGGATTCAGACTGCAAGCTAATCAGGCTGTTGGAACATTTTTATGGGGGCTTCTGGGTAGAAGCTGAGTGGCTGGGTGTGTGTAATTAATTGGGTTGGTTTGGGACAGGATCTGCCTTGACCATCTGAGTCGGATTGTAGGGGTCCAGGAGGGCCCTGGGGTCCAGTCGTCTGTCCCATTGTACTTGCACGTAACCGCTTAAAGAATGGTGAAATAAACTTTGAAACTCCTATGTGGGCTGGCTGGTCGTTTCTTCCGCGACCTCGCGCGGCCTTTGAAGAACCGAGAAATTTTCTCGAGGCTGTGTTGAGAGAGGCGGGCCCTGGGCGGGAGGGGGCGGGGCCGGAGGGCCGGGGCGGAGCTTCCTTAGCTGGGCGAGGCCCCTGCTCCCGCACTTTCGATTCCGCTTTGCAGGCGTTTCTGTTGCTGCGATCGCCCCGGGGGTAAGGTGCTTCGGGACCCTCCTTCCCTTCTTACCCTTTGGGAGGCAAGGGCCCAGGCCCCTTCTGTGCCTCCTCCTAGCCCAACACGCAGGTACCAAGCTCTACTAACGGCCTCTCGGGATGTCTGGTGGAACTTAAAATTCTCCTTCACTGAAATCTTAGCCTTTCAGTCCGCTCCGACCTCCCCCCCCCCCCCCCCGCCAGCCCATGGCCGAGCCCCAGGGTAGGGCGTGAAGCAGCTGGGGCCTCGGGGGCGGCCAGGGTCGCTGCGCCTCACCTCCTCCAACGCGGCGCAGTCGGTCCCCCAGGACTCTGCGGGAAGGGGACCGGTGGCCCCTGGAGCCACCCTGCCCTACAGGCCCTCCTCCCAAAAGCCGTACTCCAGAAATCTCTCGCCTTGCAGTTGAGAGGAGCCCAGGGTCTCAGACCTAAACCAGGTGAGGCTCCCTTTATTTTAGCCCAGAAGGTCCGAGTTCGGCTTCACTTGCCCACTTATTTGTCACCAGTCTTTTGGGAAGAATCTGGATTTAGCCCTAACTCTTCCTAGTGAGGGACTGAGCCCGACATTGCTACCACCCTCCCCCAGACATTCTTTCCCACCCCACCTCAGAAAGCAACGTGGAAGAGGTTTATGCTCCCTTCTACACCATTTTAGGGTTTTTAGCCACACCTGTGGCCAGTCTAGCTTCCTTTTTCTTTCTTGTTCTGAAAAACCCTACCTTCCTATTACACCAGCACCTGCCCAGGCTCAGGAATGGAAGCTTTCCTTCCACAGCCAGGCTGGGAGACCTCGGGCATTTGTGCCTGGATGCTCTAGAGACATCTTCAGAGTTATGTTGTCGCAGAAGATGAGGGGGCTCTCCTGGCTGCTGCCCCAAGCCCTATCTAACTTCCTTCCCTTGCAGGGAATGACAGCTTAGCAACTTTCCCAGAACAAAATAAGCGCTCTGCCTTTCACTTATGAAAGTCCCTTAAAGTGAAATAACTTTTGCTTTGTGTTTCCCTCTTGTAGACAGACTGAGCTCAACTACAGTAAAGAGTTAACACATTGAGACTCCTGATTCAAGAGTGTGTGTAACTGCTGGAATTTCCATACCCTTGCTTCCTTAGGCCTGAGCTTGCTGAAATTGTGGTGGGGCTCCTTGCTGATCTCAAGAACCTAAAACCAGAGTGACGCCCAGCATCTGTGCTAACTGAACTTTGTTCTGTTCTCATCAGGGAGAAATACTTCTGAACGATGGGTGAGACATTCTCTCAGCTGGGCTCTCGGGAGGATGAGAAGTCGATCCTGCCCCCTGAACCAGCCTTTGGCAGCAACGCTGCCAGCTACTCCAGCACCAGCAGCAGCAAGCATTTTTGTTCCTGTGTGCCTTGTGAAAGGGCTGTTGGCACCAGTTTTGTGACTTGTCCCACCTGCCAGGGTAGTGGGGAGATCCCTCGAGGTGAGTGGCCCCAGGCTCTGGAAGTAGCCTGGGATCCAGGAAAAGCTCTTAGCAGCCAGCTGGCCAGGGCCAGGCCCTTCTGAGTCTCCTTGGATGGAGTTGAGTCTCCCAGCTCTTAGTCTGCCAGTTTCAGGCTGGCCAGGGATATGCTAACCCTCCTGCCCTGGTTGTACCACCCAGCCCCAGGGGATTTCCAGCCTCTTTGCTCCCTTAGCAACACTGCTTTAGGATTCAGGAAGTTACAGTGACCTCTCTGAAGAAATCGGGCTTCTCTGATTTGTGGTGACTTGGAGAAATTCTTCACACCTGTTAATGAAAATCTCACCTCCATTCTAGAGATGGCAAGCTGAGTGGCCAACAGCCTGGTGTCCCTAGTCCTGCTCTGGGGCAGAGGTGGCATGCTTCTGACACTGCTTTGTGGGATGGAGGGGTGCTTCTGGCAGGCTGGCACAAGAAACATTTGTCATGGACACTTTGTGGCCCTCCCTCTCACCCTCTTTCTCTCTACAGAGCTAGAGAAGCAGCTGGTGGCCCTCATCCCCTATGGGGACAAGAGGCTGAAGCCCAGGCACACGTAAGCCCCTCTTCCTACCCCAGCTCTGCAGGCATTGCCCCTGGGGGCTATTCCTCTTTGTCTGCCCCCGCATCCCCAGTTTTTCCCCGTTGGTTCTCCCTTAGAAAGCCTGAGTGTCACTGCGCTCAGACGTATTAGCTTCCTGTTTCCAAGGATTTTCCTAGTGTAAGAAGCTCGGGGCACAGCAGATGCTACCTGAGGCCACTTGCTATCTTGAGCATCACAGCTTCCAAGAAGCATGGCTTCATTTTGAAGACAGAGAGGACCTCTTGACTCTGCAAGTCCTTCCAGGAGGGAGGGAGTGGCTGTGATTGCAACTGGTTTAGAGAAGCGATTTTTCCTAAGAACTTCCTTTGCTGCAGCAGTTCAGACCTGCTTGTTCTCTTCCTCTTAGAGACAGAAAAGCAGCTGGTCTCTGTTCTGGGACACTTCAGAACCTCAGCCGCAGCCCTGAGTTTCATTGGGGGGCCCATGAAACTCTTTGTCATCTGGGTCCTTTCACATGGATCCCTGCAGCCTCCTCCCAGGGTCCTCAACTTCTGTCTTGGAGCCACCACCCAGCCCTCCCCCACCACTGCACCAGAAACCGAATCTGGCACTGCCCCTTAGAAAATGCTAACAAGGCGCTGTCTCTTGGATGCATACCTCAATTTTGAATTAAACAGACAGATGATGTCCTGTTTATGAATATTAAAATTCAGAACTCTCAAAATTCACATGGACTCACTTCTTCCAATGATAATAGCTAGCATGGATTGAGCCTCTGACTATGTGTCAGGACCAGGGATTGATGCCTTCTCATGCATTAGCCCATAACAGATTGTATGAGGTAGGTACCGTTATCTCCGTTTATATAGACAAGGAAACTGAAGCTTAGGACGGTTAAGTGGGTTGTTCAGAGTTACTGGACCAGCGGGTACAGAGAGCTGGGAATGGAAGCCGGGCTGCTGGCCTCTCAGTCCTGTGCTCCTAGCCACTCTGGGCTGCACCTGAGCCTAGGCTGGTCCTCCACATCTGGGGAGCTAAGTGTACCGTTGTGAGGGGGACCTCGGAGGAGAGTCTTGTATATAGAGAAGAGTGTCTGAACGCCCCCGGCCCAGGTTTCCTTGGGGTCCAGACTTCTCCACTCCTCTACCCCGGGTCCTGCTTTCCCACAGGAAGCTCTCCGTGTTCCTGGCCGTGTTCATCTGCCTGGTGACCTCCTCCCTCATCGTCTTTTTCCTGTTTCCCCGGACTGTCGCTGTGCAGCCTGTGGGCCTCAACTCCTCCATGGTGACGGTTGATGAGGGTGATATCCACCTCAACATAACGGTGGGTGGGTGCCTGCGCCCCTGGGCTCTGACCCCACCTTCCTGGCCACACTCCTCTGTAGCCCTTGTCCAGTTTCTGACCCTGGGCATGGGGAGCCAGAGATCTTCATGGCACCCAGAGGATGTCAGAAGCCTGGGGAGAAACAGGGGCAACCATGAGCCCCTTAACAGATTGTGTAGGATTGAAACGGTGAGGGGTTAGAATTGAGGCCTGAGCAGTAAATCACTGGGTGCCGTGCGGGTGGTGTGCCTGAGACTCCCTGGGTGGGCAGGACTGAACAGAGAGAGCCTTAGAGGGTGAGACTGCATTTTGAGCCAGCTTGATGTTTTAGTTAAAGGTGACCCGTCGCCATGAAGAGCCCCTCCGAGGGGCTCCTGGCACTGGGGCCTCAGCAGCTGAGGCCCCTATTGGGGGTGGGGCTCCATCAGGCTGGGGGGTTTTGAAACTGTTCGACTTCTTTTTTCCAAGGATGGCTACCCTCACCCTCCCTTTCCCTGTCTTTCTCCTCAGAATATCTTGAACATCTCCAATAACAACTACTACCCCATCACTGTGACCCAGCTGACCATTGAGGTTCTGCACCTGTCCCTCGTGGTGGGGCAGGTCTCCAACAGCCTCCTCCTCCACATCGGCCCCTTGGCCAGTGAACAGGTGACTTCCTCTCACTAGCCAGCCCCGCCCACAGGTGTGTGGATGCAGGTGGAGGGAGGGAGAGGGCAGCTGGAGTTGGGGCTAACCCTATGCCCATTTGGTTGACAGATGTTTTATGCAGTAGCCAACAAGATACGGGATGAAAACACATAGTGAGTAGCCCTTGAGCGCTTCTCCCTTAGCCTCTTTCCTGGTTGGAAACCTGGTTTGAATCCCCACCAGATTTTCTGATTGCTTCGCAAACCCTGCAGTCAGCATTTGGCCTGCAGTGCACAAGGGTTCAGGGTCCCCAGCCTCTGCATGTTTGGAGCTGGATTGGAATGAAAAGCAGGCTAGAATTTGGTTAATGCTTACAATATATGACCTTGGGCTCTTGAGCCTGACTTGCTGTTTTCTCTCTAGTAAGGGAGAGGCCAGCACATGCCTGGACCAAACCAGTAGGGGTTGGAGGAGTGATATTGCAGCAGGGGTGACATGCTCACCTCAGGCAGAGAGAGGGGGAGGGGTGGGAGCGGCATCTGGGGCCCCTGTTGGAAAGGAGGCGAGGCGCTGGGACTGCAGGTCTCCTCCGAGCTGTCTGACAGGCTGCTCAGTGTGAAACATGGTCCCATGTTCTCTCTCTCTGTCTCTCTCAGCAAAATCTGTACCTGGCTGAAAATCAAAGTCCACCATGTGCTTTTGCACATCCAGTAAGTAGGGCTTGGAGCCCTGGTGTCCCCTCTCCCACCCCAGCTCCCCCTCGTGGGAGGAGAGTCATCCAAGCTGACCCCGTGAGTCTCTGTTGACTCTTGCGAGTAGCAGGTCAAGCCCCTCCTCTAAGGCCTCCCTTGCTTATGAGCTATTGACATGACAGCCACAGAGCTGCCCGGAACCCCTGGTGGGGCAGCTGCCCCAGGTGCCTTGGCAGAGCAGGAAGCAGAAGGAAGGGCGGGCCGTCTGAGGAAGCCAGCCCTCCCCAGAGAGCAGAGCAGGGCCAGGGCTTTCCTCTTCCTCCCAGACACAGCACCAAAGCCTGCTTCCTCTCCAGGGGCACCCTGACCTGTTCCTACCTGAGCCGTTCAGAGCAGCTGGTCTTCCAGAGCTATGAATATGTGGACTGCCGCGGAAGCTCCTCGGAGCCCCACTTGCTGGTCCCTCACCCACCGTGACCTGTCTGCTGTCCTCGAGCTCCAGGCACCTGCCGGCCTGGTTTGTATCTCCCACAACTCCATGGCGCCCCATAGGACGATAGTGACTGCCACAGGAAAAGCCCTGCTTTAGCATACCCTCCCCCGTTCACCCCCAGCAGAGGAAGCTTTCTGTGGAAGTTAACTTCATACACACACATACACACACACCACCCCGCCCCCCCCCATCCTATCTGATTTCCACAGGAACTGGTTCTTCTAGAGGCCGGCACCAGATATTCCCCTTGGTCTGTCTTGAGGAAGGTCTGACCTGACATTCCCTCAGAGCTGCCTTAGAGGCATGGATTGAGCACTGTGGTTGCCCAGCTCCTCCAGGGAAGGCCTTCCTCCTGCCTGAATGTGAAGAAAGCTTTCATTTTATCTGGCTTTTAATACATGGGTCCTTTTCAAGTTCTCCACCCAGTACTAAGCAAGTGACTTAGGGGACAGCCAGTGTTTTCCCTGGGGCCTTTTAGGGAACCATAGATGCTCTCCTTTGCCGCCCTGCTTTGGTCATGTGACAGAGTGATGGTGATGGCCTGCTTCTCTCCTGGTAACTTGTCCCCCACCCATCTGACAGCAAGATTGGCCAAGGCCCTTTTGCTCTGCATCCTTCCTAGTTAAAGACTGTCTGGGTCCTGAGGAAGTCAGAGCTGTTCTGCAACTAAAGCTTCCTCTCCATAAAATAGTTTTATTATTCTCTTCACAGCAGGAACCAAAGTAGGAGGGGAGGGAGGCAGCTGGCACCCCCTGGGCCTGCACAGGAGAAACAGACAAAGCCAGAGTTATTTAAAGAGGTATTTATTGAAGGAGGCCGCAGCCCTGAGCCCATGTGAGTGGACACAGGCAGGTCGAATGGTGGGTGCAGCTGCTCTCCTCCAGAAAACCTGCAGAGGTGAAGCCCAGCTGCTGGGCTCCATTACCAGCAGCTTAGCCCCAGGGCACCCTCTGCTCTCCTTTGGGCTTTGACAGTATGGAGCTGCATATCAGGAGGGACTGGTCTAGACCCTCCCCTCTTTGCTGTCACTCAGATGACACTGAGTCCCAGGTAACCCTCCGGTTTGCGCCGGGCTCCTGCTCTTTAGCCGGCCAGGAATGGTGTTTGCTCATTAGAGGCGACTGTGGTTTCTGTCACTCAGACAGGCAGAGCGATGAGCTTGGGTGGCAGGGAAAGTTGAATTTGAAGTAGGAAGGAAGGGGAAGTAGGGACAGAACCTGGTGACTAGCTGGCTGGAGGGGGGCGGACAAGGGGAAGGAAGGCGTTCGTGCTGTCTGCACACTTTCATGCCTGGGTAAAGGGTCAGTGTGGTGCTGGCAAGAGCACAGAAGTCCACGAAGGCCAGGCTGGGGCTCATGCTGTGTGGAGTTCACCAAATGTAAAGGATTTATACTGTATTCAAGAAATTGTACTTAACAATGTTTAAAAGAGAAAAATAAAAGTCTCCTGTGAGTGGGAAGGGAGCAGTGGACTCTGCCTCGCACAGCCTGTTTTTGTTAGCTTTTCTTGATGTATTTATTTTATTTTTGGCTGTGTCGGGTCTTGGTTGCGGCGCGCGGGCTTAGTTGCCCCACACACGTGAGGCCTGTGGGATCTTAGTTCCCCAAACCAGGGACTGAACCCGTGTCCCCTGCACTGGAAGGTGGATTCTTAACCACTGGGCCACCAGGGAAGTCTCTTACAGCCTGTTTCTTAATCTCCAAGTAGGCATCAAGGTCTCTTCCCCAGTCCCTGAGCCTGTCAGGAACACACCCTGCTTTTCTGCCTTCTGAGAGACTGCTCCCAAGAGCTCACTCCCTCCCTTTCCCTCGTTGTGTCTCTGAGTCCTCTCCAACGTTAATATTGCTATTCTCTGTACCCCCCTTACTCCCCAACTGCTGCTCTCAGGAAACACTGCACTGAGAGGCTCCTTCAGTCTTACCCAAAAGTAATGCTGCAATGAAAGGACTCAGGCATCCCCCTCACCAGTGGAGAGTAGAAGAGGGGGCAGGGCTGGGGGACCCCAGGTGTCAGTGTCAGGAAGTGCTAAGAGGGATGCCAGGACCTTTGGAGCCTCTTGGCTGTCTCTGCTACATGGAAAGGCTGAGACCCAGGGAGGAAGAGGCCTGTGGATTTGGGTGGGAGGCAAGTCCCCTTCTGCCCAAAGTCAGGTGTCCTGTGCCTGAGGCTACAGTCCCCCTTTCCTCTGAGTTCTTTCTCTCCATCCCTGCCTCCCATCATGCATTCAACAGCAGAGTGCCCACAGTGGACCAGGCATGACACTGGACTTGGGGGAAGTCCCTGCCTGCCACTTCTTCCTAATGCTGCCCCAGGTCTGCTCTGCTGTGATGCAACACCCCTTCCCCAGGTGTATCTCAGTAAGCCCAGGCTAGGGGGAGGGCTTATGGCTCCAGGGAGAGTCATAAACCTGAGCCCCTGACAGGCCTATCATTGCTAGATAAGGGCCAGTAGTAGAGCTGTAGACTTGGGGGACCCAAGGCCAAGTTCTCCCATTGGCTTTGCCTAAAGAAACATGGAATTGCCTTCCACTTTCTTCTCACACCCTCTCCATCTTCTTCATGGGTCTTCCTGCCCCACCCCCCCATCATCCCAGTCTCACAGAGCCCAACCAGTCTCTTGATTCTTTGCAAGAAGAAATCACATTTTATTCTCAGCTAGCCTCCCCCGCTAGAGTGGATCAGGAGGGGTTGGCTTTTGAAGTGGAGATGTTGCTGGGTGGTGAGAAGATGGGGTTGCTCATCTGATTTTTGCTGATGGCCAGTGGGGTCTTGGGGGTCTATCTCTGAGTCACCACTGCTGGATATAATTCGTTGACTGAGAAGAGGGTGAGAGAGGAGGCAAAACAGGTAAGTTAGCAGTTCCTGGGCCTGCTGGTTTCAGAACACTGAATGGATATTAAGCCCTTTGAAGCCACAGGAATCAAAATGAAATGTACTGGGAGGGGGAGGATGGGGGGGACTCGAGGGAGGGTGGAAAAAAAAAAAAGTGAAATGTAGGGGCCCAGTCCTCATCTTAAGGCTAGGATTGGGTTCTCCCATCCTTTGCACCTGTGTCAGAAAAAAACCTTCTTTCTGAAGCTTATCCTGCTTTATGTAATTCTCAAGACTCAAGAGTTGATGGTCCACAATGAGCCAGGCTCTTAGTGCTTTGGATGCTTTCCCTTTAATCCAGTCCCCATGACACCTCTATTGAGGAGGTGGTATTATCAGTCCCATTTTATGGATGGAGCAGCGGAGGCTCAGAGATTGAATCATGCTACCAGAGAGTGGCAATCCTGACCGAGGCCACAACCTCTGACTTTAGGTCTTATCCCCCTCCAGCTGGCTCTACCCCAATCAGCGTTTCAAACAGCCCTTTGATTTTGCTTCTCTGGTGCCTGTCCTATCTTTCTAACTAAATTGTCAGCTCCTTCACTTACACTTAGTGCTGAGCAGCGGGGCCTACTGAGACATTTTTATGGGGGCAAGTAATGACGGAATGGGCCATCCAGAAGAGGCTGAGTAACTTCAGTCCCCTCTCCCGACTCCTGCCAAGGAAGCCTTTCTATACACCCGCACTCACACGCAAGCACATTCAGACATGCAGCCAAACTCTATCTGCCCTTCACACTGAATCTTCTCACCGTGAATCGTGAGTACTTGGTGTGTTTATCTGGGCCAGAGTTGCTGAAACCTGATGATGAAACAGCACACATTACTCCTCTGGCAGTTTTTGAGAATGGAGCATGCCACAGCTGGACTCTTAACCGTGTGTCTGGGGGCAGGCCACGCCCCCCCACTGGGGTAAGGCACAGACCCAGCCCTCACTGAAAATTCTCAACTAGGAAGCTGACCTGTGCTTCCCTGTTCCAGACCCCAGAGGGTTCAGGATATCTGTTGCTAAGCCTACAACTCATCTCCCACCCTCTGACCTCCCGGACCCTGTCACCCTCACCCTGGTGAAGGGACTGACAACTTCTGAGCCACCCTCTGCAGAAATCGGCAGGTTTCTCTGCAGCTCTCGCTTGGCGCAAACCCACTCAGAGAGAGTGACCCCCAAGTAAAGGTGAAGGATGCCAGGGAGAGTCAGAGGGTGGAGTGACAGATGTGGGTTCTGGACTATAGCCAGGGGCTTTCTCCTCATTACCTCCTGCCCTCGGGCATCTCATCTCACTTACCCGGACCTTGAAGGTTGGTCGTCTCTCCTTGGAATTTGTCCTTGTGGGGGCCCGGCCTTTGGGAATGCTGGAGAATGTGCTGGGAGGTGCGCTGAGTAAGAGGGTCTTGGGCATTTTGTTGCTTTGGCTGAGGAGGCGGCTGCGGTGGCGGCTGCGGCTGCTCGGGTACCTGCGGCGGCGGCGCCTGCGGTTGTGCAAGTAGCGAACGTAGCTGTGCCGGTGGTGGCTGCAACTCCCGCTGAGACTCCTGAGATGGCTGGGGTTTTTTCTCAGATTGCTGTTCCTCTTCTTGGAGTTTCTTCAGTTCCTGGCAAGAAGCCCCCCACAAGTGGCATCCTCCTCCCTCCCCACCCAGTCACCCACCTGCCAGAGTCACTGTGGGGAGCAAGGCCAGGGAATCCAGAGGAGGAGCTGGCTGGAGGGTCTCTGTTCCCTGGAGCTGGAGGCTGAGGCTGGAGCCTGCGCCATCTCCCTTCACCCACCCACACCCAAGAACAGTTTCTATAGCGACAGTGCCCCTGGCACAGCCCCTGCCCAGGAAACAGCAGCCTCTGACCACCTACCTCCTAGCGTGGGAGCTGCACACACTGAAAACCGTTTGCAGTGCCAGAGGGTAAAGAACAATCTTTTGCAAATGCTTTGAAACAGCACTGTCCAATAGAAATATAACGGGAGCCTTATATAATTTAAAATTCTTGGACTTCCTGGGTGGGGCAGTGGTTAAGAATCCGCCTGCCAATGCAGAGGGACACGGGTTCAATCCCTGCTCCAGGAAGATCCCACATGCCCTGGATCAACTAAGCCTGGTGCCACAACTACTGAAGCCCGCGTGCCGAGAGTCCGTGCTCCACAACAAGAGAAGCCTAGGCACCACAGCAAAGACCCAGTGCAGCCAAAAAAATATAAAAATTTTAAAAAAGTCAAATTCTCTATTAGCCACATAACAAACTAAGAAGAAATAGGTGAAACTAAGTATAATATATTTTATTCAACCCAATACATCCAAAACATAAAACCAATATGAAAATATTAATGAGATAGTTTATAGTGTTTGTTTTTGTACTGTCTTCAAAACCCAGAAGGCATTTTATACTCAACAGCACATCTTAATTTAGACACTATATTTCGATTTAAAATATTTGATCTATATTTAGAGTTCAGATAATTTACAATCGAAAAAGTAGATTCACATACCCAAGTTGTTCCAAACATACTTAAAAAGGTTCCAGTATGTAAATTAAATTTGTTTTTAAATTTATATTTAAATAAGTTAAATGTATATAAAATTTAAAATTCAGTTCCTTAGTCTCACTAGCCATGTCTCAAGGGCTATAGCACACAGGCTGGAGACCACCCTATTGGACAGTGCAGCTTTAAAACCTCCAGAGCCTGACGCCTCAACCCCACGTGAGGCCTCAACACACACACACACACACACACACACACACACACACACACACACACACACGGTTCATCCAAGACAACATTAAAGGACCTTGCTTTCCTCCAGCTCCCAGCAAATCACCAGATAATAGTTTCCTTGGGACCTGTCTTCCCTCCCTATCCCTTCCCTATCCCTGGAAGGACCCTGGTGAACCCAGCCCCTCTCATGCACCTGCTCTTGCTGCTGCTGCTGCTGCTGGGCCATCAGCCACCTCCTCCGGTCCAAAGCCATCTGCCGGCGCCGGGCCTCCCAGTGATAAGCACTGCCCATGCTGGTGGGGGGGACAGGAGGCCCCAGGCAGGGGGTGGGGGCAGGCAGAGCCCAGGAAGCTGCCACTGCCCCCACCACTTCTGTCCCCTCTCACCTCAACCCCATGGCCTGTAACCAGAACCACCTCATAATGTGGCCACTACCAGGGCAACTGGACAGGGCTCCGCCCCCTGCCTTGGGAAGGAGGGAAGTGTTCTTCCCAGGCCTCCCAGGGAGCATCTGTAAATTACCTTTCTCTCCACAGCCCTGAGTAGGTAGAAGACAACATTCTACCTTAGCTTTGAGTTTCAGTGGATCCCAGGGACAATTCCCAGGTGCTCTGGCTTTTCTGTCTGGTTTCTTTCTCCTACCCTTCCCAGGATTCCAGCAGCCTCCTCTGGCCCTCTGCTGACCCCTCCCCCATCTCCTTACCCTGTGCTGAGTCAAGAAAATACAGGGAATTTCCTGGGTAGTTAGGACTCTGTGTTTCCATTTCAGGGGAGCTAAGATCTCGTATGTCACGTGGCATGGCCAAAAAAGAAAAAAAAAAGAAAAAGAAAATACAAAATCCAACCAACTTGCACTGGGGTCCGAGCTCTGTGAAGGCAAAGTGGCTTATTAGAAAGTACCCTAGTCCTGGGGATTTAGTATGCTGGGCTCAAGCCTACCCTCTCTCTCTTCCTCTGACCCTGGACTCAGCTTACCTCTCTGGGCCTCAGTTTCCTTGCCTGGAAAATCAGAAGGGTAGTACTTGTTACCTTCCTCATGCGGTTCATGCAGGACCAAATGGGCTAACGGATGAGAAATATATGAAATGAAGTATAAAACTGCTCAGCTACAGGTTGGTATTATTTATTATGCTACGTGATTTGCGTCCAATTGGGAAGGAAAAATTCATCCTCTAGCCTTCTAGGTTCTTTGGCTGCTCTAATAAGCAAATTGACACAAGACAGATTAACAGGAGAAAAACCAATGTAATTGTGTATGTTTAGGGATCCCATAAGAATGTGAGACCCAAGGGTAGTTGAGGTTTATATGCCTTCTTGAGCTAAGGAATGGGATAAGGGCCTAGGGCTTCAAAGCAGAGGAGGGCAACCTACAGGACAAAAAGAGCAAATGTTTTGTAATGAGATGATTGCCCTGCCATGCAGTTGGGTCTCTCAGATAAAAGTTGTCTCTGATAATAACACTCTCTGAGCCAGGCCCCTATCTAAGTTCTTTTAGGCAGTTGAGGGGAAGGTAAAAAGCTCTTCCTGTCTCTTTGGGGCCTCCACTGCGTTCAGCTCAAATAACCCGATTCCAAAGTGGCACCTTCTGCGGAGGTTTTGAACTCCTTGGATCTCCAGTAGGTGGAGTGGCCAGGGGAGGGGATCGTTTCATGAAGCCCAGGGAGGCTTCTTGGGGCAGGGACTGGGTAGACTATTGGCCTCTCCCCACAGATATAAATTGTTCTAGAAACATCAGAGGCTGAGTCCAGCTGGAAGCAAGGGAAGGGTACAAGGGAAAAGGGGGCTTCAAACTCAGCCTCAGCCTCAGACCCTGTGGTGGTGGAGGAAGGATGCAGGGTGCAGCCCTTGAACCGGAGAATAGGTTCCTAGAGAATCTGTCCATTCAGGCAGCTGGTATAGTGGAGTCATCCAGGGCTCTGGAGTCAAACAGACTCAGGTACAGTCCTGGCTCTGTCACCTACTGGCTGGGGGAACGTTGGCAGGTCACTCAGCGTCTCTGAGCCTTTCCTCTGCAGGTTGTCAGAGGACATCATGGAATGCTTGGGAAGTGCCTGCCGTCAGAGTGGGCATCTGGCTATGACCAGCTGATAGGGATGCCCAAGCTCTGCTGAGGGGCCAGTGCGACCCGGAGCCTTGCTAGATCTTTATCTTCCTTTTGAAAGAGATGCTGCTCCCTTCTCCTCCTAGTGCTCAGGTGGTGTCATTTGCAGCAATAGACACCCACAGTTTCCAGATATAAAAAAATGAAGTTGAGGCTTGTCACTGGACATTTATTTTCACAGCACATTTATCTTTCTATAAACGAATTTTACAACTATTTAGGTGGAAAGTAACTATTATAAGAGAAAGAGAAAAGCACTTGACTGCCTCAATAATTAAATGGGCAAAAGAGGAAGTGGTTTCCTGTTAGTATCTCTTCCCCTCTCGATGTCCCCCTTACTCTTCTCCTACCCTAGAAAGAACAGGGATCAGATGTGGAGATGCTCAGGGTGGGGAAGGTGGGCTGGGGAGCTGTTTCCAACCCTCTGAGCCAGTCCTCCTGCCTGAGGAGGGATTTTCAGGGTAAATCTGCCAAGACTGCACCCTCCCAATTCTCATCTCCCTTTCTGAGTCCCTCTCCTGCCTCCCCTGTGCATACTGCCTCTCCCAACCCCACCTCTAACCTCAGAGCTCCTTCCAGCTCTAGATTCTACTCCATATTCCACTCCACCCCTTCAAATTTGGATTTTAACTCATGTCGGCCCTCAGGGAACTTCCTGTGCTGTTACCTAATTGTAGCCACTTGCATATTTGCATTTTTAATAAAGCTTGTTATTACACAAGGCCTAGAATCTTTTGTTGTAGAAGGAACAAAGTATAGTTAGAAGCATGCGCAGGTAAATCTTGTGAAATACCAGCTGCATTTCTTATCAGGTGTGCAAATATGATCTAGCTAATCTACAGCTCTGATCAGTTTCCTCCCCTGCAGGATAATAATACCTCCATCCTAGAGGTGTTGTGGTGATGAAAGGAACTAATCCATATAACATATAGGGTTCAATAAACAGAGGATTTTATTATTATAGTATTTCACAAATGTAAGATGTCCTCATTTGTGAGAGGTACCATTGTTTTATCCAGCCCTGTTTTGCCAAAAGTCTTACTTTCAGTTTCAAGGTTCGTAGGATTCACTGGCAAAATAACCACTCTATACTCAGTTAAGCAAGAATTTAGAAAGAATTTATTAAATTAACAAAGATCACAGTATACTAATTAAGAGACTAATTAGCTAAGAAAGAATAGTAGAGACAGAGGCTCATATATCACCGAATTGGGGAAGCACCTACATCCAGATCCAAGCAGCACAGGGAAGTCCCAAGTGACAGCAATCTGGAGCCCCAGTTGGGAAGGGTTCCAGGCAGTGCATCCATTCCACGGGTAAGACTTCAGACTGGAGTTCTGGGGACTTCTGCTTATAAATCCAGCTCCGGATTTACTTTAACAATGTTGTTGGTTTCATCATGTAAGTCACAAGATTCTTCAGACCCTGGGGGACTGGCCAGGTCCCTAGGGCTCAAGAAATTCCAAGACCCACTCCCTTTCTTAAGTGCCCTTTGACTTGCTAGGTGCGTAATCAAGCACGCAGTCCAGGCAAGGACACAGGTCAGTCAGAGGCCTGTTTCTGTCTCTGAGGCCTGAACAAGACTATATTACTAACTTCCTCAACAAGCACTAAGAAAGAAAAGATGAAAGAACAATAGAAAGACGTGCTGTGGCGTAAACAGCAGCAGTGCTTTCTCCTGGCCTCGAATGTAAGATGCCATCCTGGTTTCTGAGATGTAAAGATGTGAAAAAGATGAGCATCTTGGAATGGACAAAATCAGGCATCATTGTGGAGTGTGACACCTTCTGTCTGGGGCTGCTGAGAGACCAAAAAGAAAATGTGGGGATTTGCTGGCACACAATGGGTGCTCAATAATGGCAGGCAAGTTTTGAAAAGCCCAGCTCTTGGTTGAGTCTAGTTTTATGGACCCAGTCTAGCTGGACAGGAAGATAGCTTTTCAGCACACAAACACTTACGTTTTAGCACCAGGATCCCAAGCACATTCAGGGTGGGGGTGGGGAGTGAGGAACAGACGCTCTGCTGGTCCATGCACACCCCTGATCATGTTGCTGGGAAAAACAATCTCTCTCTCCTACTGCAAAGTTGGACAGACTGATCCAGTTCTGTCGCTAGTCATAAAAGCAAAAGCTTTTGTTTTGTGACTGGGGAAAAGGAGAAGCAGGGAGAGAGGAGAACTGAGGACAAGAAGGTGGGGTCGGAGAGAAGGGAGAGGAGGTCAGAGAAAATAAAATGGTGTCTCCCTCCAGGTCTCTTCAACTAGAGAACGCTGACAAGTGATGAAAAGAACCTAATGGAGCTGTCCAAAAGGATAAGGTAAAAATTGAGGTGAAGGCAGGCCTGTTGCAGGGCCAGGAAAAACAGATACAGTGAGGCTGAGGCTTGGACTTGAAGAGGCTGTCCTCCGCAGCTGGCAGGGGACCCAGCAGACCTCTGATGCCCAAGGATGGAACGCTTAGAAGCATGTGGAGTTGGCAGCCTTGGATGGGCAGATCTTATCTGATTGTGCACAGGCTTCCCCAGCAGCGAAGAGCAGTGGATGTCGTTGAGTGGCAGCCAGAGGAGGAATGGAAAAACATGGCAGATGCCCCTTGTTGACCACAGGGACAAGGTCATGTTTACCTGTGTGATCCCAGGACCCCCACAGTGACAGGCACAGAGTTAGTGTGATGCCAAAGAGTCAATTGAATCAAGAATCTTAAAAACAGGATATCAGAAGATGTTTTAAAAAGAGAAGTCCAGGACTTCCTGGGTGGCACAGTGGGTAAGAATCCGCCTGCCAATGCAGGGGACACGGGTTCAAGCCATGCCCCTGGAAGATACCACATGCCGCAGAGCAACTAAGCCCGTTCGCCACAACTATTGAGCCCATGTGCCGCAACTACTGAAGCCCACACACCTAGAGCCCGTGCTCTGCAACAAGAAAGGCCACCGCAATGAGAAGCCCACGCACCACAACGAAGAGTAGCCCCTGCTCTCTGCAACTAGAGAAAGCCCGTGTGCAGCAACGGACACAACACAGCCAATTAAATAAATAAATAATTTATAAAAAAAAAAAGTCCAGAAATATATATGTATATATATATACTTTTTTTTTTAAGAAATCAAAGCAAGCAAGCACCATTCTAAAAAAATATTTATTTATCTATTTGGCAGTGCCTGGTCTTAGTTGTGGCAAATGAGACCTTCGTTGTGGCATGTGGGGATCTTTAGCTGTGGCATGAGGGCTCTGTTAGTTGCAGCACGCAGGATCTAGTTCCCTGACCAGGAATTGAACCTGGGGCCCCTGTATTGGGAGCACGGAGTCAACCACTGGACCACTAGGGAAGTCCCAATATGGCCCATACTTTTTAATATGATGAAGGTAGCATCTGCAACTGATGAGAAGATGGACTATTTCATATATGGTGTTGTGACAACTGGGTAGCCATCCAGAAGAAATAAAGTCAGATCTATACCTGAACTCAAATACTAGGACAAATGCAAAGCAGATTAGAGATGGAAATGCAAAAAAAAATCAACAATTCAAAAGACAGTGGGCAAGAGCTCTGAACGTTCAGCTTACAGAAAATAATAATGGATCTCAAGCACACGAAAAGGCATACGACCTTGCTCGTATTAAGAGATAACATTGGATATTATGTGAAAGTTTGATAACATGATGGTTGGGCAAGGCTGTGGGAAACAGGCACTGGTTGAGAAGGCTATGCTCTTCTAGTCTCTGTCTCTGGCTTGTCATTTCCAACTCCCTGGCAGCAATGATAACCAGATCCGTGGTGAGATTGTAGGACACTTGGACAAAGGCTCATCAGCCAGCTTCGCCCTGGTGTTGCCTGAATTTTTATAGGCACTTTGGTCTGTACACATGGATGTGAGCTGGCTGAGGGGGACTGACTCACATTAACCAAACTCACAATTGACAAAGGGAGATGCTCCTTTGCGATGACAGAACATGCACGTCTACAATCCAAAGCATCTCATTCTAAAGATCAAAATACCTAAGGAAGCTAAATTGGTGAGCACAGTAACGTGGAAGCAAGTAGAAATGTAGTGAAACACAGTGAGGGCCATAATAATTATCACAAGCCAGGAGGTGTGCTTATCTCTTTCTATATGTACAAATCACATTTTTATTTAATATTTATACATTCATTTATTCAACCAAAATATACTAAGTTTATTGCATGTCAATTGTATCTCAATAAAAGTTCTTAAAAAGAATATACTAAGTGTCTAATATATGCCAGGCCCTATTCTAAACACCAAGGATATAAATGTGGACAAAACACAAAGGTCTCAGGGCTTCCCTGGTGGCACACTGGTTAAGAATCCACCTGCCAATGCAGGGGACACAGGTTCGTGCCCTGGTCTGGGAAGATCCCACATGCTGCAGAATAACTAAGCCCCTGTGCCACAACTACTGAGCCTGAGCGCTAGAGCCCACGTGCCAGAACTACCAAAGCCTGTGCGCCTAGAGCCCGTGCTCTGCAACAAGAGAGGCTACCGCAATAAGAAACCCACGAACCACAACGAAGAGTAGCCTCCTCTCCACAACTAGAGAACGCCCGTGTGCAGCAACGAAGACCCACTGCAGCCAAAAATAAATAAATAAATAAGTTAATTAAAAACAAAAATAAAAAAAAACCCACAAAGGTCTCTGCTCTAAAGCTTACATGCTATTAGGCTAGAAGGCAATAAACAAATAAATGTACAAAATGTCAGGTATGTGCTATGGAGTAAAATAAAACTAGGTTAATGAGGGAAGATTAAGCACAGGACTATATGTTAATATTCTCATTTTCTAGATGAAGAAGCTAAGCTACGGAGAAGTGACTTGCCTGCGATATTTTCCCTTATGTTTGGTACTTACAGGTATACTCTATTCCAGGCATGTCTCAATTCCTAAGATTATGTCTAATAATTTCTCATCTCATTATCTTCAATGTGCAGATAATATTGGTATATCGAAGACAGAGGGTTAAGCAAGGAAGCCAAGTCAGGCACTAGGTCACATGGTTATCAACAGGTAAAGAGATTAGAGCCTAGATATCCGAAGTCTCTGCTCTTAACTGCTGCACCAGACAGCTTGTTCCAGTCTCTCTTCAGACAGAAGACCTGTGTGTCAGGCTCAGCAACACTTACTCTCATAGTGGCCTGGACAGACAAGAACAACTTCTCTTTCTTTGGCTGCCCGTTTCTAGGTCCCTCGCTCTTCATAGATGGATCCGACCTCTTCTGCTAACTAGCTGTGTAGTCTTCGGCAAAGTTACTTAACCCCTCTGTCTCAACCGCTCCATCTGTAGGTAAACTTGGAAAGTCTGATATAAGGAAAGCACTTAAGGGCAAAGCCTGGCCCAAACAATAAATGTTTCCTATTGTGTTGTCTACAGGCAATACAGTTGCTCAGTTTTTTCAGTGCCACAGCCACGACGCCTTCACTGGAACCTCGCTGGACACTAGGGCCCACATTCTAGACTAACCAAGATTGCCTCATTTGCTCCCTTTTCACTCCCTCAGCCCCACAAGGTAGGCATTAAGGTTTCCACTCCTCAGCCGGGGAGTTAAGGCTCTGGAGGTTAATGGGTGTGCCCTAGTGGCTTGCAGCCTGGCAGGGAGGGGGTCCTGACAACTAGGGCAGCAGTGTTTCCAGGGCCCGATCTCGGGTCCCAACTTCTCTCTGCAGCCCCTGCCAGGCGACACCGGACACGGACTCCTGGACTCCCAGCCTTCGGCTGGGTCTTCAGCCTGGACAGAGGCAGCCCATGGGATCCTACTGTCTTCCCAGTGAAGACCAGATGACTTTTTTTGTACTCGCACCAGTCTGCTTCAAATCAATTCCGCAAACCCCTTCCTCGGTTCGCCCAACCCCAACTCCGCTAAATTCTGCCTTTACGCGAGAGTTGTTGCCAAAGAAGAGCTCCGCCCCTGCCCTGCTTCGGCTCATGCGCGCGGAGGCGGTGCGGGGGCGTGGGCAGATCGACCCGTAAGGCCACACCTACCCGCGCGGAAAGGGCGGGGCACGCACATTAGAAATGGCAGCCCGAGAGGGACGAAGCCACAACATATGTAAATTCTCTTTTACAATTAGAGAAAAGATATCTGCACGAGCGTCTCGTGCAGTACCACCGGCAGTACTGTCAACGAAGCAAAAGAAGTGAGACCTCAAGTGGAGTGAGGAGTGACACGGTCACACTGAGTTGAATATGCGTGACGAGGGGACGGTGACAGCGATGACAGGTCTTGTGGCATCGCTTCTCGGTCTTTTGGCAAGATCAAGTGTAGTATTTGTTTTTATTGGTTTAATATGTGATACATTTTCTCATTAGAGGATAGTATATTAAATAGGTTCTTGGAGTAGGGAGTTGGAATATGGAGTTTGCTTTGTCCACTATCACGCATGGACTTGGTATTACAGTACTTTCAGAAATGGTGCACTCTTTTTGGGGAAATTTTTTTGGTTAAAATGTAAGATTTTGTTTTACTCGTTACAGTTTTTGGAGCTAAATTGCAGCATTTGTTTTTACTGAGCTTTAGAGATTTGTGGAGTAACTAGTTCAGTATCATTGGTTTTGTGTTTTCTAGAAAAACTGAACATGCAATTGGTTGTTATGGTTTAGTATTTTCTTTTTTATAAGTATGCACTTTTTACTTACTGTAGCGAAAGATAGACGTTTGTTTTACATGTGTTTTCGCGTTCCGGACAAGGGGATCCGGAATAATTTGTTTCGGATAGAATATTGCTCCGTGGCATCAGCCCTTGTAGACAAGATGGATGGTGTGCTGGCAGAAACAGGTACGCAGAATTTGTTGTGTAGAGGCACTATTGTGGGGTATCAGCTGAGACATGCCTTCCGAAGAAGAGACAAATTACTTTCTCTTTCAACAATAACCACAGAGAAGAAAGCACAGGGCCTAGGTGGCTTCTCACGGTTCTGGAAGCAACATGTTCCACACCAAGAAATCCTGCCTGGGCTCATAAACCACGTAACGCAAAATATGTTCAGCTTGGAGCTGGGCCTGGAGCAGAAAGGCCTCCAAAGCTCCCAAGCATGGTGAGGCATGCCTGGTATTTGGGTCACAGGACCCAGCGGACCCTATTGTGTTGGAAACAAGGGGCAAGTCAGTCAAGGGAAGTGATGGAGTTGGTGGCAAGCCAGAGTGGAGGATTGGAATGCGAATCTTTCGGGTTCTCAAGCCAGGCCATGGCCAGCAGCAGCAGAGAATTCTTCACCTTCTGAAAAGCAGCTCTTGACAAACTACTAGGCATTTGCAGAGACAGATGGTTACCATGGGACAGAGACCATGGATCTTGAACTGTCTAGCAGGACTTTAAGATTGTAAATTCCCTCAGGCCCACCGCAGCATCCATTCTAAGAAGCACGTGGTGTGTCAGGATTGAGCCTAGGAGGAGCTTGACAAACAACATACAGAGTGACTCCACCAGCCTTTGTAGTTGACCGCCCCAGGCCTGGCACAATGGGCGCATGAACAGTGGGTCGCTGTGGCAGCAATGGAGGCCACGATGGGTCCCACACTTCTTGGGGACTTCAATCCTGAACTCAATAGGGTCAATAGGCCCCAGCCATTTCTGGGATGGGTTGGGTTGGGTTGGGCTGGGCTGGGCTGGGCTGGGTTGGGAGAATCTGGGCTCCTCTAGCTACCGTCTTGTTTCAGAGCTTCTCTTTGACTGGCCAAGCTCCTGCTTCGTGCCTTTTTTTTTTTTTTTTTTTGCATCCCTGGGTGGGCCCTTTTTTTTTTTTTTTTTTGCATCCCTGGGTGGGCCCGACTTCTTCCTGCCTTCTTTATCTTTCAAAGCATTAACCCTCCCTACTATCAACCTCCTGCACTCCTCACTCTGTCTCAGCAACTTCCCAGATGACCCAACTCACACTATAACTTAGACTCCAAAAGTTAACTTTTTACAAACATTGATCAACTTATATAATTCACATCTGCACAATTAAAAAAAAAGATGAAAGAAACTGGGAAAAAATATTTGCAGATCTGTCACAGGCAGGGTTTATTTATCTCTGTTCTACAAAGAGTTCTGAGGATGTGATCCGGAAAAAAACAAACCATTCAATAAAATATGACTAAAAATCACACAGTTCTTGGGGAAGATAATAAGTGATTTTTTAAGGACAGAAGGGAGTAGTGATGAGAACGGGTCATGAGCAGGTCTTAGGAGATAGTAATGTTTTTCCTTAATCAGAATAATGGGGGCTTACCTGGTGGCGCAGTGGTTAAGAATCCACTTGCCAGTACAGAGGACACGGGTTTGATCCCTGCTCCAGGAAGATCCCACGTGCCACGGAGCAACTAAGCCCACGTGCTAAAAAAAAAAAAAAATCAGAGTAATGGTTACAATCGTGTGTGTAATTTGTGAAAATTAATCATTTTATACTTCCAATTAACATACTTTTCTGCTTGTATGCTATGCTTCAATAAAGTCTTTTTAAAAATTAGTAACAATAAATAAATAAATATGATTTTTCACATGTGAAAATATGTACCACCCAACTATAAGGAGAGAAATGCATATTTAAACAGCACTGAGGACTTCCTAGGTGGTGCAGTGGTTTACAATCTGCCTGCCATTGCAGGGGACACGGGTTTGAGCCCTGCCCCAGGAATCTACCACGTTGTGGAGCAACTAAGCCCATGCGCCACAACTGTTGAGCCTGTGCTCTAGAGCCCGTGAGCCACAACTATTGAAGCATGTGCCGCAACTATTGAAGCCCATGCGCCTAGAGTCCATGCTCTACAACAAAAGAAGCCACCACAATGAGCCCACGCACCACAATGAAGAGTACCCCCCACTCGCCGCAACTAGAGAAAGCCCGTGTGCAGCAACAAAGACCCAACTCAACCAATAAAAAATAAATTAAAAAAAAAAAAACCCAGCACTGAGATATAATTTATAACCTATGAGTTTGGCAAAAATGCAAGAGTCTGACGACATGCCAGCTTCCCCAGGCTGCAGAAATAGGAATTGCTTGAGACCTCTCTAGGCAGTCCTAGAGTCCCTGTCCTGACCTGTTAATCCTGACTCCTTTGGGGCAACGATATCAGGGACCCTGAGGGTGCAACACCTTAGGGAAGACACATGGTACCTGGATGAGACCTGGTGCCAGCAGTAACGCTTCAAGCACAACTGTGTGTGCATGTCTATTTGAGCAGGCTACAGCACATGGTGGGGAAGGGGTACTGACTCAAGTTAACCAAGCTCCCAAGGGGCCCACGCACGCACTAGAAAGTGAAGTAAGTCACCTCGACGGGCGACACTCCTCTGCAGGAATGTAACTGTCTGAAGGTCAATCCCCAGATACCTGGGAAACCATAAAATGGCAACAGAGGAACATGGAACCAAGCAGAGAGGTCATGTATTGAGGAAGCCTGAAGAGCCATCTTAATAACCATGTGCCAGGGGCTGGCTAAGTGTGGTTGACATAATATCTAGTTTAATACTTATCCACTCACTCATCCATTCCACAAATGGATGTAGGTGCTAGGCACTGGTCTAATGTCTGGGACAGAGTGATGGAAAAAGCAGTTTAAGTGGGACCTTCCCAGTCACTAAGGATGGTGGGGGGGGGGGGAGTGGCAGTAGGGGAGGAGGATGGCAGGATCAGACACAAAGCAGATATATAACGTCAGGTCTGGTGCGAGCTATCCACAAACTTAACACCAGGTTGGGGCACGGAGGGTCGCCTCCAGTGGCGGTGGGGAGGGAGGTCGCTCCAAACAGGCCCTGCCATAGGTTTTCTTAGGACCGGGATTCCCGCGAGGACATGAAGGTTCAGAGACGTGTGTGGCAGAACCGCTCTTTCTCCCTAGTGGTTGCTCGTTGAGGACTGACTCCTGACGGGCATGTCCAGAGGGCCTCAGAGCTAATGTGTCAGGAAGGTTATCACGGTTCCCTGAGAAAGACTGAAACAGAGATCGTCCCCTTCCCCACGGGAGAGGAGCAAAAGCCAGGCCGGCAGAGAGTCACAGAGCCAGGAGCCAAGGCAGGGTCAGGCGGGGACGTGAGCCCAGATGCCGCCTGCCCTTATGGAAACCATGGTTCCATGGGCCTGGCGCCAGCAAACCCGTGTGTGTGTGTGTGTGTGTGTGTGTGTGTGTGCGCGCGCGCGCGCGCGCTCCAGGGGCCACCCTCCTCCCCTCCCAGGTGGACTTCCTGTTCTCACGGCTTCCCTCTTGTAGACTCCATCCGTTGGCCGGGCCTGTGCTCCGGACGCCGTGGGTGTCTTGGGACAGGGTGATCATCAGCCCCGCAGGTCAACTGCCTACTAGCTGTGTGACGCCGGGCAGGCTTCTCAGCCTCTCTGGTCTCGGTGATTAGGACTGCGCAATGGGGATGATAAGAGCGTCAACTCGCTCTAGGGTCTCCAGGCTCCAAGAGGGTTCAAACATGCCAAAGAACGCAGGGCAGTGCCCGGCACGTGGCTGTCGTGCGATCGGGGACCATGCCCCTCGGGCTTGGCGAGGGCCGACGGTGCTCGTCGCACAGTCCCTACAGCTCTCTAGCGGCTTTGCGGAGACCGGAGGAAAGAAGCGAGCGGCCGCCTGGCCATCCCGGGGTCTCAGGTAAGGAGGCTGGGGAGGCGGGTGGCACGGAGACCGGTGCACAGTCCCGGCGGTTGCTGCCCAAGATCCCGGCCCTGTCCGTGGCACAGCCACGGACCCCGCGGCTCACCTCGGGCTTGGGGAGCCCGCGGCCCGCTCTGGTCTCGCAGCTCGGGCCGCCGCGCGCCCGCGCGCCCGCTGCCTTCGGGCGGGAGCGGGCGCCTGGGGTGCGTGGGCGGGGCCTGAGGCCCGCGGTCGCGCGCCCGAGGCGGAGGGGGGCGGGACATGCAAAGAGGCGGCCGTTCTCCGGGGAGGGCTGGGCGCCGGCGAGCACACAGGGATGTGAAAGCTGCCCAGGAATGGGGAGAACAAGTGCAGTGTCACAGGTCTGGAGCGGACCCGGGCTAGTGAGCGAGGAATGTGGCCTGCGGGTTCGGGTGCTCGCCGTGCGTGTAATGGAGATGAAGGCAGGACGGTGACAGCGCTGCGAGGCTTAGGAGTATCGCTTCTCGGTTTTTATGGCTAAGATCAAGTGTAGTATCTGTTCTTATCAGTTTAATATCTGATATGTTCTCTACCCGAGAACAACGTATTAAGCGGGTTTTTAGAGCAGGGAGTTGGAATATGAAGCTTGCTCCGTTCTCTCCATGCATCCACCTGATAATGCAGTATTTCCAGGAACGGTGCATTTTCTCTGGGAAATTATTCGCGGTAGAAAAGTAGGTCTTTCTCTTTTCGCGTGAGTTTTTCGAGACCTATGGTTTACTCACTGCTGTTGGCTTATATGGTCTGCGTTGCGATGGTGCGTGCAGTCTCCATCCGATTGCTTTCTGCAGAAAAGGCCGTTATTGTAGCTGCTCTCTGGGGAAGTTTGGTTAGTGCTTGCGTTCACAGCATTAAGTAGCGCAGGGTGGTGGGTGTTGCTTTTTTTGTGTCACCGTGTTTAAAAGCTTTTTCTTTGCTTTTCTTCATTCTGTAGCTTGCTGTTCTCCGTTTTCTGTTTGGCTTACTTACCCCCACCCCACATCTCCCGGCTTCGTGCGTTTTCCTACTCCTCGTTTCCGAGAGTGAATTCTCAGCAAGGATTTCTGATTCCCTTTTTCCTTAGTGATTGGGGCGCAAATGGAAATAGCACAGCACTCTGCCCGGGGAAAAGGGGTGAGCTCAGATCCGCGGCAGCTTTACTGATTCACTCGCGCTCATTTCACTCCCCCCCAAAACTCCTCCCAGGAAGAAAGGAAAAGAAAAAAAAAGAAAAGTTCGGCTGACCCCTGAGGCACGAGGCAAAACAGCACATCGGCCGGTTCGTGAGTGTCTCTCCACATGACTGATCTCAAAAAATACAGGCCAGAGTCGGCCTCGGTGCCTAGGAGGCGCGCGGCCCACTGCCACCTATCTCACCGCCTACGACCACCTTCCTCTGGCCTCTAATGCACTAGGCCTGCCTGTGCACCGGACTGTGACCAGTCCCCCTGGCGTTCGTACGGAGACTCAGCAGCTGTCATACTGCGAGCGGGCACCTGTGTGGGAGCGGCTGCGGCTCAAGGCGGCTTGGCGCTCACCGTGGCTGGGCTGGGCTCTCACTTGTCCTTTGGGTATGTGCCCTTGCCGGCTCTGTGCGAGGTTGAAGTGCGAGCTGGTGAAGAAACAGCTGGGCTGGGCTCAGGCCAAAGGACCATAGCTCCGTGGGCCCCAGCTTTGTGGCTGGCGGCCTCTCAGGCACAGTGGCGACCCATCCCGACTCCACTCTTAAACGTGGTGAAGCCTCAACGCCAGCTCGCGCTAGGAACTTACGCTTACCACATTGTCACATCGGCCCCAACCTCTGAGCCCTTCCTGCAGGCACGTCCTCTGCCACATAGAATACAATGAGAGAGAAAAGCTAGCTAGCTCTTCCCTTCTCACAAGGAGCAGGAATATTAAGTTTCCTTTCTCCCCACTGCAGGGCCCAGAAATCAGCGGCTTACTTCCGGGGTCCTCTCCCCTCACATCTTCTCCTCTCCAACACCTATGCACTGTTCTCCTCGCTCCTACCTACAACCGCACGCAAGCCTGACACACTCTCGACCCTGCCAGCGGCTTACGAACAAACAACCACGCAGCCCCTCTCCGCAGGCGCGCACTGACTGCAAAGAAATTGGCGAAGAACCCACCAGCACCATCACTATGAAAACTGTCATTTAGTACCAGCATAGGTATGCCCCCGAGGGGGTGCACCGTTCCTGGAAGTACTGCAATACCAGGTCGATGCGTGGAGTGGACGGAGCAAGCTCCTATTCCAACTCCCTGCTCCAAAAATCCATGTAATATATTGTTCTCGGATAGAGGACGTATCAGATATTAAACTGATAAGAACAGATACTACACTTGATCTTAGCCAAAAGGCCGAGAAGCGATGCCCGCACAGTCTCCTTCGCCACCACAACCTTCCCCTCCCACGTCTTTCACCTCACGGTGAGGAAAGTCATCCTCAAACTGAAGGCCCGCCCTTTCCCCTGGACTTCACAGTGTCCTATTGCCACAACTTGTAAGACATACATACTTTCTCAGATTGTTTACCTTACTGGGGGCTTTTCGGCTTTCTCTTCTCCCATGACGCCCCTGGACAAACATATGAGCAATTTGCATGCCCCGCCCACACACGCGCGAGTTCCCTGCTCCCCGTGTGCGCCCTCTCCCGGTGGAACCCAAACCAGCGCGTAGCATTCCGCTCCTTCCGCTTGGTTTCCCTGGAAACGCCCAGAACCGGAAAGACGTAAACGGTTCTACCAGCGTTTTCTTTCCCGCGTTTCTTGTGCTTCTTAAAATGTTGCCGAGCATACAGCTCCGTTGAAAGATTTTTACAGCGGCCACCCACCCACCACCTGTCATCATCTTACTGTTGTGTATTGTGTATACGTACACACACGCAGGTGAGTTGCCTACGTTGAAGTAGTAAGGTCAATTTTTAACAGAGTCGTTTCCCACCGTCCTTTATTGTCACTTCTATAAAGTATTCCCAAGAAGGCTTAAATATAAGGAAAAACAAAACAAAGCAGCCCCTTCTTGTGTGCGGGCCTACATTTGTTCCGGAGAGCAAATGTGCATGTCTATTTTCCCCTGGATACTGAGACATAAGGGGAGCCCCATCAGCCTGGCTGTGTTTTTCGCCAGCTACCTGCAGCGCAGCGGCACAGGGGCAGCCCAGAGTGGTTAGGGAGGTGGAGGCTGGCCACGTGAGTGTGACAGCGCGGGCACGGGGCGAGGCAGCTGGGGGGATATACGTGCAGGGAAATTGTCTGGGTCAACGCGAATGCGAGGACATAAGAGGGATGAGGCGTGGCGGTCAAAGGTGTGCCGACAAAACAATGAATCAATCGTCAATCGAAGACAGAAATGGGACGTTTTCTCCGAGCCCACCTGAGGACTATAACCGGGGAGACGGTCTTTTTCAGAGCTCTGAGGACTGTTCTGAGGAGGTTGTGTACGTGTGTGCATGTGTGTGTACGTGTGTGCATGTGTGTATACGTGTGTGTGTATTGCCCCACGCGTGGTTTGTGGGATGCAGTCAAGCACACGTCTTGGTAAAAGGTGACGGCTACTCAGAAGGAACGGATATCTTAGTTAATGGTCTCAGTGCTTTCCTCAGTGTGGGAAGCATGCAAGAAACTGGGTGCATAAAATGTTCTCCTGAAAATATCTGACTCTCTGAGGGCTGGTTCTGCCAGTTTCCCGGAACACAGAGGGCCTCATCCTGATCTCAGCCCTGAATCCCTTTCAGGGGAGGTGGTACTAGAAGGGAGGGAGGAGGCCCAAATGGGCAGAGGGAAAAATTTTTTGTGTAAATGTTTCTTGTCTTGCCCTAAAATATGAATTTTATTTCATCAGGTGGCAGGTACCAAAGGGTATGGGAGGGAGGGAGGGAGGGAGGCGGAGGGAAGGAAGAAGTTCATTGGAGACTGTGATGCTTGGAGTGCAGGGGGTTAAAGCACTTGGTACAGATTAGATCTAGGGTTGAACTGTTACCAAGCAGGGTTCTTGGCCTTCCCCTGGCGATAGAAATTGACTAGAGGCCAGACAAGAAATTCAGGTGAATCCTTACTGGGGCCCCCGCTGCAGCAGGGGAGAGTGAGAACACAGGACAGGCTCCCTTGCTTGCTCCCTTGCTGGTGGTGGTGGGGCGGGGGGCGGGGGGGGGTCAACTTCTTCCTTACATGCGGTGAGGGTAAGGGTGTGTCCTGGGGGGTCGGGCTGTCACCGAGTCCAAGCGAGTCCAAGCTCGCTCTGCTCTCTGCTCGCTGCACGACAGGCCAATGGCTCGGAGATGACGTGTTGAGGCAAGGAATACAACTTTATTCGGAAAGCCGGCAGACCGAGAAGATGGCAGACTCATGTCTGTCACAACACCATCTTGCCTGATTAGAATTCAGGCTTCTTTCATTCTGAAACGGGAAGGGGGTGTTGTTGGTTCCTGCAGGCTTCCTGGTGCCAGAATCCTTTGTTCTGGCAGCTGTCCACGTGTTGCGGAAAACCGATCCCACCCGATCCCACGAGAGACCAAGCATCACACTCAGAGGGTTGGAGAACGCAGGTTTATTGAGCCGCTGGACCCAGACGAGCTAACGCTCCAAAATTCTGGGGCCCCGTTTCCGGGGAGTCTTTTCCTTATGTAGCTGTAATTGGTACAGACTGATTGGTTGGTTGGTTTAAACAACACGCTAGTTGAGTCCTCGTTCCAGGGCGATTGTGTGGCTCCACGGCCTTCGTGGCTACGGAGTCCGAGTGGGCCCTAACCTGGGGTTCCGTGGTGACCTTATATGGCTCAGGGCGGTATCTGTCTCTGGGGGACCCGGTCCCTCTCTATGAGTCAGGTTCAAGTGGGACTCTATAGCACCCGCCAAAGCTAAGAGGCACTTACGCTCCCCACGGGGACACGGCCCGGTGGGCACCTGAGTGGCCTCCTCTTCGGAGGGGACACCCATCCTTGTGTGTCTTTGCGTCATCGACACGGGGGGAGGGGGAGAATTGGTTACTGATTTGATTTAGCAATTGTGTCCGTACAAATGGCCCTTTTGCCCTAGGGCCCTCCGCCAAAGTTTTCTTAAAATTTTAAGGCTCACTCTCCCCTTCCGTCAGCTGACTCTTTGAGCCGACTGATTGAGAAATTAGGTCTTCCCCAAAAGACTTGCCCCTTTTGCCAGACAGATCTGCACCTCTCTCTCTAGGTCCCCTGGGCCGGTCCGTGTGGAGCGGCACACGCTGACGTGTTCTTGTATACTTTTGGATTCTCATCACGAGGCCGCCTTCCTCTGTCAGCTTTCCTTCGTAATCCCGATTCCCCAAGGATTCCAGGCTCTTCCCTTAGGCGAGGAGTACGCATACTGCTCCTCCGCCTGCTCGGTGCCCTCGAGAGGGTCCGTCACCCCAGACCCCCTCCGGAGCCCCGCCTGAAGTTATTCCTCCGCGAACCCCATTACAAGGGACCGCCTCCTTTCAGTCCCTTCTCTCTGAGAACACTTAATGATCAGGGCCATCTTCAGGGAGGCACGTAATCGTGCTGTCTGGGAATACTGGGCTTTCCAGGTGTGGCGACATCAGCGCTACCTAGGTTATTAGGCCCTAAGACAAGGCCCTTTCCCTGCCCGCCCCTCTCCCTCCTGGTCAAAGAAATAAATTACCCTTGTCAACAAAGGGGAGACAACGTCATCTTAGGAGGAACTTGCTTGTACCTTTGAGAGGTAAATGTCTTATCTGGTCATCTAAGGAACACTTCTCTCTGCTATCTTTTTGAATGAAGATGAAAAACATTTTAAATAATGTAAAACTTGACTTGTCAAAGATAAATAGAAATGCTAAGTGTCTTTTCTGCAAATAGTAAAAGGGTTTAGCCATCTAGATAGGTGACCTCGATTTGTTCCATCTGCTAGGAGCCAATTTAAATCCAGCCCCTTGTGACTGATGGCGTTCATGTTGTACCTGACTCAGTACTGAAATTTTAGAATGAGAATTATGAGGCCTCTGTGTTTGTGTGTTCATATGTATCTATATGTTTGTTGTAGGCGTATGGTATTGCCAAAAGAATTCATAAAAGAGCTCTAATTGGCTTTAAAAAAATTATTAAGCGCTTATAAGTATTCAGAAATAGAAAATAATCTGGCCAGAATGAATTTCAGGTTCCTGACATCTGGGACATTCAGTACTAAACTGAAAGCTGGTATTGAAGATGGCTTAAGCTTGTTGGTTTGATTACTATAGACATGTTTTAGAGTCATCAACATTAAGTATAATTTTTATATAAATTGTTATTGTGCCTACATGTAATATAAGCTAAATAAGGTCTTGTTGTGTCTGTTACAAATTTGTCAGCATGGAAAGTAACCTGATGTAAAGAAACTTCTGAGGAAAGAAAATGTAAATGAGATAAGAGCTTTTAGATAAACTCTGTCAAGAAGACTTATGCTTTAGGAATATCTACCTAAAATAGTCTCTCCAGATCCTGGTAACTTGAAATTCTGGAGTGGCCCTAAATTAAGTGATGAAAGCTTATTGACCAGCTGGATCATTCCCAAATAAAATAAGATACTGAAACATATATTACTGAACATCAGCTTCCTTTTACAGCGAGACAAAAAGATATTTAGGACTATTGATAAATATGCCTGGTGCCACGTTCTGTAAAGAAAGCCAATGTTTTCAGAAAATATCACTGGTATTTATGTTCACCAGTCTACAGAATGCCGTCACAAGGGACAGTTCATGGTGGCTTAAGGAAAGCAGGATGTGTGTTTTCAGTAAAGAAGGCCTGAGGAATGGAATTACACTTTATTAAGGGAAAGAAAGTAGGTCTGACTTACAGGTGACTGAATGGGAAATAAAGTAATGATACAGAAAGTGGTAAGAAGGTTTGTGGAACGTGGACCCCAAGAAAAGAGTTTTGTGCATGATCAGGATTGACTAAGTTTAGATAAATTTAGTTGAGTAAATTACTTTGGAAAGTAAGCTGGTGCAGAGCTTGAATTTGGCTTTTCTCTCTGTTAAGAGGACACGTTTTCTTAAAATGTTGAACTGCCCTTTGATAAAAGATTTTAGGTTTCCTTACCTTTTAAGTGATCTGTTCTTGTTACTCTGGCTGAGTGACTAACTATTGTTGCACAGTTACCTGTGAGCCTACCTGACAGTGTTCTAAACCCTTTTTTTGGGTATTTTGGACAAAACTTCCTAAAACAAATTCTGATGAAATCCTTTTGACCTCTAGCTAACTTTGGGATGCTTCAAAGAGCCCCTGAAACATCCCAAAGAGAGAAATAAACTAGGTTCGTTTGGTACATTAAGTTATATAGGAAGTATTGGCAAATGAATAATAAATGTTAGATTTTAGTGCATAGTAATTGTTATTAATATAGATAGTCTAGAAATTATATGGAGTTCCTAAAATTCTGATATGTCCTGGTAAAATGTTATCAGTCATAATTCTAGTTATTATCTTAAAATGTTGCATGGCACAACAATAACCAAATTGATTGACCGTGCAATCAGATTTTAAACACGCCTTCTTAAGCCTTATGTCTTAAGATGATTCTGGTTTTATTCTGATGCCTTTGCAAAATGCTTCCTTTGTAAAAAAGATTTATAAAAAGGACTTTTGGATAAATACAAGTTTCTGACTTTCAGACCATACTGCTGAAATTGAGGAATCCTACTGAGAAACCTGATGGCTTCATAAGCTGTTAACCAAAAGGATGTTACATAGGACTGAGTAAACTGGTGAATATGGTTATAAATTTTATGGTTTCTATCAAAAAAAAATTACTGGTTCAAACCTGTTTTCCAGGTGTAAGGAAAACCTTCCCTTCAAACTAATTATGATTTGCAAAAATTTGGTAAATTGTACATTTGTAAGCACGATTGAAACATTTATCTTTTCTCTCTATCTGATCCCTCCAGACATTGGAAACTCTTAGGTTCCCAGCAGCTTTATCAGATAAATTAGAAAGGCTACCTCACTAACTAAGTATAAGAAAACTTAAGATATTTTGGGAGCCTTGAAAAGGGAGGAGTTCGCCTACATTTGTTAGGCAAAAATCTGTGATAAGCCCAAGCCCTTGGCATGGCTTTCCTAGCCTTGAAAGGTCTTTTAAAAGTCCAGTCTGAGGCTCCTTATAAAAGTTTCACCAAAGCCAAAAGCCTATATGATCAATTGTAGTTACATAAATGATCAGGCCAAGTTTCTTTTGCGACCAGACTTATTTTGCAAACAAATTAGCCTTAATCTGGTTACATTAGGTAAAAATGAGAGTAATTTTAGAGAGAAGCAGATTATGTTTCAGTAAATATTAAGTGCCAGTTTTGCTGATGGAGGTCTGTATTTACTAAGATTCACTCCCTGGATAGTTCCTTGCTGTTGCACCACAGTAATGTAAAATCCAACAAGGTTTTTTTTAAAAGGACACTCTAAGTTTGTTTCTGAAGCTTATCTCAGTAATCTATCTTTGGGTGATTATGGATACTAAAAGGACGTAATTTAAAGGACTAGCTGCAGCTTAGACGGAAGGACACTTATCAGAGGAGAAACTGCACTCACACTAGGACGAGAAGAAGCCGACATCAGAAGTAGACAGCTAGCCCAAGATGCTGGACCTGACTCGTATGAACATTTATAATATTTTCTTGACTTCTTGGACCTTTACATACAACTCAAATGTTTTTCTATCATTGATGAGGGGCATTTTGAAATCTGTAGTCTAAAGCTTGCTGAGCAGGTTTAGTTAATCATTATTGAATGTATAGAGGGTGTAGAAACGATTCTTACAGAGTGAATTGTAATCAGTCGCAACTGAGAACTGGGAAAATGATCACAATAGTCTGATGATTTTTTGTGTGCTTGTTCTGCTTAAATGTTTTGTGCCCAATTTGCTTTGACTAAAAGAAACTATTACTCATTGTAACTAACTTGCCATTCAAGTGTGTTTGCCTTTACCTCATCAAACATAGGCCCAGTAGCTGATTTAAAGTATATATCTGATAACAATAAATGGTTCCTCTCATGTTTGTAAAGCAGAGTGAACCTCAACAACTCAAGAGAGTATAGTGTCTCTGGTGTACTCCATAATCTAGGGCAGAGTTTGGCAATGTTCCTATAAAGGCCAGATAATAAATATTTTAGGCTTTGCAGGCCATATGATCTCTGTCATAACTACTCAAGTGCTGTTGTCGTGCAAAAGCAGCCAAAACAGCAAAAAAGAGTGTGTTTTTTTCCCAATAAAACTTTATTTGTAAATGCTGAAATTTGAGTTTCATATAATTCTTTTCTGTCACAAATAATATTCTTCTTTGAGCATTTTCAACCATTTAAAAATGCAAAAACAGTTCTTAGCTGATGAGCTATATAAAAATGAGTGGTGGGTGGGTTTGGTTACTGTACCATAGTTTGTCAACCTCTGATCTAGGGAATAGGGCACATCATCTAATATAGAATCTCTGAAAACCAGGATTTATAAGTTGAAAGTTGACATGGGGCACAATGGGAAAGGGTGGACTTTCACAATATAGGAGTTTCATTCTGAGTCTGAGTTGTTTTATTATTCTTATTTTTACCTTTTCTTTTAGTTCATGGGAACGTTGATAAGTTGATGGATGGAGTGAAAGCTCTTACAGGTGAGAAGTCAGTATAAATCTCAGAGGATAAATTGTACTCAAAGTTATATTTTGAAGATTTTTAATCTTCATTTTACTTTTCATCTGATAATTTTTAAATCTAATTTATCTAATGTCTTAGAGTTAGACTTTTGATTGTCTCCATTTTAGTAATAAAATTTCAGTTCTGCATCTTGGTAGTGAATTCTTTGTCTTTGGACTTGACATTATTATATCACCTTTCCTATGTTGGGGGGGAAACCCCTAAATTATAGATTAACACAGTGAATGGTAAAGTAAAGCTCTGATAAAGATGTGTAACTGTTATTTAAAGATGATCAGAAACATGATTTGATCTGATGATAGAATATTTGGATTAGTCCTAATAAAATCCCAGTTCACTAGAAAATTATGTAACCCTCATTTTCTTGTGTTGAGAGTCCACACTTTTTGTAACCATTATTTCCATTAATATGACATGAATCATTTTACTGCAGTTAAGGAATCTATTTACATGAATGCTATTGATTGTATGTTTAGACATGTCAGGCTCTGCATTTGCTCTTCATCAAGCAGTGAAGTTCAGGTGCAACAGGCTGAGATTATTTTTTTCATGTTTTGAAATTGGGTCATCCTTAAATTTTCATCTGATTGCATTTTGTATTTTTGAAGGAAGGGAGATTAATGTCAGTGATGTGGAATATGTTCTGGAAAACATGGGGACAGAGCTCACAGAAAAGGAATGGTTAAAGCTGCTGAAAAATCTGCCAATAGATGGTGAGAATTTCAAATACTACTATAGCCTTTAAAGGAACTCAGTCCTATATATTTAAAAATTGTCTCTATTTGATCATGGCAGAAAGAATATGTATCTAGAAATATTTAGCATGACCTTGTTCTAACTTAAGAAGAAGTTCCATCTAAGTTTAGGAATGAATACAGCAGGCATGAATCCTGCCATCAGGAAAAGAACATTCATACTGTCACTTTTGAGTCCACTAAGAGGCCAAAAATTAATCTGTGAATATGAGAAACAGAAAGTAGGTCCTAGAATGAAGGCAGTAGGTAAATCAAAAAGGAGAACTGGAAATGAATATGTTTCAGCGTGGGGCTTAGTCGCTAGTACCTGCCTCTATTGCTCAGGAATAGGTGGAATGTCTGCCTTTTGAACCTTCTCTATTTCTTGATTTTGTTATTTTAGAGAAAATTGGACATTTCTGGTGCAAATAATCAACCATATCTTTTAAAAATTCTAGCTTTGTTATTTTATCTTCATGCACTTCTGTGTAATTTGTAGCCTGAAATGTGCAATTTCTTATAGCAGATGGAAAGATCTATCAAAATAGGCTGATGGATGGTATGGCGTCTCTCAGAGGTAAGAATCATGGTGAAATACAAGTGGACATAAGATCGCTCAAGTGTTTTGTTTCTACACTTCCCTAATTGTGTAATTGCTAATATTGTCATTGGTCACATGTATTGATTTTATAGTCATACTCCTTCCAAGGACTATTTGTAATTTGCTCTTTTACTTCTATTTTTTGTGTCTTGGGAAGAAGTCCCCTACTCTTTGGGAATTTTTTTGAACTTAGGGGAAAAAAATAAATGAAGCCTATGTCTGTAATGTTTTATTTATGTATTTATGTGTGTATGTATGTATGTATGTGTTGGCCGTGTCAGGTCTTCCTTGCTGTGCCCAGGCTTTCTCTAATTGTGAGTGGGGGCTGCTCTTTGTTGTGGTGCATGGACTTCTCATTGCAGTGGCTTCTCTTGTTGTGGAGCACAGGCTCTAGGCGTGTGGGCTTCAGTAGTTGCAGCACACGGGCTCAGTAGTTGTGGCTCGCAGGCTCTAGAGCGCAGGCTCAGTAGTGGTGGAGCACGGACTTAGTTGCTCCGTGGCACGTGGGATCTTCCCGGACCAGGTATCAAACCCGTGTCCCCTGCATTGGCAAGTGGATTCTTAACCACTGTGCCACCAGGGAAGTCCCTGTCTGTAATTTTTCAGTTTTTTAAGAATAATGAACGATTCATTTATGCAGGTAATTTGTTCATTAGTGGAAATAATCTAAACTCTCAATTAGCAAAAATAAACTTTACTTATTGGTTAAAAAATAAGATTTGTCATCTCCACTATTGAATTGACTATACTCTTAACATTAATTAATTTTCCCCTTCAAAATGTTTTACTGTGTAGATTGGTCCTCAAAAAACCAGATTTACATGAAGGGGTTTCAATTATTGTCTACTACTGGTTCTCGTTGTCATTTTTATCAGATGTATTGGGCCTTGGGCCTCAGTCCCTTATGCTGAAAAGGATAGCCATAATGCACAGGAATTAGTAGTTTTGCCACTCTCTGGATCCCTTAAATTTTGCTTATATACGTGTCTGTTTCCCAAGGAGGGACCGTTGATGTCCATAAACTGGATACGGTTCTGGGAAACATGGGCATAAGCCTCACAGAAAAGGAGCTTAAAGATCTGACACAAAATCTGCCAGTGAATGGTAAGCATTTAAACATCACCGAGCTCCTCAGGAGGACAGGAATTTGTGCATTTTTGTATAAAAACCACCGACTGTGATTGTTTGGAATCAAAAAGCCATTTTGAAAAACATTAAAAGGAGGGGAAATAGACCTAAAGTAAGACTCAGTCCTTTCTCCAGTCAGTCTCATCAACTTCTTGACCGCTTTTTCCACTGTGGAGATAAGCTCAAGGAAATCTCTAGGACCACTGGCAGGGCAGAGAAAAAGAATATAGCAGAAAAGAGGAAGAAGTGAAAAGGTTAAAGTTAGAGGAAAATGAGGAGGATTAAAATAATAAAAAGAATGAGGACAAGAAGGGAGAAATGCAAATAGTGGAAAATTTGTAAGATGCCATCAGGAATTTTCTTAAGTGAATAGAGTCATCTCCTCCTCCTCTCAGCACCATAGAAATAGAATATGAAAGGGAATAGGGAACTAACACAACATCATGAATCAACTATACTGCAATAAATTTTTTTTTTTAAAAAGGGAAGAGGGAACAGTGAATGTGACTCTCCCTTCACCACAGATGGCTGCTACCACAGTGGGAAGACTATTGTGGTGATTCTAGGAAGTATGTTGTTCTCTCCTACTCTGGAAACTTTATGGATTCCTATATTTCTGGGCAAGTCTCCATGATTCCAGGCTAATGTTTGGGAACTTTAAATCTCACTTGAAAGATGGAAACAGTGAGACTTTCCTTAACTTCCCTATTCATTTTTCAGAATTGATGAAGTACATACATGTGAATTTCGTTAGCATATTTCCTTCTAGCTTGCCATTTGTTTGAAACAGACCCTGTGGTGGAGATCTGTATGCAAGAGGTTTCTTGGGGAATACTCTCAAGACGTTACCTGTAAGGCAATGAAGGAAGCAGGATTGGGTAGAGGAAGACGTTGAACTGCAGTGCAGTTGCTATAGAGCCTCAGCTGATCCTACAGAGGTTGGGCCTTTGTACTTCACATCAACCAGTCTTTGGATGCAGGACATTCTCTGATAGGAAACATAACTTCAGGTGAGACAGCTCCTTTCAGAAGAAGGCAATTGCCAGAGAGAGAATAAGCACTGAACCAATGGCAGTCAATACTTTTGGCTACTGGGAGAATGACTACCTTGGACTGAAGAGGAATAGCATCCACTACACTACTCTAATAAAATAATGAGAAAAGTGATTTAAATGTGGGACTAACTTCATCCAAGGCGATAATCTTGACTGAAGGAGTCAGCAGCAGAAATTCTCTTTTTCATGGGTCTAAAAGGAGAAGGGAATAAAATTAAATGGGAAGAGCACTTGATTTGTAACTAAAACCACCTACAGAACATTTTTTCTAGTATAATTCTTCCTATAGCTCAAAGAAAAACTGATAAAATTAAAATGGGTTGAGATGATTAGAAGGAGGAAACTGATCAAATTAAAATGGTCATTTTGCAATCTACAAGTTTTTATGTCACAAAATATTTTTATTGTTTATTGAGGGTCTGGCCAACAGAATGATTTAGAGACTTGGTGTGAGAGAAAAAACAATTCCTTATAAGGCACTGGATTCCAATTCTGATCTTAATTGAATGGCCTAGGGCTTAGAGCCCTTGAGCTCACTCCTCAGCAAATGACTTCCTCACTAGGTGTCTATTAGGAAAGAGTTTTGGTGCTATTGGTAAAGACAAGATTCGGTACAATGATCAGCTGAATGAGAAAATCCAAATCCAGATCAAATAGACATTTTATCATTCCTTGTCCCCAACATCTTTCTATCTGTGACCTATTTACTTTCAGTGACTGTGGAAGCCAAATGAAACCAGTGCACATGATCCACACTACACTGACCTGTAGCTGACTCTCATATAGAAACTTATATTGGTCTGATTTGATTTTCTAGATCCAGGAGAAAAAGAGGACCAAAGAGTCTTCTCATTCTATGCTAGAAACAATTAATGATTAACCATTATGAATATTTCATATTGTTATTTGGCCAGCATTCCAGTTTACTGGAGATGTTATATTACTTTTTCATTGCTCATATGTATCAGTTCATTGATATTATAGATATAGGTTCATAGGTTTTAGGGTTTCCTACTAACATGAAGTTTCTGCTTAAATTATTTCTTTTACTATCAGGACAAAAAGTGGCATACAAAGGGAGCGTTTTAGACTATTAATGGCATAATAAACCTTCATTTACTACTTTTCTCTCCTTAAATAATAATAGTCAATAATTTTATAATGCTTTTGTATGTGCTGGGCACTATGCCCAAAGATATATATGTATATATATTTATACACATGCATACATATGTGTATCTTCATGTAATTCTCACAAAAACTCAATAAAATAAGTACTATAATTAAAACATTATACATTTGAGAATCTAGAAAATGGACTAATCAAGTGAGTTAAATTTTTTCTCTGTTATATTTTCAATTTTTATATCTTTTTCAAAATTGACTTTTTTTTTAAGTTCTTTATTGGAATATAATTGCTTTACACTGTTATGCCTGTTTTTGAGGTACACCAAAGTGACTCAGCTGTGTTTATACATATATCTCCCTATCCCCTCCCTCCTGCGACTCCCTCCCACCTTCCCTATCCCAGCCCTCTAAGTCATCACCCATCATTATGTTGATCTCCCTATGTTATGCAGCAACTTCCCACTAGCTACCTATTTTACATTTGGTAGTGTATATGTCAATGCTACTCTCTCACTTCATCCCAGCTTCCCTTTTGCCCCGCCCCCCCACCTTGTGTCCTCAGGTCCATTCTCTAGATCTGCATCTTTATTCTTGCCCTGTCACTGGGTTCATCAGCACCATTTCTTTAGATTCCATGTATATGAGTTAGCATACAGTATTTGTTTTTCTCTTTCTGGCTTACTTTGCTCTGTATGACAGTCTCTGGGTCCATCCACATCACTAAAAATAACTCAATTTCATTCCTTTTTATGGCTGAGGAATATTCCATTGTATATATGTGCCACATCTTCTTTATCCACTCATCTGTTGATGGGCATTCAGATTGCTTCCATGTCCTGGCTATTGTAAACAGTGCTGCAATGAACATTGTAGTACATGTTTCTTTTTGGGGTTTTTTTGGTTTTTTTGTTTGTTTGTTTGTTTTTTAGCTCTTTATTGGAATATAATTGCTTTACACTCTTGTACCAGTTTTTGAGGTACACCAAACTGAATCAGCTATATTTATACATATATCCCCATATCCCCTCCGTCCCGTGACTTCTGCCCACCCTCCCTGTCCTGGCCCTCTAAGGTATCACCCATCATCGAGTTGATCTCCCTCTGTTATGCAGCAACTTCCCACCAGCTATGTATTTTACAGTTGGTAGTGTATATATGTCTATGCTACTCTCTCACTTTGTCCCAGCTTCCCCTTGGCCACCCCTCTGAACCCTGTGTCCTCCATTCCATTCTCTGCATCTGCATCTTTATTCTTGCCCTGTCACTGGGTTCATCAGTACCGTTTTTTTTTAGATTCCATATATATGAGTTAGCATACAGTATTTGTTTTTCTCTTTCTGGCTTACTTCACTCTGTATGACAGTCTCTAGGTCTATCCACCTCATTACATATAGCTCAATTTCATTCCTTTTTATGGCTGAGGAATATTCCATTGTATATATGTGCCACATCTTTATCCATTCATCTGTTGATGGGCATTCAGGTTGTTTCCATGTGCTGGCTATTGTAAATAGTGCTGCAATGAACATTATGGTACATGTTTCTTTTGGGATTATGGTTTTCTCTAGGTATATGCCCAGGAGTGGGATTTCTAGATCATATGGTAGTTCCATTTTTAGTTTTTTAAGGAACCTCCAAACTGTTTTCCATAGTGGCTGGACCAACTTACATTCCCACCCACAGTGCAGGAGGGTTCCCTTTTCTCCACACCCTCTCCAGCACTTATTGTTTCTAGATTTTTTGATGATGGCCATTCTGACCAGTGTGAGGTGATACCTCATTGTGGTTTTGACTTGCATTTCTGTAATGATTAGTGATGTTGAGCATCTTTTCATGTGTTTGTTAGCCATCTGTATGTCCTCCTTGGAGAAATGTCTATTTAGGTCTTCCACCCATTTTTGGATTGGGTTGTTTGTTTTTTTGATATTGAGCTGCATGAGCTGCTTGTGTGTTTTGGAGATTAATCCTTTGTCTGTTGCTTCATTTACAAATACTTTCTCCCATTCTGAAGGTTGTCTTTTTGTCTTGTTTATGGTTTCCTTTGCTGTGCAAAAGCTTTTAAGTTTCATTAGGTCCCATTTGTGTATTTTTGTTTTTATTTCCATTATTCTAGGAGGTGGGTCAAGAAGGATCTTACTGTGATTTATGTCATAGAGTGTTCTGCCTATATTTTTCCTCTGGGAGTTTTATAGTGTCCGGTCTTACAGTTAGGTCTTTAATCCATTTTGAGTTTATTTTTGTGTATGGTGTTAGGTAGTATTCTAGTTTCATTCTTTTACATGTAGCTGTCCAGTTTTCCCAGCACCACTTATTGAAGAGGCTATCTTTTCTCCATTGTATGGTCTTGCCTCCTTTGTCATATGTTAGGTGTCATGTATTTTAAACAATTATTTTACATTAATCCCTCCTTTGGTATTAGGGTAATACGGGCCTCATAGAATGAATTAGGAATTATTTTCTCTTCTTCTATTTTTCTGAAAGAGTTTGAGGAAAATTGGTATTCATTCTTCTTTAAATGTTCATCAGATTCACCAGTAAAACCAACTGGTCCCAGGCTTTTCTTTGTGGAGAGGTTTTTGATTACTGATTCAATTGCTTTACTTCTTACAGGTCTTTAAAGGTCTATTTCTATTTCTTCTGGAGTCAGTTTTGGTAATTTACGTTTCTAAGAATATATCCTTTTAATCTAGGTTATCTAATTTGTTGGCATGCAATTATTCATAGTATTCTCACATAATCCTTTTGATTTCTCTGAGGTCTGTAGCATGTCCCCACTCTCATTATTTATTTTAGTATTTTGCATCTTTTTTCTTTTTTTTCTTAATCAACCTAGCTAAAGACTGGTCAACTTTCTTGATCTTTTCAAAGAGCCAACATTTCATTTTCTTGATTCTCTTGATTTTTCTGTTCTCAATTTCATTTACCTCCACGCTAATTTCTTATTCCCTTCTTTCTAGTAGCGTTGAGTCTAGTTTGGCACAATCCACTTCCTGAGGCTTATGAAGGGCCCAATCTTGCCTGAGGTGTGTGGCCACATGGAGGAAGGTTACTAAATTAGAATTCTGTTAGCAGAAAGAATAATAGTAGGTATTTATAGCTGATTGTTAGACAACAAGCAATGTCTGCCACATACCCCAAAGCCTACTACGCAGACTGATTCATATTAACAATGCTTTACGTACTTAATGAATGAATGAATTAGTAACAAAAAAGTAGTGAGGAAGAATATTTCCTGTGGTGGGAAATGGTACAAAGCTTTAATAGTTGTCTCAAATGTATAGATAGCAAGTATTTGCATCATCATGGTGATTGAAAATATTGGAGAAAAGAAATGGAAGATGAAAAGCATGAACTCTTTTCCATTTGAGGTGACCACTGATGGAACTTTGTGGCTGGCATAAATCAAATCTTGACCTCCTTATGAAGCAGTATAGCTTCATATGAGCTCGAGAAACCCTATGATCCAGGAAACAGGTGGTTCTTAATTTCATTGGATGAATTCTTGAAATCTAGTAATTATAAATTAAATATGGCTTTATAAAATGCAATAGAAAGAGTAGATTTTTGACTAAGAGTTATAAACAAGTACTTTATACCTTTTTTGTGACTCTGTATCATTTGTATTAATTGTGCCTTTTCTAATAGCTGATGGAAAGATTGTTCTCAATAAGCTAATGGATGGAGTAAAAGCTATTATAGGTGAGTGACAAATACTCTAGACCTAAGAACATAAGTAATTATACTAAATTATATTTAATGGTATTTTTCATTATACCTATTGTCATTGATTGAGGCATTTTTCCTTTTTGTTCATGAATGGTATATAATGAATTCCCCAGAGTTGGTTCAACTGTGGATAATCTTTATTTTAGTAACAGTGCTTCAGTGCACATCTTGATAGCAAGTATTTTATTCTATGAAGCATTTGTCGACAACATATTTCATATGAGTTTATAGTTATTATATATGAGTTTAAATGACCAAATATAGGTTAACACTGTAGATGAAGGAACGCTTCAACTTATATAGGTAATTGTATACAGACTAACACAAATTCCATTCAATAACTAAAGATCAACTATCTAAAACATTTTAATATATAGTGGCACTTTATATCCCTACATTTTATTGTGTACTATATCACGCTGTCCACAAGATGAGGAGATAATACCTTTCACATGTGTTTGTGTTGAAGATTTGCTCTTGAGATCATTGCTACATAGGAAAAGATTATTTATTTTTACATGTTAAATCTTTAAATAATTTTTAAAATTCTTACATTTTATAATTCTTATTATTTGTAGGGGAGGACATTGGTATCTGTGACACAGAAGATATTCTGGAAAACATGGGGATAGAATTTACAGATGAGGAACTCTTGGAGCTGTTAAAAAAGTTACCGGTTGATGGTAAGCCTTTCAAATATCAATGTAGTAGTGGTTCTCAAATAGGGAGAGTTTCGCTCCGGAGGAAACATTTGGCAAAGTCTGGAGACATTTTTGGTTGTCATAACTTGGTGGGGGAGGGGAAGGTGCCACTGGCATCTAGTGGATAGAAGACATGCAGTGCACAGGACAGCTCCCTGCAGCAAAGAACTACCCAGCCCAAAATGTCAGTAGTGCTGCTTTTAAGAAACTCTGCAATAAAACTTACAAGGAAACTTAGATTTGGGTGCTTAAGTAAGAATGTCTGTTCCGTTTGAGACTCGAGGAGAACGCTTGTCAAAAATTAAGAAATCTTTATTGCATAATTTAGTTCTTCATTTGGAAATCAAGAAACATGCGGCACTGAGAAATGCCTGCCATTACTCTTAATTCTACTGGAATACTTAATGTTAAGCGAGGAAATTTAAGAAAAAGGAAGTGTGGTAGTTTACTAGAAATGCGAATGAGAAAATTAAAATACTGCATATTTCAGCAAGGTTGAATAATAATAATACTAATACCGGCTTTACTTGCCCAAGAGAAAGTAAAATGATCACATTTTTAAAGTTTTTTATTTCATAATGTTTTTATAAGTTGATAGATATGGAAAAATTTCTAAAGCCTTATTTCTGAAATGATTTTTAAATCATCTTAGTACCTGAATTATGTGTTTTCTTACAGCTGATGGAAAAATCCATCAGAACAGATTGCTGGAAGGTATAAAGACTCTTAGAGGTAGGAGAGAGTCATAATGAAAAAAGCAGATGAATTCGAGGTTTTTGTGATTCACATTTAACTTATTTCCTTGATATTTAAATATGAACCCTGCCTTCTTGTCATATATGTTGACTCTATCCTTAAGATTCGTCTAAAGAGTGCTCTGTAATGGACCATTTTTTAATTGTGAGATAGATAAATTAGAAGTTTGGGACTAACATATACACACTAATATATATAAAATAGAACAACAAGGACTTATTGCATAGCACAGGGAACTATACTCAGTATCTTATAATAAGCTATAATGGAAAAGAATCTGGAAAAGAATATATATGTGTGTGTAACTGAATCACTTTGCTGTACACTTGAAGCTAAAACAGCATTGTAAATTAACTATGCTTCCATTTTTTAAATTTTTCATTAAAAAAAGATGCTTCTATAGGGTGCTCTGTAATTTACCATTTCTTTATTGTGGTAAAATACACATAAGATAAAATTTACTATTTTAGCCATTTTTTAGTGAACAATTCCGTAACATTAAGAACACAGTCTTGCGCAACTATACCACCGTCCATTTCCAGAACCTTTTCATCATCCCAAACAGAAACTCTAACAAGAAACCCATTAAAAAGTAACTCCCCATTTCCCCTCCCCCAGCCCCTGGTAACTACTACTCTACTTCCTGTCTCTATGAATTTGCCTATTTATGTACCTTATGTAAGTGGGTATCATTTACTTTTGTTATGTTGTGTTTTTAGAGAACAATCCACATTCCTTTGGAACTTCCCAGACTTTGGCAGGGCTTGAAATAATCAAAATCTAAATCTGTAGTATAAAAAAAATAAAAGAAAGGCCTTCTTTTATTCAGGAAATTTAATCAACAGTGAAGTCAACCAGTCTGAAAATGTAATCAACAACACCACCCATTAACTGAACAGAAGAATTGGATTGCCTATTTATGTCACATTTTAGAGTTACTATATTTTGCTCTTATCCCTGTCTCTTTTTAAGGAGGGGGAATTGATGTCAGTAAACTGGACACAGTTCTGGGAAGCATGGGGATGAACCTCACCGAAAAGGAACTTGAAGATCTGACACAGAGCCTGCCAGTTGATGGTGAGCAGCGGATGGTGACCATTCAAAGTTCAAATAGTGTAGTGGTTAAAGGTACAGACTCTGGAGCGAGACTGACTGGGTTTGAATTCAAACTCTTCTGCTTAAAAGTTGTGTCATCTTAATGTTTCTCTGCCTCAGTTTCTTCATAGATGAAAGGAGTACATTATTAGCACGTACTTGATGGAGATTTTGTGAGGATTAATCTAGACCAGTGTCAGGTACATAACGCGTCCACTGAAGTTGCTCGTTGTTGTCATCTTTGCCATATTGTTCCAGTCATCACTGTTACTACCAGGCACCTCTGCACGCGTGGGAGCTTATAGTTATAGACCTCTTCAAAGTACTTACTGGACATCAAGCTGTTGAGAAAAACTTTGAGAACCTAGAGCACAAACTCTTTCTCTGGACATTTCCATTAACTTACGTTAATGGCTTTTGCACTATGAAGTCTACACATTGCTGAAAATGTCAACAAGATTACTGAAGGACTGGGGGGAGATAAGGGAAAAAGAAAAAAAGTGGGGAGAGGTTGCAGAGGGCAGGACTTGTGACAGTGGGATGAAAAAGAATTTAAAAAGAGTAAATTTGAAAACCATGAGGGAGAAACAAAGAAAGCCTAATGAGCAGAATGATTACAATTTCACCCCAAGTTGTATCAGATTTGCAGAGATCATGTTCCCCCAGCTATTTAAGATAAAGAGGTATCGTGCCACCTTTTTTGTCCTCTCAGAGACCCTCATCACTGAGCAAAGTTACCTATAATTCGGGCCAGCACAGTGGACATGTCCTCCCTCCTTCAGAAGGCTCTAAGGATTCCTGTATGATGTTGCCGGAACTTGTTATCCAAGAGCCGATACTAGACTTAAATTCCCTTTTGAAAAGCTGGAAACAAGCTCTGATTTTTAAGAAATGTTAAATAAGGTTGAAGTGTAACTGTTCACAGAGCGATTCCCTCCCAGAAGGACGAGAATTAGGATATGTTAACTTTAGAAGATTCCAGTAAGGCCAAGAAATGTCTCACTACTGGGCAAATCCACTTTTTCCCATCTTAATCAGATGCCATTTAGTGGCATTTTTGTCACTTCTTACTTTCCATTTTTCAAAGATAAGCTCTTTTATAGAAGACATTGTGTTAAGTTACCCTTTCATTTTCCAACATTTTTGATTCACTAATGCAACATGTGTGTTTTGTTTCCTTATTTTCTTTGTTGCTTGAATTTACACTAAATAGTGAAACTTGCCTCTAGATGTGGGACAACCAGCTTTGCTTGTAAGACCTTCTTTTAGCTCAAAATGCTAAAATTTAGCTGAAATTATAGTGGATTTTGTATTGTGCTTATTAGGTATATTTTCTCAATAAGGTAGTACGTAATTCAAGTTTTGTCTTCGGCAATTAGCCAAATAACAGGTAAACGTTCTGAAAATAAAAGCACAAAAATGTGTCACTGCTTTCCTCTTTCTCGATACTTAATACAATTGAGATTCTGATTTAGTGAGCTTATTCTGTCTCTGTAATACTTCTATTTTAACGTCCCTTTACAAACTGATGAAATAGGGGAATTCCCTGGTGATCCAGTGGTTAGGGCTTTGCACTCTCACTGCCGAGGGCCCAAGTTCGATCCGCAGCCCAGAAACTAAGATCCCACAAGCCACATGGGTAGCCAAAAAAATAAATAAATAATAAAATAAAAATAAAGATTCCGCTCCCCAAAACTGATGAAATAAATCATTGTATATCTATTATATACAAAGCCTGCAATTAACTACAAGTCTTGAATTATTTCTAACTTGCACATATAATTTAAAGAGTCAATGAATTATTTTCAGTTTAATTGTAATAACGGATAAGTAGTGAGTATGGGTCAACTTTATATGAATGGAAAATTACTGAACTTAAAACAGTGAAATATGGTATACACCACCTTTTTAATTTTGCCCAGGAGCCTAACTAAATAATGGAGAGTTTTCCAATATCTAAATGCTAAAAAGCAGCTAAAATAAATGGAGCTTCCTTTACATATCATTCTTCTATGACTGAAAGTTTTAATATCTTAAAACAAAAAAGTCAATGTCACATTGTTAATATAGCTATATATGTGAAATGTAAAACCTTTTTCTTGTTTCACACTAATGAAGGGGAGAAATAGGATAAAATTCTAGAGAAAGTGATAAGTACCATTTTTTTTGCTCGTTTTCTCTTTGATGTTATATGTGTAGGTGTCATCTGTATGTTTTCTTGCAGTTGATGGGAAAGTTGATAGGAAAAAGGTAATGGAGGACGTGAAAGCTTTCACAGGTTAGTGATAAATTTACTAATAAACTGAGGGCCCCAGGGCTCAACAATAATTTTTATTTTTCTATCATGTTTTCCCAATATCCTACTGCTAGATCTAGTGGAAAGTTTTATCTTGGGTTACACAAATTTAAATTTGGTAAAAAAAGGAAAAATAAAACAATACAAAATATACCTACAGGACTAAATGTAAGTTAGAAATCCTACATTCTGTAGAGCTTTCCTTCCTAATAAAATGTTTCCCTGCATGAAACTCGAGGCAGGCACAATAAATGGCACTGTGAATTTTTGAATAATTGAGGTAACATTGTCAACGATTACATTATTAACAAAATCATGTAACACTTTCTTACGAGATTATATTAGCTATCTAGGTGGATTAATTGAACAGTATAGAAATGAATTTTTTTTTCTCAGAATTTAAAAAGAACTTTTGTCTATTAGTATTGAAGAAACAATTAAAGTTCTAATTTCCCCCAAGACTGTGTAGTAGATGCAGACTGCATTATGCTTTTGCTAGTCAACCTAAAATTTGGAATCATCACTAATATATATAACTATTCCTAACTTTCTAAAGGTGAAAAGATCGATATCAACAACCTGGAAAATGTGCTGAGTAATAAGGGAACTGAACTTCCAGACACAGAATATACAGAGCTGGTGAAAACACTGCCAGTTAGTGGTAAGCCTAAAAAATGCTGCTGCAACCTTCCTAACAACTAGAGCTTGTAAGCCTGGGAGGGAAAGTCTAAAGTTTTAGAATTTAATGCCTAAGGATTGTTGGAAAATTTAAACTCTGGGTTATTTTTAAAAGCGTGCCGCCCAAATTGAAGGATATTCTAAAAAATACATGGCTTGTATGCATCAAAAATGTGAAAATCGTGACGGAAAAAGAATGAGGAATTTTCCCAGATTAAAGAATAAAGAGACATGACAAATTGATGCTTAATTGCTAAAGATGACATAAATGGAACAACTAGTAACATTTGAGTAAATTGTGTAGATTAGTTAGATGTGCTATATCAATGATAATCTTCTAATTTGGGTAATTGTACTGTGGCTGTGTAAGAGAATGATGTATGTATGTGTGTATACATATGTGTGTGTGTGTGTATATATGTATGTATGTATATGCATATATATTTAAGATAATGCACACTAAAGTATTTAGTGGTTAAGGGCATCGTGCCTGCAAGTCACTCACAAACATTCAGAAAAAAAAAAATAATAACATGCACCTACAGAGAGGACGATAAAACAAGTATGGTAAAATGTTAACATTTGGAAAATCCGGGTGAAGACTATGTGAGAATTCTTTGTACCATTTTTGCCACTTTCTAAAATCATATCAAAAAGCTAAAATAAAAAGATTCTGTCAGTGTCATATAGATATAAGTTTGAGAATCACTGAAATCTCCAGTGAAAAGCTGCCATGGTAAGGTAAGCAATGATTTTGGTCTTTCACTTGTCTTGTTTTTTAGATTCCATAATAAGTAAAAACACAGTATTTGTCTTTCTGTCTGACTTACTTCATGAAGCATAATACTCTCCAGGTTCATTTATGTTGTTGCAAATGGCAAAATTTTATTCTTTTTTATGGCTGAGTAATATTCCACTGTGTATACCACATCTTTATCCATTCACCTATTGAAGGACACAGGTTGATTCCATATCTTGCCTATTATAAGTAATAGAAATATGAACATTCTGGTGCATCTGTCTTTTTGAATTAATGTTTTTATTTTCTTCAGATATGTATGCAGGAGTGGATTGCTGGATCATATGGTAGTTTTATTTTTAATTTTTTAAGGAATCTCTGTACTATTTTCCATAGTGGATATACCAATTTACATTCCCATCAACAGTGTACCAGGGTTCCCTTTTCTCCACATCCTCACCAACATTTTTTATTTGTTGTTTTTTAATAATAGCCATTCTGACAGGTGTGAAGTGATAATTCATTGTGATCTTAATTTGCATTTCCCTGATGATTAGTGATGTTGAGTATTTCAGTGTGGCTGTTGGCCTATAATATATCTTCTTTGGCTAAACATACCCAGTCAGGGACTTCCTAGATGGTGCAGTGGTTAAGAATCCATCTGCCAAGGGAGGCGACACAGGTTCAAGCCCTGCTGCAGGAAGATCCCACGTGTCACGGAGCAACTAAGCCCGTGTGCCACAGCTACTGAGCCTGTGCTCTAGAGCCCATGAGCCACAGCTGTTGAGCCCATGTGCCACAACTACTGAAGCCCACGTGCCTAGAGCCCGTACTCCGCATCAGGAGAAGCCACTGCAATGAGAAACCCATGCACCACAGCAAAGAGTAGCCGCTGCTAGCGGCAGCTAGAGAAAGTCCTTGTACAGCAACGAAGACCCAATGCAGCCAATAAATACATAACTAAAACATGTCTTTCCTCTAAAAAAGGAAACAAAAAACCTAGTCAGGTCATTTGTCCGCTTTTTGATTTTTGATATTGAGTTGTATGAGCTCTTTATGTTTTGGATATTAACCCCTTACCAGACATATCATTTGCAGATATCTTCTCCCATTCAATAGGTTGTCTTTTCATTTTGTCGATGGTTTCCTTCACTGTGCAAAAGTTTTTAAGTTTCATTCGGTCCAATATGTTTATTTTTGCTTTTGTTCCCCTTGCTTGAGGAGACTGATCCAAAAAATATTGCTAAGACTTACACTCTGCTGGTGTTTTCTTCCAGGAGTTTTATGGTTTCCAGTCTTACATTTAGCCCTTTAATCCATTTTGAGTTTATTTTTGTAAATGGTGTGAGAAAATGTTCTACTTTAATTCTTTTACATGTATCTGTCCAGTTTTCTCAATACCACTTATTGAAGAGGCTGTCTTTCCCCCATTGTATATTTTTGCCTCCTTTGTTGGAGATGAATTAACCATATGTGTGTGGGCTTATTTCTAGCTCTCTATTCCATTCCATTGGTCTATATGTCTGTTTCTGTGGCGGTACCATACTATTTTGATTACTCTAGCTTTGTAGTATAGTCTGAAGTCAGGGAGTGTGATAGCTCCAGCTTTGTTCTTTTTCCTCAAGGTTGCCTTGGTTATTTGGGGTCTTTTGTGGTTCCATATGAATTTTAGGGTTATTTGCTCTAGTTCTGTGAAAAATAGCATGGGTATTTTGATAGGGATTTAATTAAATCTGTAGATTGCTTTGGGTACTGCATTCATTTTAGCAATATTAATTCTTCCAATCCATAAACAAGGGATATATTTCCATTTCTTTGTATCATCTTCAGTTTCCTTCTTCAATGTTTTATAGATTTCAGAGTCAGGGTCTTTCACCTCTCTGGTTAAGTTTATATCAAAGCACTTTGTTATCTTTATGTGATTATAAATTGGATTGTTTTCTTGCTTTCTCTTTTTGATAGTTCATTATGATTATATAGGAAAGCAACAGATTTCTGTATCTTAATCTTTATCTTGCAACTTTATTCAATTCATTTATTAGTTTTAATAGTTTTTTGATAGAGACTTTAGGGTTTTCTATATAAAGTATTATGTCATCTGCAAATAGTAACAGTTTTACTTCTTCATTCCTAATTTGGATGGTTTCTATTTCTTTTTCTTCTCTGATTGCTGTAGCTAGGGCTTCCAACAGTATGTCAAATAGAAGTGGTGAGAGTGGGCATTCTTATTTTGTTCCTGAATTTAGAGGAAAAGCTTTCAGCTTTTCACCATTGAGTATGATGTTAGCTGTGGGCTGTACTTGGCCCTTATTATAGTTGAGATATGTTCCCTATATACCAACTTCCTGATGAATGGGTATTGAATTTTGTCAAATGCTTTTTCTGCATCTATTTTTTTTAAGCTCTTTATTGGAGTATAGCTGCTTTCCCTGTTGTGCCAGTTTCTGCTGTACAACAAAGTGAATCAGCTGTATTTATATATATATCCCCATATCCCCTCCCTCCCATGTCTCCTTCCCACCCTCCCTATCCCACTCCTCTAAGTCATCACCAGTCATCGAGTTGATGTCCCTGTGTTATGCAGCAGCTTCCCACTAACTATCTAATTTACATTTGGTAGTATATTATGTCAATGCTACTCTCTCACTTAGTCCCAGCTTCCCCTTCACCCCCTACCCCATGTCCTCAAGTCCATTCTCTACATCTGCATCTTTATTCTTGCCCTGTCACTTGGTTCATCAGTACCATTTTTTTTTTAGATTCCATATATATGAATTAGCATACAGTATTTGTTTTTCTCTAAGTTACTTCACTCTGTATGACAGACTCTAGAGCCATCCACCTGCTGCATCTGTTGAGAGTACCATGTGGTTTTTATCCTTCATTTTGTTAATATGGTGTATCATATTGATTGATTTGCAGATATTGAACCATCCTTGCATCCCTAGGATAAATCCCACTTCATTGTGTTGTATGATCGGTTTTATATATTGTTGAATTTGGGTTGCTAATATTTTGTTGAGGATTTTTACATCTATATTCACCAGAGATATTGACCTACAATTTTCTTTCTTTCTTTCTTTTTCTTTTTCTTTCTTTTTTTTTTTTTTTGCAGTGTCTTTGTCTGGTTTTGGTATCGGTAACTGTGGCCTTGTGAAATGAGTTTGACAGTGTTTGCTCCTCTTCAATTTTGGGGGATAGTTTGGGAAGGAAAGGGATTAACTCTTCATTATATGTTTGGTAGAATTTCCTTGTGAAGCCATCTGGTCCTGGACTTTTGTTTCTTGTGAGTTTTTTGATTATTGATGCAATTTCACTACTAGTGATCAGTCTGTTCAGATTATTTCTTTCTGAATCAGTATTGGAAGAGTGTATGTTTCTAGGAATTTTTCTATTTCTTCTAGGTTGTCCAATTTTCTGGCATATAACTGTTTGTAGTGTTCTCTTATGATTGTATCTATGTGACATCAATTGTAATTTCTCCTCTTTCGTTTCTTATTTTGTTAGTTTGGGTCCTCTCTCTTTCTTAATGAGCCTGGATACATGCTTATCAATTTTGCTTATCTTTTCCAAAAACCCCAGCTCCTGTTTTCTATTGCTTCTTTGTCTCTGTTTTATTTATTTCTGCTCTGATTTTTATTATTTCCTTTCTTCTGCTGACTTTAAGGTTTGTTCTTCTTTTTCTAATTCCTTTAGATGGTGGGTTAGATCGTTTATTTGAGATGTTTCTTTTTTCTTGAGGTAAGCCTGTATCACTCTAAACTTCCCTCTTAGAACTGCTTTGTACTGTGTCCCATAGATTTTGGAAAGTTGTGTTTCTGTTTTCACTTGTCTCAGGTATTTTACGATTTTGTCTCTTTTTTTTTTAAGCTCTATCTTGGAGTATAATTGCTTTATACTGTTGTGCCAGTTTCTGCTGTCCAACAAAGTGAATCAGTTGTATTTATACATATATCCCCATATCCCCTCCCTCCTGCCACTCCTTCGCACCGTCCCTATCTCACCCCTCTAAGTCATCACCCATTATCGAGTTGATCTCCCTGTGTAATGCAGCAGCTTCCCACTAGCTATCTACTTTACATATGGTAGTGTATATATGTCAGTGCTACTCTCTCACTTCGTGTCCCAGCTTCCCCTTCGCCCCACCCTCTCCATGTCCTCAAGTCCGTTCTCTGCATCTGCATCTTTATTCTTGCCCTGCCACTGGGTTCATAAGTACTATTTTTTAGATTCCATACATATGCATTAGCATACAGTATTTGTTTTTCTCTTTCTGGCTTACTTTGCTCTGTATAACAGACTCTAGGTCCATCCACCTCACTCCAAATAACTCAATTTCATTACCTTTTATGGCTGAGTAATATTCCATTGTATATATATGCCACATTTTCTTTATCTATTCATCTGTTGATGGGCATTTAGGTTGCTTCTATGTCCTGGCTATTGTAAATATATGATTTTCCCTTTGATTTCTTTGTTGACCCATTGGTATTTTTAGTAACATGTTGTTTAGTCTCCATGTGTCTATATTTCTTTCCATTTTTCTTCTGTAATTGATTCTGGTTTTATACCATTGTAGCAGAAAGGTGCTTGCTATAATTTCTATCCTCTTAAATTTGTTCTAACATGTTTTGTGGCCTGTCCTAGAGAACGTTCCATGTACACTTGAAAAAAATGTATATTCTGCTGCTTTTGGATGAATGTCCTGCACACATCTATTAAATCTAACTGGTCTAATGTGTCATTTAAGGCTACTGTTTTCTCATTGATATTCTGTCTGGGTAATCTGTTCATCAGTGCAAGTGGATTGTTAAAGTCCCCTGCTTTTATTGTATTATTGTCAATTTCTCTCTTTATGTCTGTTAATATTTCCTTTATATATTTAGGTGCTCCTATGCTAGGTTCACATATGTTTATGAATGTTATATCCTCTTTTTGTATTGATCCCTTTATCATTATATAACCCCTTTCTTTGTCTTTTGTTATAGACTTTGGTTCAAAGTCTACATTGTCTGGTATGAGTGTTCTACTCTTCTTTCTTTCTGTTTCCATTTGCATAGAATACTTTTTACCCACCATCCCCCCTTTCAGTCTTTTTGCATCTTTAGCTCTGAAGTGAGTCTCTTTTAGGCAGCATATAGATGGGATTTTTTTTTAATCCAATCAGCCAACCTATGCCTTTTGATTGGAACATTTAGTCCATTGATGTTTAAGTGATTATTTATAGGTATGTACTTATTGTTATTTTGTTACTTGTTTTCTGGTTGTTTTTAAAGTTCCTCTCTGTTCTTTTTTTCTTCTTTTAATCTTTTCCTCTCTGATTTTATGATTTCCATTAGCATTGTGATTGTGTTCCCTTTTCTCTAGCTTTTGTATATCTATCATAGGTTTTTGATTTGTGGTTACCATGAAGTTCATATATGTTGACCTATATCTACTTGTTTTAAACTGATAGTCATTTAAGTTCAAACACATTCTAAAAAATCTACATTTTTTTACTTCCCCTGCCACATGTATTTTTGATGTCATATTTTACATCTTCTTGCCTTTCCCTTATCTGCTTATTGTAATTATAGTTGATTTTACAATTTTTGTCTTTTAACCTTCATACTAGCTTATTTAAGTGGTTCATCTACAGCCTTTACGATGTATTTGCATTTACCACTGGATTTTTCCCTTCATATAGTTTCTCATTTCTTGTTATAACCTTTTCCTTTTCACTTATGGAAGACCTTTTAACATTTCCTGTAAGGTCAGTTTAGTACTGATGAACTCTTTTGGTTCTTGCTTGTCTGAGAAACTCTTTGTCTCCCCTTCAATTCTGAATGATAGCCATGCTGGGTAGAATTTCCTAGTTTTCAGCCATAATTTAATCAAATACATTTTCTCCCCCTTCTCTCTCTTCTTCTGGGACCCCAGTAGCTTGAATGGTAATACACTTGATATTGTTTCAGATGTCCCTTAAACTATGCTCATTTTTTTAAATTTGTTTTTCTTTTTGCTGTTCTGATTGGGTGAGTTGCATTATTCTATCTTCCAGATAACTTGTGTGTTCTTCTGTATCACCTAATCAGTTGTTAATTCCCACTAGTGTACTTTTCATTTCAGTTATTATATTCTTCAGCTCTGACTTGTTCTTTTTCATATTTTCTAGTTCTTTGTTAAAATTTTCACTATGTTCATCTCTTCTTTTCCCAAGTTCAGTTAGCATTCTTATTACTTTGAATTTTTTATTGTATAAATTATTTATTCTGGTTCATTAGTGTTTTTCAGGGTTTTTCCCCTTGTTCTTCATTTGAAACATATTCTTGTGTCTTCTCATTTGATTTAACTCTCTGGGTCTCTATGAAATTAGGTAAAACAGTTACCTATCGCAGTCTTAAAAGAGCGTCCATGTGTGGAGAGTGTCCCTATGCAGTCTACATGTGCCTAGTGGCTTTGGTGGAAGAGCTGAATCTGAAGAGAGTAAGGACTGCATCTTCTCTGGGGTGTGCTGTCAGCCACCACCTTGTAAGAGGTAGGGTTGGAGTTATAGAGACTAGAGCCAGAGCCAGATGCAAGGCAGGGCTTCTCCTGTGCTCCGTGGCATTTACTATCCTATAGGATGTGGGAGCTGAATCTGAGGGGCTGGAGCAGGAGCCCTGAGGTACATGGGTTTCTCGCAGGTGTGATTGCAGTCTCTGCAGTGGGGACATTGCTGGGGCCTGAGGGTTTGGGCCTGCACTTCTGTGCTGGTTTCATTTTTTCCCCGGTGTGCATGTGTTGGTTAGAGGCTGAGTCGGGACTGGAGGGGTTGGAGCCACACTAATAAGCTGGTTTCACTCCCTTTCATATGTATGCATGGACACTCACACTGGCAATGGCTGCCTCTGCCCTGATCAGAGGCAAGGCCAGGGTCAGGACTAGCTCTGTTCCCTGTAAGTTTGTGAACTCTTGCTGGCAATGACAGTCTCTGCTGTAGTGGGGAGCAGCACTGGAGCAAGAGGTGTTGGAGTAGGAGCCCAGTGCAGGCTGAGGGCATGCTGGGTGTAGTCTTGGCAAGCCAGCCAGGGCATCAGGCAGTTTGCAATCTGCTGCCTCTGCACAGGGACTGGGAGTAAGCAAGTCTGTGTGCATATTTTTCAATAGTAGAGTCTCAGTTTCTTACAGCTGTTTGTTAAGTCCCACTGGTTTTCAAACCAGCTAAGGGGGCTCATCTTCCCAGTGTCAGACCCAGGCACTGGGGTGCCTAATATGTGGCTTGAACCCCTTGCTCCCGGAGCCTGTGATATCCCCCTCCTCTTCTGGGTCCCATGTTAGGGGTGCAAATCCTGACAAGATCACTTCTCCTCCCCCCACCCCCGACTCTGTGTGTATCTTTCTTTCCAGCCTTGGTTGTAGAAGAGTCATCCTGCTAATCTTTGGGTTGATTTCAGTGAGAGTTTTATATCTGTAGTTGTCGTTTTGATGTGTTCGTGAGAGGAGGTGAGCTCGTCATCCTCCTACTCTGCCATCTTGATCCCACCCACCCAAGCAATAATTTGACTATAGTAAAGATGTACTCTCCAGTGAAGATCAAAGTATCATGAATCACCAATCGTTGTGTATCAAATTACGTTAACATTATAATTGAATTGCTTCTGTTTTCCAATTTTTTCTAGCCAATTTTGGTATTTTATATTTTCCTCTAATATCAACCAATTCAAACACAGAATATGGCAAAATATTCTCATATAATTTTTAAAAATTTTCCCAGGTATAGATAGTTATTTCCCTATTCTCATTCCTGATTTGCTGTATTTATACTTTCTCTTTTTCTCAGTTATACTTCCTAGCAGTTGAACTGTGTTATTGTTTATTTCCTACCCCACAAACAATTCAGTTCTTAGACTTATTCGTTGTTTACTGTTTGTTTAATGTATTAATTTCTGCTTTATTTTTTTGTCAGTTCCTTTTTCTGTCTTTAGGACTTTTTTGTTCTTTATTGTTCTTAAGTTGAGTGGTTGACTCTGTTTTCATTCTTTGTTGCTTCAGCCTTATTTCATGGGTTCAGATATATAGTTCTCATTACCATCATTATTAATTAGCTTACAAATTTCATCTTTGTTTGTTCTCTTTGACCCAAATGTTGCTTCCAGAAGAATTTTAATATTTTTAGATGGTTGGATTTTTTGGCTCCTAGTATTTTAACTTCATTTTAACATAATTTCAAATTTATAGAAATGTTTTAAGAATAATACAGAGACCTCCCTCCTACCCTTTACCCAGATTCACAATTTGTTTACAGTTTGCCCATTTGCTTTATCATTTATTCATACTTTCTCTCTCTCTCTCTCTCTATCTCAACCTGTCTCTCTCTCTCTCTCTCTTTGCTACTTCAAGGTAAAACAGAAAAAAATATTCTAGCACAAATTATGATTCTTTTTGATTATAGGAAATAAATTCTATTCTTATGAATTCCTTATTAAAATTTCCCTGTATCATAATCCAACCCCCTTTTTTTAAACAGGTGATGGAAAGGTGCATAAAAATAGGATACTAAAGGGTGTGAAGTCTTTCAAAAGTAAGTAAGAATTGTAATGTATTAATATTTTTGTCTGAAATCATCAGTCTTTGCATAAGATTTTGAGTCTTGTCTCCCTCTTTATATTTTTATTTCTTATTTTTGCTTCTTTCAGTATATTTTCAGTTTACACAGAAACGGGGTGTATACTTTTATCTTCATAAGAAATATCATACTTGGAATTTTTCTAGTATTGCTCCCAAGTAAATAATTGGTATGGAATTGGCAGAGAAAAATTGAAGTAGAGGGTTAGCTTCACTTCACCACATTTAGAAAAGTTGTTCAGCAACAAACACAGCCAATTTTGGAAACTATGCAAAAAAAAAAATACTTTTTACTGTGAATTAGCACTACTGGGAGTAACAGATGAGGTGTCTCCAGGTCCAGTTACCAATAACCTTCCTGAGAACGTCTCTATGTAGACTTGTCACCAATATAGGTTTTAAGGGACTGTGTTCCACTTCCACTGTACCTGTTGACTTTCTCTGTGCTCTTGGAAAAGCCAAATGGGAATTATAGTCTTCTTATCAGGAAGGGCAATAACAATACAAAGATGCAAATTTTTTGTTGTTGTCTCTTTTATTATAATATTTATACATACTCATGAAAGACATTTGAAGACATAAATGTGTGTTTCATGTTTTAGATCATTTAGTTGCTTTCCTGTTCCTTTTCTGTCTTTCTTAAGGAGGAAAAGTTGACAGCAGCAACCTGAAATCAATTCTAGAAAAAATGGACATCAAACTCACTGAAAAAGAATTTGAAGAGCTAAAAGAAAATCTGTTGATGGTTTGCATAGTAGATACCCTTGTCAGTCCCCAAAGGAAGTTTTGTCCAAGTCTTACAGCTGAGAATTTCTAAAACTAGATTTCGTTAGTGATAAGATAAAAGTTTAAAATATGAAGGTACAGTAAAATTAGAAAAAAAGCTACAGATGCCAACTATTGCTGCTGTCATTCAACATTGTCTTAAGGGGTGTAGCTACTTTAGTGAGGAAATGGGATGAAATAATATTGGGAAAGGGAAACTTTAGTTTCAGGTGATATGATTGTGTATCTAGGAAACACAAGCACACAAACTAAAAGAAATCTGTGAGAATTATTGAGCCTTTGATAAGCCATTTTGGTTCAGGTGGCTTAATACAAGATAAATATGCAAATCTCAGTGGCTTTCCCTAAGCTAGCAATGACCAAATAGAAATAAAATAGGAAAAGTATTTGATTTATAACATCAACAAAACCCATGAATTATCTGGGAATACATTTTACAAGAAATAGGATCTGTATAAAGAAAACTGTAAAATCTTATTAAGGAACGTAAAATAAAACATGAGTATTGTTGAATGGTAAACTAACATACAGGATCAGATTGTTAAATCAGACTGACATGAATCGGAGATCTTATCCAGCATCAAGCTTCGCTAAATAATGTCAAGGATAAAAGCCATTAGCAAATAAATAGAGGTCTGAGATGTCAAGAGCGCCATAGTTTCTTCCTTCCCATGTTGAACATGCCACTCTGGTCCAGAATAGATGAAGTCTCTATCAGTCACCTCACACAGCAGGAGCATTTAAATTATGAAACATTCCAGAAAGTTGTATAGCCTTTGTGACATTATCCAGGGAGCCATGCCTCATAGATCATGGGTTCTATTTGCTACCAATAATCCCTAGCCACAGACATACTGCTACGGGCATTTCAAACATAAAGACTCTTCCTCGTAGCATATATCATTAGTCTATTTACCTGGAGGACCAATTGACAAGGATATTAAACTGGGTCACCTTCCTTCTTTTCTTTTCACTGAGGGCAACTCCTCAGTGAAGGGAGTTAATGGATTATAGACCACTTGCTTTAACTCTTTCCTCTCAGATGGAAAAATTTCTCTAGATTTACTGAAATAAAGATATCAATTATCCTAAAATAATATGAGTATATACACATATATAGTTTGTGTGTATGTGTATTTTTATATATATATATACGTATATATTTTGTATAAACTATAAAATTTTCAGAATCCCAATGGGATTTTTAAATCAAAGAATAGTTGATTCACAACAGTATATTCGTTTCAGGTGTACAACCTAGTGATTCAACATTTTTATAGATTATACTCTATTTAAATTTATTATAAAATACTGGCTATAATCCCTGTGCTGTGCATTACATCCTTGTATCTTATTGATTTTATACCTAGTAGTATGTATCTCTTAATCCCCTTCCCCTCTCTTGTCCCTCCCTCCACCCCTCCCCACTGGTAACAACTGGTTTGTTCTCTGTATCTGTGCATCTGTTTCTCTTTTGTTGTATTTATTTGTTTAAGTTTTTAGATTCTTCATGTAAGTAAAAACATACAGTATTTGTCTTTCTCTCTGTGACTTACTTCACTAAGCGTAGTACTGTCCCAGTCCATCCATATTGTTGCAAGTAGAAAAATTTCATTCTTGTTTTTAATGGCTGAGCAATATTCCTTTGTATTTGTGATATGTGTGTGTATATATGTATATACACATACACACCATATGTTCTGTTTTTTAAAACTACTGACTTTTATTCAGGGATCCCCAGCTTTTCCTTTGATGTCTTTCATCTGCCCAGGATCCCACATTGCATTTAGTCATCGTGTCTTCATCTCCTTCAATCTACAATTTCTTAATCTTTGTTTTTTATGACTTTGACACTTCTGAAGAGTACTGGTCATATATTTTGTAGAAAAATCCCTCATTTTGAAGTTGATGTTTTCTCATAATTAGACCAGGGAATATCAGTTTGAGGAAATAATACCACAAAGATGAAGTGTTCTTCTTTTTTTTTTTTTTTTTTTGGCACACGGGCTTAGTTGCTCCGTGGCATGTGGGATCTTCCTGGAGCTGGAATCGAACCCGTGACCTCTGCATTGGCAGGCAGATTCTTAACCATTGCGCCACCTAGGAAGCCGGAAGTGTTCTTCTTATAGCATCATATTAAGGTGCATGATATCAAAATGACTTATCACTGCACACCACATCTTCTTTATCCATTCATCTGTTGATGGACACTTAGATTGCTTCCATATTTGGCTATTGTAAATAATGCTGCTATGAACATTGAGGTGCATATATCTTTTCTAATTAGTGTTTTTGTTTTCTTTAGATATATACCTAGGAGTGGAATTGCTGGATCGCATAATAGTTAATGTTGTTAAAATGTCCATACTACTCAAAGTAATCTACAAATTTAATGCAATCTTTATCAAAATACCCATGACATTTTTCACAGAACTAGAGCAAGTAATCCTAAAATTTGTATGGAACCACAAAAGACCCCAAATAGCCAAAGCAATCTTAAGGAAAAAGAACAGAGCTGGAGCTACCACACTCCCTGACTTCAGACTATTCTACAAAGCTAGAGTAATCAAAACAGTATGGTACTGCCACAAAAACAGACATATAAATCAATAGAACAGAATAGGGAGCCAGAAATAAGCCCACACACATATGGTTAATTAATCTCCAACAAAGGGGGCAAAAATATACAATGGGGGAAAGACAGCCTCTCCAGTAAATGGTGTTGGGAAAACTGGATAGGTACATGTTAAAGGATTAAATTAGAACATTTTCTCATACCATATACAAAAATAAACTCAAAATGAATTAAGACCTAAATGTAAGACTGAAAAACCATAAAAGTCCTGGAAGAAAACATAGGTAGTACACTCTTTGACCTAAGTCTTAGCAATATTTTTTGGATCAGTTTCCTCAGGCAAGGGAAACAAAAGCAAAAATAATCAAATGGGACCTAATCAAAGTTAAAAGCTTTTACACAGCAACGGAAAACATTAACAAAATGAAAAGGCAGTCTACTGAATGAGAGAAGGTATTTGCAAATGATATGTCCGATAAGGGGTTAATATCCAAAATATGTAAAGAGTGCATACAACTCAATATAAAAAAACTCAATTAAAAATGGGTAAAAGACCTGAATAGAAATTTTTCCAAAGAAGACATGCGGATGGCCAAAAGGCACATGAAAAGCTGCTCAGCCTTGCTAAGCGTCAGTGAAATGCAAATCAAGACCACAGTGAGATATCACCTCACACCTATCAGAATGGCTATCATCAAAAAGACAACAAATAAGTATTGGCGAGGGTATGGAGACAAGAGAGCCCTAGTACACTGCTGGTGGGAATGTAAATTGGTATAGCCACTATGGAAAACAATATGGAGGTTCCTCAGAAAACTAAAAAATAGAACTACCATATGATCCAATAGGGTTTTGTTAAAAAAACTTGTAAAATGATTTTAAAGAATAAATGGAAGAATAAGTGCCCAACTATATCCAAGAAACCATGAAAAAGAAAACTACAATGAGATTTGCCTTACCATATATTAGCAGTTACTATAAAACTACTATAACCAAAAATTTCATTGGCAAGTGATAAACAAATAGACTCGATAAAATAGTTTTAAAATAGATCCAGTATATGGATAACTTGGTATATATTAAAGAAAGATTTTTAAATCATACTAGATATCTTAAAAAATAATATAAGCAGAAAAAAAACCACTTTGTATGAATTGAAAGTCTAAATGTAAAATATAAATAAATAAAAATATTGGAAAAATTAGGGAAATATTTTAAAATATTGGGTTGAGGAAGACTTTATTAAACAAGACGGGTTACCCAGAAGCAGGAAAAGGAAAAAATAGATGTATTTGCTGAAGTAAAAGTTTAATATGTGGTGTGGAAAAAGGCACCAAGAAAGGTGCCTTTTGATTAGGATTTGACCAAGAAAGCAGAGTAATACAGGATCAGGGGTTCAGTATAGGGAAGAAAGTTTACAGAGTTGTGGAAGCTGGTAAGTTCCATGAAGATTATTGCTCTGTGTCTTATATCAAGGAGACACAAACTCTCTTTGTTTAATTTACCATGAGATACTATCAAAAGTTGATGTACCAGACTTAAATTGAAGCACTACAGAGTGACTCAGGGGAGACCCAGCTGATTGAACTATTGCATTCCCAACTATTACATTCTGCAAGGAAAACAAAGTCTCCTCACCTTTCCTTATTTTCCATAGTTTCTGTCTTCGCTTTGAGTGCCTCTTCATCCAAATTTCTGAATCAAAGATAGTCATGAAATGATGGGGAAAAAATTACAGAAACAGGTCATGTTTCCCTGACCCACAGCTTGCCCCACATTGAGTCTTATTCACCCTAACCCCTTCCTTGTGGTAAGGGTCTTCCAAAGCCAATACTGCTTCAAAAGTTATCCTCCTTATGGGTCAACTTTCATCTCTTTCAAAAAACATTTAGGAGTCAAGGAAGGGAGGGAATACGGGGATATGTGTATAAAAACAGATGATTGAACTTGGTGTATCCCCAAAAAAATTAAAAAAAAAAAACAAAAAACATTTAGGTTATTGTTAAGGCTGGGGATGTCAGTATTTGGAAATCTATTGATAAATACAAGCCCAGTGCTATTTAAACACTTCAAGTGAGGAGGAAAAGAGTGAATTTTCCAGTATTTTAGAGAAAACTGTCATATTATTGGTATCAAAACTCAACAGAGAGGACTTCCCTGGGGGCACAATGGTTAAGAATCTGCCTGCCAATGCAAGGGACATGAGCTCGATCCCTGGGCCAGGAAGATTCCCACATGCCATGGAGCAACTAACCCTGTGCGTCACAACTGAGCCTGTGCACTAGAGCCCGTGAGCCACAGCTACTACACCCGTATGCCACAAGTACTGAAGCCCGTGTGCCTGGAGCCCGTGCTCCACAAGAGAAGCCACCACAATGAGAAGCCCACACACCAGAAGGAAGAGTAGCCCCCCTCGCCACAACTAGAGAAAGCCTATGCACAGCAACGAAGACCCAATGCAGCCAATTAATTAATTAATTAATTTTAAAAGACTCAACAAAGAGATCTTAAATTTATACCTTTGGATACCCATCAGTTAAGGTAGAAAGGTCGATTTAAAAAAATAGCTTGGAAATCAAGAATATTAATAAAAAATATTCAGTGTAAGGCATGAGAGAGCAAGTTGAGCAAATCTTCAAGAAAGTAGAATTTTTTGAAAAATATTGAAATATAGTTGATTTACAATGTGTTCATTTCTGCTGTATAGCAAAGTGATTCAGTTATACATACATATGCATTCTTTTCATATTCTTTTCTGTTATGGCTTATCACAGGATACTAAATATAGTTCCCTGTGCTTTACAGTAGGACCTTGTTGCTTATCCATTCTATACATAATAGTATGCATCTGCTAATCCCAAATTCCCAGTCCATCCCTCCCCTCCCCTACTCCCCCTTGACAACCACAAGTCTGTTTTCTATGTCTGTAAGTCTGTTTCTTTTTCGTAGATAAATTCATTTGTGTCATAGTTTAGATTCCACATATAAGTGATATCATATGATATTTGTCTTTCTCTTAGAAAGTAGAATTTATTTTTAAAGGAATGAAGCAATAAAAATAAAGTATTAAGTGAAGGTAGTCTAGTATTAGATGGAGAAAATTTCCACATACTAAAATTTCCAGCTATGGAAAAGGCAGAGCAAATTATCAAACAAAAATAAATGGAACAATGTTTCTGAAAAAATGAAGAACAGGAGTGTCCAGATAGAATAACCTATTTTGTGACCAGCAGAAATGAATAAAGACTTAGACAAAGCTATACTATTGCAGAATTTCAGAATACCAAGAAAAAGAAAAAGAAATAGTAAATCCTAAAAAATAAATGTAATGGACCAAAGAATTAAAGGAATAAGTATATTGTAGAGCTATAAAAGCAATGTATAAAATTTTTTTAAATAAATTTATTTATTTATTTATTTTATTGGCCGTGTTGGGTCTTTTTGGCTGTGCACGGGCTTTCTTTTTAGTTGCGGTGAGTGGGGGCTACTCTTCATTGTGGTGCGTGAGCTCCTCATTGCCATGGCTTCTCTTGTTGCAGAGCACGGGCTCTAGGCACGTGGGCTTCAGTAGTTGCAGCACATGGGCTCAGTAGTTGTGGCTCCTGGGCTCTAAAGCACAGGCTCAGTAGTTGTGGCGCATGGGCTTAGTTGCTCCACAGCATGTGGGATATTCCTGGAGCAAGGATCGAACCCATGTCCCCTGCATTGGCAGGCAGATTCTCAACCACTGCGCCACCTAGGAAACCCGAAAAGCAATGTATAAAATTTTAAATTAAAATAGTCCCCCAAAATATGAAAAGGGGATTACATAGTATTGGAAATGAAAAAAAATGTTTATCTTTTATAACAACTAATAGACATTCTATCACATTGATTATTTAAGAAATATAGGAACAAGCATATCATTTAGAATTATGGAGCAAGCCAAAACTAAAAACAAAAGAGCAAAAAGTAATTACTGTTGAGAAGTAGAACCCAAGGGTAAGAGATTGGGGAAGGATGGAATGTAGATGTTCTGTGTGTTTTGTATCTGTGTATTGATTTTTATCTGTATTTCTTATTTCCAGTTCTATTGAGATATAGTTGACATATAATATTCTATAAGTTTGTGAAATGATTTTATGTACATATATATTACAAAATGATTGCCACAACAAGCTTAGTTAACATACATCACTTCACACGGTTACAAATTTTTCTTTGTTACAATAGCAACTCTTAAGATCTACTTACTTATGAACTTTCAAGTATACGACACAGTACTGTTAAGTATAATCATCATGCTGTACATTGTGTCCCCAGAAATTGTTTATCATATAACTTGAAGTTTGTACCTTTTGACCACCTTCACCCATTTCCCCAACCCCTACCTCAGGTAACCACCAATCTATTCTCTGTTCCCATGAAATGTTTTTTTAGACTCCACATACAAGTGAGATCATAAGTATGTACCTTTCTATGTCTGACCTACTTCAGTTAACATGATGCCCTCAAAGTCCATCCAAGTTGTTGCAAATGGAAAATTTTTTTCTTTTTTATGGCTGGATAATAGTCCATTACTTTTTCTTTATCCATTCATTTCTCAATGGATGCTTCGATTGTTTCCATACCTTTGCTATTGTAAATTATGCTACAGAGAACATGGGGATACAGATATCTCTTTAAGATAGTGATTTTGTTTCCTTCAGATATATACCCAGAAGTGTAATTGCTGGATCATATAGCTCTATTTTTCATTTTTTGGAGGAACATCTATATTCTTTTCCATAGTGGCTGCACCAATTTACACTTTCACCAATGATGTACAAATGTTCCCTTTTCTTCACATCCTCATCACTATTTATTATCTCCTTTTGATGATAGCCACTCTAACAGGTGTGAGGTGACACTTCATTATGGTTTTGATATGCATTTCCCTGATGATCAGTGATCTTGAGCACCTTTTCATGTACCTGTTAGCCTTCTGAATATCTTCTTTGGAAAAAATGTCTGTTTGGTCCCTTCACCCATTTTTAATTTGTATTATTTGGTTTCTTTGCTCTTGAGGCTTATGTGTTTCTTATATATTTTGGTTATTAAGCTTTTATCGTATATATGGTTTGTAAATATTTTCTTCCATTTTGTAGGTTGCCTTTTCATTTTGTTGATTGCTTCTTTTGTGGTACAGAAGCTCTTTAGTTTGATATAGTCCCACTTGCTTATTTTTTATGTTGTTTCTCATGCTTTGTGTCATATCTGAAAAATTATTGCCAAGACCAATGTCAGAGAGCTTTTTCTCTATGTTTTCCTTGGGAGTTTTATGGTTTCAGGTCTTACATTTATGTCTGTATTCCATTTTGAGCTAATTTTTATGAGTGGTATAAGACGACGTCTAGTTTTGTTCTTTTCCTCGTGAATATCCAGTTTTCCCAGCACCATTTAATAAAGGGATTGTTTTCTCTCCCTTGAGTACTCTTGGTTCCCTTGTCAAATATTAGTTGTCCATATATGCATGGATTTATATCTGGGCTCTTTGATTGGCCTAAGTGTGTGTGTTTCTATGCCAGTACCATACTGTTTGATTACTATAGCTTTGTAATATAGTTTGAAATCAGGACGTGTGATGCCTCCAGCTTTGTTCTTCTTTCTAAGGATGCTTTGGCTATTAAGGATCTTTCGTGGTTCCTAATGAATTTTAGAATTGTGTTTTCTATTTGGTAAAATGCCATTGGAACTTTGGTAGAGATTACATTGAATCTCTAGATGGCTTTGGGTAGTATGGAAATTTTAACATCATTAATTCTTCCAGTCAGTGAAGGCAGGCAATCTCTTCATTTATTTCTGTCTCTTGCAAATTTATTCCTAAGTATTTTACTGTTTGTGATACTGTTATCAATGGGATTGTTTTATTTCTTTTTCCAGTAATTCATTGTTAGTGTATAAAAACACTACTGCTTTTTTTTTTTATTAATTTTTATTGGAGTATAGTTGCCTTACAATGTTATGTTAGTTTCTGCTGTACAGTGAAGTGAATCAGCTATACATATACATATATCTCCTCTTGTTTGGATTTTCTTCCCATTTAGGTCACCAAAGAGCATTAAGTAGAGTTCCCTGTGCTATACAGTATGTTCTCACTAGTTATATATTTTAGACATAATATCAATAGTATGCATATGTCATTCCCAATCTCCCAATTTATCCTACACACACACCCCCTTCCCCCTTGGTAGCCATACGTTTGTTCTCTGTGTCTGGAGACACTGCTGCTTTTTGTATGTTGATTTTGTATTCCTGCATCTTTACTGAATTTGTTAATAAAATCTAACTTTTTTTTTTAGTGGAGTCTTCAGGATTTTCTATATATAAAATATGCAAATAGAGACAATTTTACATCTTCCTTTCTGATTCTGATGCCTTTTCTTTTTCTTGCCTAATTGCTCTAAGACTTTCAGTACTATATTGAATAGAACTGATAAGAGTGGGCACCCTTGTCTTATTCCTGCTCTTAGAGGAAAAGGTTTCAGTCTTTCACCATTGAGTATGATATTAACTGTGCGCTTGTCATATGTATAACCTTTATTATATTGAGGTACATTCCTTCTCTACCCAGTTTATTGATAGTTTTTATCATGAATGGGTGCTGAGTTTTGTGAAATACTTTTTCTGCATCCATTGAGATGATTGTATGATTTGTATCTTTCATTCTGTTACTGTGGTGTACCACATTTATTGATTTGCGTATGTTGAACCGTCATTGCATATGAGGGCTGAATCCCGCTTGATCATGGTGTATGATTCTTTTAATGTTGAATTTGGTTTGCTAGAATTTGGTTGAAATTTTTTGCATCTGTGTTCATCAAGTATATTGGCTTATCGTTTTCTCTTCTTGCGGTGTCCTTATCTAGCTTTGGTATCGGGGTAATGTTAACCACATAAAATGAGCTTTGAAGTGTTCAATTCTCCATTTTTTTAGAAGATTTTGAGAAGGATTGGTGTCAATTCTTTTTTAAGTGTTTGGTAAGGTTCACCAGGGAAACCACTGGTCCAGGGCTTTTCTTGCGAGGATTTTAATTACTGACTCAATATCCTTACTTGTTTTCGTCTGTTCAGATTTTTCTATTTTTTTATGATTCTGTCTTGGTAGGTTGTCTGCTTCTAGGAACTTATCCATTTCTCTTAGGTTGTCAATTTTTTTTTTGGCTACACTCAGGCATCATTTTAAACCAGTCTATTAGATGGGCTGTGCAATTTCCCAGGTGTTCTTGTTATGCTTCTTGGTCAGATGTGTCCAGAAGCTATATACATCCCTAGTCAGGGCTTTGAATTTGCTTCCCAGCCTGGGTGGGGCTGTAGGACAGACTCCATCACTGGTACAACTCATTGGGGTACTCAAATCAGGCAAGGCTGTCCATCAGTCTCCCTGGGCAGACAGTGCCACCAGCTCAGCTCTGCAGATGGCAGAGCCACTGTTGGGTTCTCTGCTTGGGTGCTTCTACAAGTGGGGCTGCAAGGTGGTCTACACAGTTTCCCAGGAACTCTCAGTCGGCTTTTTGATTGGGCAGGACTGAGGGATGTACTCAGCAGTAGGCAGGGGCCATTAATTTGCTTCCCTGCCTGGGTGGGGTTGCAGAAGAGACTCCAAGGTCCGCATGGCTTATTGGCTGGGGAACAATAAAAGGCAGAATTTGCCCTGAGCTCCCTGGCTACATGGGGCTACTAACCGGGCTCTGAAAATGGGTAGAGGCGCTGGCTGGGTTCTCTGCTCAAGAGCTGCTTTACGTGGGAGTTTAGGATGGGTACACAGCTTCCTGTGTGCTCTGATTAGGCATCTTGGTTGGGCCAAGCCGGGGGCTATATTCAGCAGTAGGTAGGCTTCTAATTAGCTCCCCCGCCTGGGCAGAATGGCAGAACAGGCTCCAAGGCCAGCCCAGCTTGCCAGGATTTTACACTGAGTTCCCCGGCCAGACGGTCCAAGCAGCCTGCTCCGCAGATGCGCAAAGCCTCTGGCTGGGATATCGCCTCAGGCACCGCTGCTAGGAGAAACACAGTCTGCCAAAATCTGAGTTCTGGTTGCTGTAAGCTCTGCTCCCCTTCCCCATCTTGAGCTGATCTCCAGTGGTCAAGCACCACGGATTCTCCCCACAATACCCATGAGACAAGACCCAGTGGGCCTCCCAGGAAGCAACCCACAACTATCGGGGAGCTAGATTTCTACCTCGGGCACTCTTTTTCCCCCTGGAGAAACCACAAGCCTGGAGGCCCTCTCGGTGCAGTACTGTGCCGGTCTGGAAGAGGAGCAGTGTGGTCAGAATGCAGCTGATACTCTTACCCTTCTAATGCAGTCCTTCTTGGTGTCTGTGGTCCAGCGAGGTGCTTCAGCCTCACCACCGTATTCTGGGATTTTCACAAAGGTGTCTTGTCTGTGTATACTTGCAAGTGGGACTTGTGAGGGGAACGGAAGTTGGGGCTGACCTATCTTGGTCACCATTTTGATGCCATCACTTATCTATTCTAATATAAATGCAATTCATAGTAATGTAGTTATAAATTCAAGTTAAAGAAAAATGAAATAAAATACAAATTGGTCCATATCATTCCTGAACTTATAACCCGTCAAAGACGTCACATAACCTAGTATTTAGATAAATCTAAGCTTCCTACAGTAGCTTGCAAATTCCTCAATGATCTGAGCTCAGCCTGCCTCTCTTGAACTCCTCTCCCTAATCTGTACTTCATTCTTCTTCGGTGCTAAACTGCCTCTACTTCTGCATACATTGTACCTAGGTTTTTTTCTTCACATTTCTCAGCCTCTCTTCGGTGTAGAAGACTCTTTCTATCCCCCTTTCCCTTAGTTGAATTCTGATATTTTAACTCTCTCAGACACTACACGCTCCAGGATGCATTCATTTAACAACCTAGTTTGAACCAGTGGCTCCTGTTCGAGCTAGGGCACAAATAGCTGACAGCAGTACCTGAAGTAAGTGTTACCAGACAGCTGACCAACACCAATGATCGAAAAACACTGGAAAAAGTACTTTTTCCCCTGTGCAAACTCTAATATACAAGACATCTTTTTTAAAATATAGAGATCAGCTAAATCCTTGAAATCCAGAGGTTTAATATAAGTCTGGGTAAAATTATGACATCAATGGAATTTCCCTGGAATTTCCCATCAGTATACATCCTTTGTATGTTTGAGCTCTTGACATTGATTACACGTCTGAACTGGCGCTTTTCCTCAGAGCTAATGGAAAAGTTGATCTGAATAAGGTGATGGATGGAGTGAAAGCTGTTACAGGTGAGTGAGAAGTTAGTATAAGCCTAGGATCCTACTTTTTATAGTAATTGTATTTTTCTTCATGCCTTAATTGTATGATAATTCTATCATTTGACCTCCTATTTAATGTTCTTATATCCCGGAATATTTTCTGATATGTGTTTTCCACTAATATATTTCATTTCTCTTACTTTGAGGCAGCCACAATCTACAGTAAAAGGTGAAGTTAATCTTTGGAAAAGGCCCTGGGAATTTTCCAAAGGAAAGATGATAGGTTATACATGTTGATAGAATTATTAGGATAAGCCATATACAGTTTGCTAATTGGCAAGAGGGATATAATACCCATTTCTTGTCATTGTCACTCTGAATGTGTTAGTCCAGGCCCTCCAAGAAAGCAGAAGCTGCAGCAGGATGAAACATGCATAGACACTGTTAGGAGAAATGCCTGTGTAAGAGAAATAGGGAGGAAACCCGAGAGGCTGTCAGGCTGCAATGCAAATCCGACACCAAGTGAAGGAGAGAGGAAGAAAAGGTTGGGTGGAAGCATCCTATACTGCCATGCAATCTAAAGAAGGTCTAGCAAGGCCTTCCAGGAATCCTGTGGTCAAAGTCAGCCAACCCCTATCCCCTAGGAACAGGCCCCCCTGAGTGCAGTATTTCCATTGCACTCAATCACTGGTCAGGAGAAGCCTGTGGGAGGCATTGCCTTAGCACAAAAACAGGGATGAATTTCAAAGCAGTGCCCGGGGCCCTTGGTCAATGGGCTGAGACAGGTGACTGAGCCTCAGTCACGCCATGGGCCCAGCCATCTCTGGGGAGGGGCTGCTCCTTCCCAGCACGTTATATCTAATCCTTCCATTTGACACGTGAAAATTCTACCTGATGTGCTCGATGTTCAGAAGCCGTTTCTGGGGCCTACTGGAAAAGCTTATGTGTGCAACTCACTCATGGGCATCTCATTTGATTCTCAAATAGCCCTACAAGGGAATTTCCATTGTAAAGATGAAGAAACAAAAAAATAGGTAACTAATAAGGACCTAGTGTAGGCACAGGGAACTGTACTCAATACTCTGTAATGACCTATACAGGAAAAGAATCTAAAATTCAGTGAAGGGACTTCCCTGGTGGAGCAGTGGTTAAGAATCCACCTGCCAATGCAGGGGACACATGTTTGAGCCCTGGTCATGGAGCTTCCCACATGCCGTGAAGCAGCTAAACCTGTGCGCGACAACTACTGAGCCTGTGCTCTAGAGTCCATGAGCCACAACTACTGAGCCCATGTGTCACAACTACTGAAGCCGACCCGCCTAGAGCCCATGCTCCACAACAAGAGAAGCCACCGCGATGAGAAGCCCGTGCACTGAAATGAAGACTAGCCCCTGCTCAATACAACTAGAGAAAGCCCGCGTGCAGCAATGAAGACCCAACACAGCCAATAAATAAATAAATGTATTTTTTTTTAAATGAGAAAAAGAAGCATTTGACAAGTGATGCTGAGAAGCCAATCCTGGAAAATGAAATGTGCAGGTGGCCTGAGGCAGGACGGGGCTCACACTGTCGCGGTCTCGTATGCGGCCTCACTTTCCACACCCGTCTCCCCAGCAGCCGAATCTGCAGCCTAAACGTCCTCTGCTGGGGTTCTGCTGCCTTCCCTGAGATAAGAAGAATAATGCCAAGGCTTTTACTCTCAAAAGGAACAATTACACTTTTCATTATTTCCCCATTTTAGACGAGAATTTTAACTTGTCCCCTCTCATCTACCCCGCATCCTTCTGGAAAATCTCATCCTCATCAGAAGACTCCTGGTCGTGTAGCTTCTGTGCCATGTTTTTCTTGCGTGTGGCGCTGAGCGGTCTATGTGTATCCCTAAGCCAAAGTGGCCGCCTTCTCCAGTGAAAGCCCTCCTAGAACACAGAAAGGGAAATATTAACTCTGCATCCCCCTGCTTTCTCCAGCCACAGTACGTTACCCTCCTCAAAGTTACCTGACTCTCGCCTTCCCTTGAGCTTCTCTTTCGCAGAAGAAAGGGAAAAAAGCCCCTTGGAGGAAAACACACACAGTCAGTGTTACATTTCCCACCTCTCTCACCTGTGTTACCTCTGGGCTTCTCAGGACTAAATGGGCGCCTGAGTCCAGAATCACAACGAGCAGAATCACCACAGACCTGGGAGCTTGAAAAGCATCCTCTGCGTGCTGGCCTCACAGACATTCTCGGTGTCTGGCCCCCAGGGTCTCCGGGGACCTTTGCATGTGGCTTAGCGTGGAGGACAGGCAGGATGTTCAGCCCCACTCACCTTTTGTGGCCCTTGGGCAGTTGCCCTGTTTCTTCATCTCCCTGTGCTGCTGCTGCTGCTGCTACCCTGTGAGCATGAATCTGTTGTGAAAGAAAACATGACCATGATTGTCCATTACCACTATTTCCACAGCCTCATTCACTCCTTTTTATTTTAAGTCCTGTCGACCCAGTGAGATGATAACTTCTGTAAGCACAGGAATTCTATCCTGTTTAGTAATCCTTTGACTCTCCCACAGTACTTTACTCCGGGTCTTGCATGCAGATGCCAATACATTTTATGGACTGTTTTAGATAATGTTCAACAGCTAATTCCTAAGAAAAACTCTTAGAAGCAGGAAAAGAAAAGAAAAGTATGTACCAGAAACCCAAGCTTTGTTTTAAAGTCAAGAACAAGAGTAGGATGCCTATCATTCCTGCTCTTACTCATCACTGTGGAGGAGGCCCTAATCCGTAGCATAAGAAAATTGAAGTATTGGAAAGGAAGAGACAAACAGATTTGCATATGAAATGATGGATCTGAAAAGACCAAAAGAATCAAGTGAAGTTTTATGGGGAGTAATATGAGAGTTCAGTAAGATGGCTGCATACAAAATCAAGAGATCAACATATAAGCCTCAACAGCTTTCCCATATAACACAGATAAGTAACTAAAAAGTAGAAGGACGATCCCATTTACTATATGAATAAAAATGCATAAAGTGCCTAGGAAGAAACTTAACCTATGTTAAGCACTATGTGATGACAACATTAAAACTTTTCTGTTTTAATGTGTAAGGCCTATGTGATGAAACATTCAAACCTTTCTGAAGGACATTAAGAAGAAATACATACATGGCATGAGACACCATCTTCCTAGAATGTTATAAAGAGGTCAGTTCTCCTCCAATTAACCTACAAATTCAATGCAATCCATTTATATCCAGGATAATTTTAAAACAAAACCTGGCCAGCTGACATTTGGTAGAGTATTATGCAAGCCCAGTTATGATACGGATGAGAGAGAAGACCAAAGAGCAGGACCTTTCCCCACCGGATACAAAATATGTTACAAAGCAACTGGAGTTAAGCAGTGCGATATTGGTACTGGTCCAGGAAAAGATAACTGCATCAACAGAATAGAGTCCAGATAAAGACAGTAGTTTAGACCAGGGAAGAAGGAATGAACCATTCAGTGAAAGATTTGAAAACAACTGGATCTTCCTGTAGAGGGAGAGAGATCCCCTCTCTCAACCACACTAAAAATCAAATACAATGAATGCTAGACAGATTACAAAAGATCTTGAAGAATATAATAGAGATTATGTTTATGTCATGAGGTGTCACCGGCCTGGCTGACAAAACCTGCGCCACGTGAGCCATGAGGAGAGGACGGGCAGCTATGGTGGCAGACTCAACACAGCTCCTCCTCTTCTTCACAGCCCTTGCCCCCGTCTCCCCTGGACTGTGTGTCCTCTTCCTGTTGATTTTTGAAACTCGTAGGAGTTCCCTGGCGGTCCAGTGGCTAGAACTCAGCGTTTTCACTGCTGTGGCCCGGGTTCAGTCCCTGATCAGGGAACTAAGATCCCACAATCTGTGCAGTGTGGCCCCAAATCCCCTCATGAACAAAGCAACAAAACCCAAAAAATCTCTTTATAGTAAATAAATATTGGCTTTCACTGAATTTCAATGTTTCAAATCCTTCCAGTGCTTTTGTCTCTAAGGAGACAGAAGAGCAGAGTAGGGAGCACAGGCTTTGCAGTCAGGTGAAACTGGCTTCTGCTCTTGGTTTGGCCACTGGGGCCTTACATTGATCTCCTTCATCTATGAAAGAGGGAAAGTAACACCATCCTCACAGGACTGTGGGGATTAAATCAGACAGTATATGAAAAATTCTCCATCTTACTCTTGACATGAATCAGTGCTAAGTTGGTGTCACAGACAAGGTGGTCAATCTATCAAAGGTTCTGCTCCTGCCATCAGGCTCTGAAGGCTTTTCCCCACCATAATATGATAAAAATATTGTGTTTATTTTCTTCTAATACTTTTTTTTTTTTTGCTACTTTGGGTCTTCACTGATGTGAGCAGACTTTCTCTAGTTGCAGCGAGCAGGGGCTACTCTTTGCTACTTTGCGCTGGCTTCTCATTGTGGAGGCTTCTCTCTTTTTGTGGAGCACAGGCTCTAGGCATGTCAGCTTCAGTAGCTGCAGCACGTGGGCTCAGTAGTTGCGGAATTGCGGGCCTTAGACCTTTCAGGCTTCAGTTGTTGCATTGTGTGGGCTCAGTAGTTGTGGCTCACAGGCTCTAGAGCGCAGGCTCAGTAGTTGTGGCACACGGGGTTACCTGCTCTGCGGCATGCGGAATCTTCCTGGCCCAGGGATCCAACCCATGTCCCCTGCATTGGCAGGTGGATTCCTATCCACTGCGGCACCAGGGAAGTCCCTCTTTTAATACTTTTGTTTTTCCTACATCTGCATCTTTATTCCTGCCCTGCCACTGGGTTCACCAGTACCATTTTTTAAGATTCCATATATATGAGTTAGCATACGGTATTTATTTTTCTTTCTGGCTTACTTCACTCTGTATGACAGAGTCTAGGTCCATCCACCTCACTACAAATAACTCAATCTCATTCCTTTTTATGGCTGAGTCGTATTCTATTGCATATATGTGCCACATCTTCTTTATCCATTCATCTTGTTGAAGGGCATTTATGTTGCTTCCATGTCCTGGGCTATTGTAAATAGTGCTGCCATGAACCCTGTGGCACTCTTCTAATACTGTTATGTGGTCTTCTCTCACATTTATGGAAATAGGTTAATTTTAGGTGAGAAATAGGGATCTGCTATTATTTCCCACCCCCCCACCCCCCAACGAGGTAGGCAGCTACTCTATTACCATTTGTTCGTTTTCTTCCACTCATTTGAGTATTGAAACATGACATTTCAGAAGTCTTCACAACACATGGGTCTATTGCTGGACTCTCTGTGCTACTTCAAATACATATTTGGTTGCATGTTCCTCACTGTGGAACTGACATAACGCCTCAAATCTCTTCCATGGAACTTCCATAGGAAAAACACTGCATGGCCCCTGTCCTCAAAAAGTTTATTGTGTATGTGGGGAGAGGAAATCATGGTTAGGACTCCTTGCTTTCACTGCTGAGAGTGCAGGTTCAATCCTTAGTTGGGGAACTGAGATTCCACAAGCCAAAAAAAACCCAAAACAAATGCAAGGTTAAACTACACAGACGCTAAAAAGAATAAAAAGGGGACTTTATACAAATTCTAAAAAAGCAAAAGTCCATATGCCACCTGGAGATGTAGAGGGTAGTCTGGGCCATGGCCAATGACTAGCAAGCTGACCCCATGCTAGTCCCCAGCCTCCTGGGCTCAGGAATCATGCTCTTCTCACCAAGAGAGAACGCACCTCTTCCTATTGTGGCAGTCTCCTCTTATCAATATCACAGGACTGATCAAAAATCAGAATGCCGAATTCTCACTTCATAATGGGAAGTACATGTTCTACAGACAGGGCATGTGTGTCTACACAATCAGAGAATTACCTTCTCTAGAGACAGACAAGGCCTCTGTGGCATACGAAAGCACAATCACACAATCGGAAGGCTACTTGGTGAGAACAGGATTAGAATGAAAGGAATCAGCTGAATCCTGCATATACTGGAAAGGCCTGGGGTAGCTGGATCCGTCCATCTCCTCAACTGGCACAGCCTGGCGACTGGGCCGGACCCTCCAGTTACGCTGCCTAAGGTGCCATCTCTACTCTCGGGCAGTGTGAGGATGGGCACCACCCGTGTTGGGCTCGCCTCACCTTTTCTATGCTTTCACTGCTGACCAGCCCTCCTGCAGACAGACACATTTCTCTTTAGCAGTTCATACGTCATGTCAGGTTTTATTCAAGTCTGATAGGCCAGGGAGCCATTGGTCCTCACACATCTCTGCTCTGTCCATGCTGTGCTGACCCTGGTGTTTCTCTCTTGGGGAACCACCTCTTAAAAACCTGTTTACCACTTTTGTGAGTTCTGAGGGGAGGGGACTGCTTTGCTATGGCCCCTAAGAAATGGTGACAAACCTCACAGGACTAGGGTCAGGAGAGCTGGAGTATTCAGGGAAGGCTGCACAAAGAAAGATGAACTTGAGTTGGCTTTTGAGAGGTTCATAGGACTTCCACAGGCAAAGCAAAATAAAGGATTTTCGATGGGCAGAGGCACAGACAAACGGAGGAATGGGTATGGTGTAACTAGCATATAGTGAGCTGCTTAGGCTGGAATGGAGGGCAGCCACGACAGTAGAAAAGGCAAATAAAGTAGGTTGGATTGGTAGGGCAGAATCAAGATTGGCAGCTGTTGAAAATCACTCTTTTGATGCGGTTAGCAAGTGCCTGTTGGGAAAAGTAATAACTCATTATGTAAGTGAACAGAAGGTAAGCAGGCTGGCTCCAGGGACAGGCTACCATAAATAGGACATACTTTGGGGAGCCTGCTGCTGGATGTTCCTTGCACTGTTGTAATGGAACCCAGCTACACAAGCCTAACACACCAGAGAAGAAAGCTGCTAAGTAAATCTAAAGAGTTGACAAGATCACACTTTTATCTTTTAACCATGTGCTTTCAGCCCTGCCAGGGGGACCGATAGCTCCCTGAGGGTGGAGATTATATACCTCTCATCACTTCAGCCAACAAGGAAAGAAAGCAATGGTAGAATGAGAGTGACTGGGGAGGACATCAAATCAACATAGCTTTTTGAGTTGAAGGAATTTTACTATCATGTCAACGCTGGCCTTCTTATCAACTCAACTTGTCAAAATAGTCTAATGGCTTGGTATTAGGATCCAATTCCAGAAAGATCTCCCGGGAGAGGAGTTCCTTTAAAGATCCTGGGGGAGCTTCCCTGGTGGCCCAGTGAAGAAGAACCCGCCTGATACTGCAGGGGACACGGGTTCAATCCCTCGTTCCCTGCTCCAGGAAGATCCCACATGCTGCGGAGCAACTATGCACGTGTTCCACAACTAATGAGCCGGTGCGCCTAGAGCCCGTGCTCTGCAACAAGAGAAGCCTGTGCAACGAGAAGCCTGCGCACCGCAGTGAAGATGCAACGCAGATGCCCCACCCCCTGCAAGAAAAAAAAAATCCTGGGAATATACTTTTAAGTAAAACAACAAACTGTATCTCAGTCCTAGTGACTGAAGAGAACGATCAAGTGAGAATCAGGTGGAAAGGCGGCTTTGATTTTCAGTTTGTGGGTTCTGAATATGAAATTTTTTTTTTTGTAACTTTCTGAAATGGTTTAGGAAAACGATTTACTGCTTCTACATACCTACATAGAGATATAGAGGGAAACAGAGAGGATATAAAGAACATGGACAAAATATTAAAAATTGGGGACTTCCTAGGTGGCGCAATGGTTAAGAATCCACCTGCCAATGCAGGAGACACGGGTTTGATGCCTACCCCAGGAAGATACCATGTGCTATGGAGCAACTAAGCCCATGCTCCACAACGATTGAGCCCATGTGCCACAACTGCTGAAGCCCACATGCCTAGAGCCTGTGCTATGTAACAAGAGAGACGACCACAACGAGCAGCCTGCGTACCACAATGAAGAGTAGTCCACACTCGCCACAACTAGAGAAAGCCTGTGTGCAGCAACGAATACCTAACACAGGCAATAAATAAATAATAAGTAAATAAATATAAATAAATAAATGAAAAAATTGGTGAGTCTGCGCAAAGGATATGCAGGAATCTGAATCTGAATTAATTATTGTCCTTACCTGAATGAGACAGAAAATGATAATGAAAGTCATCACTGCTCCAGTTACACATATTGCCAGGATGAGTTTCTTGTTATACTTGTATCCTGGGACTTCTTTTGTGAGCTAAAATAATAAATAACATTTTTTTAAAACAAGAAGATTGAAAAGATGAAAGCGAACTATCCTTAAATTACTATAAAACTCAATCCTTTCAGGCCAGAAGCTTCTAGAAGAACAAGCCAAATTTAATGGTATTCATCTTCTCATTAGCATTTTCTTCTACCATTTATTTATCTGTGTGTTATGTCCTCTTCTCGTCTACCCTAGGAGTAGTGGCACATTCTCTACATGAGCCAAGGGGGAGATCACTGTCTTAGCCAGGTTCATGGCTGAAACAAGATACAGACTAGGAGCCCCTGGGATTCCTGCTTGGGCACTTTAATGGCACGTCCTACACTGAGTACACGTGCAGCTCCCGTGTTTCAGGGCTCATCCTCACCTCACTGGGCTCCTGCTCCTTCTGTTCACCCTGGGCTCCTGCGCTCTCACTGATATAGTTCTCGGTTTTCCACGGGTCCGTATCCCATTCTGCCTTCGATGCCTTTACTTGTTGCTGCTCACTGAGGAGCTTCATCAGGAGGCCTGTGCTGGAGATGAGCTTGGCACAGGCCAGCTGCACGTGGGTCTCCGAGCAGTCCATTTTCAGAGTCCGGGTAACATGAGAAATGAGCCCTCTCACATTATTGTTGGGGATGAGGGATGATAGCTGCTGGTTTAGCTGAGCTTCAAATTGATCACCCGGGGATGTGAGTGCTGGGAACGTGGAGCCTGGGGGCTTAGAGGATAATTCAGTGCCCACGCTGTGGTCCTCCCACTGTGCTTCGTTGGTGTGTTGAACAGTTGGGATAAAGTTGTCTGCAGCAACAGCAGAATGTGCCGTGGGGACACTCTTATGGGCAGTGATTCCAGGGCCGGTTCCTCCTGGCAGAATAGAGTTTGTAATTTCTTCAAAGACATTTTGTGCAGTATTGCTTTCTGGAGTAGGCTTCTCTGTAGAAGGGTCTGCAAGAGAAAATAATTCTGGAAAAGGATTTTCTTGAGAAGTCAGTTCTCCTGAAGATGAAAAAGCCTCTCTTGGAGGGGAATTTATGAGGCTCCTCACTGCTGAGAAAGGACGCCTCACGAGCATCGTTCTACTGGGAGAACCTTTCTCTGTGAACTCTCCACGCAATTCGGCTTTGGGTCTTCTCTGGACCAGACCAGACTGAATTTTATGGAAGATGTATCTTTTCCCGGAATGTGAGATTAGTTGAGAAGTCTTCAGATTTATAACTCTAGCATATGCATCTTCTAAAACAGCAATAGTGGAGGGTAAGTCTTTTGATTTCTTTTTAACCTGAGATGGGGAGTTTGGAGGGATGGAGCCAGAAAGCCTGCCCCTTGAATACTGTTTCAGGAAAGAAGAGGCTGCTGCCTTATCTTCCTTTATGAATGCAGGCTCTGTGGTGAAGGAGTTTCCCACTAACTCCTGGGGCCTCTGCACCACGTGAAGCTGTTCCAGCTCTACTGGGGATGGCCTCGTGAGACTTCTTTCTCTGGCAGTGTTCTCCACAAATGGCTGGGCATTCTGTTTCCTCCTGACGCTCTCATCTCCCACTGCTTTGAAGTGCCTTTTCTTTATGCCCCTTGGGTCCTTGAGGACGCTGTTCCCTCTCAGCAGCCTTTCCCCTACACTCTCAGTCTTTGCTAGGCTGTTTTCCTGTGGTTCGGCAGTTTCCAATTTCTTTTGAAAGATTTGGTGCTTCAATTTGGGACCTAAAAGTTTGGAATGTATGAGCATGGCAGTTTTTTCTTTCTTTTTAATCTCATCACTTTGTTCTTGAATTTCTGCATCTAACAAATTTTCCAGAAAATAGAGTTTCCTCAATTTATTTTTATAAGGTGAATTGTTGGGTATAGGGTTGATGGAAGGGTTCCTTATATTGTTTTTCAAATGGCCCAGCAGCGTATCTGCATCTTGTACATTTGGAAAAAGAAGCTGAATGACTGGTAATAATGTTGATTCCACATCTCGTAGATTTCCCTCTGAGAAATAAGGCAGTAAGTAGTTTAGTGCACCGATAACATCACTTTCAGCATTCGAGTCCAGCTGCTCATTCATGAAGGTTGACAAGCTGACAGCACTTTGGTCTGAGGATGCCCTCTCTGGCTCAATAGTCAGCTCGGTGCTGTTGTTCTTCTTCCGGGCTTGTAACACCTTCATGAACGATCCTTCTGCATTCCCTAGAGATGCTTCTTCATCTGTCAAAAAAGAAGAGACTGGTTTTGATAACTGAAGACGGTTGGGACAGCTTTTTGTCAGTTCACAGACATGTATCCCATCCAATAGATTAGGAATCAGTCAACATCTGAGGGCCACTTAGGAGAAAAGGAAACCCAAACTTAAGACTATGATTGGCAACCACAAAAGGTGAAAAAAGTATCTTTTGAAGAAGTGGCTATCTACTGGGAAAATTTCGTAGCATGAAATATAGTAACTGTATTTAGGATTACTCCACTGGTGGACAGAGGCCAACTGCCCAGGACTCAAGAAAAGCCAAGACTGGAAGACAAATATTCCCCTACTCAGCTGGGTGCTCTGCAGATCTGCTGTGACTCTCCACGTTCACATACCCCATCCTGTCCTGCCTCAGATGCAGAGGAGTGTGAGGTTCCTCTCTCCACCTCTTCAGTGTGCTTGTGTTCCTGCTGCTTTCACAGATGACTGTGACAACAGCTGCTGCTAACAGGTCTTCATCATGACAAGCCCTTTTCCACCCACCCACTGAAGCCTTTGCTCAGTCCCTGCTTCTGTATGTCCCAGCCCCCATAACAGAAGGCTCTATATAGAAAAACACACTATGTCTACCCTGGCTCTTTGCTAAAATTTGGGCAGGGACCTGAGGTATAACTTAAGAGATTTTCCAGAGTCTATGCCAATGTGGAATGGTCAACAAATCAATGCAGTAAAACTTGAGATCCTAAAATGCAGAAGGGAAAAAGCAACTTCAGTCAGATGCCTACTTTGCTTTCATTTCATTTCACTTCTAATATTGCCAGCTTTACTTGGGAACCATGCAAAGCTTCTGACTGTGTGAAGGTAATGTGTACCATTGTGTAGCTGGGCTTCTCATCCAAAAGGATTAAAAATATATTTGGTGGTGATGGTGAGGGTCAAAGAAGCAGTGGAGAGTCATGAGAAAGGAGGAACATGGGCTTGCAGAGAGCCCCACACTGGGGACAGGAGATCTGGGAACACGGGTCATAGCACTTAACACCTCTGCTCTTGCTGTTCCTCACCTGTAAAAGGAGATTAAAAATGCCTTTTCTGCCCACTTTGGGCGAGAAAGGAGTAATATAATTGGTAAAAAAAAAAGTTGTTTGGGGGAATTCCATGGCTGTCTAATGGTTAGGACCTGGCACTTTCACTGCTGTGGCCCGGGTTCAATCCCTGGTAGGGGAACTAACATCCTGCAAGCTGTGTAGTGTGGCCGCCCCCAAAACACCTGTCTTGAAAAATCTGCAATATAGTCTTTACTAAGTAGCAAAGTGTTGTTACTTATGATGTGCTCTAGATCATTGAAAGAGAGCTGTATTCAAGGTATCAGGGCATGAAAGCACATTTTGGAAGTCATCAAGTTAGTGCCAATAAATCTAATACATAGAAAAATAGCTGAAAGCACCTGAGTGTTTTGTGGATAGAAAAGCTTGAGATTCAGAGCTAGTCGAGAGCTGGACCGTCTAAGCATAAATTCAAAGCTGGACAGCTCTCCCATCCATTAGGAGGGCTAGGTAGCTGCTTCTGCTTATGGAACCAGAAACTCTCAGGCCCCAAATAGGACATAAAACAGCATCACTTATACTCTTTCATGAAATTGCAAAAACAAACCAAATAAACAAAAATATATTTACACCTGGCTTATAAGACAAAGGGTACTCGAGACCTAATGTATATAAAATCAGTTTACAAACTGTGATGCGCTATATATGAATGAGTTCTCATTGGCAGAGAGCACAGTTTAGGATATGTGGCCATTAATGTTAATTCCCTTCCCCCTTCCATTCCTTTTTCTTGTTCCTGTATGTACACAAATCACTTACATTCTTAAACTAACACCCTAACTGAGCTATTATTAGCTTAATAATGTAACCAAGAATACGATTTTTAGCAAGGGAGTAGTTCTTAGAATCTTAGGGAGCTGGAACTCTGAATTACTGAAGAAAAATAATGTAATTACATCATTAATTTTAAAATGTATCCTCATTTAGTAAAACTAAAATTTTAAAAATTAAATTAAATTAAACATAGAAAAATTATCATCAGGCAATTGAGGCTCACCACAAGGTGCGGCATTTGTCAGGCATTCACCATCGCAACGCAGCTTGACTGTCTTACAGACAACTTCAACTGTATTTTTAAATTGGCAGAGGCAGCAGGCCATGCGGCTGGGTAAGATCCTATACATGGAAACACAGATAATTAAATTTGTGGTAAAGCAGTTACTTGAGTAGGTAGGAGAGGCAGGCCAAGGCCACCACAGACCAGTGCCAAAAGGAGTTCTTGGGGCATCTGGACTGGAGAATTGGAGAGGGACCGGTTGTCCAATTGCTGCTCTTGACTAGTGCAAAGAAATATAGAGGAGGAGAGAGGTGCCCAACAGAAGGATTAGGATGGCAGTAGGTATGGTATGCCTAGAAAAAAGGGAACAGGGATTAGAATTGGGTGACATTGATCCGTAGTTTAATTCAGAAGTATCTCCTTCCATCCTGAAAGCCTCACTTTGGGTTGAGAGTACACAGGAAGAAGGCAGACTTCTAAGAAGAGTCTGAATGAGTCCCCACCTTCTGGAGTCCCTTTCTCAATTCCTATTTGTGAGTAGTAAATATATCAGAAAGTATTCTAGGAACAAAAAATCATTGTGTGGTGAAACAATAACAGAGATCACACTGGCCAAATCTGGACAACTGGAACATTCTAAAGAATAACATTATCATTACAATAAGGTATAATGCAATTAATTTAAAGAAGAGCACGAGTCCATAATGACACTCAAAAGGAAAAGAAGGGGAGCTCTTCTTTATAGAAGAATGTCAGCTAATAAATGCAGAAGGAATGACAGAATTAAGAAAGTGTCATTTTGCAACTACCAGTGTAATAATTGATTCAGAGAAGGATTATCACTGATGCCCAGCTGGGTGAAGTTGTTTGAAAGTAGGATCTTCACTGATCCCAAAGTATCACCCCACATATTATTTATCAATTACCAAGAGGAAAAATAACTTTACAATGGAGAGATATGGAAGATACCACCTGAACCAAGTGATCAAACTTAGCAGTGGGCCACCTGAAGTGTTGAAGTAGGAAGGACACATCGCCTATGTAGTATTCTTTCCCACAATGTTTCCTTTGGATCTAATGAGGAAACACAAATCCAGACTGTGGGGCAATTTATAAGACAAGTGGCTTAGGCTCTTCAAAAATGCCAATGTCATAAAAGACCAAAAAGAAGAAATAGCAGGGAAATATCTAGATTAATGGAATCAGAGACATGACCTGCAATGCCTAATCTTTGATTGGACCCTGTATCAAAACAAAACAGACTTAAAGAATGTTATTGGCTTCTGGCCAAGATGAAGTAACAAGCACCAGTTTAACCTCCCGCCTGAAAGTGTGAAAATATGGCACAAAATATAGGAAACAAGTTTTCAAGAACCTGGACCTCAGGCAATAAAGTTCCATGATCTCCAAGAGATGGGAAATAAAGCGATCCCTAAGACTGCCCTGGCTTACTTCTTATACTTTTATTTATTTTTATTTACTTTTTATTTGGGGCTGCGTTTAGGTCTTTGTCGCTGTGCGGGCTATTCTCTAGTTGTGGCAAGGACGGGCTACTCGTTGTTGAAGTGCGGGGCTTCTCATTATGGTGGCTTTTCTTGTTGTGGAACATGGGTTCTAGGTGCACGGGCTTCAGTAGTTGTGGAGCACAGGTTCAGTTGCTCCGCGGCAAGTAGGATCTTCCCTGATCAGGGCTCAAACCTGTGTCCCCTGCACTGGCAGGCGGATTCTTAACCACTGTGCCATCGGGGAAGTCCAGCTTAGCTTCCTTCTTTAGGAGAGTTTCCAGGTCATGGTACAGGGGAAAGAAGCCCAGGCAAAGACTGACGGACTCCCTGACCGAGGAAATGGAGCTGAGAGTCTGGGAGAACCAAGGTGACTAGAGTTCACAAAGCAAAGTACTGGAGACAAAAGAAGTGGACAAAGAACTCTCGAGATATGCAGAGGGATCTCTTGAGTACTCAACAAAGTATTGGTCAGTGCATCCATGTGAGGAATTCCTTGATGCCAGGAGAAGAACCATATGAAAGGATTAATAATAAGAATAACTGGATCTCACACCAGGTTGGGAATAGTACCTGTTCCTACAAGTCAGACTGGAAAACCTCATGATACTCAGAAAGCACTTGCCTCAGTAGCTGCAAATAATGAGCGCTACACTAAAGGCTACTTGGAGTCCTGCCCAACAGATCTTAAAAGCTAGACCTCAAAGAATAAAATTGTTTTGAATAACCTAATTTCACCCGAAACAAAGCCCAAGCATTTTATAGGGATATAAAAATATATAGCACACAATCAACTAAAATTCACAATATCTGGGATCATATGAAAAATTACCAAGCACGCAAAGAAGCAGGAAAATATGACCCCTATTGAGGAGAAAAGGCAATCAATCAAAACGAACCCATAATCTCTACAGATGTTACATTTCACAAAACAGAACATTTAAAAAGTTATTATCTATGAAAAACAGTTACTATAACTGTACTTCATATGTTAAAAAACCCAGACTAAAGAGACATGGAAGATGTAAAGCAGACCGAAATTGAGCTTCTAGAGATTGAAAACAATGTCTAAATGCAAAAGACACTGGATGAGGTTAATGACAGATTAGACAGTGCAGAAGACAGGGTTAGTGAACATTAAGGCATAGCAATAGGAAGTATCCAAAATGATGCACAGAGAGTAATGAAACAGAACACCAACAAAAATGAATAGAGCATCAGTGAGTTGTGCAACGATTTCAAGTGGTCTAATATATGTGTACTTAGAGTCCATGAAGGAGAGGAGAAATACAAAAATTTGAAGAAATAATAGGCAAAAATTTCCCATATTGGTAAACAGTATAAACCCACAAAGTCAAGAAGATCAATGGACTTTAAGCATAAGAAACATGGACAAAACTACACCAAGGTACAAATAATACTCAAATTACTGAAAACCAGCAAGAAACAAACAAATTTAAAAGCAGACAGAGGAAAAAACTATACACTACATACAGAGGAACAAAGATAACAATGACAGCAGACTTCTTGTTGGAAACAATGTAAACGAGAACTCAGTGGGATAACATCTTTAAAGCAGTGAATTGAATTCTATCAAGCTGGAATGCTATACCCAGATCTTTCAAAACAAAAGCGAAATAAAGACTATCTCAGACATACAAAAGCTGAAAGAATTAATCACTGGTAGACTTCCACTCTAAGAAATGCTCAAAGAAGTACTTTTAAGCAGAAGGAAAAATAATAACATTGAAATATGGATGTACAAAAGAATAAAAGCACTGGAATTGGGATTTCCCTGGTGGCACAGTCCTTAAGAATCCACCTGCCAATGCAGAGGACACGAGTTTGATCCATGGTCCAGGAAGATGCCACATGCTGTGGAGCAACTAAGCCCATGTGCCATAACTACTAAGCCTGCTCTCTAAAGCCTGCAGGGCACAATTAATGAGCCTGCATACCACAACTACTGAAGCCTGTGCACCTGGAGCCTGTGCTGCACAACAAGAGAAACCACTGCAGTTAGAAACCTGCCCACTGCAATGAAGAGCATTCTCCACTGGCCACAACTAGAGAAAGTCCATGTGCAGCAATGAAGACCCACTGCAGCAAATAAAAATAAAAAATAAACTAACTAAATAAAAAATTTTAAAAAAGAACCCTGGAATTGGTAATGACATAGGTAAATATATGTCTTTTCTTTTATCTTTTTTTTTCTTTTGAGACTTGAACCCATTGTCTTTTCTTTTTCTTAAAGAGAACTTTATTATTTTTTGGCTGTATTGGATCTTTGTTGGCAGTGCGAGGCCTTCTCAGTGTGGTGCCTTCTCTTGTTGCAGAGCACAGGCTCTAGGGCGTGGGCCTCAGTAGTTGCGGCCCACGGGCTCTAGAGCACAGACTCAGTAGTTGTGGCACATGGGCATAGTTCCTCCACAGCATCTATGCTCCACAGGGATCCTCCTGGACCAGGGATGGAACCTGTGTGCCCTGCATTGGCAGCCAAATTCTTAACCATTGCATCACCAGGGAAGTCCCTATAAGTTTTTTCTTATTATTTAAATCTCTTTAAAAGATAATTCATCATTTAAACAAAAAACCATAATATAGTGTGCTGTTTATGACATAAGTAAAAGCAAAAGATATGAAAAAAATAGCACAAAGTCCCGGAGGGGAGAAATGGAAGTACACTATTGTAAGGCTCCTATATTACTCAGAAACTGTATATCATTTGAGGATAGACTGTGATAAGTTAAAGATGGACACTATAAACCATAAAGCAGCCACTAAAATAACAAAATCTGAGTTATAACCAATTAGCAAAGGAAATAAAATAAAATAATAAAATGTACTCAATCCAAAAGCAGGAAGAAAAGGGAAAAAGGAATAAGGCATAGATGAGACAAATAGAAAACAAATGGCAAGACAGTAGATTTAAATGTAATCATATCAAAAATTGCAGTAAATGTAAATGATCTAATCACCCTAATTAGAAGAGCTGTCACACTAGATAAAAAAGCAAAAGCCAAATATATATCTTCAATAGGAAAATAACAGGTTAACAGGATAGAAAAAACTATTCTATGCTAATACTAATCAAAAGAAAGCTGGAGTGGGATATATTAGTTTAAGAGAAATCAATGTCAAAGCAAAGAATATTACCAAGGATAGCGAGTGTTATTTCATGATGATAGAAAGGTCAATTAATGAAGAAGACATAATCTAAAAAATTGTCCACCTGATAATGCAGCTTCAAAATTTATGAAGGAAAAGTGAGAGTGGCATGGAGAAACAAAAAAAATCTACAATTATAGTTAGGGAGTTCAATGTTCCTCTCTCACAACTGATAGAACAAGTAGGTAAAATATCAGTAAGGATGAGAAGACTTGAACAACACTATCAACCCACTTGACCTAATTGACATTTATAGAACACTCCACCCAAATCAGCAGTATACATATTTTGTATTAAGTGAACACATAACATTTACCAAAATAGATCATATTCTTGTCTATTCCCAGAATTTATTGGCTATAAAACAAGTCTCAATGAATTTAAAAGGATTTTAGTCATTCAGTATATGTCCCTGACCACAAAGGAATAAAATTAGAAATTAACAAATCCAAAAAATCTCCAAATATTTGGAAACTAAACAACACACTTCTAAGTAACTTTATGGTCAAAGAAGAAATCAAGATGGAAATCAGAAACTATTTTGAACTGATTGAAACTGAAAACATAATATGTCAACATGTGGGATGTTGCTAATGCCAACCTCAGCTTCCTCACCTTCCACCTTCAACTAGAAAAAGGAGAGCGAATTAATCACAGAGTAAGAGAAGAAAGAACACAATAAACATCAAAGTAGAAATGAGTAAAATGGCAAAGAAAAAAATACTACAGATATTAAGAGGATAATAAGAGAATATCACAGGATTCCTTATACCAATAAATTCAAGATGAAATGGACAAATTCTTTGAAAGACATGCACTGCTGAAGTTTCCTCAAAAATAAAGATGTGACTTAAACAGCACTGTTAATGAAATTGGATGTGCAGTTTAAAACCTTCGGACAAAGAAAGCTTCAAGTCCATGTGGCTTAACTGATGAATTCTACCAGACATTTAAGGAATAAAATAATGCCAATTCTACACAACCTCTACCAGAAAGTTGAAGAGAAGAGAATACTTCCCAACTCATTTATAAGGCCAACTTTCACCATATCAAAATTAGACAATGACATTATAAGAACACAAAAGTATACACCAATATCTCTCATGAACACAGAGGTGAACATTCTTAACAAAATTTTAGCATATCAAATCCCATAATATACACAAAGATAATATATCATGACCAAGTGGGGTTTATCTCAAGAATGTAAGGTTGGTTTAATATTTGAAAATCAATTTACCCAAGTTAATACACTAAACAAGAAAAATCACATAATCGTTGCAACAGGTATAGGGAAAATATGACAAAATCTAACATCCATTCCTGATTAAAGCAAAAAACAGCCCTCAGTAGACTGGCAATGGAAGGAGACTACCTCAACTTGATAAATGACTTCTACAGAAAACCTAACATCATATTTAATGGTGAAAGGCAAAGTGCTTTCTCTCCAAGACCAGGACAAAGGCAAGGATGACTGCTCTCATTACTTCGATTTGATATTGCACTGAAGGTTCTAGCCACTGCAACAGGGCAACAAAAAGAAAAGAGATATTCAGAATGGAAAGGAAGAAGTAAAACTATCTTTATTTGCAGATAACATGATTATGTAGAAAACCTGACAGAATCTACAAAAATGCTACTGGAACTTTATCAAGTCTGCAGGGTACAAGATCAACATACAAAAAGATTAATTTGTCTCAACAAACAATCAGAGATTAAAGTTTTAAAATACCACTTATAATAGCACCAAACATACATAATATTTAGGATAAATCTGACAAAAGATGTAAAAGACTTGCACACTGGAAACTGGAAAATAGTGCTGGGGGCAATTAAGGAAGGCCTAATTAAATGGAGATATGATGTATTTATGGATCTGAAGATTCAATATTGTTAAAACGTCAGTTCTCCCCAAATTGATTTATAGACCAAAATTCCAGTAGGCTTTTCTACAGAAATTGAAAAGCTAATTCTAAAATTCATATGGAAATAAAATTTAGAATAATGAAAACAACTTTGAAACAGAACAAACTTGAAGAACTAATACTACCTGATTTCAAGGCTTATGAAGCTACACTTTGAAGACACTGTGATATTAGTGTAAAGATAGACAAAAAGATGAAAGGGACACATAGAAAGATCCGAAGTAGAGCAATGTGGACAACTAACTTTCAGGTTCAAAGGCATTTAAGTATAGAAACGACAGTCTTTTCAACACATGATGGTGGAACAACTGAATATCCACAAGGGGGAAAAAAATGAACTTCAATCCACACCATGTACAGAAATGAACTCAAGATCTAAATGTAAAGCCTAAAACTATAAAATTTCTAGAAGAAAACAGGAGAAAAATTTTATGACTTTGAGTTAGGCAAGATTTCTTAGATATAAGGCCAAATGCATAATCAATAAATGAAAAAAATGGATAAATTAGACATCATCAAAATAGAGAATTTCTGCCCTGCAAAAGACTCTCCTGAGACAAAGAAAAGATGAGTCCCAGAATGGGAGAAAATACCAACTGACATACTGGATAAAGAACTAGTTTCAAGAATATATAAAGACCCCTCAAAACTCCAGAAAAAATATAGACAAAAGATTTAAAGATATACAGATGGAAAATAAGCATATGGGAAAATGTCTGACATGATGAATCATCAGGGATGCAACAGTGAGATACCACTACACACCTATTAAACTGCCTAAAATCAAAAATACTGAGCATAGCAAGAACTGGCCAAAATGTAAAGAAAATGCATACACTCTCATATACTGCTGGTAGAGGTGTAAAATGATCAAACCACTGTGGAAAATAGGTTCCTTTAAAAGTTTCTTTAAAAGCTTAAGCATAGGGCTTCCCAGTGCCACAATGGTTAAGAATCCTGTGCAGGGGACACAGGATACATCCCTGGGCCAGGAAGATCCCACATGCCGCACAGCAACTAAGCCCATGCACTACAACGACTGAGCCTGCATGCCACAACTACTGAAGCCCACGCACCTACAGCCTGGGCTGCACAACAAGAGAAGCCACCGCACTGAGAAGTCCTCGCACTGCAAAGACGAGTAACCCCCATTCACCGCAACTAGGGAAAGCCCATGCACAGGAACAAAGACCCAACACAGCCAAAAAAAAAACAAAACATAAATTAAAGAACAAAACAAACAAACAAAAAGACTTAAGCATACTCCTACCAATGATCCAGCCATTCTACTGGCAGGTATTTACCCTAGAGAAATGGAAGTGTACATCCATACAAAGACTTGTACACAAACATTCATAGCAACTTTATCTGTAACAGACAAAAACTGAAACAACTCAAATGTCCATCCATGGTGAATAGATAAACAGTGGTATATCCCTATAATGGAATACTATTCAGCAAGAAAAAGAAATGAATATTGACATATGCAACAATAGGGATGAACCTTAAAATAATCATGCTGAGTTAGAAGCCAGTTAGAAAGAGTATACACTGTATGATTCCATTTATATAGAATTCTAGAAAATGCAAACAGAAAGCAGATCAATGGTTGCATGGGGGTTGGGAAGGGCAAGGAATGATGGGAAAGAAGAATTCCAAAGAGATATCAAGCAACATTTTGAGGTGATGAACATTTTGACTTTGGTGATGCCTTCATGGTGTGTGTGTGTGTGTGTCTGTGTGTGTGTGTGTGTGTGTGTCTGTGTGTGTGTCAACACAGATTACTGTATGTCAATTACACCTCAAAGAGCTGTTAAAATATTATATAATAGAGACAATTGGGGAAATCTGCATAGCAACTCTTTATGAGGTCATATTATTGTGTAGGAATTTAATTTCTTCACTACTGTGTATTAACAGTAGTGTAGCTATATAGGGAAATAATTTTGAACACCCAGAGAGGAAGGCATCGAGCTGACAAGAGAGGGATCGAGATTGTGGCAGGTGCTGTGGGACGCTGAGGAAGATGAGGCTAGAGCAGTGACCAACAGATTTGACAGTGTGGTGACGACAGTCACTTGTCCACTGACCTGACAAAGATGGTTGGAACAGACTGCTAAACGTAGGGCCCTTTCCCCATACTAATCTCATGCAATCCCCTCAACTAGTCTTGTCATAACAGGAGGTTTCTATTAGCTTGCCATATTGGAGGGGGCATGGCACAATTTAAGGTGCTGTCAGTTGTGTAATAAATTGTCACGACAGGGCCCTACAAAAATAGTTTTTTAAAATGTAAAAAAATGAAATTTGACCCTTCCCACACACCATATATGAAAATTAACTCCAAATGAATCATAGGCCTAAATGTAACTATACAACTTCTGGAAGAAAACAGGAGAAAATCTTTGTGATTCTGGATTAGACAATGGGTCTCAGACAAAGGTTTCTTAGATAAGACACAAAAAAGCACAAACCGTATAAGAAAAATTGCTAAGGGACTTCCCTGGTGGTGCAGTGGTTAAGACTCTAACCTCCCAATGCAGGGGGCCCGGATTTGATCCCTGATCATGGAACTAGATCCCACATACATGTAGCAACTAAGAGTTCACAGGCCCCAACTAAGAAGCCCGTGACCCACAACTAGGATCCCCCGAGCTGCGACTAAGGAGTCCACCTGCCACCACTAAGACCCAGTAAAACCAAATAAATAAATAAATATTAAAAAAAAAAAGAAAAATTGCTAACTTAGAATTCATCAAAATTGTAAAACTTCTGGTCTTCTGAGACACATTAATACAATGAAGGTAAGTTACAATCTGGGAGAAGAAATTTATTAAACACGTATCTTAAAGGACTTTTTCCATTGCTTTATATATAAAGCACACTTAAAACAATATAAATAGCCAATTAAAAATGGAGTTGAATAGACACTTCACTTAAAAAGATATTTGCACATGAATAGACATTCAACATCATCAGCTATTAGAGAAAAGCAAGTGAAAACCACAATGAGATGCAACTACACACCTCCGAGAAAGGCTAAACTTTGTTTAAAAACAAATACAAGATATATATATATATATATATATACTACCAACTGTAAAATAGTCAGTGGGAAGTTGTTGTATAACAAAGGGAGTCCAACTCGAGGATGGAAGATGCCTTAGAGGACTGGGGCAGGGAGGGTGGGGGGGACTCGAGGGGGGGTGTCAAGGAAGGGAGGGAATATGGGGATATGTGTATAAAAACAGTTGATTGAACCTGGTGTATCCCCCCAAAAAAAATTAAAAAATAAAAATAAATAAATAAAATAAAAAAAAAAAAAAACAAATACAAGGATCAGATGAAGACATGGAGCAGCTGCAACTCTCACAGAGGGCTGGTGGGAAAGCAAAATGGCACAGCCACTTGAGAAAACAGTGTAGCCGTTTCTAAAGAAGTTAAATATGCACTTAGCATGTGATGAAGCAACCCACCCTTAGGGATTTTACACCAAAGAAATGAAAACATGTTCACACACATGAGTGTTTTTAGAGGCTTTGTTCATAACAGCCAAAAAAACGAGAAAAACTCAAATGTTCATGAAATGATGAATGTGTAAACAACCTGTATATCCACACAACTAGACTACTACTCAGCAGTAGAAAGGAATGAACTACTGACAGCTGCAACAACATAGATGACTCTCCAAAGAGACTGGCTACGTGAAAGGAGCCAAAAAGAAAAGGCCACATACCAAATGATTTCATTAATAAGATATTCTGGAAAAGACAAAGCTACATGGACAGAAATCAGACGGGTGGTTGCCAGGGGCTGGTAGTGGGAGGAGGTTGGCTTGACTGCAAAGGGACATGAGGGGTCTTTGGGAGTGCACAAGTTTTCTATATCTCAGATGTGGTGGTGGCTACAGAACTATACGTTTGTCAAAACACATCAAACTGTATATTTAGAAACAGTGAATTTCATTCAATGAAAATTATACGAGGGTGAGTCAAAATTTATCCACACTCCTCCAGTTATGTTAAAACTTCTATAAATTCTACAGCCAGAGTACAGATAATTTTTGACTCACCCTCGTACGTAAAGAAATCTGACTTAAGAAAATAATGAAAAAAAGCCTATAAAAACAATTGAATGAAAATAAATGTAAGAAAACCAACTTACAGTTTCTCCAATTCAAGGTTCATCATCAGGATGCTTTCAACTGTTGTAAGTGACACGTGTGTTCTTCCCATGTCTCTGAAGGAGAAGCCCAAACATGCAATGATATAAACCGAAAGACAAAAATTCTAAACTCAAAAAGATACTTAACATGTGATTCCTTCAATTCTGGCTTCTTATTTGCCATAGCTGATAATTCCAAACAGCTCTTAGGGAAGAAATTTAAGTTTGCATCATCATATTAATGACCTTGGTGCTGAATAGTACAATTTTGTTTTATTATCCTAATTTTTTGTTTTCAATTGCATCTACCTCTTTTGATCACTCTTTTTTTTTGCTTTCTGGGATAAACAATAGTCCTGCATGCATCTACATGTTCCATATCTATATGTGCTCTTCAACACTGTTCGCTTCCTCTGCTGGCTGTCTGACGCATATATATTCTTTCTTAATCCTTTTCTTTGCCAATAACTCTTCTTTCAATAACCCAGTTAAAATTTAAATTATGGCTTTTTAGCCAAAATACTCAATCTGACGAAAGTAAAAAAGAACAGAAATTACCTCATGAGCCATGAAACTGCAATACTTACAAATATTTTAACGCTGGCAATTTAAAAAGGTAAGAATCTTCAACTGTTGTCAAAGGATTACGATTGAGAATTCTGGAAAATGGGATGGAATTAAAATTATTGGCATTTTCAATTACTTCCATGAAAGTTTGCATTCTTTTTTTTTTTTTTTTTGGTATGGAACTTGAAGGTAAAAAAAAAAATCATTTTCTGTCTTTACCTATGAATCACCCTTAGAATCCGTAAAGCATCCTTGCTTTGGGAACTACCCAGGTCTCTAGATGATAAAGTGGAGAAGAGAAACAGAAAAACACAATAGGAAAAAAGTGGATAGCAAAGAACAAATATGCCAAGGAACTTTTCAGGTCAAAAATCCTAGAAGTGACTATGCTGCTAGGAAGCCCTTGCTCTGTAAGAAATACTATTTCTAGTGTCTTTTATAATTCAAGGTGGTTTTTTTTTTCATATCTAGAAATTTTTTTAAATTTCATGGTTTAAACTACCCAGTTAAAGACAAAAAGAGGACCAATTCCTTCATTCTGAAGCCAAAGAAGACATAAATCCAAAAGGAACTGGTGAAAGCCATACTGCCATCATGGAGTCCCATGTGTATCCTTGTATCAGAGCCTTTGTTCCTGTGTATGTAATCACCTGCTTACTTGTCAGTCTCCTAGGTTATCAGCATCTTGAGAGCAGGGACCACACTTCATTTTCATTGTTATCCCTGTGCCTGACATAGTGCCTATTCTTTACTAGGTATTTAATAAATGGTTGTTGAATAAATAAATAACATTTTGTTTATACATCAATAAATGAACAAATTCATTTTGGGGAACAAATTTTTATTCCAAAATGCTGCAATCGATTTTCTAAGACACATAGGGGGAAAAAAAAAGAACCAAAAGAAACAGGAAGAAAGAAAACAAAATCTGCCTTTAGGCTAATTCTACTCAAGAAATATTAGCATATTTTGGTAGACTATTATAAAGATAATTATCACAACTAATATCTTTTGGGTTGCCAGGCATGTGTGATCAGCATTTCACATTTAATCTTCACAGTAACCTTATGTGATAGATATATTACCCCATTTAACAGTTAAGGAAACTGAGGGACTGAGAAATTATATAACTTGTCCTAAGTCATCAAGCTAAGAAGCAGAGCTGGAATTTGAACTCAGTTCTGACTCTAAAGCCTGTGTTTAACCTGTATTTAAAAAAAGGGGCGAAAAAAAAAAAAGGCAGGGGGATAAAATATCTGTTATTTTAACCTTAATTTTGAGAGCAATAAATACAGAAATACATTTTCAAACTTCATCTGCCCATGTGGGAGAGCATCTATGAGAATTCTATTTTCTCTTTTTATTTCTTTTCCTGAATCATCTCCCATGATAAATATTAATTAGCCTATGCTCACTGAGACTTTAGAGATTTTTTAAAATGTTGCAGGCAAATCAGTAAAAATGATGGAGTAAGGACATCTGAAAATTCATCCCTCCCTAAAAGCAACGACAACAACAAAACTGGCAAAAATAGGTCAGAATCAACTTTTTCTGAACTCGGGCAATTTAACCAATGGGCTTGCAGCAAACGGCAAGGGGGACAACTTATTCAAGGAAAATGAATGAATTTCTATAAGAACAATGAGATCTGTGTTGCTTTAATTTGTCCTTGACCTTTGCTCTCCATGCCAGCGGTAACCTTGAAAAATAGCCCACATCCCTGGTACCAGAGGGGGCAGAATGGACTGGGAGGCCCTTCAAAGCCTCATTCCCAAAGAACTGCCATTGTTTTACATGTCTGGTGGTTCCCTGGAAGACCTCACTTGAAAGCCTTGCCTTTGACCTGACTGAGAGCTGCCTAGAACGAAAAGCCTCTCCTCAGGTGGCAGTTTTGGAACACATTTTCAAGTAAATACTTTAACATGGCAGTTGCATGAGGCAATGGATGACACTTTGGGGCAAAAAACAGCCTAACCAAAACGCTTAAAAAGAAGAGCTGAGGAATGAGATGTCCCCAGAGACTTTGAAATGTCCCCACATATTGCTGGGAAGCTGGACGACCACAAGACAGATTCCTGGGAATCTACGGAAATAACTGCTAGCATTAATAAAGGAGTTCAGCAAGGTTGCAGGATAGAAGATCAATATGCAAAAACGAGCTGTATTTTTATACACCAGCAATGAGGAATCCAAAAATGAAATTAAGAAAACAATTCCATGTGTAACAGCATCAAAAAAATAAAGTACTCAGGAAAACATTTAACCAAATAAGTGCAAGAGTCACACTGAAAAGTACAAAGCTGTTGAAAGAATTGAAGAAGATCTAAATCAATGTAAAGACACACTGTGTTCACGGATCGGAAGAGAATATTATTAAAATTTCACTACTTCCCATTGGCGTATGGTTTCAGTGCAATTCCTATCAAAATCCCAGCTGACTTCTTTCCAGAAATTGCCAAGCGAATTCTAAAATTCATATGGCCGTTCAAGGAAACCGCATAACCCAAACAATGTTGGTAAAGAACAAAGTGGGAGGACTCACACATCCTGCTTTCAAAACTCAGTTCAAAGCTACTGCAGTCAGAGTGTGGTACTGGCATAAGAATAGACATGTAAATCGATGGAACAGAATTGACGGTACAGAAGTCAACCCTCACATTTATAGTCTATTGATTTTCAACAAGGGGGCCAAAACAACTCAATGTGGAAACAACAGTCTTTTCAAATGATGCTGGGACAAGTGTACATCCACACACAAAATAAGCAAGCTGGACTCCTCCACGTCCCACCATATATGAAAATTAACTCCAAATGGATCAAATATCCAAATGTAAGAGCTAAAGCTGTAAAACTCTTAGAAGAAAACACAAGAATAAATCTTTATGACCTTGCATTAGGCAGCAGTTTCTTAGATATGATACCAAAGCACAAACAACCAAAGGAAACATAGATGAAATGGACTTTATAAAAATTAAAAATGCTTCTGCTTCCAAGGACACTATCAAGAAAGTGAAAAAACACATAGAATGGGAGAAAATATTTGCCACTCATATATCTGATAAAGGTCTAGTATTCAGAACAACCAGAAAATATAAAGAACTCTTACAACTCAATAAAAAGATAAGTAATTTTTAAATTGCTCCAGAGAAGATATACAGATGGCCAATAAGCATATGAAAAGATGCTCAATGTCTTAAATCATTACGGAAGTACAAATCAAAGCCACAATGAGATACTATTGATACTTAATACTAACATGGCTATAATCAAACAGACAATAACAAATGCTGGCGAGTATATGGAGAAACTGGAAACCTCATACCTTGCTGGTGGGAATAGTGCAGCCACTGCAAGAAACAGTCTGGCAGGTCCTTGAGAAAGTTCAGCTAACACTTATCCTGTGACCCAGTAATTCCACTCCTAGCTATACACCCAAGAAAGATTTTAAAAACTATGTCCAAACAAACACTTGTGAATGTTCAAAGCAGCATTCTTCATAACAGCCAAAAAGTGGAAACAACACAAATGTCTATGAACTGATGGATGGAAGAATAACCGTGGCATATCTACACAATGGAATATTATTCAGCCTTAAAAAGGAGTGAAGTACTGCTATATGCTACAACATGGATGAACCTTGGAAATAACGCTACGTCAAAGAAGCCAGATACACAAAAAAGCCACATATTTTGTTTGTATGAAGTGTGCAGGATTGGCAAATCTGTAGAAACAGAAAGCAAATTCGTAGTTGCCAGGGCCTGGGAGGAGGGAGAAATGGAGAGTGATAGCTCATGGGTGCAGTATCTCTTTGTGGAACTGATGAAACTGTCTGTCTATTGAATCATTGACTTTAAAATGTCCCATTTCACATTATGTGGATTGTATCTCAAGAAAAAGAAAGTATCTTGTAAAATACAGGACACCAGTTGGCTGCAGACCAAACATGTTGGCAGATGGAGAAAGCAGGAGTGAAGGTTCAGACTGCTCCATGACCAAGGTCAGAGGCGGTCAGTGGTGAGGCTGGGAGCCATGCAGCTTGTTCTTGCCTTGGCAAGTCCCCTATGCTTCCTACTGTAGCCCATTCTTCTAGATTTTCTTAGTACAATTAAACTTGTTTGATTTGTAACACTCAGTTAACAGCCAGTATGATAACGTTAGAAAGAATGTGAGTGTCACATGTCTGGTTAAGCACAGTTCCTCAAACTTTGAGGCTATGAGAAAAAAAATTGGCATTAAATCCTGCCAGATCACTGGTGCGCTCCTGTGCAAGTAAATTCCTTCACCTCTGCATCTTCCTTTGCCCACTTTTCCCCAGTCATCAAGAATGACTATAAAGCAATATGAGTCAAAACAATTTAGCAGTGTGTTCTCCTTCCTCCAAAATTATCGCAGTCCTCTAACCCTTCACTTTTCTTTAGAGGTCCACGGCCATGGTCCCATAAGCTCAGTGTTTCTTCTCAACCAAGCAGCCCTTCTCTAACAGAGTAATATCCTTGTGTTTATCCCTAATGAAATCAAACTATGGGGCCAAATTATCCTATTTCCTCCTGTCTTTAGTGCCATCTTTTATTCACTAAGTTTGTGCCTGGGCAACGGGGAGAATGAGTGAGAACGGAGTCAACAGCTCAATTTGGGGACCCTACAGCAACTGATTTCCCACAAACCACAGCACAGATGGCTTTAGATTCACAGTGGACACTGCACTAGAGCTTATTTCCATTTTGGTTCAACTTCCTCATTTTACAGATAACAGGTATGCTGACTCCTAGTCCATTGCCTTTTTGATATTCATGAGCTTATCTTTACAGAAGTAAAACGTGGCAACAGTGTTTATCAGCCTCAAAAGACCATCTCAGAGTCAAAGTTTAAAAAATGTTCTTCTCAATGGTTCTTAAAAATATATCTTATTTGAAGAAGAAAATTCAGATGTTTCTGCATGAGCCTTTTGCTGTAGAACAATGGGACAGATTAAAGGAAGCTCACAAAATAAGGGAACACTTCTTCCCTGCTATTTTTTTTTCTCCACATTCTTCTATACAGGTCCAGACAGATGGACTACATTTCCTTTTTATTAACTGAGGAGACACAGAAGAACTGAGGACTGAAGCATGTCATCACTGTCCTGAATGTACGGAAATCCTAAGAGCTTTAACTGAAAAAAATGTCCAAAGCAGGCCGTGAAAATAAATTTAAAATAAGACAACTCTAAAATCTCTATGCTAGAATCCCAAGGCAGGGGGCAGGTAGTCAAAGAAATAAGCAGAGTGACCTAGACCCTGTTCCAATATGTGTGAAGTATTTTGGGATGGAGTAACCCTCTTCTGTTATTCATCTACATAGGTCCATGAGAACACGACTCCCCATGAGAGGCTCTGCAATACAGGATGTCCAACTGCATCATGTAAACCCTTTCTCAGGAGGAAATTCCGAAAGAATCTGAAATGGTGAATCTGTATCTTAAGTCAAGTTCTGAGAATAGCCTTGACGTAGAGTCCCTGGCAGTGAGGAACAGAGGAAGATGCAAGGGCTGTGGAATCAGGCAGACCTGGGTTTGAATTCTGGCTGTCACTGTCTGGTACAGTGACTTGAGCAATGAACATCTCTGAGTCTTACTTAGTACCATTTACCTCATAAGGCAATTTGAGGATGAAATGAAAAGAGTGTATGCAAAGCACCTAGCATAGGCTGGGCACAGAGTAGGTGCTCAGAAGTAATGATGTTGGGACTCCCCAGGTGGTGCAGGGGTTGAGAATCTGCCTGCCAGTGCAGGGGAAACCAGTTTGATCTCTGGTCCCGGAATATCCCACATGATGCAGAGCAACTAAGCCCATCCACGAGAACTACTGAGCCTGCACCTAGAGCTCGCAAGCCAGAACTACTAAGCCCATGTCCCACAACTAATGAAGCCCGTGCACCTAGAGCCCGTGCACCACAACAAAGAATAGCCCCTGCCCACCACAACTAGAGAAAGCCCTCGCGCAGCAACAAAGACACAACACAGCCAATACATAAATAAATAAATAAATTTATGAAAAAAACCAAACAGAAGTAATGATGTCATATCTCCACTGGCCACTGGCAGAAATTCTGGGGATGCCCAGAGGTCACACAGCCAGGAGCTCCAGAGCCGTTAAATTCTCACAGGGAAAAAGCTCTCTGCTCTAAAGGGCCTATTCAAGTTAGAAGCCAACTGCAAGATACAATGCAGAAAAAGCCAAGTGGTCATTATTTAGCTCCTATTACAAGGAAATGAAGAGCCGCGTAGACAATTGCTTGCAAAGCTCAGAAGTGGTTCTGCCACTTATCAACAGTGTGAATCTAGCAAGTTATCCAACATCTCTGAGTTTCAGTTTCCTCATCCCCAAAATGGGGATAATAAGCGCTGCTGGGAAAATAGAATTGTGAGGTCATATGTATTCAGCACTTACCACGTACCAAGCACTATGCTAAAAGCCTTAGGCACACTATCTTACCTGTGTAATAAGTACGAGTACTTAGTATACTGCCTGGAACATAATAAGCACCTAAGAAGTGTAGGTATTAAAGAAACGTTACAGGGCACGGGAGAATTACCATGCTTCTGAGAAAAAGAAGATACCTTGTTATACAGGTGGGAAGAACAAGATGTAGTTGGGAGAAGAAAAGTATAGTAGTTGCTGGGTGTGACAGTCTCAACATTTGGAACTCTTACAAATAAAACAGCCACCTTAAATCACCCCAAAGGCCAGACCCAAGTTATTTTCATTTTTAATGTGTATGCCTTTTTGAATCTGAGAAGCTGCCAGGATGCCAGTACATACTAAACAGTGATAACAACACCCTGAACAGTGTAAACTTTTGTGTGCACACAGCTTCTAAAGGAAACCAATGCTGGCTGACTGGGGGAGCATGAGGGCGGCTCTGGGACCCCAGCTCAATTTGCCTTCACAGTGTGGCCACACCTATCTCATTGATATTCTCAACCGAGGGGTAAATAATAGGGATAAGGCTTGGAGTTTCCTCTTAATCTCTCTCAGTGCTCATGTCCTTGGTACAATATCGATGTACCACAGACAAGCCAGCATGTGAATGTGCTCTGTCTGGATGAGTTATATTGCCTTTTTTTTTTTCTTTTTTTCTTTTTTTTTAATTAATTAATTTTTTTTTGGTGGAGGATGCGGGCAACGATCCCTATATTGCCTTTTGACACTGTAGAGTCCTTCAGTTTCTAAAACTCATGGAGTTTGTGTTGTTAGAACCAATGATGTGACTAAAAAAATGTTTAAAAATAAGCCATCAGTCTGGACCTGTGTAGGTGAATGAAGGAGAAGCACTTTAATCTCAGAAAAGAAAGTATACTTAACATTTAGGATTACCAACCACTGCTGGTTCTCCAAAATACATTTCATTCCTGATTTCATCTGAAAGAGATGTGATTATTACCACCATTCAAAGAGTGGTACCTTATTAATTAATAAGCTCTTGGCTCATCTGTGAGGTAGATTTCAGATTCAAACAGGACTGCCACACTGCTAACTAGTTCCCCCGGTGTTTGTCAATAACCTAGAGGCTTCATTCAAGAAACCTACTGCGTTATAATCACTGGAAACCTGGCGAGGAATCAAGGTTTTGTGAGGCCTACACCTCATCTACTTTGGGAAATCCTATCTAATAAAGAAAGACATGCAAAGTGATGAATATGAAAATCGCTAGGACCCCCTCCCAGGACAGTGAGGAGCCCTGAAGTGGAAGCTTCATTCAATTCATGATAAATCCATCTCAGCTGGGGCCCTTTTCCAATCTTATTTAAGCAGAGGAAAACACTGCTTCAACTTATAAACATCCCAGTAATGTGTCATTATAGGTAATAAAATGACAACGCGAGGGTGGCATCTTCCCTTGGCAGCTTGCCTTTGGAAGAGATGCGATAACGTTCATATCTCAGCATGGCAAATGTTTCCTGAAGCAAATTAGTTTGTCTATTAGAAAGACCTGACCCAAAACAAAGAAAGAGGTCTACCCCCAATACACACTTACTATATTGTGACAATCTTTTGAAAGTAACAGTGAGTGAGTTTTAGGAGTATAGTGTTAATTTCTTTCCAACACCAGATAGCTCTGCTTCTTGCGTTACCTTTTTCTGTCTTTTAAGATGAACACAGACATTCCAAAGGAAGACATTGCTGCCTCTTCCATTAGGAATCTCTTCTAACCCACCACCCATTTTCTACTTTGTTGTCGGTCTTGTTACCCTGCTGCACAGGTGCTAGAATGGCTCTCATATGTTTTCCCATCAACGTCCATCTTCCTCCTTCCAGTTTCCTGGGGACAAAGTCCCTGTCCTAGTCTTGTTTGTGTGCCCAGCACTTAGTACAGTGCTGATACACAGTGGGCATGGCACTTGGTGAATGTTTTTGAATGAATTCATTCATTTTTATCAACTGTGATGCCTTTATTTATTTATTTACTTATTTATTTCCCACTGTTTATTTTCCTGTGTTGCCTACATAACCATAGTGAAACTCCGATTCTTATAAGAGATGCCTGGTCTCATAAAATGTTCAGAAAAGGCGGTGAGTGTAAGACATTGTACTGACGCTACTGAAACCTCCTGGTGGAGGGACCTCAGGAGCCTGCTCTCTGGTGCGCTGGGTGCTCTCTCCCCAAGGTAGGCATCAGCAAACTAATGAGGGGAAGAAGGAGGCCGCCACAGATTGGCATCTGCAGGAACTGTTACTCCAGCTCCAGAGACACCCTCAGCACCTCCATTAACCTAAAATGAACTGTGTGACAGTGGGTTTCTGAACCACAAGACAGGTAAGAGTCTTTTCCAAAGCCAGGTGGAGAGGAGGCTCTTTACCTCTTCTGGCCATTGAACGTACCCACTATGATTTGCTTGTGTCACAGAGAAATCACAGAATTTTTCAGCTGAAGGGGTCTAAAACCCACATTTCTTATTGAAGACTAGTCAGGAAAGAAAGTACTGCATATAGAATCAGGCTACAGCAATGTATTTTCTGTATACTTTTCACACTACAGCTGAACACAAACAACAACTTATTCCATACCTCAAAGCTTCCTATTGGCTACAGATGATTCACTTCAGAGGTACATGCTTTTTGAAAAATAATGTTCTGGGAGGCTGGGGAGAGCCCTGTGGTGGGTGTTCAGGAATTCTTTCTGCTTCACCATTTAAAAGAAGCTAATAATGGTTGAGGAAGCAGCCACACCTTTTGCTCCCTGAAGAATTCTGTGCTAAACTTAGTTCTTTGCAGCTCTGTGTTGCATACACTTCAAGCAGTGTGGAACTCTGCACATGACCAGGAAATCAGTGTAAATTCAAACGTGGCATTTCACGGACCATTCGCATATTGGAGCAGCAGCACTGGGATTCCGTGACAATGCTAATTTGAGTGTTTTCGCTTGGTGCTTTTGATTGCCTGTGCGAAAGATCAGTACTATGGAAAGCAGAGCATTTCATACATATGAGTTAGACAAGTCTCTTGCCCTCTTTGTACCTTCGTTTCCTCATTCGAAAAAAACCAAATGGATCTGAAGACATACTTTCCAGAATTCCTACTGGGCTTACACCCAGCTAACCAATAAGTGTATGATGTTCTCACACAGAAATTTTTATATGTATTCATCTTCTACTTTACTTACAACTTATGTAAAAACTGCATTCCATGCCAGGCCTGAAACGTTCCAAAGCTCAGTTCTGTGAGTAGATTGCAACCTAGATTTCTACAAAGAAAAGACAAGCAGCAGAAGAAGAAAAATATACATTCTTTCAGAATTTATCCTTTGGTAATAATTCTAATTTCTATGTGAGGAAACATAACATCACTACTCCCTCCATACACTTAAAGAAATCTCACTGTGGAAGATATCATGCTTTATCCTTTCATGATTATATATGTGGTGCACTAGATACAAAACAGTAAATGCTCAGTAAATACTGCGTGATGTGATCTTTATTTCTCTAGAAAAGCAGCACTATTGACGTCTTGGGCTGGATAATTCTTTGTTGTGGGGGGCTCTCCTGTACACTGTTGGATGTTTCGCAGCATCTCTGGCCTCTGTCCACTAGGTGGCAGCAGCATATAGAGGCCTGACAGGCAAAACCACCTCCAGACATTGCCAAATGTCACCTGCATGCAAAATCACCCTGCTTGAGAACCACTGCTCTACAACGATTCACTCTGATCTGTGTAATACTTCTCACACTAATCTTTGCTAGGGACAAAAAGGATTTGCTACATAATTTTAGTAGTAATTGTAATCGTATTTCAAAATGAGTAACTAATTTTATAAAAACTTGTGGTATAAAACTTCCAAATATAATGAAGTTACATTTGTTACTTACATAAACTGCAAAAAAGGTAGCGGTTCAAATGTACGTCTTTCAATAGACTGTATTTTATTGCAGGATAAATCTCTAGGAAAAGGAAAAGGAATATATTGCCTCAATTAGCTACTAGGTATCTAATTAGTAGCAATCACTAGTAGAGGTTAGAATGATAATAATAAATAAGTAGCTCTGGTCTAAACTCCAAATCTTGAGGAATGTTATTTGAACCTTCCAGAGCCCCTAACCCTGCCTTCACCTCTCTTAAGAGTCTCACCCTCATGACCTTCATAAATTAAATA